>NW_023601212.1:28144047-29344047 GCF_014898055.3 Talpa occidentalis | reverse complement strand
TTATCTGCTAGTTATAAAACACAACCTTAAGTCTTACAGATAAAATAATGAAGAAAGCAATCTCCTTCCTTCTTGAACTACCTTTTAGTTAAAGAAAACAAACAACACACAAACAAATTAACAAGATAGCCTCAGAAATTGGTAGGGGCTCTGCAGGAGGTTGTAAGAAAGATGTGTTAGAGCAGGATGCAGCATATTTGAAGAGGCTGAAAGAGAAGGCCTTGCTGAGGTTTGAATTATAGAAGACAACCCTGCATGGAGGCCTGAAGGGGAAAAGTTCCAGGTTGAAGACACTGGAAATAGAAAGTCGTGGAAGTAAAATCCAGCTTCTCAAGTTTGAGAGACAAAAGATGGGCAGTTACTGGAGCCAAGTCATTGAGGGAGATGGTGGTATGTGAGGATGTCTGAGATTCAGGAAAGGGCCAAAGACTTCAGAGCTCCAGGGGCTATGGGATGGGGTGGGAATTGGGCTCTACTCTTTGTGTAAAGGGGCAGTGGTGAATTCTGGGTTTTATTAGAAAATATTATTATATTTTTTAATTTCATTTATTTTTGCTTAGAAGAACTAGGGTATAAGCCAGAAGTGTGGGGAGTGAGAGGATTCACCGGAGACAGAGTGGGGAGCAGAACAGGTGGATCTACTAAAATACACTGCTGAGGGGAGCAGCGGACAAGTCAGGAAAGGGCTGTTGTGCCATATGTGTGTTAGCTCCCTGGCCGGTAATCGAATTCAGGACATCATGGTGGTAGCACTGAGACTTAACCCCTAGGCAACCACTTTGCTGGAAAGTGTTATTTAGGTTGCTATTTGGAGAATGGATTGTGAGGGCATGAAGTGAAGAATGAGTGGAAAGTGTGGAAGCACAATGTCCCAGGCAACATTCCTTGAAGGAAGGTATTTAAGTGAAGGGGAATGACAACGGACTGGGGAATTGTTTTGGATGCAGACCAAAAATGAGATGCTGATAGATTTGATGTTAGGAGTATAGAAAAGGGAGAATAATTCATAGGTCTTATGCCTAAGGAATATGTCCACAATGGTGCCATTAAATGAATTAGACAAGTCTGAGGGGACGACAATCTTTCCATGGGGTGTAAGAAGGTGGAATAATGAGTTCCACTTTGGTACATAAAACGGCAGATGTCATTTATTCAAAGACACACAATTAGCTTAAGTACTACTAAGAAAGGAAAACAAAGGCAAAAATAAAACAAAACATTTTCAGCTGGTCATGACAGCTTTTATAGATTTGAAGTCTTTTTCTGTTGCAAAGAACTTGACAATTTTTTTCTGCCTTAAGCTGAGCTGTGTGATAGGCAACCTTTTTTATGCATCTCAACAACAGAGTTGTCAGCTTTCTACCTTAGATTCCATAAAGCATTCAATTGTTGTTTTACAAGAAATGTGGAATTGTGGTCATCTTCCATAGGCAAATATGTACTTCCCTATAATCATATTTACACCCTGCTGCTCAGTTTCCATGCATTCCTACCTATGTGATAATTTGTATTTCAATGGTGAATCATTGTGTAATTCAAAGAATCGTTTCCTGAAGACATTTTAAATGGCAATTAAACCTAACACCTGTAGTAGCAACAGTGTGTATCACTCAAGAAATTGAAGAAAATGTAACCAACTTTCCATATACAGGCATTGGGAACTAAAACTCTCCATTTGGCAGACAGAGATGATAGGATGACACAGATGATAAGATGCACCTCAATTTGCAGGATATAAAATAGGGCCTTCCTGGTGGTGCAAGGGGTTGGGACGCAACCTATGAAGCTACCCACAGCCACTGGAGCATGAGTTCGATCCCCAGCCAGGGAGATCCCCACATGGCACAGCAGATCTCTCCTGACTCACCTGCTGCTCCCCTCAGCAGAGTGTTTCAGTCAATGTGCCTGTTCTGTTCCCCACTCTGTCTCTGGTGAGTCCTCTAATCCCCCACACCACTGCCCTGTACCCGAGTTCTTGTACACATAAATAAATGTTAAAAAATAAAATTAAAAAAATACATATGATAAAATATGAGAAATCAAATACAGTGAATGAAAGGATACAATGAGCGAAATGATACCAGGAGTGAAATGAATTCATAGAATGAAAATCTGAGCTCTCTGTATACACCTGGATTTCATAAACAAAGTGTGGGGTGGGGATACACATTTGGCAATCCCCAGTATACAGAGGGATTAGAAAACCATGGTACTAGATGAGATCTCCTAGAAAAGTGAAGAAATAAAGAAAATGCCTGAGGATCAAGTCCTTGGCAACCCACTTACAGAGATCAGGCAGAGGAGAAGGACCAGAAAGAGACAGAACAGGAGTATTGAGTGATGTCAGAAGAAAACCCAGAAGGGAGGTACCCAGGAATCCAAGAGGAAAATTTTTTGAAAAGGAAAAAAGGGTCAACTGTGTCAAGAGCAGCTGAGAGGTAGATAAAAGATTGAAATCTGACCCCTGTATTTGGCAATATAAGTGTTCTTGATGACCTTGATAAATACAGTTTAAGTGGAGTGGTTATGGAGCAATGTTAGACTGGAGAGTTGAAGAGGCAGTAAGGGATGAAATATGAAGACAGTAATTAAAGATCATTCTTTTGAGAAGCTTTATAGGGAAGGGGAGAAGAAAAATATGACTGTAGCTGAAGGAGGATGTGTGGTCAAGAGAAGTTGTTGATGTTTAGTTGTTGTTTTAAAAATGGGAGATACAGAACAGGTGTGTATGTGTCAACGGAAATGATCCAGTAGAGAAGAGAAGTAATGATGTAGAAGAAACAGAAGATAATTACAGTAATAAAGTCCTCAAGGGAGGAGAGAGGCCCCAGGGCACAAACTGAGAAGTTGAACTCTTAAACGGAAAAGAATTTTTCCCGATTATGACAGGAGTGAATATGGTCTACAAATAAGAGACAGGCATTTTGGAAGATTTGGTACCTGGGAGATGAGTTCCTGATTGCTTCAAGTTCACCAACGAAATATGAATCATTCACTACAAATGGGAGCCAGGAGATTTTTGGAAGACTAAAAATTTTGAGTGAAAGGGGGAAAGTGCAAATTGGATGTCTCCAAGAGAAGAAAAACCTTCCAGGAACACTTCACAGGATTCCTGAGAACTAAGTACGCAAGTGCGTCAGTACCCAGGAAGACTTTAAATGACATCAAAACACGTTGAATTTTTTTCCAGCAAGGCCTATCTCCCCCAGTAGAGAATCAGAGAAAGGTGACACATAGTTTCAACAAGGCTTGAGGTATGCCAGGAAAAATACAATAGAAGGAAAGAGAACCAGGATGCTGAGGAGGTTTGCAAAGAAGTGATTATAGAACCAAGACATCCACATAAATAGGAAAGAAAGTGAACACAGGAGAAGGGTCAACTGTGGGCTGGGGTCCACGGTTTAGACAATGTGCTAGAACCTTTGGGACCAGTGGGCAGACAGTGCCCTTGGTGAGCAATGGAGTGTCGAGTTATTTTACATGACAGAGGCAGAGACACTTCCAGAAGAAAGGAGGGAAGTCCAAACAGCATCCCTCCTCAGAGACTACTGTCAGTACAGGAGGCCTAAAGATTCCAGAATCTGGTAGAAGCATAAATGGGTTGGTTAGCTTTTCCTTTTATGCAGTCTAAGCCTTTCTTGCTGCAATTGAATTAGGTTTCACCTTCTTTAGTCCCCAAAGTCTAATGAAAAGCAGCTGCTTGTCATCCGCATGGAGTGTCCTTTATTTGAAATGTGAACCTGTATTAAGTCATCCCTTACATTTCTTTCTCCTACTAAACAATCTTATTTCCTTGTGACAGTCCTCATACATCCTATGATATGGTCCTTTGATCATTTCCATTGAATTCCTCTGGGATACTAGAGGAATTCATTATGTCTGTATTATTTACCTTGCATTATATACTTTGTTTTAATAATTACCTTTCAGGTACTAACATTTTCTGGGAGCCTTATGTTCGAGCCTTGGTTGTTTTCAAATATCTTCCCAGCCTGTATGGACACGTACTTATATCAAGACTGACCCTACCCCTTTTATGACTAATACTTCTTTTTTTTGGACTCCCATTCATGTGGCCTGTGCTCCTTCCATTTCCTTTAGTATCTTGTTTCTTTAACCTTCCCCAGGAGATCTGATCTGCCATTTGTCCTAGGCAAGCATGATGCTTCAAACTGTGGCTCATTTTCTCTATGACCTCATTACCTCTCTTTGAGAGAGAAGAAATTGTCTCTGCTAACCTTTCTGGATGCCTCTAGTATATTGAATACTAGAGATGCATTGTATATGGAACTGAGTATTATAATAGAGATCACAATCATTATGAAATATGAATCCAGTACTTTATCATTGTAGTTAGGGTATGACATGCAATTTTCATGGGGTTGCATCTATAACGTTATTTTTGGATACAATCTTTGCCTAGGGCTCTGTGAAGACAAATGTCCCCCACCATACAATTGAAGAAGCTCCTTTACCCCGTTCCTGCCAACTGCCTTTCCAAAGTTGGCACAATATCCAGAAGCCATCTTAGAATGTGTTTTGGCTCACAGGGCACGCAATCCCACAGTAGCAAGGTGTCTCAGCCAAGACTTTATGGCTGAGCAAAGCTCAGCTAGCGGTCTTTCTTCCATCTGCAACTCCAAACTCCAAGAGCAAACCATGGCTGTCGGTCACAGTTTGGTCCCTCTCATTGAAAGCCCTAGTTTAGGTGAGAAATCCAACAGCCTGATTCAAATAATGGAGACAATTATGGGTCAGCAAAGATTTTGACATAAGTACAACTGAAGGAAATTCATTCAGTTGACCGCTTCTAATTATCCCAATTAAAATATCTTGTCTAAACACACAAAATCCTCAGGGAGGACAGGGACACTGGTGACAATAAGAACATTTATTTTTTTTAATTTTTTTAAAGATTTATTTATTTTTGTACAAGAATTGGGGTACAGGCCAGAGATGCAGGGGTGAGAGGATTCACCAGAGACAGAGTGGGAAACAGAACAGGCAGATGGACTTAGGTACACTGCTGAGGGGAACAGTGGACGAGACAGGAGAGGTCTGTCCCTCCATGTGGGTTTCTCCCTGGCCGGCCAGGAATCGAACTCATGCTGCAGTGGCTACGGATTGCTTCATAGGTTTCGTCTTAACCCCTGCGCCACCAGGGAGGCCTGACAATAAGGACATTTAATGGAACATGAAGAATAAAGGAGCAGCCTCTACTGACACATCTAAATATCAGAAATTAAAATACAGCAGCTCTATTCATTGAATACCTACTATATCAAGCACTGTCATATATCACTTCATTTATCTTATGACAACACTGACAGAAAAGTAATATAGCTCCATTTAATGAGGTTCTATAACTTACAGCCTGCAAGTCACATTGGTGATTTGAACTCTGTTCTCCTTTTTTCAAAACCTACGTGGTAACCAAAGGAATCAATCAAGAAGACATCCCAATAGTTGGCTAGCACTGAGTAAAAGAGGGTACAAACTTATTTTCTCAAATGGTACAAATATATTAATATCTTAATGGGATATGGACCTTTGGTGAAAATATGTAAAACAGGACAACTGGGAATCTAGTCTTTGGTGGCCTGGGGATGTTTTACAAGGACTACAGGATTTGTTTCCTAAGGGATTCTTGGATCACTAACTATTGTTGGCTTTTTCTGTTTTAAGGGTTTTAACATCTATCTGTCTGCCTTCCCATGTATCGAATATCTGTCTTGTCTATCATCTCATTGTTACTTCCTCTGTCTTTTTCTCTCTGTGTCTATAAGTTTTGGTGTGTCTCTAAGTGTGTCTCATTCTATCTTAACATGGAGAGGGAACTGTTTGTGACAAGGTCAAGTATCACACTCCAAAAACTTAAAAAACCTAAAGTTAGGGTCACAGAGAGAAATCAGAAAACTCCAAGTTCAAGGGAGAAAGATGAAATAATAGAGAATACATGTCCTTGATTTTCTAAAATATACCTTATTTCAAATGCTGTTGTCCTTCGTCCATGAACACCCTGGCATTTGTTGAAACTTAGGGGCAAAGTTCTATTTCAGCATGTAGGGTTCTCCAGGAAAAGATAATGTTCACACTTCTTTCTCTGGAACCCTTGCTAGGTCACCAGATTCAGAAAAACAGGGGATCAAAAGTGTGTTCCATTTCTGCAATGCAACCACACTTTTATATATATTCTACAATTTAAACATCAAAATCATCTTAGAGTAGACAAAACGAAAGTGTGAGAGAAGAAAAATAAATCATTCAATGTCTGCATAATAAGTGATAGAATCAAACCAAGGTCTCTTTAGTACTAAATCTGTGCTCTGATTGGCACTGCAGAAATTTAAACAAGGACACTGTCCAGGGATAAAAAGTGTGCCTTTTCATGTTTCATAAAATTGCAAAACAGTGAATGGTCTTTAGCATAAGAAGCTAATTCAGGTTCTTACCTGAATATGAGTCCCCATGAAAAGTAGAGGGAACAGAAACTAAGCTGAAATTGCTTCAGGGTAACTGGTATACCTGAAGGGACATGATAAGAGATTGGAGGGACGGGACAGGTGATGCCCTAATTATCTCTTTATTATCATTTCCTCATCCTGGGCTATTCTAAGTTTGATGGGTTCCTTTCCAGCTTCCCTATGCTGGCTGGGAGTTGACAGGGTGGGGAGACACTCACCTTCCTTTCTTAATTGCAATATGCTACCAACCAATAATGAGCTGTGTTTAGACAATCAGGTTTCATACACAGACTCTGGTAAGCCTTATGAAAATGATGTTATTGGACATCACAGTGGTTGAATTTTGGCAATTTCATGTGGCCCAATCTAATACAGTCATCATGATCATTCACAGATTTCTTCCTAGTCATGCCAGAGCTCAGAGAACTTATTCCAAATATGTTGCTGCAGTCACCTGCCTACTGCTCTGCAGAAGAAGGAGCTGCTTCCATGATTCCACAGTCACCAAATCAAAGGGGAGAGTCCCAAGAACCCTCTATCATCACTCACCCCATAACTGGTTTCTGAATGAGTGGTAAGGATTAGAACAAAAGCAGAACACATAAGGATTATGAGCTGCCTCACCCCAGCTCTCAAAAGTGCAAAGGACACCAGTGAAGAGGCCGTGTGTGCACAGAGTAAGTCTTGGATGAGCAGTATATTTCAACACTCAAATCTCCACCCTGCCATTAATTTTATTGTGAATTGAACTTCAATCCTCTTCTGTCTCTCCATCTAAAAACTCATGATAAATGCAGCACTCGATTCATAGGAACATTTTAACAATTAATTGAAGTAATGCATACATCACAATTAAGATTGCATATCGTACCTCCTAGTAGTCAGTAATGTTAAACTATTGTTATTTGAAATTGTACTTTTGAATTATAAGGTCTTGAAATCCTTACATAAACCTTATAGTAGGCCTTGCCAGCTCTCAATATTCAGAATATTTCCTCAATATCCAGAATATTCCATTTCTCTTCTACCTCTCAGCTACCCCTATAAATTAAGGAAGAAAAGAACATTCCAGTGGGAGATAAGTATGGTCCCCATGGATTCTAGCTCACAATGGACATCCTAGCAGAAAATTAAGAATGCCTCCTTTTTGGAGATTAGTGGACCCTAGTTTGGGGTTGGGTGTGCGGAAGAGGGCCAAGAGGGGTTTTTTGTTTCGTTTTTTTTAAAAGATTTATTTATTTATGCATACAAAAGCTGGGTTACAGGCCAGAGAAGTGGGGGGTGAGAGGATTGGGGGCCTACCTGGTGGCACAAGGGGTTAAGACGTAGCCTATGAAGCTATCCGCAGCCACTGCAGCATGAGTTCGATCCCCAGCCAAGCAGATACCCACATGACACAGCAGACGTCTCTTGTCATGCCCACTGCTCCCTTCAGCAATGTATTTCAGCCAATCTGCCTGTTCTATTCCCCATTCTGTCTCTGGTGAATCCTCTCTCCCTCCACACCTCTGGCCTGTACTCCAGTTCTTGTATGAATAAATAAATCTTTTTTAAAAAGTGTTTTTAAAAGGTGCTTAGGATCAAATGCCATAGGAAGAATTGTCAGCAGATATAATAGCTATTTCTCAATGTACACTGTGTAATTTCTAAAAATACATGGATGTTGTTGTGTTTAATTTCATATATATTATTTACAAGTGCTATAGACACTATGAGTTATTTTGTTTTTTCTTCTGTCATTTGATACTAAAAATAAAATTACTTTTATATGGACACCCAAGACATTTTTCAAGCTCTTTTATTTAGAAATTCTGAAGACCACCATATATGTGAAATGTGAAACCAGGTACTAAAAGACTTGATTTCTTGTCTAAGTACTGGTCTTCTAAATGACCGTAGGCCTGTAGTCATTACCTTTCTCTATGCCTCAGTTTCCCCCAAGTGAAATAAGAGAATTGTGGTAATAGGATTTTTAGAGTATAGTCTAAGGAAACAATCATAAAACTGGAATAAGGTTTTATTCATGGAGATGTTCACTGAAATGTTATTTATAACAGCCAAAATTTGGAACAACATAAATGGCCAAACAGAGGGTAATGGTATTGTACATCTACTTGATGTAATGAAACCAATTAAAATTATGTTCACTAATACTATGTAACGACATGGAAAATTGCTTCTGATCTATTCTTAAAAGAAAAAATGAGATATAAATGATATGATTATAACTATATAATAAAAACCATGGCAGAGAAAAAGGAAAAATTGGAAGGAAATACATTAAATGTAATTTCGCATGAGTGACTTTCAATCTTTTTCAAGCTACTTTTGTATGGTTTTCAAATTATATTTAATAAGGATACATTACTTAAACTAAACAAAATACATCAATAATCATGAGCTAAGAGAGTTGGATTAAATGTTTTCTAAGGCCCCTTCAGTTCTAAAATCCAACTACAGTCATGAAGATTTAAAGATATAATAGATTTGTGAAAGGCTTTTCAAATATATACAGCACAGCACTTTTATAAGGTCTTATTATTATTAACTCATACCAAGCAAGAACTAACACAATCCATTAATAAAGCAAAGTCATGAAAGAGGCAGATGACACAATACCCCACTTGCTGTTAGAGCTCTTTTTTGGCTAGAATATTCTTGAAGCAACCTTTGGAAGAATGAATTTTACACAGCTTTTTGCCATGCAGCCCTCTTTGCCCTTTGTGCTGACATAATTGTCAAGCAGGTTTTATTGGATTCTCAAGTGATGGGCAGAACAGATGGCCAAGGCCCAGCTTGGGGACTGGTATTGCTTAGAGTGTCAGCATTGCTTTGCAGAAGAGGAGGAAGAGAAGATGGTCATCCCTGTAAGAAGTGGGAACTGGGACCTACACCAGTAGGAAGACTAGCAGTGAAAAGGGGTGCCAGTGGGCTCCCTGTAGAGCAATCCAAGTAGGTTCATTTCTATATTATGATACCTTCAACTTAAGTACAATAAGGTTTCAACCTAGGAAAGTCCATTTTCATCCAAATCATAGGTTACCAGTTACAGTTTATGCCAGAACATGAGAGGTACTAGGATATGTCTTTATTTTCTCCAAGGTATATCACCTTATGCTTACCCAAAGAAGCTTGGAAAGTGGGTAAAACAAGATGAAATAATACAACAGAAAAATTTGGGTTTAAATTCAGGACATCTACATGTGACCTGTGACCTTGGACAAACTATGTAAACCTTGAACTAGTTACACCCTCTCTTTAAGACTCAGTTTATTCATTTATAAAACGGCAAATGGGCCTCCCTGGTGGCACAAGGGGTTCAGCACCCGCACTATGAAGCAATCCACAGCCTCTGCAGCATGAGTTCAATCCCTGGCCAGCCAAGGAGCAAACCACATGGCGCAGCAGACCTCACCTGACTAGCCCACTGCTCCCCTCAGCAGTGTACTTTGGTCAATCTGCCTGTTCTGTTCCCCACTCTGTCTCTGGTGAATCCTCTCCCTCCCCACATCTCTGGCCTGTACCCCAGCTCTTGTATGCATAAATAAATAAATCTTTTAAAAATAAAATAAAATAAAATTGTGAATGCTAATAATATAAAATAATATAATATAGTACAGTATAGCATGCATAGTATAACATAATACAACATAATATAACAAATATAACAGGGTTCATGTCAGTTTAATGTGTGGAGTTGAGGCAGCCTTGAAGGTAAGTTCAAAGCCATGGTTCTGAATGCCAACACAAAGGTGGTATCAAGAGAAATCAGACAGTCAGTTAAAAATGAATTAAGAATACAATTTGTTTTCTCCGCCTATTTGGCTTTCTTTGGTTAGAGTTCGCAACTGAACAAAGAAAATTTAGGAGCTGATAGTCAAAGGGACCCGTCTGCCCGTTAGGCCAAAGTCACAGCTGTGGCCCTTTGGGCAGACTCAAGGGGCAAGCCATCAAGTCAGAGGATTTACTAGCTCAAGATGCCTTTAAAATAGGAAATCCACAAGAAGATGTGGTATATATATATACACAGTGGAATACTACTCAGCAATCAAAAAAGATAAACTCATGCCATTCACAGCAACATTAATGGAGCTGGACAGGATTAGGCTCGATGAAATAAGACAGAAGGAAAAGGAAAAATATCGGATGGTGTCACTTATAGGAGGAATATAGGGGAACCAAGTAAGGGATCAGGAAAAAAATAATCATAATAAATAAAAAAAATTAACAGGCAACTATAAACCAGACACATTCTGCAGGAGAGGGAGGAGAGGGATCAAAACAGGGGAGGGAAGAGCACAAGGGACTATGGTGATGGTGCACAGGTGAATTGGTGGTGGCAATTTTATGGGGACTACACCTGAGAGGAGAGAGCAAACATTGTACAAACATAAACAATGATGTAAAATATATATTAATTTATTAATTAAAAATAAACAAAATAGGAGCTCCCTGGTGGCACAGCGGATTGAGCACAGTGCTGTGAAGCTGTCCGCAGCCTCTGCAGTGCTGGTTCGATCCCCGCCAGCCTCAGAGCAACCCACATGGCAGGGCAGACCTCTCCTGTCTCGCCCGCTGCTCCCCTCAGCAGTGTACTTCGGTCCATCTGCCTGTTCTGTTCCCCGCTCTGTCTCCGGTGAATCCTCTCACCCTCCCGTGCCTTTGGCCTGTACCCCAGTTCTTGTATAAATTAATAAATCTTCAAAAAATAAAATAAATTAACATTCTACTACGTATATTTTGATAATTCAAATAGCACTTTTATGACTTGTGAAATAGGACACAAATACAACAGACATGGAGGTTTGAAAGCATACATGTGAATGGGTAGGGATGATGACAGGCCACTGTTCTAGCAGGAGCTCGAGATATGTATGTTGAGTGGCAGAGAAAGCCAAGAAATGTCACTAATACTGACACCTGGCATCGATGTATTGGTTCTGAAAGTATAGAAGAATTTCAACTCACTTAATCTTCACCTTGGGCAGCCCAGATATGAGTCCCATTTTGTAGATGAGGGGGGAGGGCAAATATTTTACTCAAAGTCTCTTAGCCCATTAGTGACAAAAATGAAACAAGTAGTGAACTCTCTTATCTCAAAGAAAGAAAATCCTCTCCATGCCCCTTTTAAATTGCTCATTTGGAGTCTATTCTTAAGGGTTGTAAAATCACATGGGCGGTTGTGGGCTTGATTTACCTCTGCAGCCCTGATGCTCCATCATCTGGGGGGAGTCACAAAATCATGTCACCAAGGGCCAGTGATTTGTCACACTTTGCAGCTTTGGACCAGAGAGTCAAGAGGTAGAGTGTGTTTATTTGGCCCAAAACTTTAAGTCACTGGGCTTTTTTTTTTTTTTTAAGAGAAATATGGGCAACCAAAAAAACAAAGTGAGTTGACATCTGGTGGAGGGAATAGGAGTGGAAGACAAAAGAACAGAGGAAAGCAACTGGGTTTTATCATCTGCAGCAAGCCTCTCCCTGGCGGGTGGCATGAGGAACAGCCACTTGCCTCTTTACAGTTTTAACTAAAAGGAGCATTACAGAGGTGAATTAACATTTAAAAAGAATGTAAAAACTCAGAGCTGTTCTAATGATGATTAATGGAGAGCTATAAGGGGGCCATGACCTGCTAGTGTCATTAAATGGATTGGCAGGTTTCTGAGCATTAATTATAAATAGCCACAGGAGTTCTCCTGCTTAACAGAATGATGATAAATCCAAGTCTCTGAGAGAGAAGAAGAAAGGAAAGCAAAAAGGGGAAAAAAGTTTTCCTGTGAGTGTCTGCCTGTGTGTTGTGGGGAGGAAGAGACCGAGAGAGCAGAGGGAATGAGATAAATGATAAATTAGACCCTGCCAGTCAATCACATTTTGTAAATGTTTTATGTCCCAAAAGCTATAAAAGCAATATTCCTTTCTGCCCTTATTGGAACCATTTCTGTACAGCAATCACATCAGTTTCCTTGGGGATTTCAACTGAAATGTGCTTTGCCTTTTCTTTTTATATTTACTCTCCAGCCTGCGACCAAGGAGGGTCAGAGTCCGCATACAAATGGGCAGGAGAGAGACCCAGTGACCGGGAGAGGCGGCAGGGGAGGTGCTGCTGGCAGGCGGCCCTGGCTCCTGCCACAGCAAAGTCTACACCAGCAGCGGGGCTTGTGTTCCTTCCTGCGTGGTCTCCCAAAACAGGCCCAAAGCCTGATACAACCTACGGCTCGAGCACTCGGCTCGCATTCAAGAGAATGCCAGCATCCTGAGGTCGTGGATAGATTTTCTTGTCTGTTTATCCACAACTGCATCTTCAGAAGCTAGACAGCACCTTGCCATCTTAGGCACCCGCCAATGCTGTTGAAGGAGAGAGCGAACAGACTGGAATACGGAATGTATCCATGACTAAGACTGTATGTCAGGCCTCACTGAGAGGCCCCAAGAGGGAGGCCCCAGGACCCCCAGTGCCTCTGGGCAGGCGGGTGGCCAGAGAAGGCCAACACCCTTCTGTGCAGGGCCCCTCCTCGCCCTGGACTGCTGTGAAGCAGCTATTCTCCAGCCTGCACTTTGAAAATACACTCAGATTCACTGAATTTTGGAGCTGAAAGGGAACCCAGGGAGGTGAAGAGACTGGCTCAAAGTGACTCAACACAGCCTACACTGTCCTGGCCATGGATGGACTGATCAACAGGGAGCCCTTCCCTCCCACCTGCAGGTGACAAGACTCCTCTGGGTTTTGGTTATTACCTGTGGTGGAGAAGAGATAGAGTGAGAGGTGGGGGGAGGGAAGGGATAGGAGAAGAGAAGGAGGGAGAGAGTGGCAGGGGGAGGAGGGAGAGAGAGAGAGAGACTCCCCAGGAGAAGGAAGTAAAGAAGATTCCCCAGGATTCCCCAGACTAGGATTTGGAATAATGGATATTCCTGGATGATGTGATATTTTTGTGTGTCGTTACTTTTCAAGGCTTTCTGTTGCAAGTCATTATTTCAGCTGATTGGAAAATGGTGTTGAAAGACCTGCTTCTCCGGTACAATTTTCTTCATATCCTATTAGTTGCAATACAATTACAGAGAATACATCAATTCCTGGCCTGCCCGCTGCTGCTGCCAAAGTCGCCTATTAAAAAGCAGCCTTATTAATGGAATTGTACATCTAGGATTAATCGGCTTGCGTTGGCCATTTACATTTCTCATTCCACAAGCACTTTTGTTTGCTTAATAGGCTGAAGGAGGTAGGAAATGACACAACAAAAGCCTCTCCCAATTGCCACGCGTATCACTGGTGGATTTAATATCCCCTCCTTCTTTTATCCTGAAGTGCTGCAGAGGGATAAGATCTGGCACATGCCACTAGGGAAAAGCAAGGCGGCAGCGAAATAGCGATTGGTGGGAAGAGCTGGAAGGAGGGAGGGTAGAGGAGCCTGGGCCAAAGGAAGGTGCTATGTGCTTTGGGGAAAGAGCACCCACCGGCTGCTGCTCTGGCCACTCTGGGAGGTAGGCGTGGGAGGAACTGGCACAGTGGCTCAGGAAACAGGGTCGCTGTGGGTAGTGGGAGGCCAGGGTGCAGAGATGGAGGGCGTCACCCTGAGTCCTGGAATGGATGTCCCTGCCTCTTCTCCAGGCGGGGCTTCTGCGAGCAGATTGTTTATCCTGGTGGGTCTCCCTGCCCCCTTGCACATTCCTCCATCAATCCCCACTTAAAGCTTAAGGTTAGTCCATTCCCAGTGGCTCTGCTACGAGGTCAAACTGAGCAGAGCTTAACCAGAAGGGCGTGCATAGGGGGAAATGAAGGAGACCACATAGGACTATCCGACTTGCTTTTTTTCTGTTAGTAGGGAGAACTTAGAACTGACAGTTTGGGGTTTCTCTCCAGCACGTTGGGAAGGAAAATGAAGAGCTGCCCAGTAGCATTCTGAGTCATCTGGATCCTAAGCGATGAGTAACAGGCAGCTGTTTCTGCATCAGCAATCTGCCCAGGAAGGAGTGCCGAGAAAGGCCAACCCAGCTGAGCAGAGGTAGCTCGGAAAGTGTGGGCACTGGTGTTCCCAGCAGGATAGGAGGAGAATGCCCCAGGCCCTTCTTTATCGACTGGAACTCTGGAGACTCTTAACCATGCAGTGCTGTCGCTTCTACCCCCACCACTGCAGGGATCTCCCTGAGATATGAGAGGGGCTAAGACAGCCAGGGAAACAAGGCTCAAAAATTATAGCCCTTGGACTATTTCATCAAACCCTAGCTCTGGAGCGCTCAGCAATTACAGAGGATTCAGGACTGGCAAGAAAGGGACATGTAGGTCTTGCCACTAGGCGGGCTATGGGGGAGCAGGGAAGAGGGTGGGAGATGGGGGAGGCTGCAGCATTCAGGCCTCCAAGTAGGTGGTGATGGACAGGAAATGACATCCTCTCCCCTGGCAGGATCCACACATCCCAGCCAGGGCCGGGTGCCCACCTGCCAGCCCCCTCCTCCAGTCCTCCCTTCAGCCTGCTTCAGGAGGCTACGCTGCTGAAGGCTCATCCTCCTGAAGGCGGTGATGCTTTATTGAATTGGCTTCTCCCTTTGTCTCTGGCGGGCTGGCTGTCCCCACCACACAGGGAGGTCTGTGCAGGTCAGAAATGATGGACAGCTGAGGCATCGGAAGCCCAAACCTCTTTCCAGGCAGGGGCTCTGTGGTTAAACCCAAGGCTCCCTGCTCTGGAATGGTATTACTACAGCAGCTGAGTTCATGTATGTTGAAGTGCTGTAATATAGTATGACTTTTTGCTTTAATGGAATTTTTCTAGACCACTAGGAAAAAAAGACTCCATTAACCGCACTACAAAGGCCTATACTTATTAGTATTTTAGAACAGTGGCAAAACATTTCGTGAATCTAATTATTGCTGACAAATATGAAAATTGAAATCAAAGTTAAATTTTCAGCTACAGTGCCTCATATGCCAGCCTTCTCTGACCAACTATTACATCAATGCATTTATTCTTCCAATAGTTTCAGCAGAAAATTGGTTATTTTCCCTCTCCCCTAATACCTCTGGCTTTCCTAGCCAAGCCCCTCACTCCCTCCCTGACTTGGACCCTATATATTTTGAAGCATTAAATCTGACACATTCATCTTGGAGTCTGGCACTAGCTAACTAACTTCATGTTTACCTGTCACGAATACAGAAATGGACTGAGCAGGGGGCTGGTGGGGATCCTTCCCTCTCCACTCTCTTCTCCTGCCCCCCATCCTGGCCTGCTTTTTTTCCAGATAAAAGTCATTTGACTGATTTCAAATTCCTTGTGATATCAGGACAGAAAAAAAAGGACTTGTCAACACCTTTCTTTCTTTTCCCCTATTAAGCATACTGTAAAAATCAATCCCTTTTGTCACTTCACTCTGCTTGCGAGAATGTTTAATGGATGTCAAGGGAGCTAATGATCGCTGGTAGAAAATTCATTTTAGATTTGCTATTTATAAAGTACTCAGTACTCAGGTGGGAAATTAACATGAGGCAAGGAGTCGGGTGGGGTGGGGGAGGGGTGAAATCTAGAACTGGGGCCCTGCCAGGCTGCTGGTTGCTTTGTGTAGGTGGCAGCTGAGGCATTTTGGGGACAGGGACGCCTGTGTCAGAGATGCTGTGTGGAGTAGAGAAAGAGTAGAGGCTCAGACCTGGGAAACTTGGCCTTTCCGAGCCAAAATTTTCTCAACCAAAAAATAATATCTATGACACCTAGCTCACAAGGTTAAAGAAAGAATTAAATAAAATATCACACATAAAACATTTACCAGTGTCTGGCACTGAGTGCTAGTACATGGTAAATTTCTTCTCTGGAGCCCCACAGCCCTGTGAGGGGAAAAGAACAAGGTGGGTCATTCAGCACAGCTGCAGGACCTCAGCTGGAACCCGCCATGGGCACACCTACATGCCAGCCCAGAGGCCCTGGAGCAAAACCAGGTTCCTGCAACATCCAGGTGATCAGGTTAACCAGAGGTTCTTAAGCTGAAATAGAGGCATCTCCATAAACAGAGGGGGGTGTGTACCATGTTCCCCATCCCCACTATAGGCAGCTGCCTAGGACTAGCTACTGGAAATTAGGGGGTGGAGCTGAGCAGCAGGTGAAGCTGTATAAAAGGGGAGGCAGGTGGACTTGAGGGGAGAGACCTGCAGAAGGCCTCACTTGCTTTTCAGTTTTGGACTTGCACCAGGGACTTGGAAGAGACATATGGAGGAGAGACATGTAGAGACACTTAGAAGAGACATGTGGGTGACAGACTCGAGGTAGCTGTTACTTTGATTTGTATTTTGACTTTGTTGCTTTTGTCTCAGCTTTGCCTGGCCCCTCAAGCCCCCTTCCTATGGTTCCCCACCAGAAGGTGCCTTAGACTAGTAGCAAGCTTCCAGGCCTCAGTGGCCCTATTTTGAGCCAACCCTCTAGGAGATGGGTAACTTTGACTGGATGGGTAACTCTGGGTGTTTTATTTGGGAACTATTCATCCTTTCGTCTCTACTCTCTGTGCACACTCATCCTACTAAAGTTCTCTTACACTAAGAGTCTCCTTTGTCTCTCTATGCATGGATGGCTGGATCCCTTTAGAGCATGCAAGTTAGTGGGCCCCAGGGTGCCCCTCTGTCAGGTGCTAACAAAACTTCAGCAAGTTGGGGCCTCCCTGGTGGTGCAGGCGGTTGAGCACGGTCTTGTGAAGCCTCTGCAGTGCCGGTTCGATCCTGGCCGGCCTCGGAGCAACCCACATAACAAGCAGACCTCTCCTGTCTCGCCTGCTGCTCCCCTCAGCAGTGTATTTCATCGGTCTGCCTATTCTGTTCCCGGCTCTGTCTCTGGTGAATCCTCTCACCCTCCTGCGCATCTGGCCTGTACCCCAGTTCTTGTATAAATAAAATAAATCTTTAAAAAAAAAACCACTTCAGCAAGATCAGAATCACATGTAATGCTACTTAACACACTCACTCCTGCCCTCCCTTTGTAGTTTCTCAGAACATGCAGGGCAAGGCCCAAGATTCTGATTTTCTAGGTAGGTGATGTTCCTACTCCTGGTCTGAGACCCTAATTTGAGAACCACAAAGACTGTAGGGGCAGGACAACCACAGTGCAGGTTTTCTGATCCCATGCAGACCAGGTAAAGGAGGAGTCAGAGTCCTCAGTGGTTTTGCAGGTTTTTATTAGGATTACCAGGTACATGGCAGGCAGGGGCGCTGGGGGGCCGGTAGGCTGGCAGGCCTCCCAGCCCCCAGCAGGTCTTCACTCTGGGCTCTCCGGCCTTCTCTCAGCTTCTGCTCTCTTGCTTTTCTCTAAGCTTCTGTTCGTACTTGGCTTCTTTTTCGGCTTCTATTGGCGTCCCTGTGATGCCGCCCTTAAAAGCCCAGTCTTAGCCCAGGTGAATCCCATCTACCTATGCCCACACCCTATTTCAGGTGCCCGCCATCAGGCATGCATTCAGGACCTCAAGGATCCATCATCTATCTTGATGGCGGGAGGGCAGAAAAGCCTGACATTTTTCCTTACCTTACACTGACATACAGACTGAACTGTCTCAGCAATACAGCATAACGCCACTATATAACCAGACCCTCCTGGATGGAGCCAGTCCCTCAAACTCCTCAACTCACCCCTCCTTAAGCCTGTTGAGAACTCAGAATTTTGAAGCAAATCTCTGAATGTCAGTTAATCTCCCAAATTTTATAGCAGTAATCAAATGCAAGAGGAAAGTTCTGAGGCTAATTTTCTGGTTTGCTTCAAGTGTGGCCAAGCCTCAGTTTCCCCTCTGTGCAGCTGGTGCCTCAGGTGTTCAGATGGTTGGAGTTGAACCCCCCAAAATTCTCTGCATTGCACATAGTACTCCAGGTCAGAGAGCTCTAGGCTGCCCCTCATCTTTCTTCTAGATTCTTCTTTTCCTGGCCTTCTCTTGGATCCTTGTCTGTTATATTTGGATTAACTGCAAATCTCCTTTGATTACTCACTCTGTTGAAACAGACAACCTGTTGCCACGTGTTTGATTACTGAATCCCAGGGGAGTTCCTATTTGTAATGCAGCCAGTTACAGTACACACTCCGCATTACACACAGGCGTTGAGCTGCTAATTCATTGTCAAAGAAGTTGCCTTTCAGTTTCTGATTTTTTCAATAATAGGCTTCTCCTGAAGCCCTTAAGTTTCAGAAATAAGCCAAAAACTGCTTTTCCAGTCATTTATATAAACACAAGTAGATGGGGGGCAAGGGAAGTAGGGTATAGTTTTACATGTTATTCCTGGGGCTCTGAGAGTCGGAACAGCATATCAGGAAAAGCACACTGGGAAGGACGCCGGCTCACAGAAAACCTGACACCCAGGCTAGTGATAAATCCTGAAATTTCTCCTGACGCCCCGGCTGCTGCTTTGCTGAGGCTGGGCGGGTATTCTGGGCACCAGCAAATTGTTCTGTCAGCAAGCCGCTCCCTCAGCTGCATCTTGTTAGGAAGCCTGTCATTCATTCCCGGTCACAGCTCCCTGGACCCACCCTCCAAGGCAGCATCCTGTCACCTGGGACAGGTGAAGGGGTGGCTGCAGAAATCCTGCCCAGAAGCCAGGACCCCAAGGGAGAGAGAAGTCAATAGACCCTGGAGCTTCCATCATATTTCTGTATCAGGGGATGAGGATTCAGGACCTACACATAGAGATGTTCACTTATTTCAGATGAAGGGAGGAAATTTCTGGTATGTGGGCTGATTTCAAACACCATATTTTCCCCCTCCTCCTCCTTCTCTCTCCCCCTCACTTCACCATGTACAGTTTACAAATAATCCCAATGACTCAAAAAAGCATCCTTTTCTTCCCCGCCAAATCATATGCCGCACCAACAAGTAAAATCAAAAGCCAGACTATTAAAAGTTCCTTTTAAACCACTGATTCTGATCAGGCTAT
Source organism: Talpa occidentalis (assembly GCF_014898055.3). Lineage (NCBI taxonomy): Eukaryota > Metazoa > Chordata > Mammalia > Eulipotyphla > Talpidae > Talpa > Talpa occidentalis. Next base: position 29,324,706 of record NW_023601212.1, on the reverse strand, counting down.
TTCACTCATGGACAAAACCTGCCTGATAAAAACAGAACAAAAGCTAGATGCATAGTTACATTTGAATTTCAGATAAATAGTTTTTGGTTTTTTTTTGTTTTTTTTTTTTAGTATAAGTGTGTGCTATGCATAATAAAAAATTTGCTACTTATCTGAAATTCAAATTTATTGGGCATCCTGGATTTTCATTTCCTAAATCTGGCAACTTGAGCAAAAGGGAATCTCCATTGACTTACACAGCTTACATATTTTGATAGTTTACATCCCACCAATGCTTGCTTTGTCCTGGTGGTTTCTCCTTAGCGGAAATTTCCAGGCCCCTTCCCTGAGGGCAGGGCCAGTGACTTCCTCCCCTTCACTTTCAGGGTTCAATACCTGGGAGTGGCTCTTTGATCAGAACTTCCTCCATCTGTGCTTCCCAATTTTATCAGTGGTTCTCAAAATGTAGAATGAATTGTCTGAAGGACTTCTTAAAAGGCAGAAAACTGGGTTTCAGAAAGCCTAGACATTGCTTCTGGGCAGCTGGGCTCTGACAGTCTTGGGCAGCACAGCCCCCTTCCTGTTCCCAGGGCAGCCTAGTGACTGGGGCTGCTGGGAGGGATCCCCAGGCAGGCGGAGTAGAGAAATAGTGGTTTGAGAAGGTCTCAGAAACTTTTGTTCTCTTTCAGCCTTTCAAATTCTTGCCCAGGCTTTATTTATTCCATCACCTTCAACATTAAAACAAGCACACCCGGGCCTCCCCGGTGGCGCAGCGGTTGAGCGTTGGGTTGCGAAGCTGCCAGCAGCTTCTGCAGCACCGGTTCGATCCCCAACTGCCGGGTGAGGGTCCCACATGGCGCGCAGACCTCTCCTGCCGCCCGCTGCTCCCCTCAGCAGTGTACTTCAGTCCTTCTGCGTGTTCTGCTCCCTGCTCTGGCTCTGGTGAATTCTCTCACCCTCCCGCGCTTCTGACTGTACCCAGTGCTTGTATAAATAAATAATCTTTAAAATAAAAAAAAAATAAAAAAAAAAAAACCAAGCACTCTGCTAATCCTGCAGGAAGGACATTCCAGGCACAGAACAGCATGTGCAAGGACTCCCAGCTGTGGAAGCGCTTCACTGTCCAGCCTGGTGTGCAGCGCCAATCGGGAGAGAGGGCAGAATGAGGAGCATGCTGGCACACACAGCAACAGAGAGGCAGGCACAAGACAGGGAAGGCTCTTCTCTCTCAAGGCAAAGAACTTGGGCTTGATCTTGAAAGTCATGCAGAATTGACTTTTTCATTTTAAATAAAGAACTGAGATATCAAAATTTGTTTGTTGGTTTGTTTTTCAGCAAGATGATTATTGATAAGATGGAGGATGGTCTAAGCTGGGAGGTAAACTGATAGCAGACAACTACTCAGAGGCCTTATTAATTCATTCAGCGATGACTTAAGCCTGAACCAAAACTGTGGCTGGGCTGGATGAGGAGGGGGAAGACATGATCTCATTTAGTTATGGAATGGCACTGAGTTGTGTGATCACAGGGGCAGAGGAAGTGGAGGCGAGCAGCTGAGGATGACCCCAGTGGGGTGGCACAGTCACTAATACCTGAGCTTCTGAAAAGCTGGTAAAATGGCTGACTTGCCAAGATATACTGAGTGATGGTTTCACAAATGTCTTTCAAATACAAAAACCATGTTACAAGGAGTTTAAATATTCCGTTTTACAGAGATGGAAAATATAGATTTTTGGGGAAAAGCCCTCAATTCCTAAATGGGTCAGTGATCGAATTGGAATGAGCAATGATATTCCGATTGATGTGAAGATCAAAGACTGTTTTATAGGAATAACTGCAACTATAAATGTAAGATGTCTCTTTATAATTGTCTAGAGAGTGCATTTAAGAAAGGAGTTGGAAATGAGCTCTGAAAATGTGGGGGAGATGGTTTGCTACCATCTTCAAAATGGGAGGACCAGAATCCAAAAGAGATGGAGAAACTTAAGGGTAGATCTTATTATATCATAAAAATCCGAGAAAAGGTACTATTGTGAGGAAAGGAGTAACTAATACTACGTGGAACCCTTTCATTCCTCAGCTCATTCCCTCATCACACAAGCAAACATTTCGATCCTTTTCTGCTTTCTGGACAGACCAGTCTACAGATAGACACACCCATGAGCCTGTAGCCATGTATGTGCAAACACACGACTCCCAAGGATGCTCAGGAAATATAAAAGCCATCAACTACAAACCCCTTCAGCTTCTTGTCACTACACTTCAATGAGTGGTGACAGGAAGTTTACCTATATGGTATGCTAAGGAAAGACTATTATTTCCCTTTAGTTATGTTTTCTTCACTTTGGTAAAATACTGAAAACACAAGTTGGGCCTCCCTGGTGGTGCAAGGAGTTAAGCACAGTACTATGAAGCTATTCACAGCCTGGCACAGCAGACCTCTCCTGTCTTGCCCGCTGCTCCCCTCAGCAGTGTATTTCAGTCGATCTGCCTGTTCTGCTCCCCACTCCGTCTCTGGTGAATCCTCTCACCCCCCACACCTCTGGCCTGTTCCCTAGTTCTTGTACACATAAATAAATAAATCTTTAAAAAAAAAAACACAAGTGTTGCCATTTTCAGAGTACATGTGCAGCTTTAAGTACATACACAGGACCTTCCTGGTAGTGCAAAGGGTTAAGCACCGCACTATGAAGCAACCCCCAGCCTCTGCAGCATGAGTTCGATCCCTGGCTGGCCAGGGAGCAACCCACATGGCACAGCAGACCTCTCCTGACTCACCCGCTGCTCCCCTCAGCAGTGTACTTCGGTCTATCTGCCTGTTCTGTTCCCCATTGTCTCTGGTGAATCTTCTCACCCCCAGCATCTCTGGTCTATATCCCAGCTCTCGTATGCATAAATAAATAAATCTTTAAAAAAAAATAAGTACATCCACAGTGTTGTGACCCCAGCCCCACCCTCCTTCCCCATTCCAAACAAACACTCTGTCCCCATTAAACAACAACTACTCATTCTCTTCTCCCCACAGACCCTCGTAACTTCTATTTTCTGTCTTTAAGAATTTGCCTATTCAATGCGCCTCATATGAGTAGAATCATACAATATCTGTCCTTTTGTGTCTGACACATTTCACTTAGCATAATGTCTTCAAGGTTCATCCATGTTGGAACATGTATCAGAATCTCATTCTTACTTTCCTTAAGGCTGGTTCACATTGATTGTATGTGTATACCATGTTTTATTTCTCCATTCATCCATGACAAACACTTGGGGTGCTTCCACCTTTTGAATAGTGAATAACGCTGCTATGAATAATGCCATACCAGTATCTGTTTGAGTCCCTGCCTTCAAATTTTGGGGGCATATACCAAGAAGTGGAATTGCTAGATCATCTGGTAATGCCACTTTTAAATTTTTTGAGGAACCACAAGACATTTCATTGTGGCCTTGCCATTTTACATTCCCACCAAAAACACACAAGGGGTCCAATTCAACTTCTCCATATCCTCACCAGTACTTATTTTTTTCTCTTCTTTTTTTAAATTAATAACCATCCTACTGGGTATAAAGTAGTATCCCACTGAGGTTTTGGGTTTTTTCTTTTATAGATTTGTTTATTTATGCAGACAAGAACTGGGGTGCAGGCCAGAGGTGCAGGGGTGAGAGGATTCACCAGAGACAGAGTGGGGGACAGAACAGGCAGATCTACTGAAATGCACTGCTGAGGGGAGCAGTGGGTGAGTCAAGAGAGGTCTGCTGCCCATGTGATTTAGCTCCCTGGCCAGGGATCGAACTTGTGCTACAGTGGCTGGCAATAGCTTGATAGCACTGTGTCTTTAAGCCCTTCACCACCAGGGAGGCCTCCCATTGAGATTTTGACTTGCTTTCTCCTAATGACTAGAGATGTTGATAACCCTTCATTAGGTGGCTATGCCTGAGCCATGTGCATGTTACATGGGCCCAAAGGCCTTTTCTATCTTGTCGAGGGGAGTTCTAACCACCCCTCCCTTTCTACACACACTGTCTCTTAATATTCATCCTCTTCTTTTTCCAGGGTGATAGACCCCTGAATTTATCTGTCACATGGTCTTCCAAAGTGAGTAATGCATTTGCCACATCCCCTTGCATCTGCATGAGGCCATGTGACTCAGTTCTGGCCAAAGAGATGTGAGGAAGAGTGCCACATAAGAGCTGCAGGGGAGGAACGTCCCTTGGGAGAAGTGTACTTGTGCCTTCTGCTCCTTCTTCATTTCCTTTTCACCCACCACCTGGCACAAGGATGATACCATCTTAGACCATTGGGCCAACACCATATACAATAGATCCAAAGGACAGAAAGGGATGGGTCTCTAAGCTTAGGGAACACAACAACCCTGAACAAAGTGGGGTGTTCTGTAAGCAGTAAAATAAAGTTCTATCTATGCAGACTACTTCTACTGTGTAGTTTTCATTTGCACCAGAATCCAATCCCAATGGGTATTCTGATATATGTTTCTCTTTCCTTACTTTGAATAGGAATGGGATTGTTCTTTCTCCTTCTCTTCAAGACTCATTCTTCTACTTGTGCTCAAGATCTGCCACCCTCCCACCTCTCATATTCCCACTTGTTAGTCATCTCCTGTGCCTCCCTTCCATGCTTCTCCCTTACTAGTTCCTGCCAGTCAGTATTCAAAGAGGTCTTTGCCTTCTTAAAAAATCAACATTTGTTCCAACTGCACTTTCCCTTCATCTCCCTACTTCTTACCTCTTTTATTTATTTTTTTTAATAATTCTCCACATTTTCTCTATCTTTGATTGATTTTTACCCCCCATTCTATATATGACTTCACAGCATGAAACTGTTCTCCCAAGGGGATGGGAAATGTCCTTTGTACACAGTATACTCTTTCTGGAGCCTCCAGCAGCATTTGACACTGCCAATGTTACTCTCTTTTGCAAACATATATCCTCTAGTCTAGAGGGCATCATTGCTTTTGTTTTAAGATTTATTTTATTTATTTATGCATATAAGAACTAGGATGTAGGTCAGAGGTACAGGGTGTGAGAGGATTCACCAGAGACAGAGTGGGGAGCAGAACAGGTGGATTTACTGAAATACACTGCTGAGGGGAGCAGCAGGCGAGACAGGAGAGGTCTGCTGTGCCATATGTCGGTTAGCTCCCTGGATGGGGAATCAAACTCAGGCTGTCCTGGTGAGACTTAACCCCTACTCTACCAGAGAGGCCCCCTCATATGTGTTTTTTTTTTTTAAGATTTATTTATTTATTTATACAAGCACTGGACACAGTCAGAAGTGCGGGAGGGTGAGAGAATTCACCAGAGCCAGAGTGGGGAGCAGAGCAGGCAGAAGGACCAAAGTGCACTGCTGAGGGGAGCAGCGGGCGGCAGGAGAGGTCTGCGCGCCATGTGGGACCCTCCTCCAGTGGCCGGGGAGCAGCCGGGGATTGAACTGGCGCTGCAGAGGCTGCGGGCAGCTTCGCAACCCAGCACTCAACTGCTGCGCCACCGGGGAGGCCCACCCCTCATATGTTTTTGATCAACCATCTTCCTAAGATCTCTCTTTTTCCCATTCATTAATAAAGTAGAGTAATTCTCTACTCTTCTCCTGAGTCATTAATGGTATCTGTGTTGAAGACCACAGTTGTTCAAAATCAGATATCTTTCCAGAGTTCCAGATCCATGGAGCTAATCTCCTATTAAAGTGTTTCTCCTAAATATCCAGCAGACACCTTCACACCCATTATGACTTAAATTACATTCATCACCATCTCCCTAAAATCACCCATGTGCCATCTACCCAGAAACTAAAGGTCTCCTTTCATTTGCCTCTGTCACTTGCCACCCTCTTTCCTCTCCATTTCCAAGTAAAAAAATTCCACCACCATGAATCCTCCCATGTCTCTCCATCTCTACGGGGCTCACCCTGGGTAGCCCACACCTCACTGTTCCACCCCTTAGGAGACTCCGTGGCCTTTAGCTTTGTCCCCTTTCATGTCCCATGCTCCAAATAGAGTAAAATTTTAACATTTTAATAACCCAAATAATGTTTTTTTTTAAAGATTCATCTTATTTATTTATGCATATGTAGGCCAGAGGTGCAGCAGTGAGAGGATTCAACAGAGACAGAGTGGGGAGCAAAACAGGCCAAGCTGATCTTCTGAAATACACTGCTGAGAGGAGCAGCTGGAAAGACAGGAGAGGTCTGCTGCACCACATGGGTTAGCTCCCTGGCCAGAGATTGAATTCTTGCCACAGTGGCTGGCAATAGCTTGAGAGCACTAAGACTTTACCCCTGCACTACCAGGGATGCCACCCCAAATAGTGTTATCTAATAATTAAAAATGCAAATCTGGGCTTCCCTGGTGGCCTAGGGGTTAAAAGCTATTCCTGTGACAGGCTAACTTCGATTCCTGGCCAGGGAGCTAACCCCCATGGCCCAGCACACCTTGCCTGTCTTGCCCACTGCTCCCCTCAGCAGTGTATTTCAGTAAAATTGCCTCGCCTGTTCTGTTCCCCACTCTGTCTCTGGTGAATCTTCTCACCCCTGTTCCTGCCTATACCCCAGTACTTCTATGCTACAATTTATTAAAAACAAATAAATAAAACTGCAAATCTGACTATGTTGCCACCTCGCATATAACCCTCCAAAACACATTCTTCTCTTAGGAAAAAATATTTAATAAAAACCATCAGGTCATTCAAAGTCTGACCTCTGCCTACATCTCTATTTACACCTCTTGTCATTCTACATACATCCCTCCTCCACTCTCCCTTTATCCCCAAAAGGCATAAAAACACATTCAATCTAGCTAAATTGGATATTGGAGTCCTAAATTCCTAGCATACTCTCCTGCCTATAGACTTTGGCAGTTTCTTCTACTGTAACACGCATAGCTCCTTGTACCTGGTTAAATCTAATCACGTTTGCTCAGCTTTAACATTTCTTCCTTCTAGAATACTTTTCTGACCTGAAAACCTCTTAGATGATGTCATAGCAACAAAACTTGCTTTTGTCCCAGCAATTACGATATTATATTGTTTACTTCGATGAGTGTAAGGAATACATCTCACTGCCATTGATACCAGCACACATTAGGGCCTGAACACATCTTTCTGGAGTATAGGAAATATAAGTATTAGTAAGAAACTGGCTATGCCCTTAGATCTATAATCTTGCCTTTTTTTCTAAGTCATTCACCTTGATGATATGAACATGGCACGTCTATATCATTTGGGAAATAAAGCTGGTGACTGCATATCAGAATGCAAAAATAATCTCAGTAGATTTAAATGATGCAGCCCAAGTATGAGGAAATTTCAAACACTTAAGAGAAAAGTTTAAAGAAAATTAACTGTAAGCAAGGCTAGTAGAGGTCTGGTATAATAAATAGCATTTTTGTCAGAGGAATGAGTACAACATCAATGTGAGTCAACTATGTGATATATCTGAAAAAAAAAAAAAAAAGAAACTAATCCAATAATAGCATGGACCTATATAATAATTGAGTCTAAAATGTGGTAGGTAATAGTATACTCCCCACTTTGTCAATCAGACTACATCTGTGCAAATCTGTCTGGTAATATCTTTTAGAGGATCATTACAAAACTGGAGCATGTTCAGAAGATATAGATCAGAATGAATAACTAGTGGTCTAGAAGTTATACAGTATAATAATCAGGAGGAGGAGCTAGGAAATGCCAAGATAAGGTAAGTCAGGTCCATGAGACTCATCTCTTAGAAAGCAGATTTTTTTTTAAGATTTATTTTTATTTATGCATGCATGTAAGAACTGGGGTGTAGGCAAGAGGTGCGGGGTGTGAGAGCATTCCCCAGAGACAGAGTGGGGAGCAGAACAGGCAGATCTACTGAAATACACTGCTGAAGGGAGCAGTGGGCCCAACAGGAGAGGTCTGCTGTGCCATGTGGGTCAGCTCCTTGCCCAGGGATCGAACTCATGCCACAGTGGCTGGCAATAGCTTGATAGCACTGAGACTTTAACCCCTGAGCCACCAGGGAGGCCCTCCTAGAAAGCGGAGTATACAATATTACTTGTATTTAGTATAGGTATAATGGCAGATGATAGAAAAAGACCAATTTTTGTATCACATAGATTCATTAAGATTGCATTCAGTGGGCCTCCCCTGGTGGCGCAGCAGTGGAGTGCTGGGCCGCGAAGCTGCCCCGCAGCTTCTGCAGCACAGATTTGATCCCTGGCCGCCCAGTTTGATCCCCGGCCACCAGCCAGAGTCCCACATGGCGGCTTGCAGACCTGCAGACCTCTCCTGCCGCTCCTGCTGCTCCCCTCAGCAGTGTACTTCATTCCTTCTGCCTGTTCTGCTCCCCGCTCTGGCTCTGGTGGATTCTCTCACCCTCCCGCGCTTCTGACCGTACCCAGTACTTGTGTAAATAAATAAATAAATCTTAAAAAAAAAAAAAAAAGATTGCATTCAGCATCAAGTAATAGAAACCTAATTACCTAGGATTTTTTTCATAAGTGTGGAAGTGGTGGTACAACTGCTATGTCATCTCAAGCCTGAAGTCCTATGGGATTGAATTGTATGAAACTGTCTGTATTCAATCTGTTTTAATTCACCAAAACAGCAAGTGGATTTGGTTAAACCTAAAAGCTTCCTTTTTGCCATTAGTGGTGTGTGTTGCTTATGTTTCTCTTTGAAAATTGGCTCCTGAACCTCAACAGACAAGAAGAAGAGGGAATTGGAAGGTGCAAAAACAACAAGTTTCAAGAGTACAATCCTCAAAATCTCACCCAGTAAACTTGGGCTTGATCACATTATCCTGAAGTGTGTTGCATGATCAGACTCAGCAATAAGGGGCCCTTGAAGGTGAGTATTTTAAATGGGCAGATTGATGCCCTAAACACATTTAAAGCACTGTTCAAAAAGAGAAAGGATAGAGTTGACACTGAGAATGCAGCAGAGGCACCTACCAGAATAGTGTTCTCTCAAAATTTATCAACTATGAAAAGGGGTGCTAATATCAGTTATTATCAGTTCTATCTACACAATAGAATCATCTGCAATTATTTCAAAGAAGAGATGAACCTGCTCTATTCTGTCCCTTTCAATGAGGCCAGACGACCTGGGTATCTGCTTATAACAATCTCCACAGGTGATTCTGACAAACAGCCAGAACTAGAGACTGCAACCAGGCAGTGAGTCTCTGCTTACTGGAAATTTCCAGAATTGTCGAACAGGAACTAGTGAACATCAAGTGGGAGTGTTGCCTTAGGTGGGAGACTGAGCAAATTCCAAGGCATCTCACAACTCTAGAAATCTGTGAAAAAGCTTTTGGACTTGATGATTAAATTACCTTGGCCTCAGACAAGTCTTCTACAGCGCAATAAAATTAATTTAAAAATGGTAATAAGTTGGGCTTCCCCAGTGGCACAGCGGTTGAGCGCTGGGTTGCGAAGCTGCCCGCGGCCTCTGCAGCACCAGTTCGATCCCCGGCTGCTCCCCGGCCACCGGAGGAGGGTCCCCCATGGCACGCAGACCTCTCCTGCCGCCCACTGCTCCCCTCAGCAGTGTACTTTGGTCCTTCTTCCTATTCTGCTCCCCGCTCTGGCTCTGGTGAATTCTCTCACCCTCCCGCGCTTCTGACTGTACCCAGTGCTTGTATAAATAAATAAATAAATAGATAGATAAATAAATAAATAAATCTTAAAAAAAAAAAGAAAACCATTGATTTAAAAAAATGGTAATAAGTCATTTAGATCTTTCTATCATGAAGTTTAAGAGAAAGGTAAAGAGAAATATAGAACAATGAATTAATTTCTATTTGTTTACAGAATTAACAAAATGGTTTATCCAACTATAGAAGTCTATGTATCACCAACTGCTTTGAGAAAAAAGCTGTCAATTATTCTTTTCCACCTCTGGGCCAAGTTTTCTCTTCAGTATTTAAGAGGAGAGTCAAATGTCCTTGTGGAAAATTCTGTGAAAGGAGAAAGAGCAGATTTGAAGAAGTCAATAAGAAACATGGTGTCCACTTCCTCTTCTCCAGTTGAATTAATCTGTCCATTCACTTTCTTCTTTTCTTACACCCACCATTCCCTGAGTCTGTCCCTGTCACCCAGATAGCCAGCCCTTCTTCCACTCACCTGATCTATTAACCACCAGAGTGACTATTTTCTGCCTGTGGATAAGTCTAGCTGGAATTACCAAGCGCCTCTTCCATTACCTAGCTGTCTTTACCATATGGTTTATGACTGATTATAGCCAGGAGGGATTATTCATACATAGGACTACAGATTTAGAATCCTAAAAAGTTCCTGTTGGAAAGAAGACATGGGTTGAATTTGATATGATAACTTCAGAAAGGGTAAGTTCTAAACTCAAGTTGTTATGTATATTGTAAAATGGCATAGACATAGACTAAGGAAGGGCTGAATTAGCAAGAGCTCACCACAAGTAGACAAAGATATATGGCTCATGAAAAACTCAATAGGATCGCAGGTCTAGTTCCCTGCCTCTGTGTCTATTTTTTTAATTCCACCCATAAAATTGAGTGTAACATTTGTGCCAAGGACTATGCACGGTATGCTAGGGATGCAAAGGCAAGCAACAAGGTCCCTCCCTGTCCTCCTGGAACTCACAGGAATAAGGGGAGATGACTATGTAATTACGTAGCTATACAAATAATATACAACTAATTATGTAGCTATACAAGAGTAATGGTGGAATAAAGGAAGAAATGAGGGGTTTCAAAGGGATGCAGAGTCTGGTGGTTTGTCTGGAATTACAAGTGTTTTGGAGGTAGACAAAGATAGCACTCAGCAGAGGGCACAGTATGCACATTTGCTATGAGCAGGTGGTGGCAGAAGACTCCAATGAGTCCATGGAATGGAGCATATAAGGGACTAGGAGAAGTTGGCAAACATAGGTCAGACCCTTAGGATTTGCCTTGCCTTTCCAAAGAGTTAAGAGTTTATCCAATCTGAACTCAACATCAGCAGAGGCCACATTCTGTAATGCGGGCTATTTAAAGCACATGGAGAGAACAGCTTAGGGAGAATACAGAGCAACCAGAAGAACTTTAAAGAAGGACAAGCAGTAACTTTGATATGGATAATTACATTGAAAACAGGAACTTGGAATATATGGCCTGGTGGAAGAGCTTTGAGGGTGATGGGAAGGTAACCTTGTTATCAAGAAGAAAAGTCAGGTTGAAGACAAATTAGAATTTTGCTTCTAATGTGGGTAGCAGAATTAGTAGCAATCTTAACAGTATTAGATAATATTTACTGAGGATTTACTACATGCTAGGCAGTATTCCAAGTAACTTATTTAATCTCATAGCAGCCTTAAAGATAAGATCCATAATGATGTCCATTTTATAGCAGAGAGAAATGAATCACACAGAAGTAGATAAAAATGTCCAAGCTTTTAAACTAGGGAGTGGCAGAGTTAGGATTTGAACCCGTATAATCTAACCACTAGGTAATAAGTTCCTCTCAGACCTAGAGCAAATGAGAATAACCTGTGCATTTCCTTTACCTTCCTTTCTTCCTGTCTTCCTGGCATCTAAGGATCAGATCCTGGAAATATGCAAGTTCCCCCTTATTTGAGACAGAAGCCAGGGGATCACTGCAGCTGCATTTCTGAACATTCAGAGCTCAAAGAGAGGGACTGAACTAAATCACCTTGAATGTTCCTCTGGCCATGAATTAGTTGTGACCCAAGGTGTCTGTCACTCCAGTGTGAGCATTTTCAGGATCCAGTAGGGTAAACACTTTGTGGGTTACCCAGTCACTGCACTTGGCACAAATCTCCACCATAGTTCTGTTTCCCATGTGCCTCTTACACCTGCTGACTCCATCAGAAACAGACCAGTTTTTAGTCTTGCAGGCACCATAGGAGGTGGCCTGGACTGGAGGATGGAGCCAGAATCACTTCTGCCTACACGGTAGCTGCAAAATGGCTCTTGAGGTTCTAAGCATTGAGCCTTTTTTGTCGCTGAGAAGATGCCCAAAGGAACCCCCTGGCTGGGGCCAGACTCCTGGGGAGCGGGAGTAATTGCTCTGCAGCCCCCACACCTAGGAATAGAGTTTCATCAAGGCTCACAGTTGGGCAACACTCTAACTCCAGCTCTAACACACACATTTTTTTTAGGTGTTTAGGAAATATTTATTGAAAGAAATGAAAGAATCTGATGGTTCATAAATGGATAAGACGTTATTAACCAAGACAATCAGGTCTTCATAAGGCGATGACAAAACTGCAAGTGCAAAGTTAAGGTACTTGGGGGCTCTTTTGGTGACTAAATAACCTTAGACTCGATTTTGAATCCAATTTTTCTAAATTGCAATATAACACATAAGTTTCAGGTGCACATCATTATAAATCAATGTCTGTATATACTACATTAAGTTCACCACTAAGAGTCCAATTATCCTTCAGCATACAATTAACTCATTCAGTCTTGATCCACATTCAAATGGCTCCTGAATTACTCTTGTAGGATTGATCATTTAAGAGTCATTATCATTTGTGATTCCCCCATCTGAAATGCTGTGCTGATCCTGTCCTATGCTGAGTCTGACAGATAAAGAAATGCATGCATATGTGGACATGCAATAGAGCGTGATGACGGTGCATGTGATATTTGCATGCACACCCACTGCTCACATGTAGTGACCTTGGTCGTCCATCTGTGACTGTGTTTATATTCTTGGCTTCCTAAAAGCAGAGACTGTGTCTGAATATTTTCTTCTAGCACCACTAGCGATCAAGTATTATACCCTAACAAATTATCTGCAGAATTGTAAAATGTTGAAGTTGAAATGAAATGTGCAAATTTTTAGTCCAAACCACTCTAATTTAATGTCAAGGCTCCTATAAGATGTGTTACATCCAAGGTCATAGAACATTTTCAGGTGACTTCAGAGGTACAGATTGCAAACCAGGTCACAAGTTAGAATCTCTTAGAGGATTCTTAAAAATATCAATGTGAAGACCCACATTGGAAGGAAGGTAAAGGAGATTCTGATTTTATTGTTCTGGGACAGGACACAGACTGGTATTTTGTTAAGGCTCTTCAGGCAATTCTATGGTACAAGTTTGAGATCCACTAGCATAAAAGATGAGTGCATTGCAAATAAACACACATCACACCTACCCCCAGGACCTTCCTGGCTTCTGAAATAGGATCAGTATATGTAGAGCAGCTTGACTTGGAAAAATCATTGATGTAAGGGAAAGGCAGTTACCTGTTCACGTACATGAGAAGAGCTAAAATGAATCACCACATCACTATGGAAAGGTGGATCGAAGCAGCTAGGTGAACAAGGGAGGTGTGGGTGAGAGCTCTAGCTCACAGGGTAAGAATAAGGGGAACTACAGTTCCTCTGGGTACAGATAGCTAAAAACACAAGTTGATGGACTGAAAGACATGTGTCCCAACACAGCATAGTGCTGGAGATGAACAAATAAGCAATAATGCATTTTTATTATTCAAGGAATCCTGAGTTCACATGTGATGAATGGGCTGCAAATAACAGGATTCTCAGAAGGGAGCTCATCTTAGATATGAGTCCTTCAGACAGGTATACTGAACAGTACTTGCATCATCTACACCAGCTGCCAGAGGCAAATCATTCTCATTCTCGTATAAGCATTAGCATTTCCTCTTACCCTCTAGTCTGTGCAGAAGATAAAACATAGAGGAGGTGGGTTGGCCACCACACAGAGTGGCTGTGGCACCAAGAGTTAACCCAAAACTCAAATGATAAGAGACAATGGTCACAATGTCAACTAACTTGCACCAGCTTTCACCAGTTGCACACTAACTGCAGGCACATCAACTGTCCATGAGCTCCTTCTTGACAGCAGACAAAGTGGAGTAGAAAAGAGAAGATATTTCATTTATCATTAACAGAGTCAAAGCTGTGCTCCATTCCTCAGTGCTCCCTTCCTCAGTGCTCCCTTCCCCAATGCTCCCTTCCCCAGTCCTCCCTTCCCCAGTGCTCCCTTCCCCAATGCTCCCTTCCCCAGTCCTCTCTTCCCCAGGGCTCCCTTCCCCAGTGCTCCCTTCCCAAGTCCTCCCTTCCCCAGTGCTCCCTATCTAATGAAGGACCTAGGGCTAGTGGCTCCTTGTCATTCAACATCTATTCCATAGAAACAGAAGCTGTGTCATTGAGCCTCTCCCTTGCATCTGGCATTTCCTGTTGGTGTTTTCAAACATTTGAAGGGTGTGATCCAATGTCATTCTTAAACCAATGTTACCTCAATAAAAGAAAATGTGATAAAAACAACTGGATAGTACACCAAGCCAACTCTTTGAGCCTGTACTCTTATCTTTGGTCTCATTCTCTAGTTGGTTGTTGTTACTGACATATTCCTAACATCAAAAACCTCACACAGAACATAGCAGATGCTCAGTCAACTCTTACTCAGTGTTGGAACCAATGAGCAAATAAGCAACGAGACAGAGTCTGCATTGGATTAGAGTTTGGTGACACCACCAAGACGGAGCAAAGGTAGCGCCTCTGAGAGTGGATTTCAATGAACAAGGGAAGCCAAAACAAGTTCATCTTTTGATCACGTCTTTTATTGCTCTAAAGGGCAATCCTCTCAGAGAAGCCAAAAAATAAATAAATAAATAAAACTTAGTAATCTAAGATGTTCTTAGTAACAGAGCTGAAGAATGTGTTTTCCAATATTTGATTTCTTAGCTTGACAGTCTCTCTTGAAATACTCTCTTCTCAGCAATGAAAATGTGAATCTTGTTGGTTTGTTTTGCAGTTTGCAAATGACTTACAGAGCTTTTCTGGCAGGGTTTCTGTTTTTCTTCTTGCAAATAAACAAAAGGGCATTTCTCTAACATGTCTTAGGAGGGGGAGATTCTGTGATCTCCTGTCATGGTTTTGGAAGGAGGAACAGAAAGGAGGGTCTAAGCAGAAAGAAGAAAAAGAAAACCTGGAATAATCGGTGCTTAGAAGCTGAACAAAAAGCAGCAAAGAGGCAAAGATAAACTGGATATGGAAAATTAGAGTGTCAGGGATATCAAATAGCTGGGGACTCAGTAATCAAGAGAACCCCAGACATCCTCAACGGGCTGGCTGAGCTGGCCCAAGGATTGGTTGGTCCTCCCTCCCTCCCACTACATGTGTCATCCGGGCTCCTGGTGAACTGGAGGACAGGCTTCCCCTCCTTCTAGCCAAGCCTGCAGGAAGCAAAGCAGCCCCTGCCAGCTTGACCTAGATCTGTCAACTGATCAATTATTTTTCCCATAGAGGAGAAGGGAAAATGAAAGAAAGGAAGGAAAGGGGAAGAGAAAATGAGAAGGGGGAGGGCAGGGAAGTGGGGAGAGAGCAAAAAGAGGGAAAGAATGGGGAAAGAAAATGAGAGGGAAGGTGGACACACACGTGTGTCTTTTAAGTTTATGTGGCGATAGCAAGAACTGACTTAATACAGAAGGTTGCATAAATAAATTAACACATAAAATAAAATAGAAAGGTCTGAGATGCAACTGCCCAAAGTTATAGTCCAAGCGGAGGATACAGTCCTCTTTCCCCCACTGCTTGCCAATCTGGATTAGAGTTCTTATTTTTTTTTCCCCTCTAAAACTCCTAGCTCTGGTCCTCCCCACCCCCAGGCTCCTCCACTCTGCCATCTGCCCTGCCAGCCTCTCACCCGAGTAGAGTCTCCTTTTGCAAATGGGTAGAAGGCAGGCTCCCTTCGTGTTTCTCCTAAGGCCTCCCAAGTCTTCCCCAGTACATTCTCTAATGGAATGGAAGCTTCCAGCACCAGGTTGGAGGAGCCCCTGGGAGGGGCGTGTGCACCGCACCACCTGACCTCATCCAACCGGTGAGCCATCAATTACCTTCTTTTTTACTTGTTTTCATGTTTTATGTTTAATTTGCCTTATTGAATTTCAAATGACTATAGACATAAAGTAAACATGTAACAAGCCAATAGAGCAGAAAGGAAGTAAACTGCATAAATACAACCAATCTCAGCATGGAGTTCCACTTAACACCACATGTCTGGAGTGTTACGAGCATTCATGAGCCTTACCACACCCTGGGGAATTGCTCCCCAGCCTGGCAGGCAGGTGAGGAGACAGACTCACAGAGGGAGAAGTTTCCCCTACAGAAGACGGAGCCAACTTGGAGTTCAGGTGTGCATGTTCCTCACCAAGCTTTGCTCAGGCCACTGAAATGGACAGAAGTCTGCAAGGCACACTCATTAGACTTTTCTTTTTAAGATTTTATTTATTTATACAAGAACTGGGGTACAGGTCAGAGGCGTGGGGGGTGGGGGTGAGAGAATTCACCAGAGACATAGCGAGAACAGAAAAGGCAGACAGACTGAAATATACTTCTGAAAGGAGCAGCAGACAAGACAGGAGATGTCTGCCGTGCCATGTGGGTATCTCCCAGCCGGCCGGGATTGAATCCACACTGCAGAGGCTGGGACAGCTTCACAGCGCTGAGCTCAACCACCTGAGCCACCGGGGAGGCCCTCATTAGACTTTTTGAAGAGTATAGGACTTCTGCTGAGGTTAGCTACAAAACCATGTTTTGTTTTGGGTGGTTTTCTCTGTTTGTTTGCATCTTTAGCATTCTAGTTGGTGGGCAAGAGCAAGTCATGAGCTTCACACCAATAATCCTGGAACAGAGCCCAATCCCATATATGTTCATCCTATCCAAGCTGCCCCAACAAGAACACAGCCAAGAAGCACTGTGACTCTTTCCAGCATGTGCTCCCTGCACAGGCCAGATCAATATTATCACATATTGATTCACAAATGTCACCACTTGTTAAGCTATCACGAGAGCTCCTCCATGCCAAGTGATAACCTGAAGTCACTGAAGCCAACGCAGGTTTGCCTGGCCTGCCTGTGACAAGAAGATAGCACCAGCCCGGGTCGCTGTGTCTCAGGGCTGCCACACTGCATGCATGCTGGGGACAGTCCCAGGAAAGTGCTAGAAGACAAGCGTAAGCAAGACCCCTCAAGCAGGAAACCAGGAGAGCCCCTTCAGGGACACAGTGCAGCACCCCTAAATACCAGCCCACTCAAAGAGAATAACTAAGAAACCACAGAAGGGAGAGACAAAGTATCACAGCTGACAAGAAGGGGTTCATGAGCTCATCTTTAACTTTAGAAGTGCCAAGAAGAGGAAGAAACACCAGAACTAAAGGTGGTAACTAAAAGTACAAGGCCAAGAATGGCCTTCTTGCAGCAAGGCCTGCTGGTCACTGCTGAGAAGCCCCTGGCACCTGACCAAAGGCCCCGAGCCTGAGTGAGAGAGAGAGGTGAGCACGTTGCTGTGTTATGCAGGACTGGCCTGCAACTCGCCCCGAGTTGGCGGCTCCGAGCCTGGCAAAGGGGCCCATTCTATGAGGCTCCTCCATCCCTCTCTCTGCTTTTTATTTATTTTTATTTTTCTGCCACGTTTCCAAGTGCCTACGATGCTCACATCCAACCCAGGGTCCCATCATCCCAAACCGATTTTTCACTTTGCCAGTAAATATTGTTATGGTCTCATCTGCCTCCTTCGCATCTCAGGAGCATTGCCCAGCTCAGGCTGCTGCTGGCACCCAAATGTTTACCGTGAGTGGCAGGAACTTGGCCCATCTCCCTAGCTGAACCATGTTCACATCATCAGCGCTGAGCAAGGGGGAGTGAGAACTTAGCTGGGTCTCTTTTCCTTTCTTGTCTGCCCTGCTGTGTCTCCAGTGGGCAGAGAAGTGGATGTGGGATGTGAGGAGATAAGAGGAAATGAGAGGTAAGACAGGAACCCAGCCAAGCTCATCGGAAAGTGTTAAAAGGAGCATCCATCCTTCGAAGGAGAAGTGGTTGGGCTTCTAGGAAGAGAAAAGCTAGAGCACCACCAGCCATTCCTTGCAGAGCCTCCGCCTGGCACAAGGTGGGCGGCGTGCTGAAAAGGACAGCGCCTCATCCAGCTCCCAAAGCTCCCACTGCCTGGAGAGAGGAGCAGCCAGTTCATCCACCCTGGTGTTTCTCAGGGCCAGAGCCCCAGGCTCTAATCGCTCCCTCCCCCATCCGCCTCCTGCCCCACACTAATCAGGGCTGATTCCCTGGGAAATTCCTCCTCTAAGCTGGATCAGGGTTGCTGGTTGGGTTGGGGGAGGTGCAGGTCAGGAGAGGTCCACAGCCTGCCACTAGCATTGACCATCTTTTTTGAGAAGGCAAGAAACCCAGGAAGTAGCAGCTTGAGCTAGAGCCAGCTTAAAACAAAAACAGAGAAGAAAAAATTGCCTTGGAATGTGTGCTGCATTCTAACTAGTCCCACTGGGTCAATGCAATAGGGGTGGATTATTGCTGGCAAGACCTGGGCTGCCTCAGTAATTCTGTAAGTTTGATAAGAGAGAACTGCCAGACTCCGGCTTCCTTCCCTCGCAAGTGAAAACAGACATCACCTTTGCTGGTCCGTTGCATGTAGTCTGGGGGGGCCTTGGAGGTCATTCTGCCTCAAAATTGGGCAGCCTTGTTCTATCAAGACACACTGAAGCCCTGTCAGGGCTTGTTGGAGGTGGGCAGTAAAATAAGGCCTTTACTCTCCTTAAGAAATTCAAAGCAGAATTGGGTGTTCCATCCGCACTCCCAGATAGGGACAGGACCACAAAATCAGATTTCACCCTGGAGAATTTTGCACCACTACTTTCTACTCATCTATTCAGGAATGATTCAAAGTATGAGCAAATATTATGCTACCCTGCGTTTATTTCTGATGAAAAAAAAAAATCACGTATGCTAATTTATATGTAAATTCAGTATGGCCCTGGGGCTCCTGGCGTGTTGCCAGTTGGGGCTGTTGGAGGTGGAAGTTTGGCCATTGTCTCCAGTTTGATGTTATAGATAGAAGAGATACAGACTTCAGGACAGATGGAAATGATTGAGGAGTTGGGCCTTCCCTCTCCCTTCCTTTGACCCCCTCCCTTCACCCCTTCTAGCTAATTTTCATTTCTGTTGCTAGCTTGATTGAAGCTATTTCCCTGAGGGGACCTGGCCCTGAACTCAGTTTCCTCACTGCAAGACGTGGGACTCTGACCTCACCGAGTGAGCCCTGGTACACCCAGAACAGGCAAGGGTGCACCCACACCTCCCCCCATTTCCACCCCCACACACATTATGTAAGAGGTAAGAGAGATCAGTCAAGGGTGCCTCCAAGTTGCCACCTTTACTCTTAAGGAGCCAATGCCCCCTAAGGCGAGGGGTGAGATCCTGAGGCAGGTGGCCCTCTGAGACCCAGGGGCAGCAGGCAGCATTAAGAATATCCCTGCAAAATCCACTGCTATGGGCTTTCCTGTCATCCCCGAAAGATCCCCCAGCCCCTCTTGCCTTCCTCCTTGAGCCCCAGTCAAGGGTACACAGGCAAGTGCTTCTCCCCAGCCTGTCCCTCTGCCCACCTTCTGTGGGTCCGCATGGTCACCAGCTGCAACCTATGCCAAGGGGACAGCAGCAGTCCCCAAAGCCTGCCCGCAGAGAGAGGTCCCCAGGGCTAGAGGTGAGACCGGGATTCCACCATGAGAACTCCACACTGCAGTCTGTGGAGCCAGGGGGTGGGTGGGATTCCCTGTCCTTTTCCCCCTGTGAGCACGAACTTTCCTCTGGGAATATAACTGCCAGGACTGAGCTTTCCTTCCCTCCCCCACTCCCACCCTCCTCCCACCCGCAAGGAATCCTCTCGAGAGAGAGAGCCTGGCTGGACCACCCAGGGAAAGTTTCGCCTCCTGTTTTGATCTGCTGAGTTCAGGTATCTGTAATATGAAAGAGGCAAGCCAGACCCCCAAATGACAGAGTGGGTGGGAGAAAGCAGGTTTGCAGCTAACACTGATGCTGGAACGTGAGAGCTGGGACAGAGTGTGGGGCCACTCAGCGCGACAAATGTGCCCCAACACCCCAGCAAACATCAAAGCACTAACAGCAGGGGGGCCAGGGGAGCCAGCAGCCCTCAACTGCAGCCCCCTGGCTCAGCCTCCCCTCTGATAAATAAACAGAAAATTAGCATTCGACTCTTATAGCCTCTCTCCCTTCAACTTAGAAAAGCTTTTCCGGAATTTCAGAGCTCTCAGCATGCTCCCACTGCCTTTTATCTGATCATTATCCCTTGCCCCCTCCCATCCACCCTGCCTCCCCCGCCACAAACACACCCCCAAACACATTCAAAACTAATATAGTTGTCCACAGCTGCTGCAAATTGATTCATCCCTTCAAGCCAGATCTCTGAGCACAGCAGTATAGGATGTACCTGATTATTTCTAGCCCGCATTTCCCCGTTTGCTCCTTTTAGAGGCTTTGCAAGTTTACTAACCGATATTTAAAGTTTCCTCTTGTAATTTCTTCGCAGTAACACAAGCAACACATTAGCAGCCCCACCGCCCCCGAATCTGTAATTTCTCCCTGCTTACATGTGTGTTCTGCTGTGCATGTGTGCAAGAATGTACATAAAGCAGGCAAGACCAGCACAGAGCCAACGCATCTAACAAGAGCACCAACACATTTTACTTATGCATATACATTCCCCCATTCCGGTCGCAGCCAGAATCAAATCAATATTCTCACAGCCTGGTAGGGAGAATGAAGTCCCAGCCATGCTGTTTAAATGCTCTCTCCTCCACCTGCAAACCGCGCAGCAGACTCAGGGAGTCTGCGAATCCTATAAAGCACACTCTACAATTCCTGGGTCTACTGTAGGCAAATCAATAGCAAGCTCTTACCTTGAAAGAGAAACAGAGCAGCCAGCCCCGTGAAGATTGCCCAAGAGATAGAATTGTGCATTTTTGCCTGGATGGTTTTCATGATTTTTTTTTTCTTCTTCTTTTTCTTCTTTTTTGTCAGGTTCGGTTTTTTCCTTCTTTCTTTCCTGACAGATTGCGTGGCTCTCAAGCTCCTGGAAGGAGATTTAAATCCACTGTTTTGCTGAAGGACACAACAAGAAGCCGAGGGTGTGAGAGAGTGTGACTTCTCAGTAATTATCTCTACTCATACTCTGGCACTGAGACACATCGTACAATCTGGCCCTGGACAGCCCTCCTACAAGCTGCAATCATTGGTTCTAATCCAAGGATTGACAGAGCTACAACACACGCGCGCGGCACACACACACGCAAGCACACACACTCAGGAATCATTTACTGGGCAAATCAGGCTAGCTGATTAAAGAGACAGGAGCCTGGAGAGATGGAATGATAAATGCCACTTTGCCCCTTCTATATTACTTTCATTTTTTAAACTGACAGTCTCAGAGCCCCAAGCATCAAAAAATCCCTTTCCTTCTGGCATCCCCCTGGCCTCCTGAACTCAGATTCCCTTTGCACCGAAAAAAATCCCATAGCCAGCAAGGGCTCATGGAAAATTTTAAAGGGACACTTTCATGCTCAGTGAAACTTGCAAAGATGACTCAAATTTTGTTTGTTGGTATCTGTTTTCTTCTGAGATGAATGTATCATTCAATGACAGATTTTTTTTTTTCTGTCTCTCTCATCATTCACCTTTTCGCAATCACCCTTCTACTCTGTGACTTTGAAAATAATAACTTTATATTTTCTCCCCATGTCCCTCCTATTTCAGAATACTTATATCACTTCTATATTTTATTCATGTAGTTTATCTCCTAAAGTCGTCCATGTTTATCTGATGCCATGCAAGCAAGGAAGCTTCTGAGATTTGAGAAGAAATGCAGTCTGAATATGCAGAACTTTCTTCAAAAGAGAACATCTGCCTCAAACTACAATCACTAAAAAGAAGGGTACAAATGCTTGCTGTCTGAGCTGCAGCAAGCCAGATTTAAGTCAGACATGCATAAGGACTTCCAGAATGGAGACTGTGGGTGGTTATAAAATGTCCTCAGAAAGTTGCAAACGTTCTTCTCCTTGGTGATGGATAAGAATAAAAATCAGCCAGAAATAACCAAATGAGTGTACTGATTTCTTGAGGCAAATTCTAACTCTATTGCCCTGGACATGATGATTCTGATTTTTGGTTTCCTCAAATGGGAAGCAAGTTATGTAATATGAACAAACATTCTGGAAAACATAGCCCTTCTCAGAATCTTACTGACTGATCCTGACCAATTCATACTACTGTTATAGAGCAACCCCGATATTAAACGGGTTCCTGGCTGTGGGTCCTCACCCGCGCGCTTTAAAGGGACTTATGAATACTCTACTACAGACACACGCAAAAGGGTTAATAAAAGGTTTATTTACAAGAGAAAAAGAAATAAGGAAAATGTACAACTCAGGGAGAAAATAGGGAAATAAAGTTTTTAATGCGTCCTACCCGATCCGACGACCTGGAAACCCCAAAGTCACTCTCAGAGCTAGACGGACGCCGCGAGCTGGCCGAGGGCCCCAAAATGGAGAGAGCCCCCAAAGCCCACGTGTCTGCCTTTTGTATCCACCTGGCTGCTTAACCCCACCCTCAGGTCCCAGCCACCTTCCCTTTGGTGGTGATGGGATTTGGAGTTCCCAGTGTCTTTGGCTTTGACCTGGGGTGGGGGTGGAGTCCACAAAGCCTGTATGGAATTTGCTTTGGGGCAGCCTTTTCCCCCTAACACTGGGGTGGGGGTGGAGTCCACAAAGCCTGTATGGAATTAGCTTTGGGACTGCCTTTTCCCCCTAACACTACCATAATGACTAGACACACATTTTGAAGTATTTCTTCCAGACCTCCACTTTTCAAAAGCCCTGTTATGTCACTTTATTTTACTAAAGTATTACATTAGTACCTAATTTACTAACTGAAAGAATCCAAAGAAAATTTTCACTTTTACCACAAAAAGTGAAAATAACCATTAGTGTTGGTTTTGCAACATTCTGGAAGCAGTTGAACCCCACAAAGGAAAAGAAGCCACCACCACCGTGCTCCTTCCTGGGATTACATTCTACAGGCTGTGTATATATTACATCATTCCTGTTTTCATTATATGTTAGTGTGGTTTTAGGTTTTATATATTACTTTATATGATTTGGTAGGTTTGTTTTGGATCTGGGAAAGCTCAAAAATGTTTCTATATAAATGAAGGGCAACTGGTTTGCTTTAAGCCAGTTTTGCTTACAGGTTTCATAGGAATGCTCTACTTTCAGATGGGGGGACTGGTACGTCCTTGTAACATCCATAACTTTAATGTATATATTCTTGAACTGCAGAGAACCGTAGTATCTGCTGTCTGCTTATATTTATGGGCATACAGGGGAAATGGTAAGAGTAATACTATTTTTCACAAGTCTAAGAGGAGCGCTTCACTATAAGTTGTGTGTGAAGAGAACAGTGCCCCCTGTAGGTGTGCAATCCAGTGCCTCTGGGAACACCTGGGTCAGGAGACCTGGGACCTAATCTCAGCTACACACAAACCCTGGGGCTGCACGCAGTGAACCCTGGCCCCAGCTGTAAAATTAGAGAAATGGATAATTTCTAAGGACTCTTTCCATTTTAAAGGTGTTTTCTGTTAACAGATAATTTTCCCCCTGCCATTAAGTTCTAATTCACATGCCAATCAAAATGTCCTTGATATTGTGTGCTCCCAACAGACAAGAGTTTTATCTCTATACTAGTCCTTTTGTGCAGGGCTCAGCATAGTGACATGTGCAATTAAATGCTTTGGAATTGCGATGGCAGCAGGGATAGCAGTACAGAGCAGAAGGAAGGATGGCTTCCTTTTACCAACATTCCACGTTTATCCTGAGAAAAACCATAGGTCATTGGTGTGTTTTACCCCCTACCTGGAAAGGCGGAGACACTAATGTTTGTTAATAGTCTCAACTTAAACTACATAAATCTGTATACTTACTAGCTATTTTTTAGCATCCATAACGTGCCAACAAAAATAAATTAATAATTCTAACGATGTTTTAAACGTTTTCTGTGGCTGAGGCATGACAGCCAATGTTTCTCAAGCACTATTCTCATTTTTTTTTTTTTTTGAGATTTAAATGTCATTGACATGTATTTATTTCTCTCTCACATAAACAAAAGCCAGGGATAAGCAACCCAGGGATGTTATGGAGCTTTATGGCAATCAGGCACCCAGATTCCTTCTCTTGTAGCTCCTCACTATGCTGCTGCTATCAAACCCATTTTATAGATGGGGACACTGGAGCTCAATGAAAACTTGTCCACAGCCATAGAGCAGGTAAACAATGGAGCCAGAACACAAACCTAAGCGTTCTTCTCTCAGACTAGCCTCAAAACTATTCCTCTAGGGCCTCCCCGGTGGCGCAGCGGTTGAGCGCTGGGTTGCGAAGCTGCCCGCAGCTTCTATGGCGCCGGTTCGATCCCTGGCTGCTCCCTGGCCACAGGATGAGGGTCCCCCATGGCGCGCAGACCTCTCCTGCCGCCCGCTGCTCCCATCAGCAGTGTACTTCGGTCCTTCTGCCTGCTCTGCTCCCTGCTCTGGCTCTGGTGAATTCTCTCACCCTCCTGCGCTTCTGACTGTACCCAGTGCATGTATAAACAAACAAACAAACAAATAAATAAATAAATGAAAATATATGCCTCTTAAAAAAAAAAAAGTATTCCTCTATGTCAAAAAATCTATTAGATCGTAAACAGTGTTCTCACAAGGTCAAAGGACAGGGCCGGGGTAGAGGTCACTGTCTATGGGTTCTCACCCATGTGCTCAATTGCAAGACCACTTAGACTTGGGGAAGAACAACAGTGGGGTATATTAAACAGGCAGGAGAAAGAAAGCTTCTAAGGCCACAAATGGCTGGTTATCTCACCTAACAGTGTCTGCAGTGTCCAGAAGTCCCACACAAAAGCCGCTTGTGCCAGAAAGCTCTGTCCCATCAATGGCCAGGACCCATCAAGGTGGCAGCTGGAGGGGCTCACAGGTGGGGCTGCAGAGGTGACACCACAGTAGCCCACAGCCACAGTCTGAAGGCTGGCCTGGATGGTACCCGACGTTGGCCTTTTCTTTATGCGTGGGGTTTGCAGAAGGGTGGGGATCTGGTATCTCTTTGTCTTCTTCTCTGCAGAGGTCTTTGGCTTCTCTTGGTTTTTTTTTTTTTTTTTTTTTGGAGTTCGGCTGCTGATACACTGTTCCTCAGAAGCCAGGAACAGAACCATTTAAGTTGGCTCCCGCTCTGCCTTATTGCCCTTTTCAGGCCATCTTGAAAGCATAATTGGACCATTTTCAATCCCAAGTATCTGATTGGACCACCTAGCACCAATCAGCTTGTTCTTATTTTTTTTTGATCCAAATAATTAATTAATGAGCTACTATTGAACCTGATTGGCTTATTTAGCTCACATCTAAGTGGCCCATTTTATGATCCAGACACCAAATATAACAAGCGAAAACTTGCTGCTTGCACAGATTAGACCTGCCTGAGGTCAGGACAGGCTGGTGACTGGGAGCGCACCATGTTGCTGGGACTTCCACTGCCGCCACTCCAGCTCCTCCCTGCACTCCTGAACTAGGGGTCCCTGGCCTTGTTGTTGCCTCCTCTGCTGGAGCAAGCTCTGGTAAGGGATTATCTTGCTGCTGCAGCCTCAGTAGGGCTGTATGCCCTGGGGCAGTGTGGCGGTGCAGGAGAATGCCTGCCACCATTTGCTCCAGTGACAGGCAGTCAGGGAAGCCTGGGTGCTGCCTGAAAGTAGCACATTCCCACAATCCTGGAGCTGGCTGTAGGAAGGGGTCTCCCTAGCCAACTGAGGTGGGCCTCAGTGGAGCTGTCCTGAAACCTCCCACTGCACACTGGCTGGGGTACTGCCCAGAGACAGTGCTTTTGGGTGGTCCAAAAGGAAACTCCTGCTGCTAACATAAAGCCTTAGGGGCTCAGGTGCTCAGACTTAATTTGCAAGGAAGGGACTGCCTGCAGGCAGCATGATCTGGCAGCAGGTTAGAACTTAAACTGCTGCTTTTAGAGGAAAACTCAAACTGCTGCCCACTTCCACTGGAGCAGCAGGAGGGAGAGACCAACCCTCACATTCCAGGCTGCGCTTAGGTGGAGGACTGCTGCAAAACCTGTCATGCCCCGGGGATCTGATTTCAACAGCAGGTCAGCAATGGAGCCTGAACTCAAACCTAAATTCTTCTCTCAGACTAACCTCTGAAGTATTGCCCTATGTAACAAATGTGGAATAGATAGCAGACATTCTTATATGTAACTTCTTTGCTTTTTCAACAGCATAGGAGATAAAAATGATACCAAATGACACATATCCATAGACAAAATATAGGAAAGCCCATATGTTGCTTTTCATGTTAATAGAGTTGCAAGTGGTTGCTACCCGTCATTAATTTTATCTGAATGCAAAGAAGAGATATAGGCATTCCTATCATAATTTTTTTTTTTTTTTTTTTTTTTGTGGGACCCTCGCCGGCAGCCAGGGAACAAACCAGCGGCGCTGCAGATGCTGCGGGCAGCCTCGCAGCCCAGCGCTCAACCGTTGCGCCACCCACAAGACACCTTGAGTGAGGTCAAAACTAGATCTAAAGACAGAAATAAAATTGCAGGCAAGGGATACGATAAATTAAAAATTAGAGTCAAAATACGCCACATAAATTTTGGGCTCTGAAGACCTGAGAGCCCTCATTTTGCCACGCTGTGTTGCAAGAAAAAAATCTAAAAGATAAAAATATGAAACCTAGCACAGTGTTCTGACCCTCCTCCACACAGACACCCTCCACAGACACACCATCATTGGCTGCAAGCACAGACTGAAGTTCATTCTGGCGGGGTTCATATCCCAGTTCGGTCCCTGGAGGCTGTGGGACTTTGGTGGAGTCATGTCAACTCTGTGTCTGAAATGGGGAGAGCAATTATAACTCCATTACAGCCATTACCATCCATCAAAACCATCAACTCACTTTCTTTTGTTGTACTATTTTAACCTATCTGATACCTCTATGGTCTACCTGTGTCACGGGGAGGAGCTGCCATTGCTGAGAACTAAGACTCCTGCAGAGTGTTGTCTCAGAACTGTACTTTGTTCACTCAGGAAAAATACATCTTGAGGGGTTGCCGAACCAAGAGTCTAATTTGGGTTCTGGTTGCTGCTCCACACTAAACTATCTAGAGAGCTCTATCTTTTCCCATGCTTGACTTTACCGTAGAGTCAAATTTCCCAGGGCCCTTCAAGTTTTGGAAAAGCACAAGGTCCACCTCTTGCTGGAGGAGATATCTTTTCTTCTCCTTTTCCTGGACTTAG
This sequence comes from Talpa occidentalis, assembly GCF_014898055.3. NCBI lineage: Eukaryota > Metazoa > Chordata > Mammalia > Eulipotyphla > Talpidae > Talpa > Talpa occidentalis. Next base: position 29,297,582 of record NW_023601212.1, on the reverse strand, counting down.
TACCAGGTCACCTACATCAGCTTGTTGGTTCACTTGGCAGCTCAGTGATGTAATAAAGACTGAGACGCTCGTCCGGGACTATGCACACAAGGGTTTTGTTCTACCAGGCTCCAACACAATGGGTCACAAGGATGCATCAGTACTTTTGCTTGCCATTTTCCAATGTAGTCTTTCAAGTCAGTTCCAAAGGTCTTTCAAAGCTTGGAGCTGAGAATCTCTATTGCTGTGACTACCCAAAAAAGTGGGTTATCTTTTTCCTGTATGGGGGTGGGCTGCAGCTGTATGAGGGATTTCTGTTACTACAAAAGCGTCAATGACTAAAGAAACACTGATTGGGAGATGCAGTGATTTCAAGGGGTACCTTGAAATTGTAGTTCCTTACTCAAAAATCAAAGTGCCTTTCTCTGAGTTAGGAAAGGCTCAGATACTCTAATCAGGTATCCGCAGGTCTCCATTTGTCTCTGGATTTCACCAGATACACATTTTGCACCATCGACTTCCCAGTTCAAGGGGCAGAGAAGGATGAAGGGTCCTTTCCTGATATCAGGACCCCTGATTCTAGGCAGTGTGAGGTTCTCCTACCATTCGTGTTTATTGAAGTTAAGAGAATTTTACTACCAAAATGATTTCTGTTTGCAGATAAGGCATAAGAAATAAGGAATAGAGAAAGGGAAACAGATGAGGTCTTTAACTTCTGAGGAGAGGGCAGCCAGGATGGCATTTCATAAACCGTTCATCATCAGGTAGCTTAAGATTCTGCACGGTGTGCGGTGAGCTAGTACAAACAGGGATTGATTCTCTCTAAGCTGCCCCCATGCACACCTGTCACCTCACCCATCCAGACAGTAAGTCCTGGAAGGTCACTGTGGGACCTGGCTGCCCTGCTGTCCAAATGCCAACTGAACCCTGACCGCAGCCCTCCACCCCAGGAGGAGGGGTGGACAATCATGCACACATCTGGGGCCAGAAGGAGGAGCAGGAGGAGGAGGAATGTGTGGTATGTGGGAGGGAAGGAGGAAGGGGGTGTGGGGTAGTGTTTTTTATTTCTCTCAGCTATTATGGAAAGAACTGCGGGAGCTTAAATCTAAAGAGCAGCACTGAAATAATGTTCAGGACTTAACAAAAGCCGCTGCTCTGCTCTGCAGTCCGCCCGCTGTGGCCTGCTCAGGCCGGCTCAGTACCGTGGGTGATCTCACATACCCTGATGCTGGGAAGAGCCTGCCTGTCGGAGGAGGGGGAGCCAGCCTGCCCTCCTCACCTCTGGGGTTGAACGTGGTCCAGCTCAGATTTGCAAAGTCACTTCAGGCAGGGAAAAAGGCATGGAGGGAAGACAGGCTCTGCCTTTGCAAGGAACTCTCCTGGCATCTTGGACGTGGTCCCCTTATGTGGTCACTTTTGATGTGAAGGGAATGGGTCTGGGGTAAATAATGTGTGAATTCTGTGGGTCTAATTGGAGAATTTGACTTGACACGAGAGAGTTCCCTATTTGTTGATAATTCATTGTAAGCTGATATGAAAATGAAAGTCTAACTGGGCAGCACAGAAATTAAGGACTCAGAAATTTAAATTCATGAGTCCACAAAAGGAGAGTTTTCAAACTGGAATTACAGGCACAGTCATCTGAGACTTGATTTCTATGAATTATCATTATCGTCTCAAAAAGAAGCAAATCGACATGGAAGTACAACAAAAAGAATGTAAGGTTTAAAAATCAGAAGACCCAGACTTGAACCTAATTCCACTTACCAGCTCAATTCTGATAACCTCAATTTTCTCATCTCATCTCACTCATCTCATCTGAAAAGTGGAAATAATAACATCTACTTCACAAAGTTGCTGTGAATTAACCAAAATGAAGATGGTGAAATCTCTCGCATAATGTCAAACATACATATCCTATATAATTGGCTTTATCATCAGCTTGATTGGGAGGGAGGAAATCCTGTGCTGGGCAATATTCAACAAGAACTTCCTAAGGAGAGCAGGTGCCTTCAGGATGCTTATTGCTGAGGTGTTTTCTCTGGACTTTAGGAGACAAGGTTGCTATTTCTTTGGATGCCCAGCTGAGGAGTTCCATCTTGTGTGCAAAGCATGGTTTATAAAAGAAGGGGTGATAGTAAGAACAGGAGAGTGTGTAGCATGAGGAGTGTGGGGACAAGGCAGTAGGGGATGAGAAGGGAGACCCAAGAGTCTGAGCAAGGGAGCAATGAGCACTAACTTGGTCTTCTTATGATTCTGGATATTGCTTTGCAAGGCTGGAAGCCTCATGGTAATAGGACACCGTGCAATCCTCTTATCAAATGCCCGACTTGTTCATGTTTTGCTCCCAGAAGCTGCATTGATGGCTTTTTGCAGGGGTTAGGGAGATAAAGATTCTTCAAGGAGGGTATCAGCAGCTTGTGTGTGTGTGGGGGGGGGGGGAGGTGACTATCTAGGCAGCGATGGCTATTCATCATAGACATTTGACTGATTCTAGCCCACAGTAGGATATAGAAGAGACATATAAAGGCTTAAAATCAAATCATGTGTCATGCTGAAGAATAATGGTACTTTCTGTAAAGAGTATGTATATATTTTTAATTTTTGAGTGAATTAAGTGCCTATAAAAGGTGTTGAATTGGCAGCCTAGAAAGACAGAGTCCTTGATTTATGCCCAGAAGAAGAAAGAAGGAGACCGTAGCCGGAATCATTCCTGAGTGCTCTGAGCCACCCACCCATGTACTCTGCCCTTTGTCTTGCTAAGAATTGTGCTCCATTGTCTGTTGTGTGCAGATCGTTCCCACCATTCTGTACAAGCTTTAGATTGGAATATATCAGAGCTAAATGGTAGGCAAATAAAATAAATGAATGTTGAAGTCCCTTGCAAACAAATTATTCTGTGAATATCATTTGTGGACAGAATACAACACAAACACTTGGGCATCTTTCTCTAAGATAAATTTCCATTTCAAAGCATGTTTGCCTATTTTATTTCATACTCTTTTCTTAAGACATTTCCAGTCTTGCAATTGTGAACCTTGGTTTTGGATAGGAGATGGAGGTAGAAAAAATGATCGCATGCTACACCTGGAAGCAATCTCAGAGAAGTGACAGGACTAAAAATAGGACTTGGATTTCCTGAAGAGAGAGAAGATGCAGAGAGTGGCTCCCAGTCAAAAGTGGTGAGGTGACCATGGAGGTGGGCTGGGACCCAGCTTTCCTGGCCCCTACTCTCCTCTCGCGGGTACAGGCATGACCTTCACTATCTAATGCAGTGCAAGACAGAAAATACACACCAGTAATGTAATGACAACAACGAAAACATCAACAAAAAGAACACCCTAAAGAGAAGGAAGTATCGAGTAAGTATCGATCGAGACAGAATAGAGGCCTGGAGGTGGAATGGATGGGTGGCAGCTATGGGAAGCATGAGCTGAGTTCTCCTGTTCCCACTGAGCTAACTGCTCTTCCTTATACCACCCTTATGCTGTCTGAGTTGCAGAAGCCTCATTAGTGAGCTGAGGGAGTGAAAACAACCTCATAGGATTAAACAGAGTGCAGATGTAAAACCAAGGGCCCACAACAGGCAGAGAAGATACTAGTGCTCCTACTGGAAGAACATTCTTTTGCAATCAGGTGGAAAAACATCATTATTTTAGGGAAGGTACTTTTTAAAGTAAACAAAAGATTGATTTTACATTAAAGCTTTGATTTTTACTGACTCTAACTTTGATTTCTTCCTTTTATTTGTTTGTACTTTTTTAATTAAGAGTAGATTCTAAACTTGATGAGTTGGCCTGTAATAGGTCTTCCTGCATTTACTCTAGAACAGTTTTTTGGGGGGTGGTACGTTTTGACAAAATATTGAAAAACATTACTATTGAATACTGACATGTGAAAGAAGAGATTTCAGGTAGAATATTCTTCCCGGCATTCATCCCATTCAAAAGGGGGAGGGAGCCTGTTCCTAGAGGAAAAGGAGATTCTGGGGTCCTTAAGACACAAATTCCCATCCCTGTTAATAAAAATGTGCACACACAGACACACCCATGCCTTGTATAGCAGTCCAGAAATATCACGCAGCAGCAAAGTCTTCTGTGGGGAAAAATGGCTTTAACGAGCATGTTGGTGTTTGATGTTATGAGAAATGAACTATGTTTAGAAATGTCACTGCACTAGTAAGGCCCCTACATGGGGTAAAGGGGTGTGATTCTTAATAAAGGCTGCAAGAATAGTTTCTACGCACACACAAACACACACACACACACACACACCCTCCCACTTTTTCTGCAGCTATGTTTACTTCATTTGCATAGTTCAGTCTAAGTGCAGATACTGGAACTACAATCAGAATTTTAATGTTTATATGGATTATTAGGGTATGTGTCTTGCTCAATTTTATTTTTCTTCCCCATCTTACAGATGGGGAAAGTGAGCAGTAAAAAGATCAAAGTGTATTGATATAATCAAGCCAGCAAACAAACCCAGGAGTTCTGTCCCTCCGCCCTCACTGTGTGATGTACTTGCTTCAGAGGAACATTGGTTATGACACATCAATACTGAATGTGTTTATTTCCTTTAAATGCAATATGGAACACTATTATGTTTCTCATCAAATTAGAGAGATTTAAAGACTAGTATTCATAAATCAAACCATCAGCAAGTATTTATTAGATGCCAGCTAGATCCGGGCATTGTGATAACTCTGCATCTTCTCCAGGTACAGTAAGGACTCTTCCCTGACATGCAGGGGGCACATGCACCATGAAGGGACAGCACTGATTGAGCACCTGCTGTATGCTAGATTTTGCAAGGGTAAATGTTAAGAAATTGGGAGTTTTTCCTCAAGTTGTCTGCAGTGGAGGTGGGTTGTTGAACTGGCTGTTTTAAATATAATCTTGTTTAATCAACTGACAGTGACACAAAAGAAAAACTCTAGAATGTCAGTGGCTTAAAGCAAAACAAGTTGTTTGTTTGTTCCTTTGTTGCTCATGCCACCCAAGGTAGGGGATGGAGGGCAGAGAGATCAGGATGAAATCCAAAGTTTAGGCAGAGTGGAAAGTTCCTGGGGAGTGAGGAAGCACAGTGAGAGGGCAAGCAGAAGTTGGGCTCCAGAAATTCCTCATGTAAGTCTCCATGCTGTGTGATACCTTTCCTAGATACTGGGAAACAGCAGGGTGTGTTACTGGTCATGATGTTTATTAGAAAAATAATCAAGAGCCTCCCCGGTGGCCCAGAGGTTGAGCGCTGGGCTGTGAAGCTGCCCGCAACCTCTGCAGCATCAGTTCCATCCTCGGCCGCCGGCAAGGGTCCCACATGGTGCACAGACCTCTCCTGCCACCCACTGCTCCCCTCAGCAGTGTACTTCATCAGTCTGCCTGTTCTGCTCTCCACTCTGGCACTGGTGAATTCTCTCGCCCTCCCATGCTTCTGACTGTACCCAGTGCTTGTATAAATAAATAAATAAATCTTAAAAAAATATCAAGACAATAAGGAGACAAATGCCAATATGATACAAGTGATAGTAGAAAGAAACCAGTAGCACAACTTAATCTGAATAATTGTTGATCTGTGGCTTTGTGAAAAAGATATTTAAAACCTAAAACTCAAATATGGACAGCACTGGGGCAGGGAATACAAAATAATCAAAACCAAGCTAAGGATCTGTGGTCTTAAAGGAAGGAAAAGTCTAATGACTAACTCCATATATTAAAAAAAAAATATTTAATTCTGTGTGTTGACGATGTCTGGATAATCTTCAGAAAAATTAAAAGATAATGCAAAACTTCCAGACTATTTGAAAATAATAAGAAAGAAAAGAAAAAGGAACAAGACTGTAAAAATATAGCAAAAGATCTGAAAGAGGGCTAAATAAGCAACAAGAATGACAGAAAAGATAGAGTTAGATAATTAGAAAAAGTATTAAGCCTTCACTACCAATATATATGAGCATATTAAAATGGGGATTTGGAGATTGGGGACTAGATTTTAAGGCTATTTAGTAAAGATACACATAAAGTAAAGTGGTACGGAAATTTTAACAATATGCTAGGAAAATAAGAAAAACATGTACAGATAATTATATTAATATCAAAAGAAACAGGAGTTCTTGTGGAAAGACTAACCATGAGAAAGAATGGCATTCATAGGGTAGAAGTTAAATCCACCAAGATATAATAGTCTGAGATTTAGTGAAACCAACAAAATATTCAAAAAATAAAAAATTCTGCCTATGCAAAGAGAAATATAATTCTACTATTAGAGTAAAAATAATAGTACAGCTTGCAAAAAAAGAGCAAAAATTGAAAAAAAAAACCAAAGTCAAAAAGATTTTAAAAACAAAATCAGCTATCTAAAAATATATATAGCAAATGAGACAAACGATGATAGATGATAGATAAATATAAGCAGACATGCAAATGAGAGGGAAAGGGAAGAGGTCAGGAAGAGGGAAGGAAAAAGATATGAGAAACAGAGAATTTTGAGTTGAAAAATAGAGAATGCTCATCTTTTTCAAGCACAATGGAATTTTTGCAAGTCAATTATCTTCGGGTAAAAAGCTCCATACATTGCTAATGCTAGCTAGACTTATTGTGGTAATCACTTCACAGTATATGTAAGTCAGTCCATTAGACTATTCACCTTAAACTGATATTGTGATGTATGTCAATTCTCTCAATAAAACAAAAAAAAAAATCTCAATACATTTTAATGGTCAGAATGTTACTGATCATGTTCTGAGATCAAAATACAACAAATTTAGAAATTTACAAAGAAATAAGGGAAACAACTTGAAAAGAGAAAAATCCTGTTTGAAAGAAGATTCTAATGGAAATTATTAAGTATTTATTAAAAACTGAGAATATTATGTATTAAATCATATGCATTGTGGCCAGAGGAAAACTATAGTTTTTTTTTTTTTTTTTTTTAATGTGCATGTTCTGATTTATTTATTTATTTATCTTAAAAGATTTATTTATTTATTTATTTATACAAGCACTGGGTTCAGTGAGAAGCGCGGGAGGGTTAGAGAATCCACCAGAGCCAGAGGGGAGAGCAGAGCAGGCAGACTGACTAAGTACACTGCTGAGGGGAGCAGCGAGAGGCAGGAAAGGTCTGCGTGCCATGTGGGACCCTCGCCAGCAGCCGGGGATTGAACCAGTGCTGCAGAGGCTGCGGGCGCTGGGCCACCAGGGAGGCCCTGTTTTTGCTTTTTTTGATTTTAAAAAAGTTCAACAATGGAGAGTTACTGGCTTGGGGGTTAAGCAAAACCAGGACCAATAGCCTTACAATTCTATTAGTGTTTGCCTTATCCCTCAAGATGTCTGTTGCTTCTCCAGATACTGCATTCATATTGCAAGCAGGAAGCGGGAGAAAATTCAAGAGTATATTAGCTTTTGTTCACCCCTTTTTATGAGGAAAACAAATGTTTTCTCAAAATCCTAGCAGTTTCATTACCCAGAGCTCTAGAAAATGACCTCTGTTGGCTACAAGGAAAGTTTGAAAATGAACAGTCAAGTCAGTGGAAAAAATGAGTAACCATAAACAGTCATAAAAGAAGTAACAATAAAATCAGGAAACCTGATCAATAAACATTAAATCTGGTTATTTGAGACTGATAAAATAGATAAGAGCTCAAACTTCAGTAATCAAAGGAAATGAACATGCAACATTAGAAAAAGAAAGAAAACAGAATTAAATATTAAATACAGGGAAAATGCTAGGTATGACTTTATGCCAATACTTTTGAATATCTAGATGAAATAGAAGGTATTTTAGTAATACAGAATTGCCATTGATTCAATAGGCAGAAACCCTGAATAAAAGAATACTCATCGAATACATTTCAAAATGTATCTACCAGCATATAAAAAGAGTACAATGCTGTCTCATTCTATAATAAAATTACATATATTCAAAATGATCTTTTAAAATCTCTTAGGAATCCAGCATAACTCATTTTTTTCCTTCAAAATTGGAGGAGTTCACTGGTCTTCAGAGGTGAATCAAAAATGAATTCACTTGTTTAAATTTAGAGGGGATGTCACATGAAAACACATTATCTTTACTGTTTAGATACATTAAATCTTTTACCAAGCAGGCTGAGGGGCACCCCAGGAACCCCAAATCTGTCTGCTCTAAATGGGTTCTGCCATCTACTGCATAAAGATAAAACATACTCTTAATGCTTAAGACCTTCAAAAGAAAATAACTTCAATAAAATTAGTATGCAATAAAGAGAAGAAAGGGAATATAGTTACCAAAACAAGCACCCACAGTTACCCATCCCCTCATGCATAAATGCCCAGCCACACAGAGTTGACCCAAAGCAGGACTGCTGAGGCCCAAAACTTTGCCACAAGTCTAAAGCACTTTGTGGTGGGGAACCACAGGAAAGGGGCAGAAGGGGCCAGACTAGTCTGGAAGGAAAAGAGCAAAATCAAAACATAAGTCAAAATAAAGACTGCCATTGGCAGCCTCCCCACGGATTTGATTTGCACATGTCTCCTTCCATGTCTCCCAAGTCAGTGACACAAGGCCAGGGCTGAAAAGCAAGAGTGGCTTTTTCTTCATCTGCCTCCTCCAGGTCTTGTCCTCTAGCCTTCTCACCCAAGCCCTTTTTAGCCTCCTCTAGCTGTTCAGCTCCACCTTTTCTTGGATGGGGCAGGGAACCTGTAACCTCTTCTTTCTATGGGGAATACAATGTGAATAGCTTCGCATTCATCTTTGTGAAATATACAGAGGAATGGAAACCAACCGAAAGAGCAAAACTTAAAACTCGTATCTTCCTCTTATTCTGTGCTGGAATGTTCAAGGCTACAGAGTTTAGAACAAGATTTATTTTTTCCCTCTAAGTTCATTTTCTTCCATTGTTGTTCATTTTTGTACAGTAATGTCTCTCCCCTTAGGTGTAGTCTCTGTAGTTCTCCCACCACCGTATCACCTATGACCTATCACCATATTCTCTTGTGCTCTTCCCTCCCCTGTTTTGACCCCTCTTCCTCCCGCTCCCCTGCTGTAGGCCTCAGATCTATGGTCAGTTTGCAAGTTTTGTCTTTTCCTTGACCCTTTGTTTGGTTTCCTTATATTCTTTTTTTCATTATTCTTTTCTTTATTTTTTTTACATCATTGCTCATTTTTATTTATTTATTTTTTTATAGAGGCATGTTTTGTTTATATATTTGTTTTTATTTGTTTGTTTGTTTGTTTATACAAGCTGGGTACAGTCAGAAGAGCGGGAGGGTGAGAGGATTCACCAGAGCCAGAGCGGGGAACAGAACAAGCAGACTGATGAAGTACATTGCTGAGGGGAGCAGTGGGTGGCAGGAGAGGTCTGAGTGCCATGTGGGACCGTCTTCCGGTGGTCTGGGAGCAGCCAGGGATGGAACCGGCGTTGCAGAGGCCGCGGGCAGCTTTGCTACCCAGCGCTCAACCGCTGTGCCACCGGGGAAGCCCCACTGCTCATTTTTAAACAATATTTGTCCCCCCCCACCCCCTCAGGTGTAGTCCCCATAGAGTTTCCTTCACCAATGTACCATCACCTCAGTCCCCTGTGCTCCTCCCTCCCTCCCTCTGATCCCTCTCCCTCCCCCTCCCCTACAGGATGTCTCTGATTTATAATTGTCTGTTTCTGCTTTGTTGTGTTTTGTACTGTTATTATTTTTTTACACTGATGTCTTATTTGGTTCCCCTATATTCATACTATAAGTGAAACCATTAGATATTTTTCTTTTTCCTTCTGGCTTATTTCACTGAGCAAAATCCCTTCTAGCTCCATCCACATTGCTGTGAATGGCATGAGTTTATCTTTTTTGATTGCTGAATAATATTCCATTGTGTATATGTATCACATCTTCTTGATCCAGTCATCTATTTTGGAGCATTTGGGTTGTTTCTAGGTTTCTTTATATTCTGAATATAACTAGGACCATGCAACATTTATCTTTTTCCTTTGGACTTATTTTGCTTAGCTTAATCCCTTCCAGTTCCATCCATGTTGCTGTGAATGGCATGAGTTTGTCTTTTTTGATTGTTGAGTAGTATTCCTTTGCGTATATATAGCATACCTTTTTGATCTATTTGTCTGTTTTGGGGCATTTGGGTGCTTTCCATACATGGGCTTTTGTAAACAGTGTTGTAATAACAATAGGAGGGCAGGTTTCCCTTTGAATTAGTGTTTTTGTTTCCTTTGGGTATATTCCTAGGAGTGGGATCACTGGATCACATGGCAAATGCGTTTTTAGTGTTTTGACAGACCTCTGCACAACTTTCCATAGGGGCTGGACCAGTTTGTATTCCCACCAGCAGTGTAAGAATGTTCCTTTTTCTCTACATCCTTGCCAGCATTTGTTGTTTCCAGATTTTTTAATATGTGCCATTCTGACTGGTGTGAGGTGGTATCGCATTATAGTTTTGATTTGCATTTGCCTGATAATTAGTGATGTTGAACATTTTTTCACATGCCCGTTGGTCATTTGCATTTTCTCTTTGGAGAAGTGTCTTTTCAGTAGAACAAGATTTTGTACCTGTGGAAATGTAGCTTGGAATAAAGATGGCAGTTTAAATCAGTGGAGAAGGAATTGATTATTAAATGAATGGTATTAGAAAAATTGTAATTGTCTATCCAAAAGGTAGAAAGGAAGGAGGCAGAGGAGAGAGAGACAGAAACAGAATTTTTCTGTCTTTCTTTATCTTGTACAAAAATGTATTCAAGAGGAACTGAAGAGTTTAAGGCAAGGAAAATATTCTTGAAGAAAATATCAGAGAACATATTTTTAATTTGTATATTGGAGGACTTTCCTAAGTAAGATACAAAACCTAGAATTTATAAAGGAAAAGATTGACAGGTTTTTCTGTACAAAAATTATAAATGCCTGCATGACAAAAGACTCCATAAACAAAGCTGAAAGAAAAGTAAAGGGAATATTGGCACAGTGGAATAATATTTTGATATAATAACTGATTTTTCTTCTAACTTCCTGCTACACCTCCTCCTCACCCATCAACTGCCCCCCTCATATTGGCAGCACAGGGGCATTCTACATTCATTGCCTCGTAGAATAGATGACACAGCAAAATGCAGAGAACAAAGGAGTTAGTTCTGTGGTTGAGAATTTCAAAAGCCCAAGATGTGACATAGAAAAACTATTTGTAAAAATGTGTTTGTAACCATCTCAATTTCAAGATTAGACTTGATTGTCTTGCTTCTCAATAGAATTGATCAAGATTCTATTGGCTTTGGGAAGAAGAGGAGTTGAAAGGGAAATAAAAACTGAGAAATGGGTGGGTGCTTGAGAAAGATATCTTACCTGTTTCTGCCATGGGCTGAACCTGGTGTGGCAGGGACCTGTGTTTGTTGGTGGAGGAGAAGGGGGAGAGTGTGAGAGACAAAAAAAATCAGAAATAAAGTGTCTTACGTCTGTTTTCCCACCTGGAGCTCAGGCACTGACAAGACCCCAATGTTTCTACCCTTTAACCCAATTACATGTTGGGGTGGGAAAGGGAAGCTATCTGTGTTGTATCTGGGATGATCACTTTGTCTCATATTCAACATGCATGACTCAGCCAAATTATCTCAGTGCACAAACAGTGCACTGAAGTAGCAAGGAAGGTCACCTTGAATGGGAACAAAGGATGATTCAGCTTTTAAGCAAAGGATCAAGAACAAGAATTTGTTCCTGATGAATTTCTCAGTGGATAGTGTGGACCAAAGGGCACTAAAGATCATTTATCCTGTCTCCCACACCCTTGGTACTCCTATGCCCTAAGAGTAATAATGACTGAGCATGAGATTCAGCATCTGCCATCTAGTGGAAAGGGTTGAAATCAAATTAAGTGAGGGAAAAATGAGAATTTCACTTCTAGCTTAGCAAGTTTGGAACTCGTTACATTTGCAACACTCATTTTGTATCAGAATATCTAAAATGCTCCTACAGGTCATTGTGATGAAGCCAAGCATCTTGCCATTGGCCGGGTTCTTTTAGAAGATGACTCTGAGATGGAGTATGTTATGAGGGGTGCATATTAGGATATCAGGGTGCATGTTAGTAAGGACTAGTATGGCAGTGCATCTTCATATCCATCAATACCCCAATATAATTGCTGGGTTATATGATAGATCCATTTTCAATATTTTGAGAAACCTCCATACTGGTTTCCATAGAAGTTGGACTAGTCTACATTCCCACCAACAGTGAATGAGGGTTTCTTTTTTCTCACATCCTCACCAACACTTATTTCTGGTCTTTTTGCTATACGCCATTCTCAGAGTGTGAGGTGATACGTCATTGTGGGAATGATTTGCATTTCCCTAACAAACAGTGATGATAAACATTTTTACATGTGCCTATTGGCTATCTGTATGTCTTCTTTGGAGAAGTGCCTATTTAGCTCTTCTGCCCATTTTTTGATCAGGCTATTGTTGGGAAATGTGCACTTCTTTGTTCATTATAGCACTGATTTTGTTTAAACTTTATGCATACAAGAACTGGGGTACAGGCCAGAGGTGTGGGGGTTTAGAGGATTCACCAGAGACAGAGTGGGGAGCAGAACAGGGAGATAGACTGAAATACACTGCTGAGGGAAGCAAGGGGTGAGACAGTAGAGGTCTGCTGCACCATGTGGGTCACCTCCCTGGTCAGGGATTGAACTTATGCTGCAGAGGCTGTGGATAGCTTCATAGTGCTGTGTCTTCACTCCTTGTGCCACCAAGGAGGCCTCTATAGCAATATTATTTATAGTAGTCAAACTATGGAAACTACTGAAAAGCCCCAAAACAGATGAGTAGAACTGGAAAATGTACATATATCCACAGTGGAAGAGTATTCAGCTATTAAAAAAGGAAAATTTGATGCAACATGGATGGAGCTAGAAGAGATTATGCTAAGTGAAATAAGTCAAAAAGATAAATACTGCATGGTGAACTTATATGTGGAATATAGAGAAACCAAACAAATATAAAACCACACCAATAACAAACGTAGGAAAGATAATAGTAGAAAAGAAGTTACCGAAGCCGAGTGGTAGGGGAATGGAGAGAACATCATGGGGAGGGAGCACAGTTGACTAAGGTGATGGACTGTGAGTGCTTTGTTGGTGGGTGTGGTGTAGTAATAACACATAAAGTGGGGGATCCCGTACCTCTAAAACACAAATAACATTGTAAGCCAATATAACCTCTGTAAAAATAAAAGTTTTCATATTCCAATCCAAAATAAAAAACAAACCAGGCATACAGAAAAAAAATTCAAAAAGCACACATATGAGATGTTCAAGCTTACCAATAATGGAGGCATTCAATTTTAAACAATAATAAGATTTTCTCTTCCACTCCTGCCAGAGAATGGCAATATTCTTAAAACAATTGATAATACTAAGCGTTATTAAGGGTTCAAGGAAAGAACATTTTCATATACTGTTAGTCAGTGTTGATCGACATTTTAATGTACATTAAAATGTTTTAGTTAGCAATTCTTCCTTGAGGTCCTCTATTCTCAAAGAATATGCAGGAGCATGAAGAACCATCTATAAATGTATTAACTACAGCAAACTCTGTAATAATGGAATTGAGGGCCACGTAGGTATCTACCAGAAGGGATATTTTTAAATACATTTTTGTTCTTCCATTCTATAAAATGTTTAAAAGTTGCTTAAAAGAATGAGCTATAGTTTTGTGTATCTTATCATGGAAATACCTCTATATTACATTACTACATGAAAAAAAATCAAAGAACAATGACTATACTATCACTTTATTGATAAAAGCCAGGTGTGCATGTACATACATTTTGAGGGGAATCAATGGACAGACACTGCTCCCCTGAGGAGGGAGAGAGGTGGTGAAGAGTGATTTTCACACTTCTATTTCCATTTATTCTTTTGGAAATATGATCATGAAATATTTGCTTAACAAAAATAATGAAAACTGAGAAATTCACATAAGAAATTAGAAAATACTTTGTTTTTATTAACTTACTGATAAAAACAGAGTTGTATATTATTTAATGCACTCAGTCAGTACTTATGCCAAGCCCCTGACTCAGGTTGTCCTTCCCAAAACTGAACTTAGGGCACCGAGGATGAAATCCACATCTCTTATTCATCCTTGGGGAGTCATCTCCTGACTGCTGGGGCAGACAGGCAGGTAAAGAGTAGGGTACACCATGCAAACAGGGGAAACTGAAAACCTGGAAGCTGTCGGATCATTCCTAGCATAACTGTGGCTCTGTTGCATGTAAGAGGAAAAAATAACCACACAAGCAAAATCACCCACTAAGGCAATTTGGAATAGTCTATGTCACTTCCACTTAGGATTCTCTCCTTTGTCAAGAATTCTTTACAGATGTCTGTGGTCCCTTTTCCAACTCAATTCCAATGCAAAGCTACCTAAGAGTTTTTGTTTGAATTTCCTATCTCCAGGGTACCAAAGGGTAATACAAATAATAAATTCACTATCTGTATAAATGGGTTGGTCTATCCCAGTTGCCTTTGTAGACTGCACCCTCCCAGCCTGTGCACCGCATGATCGTGGAGCAGAAAGACAAAGGAATTGCCCCCATGGAAACAGCTGTTCGAAGGCCACGGAGCAGAGACAAAGAAACTGCCATTCTGAATGATCTTGGCTTCTGCTGTGCTGAGTTCATTTGGGGGAGGAGTTGTAGGAAAGGATGTTTCTGTAAGATGAGGTGGCATCTCTCTGATATGTAGCCAGGCAAGACGTTCTAAAGGGGTTTGGTTGGAGAGATGCAGGTGTTTGAGGAAGTTGGCATGTGTTTCGTGTGTAAAGGATGCCTTGCAGGCACTCTTTGAGACATGAATTGGGAATGACGCAAGTGGGAGAAAGAGAGATGAACAAAGAAACATTTTGCTGAACTTTCACAAAAATAGAAAAGCTGGTAGAGGAACATAGAATAGGACAAAGAATAAAATACAGGCCATAGTGGTTGACTCCAATAGAAGATGTGATGAGGACATGAGAAAATGTTGGAGAGAGGCGGATGGTGGGTACCAGTTAAACACTAGAAGGTATTTTAGAACTGGCATGGTGAGTCAGAAAAATTAAGGACATATGATTGAAAGGCAAAAATAAGACTCACAAGGAATGATTGGACCCTTGGAGGGATGCCCAGGGTTAGTTCTGCATGTAAAGCATTCTGGATAAATCTTATCCAACCACATTCCCTGACTGGTTGAATATACCTTGGGTTTTAGTAAAAGTTGCTGAATAAGGCCCTTCCCATGCCTGAGAAACTCCCTGATTGTATTCTTGGCTGCCCTGAAAAAAGCAGGAGGCTCTTCCAGCCCATCTCTACTATTCAGAAAATTGTTCTTTCTCTAATCAGTGAAACCTAGTAGACTGAGGAAAAAAGAATTTTGTTTTCTAATTTTTCACATGGGCCACCTATTTACAACCACATATTTCAGGTACTAGGATATTGTTTGAGTCTACAAATGCTCTTAGGTGTGAAGATTGACAGTGTCGACCCCAAATGCTTCCTTGTGCAAGTGCCTCCTCTAGAGTGGAAGCTCCTGGGGGATCAGGGTGTTTACTACTTGCTGTGCTCCAGTTGCTAACATGGAATCTGGAATGCACTCTATGTCTCTTGAATTGCTCTGAACTCCCTGGCTTCTTTATTCACTCTGGTCCCCAGCTAAGAATGGTCTCCCCCATAAATGTTCTCACTGGGAATGAGTCAACATGCATGGACACTTCACACTAGTCTCTTCTCTCAAAGATCCACCACGACCATTACTGCTACAGTCAACATTTAGAATGCAATCCCAAGATGTATTCAATCAGTCTCTTATTAATTCAGGTGAAGTCCTATGTGCCACCCTATTCATGTGACCTACATAGAGTCCATTAGCCTTCTGAGTCTTTTTTCTCACCCAGAAAATGGTAAGAAAAATAGGCTATGTAGGGAGTTTTTGCTGAGATGAAAAGATAGCACACAGGAGAAGCCCAGCAGAGTGGAGCTGGGAAATATCAACACCTTTCCCTTCCATGGACGAGGTTCCCAGTTCAGGAAACAACTCTTAGGCCCATCTGTCTCCCCTGGGACCTGGCATGGTGCTCAGCACAGTAAAGGAAGCTGAATGATAGGATTTCAGGTTTAAGAGGGACTTAAAGGTCATAGGCTTTGCAATGATTTTCAAATATTTTATCGCAACCCACATTTCATATCAGGACACATTGTGTGTGTGTGTGTGTGTGTGTGTGTGTGTGTGTGTGTGTACTGAAAACATTTATCTTATTCTACTTCATTCATTTTCAAAAATGCTGACCTCAGCCTGCCATACTGATCTGATCTCCCATTGAGTGGCATGACTTGCAGTTAGAAAATAGTTATCTGGATTCTAGACCAACCACGTAGGAAATGGACGCACCTTCTTGACACTGTCCATTCCGGAGTGATTGCCCAGGTCTAGTACTTTGTACTGAGGAGTGTGCCTTTTCTGAGGCAGTAAATATAAGAAATGCTGAAGGCTCAGCGGACTCTGTGAGAGCACCACCTCCCCTGCTGTGTGCAGGCACCAAACAGCGTGCAGGCGGCCCTCTCGGCTCTGATGGAGGAGGCACTGCTTGCTCTGTCAATTATGCATGCCCCTTTTGCACGGGTTCTGGCTAAATGAAGTGGCTGCAGAGAACACCCATGAATTCTTCATAAGCGCAGGCGAGGGGACGCCTCTAGTCTTCACTCCACGTTGCCTTCCAGATGCATTCTTTACCATTCCTCACGCGCTCATGCTCTCAAACTGTTGAGATGCGTGTGGGCAATTGGGATATATTCATCACTGACAACATTTTCCAGTGAGGGGGGGACTGGATTCTCATTTTTCCAGGAAAAAAGGAGCCCCAGGAGGTCTCTTTGCCCCTAGACCAAAAAAGGAGAATTCTTTCCAGCAAAGATATTCTGTTTTCACAAAATGTAACCTGGGCTCATCTCCAAAATACACCTGAAACCCTGTGAACCGTGCAGAGATGCAGTGCCCTCCTGCTGCTGCCATTTATTTTAATTTTTCTTTGTAAGATTCCCTCCTCCCTTCATCTTATTCAGGATGGAGAAGAACCCAGATAGGGATGCAGAAGTCTGGGTAGGACCAGGTAAGTCCCCTTCTCCTAGCAAAAGTGTTGCCCCTGGGGCTGATTGAGATGCAGGAGCAAGCCCCTTCATTTTCTTCCCACTTGGTGAAGAGTCTGGGGATGTGACATCTGGGAGAAGAGACACACCTGAAAGAAAAACCCCCTTTTCCAAAGGGGGTGACTCTGTGTTTGGTATTCATAACAAAATAGCATGAGCTAGGTGGCTTAACAATAGAAATTTACTTTCTTAGCATTCTGGAGGCAGGAAGTCCATGGTCAAGGGGCTGGCGTTCTGTTCCTGATGAGGGCTTTCTTCCTGGCTTACAGATGGCCACTTGCTTGCCGAGTTCTCACCTGGCCTTTCTCTGTGCTTGGGGTTTGGGGAAGGGTGGGAATCTGCTGTCCCTTTGTCGTCTTCTTTTTAAAAAAAAAATTATTTATTTTCTTACATCATTGCTTGTTTTTATACAGCCACTGTTTCTCCTTTCAGCTGTAGTCCCCATAGATCTCCCAAGACTACATCACCTGTGAACCATCACCACAGTCCCTTGTGCTCTTCCTTCCCCTGTTTTGACCCTTCTCCCTCCCTTCCCTGCTGGATGCCTCAGATCTATGGTCAACTTGCAGGTTTTGTCTTTTTCTTGACCTTTTTTTCGGTTTCTCTACATTCCATATATAAGTGAAACCACTGACATTTATCTCTTTCCTTCTGAATTATTTCACTGAGCATCATACCTTCCAACTCCATCCATGTTGCTACAAATGGCATGGTTTTTTTTTTATTGTTGTGTAGTATTCCATTGTGTATACATACCACTTTGTCTTATTAAAGGAATACTAGTTCCATTAGATAGGGGTTTCCCCTTTGACATCATTCAGCCTTAATTACCTGCAGAGGGGTCCTATCTCCAGATACAGTGACATGGGGGCTTAGAGTTTCAATTTGGGCTTCCATTATGAATTGGGGGTGGGGACAGAGTTTAGTCCATAACCGGGAGATTCACTAGTCTCTGTGCCAAAGGCAAGAAATGCATCCCAGATGATTCTCTCACCTGTTGATGTAGCTAACAATAAGTGTAGAACAGAAGACTAATCTTTGACTATGTCTGGACTTGGTCTGGACTATGTCTATGACTTGGTTTCAAGAGAGGAACTTGCTCATTTTGAATTCTAGCAAATGTTAATATAAATATCAAAGAGAGTTTTGATTAGACTCAATCAAACAGCCTGTGATTCAATATATTTTTTTTACATTAGGCAATCCTTTACGTATTATTCATGAGGAAACAATAGGAAGAGCTTCTAACATCATTAAGTACCTTGGACCCTAAAACAGTTTAATGCAGTCCCATTAGAGGGACTTGCAGCCAAGATGAGACACTTCTGGAGGAGAAGGATGTGTTAATAAGTGCTTTACTTGTACTTGAAGAGCTCACATTTTCTACTGTTTATTTACATGCTTCCTGGCTGGGCATGCTGAGGACTGGGGGTCAGGACTCTTGGGACATTTTCAGACACATGTGTGAGCCTCTTCCAATTGGCTCAATCCACCTTCTCTCCATAATGATGTGTGTTGGTTAAGATGAACCTCACCTTAGTAAGTGACTGATTAAGCTCCCATGTAATTCTAACAACCAGCTCACTCTGGCATGGGAGGAAGTTTTAAAGGAAAGGGTTGGGAATATTTCTGAAGAGGATAGGCATCATTCAAACAAATTATTTCCTTCTTATGTCTCTATTTCAACGTCTATGTTCCAGCTATTTTCACAGTCCCCTTGCTTTCATGAGCGCCCTTTCTCATCTTTTCGCCATAGTTCTTTTTTTTAAGATTTTTTTTTTTATTTATGCAAGAGCTGGGGTACAGGCCAGAGGTGTGGGAGAGTGAGAGGATTTATCAGAGACAGAGCAGGGAGCAGAACAGGCAGACAGACTGAAAACACTGCTGAGGGGAGCAGCGGGCACGACAGGAGAGGTCTCTTGCGCCATGTGGGAATCTCCTTGGCCTGCGGGAATCGAACCCGCGCTGCAGAGGCTGCTGACAGCTTCACAGCACTGTGCTCAACCTGCTGTGCCACCGGGGAGGCCTATTTGCCATAGTTCTGTCCCATTTTCCTCCCCATACTAATTTTATCTGAGAAATCAATTTGTATCTTTCAGACAAAAGCTCAGGGACACCACATCTAAGAAACCAGCCCTGCTTTTTTCAGGCTTGGTGAGGTGCGCTCCCCTTGGGTGGCTCTGGACACTGGTGTTCTCCCCACAGAGGTGCTTCCCACTTCCCACATCTGACCGCAGTCATCAGCACACTGATCTTTCTCTCCAAATCAACACTGAACCCTTTGAAATCAGAGTTCATGTCTCCTGTGTGCCTAACATAGTCTGTGGTAAATGACTTATACATGATAAGTACTGAGTAAAGAATGAATTCTCTGGAGCAAGGAAATCCCCAAGAGATTGACCACAGCATGTCGACCCAGTGGAGAAGTTCAGAGGTGTATGTTTGTGTGCATGTGGTGGTGGTAGAAGAAAGAAAGTTTGTCCTCCTTGGCAGTAATTGAGGCATCACTGGAAAGGAACTTCCGAAATGACACCTGGATATAGCTTGACAGCCACCCTAGCTTCCATGGAATTGAGTGGTGTGTTGAGACAGAAATTTCACCAATAAACCAAAGCAGTCCAGGGCAAACTAAAATGATGGTCTACCTGGAGCCACCTGATTCCCTGCTTATATATGGCTTCTGTGACAATCACCTGCCTGGGTTTTTGGCTCTCAAGCCCTCTGTAACTCAGCCACAGGGACCAGGCTACGTTTGCTTCAATTTTGGCAGATGAGAGGCTAATGAAGCCTTGTTAAGTAGTTTCCAAGACATCTAGATGTTCAAAATGAATGCCTTTGACATTTTTCCCACTCCAGTCCCCTGGCCCAGGATCACTCTGTTCTGTTTTCTTTTCTTTCTAGTCCTTTCTGCATCTCCTTTTACAGTAGAACACACACTTTGTGTGTCTTAGAGACTGAGAACTAGAGCAACTACAGGACTCAGAGGCAGAGCTGCTCCACAGACTGTGCTAATCCCTTCTGGAATGTTAGGTGAGAGAGGAATAAATTCTCTCTCTTTTTTTTAAAGTACTGTAATTTGGAGTTACTTTATTATAGAGATTACCAGCTACTCTAAATAATATATTAGTTGAATATTATTCTCTATCTACAGAGGTCATGTTCATGTACCTGGTCAAAGAACTCAGAGATTTCCCCACCCCAGAGACCCGTGGAAACCAATAACAACAAAAATCAACAGCAACTTCTCCTGCCATGTAGGGAGCACTTACTTAGTGCCAGAGGGAGTTCATGAGAGGCACTCAGGACACATGAGCTCATTTTATCCCCATGATAGGTCTCCGTGGTAAGTGTTATTTTCTCTATTTTGCATATGAGAAAAATAAAGCTGAAAGATGATATAATTAGTTCAGGTCAGGTCATACTCCCAATAGTCGGAAGGGTTGGGATTTGAATCTTGACCAGTCTTTCAAATATAAACTATAAATAATCCAAGTCATTCCTCCTAATATTTAATTCCTTCTATTTGTGAAAGTTAATCAGCAGTAAGTAAACTTTTCCAAGTCTCTGCCAGGTATCCTATATTTTTTTAATTGAGGTAATTTTGGTTTACGATATTGTATATGATTTAGAGGTATAGGATCACCCCCTTATGGTATAGATTACCACAGTACACCTACAACCGAGGTAGCAAAATCCTTCACCATAGTTGGCTGTGCTCCCTCCCAATTCTCTTTCTCTTTCTTCCCCTTCTGGCAGCCTCAATTCTACAGTCATATTTCCAGGGTTTATTATTGGTTTGCTTTTAATTGACCCTTTGTTTTGTATCTCTATATTCCACATATAAATGTCACTCCCTGGGATTTGTCTTTCTCCTTCTGATTTATTTCACTTAGTATAATCCCTTTCAGTTCCATCCATGTTGTGGCAAAAAATGAGAGTTTATCTTTTTTTTTTTTTAAAGGCATGTTTTATTTATTTATTTTATTTGTTTGTTTGTTTTGTTTATACATGCACTGGGTACAGTCAGAAGCGCGGGAGGGTGAGAGAATTCACCAGAGCCAGAGTGGGGAGCAGAGCAGGCAGAAGGACCGAAGTACACTGCTGAGGGGAGCAGCGGGCAGCAGGAGAGGTCTGTGCGCCATGTGGGATCCTCCGCTGGTGGCCGGGGAGCAGCCGGGGATCGAACCGGCGCCGCAGAGGCCGCAGGCAGCTTCGCAACCCAGCGCTCAACTGCTGCTCCACCGGGGAGGCCCGAGAGTTTATCTTTTTTAATAGCTGAGTAATATTCCATTATCTCTATATACCACATCTTCCTAATCCGCTCACCTGTTTGGGGGTCCTTGGCTATTGTAAATAGTGGTGTAATGAACATAGGAATGATATGTAGAATTAGTGTTTTTGCATTCTTCAGGTAGATACCAAGGAGTAGAATTGCTAGATTGTATGGTAGATCTATTTTTAATATTTTGACAAATCTCTACACTGTTTTCCACCAGAGGCTGGATCAGTCTACATTTCCCACCAAACATGCCAACCAAGCTCTCTGCAATGCACTTCAGTTCCTGGCTTTACCTACCTATGTGTTTTCTACACTATCACTAGAGCTGTATGTGCAAACCAAGACCAATTATTTATCTAGAAAAAAAACTTTACAGTTACTCCATTTCTTCCCGCAACTACTCTTAGTAGGGTGAGGATCAAGTTTTAGAGAACACTGAAATCCTGTTTAGAATTTTAAAAATTCCCCAATGATCTCTTATCTCCCATTTCTCTTGTACTCTCTCTGCACTTATATCTTAGCTGAACAACAATAAAGAATTGAGCAAACAAACAGCAAAATAGAATACCAATATTTATTTAACAATTACTTTACATAGGCAATATGCATATCATATGCCATCTGATTTATTCTCTTAAATATACTAGTTGCATTTGCATAGCTTCTCTCATTCAATCCTCATAAATGTTCCATGAGAAAGGCGTTATTATTATCCTTAGTTTAAAAGTGAGAAAATGGAAACCTAGAGAGAATAGTTCACCCAAGATTATACACTGGTAAATTTCAGAGTCTAAATTCAAACTAAATCATGTTTCCAAATTCAGAGTCTTTTCCATAACAACAATCCTTTAGTACAGTAAGATGGTTCCCCATATGGGATTAATCACTTCTCCTGTCTAATCATCTCTCTTGACCCCTAAGCACATAGGGCAAACCTTGCATATCTCCATTCATTAGAATGTGCAAATCACTGTGCCTGGAATTTTCAATTTCATTATAAAAAGGGATGTTTCCCCTCTTCTCCCCAATCCACTAGCCCCTTTAGTCTACATGACTTTTTTTTTTTTTTTAATCTAGGTAAGATGCCATGGTCCAATCTAACACTTCAACCATACTCCTGCCGGTCTCCAAATTGTTCTTGCTCCCTTTATTTCTATTACATTGACATGGAAAAATTTTCAATGTCTTTTCCCTGTCTACATGGCAGTTGCTAAACACCTTTGGAGAAAATCGCACCTCAGAAATTATTTCATGTTCTCCAACTTCCACTGGACCCTTAACATGACATAGTGGCACGTCCGCCCATCCCGTGACACCTCTTCTCCCCATTGTCATTGTCACATTCCCTTGTCTTCCAGCAGCAGATGACCTTGCTTCCTATTTCACTGGAAATGAAATAGTCATTTACTTACACATACATTCAGCAAGTATTTATTAAGCCTCTCTATCATTCAGGGGTACTTCTGGGCTCTAGGGATACAATGTTAAACACAACAGACAAAAATCTCTAACCTTGTAGAGTTTACATGATAGTGGGAAATGACAGGCAAAAAAAAAAAAAGGAACAACTTCACTGTTATGGCATATGTCTAATAGTGAAGTTGTCATGGAGAAAAATAAAGAGGGGTCAGGGAGGGGGCAAATGGACATTTTAAATAGATGGGAAAGAGAAGCTTCGCAATAAGGTGATATCTGAGTTGCTGCTCCAAAGAAACATTAACCTGAAAATTTCTCAAGCCCTTGTCCTTTGCCTGCCAGCACCTGCATATGCACACCAGCCCCTGCCATCACCTGAAGCCATGCTGGCTGTCTGTCCCTCCCCAAAGCGCCTACGGCTCTCCCATCCTCCCCTCTTAGAGGATGCCTTTCATCACTAACATCTCTTCTTTCCTCCATCTCCAAACTTTCTTTCCTTCTCCAGGCTATTCCTACTCCATTTAAATACATTATGTTAAAAAATGAAATCACAAGACAAAATCCTCTCCTCATCTTTGATGCTAGTTTTTCTCTTTTTTTTTTATAGTTTTTTTTTTTTTAGATTTATTTATTTATTTGTACAAGCACTGGGGTACAGTCAGAAGCATAGGAGGGTGAGAGAATTCACCAGAGCCGGGAACAGAACAGGCAGACTGACGAAATACACTGCTAAGGGGAGCAGCGGGCGCAGCAGGAGAGGTCTGTCGCACCATGTGGGAACCTCGCCCGGTGGCTGGGGATAGAACCTGCACTGCAGAGGCTGGGGGCAGCTTCGCAGCCCAGCGCTCAACCACTGTACCACCAGGGGAGGCCCTCACGCTAGTTTTTCAAGACTTCTTGTAACAAAGATCTTGTAATAGCCGGTGCAGCATAAACAACAAACATTTCTTGACTCATGGTTCTGGAGGCCCGAAGTCCAAAATCTAATGTGTTGACATGATCCCTCTTGAAGGACTTGTTCCAGGTCTGTCTCCTGGTTTCTAGTAACTCCTTGGTTTGTGGTAGCATTAACTCCAACTTTCACATGGCGATCTGTGTGCATGTCTCTATCCAAACATCCACTCTAATAAGGACACAGGTCACATTACATTAGGACCCATCCTACTCCAAAATAAACTTAACTTGACTAATTGCAGCTTTAATGACCATATTTCCAAACAAGGTTTCATGTGGGGGCGGGAGGGGTTAGAACTTCAATGTGTACATTAGGGTGGGAGGCAATTCAACCCAAGGCACTCTGAGATCATTTTGCATCCTGCTTTACAACCATCATTCTTGAAAGAAATATTCCTGCAGCTTTTCTACTTTATTTTTAACACAGATTTCTTCTCATTTTGTATACATTTACTCCCATTTATTCCCAAGGCTTCAATTACCATTTTGATACTAATGACTCCCAAATCTCTGTCTCAAGCCAGATCTTTTTCCTGAGCTTCAGATCCATATATTGGATGCTTAAAAGATGTCTTCATTTTGATGCCTTGAAGCACCTGCTTTCTTAAGTCCCAAGTTGAACCTCTCCTTCCATTCACCCACCCCTAAGCTTAATCCCTGTCACCATTCATTTCTTGCTTCTTTGAAAACATGGAAAGCCTTCAGATTTTGTGTGTCTACTTTGCACCTCATCAATTGCCAGGTCTCCTTGTTCCAGTCCCTGAGTATCTTCACACTGTACCCTATTCTCCCTGCTTCCCTGTCTTCCACACCAGTGTGGCCACAACCACTTAACCATCCCTCTTATTTCAAATATTCTTTTTTAAAAAAGATTTATTTATTTATGCATGCAAGAACTGGGGTACTATTTCAAATATTCTTTCTCTTCAACCAATCCTCCAATGCAGTCAGAATGATCACTTTCAGAAGCTAAGTTACATCCCCCACTCCCAAACTGCTGACAAGGCACAGAAAATCCTTCATGAGATGGTCTTCTTACCTCTCCAGTCTTAACTCTCACTGCTCTGTTCTCCATCCTGCCCACCACACTCTCCTTTATCCATGCATAAACTCATATTCAATCTCAACTCTGCTCAATTGTTGTGAGATCACCTTGAATGTAACACACTAACTTTTATATTTGGACCTTTACATGAGCGTTTCTGCATCCTGAATCATCATTGTCCTTCCAAATTTTCACTAATTGAGGACTTGACGTAGATGAACTTCTGCTGCTAGGCAGTCTTTGCTGACCATTGTTCAAAGATGGCTTTGCAACCTTTCATGTTTCCTCATCATAGTCTCTGCTTACCTCTATTATACCATTGTACTAGTTAGATCTCACTAGACTATACTGCATAACATACAACCCCGCAGTCTCAGCATCTTACAAGAGCAATAAAAATGCTTTTGCTCACACTGCCTGTCAGCAGAGAAGAGCTGGTTGAGACGGCTCTTCTTCAGGCTGTGCATCAGCTTCAGATAGCTTCTCTTCTAGTACCCAAACCTAAGGGTCACCCCTTTCTGAGACTTATCATCATCATGGCAGATGGCATAGATGAATTCAGGCTAAATGGAACAAGATAATAGAATGTAAAGTTTCTGATAGGACATGACGGAGACCACATACACTCACATTCAACTGACCAGGACGAGTTGCACGGGCATCCCAACATGAGTGAACCATGGACATGTGATCTCTCTCAGGGAGGCAGGACATGAATGGGCATGCATCGCACACCCACAGAGGAGGTGGTCACCATTGTAAACAATATTACAATCCACCAAGAACACATAGACTCCAATAGCTTTCACTTGTCTGTTTCTCTCACTGAAAATGTAAGGTCCGTTAGGACCAAAATGATTTCACATCACTCTACTCCCAATCTTTTACCCATCATGTGACACATTTTAGGAGCTCAGTAAGTGTGGCTTAAGAAAATACCGACTCATATTTCACTTTTTATATGTTCTCCTTAAGTTATAAGCTGAGAGTCATTTCTTTCTACGTATTTTCAAAGAACAACAGCATAAGTCTATTCTAGCTCTCATGACATGATTCATTTTCTGAATTAGAACCTACAATGGCAGAGGAATCATCTTTTCATCTCTAGTACCTAACACAATACCTAAAAGAGAGGTATTCAATAAAGGTTTGAATAATTGAATCAAATTGTCCTCTCCATTTAAATCAGCGTGTTTACTGATTACCTAGTAGGTACCAGACATTCTTACTCTAACAGTTGGGGTTAGAAGCTAGGCAGTGTCAAAGGGTGGTGAGGTCAAGAGAGAGAAAAGCAAGGGAGGAGAACATTCCTGAACCTTCTTTTGAAAAGCTACACTCGCTTCCCAGCAGGCCAACTCAGTGCCACTTCACTAGTCTCTGCTCATTCCCACCCGCACTCCCCCCACCCCACCCCGCACCTCCCACCCCAATAGCGTGACTGTGAACTAATCTTCCCATTCAGTTTATTGCTTTGCACTGCTCAGCTCACCAAGCACATTTGTGTTTATTGTGCGATTAGTGCTGAGTACACTGAACAAGGTAATGACATGCAGCAAAGGCCAAGAGATGACGCCCTGGCTCTGTGCATTGCTTAACACCACAGTAGAATGAGGAGCTGCTGTCCCTCTCTCTGAAGGCCTGCTGAATTAGATATTCAATCCTGAGCCACAGGCTCCCGGGAAGGAGCCCATTGGAATATAGTCTCAGGAGAACTTCAAAGGCAAATGTGGTAACTGGTGGCCTCTAATATATGGAGCCAAGAGTCTTTTCCAGGGAAATGTAACCAAAACAAAAAGGTTAACGAATAATTGCACCATCTGCCAGAGATTGATCAGGCATAAAGGAAACTGAGGCTGGATTCTGAGCATGCTAGTCTTGAATTTAGGGAGAAATGGAAATTTGGAAAAATGTGAAGAGGAAAGGAGGCCTGGAAAAATGGTGGGCTACACTTTCCCATAATGGTCAGGGTCAGAGAACTTCTGTTAAGTAGATAAAAACCTCCTCCTATGAGTAAACCATTAGGCAAGAATAAATACCACCTCTACCCCAAATGGCCACCCAGCCCACCATCTTTTTTATTCTGTATGAAATTAAAATGATAGATTCAAATCTCACCTTCTCTATCCCTGCCCTAGTTACTTAACTTATTTACATAATGTAGAAATTGCTACTGGGGAGAGCAGAGACTCCAATAAGCACTCATTCACTCATTCATTTGTTCATTGCTACTGAAACATACATTAGCTACCAGGAACTGGGTGTATGTCTTAAATAAGAAAAAAAAAATCAGGGCCTCCCCTGGTGGTGCAGTGGTTGAGTGCTGGGGCTGCCCACAGCCTCTGCAGTGCTGATTCAATCCCAGGCCGCTGGTGAGGGTCCCACATGGTGCACAGAACTCTCCTGCCCAGCCCGCTGCTCCCCTCAGTGGTATATTTCGTCAGTCTGCCTGTTCTGCTCCCCACTCTGTCTCTGGTGAATTCTCTCACCCTCCTGTGCTTCTGAATGTACCCAGTGCTTGTATAAATAAATGAATAAATCTTTAAAAAAAAGAAACCACTTTAAAAAAAAAAAAGAAAAAAATCTATCTTTTTTGATTGCTGAGTAATATTCCATTATGTACATCTACCACATCTTCTTTATCCAGTCATGTATTTTTGGGCATTTGTGTTGTTTCCAAAGCTTAGCTGTTGTAAATAGTGCTGCTATAAACATAGGGGTGCAGGTGTCCTTTTGAATTAATGTTTCTGTGCCATTTGGGTAAATACCTAGGAGTGGAATTGCTAGATCATATGGAAGCTCTATCTTTAGAAGGCTGAGGAATCTCCACTAAACTCATGCAATCTGCTGCAACATGGATGGAGCTGGAAGTGATAATGCTCAGCGAAATAAGCCAGAAAGAAAAAGAAAAGTACTGGATGGTCTCACTCATAGCAGGAATTCAGTAAACCTAAATAAGGGACCAGGAAAATGACTAACAATAACAAAGAAAAAATAAAAATCAACAAGCAACTATAAACCAGAGATATACTATGGTGGCGGGGAGGGGTTTGGGGGAAGAGGAAGGATTAGGGTCAAAATAAGGGGGGTGCAATTGTATGGAGAATATAACCAAAATGAAAATGCATACATTGTGCAAAAATGAAAAATGATGAAAGAATTATATAAAATAAAATAATAAAAATATCTATCTCTGCTATTATGAAACTCACAATGTAGTAGAAGAGAGAAATAAATAATAAATGCATATAGAAAGAGAAAGAGAGATATATAAACAGTACAGATTATAATAAGAACTATGAACACATCTTTTTTCTTTTACAATAGAAATCTTTCTGATCTGAAAACTTCAAGGGAATTATAAATGGGCTTCAGAGGGTCCCATGAATTCATTAATGTTATATGCAAAATATTCTATGAATGTGAGTAGATTTTTCCCCCCCTAAAAAAGAGTTCATCTGAATCTTTCATCAAAATCTCAAAGAAATCTATGATCTCATAAAAGTTGAGAACTGATGTTTTACAGCCATACCAGACAGGATTTTCTTCTTTTCCCAGAACTGATTAAATTTGTTCATCTTTAAGGATGGCACTGAGGCAACCACCACAGAAAAGCAGAGCTGAAGAGAGCTGTGTTGTCTCCTGCACAGACATGTGGGGAGGTGAGGGCACCCAACTTGAAGTGTCTACTTAGCTATAAATGACAGTTACCTTGGCTAGTGGGCATTTTTCCCTGTATGTTTATGTGCTTCCCATATTGTGTACAATAAGCATTTATTACTTTCCTATTCCAGAAAACTAACACATAACAGCTCTTCTTATCTTGGGAGAAATTATATATTTTACTACTTGTAGTCATCCTTTTTAACTAATGCATAGAAATATATTAACACATAAAAAATGTAACATACTGGCAGTGGGATTATATAAAATCTTGCTCTTACTAAAGTTAGCCTTGGTGAGGAGATAGAGAAAAGTCTGCTCAGCTGTGGACCACTGGGCTGGCATGTGCCTCTCACTGGGAACTCGCCTCTTGGGCATGGACAACTCCATTGCCTTTGACCATGGCCTTGACTGTATATAGTTTCTAAGTCACCAAACAAGACCCCCCTTAGAAACAAGGCAGGAGTATTTAAAACAAACCTTCCCAAGTCAAGATTTTGATGATTTTGGTGGATTTTGAGGATTTTGAGGATTTTGATTTTGATGACTATCCATCCAGGTTTAGAGTCAAGTAATAATGGTTCAAGTCCAAGATCTTCAAATTTCTAAATGTTCAATCTTGGGGAAGACCGTTCTCTGATCTATGTCTCCTCTTACCTGTTAAAAGGAGATGTCATATCTTTCCTATCCATCTCATCGTGTAAACAATGAGGTATAGACAAAACTAATGAGAACCAAGGTCTCTTAAAAAGCCAGAGAAGGAAGGATTTGCAACCATGTGTCAACCAGAGACTTTATTTTTCATCTAATTTGTCTGAGAATAAAGTATGTTCCTGAAATACATCTTCACAGATATCAATAACAATGTATGGAGAGAGATCACTTGAGAGATAGCTCTTATACATTGTTCTTTAGTAAACAGAGAACCCTGGGAGAGAACAGATCATACACCTCAGTCAGGAGTTATATTTTCCAATAATATATGTCAAACCTTGGTCCCAGCCCTTTCATCTCATCTGAAAACTTTTACTCCAAGAAAATGTTCACCTGTCACATCCCATGTATAAAATAGGAAAAAATGATGAAGAGTACATGAATGTATGGTAGGTTGCTAAGAATGCTGGGGCTTTGAGGGCAGGAAGGGGGTCTAGAGAAAAGCAGATCATCCGTCTGCAACTTTTTGTCTGTGAGTTCTTCACTATGGTGAAGTCATGGGGTGCTTGCTGCTGTTATTTAGAGCATAATCCCCCTCATTTAGACATAAAGTCTAGGGAGACAGTGAGTCCAATAGATATTACCTAACACGTCTGCCTAGACATCGTTGTCAAAGTTTTATTTTATTTTGAACCCTGAAACTCAAAGTAATTAGAGGAGCTAAGGAGTAGAAAGAAAATGATCCCTTTCTGAAAGAGCAAAGTGAAAGAGCAAAAATGGACAGTGAAAGCCCCAAGTTCTGAACTGTGTCAAGGGCAAGTCTGACAATATCAGTAAATGGATGGGGGTGGGGGGTGTGACAGTATCTTTCTTTTTTCATCTTTTTTTATTATTATTATTTTTAAGATTTATTTATTTTTATACAAGAGTTGGGGTACAGGCCAGAGGGTGAGAGGATTCGCCAGAGACAGCGGGTTGCAGAGCAGGCAGATCTACTGAAACACACTGCTGAGGGGAGCAGCGGACCAGACAGGAGAGGTCTGCCGCACCATGTGGGAATCTCCCTGGCCGGCCAGGAATCAACCCTCGCTGCAGAGGCTGAGGACAGCTTCATAGCGCTGTGCTCAATCCACTGCACCACCAGGGAAGCCCTTTTTCCTTTTTTTTTAAATAATTTTTTTAAAGTTTCTTCATCTTTGATAACTTTATTTACTGTGAAGTGAGTATGAAATATCTCTGCGCTGTCTCCAGGCCAAGATCCAATCTTACCCTACTTCTGTGCCACAATGGCCTGAGCACTTAACCTCTCTGGTCTACAATTTAGACTTCAAGTAAATGTGAGATTTAGACTAGGTCAGCATTTCCCAAGTTGTGTTCAACAGAACATTAGTTCTACAGTATGTTAATAAACATTAATGTAAAAGAAAGAGCACCGGGTTCTATAGTCAATTAGGTTTGGAGAATGCTGGACTAAACAAAATTGATCAGGTTTCTTTACAACAAGGATTCTCAGAGCTTTTAATATGCTAATGTAAGTCCTGAATCCTCAAAAAGTGATCATTTAGAAACATTTCCCCCAAACTTATGTGTCCATGGAATTTGGGGATTTTGCTTTTGGGATTTTATTTTTGCTTTATTATGTTTGGTTAGCATCAACAAAGATCTGGAAATGCTTTGGGAACACTATGGTCCTTCTAACCCCCAAAATATTGGGATTCTCCAAATGACCATTAAATAGCCACTATGCTATAGATATTTTATGCTTGGGGATGAGTGAGAGAGACAAATTTCCTGTTGATGGTAACCAAAGGTATAGCACCATGCTTTCTAATTCAGTCTTCATATTAACCCAGTAAGGTGTGTTCCAGCATTCTAATCTTTCAATGGAGGATATTAAAGCTTTGAGAGATTAAGTAAATTTCTCCAGATAATACAGCTAGGAAGCTATGGATCTCCTAGTCCATCCAGGGATACATGAGTACAATTTTAAGTAACATGACATTTGAGCAAAAACTTGAAGGGGGTGGATAAAACTTGAAGATTTCCATGAATATATCTTGAGCAGAGTTTTCTAAGCCAAGGAAACAGCCAGTGCACAAGCCCAATCATGGCATGTGCCGCCTTGTATGAGGAACAGGAAGGAGGTCAATAGCATTAGAATGGAATGAGGAAAGGGATGGGAAGTAGGACACATGGGGCCAAAGAGGTAATGGGGCATCAGATGATGCAGCCCCTTGTAGTAATCAGAGGAACTCTGGCTCCGACTCAGAGGGAAACAGAGAGCAGAAGAGTGAGACCATCTGATTTATGAGTTTAAAAGATCACTTGGTCCACTGAATTTAGAATAGTTCCTAGGAGGGGAGTGGTAATCATTAGTGTTGTCTGCAAATTATTTCTGGTTCTCTTGGAACATGTCAAATTGCACTTTCCTGCCCCCTCGAGGTTAGGCATGGCATGTGACTGGTTTGGCCAATGAAATGTGATGAAAAGCCATATGTTTCATTTCCAAATGCAGGCTTTCAGACCCTCTGGGCAATTTCGCCTCCACCAAGTGGCGGTAATGGTGGTGGTTTTGTCAGTCCGAGCTAGCAAGAGACTACAATGAACAGACCCCCTCTGTGAACAAACCTATGTTGAATGTGACAGTGAAAAAGAAGTAATGTCCTTGGTTAAGTCACGGAGAAGTGGATGATATTTATTTTAGCACCATAACATAGTCTGTTCTTACTGACATAGGGGATAAGGGTATAAGCAGGAAAAGCCACTGTAACAATCCAGGTGAGAGGTGATGTTGGCATGAATGAGGGTATTTGGAGTGGAGATGGTAGAAGTACTTGGTTGTAGATATATTTTGAAGGTAGAGTCAACACAGGAAGTGAGATAGAGGCAGTTAGCAATGACCCAGGATTTTGGGCTTGTGCAATTGAAAAAGTGGAATTTTCATTAATTGTGATGAAGAAGACTAGGTAAAAGAGATTTGGAGGAAAGAGACCTTATTGTGTGTTTTTATGTTTCAATTTCTATTTTATCTTTTTGAATTTCTTTATAATATTCTGGTTTCTGGTTATCTGCTGAAATCTTAAAGTTTGTCTTTTATCTCCTTGAATATAGTAGTGGAAGTCATAAAACAATCTGAACCAAAGAACACAATAGGATGCGATTCATGATGTCTTCAGAAAACTCAGTGCAAAGAGATGGTGTCTTGTTAGGTTTTCCTCTGCTTTTTTGCAAAGTGATCAAACTAAAGTGCCAGGCAAAGATATTAGCATTTTATTTGACTCCCTTTTGGAGTAAGGGTTCAAAACAAACCATTTGGAGCTCATTGATTTTAGTTTCCTCCCTATTGTTTTCCACTGTGATTGAGTCCTTTGACTGTAAAGAGCAGATTGATTCAGCCACTTCTAATTTTCTGCCTGCCTGATGATTCTCACCTATCATGTTTGCTTCCTTTACAATCATGTGTCTCCTTCTGGACCCCACTAAAAATGGGGAGAGGACACCTCTCCTGACTCCAGACTCCTCTGTCCTTAGGAAGTTCACTTGGTGAGTTTTTGCAGCACAAAGAAGGCAGCACGCTTGAAGTCTTCATGTGCTGAGGTTCCCAACTGATGGCTTTTAGGGCCAAATCCTTCTTGAGGGTTCCTGAGATCTTACTTAACCCATAAGATGATATTTTTTAAAAATCTCTTGGCCAACACTTTAAAATAAGAGTTCTCTTTCAAAAAATCATAAATCTTGGCAATACTGGACATTTAGTTTCTGAATCTCAGGGACCAGTCTGTTAAGACTGAATATTGTTGCCTCTTCAGGCAAGTTTTCTCCAGCAGAGCCCAGTCCCACCTAGAAAACTGGGATTATTTGTTGCCTGCCTTTCTCTTGTAAGTATTCGTGCCTCTGCTCTCTGCTTACAAGACTGCAGTCATCCATGTACATTATCGTATTTAATCCTCACAACCTTATAAGGTCAATATTTTATAGATCGGGACTGTGTCCTTCTCCAAGTTGTATTAATTGCACTTTTTATTTGAGTGCTTGTAAGGGTACTTAAGTGTTGCTATTTGGATTCTCCAAAGGCCAGAATTAAATGTTCTGCTTCCGCTCTCCTTCTAAATAGAAAACAACCCAGAATCTGCTCGGGGCTAGACATCAGGGAGGGTTCTGCTGAGGCTAGCCATCCAGGGTCTTATGTGCGGAGGGAGGGCATAGATGGCAAGTTGTGATGAGGAGTGTGGACTCTGGACTTGTGCTGCCTCACATGCTCGCAGTGTCTCCTTGAGTAGGTGATTTAATCTTGCCCTACTCAATTGTGTCACCTCTAAAACAATTACTGAGATTTTTTTTTTCTTGGCGATTTTTCCTGTAGGATATAAACTATTCAATAGGAGGTAGTATGTGACCAGGAATGAGGTTGGAGAGATGGGATACAGCCGGTGTAGGAAGGCTTTCATGACACAGCCAGATCTTTTCATTCTATGTGCCGGTGACTTTCATTCAAATTATGTGTCCTGGTGCCCTAAGGCTCCACAGAGTTGTTCTTCCTCCAGGAACTCTCACCTGGAGGACCTCACATGCTGAACTACACTCACATAGAAAGGCATGGAGGGTCTCCCTGGTGGCACAGGGGTTAAATTCAGTGCTATCAAGTTATCTGCAGCATGAGTGCAATCCCTGGCTAGGGAGCTAACCCACATGGCACAGCAGACCTTGCTTGTCTCACCCACTGCTCCCCTCAGCAGTGTATTTCAGTGGATCTGCCTGTTCTGTCCCTACTGTGTCTCTGGTGAATTCTCTCAACCCCCTCCCCTCCCCCACACCTCTGGTATATACCCCAGTTCTTGTACACACAAGTAAATCTTTTAAAAAAGATTTATTTATTTATGCATACTAGAACTGGGGTGAGGCCAGAGGTGCAGGGGGTGAGCAGTGGGAGAGTCAGGAGAGGTCTGCTGCACCACGTGGGTATCTCCCTGTCTGGGAATCAAACTCATGCTGCAAGGTTGCGTCTTAACCCCTTGCACCAGAAGGGAGGCCAAATAAAAATAAATCTTTAAAAAAGAAAAACATGGAAAATCACTGAAGAGTTTGAATTGGAAATTGAGCTGATCAGATTCTGAATTCACAGAGATTTCTCTGTATGGAGAAAGGATTTGAGGGGACAAACCTGATCGCAGATGGGAAAGCAAATAGGAGATGACATGTTTGTTAAGGGGAACAAGAGGGGAAAGTTTATGAATGATTTCCCCAGCACAAATAATGAGGGATCAGTTGGGTAACCATAACCTCAAGGAGAGGGAAGAATCAGGGTTCACTTTCTTGTTTTGGCATTCAGTGGTGGTCACAGGGAACCCAGGAGAGGTTATTTAAGTAAGACAAACTGCTTTGGAGAAATGGCAATAAACATAGGGATTGTAATGGGCTCCTACACTGACTGGTTGCCCAAGAAATTGGAGGAGATATTAGGCAGTGAGAACAAAGAGATTCCCCCACCATGTGAGGGTCAAAGGATTAAAAGGCATGGAAGGATTTTAAATACCATTAAGCTCTATATAAATGTCATATTTTACTTACCGACTCCCTCAGTCAGTTTAACTGAGTGACATGCACAAAAGATGATGTTTTTTTTTTTTAAGTTGGAAGTTCCCCTGAGGTGGGACCAATCTAACTGGGAGCTTGGGGAGAACCTCACCCCAATTTTCAGAAAAGTCTCTTCACAGATTCTTAGCACACTGACAAAAGGAAAGTTTGGTCCTGCTGTCTAATTTTATCTTGCTCCAGTTTCCATAGGTTAAAGCAACACCTAAAAGTTGACTTTGGGCTTACTGTACCTTCCAGATGGGACCTACCTCTTCCCGGAAGTCTTTCTTCATCAATTAATCATTCCCTGGACAGCTCCTTGCTTTCTCAAGTAATTATCATCTGATTAATTTGTGTCTAGTTGAGATTTCTTTTTAGGTACTACTAAGACAGTTAAATAATAAATAGAATATACACATCCAATTGGGGATGCCTTTGTTATAGGTAACAAAAGGTTATGTTTTCTATAACTTCTCCCCCATTTCTTGATCTCATGCCACAAGCCAGAGGCTAGGCAGCACAGCAAGATGAGAAGAACAGGCTATGCTTTTGCTTTCATTTACTTTTTTTTTTTTTTTTGTCTTGGTAAGTGGGCTATTAAGGAAATACTTCCAGGTGGACCTGCCAGGGGAAGAGGAGCAGGATGGTGAAGGGAGAAAGGTGGGCGAGAAGGTGCTCTGAGGCCCCACATCAGAGGCCTGCTTCAGCTGGTCACACCCATGTTACTCCTCAGAGCAGCAAGCTCCCCAGGGAGCTTGCTCCCCCAGTCCCCTCCAGTCCAGTCCCTCATTCCCTCATCCCAAGTGGGTGAACGTGGGTGCAGGGTATTGTAAAATGACAGGTCTCTAGGTAACACTTGAAAGAAGCACTGTGGTTTTTATTGAAGCTGCATGGATGCAGGCACATTGACTTCACTCAAGGCAGAATAGAAACCGCAAAGCCAGTGCACCCCGCTATTATCACTGCTCAGGTGCTCTGGAAAAGCCTCTTGTTCTCAAGGGGGCTCCAGAAAAGGCTCAGATGAAGAAGCCACACTATGAAGAAGACTGTTCTTTCTGCTCTTCCGTGGCTGACTCTGACCTAGCCCAGCTCCCTCTCATGTCCCTGTGTTGCTGCTGGGGTTGGGGCTGGGCCGTGCTCAGTGGGTTACAGAGCTTCATTGCAAGAGGAAGGGAAAGGGGATGTCCCTCAGAGAGACACTAGTTGGGGTTGTCTAAACCCAGCACTCCCTGGGTGGCCAGGGGAGGTCATAGGCAGGCTGGGCTGTTCTTCTTCCCTCTAAATGATATCAATGGGAACTGGGGCTTGATTCTGGGAAGAGCCCATCAGCAAACAGCCAAGCAAGGTGCCAAAAAGTCCTCCCTGCTGCCTCCCCCAGCCAGATCTGCTCCCAGCCTCTCTCTGGCTGGCAGAAAGCACAAGTGCATCTGGGAGATTAGTCCTATGACCTGCCCATGAGACACAGAGAAAATGAAATGCAGCAAGAAATGGGCCCAAAAGTATAAGAAGAGGCTTTAGAGATGGGATTTCTTTCTTTCTTATTCTTCTTTGGTTGTTTCTGTTTGCACGAGATGTGTCTCCTCCCTCAACCTCATGCAGCTGTATTCCCAGCAAATTAAAGAGGGAAAAAAGCTATTTAAATTTATACTATTGAATTTCTGTAGGACACCGAAATATTTTTGAAGTTAATGGGGAGCTCTGAATAGTCTGTTTCAAATAATTACAGGAAAAAAAATACATTGAAATAATTAGTAGTTGCTACTAGAACATTCAGCAAAATGAAATGACATCTTTGCATGCCTATTAAACGGCACTTTATTTTCAGTTTAGGGTGTTTTGGATGAAATTAGATGGCAAACATACTGCATCATTGAGTGATTAGAAGAACTAGTATCATTTAGAGTTAGACTAGTACCATCATCAGCTTTTTCTCTCAAAAAACCCCAAAAAACTGTGTTCTACTGTT
The DNA here is from genome assembly GCF_014898055.3 of Talpa occidentalis. Lineage (NCBI taxonomy): Eukaryota > Metazoa > Chordata > Mammalia > Eulipotyphla > Talpidae > Talpa > Talpa occidentalis. The sequence goes on along the minus strand of NW_023601212.1, from coordinate 29,260,914 downwards.
TGGAAATATTTTAATAGAAATGGGACCAACTGCAGCCCCTGAGACTTCAGCTTAAGTGGCTTAGGTGTAATCCCTCTGGATGCAAGGAAAGGCACTAAACAGAATCTGATTATTCCATATTTTCTAAGCCTGGGATTGTTTTTCTTCTCTGTTAAGGGAATACATAACCACCTTCCCCTCCACCCCCCACCATCCTCTCAAAGTTGAATCTTATTTGCCAAAAAATTTGGTTTTAATCTAATGAGTAAAACTAAATTTGCCTTTAGCTCCACCCCAACACCTTCATAACATTTCTCCTTTTAAGAAAAATAAAATCCCCAATTAGAAAAATATTGATAAGGAGTCTGATTTTCAGCATTTAAATTTACTAGTGGTGTTGGCCAGGCCTCCGACAGTCTGAAGCCCCACCTCCCCACCCCAACAGCTCCCCTCCTGTCTTTTCCTGTCTCTTCCTCCTCACCCTTTATCCTCATCTCCACCCCCTGCCTCTCTTCACCCCTTCTTTTCCCAATGGTCTCCCCTGCTCTTCTTTTCCTGTTCGATGATGAGAAACTGAAACAAAAGAAGGAGGGAGAAATGCAGCACACAAATGTGATACTCAGAGTGTCACTGTAGGGAGCAGGAATGGCCACTGAGCAGGTTTTCTAGGATCCCATGCAGACAGGGTAAAGGAGGAGTTCTGGAGCCCTCAGAGGTTTTGCAGGTCTTTTATTGGGATTTACCAGGCATATGGCAGGCAGGGGTGCTGGGGGGCCGGGAGGCTGACAGGCCTCCCAGCCCCCAGCAGGTCTTCACTCTGTAGGCTCTCCGGCCTTCTCTCAGCTTCTGCTTCTCTTGCTTCTCACTCGGCTTCTGCTCGGCTTCTGCTGGCGTCCCCGTGACACCGCCCTTAAAACACAGTCTCTGCCCAGGTGAATCCCACCAACCTATGCCCACACCCTACTCCAGGTGCCCGCCATCAGGCATGCATTCAGGACCGCAAGGATCCATCATCTATCCTGATGGCGGGAGGGCAGAAAAGCCTGAAATTTTTTCCTTACCCTACAGTCACAAACACTCAAGGATCTATTATTTAATAAAACTCTGTACGTTCCAGTTTTGTGATATACAAGTTTGGAGGCATATTTTTGAAGCCAGAGGAAATTTGTATTAGGAGGTTGTAGGGTAAGGAAAAATGTCAGGCTTTTCTGCCCTCCCGCCATCTGGATAGATGACGGATCCTTGCGGTCCTGAATGCATGCCTGATGGCGGGCACCTGGAGTGGGGTGTGGGCAGAGGTAGATGGGATTCACCTGGGCTAAGACTGGGCTTTTAAGGGCGGCGTCACGGGGATGCCAGCAGAAGCCGATATAGAAGCCAAGAAGCAGCCAAGAACGCCGGAGAGCCCAGGTAGAGTGAAGACTTGCTGGGGGCTGGGAGGCCTGCCAGCCTCCCGGCCCCCTAGCACATCTGCCTGTTGTGTACCGGGTAAATCTAAATAAAAGACTTGCAAAAACCACTGAGGACTCTGACTCCTCCTTTACCCAGTCTGCTGGATCAGAAACCTGCACTGTGGCCTGTCCTGCCCCTACAGAGGTTCTACTCTTTTCCAATATTTTATCATTGTGCTCCAGGAAACTTATCAGAATAAGTAACTGCTTCCTCATTGTAGGGTTAGGGTAAAAGGTATCAGGCTTTTCTGCCCTCCCGCCATCAGGATAGATGAGGGAACCCTGTGATCCTGGATGCATGCCTGATGGCGGGCACCTGAAGTGGGTACACCTGCGCTGAGACTGTGCTTTTTAAGGGCGACGTCACATGGACGCCAGAAGCTGAGAAAGCAGCAGCAGAAGCCGTTGAGAAGCCGAGATCACCAGAGAGCCCAGATAGAGTGAGGATTTGCTGGGGGCTGGGAGGCCTGCCAGCCTCCCGGCCCACCAGCACCCCTGCCTGCCATATGCCTGGTGAACCCCAATAAAAGACCTGCAAAAAACCCACTGAGGACTCTGACTCCTCCTTTACCCGGTGTGCATGGGAGCAGAAAACCTGCACAGTGGCCAGTTCCTGACCTTACACTCATTTAAAAAAAAAAAAAAAGTTTGGGAGTTCTTCTGAGAGTCCATCCTGAGAATAGAAGAAAGAAGAGATGGGAGTAAAATGACCTATGAGAAAGGCAGGCCTTGATCCCTGAGAGAAGGGAGAAAGCCCTGCTCCACAGCCAGCATGAAGACCCAGCCACATTTTCTCTTGTTTCTGGACCTCTCTACCAGCTCATGCCTGGCACTACCTTCATCCAGCACACCTGCATCCTCTCTTTCATTTGATGCCCTGCCTGCCCCTTCCCTAGACCCTGGGTTGTGTCTCCTGTCCCCAGGAGAAGGGGACATTGAATACTACGTGCTTGCCCTGGAACCCCCTCTCCACGGGTACTCCAGTGGCACAGGCGAGCAAGGTTTTGATGCCAATGAGAAAAGGCAATCACCCACCAGCTTTCCTTTGTAATATATGCTACTTCAAATTGTTTACTCCGCAAGAAGTTACAGGGCAACCTCGCTATAAAATGGGTTGCCTGACTGTGGGTCCTCATCTGCACGCTTCACGGAGACTTATTAATGCTAAACTGCAGACACACGCAAAAGGTTGATAAAAGGTTTATTTACAAGGGAAGGGGAAGTGGGGAAATGAATAACTCAGGGAGAAAAAGAGGAAGATAAGAACGTAAATGTGTCCTACCCGTTCTGCTAACCTGGAATCCCAATGACCCCGCCAAGCTGGTGAAAAACCGAGCATTCAGCGTGGCCAAGAGGGTGACCCACCCCCCGCCCGCCACATGGCCAGTTAAATACTCAAACCAAGAACCTAGTTGCTTAACTCCTCCCTCAGGTCCTTGTAACCTTCCCTTTGGTGATCATGGGATTTGTAGTTCCCAGTGTCTTGATGGAGTCGGGGTGGAGTCCACAAACCCTCTATGGAGTTTGCTCAGGACATCCTTTCCCCCTAACAGAATGACACCAAATTTGGATATTTTAGATAAAATATAAGGGAAGGGAGAAGCAGACTATGATATTTATTTATATAAATATTTATATGTATATATATTTATATATTTATATATATATATTTAAGATGTATTTATTTATGCATACAAGAACTGGGGTACAGGCCAGAGGTGTGGGGGTGGGGGGGTGGGGGGGTTGAGAGGATTCACCAGAGACAGAGTGGGGAGCAGAACAGGCAGACTGACTGAAACACACTGCTGAGGGGAGCAGAGGGCGAGACAGGAGAGGTCTGCTGCACCATGTGGGTAGCTCCCTGTCCAGGCGGGGATCGAACTTGTGCTGCAGAGGCTGTGGATAGCTTCACAGTGCTGTGCTTAACCCCTTGTTTCACCAGGGAGGCCTCCTAGACTACAATATTTTTGTGGGAGCAGCAAGAACTTTTGGTATTATGTGTGTCCCGCCATCCACATCCCCTTTGCTCAGGGTGCCCTGTGGGCTAGCTGTCTCCCTTGCCCCTGGCATGTGGAGGCAGCAACAGACTAAGGCTGCTGTCTGGGCCAACACTGGGCTTCCCAATGAGGCGAAGTCTCTTCTGTGGTGTCACCTAACACCATTGTGTTGATGGCACCACTTCTCCCTCCCCACCTCCTAGTTGCCCTCTATCCCCTCTGTCCTCCTTTCTTATCCCTGCCTTTCTCTCATCCCCACACCTGCTATTCTGCTTGGCTGCTCCTCTTCTCCTTCCTTCTATTAATAGATCCCTTCAGGTCATTTGTTTTCTTTTCCTTCCAGAGCTACCCTGACAGACTCTCTCTTTCACATGGCCCCATCCCTGGTCCTACTTGGGGTGACTTCTCCAATAGCACTATACAACCCTCTCCTCTTGGGGAACTTGATGTGAAAACAGTGCCCATCTTCAGCAGCAGCTGCCCCCTTGCAGAGGGTCCTCCTGAAATGTGTCCTGATATCCTCCTGGGACAAGTTCTGCACCTGTGGCCACTATCCAAGCTACTGCCCTTTCAGCTGCAGCAATGCCCCTGGGCAGTGATGACCTGCCCTTGCTGAGGCAAAAGATTTGAGACCTTATTGAGGATGTTCCCAGGAGTTTCTGTCACTCAATGCTGATCATCTAGCTCGCCTGCTGACTATCTCCCAATTTTGTCCTCTGTTCTGAAAATTCTTCTAGACTCTGAGATCCGAAGACAATGTCAGTGTTTGCTTTTGCTCATTCCTACCACCCAGAGTGGCTGCACCAGGCTGCTTCCCACCCAGTCAGCCTCGCTAGGGAAGGAAGTTAAGTCGAGTGGTTCTGCCAGCAGCATCAGAAGAGAACAGCGGAGCTGAGTTTTATAGGGCAGCAAATAGCCTGAAAGCCCTCAGGGAAAAGCCACCACCTCAGTTCCCAAACCAGGTCGCTTCAGAAGCTTCAAGCTCTGGATTTATAGTGTTTGTACTGAGCCAATTTAAACAATTTCAATCAACAGGCTCCACATGATAAATTGCCTGTAACGCATCTTTACAAAGGAGAGAATAAGTTTGGATTGAATTTGAACTTAAGATGGGGTGGGGGTGGGGAAACTAATAACCTGAGGAGTCTCAGTGTTTCTCCTTACCCTCATTAACACTAACAATTAGGCAGAAGAGACCAGCCTGTAGGTTTACCCACAGTCCCACCTGCGCTTGGGGAATATGACTGAGGAAGGTCAGTAGCTCACAATGCATACTTCATAGCGGGGTGCTTGGGGTGGTTCTCTGCATTTGGGAGAGTTAAGTAACCTAAGTAACCAGGACAAACTGATCAGAATAATAATTGTACCTTCCTCACTGTGTGGTTTGTATATTAAAGGAGATAAAGTCAACTGAGAACTGTAATAGTATTTACCATGCACTTACCATGTCACCTACCATGCTAAGCATTTTGCATGTGTTAGCCAACTCTGAAAGTGGAACAGCTAGTGTGGGTCCCAGCATGTAGTCAGGGTTTAATAATTGTTGGGTGTCACCATTCACAGCAGCAGTCATGACAGACACTTTCAAAGCACACAGCCCATGCCCAATTCGGTTTCAAAATCTTACATATTAGTTAGCACACTTAACACTCATAACAGCTCTGTGAGGTTCTACTGCTGACTCCCCATTTCACAGATGAAGAGACCATGGCAGGGCCTCCCTGGTGGCACAAAGAGTTAAGACGCAACCTGTGAGGCTGTCTGCAGCCACTGCAGCACGAGTTCAATCCCTGGCCAGGGAGCTACCCACATGGTACAGCAAACCTCTCCTGACTCGTGTGCTGTTCCCCTCAGCAGTGTATTTCAGTTAGTCTGCCTGTTCTGTTCCCCACTCTTTCTCTGGTGAATCCTCTCACCCCCACACCTCTGGCCTGTACCCCAGTTCTTGTGTGCATAAATAAATAAATCTTAAAAAAAAAAAAAAGAAAATACCATGGCACAGAGAGGCTAAGTGGAGCAATGCCATGGTTAAGAGCTGATGAATGGTAGAGTTGCAATTTGTGCTTCTGTGATTTCCGCAGGGCTGGATCCTAACCACGGTTAACAATGCTTAATCCCCTCCAGCTGTACCTTCTACATGCCAGGCACTATACCAGAAGACTAGAATGCATCAGAGCCCCAAGCAGACAAAAATCTCTGACTTCTGCCTCCTCAACAGAGACCCAGATAATAAACAAATTAAATCACTAACACATCTGCATATTAGAACATGACCGGTGCTGAAGAATGCAAATGAAGGATGAAGGAGAGTAAGATATTCAGTGTGTAGGGAGTGGTTAAATTTTGTATCAGAGTAAACTTGAGTGAGAAAATGATGTTTGAATAAAGACATGCAGGAGCTGAAGAGGAGATAGCCATGAAAATAAGATGTAAAAGCTCTCCAGGAAGAGAGTAGGTGCAAAGGCCCTGAGGTCTGTATTATTGCAAATTGTGCTAACTGGATACATATTCCCTCCTCCCCTCAAATTGCTAAGCTTGGCAAACATTCCCATCACCCCCAATAAAGGAGCAAAGGTTCAGACATAGATTTTGAATTGTGCTGACTTTATTACAAATCCAACCATTGACCAGCACTTGACACTGTGTTGTCATGGGTCACTGATGCAGGCATCTATGTGACACCCTGGGAACACACCAGTGCCCCTTCCTGAAGAACCAGTTCACACGTCTTTTGTAGGTGATAGGGGAATGGGAGAAAGAGGCTGACACCATAGACAACCTGATTTAAAACCACTTTCATCCAAGGATTGTAACCATTTAGTTTTTATTGATTTTTCTTTTCTATTTTTAGGATGGTGGGAGCATGTTAATTAAACATTTTTGAGTGTAGCTGGTTTCTAGGGAGGGTGGCTCAAGAGTCACTGAGAGCCAAACCCTTTGTTTACTTCCCAGAAGAGGCTCCCCAGAAAGAGGGCACAGGTAGTAGCACAGGGTCCCCCTCCGGTCTGCCTAATTCTGGGCCCCATAGAGGACATCTGATCTCCAAAACTCTTCAGGCCTTCACTGCTCCCCTTGGCCTCCCACATAGCATCACCACGGGGTGGGTGAATAGTTGATGTTTTAATAAGAAATAGGAACAACCCTGCTGAGTTTGCTGGAACACAGCTCCATTAAGCAAGAGACTGTGGGAACGAGGCTGGAATCTTGGCTGACTCCACAGACCACTCCAGATGAAGTTCCATCATCGACTCCTTAGAGAACAGGGGGACTGAATGCCAGTGCTCTGCTGGCTAGGCCACCCCAAAGGCCTGAGCATCCCAGGCAAGGAGCAGAGGTAGAGACCCCCTCCTTGAGGTCTTGATAGCCTGCAGCAAAATGATGACACTTCTCCTAGGAACTATTTTTTTTTTCCGACTTTACATTTGTCTTCTAGTCTGCTTAAAGAGTCCAGCATTATTTTACTATACTCTTAACAATAACAACTAGCATTGAGCCCTATACTATCCTTGTTCTAATGTACTTTTTTTTAAATCTACACTATTACCCCCATTGTCCAGAGAACAAGGGAATTTTGAAAGCATTGTTTACTTTCCTGGAGATCAGAAGTCAGTAAGTAGCAGGAGCTGGTTTGACCCAGATCTGAACACTTTGCAACACATGCTCTTTTATTTTAACTTTATTAACTGAGATCATGTTGGTTTGCACTGGTATTTATATTTGGGGAGTATAGGATCTGCCCTTCAGGTGTCACTACCACCAAAGCCTCTGTCATCCACCACTCAATCATATTACACAGCTTACCTGTGTCAACATTCTGATATCTGAAAATGGATACCTAGTCACACACGCATATAGTGTCAGTGCTCACTTACACTTAGTGTAAGAACCTAGTTATTAACTTACCAGTCAATAGGTTCTCAGAAATTGCAACTTGAAGTGAAGCAACATAAAGAAAGCAGTTTCTCCAGTAATGGCATTTGTTTCAATTTGGGCTGGATTATTTTTTTCTCATTAATGTTATCGTGAAAGGACATTGGGTGAAGCCATGTTACTTGTGGGCCTTCTGTGTGTGTATGTGTAAACATTTACATACATGTATATATGTACTCCACAGACAACACCATTCTACACACACACACACTTGTGCTCAGCTTTCGAATGACTGGACAGAATGAAGAGGAGTTGCTATGCACTGTTGCATGGAGCTAGGTGTAGAAAAGGAAGTGGAGGCAGAAGTGTACTTATTGGGGGTGACAACCTTAACAGCCAGCACACCAAACATCTCCCAGGGAACCAGAAGAGAGGTCTGGGTTGTGTTTGCATGTGCTGTGAGCTTCTAGTGCCCACTGGTCAAAATCAAGCTGTATGCATGGTACAAACTAACTTAAAAATGCAAAGCACCTGCCATCTCTGTGGGCATGCGTGAGTCCCAGGAGCCCGTGTCAAACCCAAAGTTTGCCTGTGGGTAAGCAGAGGTCTTTGAGGTCCTTCCCACTGTCATTTCCTGCCAGACAGTGGCCTGGGCTCCAAGAACTTTCCAGCTGGGTTGGACTGGACATCTTTGTCTCATTCAAGATAGGAAAATAAGGCCACTCCAGAGGACATGTTTTGTTTTAGGTCAGCAACTCACTGTTCTTTCTCCTTTCTCTGTGGGGCCCCTATGCCTGGAAAAGTCATCCCCATGAGTCTATACTCTGTTTCTTCAGAATCACATTGAAACCCACCCACTCACTGGCCCAGCAGGATTTGTCTCCTTGGCTCAGAGTGGGGGTGTTTGTGATTTTTCCATTTTCATATATTCAGTTAACTCTAACCTTTATGCACACACTGCCCTGAGTAATCAGCTAAGGAGCATCTGCGAAGTCTTTGTTGTTAACTGAATACAGTCTGATGATGTTACTGCAGTGCATCACACAATTGGTCATCTCCCTCCTTTCTCCTCCCACCCCTGAGCTCTCAGTTACCCCATCCTCCAACAGACTCTCAGGGGAGCAGCAGCCACTCTTCTTTCATTGTCTCCCTCCTTTCTCCTTTCTGTGTGATACATTTGCTTGTCCAAGTATTTTCTAAAAACAAAGGTTCATGGACTACCCACTATATAAGTCAGGTTTGTTCTAGGCACTGAAGATATAGCTGGGAGCAAAATAGGGAATGCTGGTGGAGACACAGGCAGTAAGGAAGAGAAATAAAAGCATCTGGATGTTAGGTAGTGAGGGGGCTAAGAGAGGCCTATTGCATAGAAAATATCATGGGCATGGCAATTTCACATGGGGCGCCCCAGGGAGGCCTTGCTTTGGTGACATCTGAATAAAGATTTGCAAGGAGAGAGGGAGTGTACATGCTGGATGTACATCATCAGAGCAGAGCACCCCAGGACTAGGGGATGGTAAGTACCGAGACCCAGATGTGGGACCACCTCTGGTGAAGATGAGGAACAGGTGAGGTGTATGTTCATGGAGGGGAGGAAATGTCAGATGGCGCAAGGGGTTAAGCATCACACTGTGAAGCTAGCCGCATCTTCTGCAGCATGACTTCAATCCCCAGCCAGCCAGGGAGCTACCCACATGGCGGAGCAGACCTCTCTTGCTTCACCCGCTGCTCCCCTCAGCTTGTATTACAGTCAGTCTGCCTGTTCTGTTCCCCACTCTGTCTCTGGTGAATCCTCTTACCACCTGCACTTCTGGTCTGTGCCCCAGCTCTTGATGCATAAGTAAATAAATCTTTAAAAGAAAAAAAAAAAAAGAAAAGGGAAAAGACAATTAGGAGGATGCTGTCTGCGAGTAGGGGCTTATGGAGGATTTTAAGGACTTTGGCTTCTGCTGAGTGAGATGCTGTGGAGGATTTTGACCCAGCCTGGTTTAATTCTGATCTCTCTGCTGTCTGGAGACTAAACTGAAGGAGGGCAATGTTAGAGGCAGAAAGACCAGTTAGGAGGCTACTGTGATATTCTCGGTGAAATGTACTGGTGGCTAGGCCCACAGCCAGAGTGGTGGAGCTGGGGAAGCCATGGAATAACCTGTACACTTTGAGGGAAATAGATCAGGGATGACTCCAAGGTTCGTTGGCCCAATCAAATGGAAGAGCAGAACTGACTTTGGCCTAGATGATTCATAAGTAATATCACTTCTGTTAGCCCTATTTGTTGTCTCTCTTAGGGATTTCTAGGATCCTTTTCTTTCACCCCTCATTCATTCATCCATTGTATCTCATCAAGATTAGTGGAATAAACCTCTAATTGATCCCCCTCTTTTAATTGTTTCTTTTCCAACCATAGCACAGAGCAAGCTATGGAAAATAACTCACAGCATTTCTCCCAGAAATGCCACTCACCCCTATCACCCACTCTGTCTATAGAGAAAGACAGGATCTTCTATATGGCTTATAAGAGCTACATAATCTGGCCTCTACCTAGCTGTCCACTCTTATCTCCCAACAATCACTCCTTTGGAGTTTATGTTGCAGGAGCATCAAACAACTCAAGGCCAACTTATGCTGCCCCCGACTCCAACACATAGTGGACTATCCATCCACAGTTCAGCTATGGCCCTTGCTTTTCCATGACTTCTAGGAAAGTGACCTCATTCTTTACTTGGCCAGTCCTGCAGCCCCTTAAAGACACATCCGAGGCATCACTTTCAAGAATCTCTTTTAATCATTCCTTTACTCAATGTGTTGTATCCTTACTCTGTGAAGTTGTAGTTCATTGTATGGTCTTGATTGTCAGCTCAACAGCAAGGAGCTATTCCCAGTGTCTGGACTCTTGAGTACAGGGTCATGTCTAGTCACCTTGATAGACGGAGCTTCCAGCCCCATACTCAGTGCAAAGTCTGGCAACAACAAATAATTGAGAAATGAACGAGTCAGTAAGGATTGTCTAAACTGCAACTTTGAAGGAAACAGTACATATTGGATTCTGATATTCTGGCATTCTATAATGATAAAAGCAATATATAAAAAGTTGAGAAAACAAAAATCTATAAAATATATCTTTTGAGAATATTTTTTATTTTCCTCCTTCCCCAAGAAGTCTTAATAAATTTCCCAGGACACTTCAAAAGTGCACTTATTTGAATTCTATTTTTATAGCTGCTTACATGTAGGTTTCTAGGTGTTTCTAATGCATAAGTATATACACTTCTGGAGAGAAAGTGAGAGGAAGAGGACGAGGGGGAGAGGGGAAGAAGGGAAAAGAAAAACAAATGAGAGAGACACAAAACTTCCTCTAACAGGGAAAGTTCTTTGAGTGTGGGGTCACTCATCAATTATCTTTATTTCACACTGACTAACTTGGAATCTAAGAGAGGAACTTTCAATAAATGTTATAAACTATTGAAGGATTATCTTTCTCCTATGCAAGAGAATTTTAAGTGAATTTGAAGCAAGTCAGACGAAAGCCAGTTCAACCCTCACCTCCAGCACCATAGATTCTGTCATCCAGGTAGGGAATTTCTTTAAGAATTGTGTGCCAATAGAGTTAAAAATATACAAATATGCTTCTAACATGGAAGTAAAGCCCACAGGATGAGCTCACCACCTGTAAGTGTCTGCCTGGCCCGAAGCTCTACAGCAAACCCAACCACTGGCCTCATTAAACAGAGCCAGGGAAATCATTTTTTTTTTATTTAAATAGTTTATTTTATAAAATTCTTACATCTTTTTTCATCTTTGCACAATGTATGCATTTTCATTTTGGTTGTATTCCCCATACAATTGCACCCCCCCCCCTTATTTTGACTCTAGTCCTTCCTTTCCCCCCCAACCCCCTCATAGTATGTCTCTGGTTTATAGTTGCTTGTTGATTTTGATGTTTACTTTGTATTGATTAGTCTTTTTCCTGGTCTCTTATTTAGGTTTTCTAAATTCCTGCTATGAGTGAGACCATCTGGTATTTTCTTTTTCTTCTGACTTACTTCGCTGAGCATGATCCCTTCTAGCTCCATCTGTGTTGCTGCAAACTGCATGTGTTTATCTTTTTTGATTGCTGAGTAATATTCCATTGTGTATATGCACCACATCTTCTTGATCCAGTCATCTATTTTTGGGCATTTGGGTTGCTTCCATAGCTTAGCTATTGTAAACAGTGCTGCTATAAACATATGGGTGTAGGTGCCCTTTTGAATTACTTTTTCTGCATCATTTGTGTAAATACCTAGGAGCAGAATTGCTGGATCATATGGAAGCTCTATGTTTAGTAGTTCAAGAAATCTCCACACAGCTCTCCATAGTGGTTGGACCAGTTTGCACTCCCACCAGCAGTGCAGGAGAGTTCCTTTTTCTCCACAACCCCGCCAACATTTGTTGTTGCTAGTTTTTTTTTAATATGTGCCATTCTCACTGGTGTGAGATGGTATCTCATTGAGGTTTTGATTTGCATTTCCCTGATTACAAGTGATGTTGAACATTTTTTTATATGCCTGTTGGCCATTTGCATTTCTTCTTCAGAGAAGAAGAAGCTTTTCTGCCCATTTTTGGACTGGATTATTTTCTTTGTTTTTGTTGAGTCTCATCAGCTCTTTGTAGATTTTTGTGATTAGTCCTTTATCGTTAGTGTTGTGTGCAAAAATTTTCTCCCAGTCGGTGGGGTTTCTCTTTGTTTTGGTTATTGTCTCTTTTGCTGTGCATAAGCTCTTTAATTTGATGTAGTCCCAGCTGTTTATCTTTGCCTTCACTATCACTGCTTTGGGTGATGTGTCTGTAAAGATGTCTTTGAGGTGCATGTCATGTAGTGTTTCACCTATACTTTCTTCTATGTGTTTTATGGTTTCAGGTCTTATGTCTAGTTCTTTAATCCATTTTGAGTTGGTTTTTGTGCATGGTGTGAGGTAGTGGTCCAGCTTCATTCTTTTGCATGTAGCGACCCAGTTTTCCCAGCACCATTTATTGAACAAACTTTCTTTTCTCCAGTGCATATTCTTTGCTCCTTTGTCAAATATTAGTTGACCATAAATCTGTGGGTTTATTTCTGGATTTTCTATTCGATTCCATTGGTCTGTGTGTTTGTTCTTGTTCCAATACCATGTAGTTTTGATGATTATGGCTTTGTAGTATAGTTTGAAGTCTGGGAGTGTGATGCCTCCATTCCAGCCAGGGAAATCTTTTTAATGGGGAAAGCAATCAAGAATGTATTGGTTAGGGCCTCCCCCGTGGCGCAGCGGTTGAGCGCTGGGTTGCGAAGCTGCCCGAGGCCTCTGCAGCACTGGTTCGATCCCAGCTGCTCCCCGGCCACCGGAGGAGTGTCCCACATAGCACGCAGACCTCTCCTGCCACCCGCTGCTCCCCTCAGCAGTGTGCTTTGGTCCTTCTGCCTGTTCTGCTCCCCGCTCTGGCTCTGGTGAATTCTCTCACCCTCCCGCGCTTCTGACTGTACCCAGTGCTTGTATAAATCAATCAATCAATCTTGAATAAATAAATAAATAAATCTTTAAAAAAAAAAAGAATGTATTGGTTAGTGTGTAGACACACACACACACTCACACACACACACACATGCACATGCACACTCGTGTCTTAGGATTCTTCTAGCTGGGTCAATTCTCTGCTTTACTTAGTTATACACATCTGGGTAATGGAAGAATAAAAAGTAGTTTTAGAAAGTCCTAGTTGAGCACATAATAAAAGCTTAAGGTAAAAGACAATGAGACAGAAAGAAGTCATAGGGGATCACAAAGAAACATGACCCCCTTTGAGGGACTGATAAGGATTTTAGGAACTTCCAATTAGTCCTTGGATACTGGGCTTTTTCATGAAAACAATAGAGCGCTGAGACTGAACCATAGGAGCCTCAGGAGATAATCCATTTATGTTCTAGAGGTAAGGGGCTAGTAAGTAAAGGTACAAGCTTTGAAATTAGTATTCACACAAATTTGTAGCGGTTTTTTTTTTCTGATTTCTCTCTATCTTTACTGCTTAAAAAGTAACCTCTCTCTTTATCCCTTCCCCCCAAAAAATTATAAGCTATGACAGGTGCCTAAGGGGTCATTCAAAAGCCCCCTGGAGTGATGGTTAAGTTGAAAGTCCCTCTGCTAATGGCCAAGCAGAGGTACAAAGCCAGAAAAGTATCAATAAGTGAATAGCTCTTGTTCCCTGGAATGGAGGGGGTTGAGTGACCCCAGCGTATGCCAGGAGACTTCTGAGAGACCGTTCTAATTTTGTCATTGGAGTTAACTTCACAAGCGACTGGGCAAATTCCTAGGATTCTAGCCCACTTGGCAGAAGGAGCTAGAAGACTGTGCCTGACAATAGGGAGATGAACTGGCTCCCTACCAGGAGGAACAAATGCCAGGAGGCATGAATGGAGTGTGAGCAGAGGATGAGGACAGGGGAGGGGAGGGGTGGGGGGATGCTGATTAAGAAAAGAAGGCACGATGAAATGAGCAGAGTGCAGTTGCAGTAGTTAATAAAGATTATCAGAAGTGGGCTTTTTTTTAAAGATTTATTTATTTATACAAGAACTGGGGTACAGTCAGAGGCACAGTAGGGTGAGAGAATTCACCAGAAACAGAGCAGGGAGCAGAACAGGCAGACAGACCGAAGACACTGCAAAGGGGAGCAGCGGGCGAGACAGGAGAGGTCTGCCACGTCATGTGGGTATCTCCCTGGCTGGCTGGGAATTGAACCTGCATTGCAGAGGCTGCAGACAGTTTCACAGCACAAGGCTCAACCCACTGCACCACCGGGGAGGCTCAAGACAACCAGGTGTTTTGTAAAGAAGAGAGAAAAGAGAGCAAGACCATTCAGATTAAAACAACCTTCCTTAAAGAAATCACTCAGGCAGAGTTCAGGAAGAATAATAAAAGTGGATCTGACCATAAAACCCAGGAGAGAGAGCCAGGAGCCCTAGTTCTGGGAAAGTTCCAACTTCAAGGCAGGTTTGGGCCTGAATTGCAGATATAGGACTTAGCCATGGACTCCTCAAAGTGTGCTTGACCTAGGAATCCTGGCTGATTTTATTTCTCAGCTTTGTAAATATGGGATGTGGGAGAAATGTGAGCAGCAGAGATTATGATCTCTGGATCTGGATAAATATGAACACCTCCTTACTTACCATGGGATGATGATGACCTAAACACAGTGCTTTTGGGGGGATTCTGATCATTTCGCCACTGGCATGAACTCCACAGAAAAGGCTCTGCAAATCTCCGTGGTGCTAACTATGCGGCACTGACCCATTGTCCTATGGGTCTCTGCAGAAGAACTCAGCCAATCATCACACAGTATTCTGACTCAGGCAAGAAACTTCCATTTCCTTGAGACTTCAGTGTCTCCCAGCTCTTGTTTTTCTTCATATTGGCTTTATTTTATTTTACTTTTTTTATTGAAGTGATATTGGTTTATAACATTATATAGGTTCCAGGTGTGCATCACTATATAAATCAGTATCTTTATATACTGCATTATATTCACCACTGAAAGTCTAATTCCATCTTTCGCCGCACAATGGACACATTTTATCTGGTTTACCTGCCCACCATCATCTTTCGTTAATGGTAACCACTAATTTAGTCTTGTGGTCTAAAAGTTTATTTTTGTTTTATTCGTTCTTTTTTGTTCATTTGTTTTTCTATCTACCACATCTGAGTGAAATCATACAGTGTTTTTCTTTCTCTGACTTATTTCACTGATCATAATGTCCTCTAGGTCCAGCCCTGTTGTTGCAAATGGTAGGATCTTATCTTCTTCATAACTGAGTAGTATTCCAGGGTCCATATATGCCACCTCTTTAATCGTCTGTTGATGGGCACTTAGGTTGTTTGCAGCTTTTGGATATTGTAAATAATGCTGCAGTGAACATGGATATGAAAATATCTCTTCAAATTTCCTCCCTTCCACCCTCTCCAAATTTTTTTTCTTTATTCAATAAGCAGGGTGAGCACTGCCTCTTCCTTGAGGATTAATTGATAGTTCAACCCTAGCAATATGCCAATGTGGCTCAGAGTCTAAATCACATCACACAGAGCCAGATTGTATATGCCACCTTGTTCAGATCTGGCATGAGCAATCAATAATGCTTTAAGTGAGTTACTTATTCTTTCTTGTCCCAATTTCTCATCTTCTGAGAGGGTGTCAACAAATCTACACTTAAACATGCATTGGGTTGGTGGCTAAGTTTCTAATGATTCTCTCAGTGGTCAAACCACCTTTCACTCCTTCTTTTGAGAGAATACTCATTCCCCCCTCCCACCTTTTAATCTTCTGTGTGTTCTGGATAGGAGTGGCAATTTTTGTGTGGCCTTCTTTGGCTAGTCAGGGTGTTTAGTCTAAGGCTGGGCCCTTGACAGAAGTTAAGCAAATGTTCTTACTAAGACAGGTCTTAGAGCCAGAGGAGGAGTCAGTGACTCTGATGTGAGGATGTGAGGATATAAGTCAAGCATTGCCAGGTTTCTCTGTCTCCACCTTGTGAAGAAAAACAGTGCATAGTAGATAAGAGTGAAACTGACATGGAGAGTAGAACAGGAAGGAGAGGGGGTGGTATGGTGTGTGGGGAGAAGGAGAGGGAGGAAGGGAGAGAGAAAGAGAGAGAGAGAGAGAGAGATACAGGAAAAAGGAAAGGGAGAGGGAGAATTCTTACTCTCTTTAGAGAATGAAATTAAATGAGAGAAAGGAGGGAGGGGGAGGGAATGTGAGGATGACAGGAAGTCTTTAGTGTTCACATCTCTGGTTCTAGTCCCCCTGGTCTTGGTATGCACCTGGCTAGCTTTGATTTTAAGTGCTCCTTGTGTACAATTCTTCTCCTTACCTAAGTTTATTTCTTAGAACTTGACTACCTGGCTGGGCAATTCTAACACTGACACATATAACGCATGCTGAATGCTTGTCACATTGGCTAGCTTATAGTTTAAGCAGGCTAAATATGCTAGCTGCTTTATCCTTGTTGCTCACCTTTGTAGGAAGTTGTAGGTCATGGTGGTTTTGTTCCAGATGTCATTTTCTTGCGTTCCAATTGTAGATTTACCACCTGTATCTATTTGACCTTGGACACATTATTTCTTTGTATCTTTATAGTCTTGTCTATGAAAGGGAGGTTGCAGTGAGAATTGAGAGCTTAATATTTGCCAAGTCCTTAGTATACAAACTATTATTATCATTCTTATCTAAACTTTCAGTTTGCATGGCCACCTCCCCTAGTAAATAGGATCAAAACTGTCTTAATTGCAGTGTCTTTGTCTTCAAATTGGCATATCTGATATCACATATAAAACACATAGCAGGCTTTCATAAATGCTGAATAAAAGACTGCAAGAATGTTCTTTTTATAAAATGCTCTGTAACTAATGTAGATAAGATTTCTCCTGCAAGTTGGATCCTTCACAAGGACAGGTGACAGGGACAGGGCTAAAGGCATGGTATGAAGTGTACGGACATCCTTTAGGCAACATCTCAAGAGCAAAAAGGCATGAACTGAAGGCACTTCTGAGTCCTTGCCTCTTTGCCTTTCTGAAGCTTCTCTAGCAAATCTTCCAGAACAAACGGGTAAAGCTATGTGGTGATGACAGAGCTACTTTGTCCCATTCTCCAAAGCATTGGCCTTTGGATGCTAAGTGGAGCTGTTCTTAGATTTGTCTCCAGCAAGCGCTTTGCAAAATACTTAGGGACCCTTTGAGGTGACAATCATTGGAGAACCCTAGGGTGATCTTACTCTGTAGGGCATTTATGAGATTATCTTCTTGCCCACCGGGGACTGTCAGTCATGGCGACTCAGAGCAGCTGTGGCAATGGAAGGAAGATGAAAAAACTCACCGTTTCACGCTGCCTTGATGCCATCAATGAGTGCAGCGTCTATCTGCAGCTGATTTCATCTAATGTGATAACACTCATGATAATAAATATTGTTAAAAATAAAAGTCACTCTGGGGATTGAGAATCACTGGGACAGGTGTTCAGAATGAGTAGAGTGCAGTAATTGGGTGACTTATTCATTATTGGAAATGCCGTTTAAAATCTATTGCATTTAAAAAAACAATACTTCAGCTGCTCTCTGGCCTTCCAAAGTCATTAGCTGGTGTTCTTTATCTGTTTGTTTTCCTCACTGAAGTGAGGTTTTTAATGTCATAGAAGAACCAACTTGACTCCGTGCCAACATTTCAGTGAATGATGAAGCCTTCTGAGGCTCACATCACTCCACACCATGTTTTTCCTCTTTAGAGCAGACAGAGGAGGGGGAAGCAGGGAGGGAGGTGGCTTTCTAATTCTTGCTTGACAACAAAGACCATGGAGTCAGGAGTGAGGCCATGGTTTTCTCCAGGCTACATAGTCAAACCATTAAAAAACTTTGAGGGAGAATATTTGTGTCCCAAATCCCAAGCTATTGTTGCTGATCTGCAAAGCAACAGTACCTGCTTCCAACAGTACCTTGTCTGGCACACATATTTATGGCAACTAGGAAGGCTGTCCCATGGTGCTGGTGGTCCCACCTGGAAACTGGAGCTGCCAAGGTCCCAATGCAAGCAACAAGCAATTCACACCAGGTAACAAGTTTCAGATTGTACCTGAGGTTGGATTGGAAACATGCATTCATATTCTTTTTAAAACATTATTTCCAGATTCAACATGAATTTTCCAGGATTTGAAATTCTAAGGTGTGCTGTTGTCCTTTGGAGGAATCCTCATGTCATATTGCATGCAGAAAATTAGATTTGAGGGCTTCCCTGATGGCCTAGGGGTTAAGTCTCAGCACTATCACTGCAAGGGCCCACCACAGCGACCTGAGTTCAATCCCCAGCCAGAAAGCTAACACATATATGGAGCAACAGACCTCTCCTGTTTTGCCTGCTGCTCCCCTCAGCAGTGTATTTCAGTAAATCTGCCTGCTCTGCTCCCCACTCTGTCTCTGGTGAGTCCTTGCAACCCCCTGTACCTCTAGCCTATACCCCAGTTCTTCTACACAAAAATAAATAAAAATATTTAATAAAAAAAGAAGAAAATTAGATTTGATACTTTGCTTCAGCCTGAAAGATTTGTTTATTTTCTGCAGGGATAACCTATTTTGTTCCTGTTGAATTTAGTCTTATGAGGTGGCCTCTCCAGGGTTTCTCTGAATATCAAGGGGAAATCTGTCCTTGAGTAAGGAATCATACAGGTACTTTCCCCCTATTTTGACCCTGCATACAGTTATCTGAGGAAGTCTTGAGCCAAAGCTTCACTATTTCAACTGCTGAAGACCAATTCTTTGGAGGATTTCCTCATCAGCCTATTTCTGGTAGAGTAGGGGGGAACAGGGTGAGAAACAGGTATAAAGTTCCCCCATCCTTTGAAGAGAGTAGGTGGAACAATTCTCAATGACATACTAAGCACCCAAGAATTGTTGAAGATAAATAAGAAAGTACCTCTCTTTCTAATCAGCTCCCGAAACAAGACAGCATGCTGAAGATTGAGGACCAAAAGATCAAAGAGCAGAGTTTCTGACTCTGGGAATTGTAGGTATGTCATAAGGAAGTTTAGGTTCTGGAGATGTAGCACAATGGACCAACCTCAACATGATCAGATACCGGTTAGGGAATGAGTTGTAGGTTTGAAACCAGGAGGTCTGGGTTCTATGCTCCCCTCCCCTCATTTCTGCTTGATTTATATTCACCCTTCAAAACTATGGATCATATTTCTTTAGGAAGAATTTTCTAGAAAAATCCTGGTCTAGCTTAAATCTTCCATGTGTTTCTCCTATGACATTTACTACTAAATTATAATTAAATAGATATTTTTCTGTTTGTGTACAGGGGGTCTCCCCTAAGAGATGAGAAGCATTAGGCAGGCAGCAATCATGTGACTATACCAACTACACCCCCAGACTTAGCACAGTGCCTGGTATAAAGTAGACAGCTTTCAGTATTTGAGACTCAATTTGTGTTTTTTTTAAAGATTTATTTATTTATGCATACAAGAGCTGGGGTATAGGCCAGAGATGCGGGGGTGAGAGGATCCACCAGAGAGCAGAACAGGCAGAAGGACAGAACTACACTGCTGAGGGGAGCAGCGGGCGGGACAGGAGAGGTCTGCCGTGCCATGTGGGAATCTCCCTGGCCGGCCAGGAATCGAACCAGTACTGTAGAGGCTGCAGACAGCTTCACAATGCTGCGCTCAAGCCGCTGTGCCACCAGGGAGGCCCAGAGACTCAATTTGAACCTCTATTTGTCGGGAACAATGCCAAAATGATTCTAAATATGAAAAAAAATAAACACTCTTAGTGCCATAAAGAAAATTTTTCAGGCCTTTAATTCATCCCACAGGGAGAGAACTTTGCCTTCAATGGAAGTTACTGCTTTACTGATGACAACACTATAGGAAAAGCAACACAGAATGCTTGGGGAAATAGCAAATACATGTCCTTTTTAAGTAAACACCTTCTTTTCCTATATTTCAATTTTTCCCACTTTCTCCAGTTTAGGGTTACCTAAAGAGGAAATACAGGTCCCACCCTGCTCCTTCCTTGGCTCAGCCAAAGCCCTACAAAGCAAGGCAAAGCAGAGAGAGCCAGTGAGCTTCCCGTCACGGATCAGCTTGTAGGGCCAGGAACTCCCAACTGGCTGCTGCACAATGTCTGGGATATACCAAAGAAGTAAATTAAATGCATTAATCTCAGTAAGAATCACCATTGAGGCATTCAGGGCTGCACAGAAATTTCCAACAATTGGCCCCATTTGCTTCAATAACAAATAAAGAAAAGGAGGGGGAGGGAGAGTTTGGGTGGGAATGGGCGGCTTTTTTCTGCTCTCCTCCAGACAGGTAATCAAAATGAAGTTCCACATTGAGCCTATACATTTCATTTTATTCTTCAAAGCAAACACATTTGGCCCCTTCTCCTGTAATAAGGCAAATCCTTTATCTGTTATTCATTTAAGAACATAAAGATGATGCTGGTGACACCAAGACACTGTAAGCTTCATTTCAGCCTCCTCTCAACATAAAAAAGCAAATTTATTCTGGTTAAGATAGTTTTATGCCAGGTACATGACATTCACTCTCTGGAAGCCATGGAGCCTGCAGCCTCTATGGATCTGTTTGTGTTTTTATTCCTATTTTTCAATCACGTTACTTCTATTCATGGGAATATTTCCATTCATGCTGCATGACTTGGGAAACTCTCTCCTCCCAAGTCAGCCAACAAGGTTGACTGGGCATTTTGTAGGAATTGAGAGGAAGTTCAGCATACATCCCACCCTAAAGTGCCTGATTTGGGTATTTGTTTTTAATGGGACATGAAATGGGGGGGAAAAACACATGACCAGTAGTCAGAAAGGTTGAGCTCAGGCATCTTTGGGCACAAAACTGGTACAGAAGGGAGTCAAGCTTGGGCCCAGGCCCACTGAGTTAGAAGCCTGAGGTCATCACTGCTTCTGGGCCTGAATTATCCTCCGAGGGAGCTGATCTTTTTTTGCTGATATCTAGCAATGTTTCTCTCCCAGGTTTTTGGCATAGAATCAACTCAGAAAATACCAGTACATTGAAATTATAAAAATAATAGTAAAGTAATATATTATTATTATTTTCATAAGTTAAAAATGATTTGAACTTGGGCCTCCCCGGTGGCGCAGTGGTTGAGCGCTGGGTTGCGAAGCTGCCCGCAGCCTCTGCAGTGCCGGTTCGATTCCCGGCCACTGGAGAGGATACCACATGGTGCGCAGACCACTCCTGCCGCCCGCTGCTCCCCTCAACAGTGTACTTCATTGATCTGCCTGTTCTGCTCTCCACTCTGGCTCTGGTGAGTTCTCTCACCCTCCCGCGCTTCTGACTGCACCCAGTGCTTGTATGAATAAATAAAATAAATCTTAAAAAAAAAAATGATTTGAACTTACTAATCCAGATATTGGAAAAAAAAAAAAACATTCCACTGACATAACTTTTTCATTTTTTTCTCAGGATATTGTAACAGAATACATTGTTTTGGGTATGTTGGGCACTTTCCCCAAAAGAATTTATGTGACACACTAAGAGTCTGGGAAAAAAAAAAAAAATGATCCATAGCCAGGAAATTAGGACTTCTGAGGTGGAGAAGAGTATAAAATGAAGGGTGGATGAGGAAATTTTCTCTCTAGCCAGAGGTCGGTTCTGGACCCACAGTATAGACAGGAAGAAGGAAGCAACTGCACTGGGTTAGCGTGAGCTTCTTCACATCCTAGGGAGGCAGAAATGACACAGGAGAGTTGACCTAGTAATGACCCTTGGGTTATTCTTGGTGCTCTGAGCCCTCATTCTGTCACCTTGGCCCTTACTGTCCCCATACATGTTCACAGGATTCTGTGGCAACCTGTGCTTTTTCCACCTGAGGGTTTTCTCTTGGCTGTTTGGAAATGACTTACTGTGAATGCCAAGAAGTTAATGCACGTAGGAGAAGTTCATTCTCCTCAAACAATGTGAATGGAAATGGGAGGATAAATACAGTAGCTTCTTTGCCTCAGTGATGGAACAACTGAGAATGTTCTAAAAGGTCCTCACACAGATGAGCCCAGAGGCCCTGGGCCCAAGATCCTGCTGGATAACATGGCTCTTATCAGACATCTTGCTGCTGTCTCTCCCATTCTTTTTCCAGTGCTCCCTATATAAAGTATTTGCACTCAGGGCCTCCCTGGTGGCACAAGGGGTTAAGCACCGCACTATGAAGCAATCTGCAGCCCCTGCAATTTCGATCTCCAGCTGGCTAGGGAGCAACCCACATGGTGCAGTAGACCTCTCTTGCTTCACCCGCTGCTCCCCTCAGCAGTGTATTTTGGTCAGTCTGCCCACTCTGACTCTGGTGAATCCTCTCACCCCCCACACCTCTGGCCTATACCCCAGCTCTTGTATGCATAAATAAATAAATATTTTTTTAAAAAAAAGTTTTGCACTCAAATTATTATTTCGGGTCTCTTTCTGGAGAAGCCCATCCTAAGGCACAGATTACCCTTGTGGTAAAGTGGAGTCCCCAAACCAGCAGTGGCAAGGGCTGCAGGAGGTTGGTAGGAAGAAGTAACTTTAACCTTCTGCTTTTGCTTCTGGCTGTCGGCAAAATGGAACTTTCTGAAGAAACTAACATCCAGACTAGGATTCTGGGTTCCACTGGTACTAACAGTAAATCTCTCCTAATGAAAAGAGGTGTCCAGCGGCCCTATAGGGCAATGGACATAATTCCAGAAGGAGGTACCTATAGGGACAGACAACATACCTGGATGTCCTTCTGACATGGGAATATTTGTTTTCAAAACTATTTTTCTGTTAGCACCCATGTGATCTAACAGTATGTGTACTCTAAAATTATGCAGCTGGATATAAAAGATTCTTAGTAATAGTAGTGATGTAGCTATGTTTTTTAAATCTCATACTCATTGCATGGAATAGTTGTTTTCCCCAATGAAAAAGAAAGAATAGGTTTGGAGGAGGACGGATCATGGATCCGAAAAGTGAAATTCTTCTAAGGCTTTGCTTCTCACTAACCCTGATGCTCTGAAGAGGAGCTGCAACACTTGGATTTTAATTCAGTCCATTAATAAATGAATTATGCAATTAGTTGATATACAATTAACTAGATTCACAACGCATGCAGAGCTAACTGGGTCAGCCTGCATCTGTATGGCTGTAATGTGCCTAAATGAATATGCCATCAAAGGACATGCAGTGGAATGGGGAATCAGATTTGTCTGAGGCAGGAAATCGTGCCTGCCAGCTGCAGAAAGTGCTGCAGATAAAGCCTTGGCCTGAATTGGCAGGAGAAACAAAAGCATCACAATGTAGCACCCCAAGTGGCACTCTCTCTGTTGTAGCAGCATTGTTCTCCCCAGATGAGCTTGGACAGAGATCAGTAAATCCAGAATCCTTCTGGGCAGAAGGGATGAGCAATTGGATTTGGACTGGGATCTTTCAATCAATCACTCGCCAAAAGTGGTCCTGGCAGCACAAGATGAAAACCTCTTAGAGCAATAGAGCCATTCCCTGGGATCTGCAATTTTGACTGACCCAGATGCAAAGTCAATCAAAATACTCAATCCTGTGATATCTAATTCCTGCTGGAAAATGTAAGCCAATAAAACATTCAGTAGCGGTTTGGGGGTGTGACCAATCAATCCATGTCCAGGAATTTGTCTTACAGTCAACGCTTTTGGTGATCAAGTTAAGATGGCTACAGAAGCTCACCAATATCTGTGACCAAAGATGATGTGAGTGAATGAGTATGCACACGCACGCATGTGTATGTCTACCCTGCAGGGAGAGAGGAAAATTAAGGATAATCTAAATTAATTTGACTTGGTTTTATTTTTTAAATAAAGGATTTGGGATCCTTTATTTGGGATCCCCAAGAACTTTGAATTTAAATCTGTATCTTAATAAGATGCCCACATGATCCACTTGTACATCCTGGTTCTGTCTGAGAAGCATGGCTCTAAAGCACTCCACATTCAGAGGAAAGTCGTAGAAATGAAACTGGACATTAAGAGCTCTTCTTGTGTGTAAAGTTGCCGTGACAATAAACACTCACTGTTGATATGAAGATATTGGCACCCCCACCCATAGTACCGTCACTGGGCTGAGACTGCAGTGACTAGGGGATCTGGTCTGGGTTCTGCCACTGACTTGCTACATAAGTCACTTCACCTCTTGGTGTTACCTTATTTATACACTGAGAAGGTTGGACCAGGTTGCTAGTTTCCACCCTATGCTACCTGCATCTGTAAATATGGTAATGAAGGGAGATAGACCAACATGGTATTTGAGAGCCTGAGGTTGAATCCAGTAGTCCTTATGTGTGACCTAGGCTCAGTCACTTAATAAGGGTGGAGCTTTGAGAAATGCATTTGATATTTTTAAGCTTCAGTGTCTTCAATTGTAAAATGGACACAGTTTCCATGTTAAGTTAGATGAGTTTTGACAGATGTATCCCACGTCACCTAGGCCTAATCAAGACAGAGAGCATTTCCATTGCCCACCACTCACTAGCCCACTCTGCTGTACTGGCACCTGAGCCATGGTCCGGTTTGCAGGAGTAAGTGATGTAGCTTGACTGGGTGGTATTCCCGTGGTCATTTTTCTCAAAATTGTAAAACCCAAAATGGGGACTTCTTTGCAAATCAATTATTGATTTTAACAGAAAAAATAAAACGGGCCTCCCCGGTGGCACAGCAGTTAAGCACTGGGCTGCGAAGCTGTCCGCAGCCTCTGCAGCGCCGGTTCGATCCCCGGCCTCCAGGCGAGGGTCCCACATGGTGCGCAGTCCTCTCCTGCCGCACCCACTGCTCCACTCAGCAGTGTATTTCACCAGTCTGCCTGTTCTGTTCCCCGCTTTGGCTCTGGTGAATTCTCTCACCCTCCCACATTTCTGACTGTACCCAGTTCTTGTTTAAATAAATAAATAAATAAATAAATATTTTTTAAAAAAAGAAAGAAAAAAGAAAACACTTTTACTTTTCGGATAAGAGTTCTTTAGTACTCTCCCTAAGAGCAAGTTTCCCAGTGGGATTCCTAGTGCACAAACCCAAATAATAAAGGTGTAGACAGAGGAAAACTGAAGCTTTAGAGGATATTAGGATGGATATTATGACACAAAGCTTCGTGACACAAAGCAGTTGACCTGGGACTGGCCCGTGCCTCAGCAGTCACTGCATATGGCAAAAGGGGAGTAGGTACACCTTCCCCTGTCACTGTGCCTGCAAGTCACCCTGTGGTGTGATAGTCCCTCCTAGGGCAGGGGACTCAGAAGGTTCTGGATGAGGTGGGCAAAAGCAAGCTTCAGCCTTCCTCACAGACCTGACCATCAGCCTGTAATCACCTCAGAGAGGAAATTAGATGAGGTGAACTTCCCCATTGCCATCTCTCAGAGCTCAGAGAATTAGCTTTAAAACAAAAGTGCTCATACACAGAAAACAGCTACAGATTTAACCCCAAGTGTCAAATGTAAAGAAGTGAGCAAATTGCTAAAATGAATTGAAAGGCAGCCTCGGGACTTCTTCCCACAAGCAGTTAGACTCTGACCTGGGTTGATGATCAGATCCAATTAGCAGGTGCTACCTTAAAATTATAGAGCTAAAAGATCACCTTAGAGATCATCTTCGTCAAGGGGTTTCAAATTATTTTTAGCCACCAAATATTTTCTGCAAACCCAATCATAGGCAGGGATGAAAGCCAATAAAAGATAAAAGCAAAGGTAACCTAGCGGAAGCAGAGGTGGGGATCCCGGCCTCCCACCCATGACCACCTCTGTGAAGAACTCAGAGGAATATCGTTGACAAGCCTGCAATCTGGCCCAATGCCCTCTTCTATCGATTAGGAAACCAAGGCCCTGAGCGGCCACAGCTCCACAGTTAGGCCGTGACAGAGACAGGTCCAGAGAGCTCTTGACAACCAGTAAAAAAGGCATTTTCCGTTGCACAAAGCTGCCTCGACTAATAGTGTTGAAACCCGTTACTCTGGGCCAAATGATTTGTTCCATTCTGAGCCACTCCATGGAGAAGCCAGGAAACTCCTAACAGGAAGTCAGCCAACTCAGATTTGCTTAGCAACCATGACCATCACCCACCAAGCAATTCCTTTTCAGAGCCAGTGTCCTGATTTAGAGAACCCCGAACTGCCCAGAGTGCAAGGGGAAAGTGACTCTGTAGTTTTGGAGGACAGGGCCTGGAATAGAAAGGAGAGGTTTGGAGCTCACCTTGGTGGGCAGTACTACTGGCCCAAGGTGAGTGGCAAGGGCACAGCAGTCAGAACTGCCTGGGACAGTAAGAGACCTCATGTGTGACATTCCAGAACCACCTGAAAGACTGTCTGAACCTCTCATAATCCCTCCCCATATGATTTATATTCAAGGAAACTACTGACACCCCAAATCCAGGGACCACAAAGTCAAGTGAAATCAGAGTTATACCCTCTTTTTGTCTCAGAGTCTTCAAAAGACCACTCCAAGATAGAGCTTTGGCGACAGGGTGAGAACTAAGCCAGGAGGGGTCTCCAGTGGGTGCTCTCCAAGATGACTCTGTAACTGGAAAGTGTGGTGGTTCTGCCACTGAGAACCAGAGGTCTCACCTGACCCAGGGCCACTGACTCACCACACATTCTTCCCCAAACGAGGCTGGAGAGGACGAAACTAAAGGAAGCTGTCCAGAAAGACCACAGCAACTGCCTGTTGCCTCCCTTCCTGCCATTCCATGATCCTTGTTCAGCATTAGGGTAGGTCCCAAGTGTTCCAGAAGGAGGAATGGATCATTCAAGCTGAGCATCACATGTTTTTGATGCACCAGGTCCTGGAACAGGCATTGATGTGCCCTGGTGTTTGAACCCTGGAAGAACTAAAGTAATTCCAAGCACCTACCTTCAGTGTGGGTGTTGCTGTTCTGTATCCTAATCTCAAATCCCCCAAATCCCCATCAGCCTGCTAAGTATAAGGTTTGTTGCCCCAGGTGCTGAGCTGTGAAGCAAAATGGACCCACAATGGACAATTGAAGAGTTGAAGAACTGAATATGCCCCCCTAACCATCAGGGAGATTTGGGGTTTGTAGGGAAACAAACCCTAACACTTTTAAACTGTTATTGGTTCACTGTCCTGAACCAACAGCTTATTAAAGTAGACAGCTAATAAAGTGTTTCCAAAAGATATTTCAAGATGAACTAGCTTTTTTCCAAGGAGCATAGTTGGGTTCACCCACGTGCAGAATCATCTGGGCATCGTTGTCCCTCAGGTTTATGTGGCTGATGAATTGGCTGATGGCAGCATTGGCAAAAGCAGTGAAAATCCAGGTTTTGACACAGAAGCTGTTCAATACAATAGCCTGCTGAACGGGCACATGGGCGAAAGCATCTCTTTCGTCATTGCAGAGTTCTCTAGGTGGCACTGTTCTAGACCTTTCAATTAGCCATTCATTTTTTGGTCAACAAATATTTTGAGTTTCTACTGGTTGGTGTTATGTCAGGCATTACGTCAGGTTCTCAAATTACAAGGTCCTAGAGAAAGAGGTTGGGAGAGGTTCAAGGAATGACTGCTTTGTGACTCTCAAAGGTTGCTTTGAGTCATTGAGGCGCTTCTTGGTGGAGGGGGTTGGGGAGATAATCGGTGCCTTCCAGGAAGAATAGCATCCACACAGTGATGTCTCCCTTCTGGTGTTCTTCTGGATACCATCTTGGGTCTGCACCCCTGCCGCAGCCCTTTTCCTTACTCTCAACTCTTCTCTCCAACTGGGTCACCTTTTTGGGTCTCATTTTCCTTCTGTGTAGAATGGGGGTTAGTTCCATCCATCTCAGAGGATTATTTTAAGTAGCAAATAAAGCAGAGCATAGGGAGGCGCACAGCACAGTGTGTGATGTACATTAAAAACACAACAGATATTAGCTCAGCTTCTTCTTTATCTGGTCCACAGCTGGAGGCTTTAGGAACCTGGACTTCTCTGCCAGGCCCTGGCTGCAGAGGGCTATGTCTTGTGGCCCCCTCACCTCTGCCTCATGCGTGGCCAGAATGCCACATAAATTGTCATTATCTGCAGCCTACAGAGAAGCTTTTCTTTTCTTTTTTTTTCCTTGCTTTGTTTTGCAGTACGTGGGTCTTATTAGTGCGCACAAGGTGACTTGGACTCAATGGTATGTGCTGTGAGAGTCTCAAACCACGTATCTCACACCTGGGGCTGTGGGACAACGCTACAAGTGTGCCGTCTACAGTCTTCTCCGGTGAAGCTTCAGTCCAGGTGTGGCCTCCTAGCAGGTAAAGAGCATAAGTTTTAGAATCAGATGAGGAGTGTTAGCCCCAGCTCTGCTGCTTCTCAGCAACCTAAACCTCGCGAGTTCCTTATCCTCTCTGATCTTGAGTTTCCTCATCTCTTGAGTGGGGCTGATTCCATTCAACTCATAGAACTCACCACAAAACACAGGGGATACAGGGGACACCATGTCCTCAGTGTCCATTTCGTTCCTTCTGGTGTTAGGAATTAAAAGTCCTGGTATGAAAGCAGCTCTCCCAGGGGCGCCATGTTTTTTCAACATCACATGTTCCTCACCTATTACATGTGGGCACTTTCGTTGCATGGACTCTTGGTTCTCACACAAGCCAATAAGAGAAGTTTCATCATTCCTATATGGAGGTGAGGAGATTCAGCTGTGACAGGTAGTCCAATCTGGTGATATTTCCAAAGTAACAGAACCAATAGTGACATAACCCAGAGTCCATTTCCAGTCATTCAACTCCTGCCCTCGGTACCTTCATTGTCAGTCCACAGCTGCCTCCTGAGAAAGAAAAAGGGATTATGGGTTTACTGGTTTCTCTGCTGCAGGCATGCCTGGCATCACAGGGAGCAGATGTGTGTATATATCCCATGTCTGACGTCATGGGGAACAGAATAGGAGAGAAGCACTCAGGGAAAACCCCCTGGGCAGAGCCACTGTGACCATTTTAGCCTGTACCTTTACAAGGTAAAATGATGGGGGCAAGCTATTTGCCAGAAGAACTAACATAAAACTCAAGACAGCCTGAGTAAGGAGGATTAGACAACTTGATTTCACACAAATCAAGCAACAAGATGGGAACGGTGATCAAGAGGCAAAAACCCATGTCCTTCTCTCTGCCACTTCTAGGGCCCTCCTGTCTGTCCTTGTTAGACACCCAAAGGTTTCCCTGGGTGCAGGACCCACTTTATCACCCAGAGCAAACTTTGATTATCAAAACTTTCAGTGCCTACTGCTGATTCACCTGTCCTTCCTGAATCAGCAGAACGAGAGAAAATGCACTCCCCAGAGAATCTTGCTTCTGGCTCTGCTCCTGGAGGGCCAGGGATATGTCAGCCCCAATATTGAAAGCACTGCTTTCAGATTCTATCCATAGTGCCTTTGTCCAATCTGTTGGTAAGGACACATCTGATACAGCTGACCCTGCAGACACAGAGCAATGGTTTGGACTCTAAGGGGGAGGGGCACAAAACCCCCATAATGAAGACATCAGGATGATCTTCACAGGACAGGAGTTGAGAGCAGTAGGGTTTCAGCAGCAAACGTGCCCCTATCAGTGTGGCCTGTTTATGGGGAGCGGTGTCCCATGGAGTGTACAGAGCATCCATGGATATGTCATTACTTGTTTTCAAACATTCTACTTATGTGAGTCCTTCAGTGACTTTAATGCATTTTAATTTTAATGTTCCTTTTTATTTTAATAAATGGAAATTCTTATCCCCATTCTCCAGATGAAAAACTGAGATGCAGAACAGTGGTTGCTGAGGCCAGGACCAAAGCCCAGTGACCTGTCCTGACTCATTTCTTCATTTCAGAGAAATCAACTGAGTCCCTACCATGATCTAACACAGCTCTGAGTGTTGGGGATAAAAAAATGGGCAAAACACACAAAAAATCCTTTCCTGTGCTAGGACTGGGCCACACAATGAACATAATTAAGGAGTAAATGACATTATTTCAGGTGAGGGGGAGTAGGTGGCAGGGCCAGAGAGGGTGCTCACTGCATCCTCATGATTTTGAACAAAGCCCAAGGACTTGGAGGAGTGAGGATGATCCAGCTGAGCCTGTGAATTTTCCACTTTGCATTCCCACCCGGGCCACAAGTTGCGCCCAGGCTCACAGTCAGTGAAGATGAATGGGTGATTCGTCAGGAGCTGAGGTTTTCTTGGCCGGCCCCAGCCAGCAGTTGGTGTCACCTTGCCCGAGGGTTGCTTCTGAATGGCAGAGGAACAGAGGCCGGAGCTGAGCACCAGAGCTGTCCCTCCTGGCCGGGGAGCTGATCCCAGGACTCAGGAAACAAAAGGATGTCTGCGTTACCACCAGAAAATCTTAATGAGAACTCGGAACAAAACACTGGGAGTGAGGTTTTAATTAGTGAAGGGGGAAAGGAGCATAGAGGGGCTGCCCACTTTCACTGTGACCAAGACAACCAAAGTGGGGGTCACCCTGGAGCACTGGGGGTGTGCCTGCCCTTCCCCACGTCTGGGCCAGGTTCCTTCAGCAGCAAAGCCTGGCTGGGGTAGCTCGCTCCTCTGTGCTCCCTCTCATGTCCCTCCTCCCCCTCCCCCTCTCCTCTCCCTCCTCCCCCTACTGCTCCCCTCCTCCTCCTTGTCCTTGTGTCTCTCTCTTCACCTACAGTATGCCCAGATTTCACAACCCCTCCTTGATGCTCTGTGTATCAGTCCTTCTTTTTGTTTCTACTCCTCTTACCATGGTCCCAAACCCTCTTCGGCTCGTCTCTGCTGAGGCCAGGCCCGCAGCCTGTCACCCATTTATCAATGCATTGGAACTGTAACTCAGGTATTGATCTGTGTTTGTTGGTTTTTTTCCTGTAAACTCGGGCTGTAAAGGTTTCATTAGCTGGCCTCACAGTCATTACATCAAGTAATAGGAAACATCCATCTTCCTTGGGCTTCACTTCTGCACCCAATGGAGATGGGTTTGAAGAGCGTTAATCAAGCTATGAAAATCATTGGCAGCTCATTCCTTTATGATGAAAAAGCTGGTTTGTAGCCTCACTGGGTAGGGGAGGCCTGACACCTTAGATACCTACAGCAATTATGGGTTGTGTGGCTTCCTGCTTAGGGACACTCCTCTTTGCCTACTGTCTGTGTGTAAATCTCATTCTTTGCTTTAATGTGATTCTCTGAGTTGTGTGCAATAGAACAAGGCCTGGACAAAGCTGAGCTTCTCTGTAGATCTGTGGGTGGAGGGAAGGTTGTCAGTCACTGCCATGGATCCCTGCCAAACCTGCATAGAAGGAATCCACCAAATGGCGTAATGTATACAGTGGGAGCTCAATTATATCGACTTCCCCTCCCACACAGCTCCTGCAAGCCAGACTTCCAGGAATAGCTCTCTTCTTCAAATTTCACCCTGGCTGCTTTGTAGTTAGTAGAGGCAATGGGTGGGGGACATGGGAAGAATGGAAACTGGGTCCCCAGCTACTGGTACATGGTGGTGTGCCAGGTCAGTAGAGAAGGTGGCCAGGACCAGGTTGGTAGGAATAGTGGTGTTGGGAAAGGGTGGAAAATATGTTAGATCTTTGAGAGGCCTATATCTAGTTCCATTACAACCCTGAGTTAATATACACCCATTTTCCAGATGAGAAAACTGAGGTTCAAGGAGTTTAAGAAATGTATCTTGCTCACAAGTCTTCCTAACTGGTCTTCTCTCCAGATTACAATTCGACCATGACAGGGACATTTATTCCTGGTAGGAGAGGTTACACAAAGCTGATAAAGGAAATAAGACTCGATGTCAAATGAGTAAAGAACCTAGAATAATCTAAAGTTCCTTATCAGCTCTCCATGGCTAACACATTGATCTGCACCTCTCAAATACATTTCCTGTATTCTTCCCTTTCAGATTTAAGCCTTATTGTTTATTGCTCAAGTCTTTGAAATACCTCAAACAGCAGAGAAAAGAGCTTCTACCCTCAGGCTGTCAGAGGGGGAGCCTGAAGCAGCCCACACCAAGCATGAAAGCTTTCGGAAGTCACCTGTTTTATCTTCAAAATTTATAAGAACGCTGTACTTTTCACAATGCATGTTTATTTTAACATTTAAAACTATGTTTGAGATTGTCATAAGTATTATTACCGGAAGACACAAGATCAAAATAAAAAGACTTACCTTCCTGAACTTTCTACCATAATATCATGGGTCCGTTGCACGGTCACTTACTGTGTTACTGGAAGAGCCTCATTGTGAGGTGTCATTATCCCCATCTGCAGGTGAGCAGTTGGTGCTCTGGGAGATGACTACCCTGAGGATACCCCGTTAGTTCAAGGCACAGTGAGGATTAGAACCCAGATGTGTTTGTTCCAGGATCTATGCACAAGGCCTCTGCTACACCCCCCAGGGGTTTGGAATTCCAGCTTGGAGACATATCTAAAGTGTGCCTGAAAGTTCAAGCAGGTAACTTATCACTCTTTATGTTTAAAGTTAATTGGTCACAGTGCAAACTTAGTCTTCATGTTGTGGGCAAGGATGACAGAGGAGGCCCCTGAGAGGAAGAAGTTAAATTGATTCTGGGGCTGGCCCTGGAGGATAGTAGCTGGCAGGTCAGCAGTCCTGCTCAAGGTTCTCACTGAGGTGCAGGCGGGTGCATGGGCAGTGAATGACCATAGAGCCTGGGATTTCTGGCAGAGGTGAGCACCCACTTGCAGGCCTACCCACTAGGCTTAGCCATTGAAGAATAAGTGCAAAACCCAATGAAAGTGATCATGATTCAGGATAGGGCATAGCTCTAAGAGGGAAACCAGGAAAAGGCTATCTCAAGATACAAGTGTGGGTAGGAATGGTTGGGATAAGGGAGAGGAGGCCACAACTTGGTGGGCATCCCGGGTCTATGGACCAATCTGAATCCATCACTGGAAGGGTCTGCGGGGTCTACCCACTGAGGATTCTGAACTTGCTGGCATGCTGCCTTTTCTGGCCAGGTATGGCTTAGGAGATGGGAGGGCAGAATGATGTCAGGTTAGGAAGCTTGGTGGTTGCAGTTGAGAGACGTTGAGAATTACCAATAATATTTCCTAAAGTCTCTATCCTGGATTGGAGCAGAGAAAGGGGCTACACAGCCTTCCTTTTTTTTAACCCCTCAAGTATTAAAATTACCCTCCTTTGGTCCTTCCCTGATGCAATTTCCTAATTTAAATTATAGTATGCTGCAGCAGCAGTTCACTTCTTGTTTATATTTCTGACAATGAGAAACAGCCCCAGATTAATCTCCAAGAGTAGCTTTCAGACATTAAGTACAACTTTTACAGTGGAAAGAATCAGGCCCAAACCCAAAAGTCAGTTGTTCACCTTTTTTATAAAAGATTTATTTATTTATGCATACAAGAACTGGGGTACAGGCCAGAAGTGTGGGGTGGGGGTAAGAAGATTCACCAGAGACAGAGTGAGGAACAGAACAGGCAGAGCGATTGAAATACACTGCTGAGGGGATCAGTGGCCAAGACAGGAGAGGTCTGCTGTGCCATGTGGGTAGCTCCTTGGCCAGGGATCAAAGTCATGCTGCAGAGTTTGCGAATTGCTTCATAGTACTGCAGCTTAACTCCTTGCGCCACCAGGGAGCACCCCCAGTTGTTCACCTTTCCTCCCAAAGTCCCAAACTATATTCATGCAGATGAAATAGGAGCCAAACACAATTGTGACAGAGGGGACCATTTTTGAGGGATCTCTTTTTTTGCTGCGTCTCTTGACATTTGGCCATCTTGCATTCCCTGCTCTCCCCCAGTTCAGAGGAAATGTCTAGTTAGGGTCATTTTCACTTTCTCATCAACAAGAGGCCAAAATTCAGGCAAAGAGAGGAATGAGTTCATTTGCAACCTCAGGGCTAGAAGCACAGGCTCATCACAAATCCAAAACCAGTTAAGAGACAGGAAGCAAAGACTAAGGGTGAATTGTCAATAACCACTCTGGGGAAAAAGGTTAATCTGGAGCTTCAGGGAACTTGTGTAAGGGCTGAGATCATTCAGGACCTGTTCAATATGTTAAAATGTGGTCATTTCCCAGGGACACAGTGAGATCTGGCTCCAGAAGAAATGAAGGAAGGGCTGGAGGGGAGAGAACTTTCTAGTAAATCACATAATAGCTTTGTTAATTAACATTTATTGAGTTCATCTTCTATGTCAAACTCTGTGCTAAGCATTTTGTATGTATTTCATCTGATTTAGCAACTCAAAAGCAACATGTGGGAGGATTTCCCTCCGTTTTATAGTCAAGGAAAGTGAGACCCAAAAGAGAAGTAAATTGCCCAAAATCACAGTATGAAGATGTGCTAGGATTGACACTTCAGTTCAGGTATGTGTGCCTACAATTTCCATTGTCTTAACTGTTATATTTTCTTTTCTTTTTGTGCTATTGGTTATAATTTTGCTGCAGTTGTTTTAATTGATAGTTGAATCTTAGATTATTATTTCAAATTTTGCATAGGAATGGCTTATGTTTCCTACCTGGTTATGTGTTCCATTGGGACGAGATGGTTTTATGCTTCTCTAATATTTCTCCCAATGAAGAAATACCCTGATTATAATAACTTGGGTTTTTGGCATTATTTTATAATCATTGAAACATTTCTACAAATGTACATTTCTATACGCCATCTCTGTGAGAGGAATAGGTTATTATTTTCTCTAATTTATAGGTAAGGAAGCAAAGGCATTAGGGCTTTTACATTGTGACTTGGTTAGCAAGTAGAAGGAAAAGACCAGACTTCCTTATTCATCTCCTTCTACTTCAACATCCTTTTGTGTCAGGCACTGTTAACTGCCTCCCTTATAGCCAGCTCTCCTCAAAAACAAGCAGGACCTCACCCCACATTCGTTTAGGAATCAAGGGTACTCTTTGATTTTAGAAACATGAGCTCAGTCCTTAATACAGGGTGACCATTAATTCCGTTTTAGTCAATGAGATGTAAGTGGGGAGGGTTCTCCTCTCTGTTAAGTCTTTCCTAACTGGAATGCAGGACTTAATGGTGGCATCACTGCAGCCATCTCATGACCATAAGGAAATGAATAGAATTTCAGATATGAGGACTTAAGTCCTCACATCACTGAGCTACTAACCAACATGAACCACTGGCAACCACCACATCTTTGTTATTATAAAACAAAAACTTCTGTTACTGGTAATTGAAAGAATTCCTAATTATTCCACTTTCTATTGCACCAGTGAAATGGTACTCAGTGGATGTGGGTTTGGAAGACTGCATATAAGTGTAAGCATATATAAACAGGCTTTGTACTGCACAGCCAGTAAACAAATTCACTACATAAATGCAATTATCACAATTTGTGTTTTTTAATATTAAATACATTGATATTATTTTGTGTTTGCATTTGGATTCCTAGAACCCAAGTCCACACAATGGACAGTGAATATAATTTACCAAGAATTAAGTTTGCTCAGACCAAATGTTACTGAGTCAGATAGGTACTGGCCTATGGCCTGAACTGATAATAAAAGTGAATCTTTCTCTGACTCAGAGTTTTATTACACAGAGAACTCAACATTTTTTAAATTATTAATGTGTTTATGTATGTGTTTCGCATTATACCTATGAAATCGTAATTATTGACAACCCTACAAGGTAAGGATTTTCCTCTCTCAACAGTGAGGGACATGTTGGCAGTAGGGGAGGGTAAAATGAGATGTCTCAACTAATCCAAAACCTACAGAGTATTGAGGTGAGTTATTTGGGTCTGGAACCTTCCCTTGTCACCTCCAAGAGCTTTAGACTATAAAGCAGCCTGGGAAGGCTTCTCTTAGGCCAGGGGACCAGGTCATAAGAAGCAAAGTCAATAGAATTGATTGCTTAGATGGACCAAATGGAAGTCTTTTAGTCCTTATGGTGACAGTGTGCTGAATTATAGACATAAAGGTAATTTGAGAAAAAATGAGCTCTGTCCCCTGCCCCCAACTCTGTCAGGTAGGTCAACAGTCACATCTGGCACTTATCCCTCTAAGGATAAGAAAGTTTGGCTGGAGGAAGTCACAAAATTCACCAGGCATAAGCATGGACAGGATTGTTCAGCGTGCAGAGACAAGAGAAAAAATCCAGAGAAAAACAGTGTCAACATAAAAGAAACTTCCAGGAATTGCAGTAGGGGTTCCCACACCCAACCTTCCATTTCCTCACCTCTCAGTTTCTATGTGACTTTGAGTCAACTCCTACAGCATGGAGAGAAGAGTTCTTATGCCCTCCTACTTATTGTATACTTGATACCTAAATGAATAAAACACAGTCCCTGCCCCCAAGATGCTCTGTGTCTGCACAGAAGCCTGAAGATATAAGTCCCAAATAACAAGTGTGGCAAGCATGGCTTTGGCCTTATGATTTGTAGTTGGAATTGCTGAGCTTCAGTTACTCCTTTATTTTAATCATTAAGAATTTCCTAAGGGTCCTCCCTGGTGGTGCAAGGGGTTAAAACACAACCTATGAAGCTATCCACAGCCACTGCAGCATGAATTCAATCTTTGGTCAGGAAGTTAACCCACATGGCGCATCAGACCTCTCCTGACTCACCCGCTGCTCCCCTCAGCAGTGAACTTTGGTCAGTCCGCCTGTTCTGTTCCCCACTCTGTCTCTGGTGAATCCTCTCACCCTCCACACCTCTGGCCTGTACCCCAGTTCTTGTATGCATAAATAATAAATAAATATTTTTTGAAAAAGGAATTTCCTAAAAGACTGAGATATATCTGTTTTGAATATATCTTGTTTTGAATGAATTTTAGAACAAGATATATCTTGTTTTGAATGAATTTTAGAAACATGGAGTTCTTCAAATGAGGCATTCTGTTACTGAAATTTAAATAATGTATATAAAACATTTCATGAATTGCCTATTACATAGCAGGGAGATTGGTATTAAAAGGTTCAAGCTCCAGAGCCAGAGGCGCTGGGGTCAATGCTGCCTCCTCCACTTACTAGAAGTATAACCAGGGTCAACTCATTGGGTCTTGATTTCTTTATCTGTAAAAGGGAATAATAATTAACTGTCCTCCTGAGTTGTGTGGGGGGCCAAATGAGTTGACACATGTGATGTTTTAAAATGTGCCTGGCACATAATGATTACTCAGTAAATTTTAGCCATTAAGTCTACTTGCCCTGCAAGGAGCAATGCCTGTAAGTCCTCACTTAATGTCATCTCTCAGTTCTTAGAAACTGCCACTTTAATCAAAACAATGTATAAAGAAAGCAGGTCCTCAAATAACATTGCTTTGTTGACTGTCAGCTGAGGCTTTTTTTTTCTCATTAAGGTTATAATGAAACATTATACACAAGGTTATGATGTTGAAGGAAATGACATTATTCAATGACCTGCTGCAGCAGCAGCCATAGTAATGAGAATAAGCTGGAGATGGGGAAAATAGAGACAGATGCAACTGGTAGGTGGCTGATTATCTGTTGGGATGGCCCATAAAGTCAGAGACATCACAGGCCCCGGAAACTCGGTTGTAGAGGGCAATGGCTATGATTTGATAAGAAGGTTTGGGAAACCCTTAAATTCTGAATTATTCTCAAATTTACTTCTGGCCAGGGCAGAAAACAATTAAAAATAATAATAATAAGGAAACCATTGTGAAGAATACAATTTACTGGATCTCTCCAACCTCAACACAAGCCTCAATTAAGGCGTATTTGGGGTAGGGACAAATACTCTGATGTAATCTGAAGTGACTTTTCTGTTTGATATAAAGCCATAGAAAATGCACAGGGACAGTTTAAAGAACAAGCAAGGTGAGTGAGCTGCATTAAAATGGGAATGAAAAATAACCCAGAAAATGCTATTTATTGTAAAAATTGCTGGCATGCTTAGAGCTGCTTTGATCATCTTTGCCTCAAAGAAAGCAGAGCCAACAAAGTGAAGTTTCAGAAAAGGGCAGCAAAATGATCAGAGGCATAATGGGTGAAAGGAGGTCTTTATCCCTAGAAGGAAAGAAACAATTGGGAAAAAAATTCTTTGGCTTAATAGAGATCTATTGGATAATGAATGGCGAGTAGCGGCCATTCAGGTGCTGCCCTCTCGCCTGTCCCAAATCACAAGAATGAGAAGGAATTTGAAAGGACTGAAAATAGATAAATGGCCATCGTGTGTTTAAAGCCTCAACTGGGGGAACTGGCAGCCTCGGGGCATTTTTGAAGCAAACAATAGAGTGGCTTTCTAAGAAGATCAAAAGTTCTGCTCTTGACCAATAGCAACTCATCCTCCAGGGGTGTTTGCTGGAAAACAGGGGGGCAATAGCCTGTACCAAACTGTCTGCAATAGAGAAAGACTTCCCCGTGGCTGTGCATCGGGGCAGTCTGTTGAAATGGAGGCAGGCAGAAAAAAAAAATATTGTGCGTTTATTTCCCCTTTGGATTCAGAAGATGCGATGAATTAGGGTTGAGGAGACGGTTTAGGATTTTAGATGATATAAGGCAAATTTTCCTGTTTACCATGGCCCAGACACCCCTCCCTCATGGAAGAATGAATTATGTGTTGGCCTTAGTCACTACTCATAATTGATCGAGGACCATCAGCTTGTTAAAAATGCAGAATCCTAGCCCCATCCCAGATCCCATAGCCAGGATCTGCACTGAAGAAAATTCACTGGTGATGTGCAGGCGTATCAAAATTTGAGGGTTTACTATGGTCCCCGTCTACCTATGCCATTCGCCCACTGGGGGGACAGCCAGCTATGTCTTCCTCTGTATCTTCACCAGAAACTAAAAATTGAATTCCTGAGTACTGAATTAGATAAAGCATTGCAAGCATGTGGAAATGTATCTGACATTTAATATGAAGAATTCCAAAAGTATTGTGAATATGTCGGTTGCTATTAATATTTATAATGATCCAACCACCAAATGGGTAGACAGACTCAAGAATTAACCAGTGCTCTAAGGATGGAGAAACTGTACAAGCAATAAAACAGACAGACAAGGACATAGACTCAACCTCACAACTATAAATGAGATGTGTAAGAGGACAAAGGAAACTTGCTACACTGTTTCAGAATGTGTAAGTGGCTTTATCTAGTGTAGCTGTGAGCAGGCTCCAGAGGGCTCTTGTGTGTCCAGTGTGTGCTTTTTACTTGGTTATAATCAGACATTTTGGTGGTGTTTGATTCCTTCTTGAAGTTGTTAATTAAGGTACATCATTTGCATAGTATTCTTTTAAATGTTTTTTTATATTTTATTTATTTAATACTCCATTGTAATCACCCAGTATTTCTTAGTCATTTTACCAAAGCAAAATTCAACCTAAGACTCATCTTACTCCTGTAATAGTTACACTATTCCAACAGTGGGAAGAGAGAACTAAATAATGGTGATAGTAAAATAGAGAAAGAAAAAGAGATTTACATTAGCCTCAAATGTCCAAAAGAGTGGTAAGAATGCATCATAATAGTAGAAATGAGGTAAGTTTTTCCTGGAGTTCACATTAAGTAGAATTCTAGAGGAGGATCCAATGTGATTTTTAGGGTTAGTACAATCAGATGACCTAGAATGATCTCTTGTGCACCTCTGTACACAGCCAGAAACAGGCAACCAAGTATTCCTTCTGTGATGGAGCCATTGCAGTCTCTCAGCTTATGCTCTCATCACTTAGACACTCTCTGGAGTAGACACTCCCTCCCACCCTTATCCTTCATCTAATTAATAGCATGGCAATAAACAGCCGCTTGTTATTCACGGACAGGTGTATACCCTTGTCAAAGGTCTTGGCTAAATCATCTGGATTGTCTCTAATAACAATGTTAACGACCCTCTGCATTAGCTTCAGGTTGTAAAACATCTTTCCTTGATGTTTGTTCAATATTTTCATGAGAACTAGAAACATCTATTACAGACTCTAGGATACTAAAGGGCTCCTAGAGCACAGTGCTATATAATTCATGCCGGAGGCTCAGCTGAAACCACAAATACTTGGAACTCTGCTCTATCATCATCCAGAAAGGCAGAAAGGCAGTCCTGAGTCATAACTGAGACTGTCGAGAATATTTTTCTCAAGGAATATATACAGGCTGGGAAATCATGGACTTCTAAATATACGGGTATGTGCAGTAACTTTCTAAACAAGCTATGTAGTTGGGTTTGGCCAACTAACTGCCCAATCTGCTGCTGTATCATGTATTTTATCAATATGTAGATATGCAGCAGGACAAGTGCCAGAGCAGTTTAATCTATCAGGTATGTGGATTAGCCAGTGAAAGACCTTCAAAATAGTCAGTAACCTGGGCCTCTCCGGCTCAGCAGTTGAGCAGTGGGCTGCGAAGCTGCCCCAGCCTCTGCAGCACCAGCTCGATCCCCAGCAATCGGCGAGGGTCCCACATGGCGCGCAGACCTCTCCTGCCACGCTTGCTGCTCCCCTCAGCAGTGTACTTCGTCAGTCTGTCTGTTCTGCTCCCCACTCTGGCTCTGGGGGATTCTCTAACCCTCCTGCACTTCTGACTGTGACCTGTGCTTATATAAATAAATAAAGAAATGTTTAAAAAAATTAGTCAGAAACCTGTTTAGGAAATATTTAAGAACCAATAAAAATCATTTATTTTATGAAAGAATATGTTCCCTACTATCTTGCTTTGTGGTCCTTGGGTAATAAGGGATTCAGGGATGTAAGTAGGAAAAGCAGATCCTTGAGTGTTTCCTCCCATAAAATGAATAATTAGTTTTTACTTGTTGATTCAAAGCCTTTTTGAACTTAGTAGAGAACTTAAGTCATAACTGGACTTTTCAGAAGGTAAAATTTTTGAGATTTACTTCTAGTTCTCATTTGGTCAATTTCTCTTACTATATCCAGGTCTGCCACTCCAAAAAGCTGTCAAGTCTCTATAATTTTATAAAAAGTGTATATTCTATAAACTGTGGGCTAGGAGGTACCTCACCTTTCCTTCCTGCAACCCAGACCTCTCACCCATACCCCATATTTTTAACTGTCTACTCTCAGTCTGCACTTGGTTTGTCTTACATCACCCTATGTTTTGCAACATAAAATAGAAGTCACAAAATGTGATATTTGCAAAATATATAACTGATAATTATGTAGAATAATATATAATTATGTAGAATAATATATAAACTATACCTTCAAATTGAAAAGAACAATATAAAACTTCGATTATATATAGGCAAAAGATTTGGACATGTCATGAAATGTGATATCTAAGTGACCAATAATCACATATGAAAGTGTTCAATGTTATTAGCCACAGGGAAACATAAATTAAAAAGTAACAAAACATTACCTCATGGCTTACATTGAAAAGACCAACAATAACAAGTGGTGTTGAAGAGACAGATCCACTAGAACTGACATATACTCCCTGGGGGATATAAATTCATATAACCACTTTGAAAAAGTGTTTTGTAGCACTTATTAAAGGTGGATACATGCCTTAGAAATCCCACTCCTAGGCAAATGGCTACTGGAAATGTATAAATATTTGTACCAAAAGACATGTACAACAGTGCTCATAGCAGGAGTCGTAGAGAGTAATTAAAATTTAGTCAAATATCTATTAAAACTACCAGTTACTATATCCATGTAAATATGGATAAACCTACAGACATATTTTTGAGCATCAGAAATCAGATACGATATGTGGTTCCATTTATGTAAAACACCCAAACAGGCAGAAGAATTTGATAGTAGTAGAAGTCAGGATAGGGGTTACCTCTGGAGACCAGTAAGTAAATAGGAAAGCAACCTGGGGAGACTTGTGGTGCTGGTGATGTTCCTATTTCTTTATCTGGATGGTGATTTCATGGGATTTGACTTTACTAAAACTAATTAATGTATATACTTTTGATATGTGCCCTTTTCTTTATATATTATGCTTGAATTAAATAATCACTTAATGATGAGTTTCAGAAGAAGAAAGTGATTGACAGTGTCTAAAATGTTAAAGGATTAAATAAACTGAAGACAGCAAATGAACATCAGATGTTTTAAAGTAGAGGGTTATTGATAATCTTGACAAGAACAATTTTAGGTTCCTCATACTAGCTATGACACTCTTCAACTCCTTTAATTTATTGCAGTAATCTTAGAGGTCTCCCT
Organism: Talpa occidentalis; assembly: GCF_014898055.3. Taxonomy (NCBI): domain Eukaryota; kingdom Metazoa; phylum Chordata; class Mammalia; order Eulipotyphla; family Talpidae; genus Talpa; species Talpa occidentalis. Next base: position 29,219,056 of record NW_023601212.1, on the reverse strand, counting down.
GAGTTGAGTATTTCCCCAATTTTAATTCATCAAGAATTTTCATGCTAGACAACGCTCATTAAAGACTGATTTGCATCATGTAATTTCCCCAAGAATGTAATGGTTTTCTATTTTCAGCCTTATCATATCCATTTTTCTTCTTTACATTAAGATTCCTCCATCATCTCACCTCTTTCTATCTTGAAACCTTACTTTTGACTACCTGTCATCAGCTTTCCAACCTTCGTTTAGCTGACTTCTTTACCAAAGTCCATGCTTCATGTTCATCCATATTTCATTGTGAATATTATTTTTTGCCCATTTATGCCCAACATTAGACATCTCTTCTGCTACTGTAAAATACTGCAGAAATACCAAAATACAGTCCTGGATGAAACCTCTGATGTCTATGATTATAGGAGAAAAGAATTCTGTTGCACAAGGACCTCAGTGTAAGATTGCATGAGAAAAAGTCAGAAAACACTTTTATTGTAACTATTCAAATTTAATCACAGAAAGTTAATTACTCACTTGCTTTGAACCCATGATATGACAGGGTTAACCGGTGCAATCTTCAACCCAGAAAGGATCCTTGTGACTACTGACTTGTTCTTTTAAAGGTATGGAGAATATCTCCTGACTTCATCAACCCCATCTCCTTCAAGGTTAATATCTTCTTTCAAAACTGTATTTCCAGGGTTCCTTACATCAATTAATATTATCATCCTTTTCCTACTCATCCAAATGCTAAGACCTCTTTATCTTACTGGTCTCCTCTTCTTCATCTAATCACTTGTCAAATCCCTATGATTCTGACTATGTATCTCTTGTATCAAACCCCCTCCATTCAACACTACTCTCTCTGAGTTTGCTCAGGTCCTTATAACCTCTTACTTAAACTACTGCAGCGACGTCATAACTGAATCCTCTGCCTTTTAAACATTCCTTTGGATTCCAATGTACTGGTAAATCTTACTGAAATAGAGTTGATGAATACATTGGACTCACATTGACTACAAAATAATACCAGTGATATAGTCTGGCTTCCCAGGTCCTTCATGAACAACCCAGTTCACCTTTTTAACTGTACCTCCCATGGGAAAACATTCTCTAATCATGGTTTTCCCCAAATAACTATACTTGATCATCTCCCTTACCTTGGCTTATGCTGTCTCTTCCCCTGAATTGTCTCTAATTATCTTTATAGTTGTCCATAACCTTTTATGTCTATGAGGGTCCTGGCTAATCCTCAAGTCCTCATTAAAATTCTACTCTCCAAGAATCATCTCAGATCTCCATTCCATCTTCACTTGAATCTGTTTCCCCATTTTCCATCTGATTGTGACCTTATTTAAGCATTATGCTCTGCCTTATATCTCAGGTACTTATATTTATCAATCTTCCACTCTAGAAAATACACCTCTAGAGTGAAGAAATGATGTCTTACCAGCTTTGTGCTTCCTTCTCTTCTATCCTATAACTGAAAGATACCAAGTGATTTTAATTGACTTACCTCTCCCGGCAGTAGCTGTAATCATCTTTCTGAGGGTATGGGTTTTACTTGGATTATACCATTTAATTAAACAGCAGTAAGTAAATGGTACTATGGTATGGAAAAAGCAAGCCAATCCAGGAGCCAAATCATTTGAATGTGGGATCCCAGCTATGCAACTCTTTTGTTGCATAACTTTGGGCAATCTGTGTCCTGTTTCTGGTCCTCATGCTCTGAGCTATAAAAAGAATTGGGCTACCTCAGCAATTACAATAACATGTGCCATGATCAGTCCTGCCCTGCAGGATACTCCACCAGAAAAGATTCCATGGTCAAATGAACTGGAGAAATATCAAATAGTATGCCCCCCTCTTAGAGAATTGTACTATACTAGAGATTCTCAAATCGGAGGTCATGAACAATCTATAGGCCATGAAATTATGTGAATTACAATGAATATTATTAAAGTAAATTAGAATAAAGATAACAGAGGCCATTACATTCTGTGAGGGTAAATATCATTTCATGGAACTCTTGGTTCTCAGTTAAATTGTGTATGAGTGTGTATGTGTGTGTGTTAACCAATATTTTGACCAAAGTTACTTTAGAAACACTGCACTATTCACCAGCATAGTAATAGTTTTAAATAGGCTTGCAGTAAGCCATCTAGTTAACCCTTTGTCCCAGCCTTTCCCAAATTTAAGCATTACCCACTTTCCACTCCTCTCCCCCTCCACGTGCAGAGACATTCTTCTCTTGACATAACATTTTTTGACATTTATTGACATTATTGTTCAAAGAAACTCCTGTCAGGAAACAAACAGGGATTTATATGATCTCAGAAGTCTCTTTATCCCAAACATACTATGACTCTGTGAGTTGGGGAGCAAACAAGCCTATAACTGTTGTCTGCTGGAAAATGCTGGATAAAGATGGCAGGGAGCTCAAGGTGCTGCTCACAGCTTACAGAAAAGCTCTGGGAAATCTGGAGGTGTTTCCCTTTCCCGTTCTACTTGCAGACTGCTTTTCTCTTGTTATATGTGTTTCTGCTCCAGACTGCATAAAGAGAAACTCCTTCCACGGGCTCACTAACCAGGGCAAGGCAAAGCCCTGTGCGGATGCCGAGGTATGATGGGCATGTCAGGAGTGAGACTCGCCCGAGGGCACTGGCAGTTGCTCATCACCCTGACCTGGATTCAGAAGCTCTGCCTGCTTAGCTGCTCAGATGCTGCCTCTGCCCACAGTTCTGAAGCATCCCACAGGGCTCGCCACAAAGCACTGTGCTTGCCACATAGTTTCTCCCACTTATTAAGCAAGCACAATCCCAGGGCACTTTCTTAGCCATATAGCCATGTGTGAGAGGATGTGAACCAAAACTCCTAGATGCAGACATCTTCCAATCTGGCATCTACTAGTGACAGGATTTCCCAGTATTTCCATATTAAGGTCAAACAGGAAACAGTTCAGAGATTGGCACATGTGAGTAGAAAAATAAACAGAAAAGTACAGTCTGAGCAGTCCAGGCTTTAAGAAATCTTTGCTCCTATTACTTGACCTCCTGAGACCTTGAAATCTGTATCTTCCCCTTAGAGGCCTATCTTAACAGACCCTGAAGGGACATGTACCTTTTGGCAAATAGGATATTGAAGGTCCTCAGCAGACAGAAGGGCACAGCTCTTGAAATGTGCTGGGAGACCCTGGCGAAGCAGCCTTCTTCCAGGGCCTTGCTCCTCCCTCATCTGTGGAGGTGACTTTCTCCTGCTGTGCTTTGGGGTATGACTCTGTCCTTCCCAGCACAACAGAGTCAGTTGGCAAAGAGACACAAACCACTGTAGTAGAGTGGCAGGGAAACTGAAGTAGAATTGTACACAAATGAGGAAATCACAGGGACCCAGCCTCAGTGTATTCAGGTCATTTTGGCATCGTTTTCCTTCTGTCTACCTCGGACAGCTGCTGGGAACTTCCCTACTATTTCTCTCTCATTTCAACCCCAAGAGCCTGGAGCTGTTTCTTTCTGGAGAAATAAGTGGGGCTTATCCTGTCTGTGGCACAAGACCACCCCAATCTCAGGTTAAATTGTTTTGCTATTTTTAAATCACTCAAAGACCACCTTAGTGGTGTCACTAAGTTTTCACTTGCACATTACCCTAAACTAGATTTATTTTCCCCTAGAGCACAGCCCAGAAAGAGCAATCATATTAAGTTTCCTCTTTCTAGTACTTTTTTCTCACCACACCCTACATACATCTCTGTTTTTCCCGCTTCACATCCTTTATCTCAAAACAGTTGTGATTTCTTTTATGATTCCATCGAAAACTCCTGTGAGGGGGTGCCCTTGCAGCTTTATGTCTAGTCAAGTCAAGTTTTAGTAAAATTCATTTACTTTGGGTCAGAAAAGGACTAAAGAATTTTAAAATGTTAGTTGATGGTTTCTTGTAGAACAGAAATGATTTGCATGCATAACTCAGATCATGTAGATTAAGCATGACCATTTAAGCTTTATTCTACTGCTATAAAGGAAGGGTGACATATTTTAAAGAATGAAAGAAAAAAATGAAAAAAGGTCTTCTATCTTCTAAAACAAATAGTTTCCAAAGATAAATGTATTGGTCTGGCTTCTCAAGAGAAATAGGACTGATAAAAAGGTAGGTGTGTGTGTGTGTGTGTGTGTGTGTGAGTATGTGCATACATAAAGAAGTTTGTCATAAGACCCTAACAATAATGGAGACTGAGAATTGCTAAGATCTATCATTGGCAAATTGGACACCCAGAAGAACAAATGGTGTAACTTCTAGTCTGAAGGCAGGAAAATGTAGCTGTCTCAGCTCAGTCATCAGGAAGGGGCTCACTGCTATTCCTGGAAGGATCAGACTTTTTGTTCTGTTCAGGCCTTAACTGATTGCATAAGACCCGTTCACCTTAAGAGGACAACATGCTTTTCTCAGTCTACAAATTCAAATGTTAATCTCAAGCAAAATCACCCCCACAGACATGTCAGAATACTGTTTGACTAAATGTCTGAGCACCTGATGGCCTAGTCAAGTTGACATATAAAATTAACCTTCACCAATGGTTATTGGGGATCATTGGCCTTCACATTCAAAACAAGAGTGAAACAGTTCAGGTAAAAGAAATTTTAACCAGTAGGATAAGAGTTGCCCAAGTCCTGTTTGAACGGGTAGATTAAATCATGGACTGTCAAGTCTTGTCCAAACAACTTGGCCTACCACACCAACCACAAGCTGCCATGCTTGACAAAAATCATTAGATCCTGAGTAAGGTTGAGGGATTATGTGCATATTTGGATTGTAGCCCCGCTGCACATGACTGGGACAGAACAAGCTACAATAATGCTCTCCTCCTCCTGCCCTGTGGACCTACCCTTTTTTAATACCTCCTCATGACTACATCTGAAGGGTGTATACTTCCCAAATACTAGCAATGATATAAACAAATGGTATAACAATTAAAAAATAATAATAAAACAAGTCTGTCCTTCTAGCTCCCTTCATAAGCCAGGTTAAATTCTCCCTTCTGGCACTGGTTCATTCATGCATGAGTCTCTAATAAAGTCTTGCCTGGTTCATTTAAAAAAATTTAAAGTTAACATAATTTAATAGATGGTAGAAATAAGCTAAAAGTCAATACTTTTTTCACCTAATGCTCTCTGCTGAATTGTTTCCCTAGAGAGCAAAGAACCCACTCTTTTGGGATAGGTCCTATAACAAGAGGATGAGAAACACAGTCAGCTCAATAAACTGAGAGGAGAATGCAAAATGAATTGACCTGCAGATCAGCAATGATGGGAGGAATCAATGAGAGGCAGAGGGGATGGCAGATATGCTAGTCTTCAATGTATGGTGAATGCTGGTCACAGGATTCACCAGAGTATCAAAAAAGGCAAGCCACGCAACATGAGCACTTTTCAAGCCTCTGCTTAATGTTGCACATGTCATTACCTCTTTTACAACACAACTTGCAAGGGCAAACCCAGAGTCAGTGTGGTAGAGGATTCACCAAGGGAAATCATTGTTACCACTTTATAAGTAGCATACTAAACTGGGCATATAGAACTGTTCTTCTGTTGGTACAGTTACTATCCCATTGCATCTCAACTACTACAGTGTCAACAACCAATCCAATCCACATGAATATGAGTTTTCAATTATATATTACATGCATCACAGCCAACTTGTCATGTCCAATAATGTTGCCACCCTACATAAAACAGGATGAGCACCACAAATGTATAAAACTCCACACACTTTACTACATTCCCTTAACTTATTAACAAGCTCTTCTTTTTCTTTAAAGAATAATGACTCTGAAAACTTAAATCCAAAGTCTCATTTTCTGCTTCATGTCCTTTGATGACTCAGCAGTGTCTAGGTAAGTAACTAAGATAAAGAAACTTAGCATACAAAATTCCAGACTCATAGTACAGATGAACTCGGGAGCAGAGAGTGATTCATCCCATCACAATAGACTTCTTCACTCTTACATCAGCATTCTCCAGGGTCTCTAAAATAACCACAAGCTTTACATGTAATTCTAAGCACTGTACCCTCTGCATATAACAAAATATGCCTGTGTTTATAATTCCTTGACAGATTTCTGCTTGACATAATCTCTGTGTGCTAGTTTTGGGGCCAGAAAGGGATGGTGTCCTGCTTCGAAGTGTGGACAAATCAAACCCGCAGCCCTATGCTCACGGAACATCTAAGAAGCTCAGACCCTTACAAGATTTCAAACTTGTGAGCATTTAATCTCATATTATAGTCTTGTAGAATGAAACCTACCACCCTCCCTAAAAGGGAACAATTGAGTTCCACAATCAGTCCTCAGTTGGCAATTGGTGTGGGGGAGGGACCATGTCAATCAGGGAAACCAACAGAATTGGGGATGAGCTCCCTCCTTTCTCAGGCCACTATCTCAAATGTCCAGTCCCCCCAGAAAACCTGCTTCATTCTCTCTTCTCTGCTCTAACTTTGCCATGATTAATTTTCTTCTTTTGATTGACACAGCCCTTAAAGAGAAAGCGCCTCCATCCCCTTGTTGTGTGTTCAAGCATGGCGATGCAGGAAGCACAGAATCCATTAAAGGGAAGAATAGCAGAGTCTTGTCCTCCATCTCGCAGCTCGCTTCTTCTCTGTGCTGCCTCCTGTTCCATTCCACTGGGGCTGTTGTGAGCCAGCAGGTTATGTAACATCCTATAGAAGGCTCCTATTCAAATCTCTGATAGGTGACAGCCCATATGACAAACAGGCATCAGTCTGTCAAGTGAATATCACCAAAGCATCTGCATTTGCCGGGCTGCTGTTTTCTTTCTTGTAGTCCATCAGGACGGCACTCAGCAATTCAAGCCCTTCCAGGAGATGGAAGCTGCTGTGTCTCAGCAAGGGGCTGTCAAATTGTCCCACTTTTCCTGCCTAATTCTTACAGGGGTATCCATATTTATATTGATCTAGGCACATGAACGGCATACTCATGCTAGGCATCAACTTGGCAGAGATGATCCAAAGCAACTTTGCACTCACTAAAAATTTCAGCTCACCCACAAAATGCATATATTTAGCCTAGACACTGATGTGATTTGCTTCCCCACTAGAAACAGAAATCACATCAGTGATTGAATGTATGCATGTGATAAAGAGAATATATGTGATGTATATGTATAGTGTTTTCCTCTGTTAACTCTTTAGAAACTGTCCATTGGGCAATGTGTCCATTTTCTACTGCCGGTCACCTATTAGTTCAGTGATCGTAGCTCCTTTTGTCAACATGTGGCTTCCAAGTGCTCATCTAACCGCATGCTCAGATGCCACACACACTTAACAAAATGTGAACCATGCTAGCATGGTCGCTAGCATGCTGTGTCATGAGTTCATGTGTGCCAAGACGCAACATCAGTCTCTCTCCATTACTGAACCTTTCTTATTACTATTTCTGCCCCATGGTGGAAATGTTTATTTCTTCTATTAAAATTCAATATCTTTTTGCTAAATATTCACATTCCCTGTGCCCTGCTCCCAACTGACTATAACCAGGATGAGGAGAGAAGGGAGGTAACACACTCTGTGTCATCCAGGACTGTTAGGGGAGCTGTCACCTGGCCCATCATCCCACTTTTGTGATGCAATTGCCTCTTCTGGTCCTTGTCATTTCCTCCTTGGTGTCTTCTGTTGAATCACTGTCCCAGGGTGTTTCTGTGATAGCCAAAAGCAAACACGCTATGTTGTTCTTCTCCTAAGCACAGGTCACATCAATTCTGTCTGCTCTCATTCTTCAGTGACTCCCTGGGGATACAGAACCCCCAGGTGCTATTCTGTAACCACACTGAGTACCAGGATCTCTTAGATCTTAAAGAATTTTTCATATCTATTCAATAGCACAAGTTTCTTCACATTTTGTATGTCAGCAGGACTAAATCCTACACAGAACACATCACTCACCCCAGGAGCGAGATGGCCAGATTCTTGGGAGAGGCCAGTATCTACCTAGTTTGCTGTGTTTGTCTAGATCTCAGCATGATGCATGCACATAGTAGGTTCTTTGAGAATGTTGTTTGATTGAGTGCTTAACTCCCATCTTCTCCAGGACTGCTGAGATGGGGTTCCAAGCAGGACAGGATTAAAACTGCCAGGTTTGTCCACCCACAGTGTTCTCTAATTAGGAGGCATGAACATGTAGCAAATCAGAATTGTGGAGTCCTTATTATTGGTTCTGCTGACAGAAAATGTAGGGTGGCTCGTCAAATGTGCCAAGACCACAGTTCAGAAACCTCCACAGAGCTGACACCAATGCCACATTTCTTTTCAAACCATTAAATTCACTTCATCATCTTGAAAGAGTGTGCTATAGGGGTACTGTAGCTTCAAAAGGGCAGTGCCTGGTAGAGGGCAGGTCACTGTGTGTGGGTTCTTACCCACATGCACAATTGTAAAACACCCAAGTTCAGGGAACAACAATGTGGTTTATTTAACAAATGGGGAAAACAAAGAGGTCTCCAGGCCACAAGTGGCCACCTATTTAACCCCAGGTAGTATCCACAGTGTCCAGAAGTCCTAAACAAAAGGTCACACATCCAAGATGGCACTCTCCTGTCAAAGCAGTCCTGGAGGAGACAATGTACCACAGCTGGAGGCATTCATGGGCCAGGCTGCTGAGATGATGCCACAAGCCGCAGCCATAGTCTACAGGTTGGGATGGACAGCACCAGATGCTGGCCCAGACAGCAATGGAAGAAGCAGCACCGGGAGGACGTGCCAGACAATCAACAGTTCTCAAAATGTGACCTGGACACAGAGTGCCTGTCACTGTCAACTGTGCTGGATAGCACTGGGCAGTAGTGCCAGTGAGCACTGGTCACTAGGAGGTGCTGGTGTCAGAAACACCAGAAAACTCACAGCTGTTTGTGAGTTACTGGCCCACATCAACAAACAGTTCTTGGAGACAGCAGGTGCTCCTTTGGTGCTCGTTTCAGGTGGTGTCAGAGGCTGGGACAGAGGGTAGGGGTCCCCAAGCTCTGCAGAGTTCTTTTGGCTTCACTAGGCTCTCAAGCAAAGAGTGAGTCTGAGGGTCTGAGAGACCTTCTCAAGCACAGAATCCCCTACGCCAAGCTGACACCTGCCCTGTCTTATATCCTCTCTCAGGGTCCCCCCTACAGGTCTGATTGGTCCAGTTTCAAGCCTACGGTTAATTGGACCAACTCATAGCTCATACCTGATGGGTTCACTCCACGGTCCAGGCACCAAATCCAGGAGCCTCTCCATTGCCTGCACCTGGAGGGAGCCACAGCACTGGAGCTGGCCCAGGAGGACCCCATTCTCCCTTCTGCAGCCCTGAACCAGGGGCTGCACGCCCTGGGATGGTATGGTAGAGGGACCACTGCTGCCCACCATCACTGCTGGCCTCGGCCTGCAGCCTGAGCCCTGGTGGGGCCACAGGTGGTGGGTGGTAAAATGCCCACCCCCTGCCGCCACTTGCGCTGTTCCATAAGCAGCTTCTAGGGCTAGGCACAAAAGAGCAGGACGCTGTGGGGCCCCATTTCAATCTCTCACCTCTGAAATTATGAAAGTTATTCATTTCCTAGGCTCTCCTGTTCAGATTGTTTTCAACATTGGTTTCTCCAGAACCATATCTGTTGTGTAGCAGCAGGAAGGGGATGGAGCAGGATTTCTGTGACCAGAGCAGACAGGGTAAGGACGAGTCCTGGAGCCCTCCTGGAGCCCTCCGTGGTGGCTTTTATTGGGATATACCAAGTACACAGCAGGCAGGGGTGCGGGGGGGGGGGCGGGGAGGGCCGGGAGGCTGGTAGGCCTCCCAGCCCCCAGTGAGTCTTCACTCTCTCTGGGTTCTCTGGAGTTCTCTCGTGGCCTCTGCTTCTCTGATCCTTTTGCTCTGCTGTTCTGTTCTTTTCGCTCTTTCACTCTTTTTGTTTTTTTTTTCATGCTGCTCGCTCTTCTGGCATCCCCGTGACACTGCCCTGATAAGCCCAGTTTCTCAGCCCAGGTATGCCACATCTTACTCCAGGTGCCCGCCATCAGGCATGCATTCAGGACCGCAGGGATCCATCATCAGTCCTAACGGCGGGAGGGCAGAAAAGCCTGATACCTTTTTTTACTTTACCCTACAGTTGGTTGAAACAAACCAATAAAGGGCCTCCCTGGTGGCACAGCGGGTTGAGTGCAGCGCTGTGAGGCTGTCCGCAGCCTTTGAAGCGCAGTTCGATTCCTGCCCACCGGGCGATTCCCACATGATGAGGCAGACCTCACTTGTTTCACCCGCTGCTGCCCTCAGCAGTGTACTTCAGTCCTTCTGCCTGTTCTGCTCCCTGCTCTGTCTCTGGTGAATTCTCTCACCCTCCTGCGCCTCTGGCCTGTACCCCAGTGCTTGCATAAATAAATAAATCTTTTTTAAAAATTTTAAAAATTAAATTAAAAAAAGCAATAATAACGGATTCAAAATTCCTCCTGAGCAAATGGAACAAACTTAAAGCCTATGGTTCAAGAAAAAAGAGAAGTTTCGTGAAAGGCAAATTCAAGACCAAGCATCCCATGTCCTTTGATGGCCTTCCTCGAACGGGAAGACGAGAGCTGCCGCTAATAAAAACATGGTCTTCACAGACCTCGCAGGTGCTCAGTTAAAGAACAGTCAAGCAGAGGATGTAAACATTGGCTCTTAAAGGCACTTCCTCTCACAGAAAAGACAGGCAGACCCAGCAGCTCACGCTCCTCAGGCCAAGATCAGTGTGTGCATGAGTGAAGAGGGAAGCTCTTTTAAGATGTAGGAAAGGATTTCATGAAGGGGTGGGTGGAAGCATCTTCCAGAGCTTGGAGGCAGGTGGAGCAAATTGATCAAAAAGAGCCATGCTGAGGTTTGCCCCCAGATATGGAGCATTTGTAGAGTCTCCACACTTTGCTCTCAGATCACCCCCTCAGTTGTGTGCAGCCGCAGCCAGCCAGTTCCTATGTGCTCAGACATTTAACCTTTCCCTTTCGGGTTAGAAACAAGGCCAAAGACGGACAGTTTATCTCCCACCCTTCTCGTTGCTGTCTTCCTGGATAGCTCAAACTTTAGTTCTCCTATTATCCTCCCAATTTTATCACCTCTGTAGATAATATGTCCTATCACTTGTGAAATATTTTTCTAGATCAACTCACTTTGCCTGATTCAGATACCTGTACTTAAAAAAATACTTCTACATCAATAATAATATCGAAGGTGCCCGTATCTGAAGGGACTTTCACCTGTTTCATAAATGATAAGATGCTTACTAAGCACTTCAGGGAATGCCTAATAACTCTTGAATCAGTCTACATGGGTTTGAATTCTGCCTCTATTATTTCCCACCTTTGTGATCTCTGGACCTCAATGTTATCTTTCAGAAGGCAGAAATAATAGAATTCTATTTTGTCCAGTTCATGTGAGGTTTAAATTAGTTAATAGAAGTAAGGTTCTTAAAATACTGCCCAGAAGGTAATACGTGCTCCTTAAATGGTAATTAATATTTTATTCATACCTTTGCAATGCCTCTTTCACTGTCCCTGTTAAATCCAGAGAAGTTTCTGAGGCACTCCATGGGGCACTGTCAAGATTACAGAAAAGTGGAGTCAGAAAGCTGGCCTGGAACCTTCTCATCTTAGGTTCCAGCTCAGATACCACTTAATCAGAACAGAGGCTTCTTTGTCTACCTTGGGTCCACTGTGCCATCTCCTCCCATTTTCATCAGAGCACTTGATTAATTTCACATCTAGCGCATAAACTATCTCTGTTGGCTTCACTCATGTCTTTGTCAAATGTTTATAGTGTTTCTTTATTTAAATAAATATGCATACAAGCACTTGCTTAGGATTTGTTTTAGTTTCCCAGAGATCATAAAATGAATTCAAAGACTTTACCTTTCATGGCTATATTCCCAGAACCTCTATGGCTATAACCAACCTATAGTTGGTGCATAGAATAGTTAATAAATATCCATTGAGTGAGTGAATTAATGTGTTATTTTGCAGACTACCGAAATAAAGCCAATAGAGAGTGTATGGTTCCAGGGTCACCGAGGCGCTCAAGGGAAGTATGGGGAAGAAGATCAGCACAAGTTCTATGGCAGCCCGCTATGTCTGCAATGGACTAGAATAGCAGTGAGTGAAGTGTGATCCAGACCCTTGGGAGACTTTGACACCTTTTCAGGAGTCCATGGAAGTCAAAATTATTGTCATACTTATATGTGATGCTTTTTGGCTTTTTGACATAGTTGATGTTTGCACTGTTGTTACAAATGCAATGGTGGGTCAGAACTCTGATCCCTTAGCAGGAATCAAAGCCAAGGCACCAAATTATCTTAGCAGCTGTTGTATTATTTTTCACTACCATGTCCTCACAATAAGAAAAATTAAAAAGAGAGTTCACTTAAGAATGGCCTTTAGTGAAACAATAAAAACATTAATTTTATTAAATCTACCTCTAAGTACAGACCTTTCAGATATTCTGCACAACACTCTAAAGTACATACAAGCTTGTGTGATATGGAACCAAGTTCAATGATCTTTCAAGCAAGATCACTTGCAAGGTGAAGTTGTGAGCTCAACCAACCACTTGTTTTCTTGGAACACAATTTTCACTTGAAAGAACAAATTCTAGTCAAGCCATGCTTATTTAGACTTGGGCATTTGGCAGACATTTTCTTAAAAATGAGCAAAGTGAGTCTGTCATTTAAAGGAAAACAACTGAGAATATTTGTTGCCAATTACAAAATAGGAGTTTCTAAGCAAAACACAGAATTTTTAAAAATGTGTGTCAGCCACCATGAGCTTGACAGCCTCCCAATAAGCAAAGATTTTTTTGATGTGATCAGTAGCTATGTTAATAAGTGTGGCTTTTGATATTGTTTTCTGAAATGTGTTAACTTTGGGATGATCTGAATAACTCAAGAAACCAGTTTTTCCATAGAGACAATACCTTATATTATGAAATCATGCCTGGATATAAGATCCATTGAAAGTGCAAGATACACCAATGAAATTTTGCATCACAGATAGTGAGAAGTTTGCAGAAATGTTTTCAGATTTCATGTTGCAATGAACCTTTTAGAGATGATAACCACCTGTCAAGTTTTGGTGTATTGACAAAGAAGAATATCCATATTTCTTGAAAAGCCTATTAGAATACTTGTGCTTCTAAGTGAAAATTAAAATCAACAAAAAACTATGAACCAGAGACACTCTAGGGGGGGTGGGGCGCGGGGAGGGGAGGGATTGGGGTCAAAATAAGGGGATTGCAATTGGATGGGGAATATAAAAATAAAATTTATTAAAAAAAAAAGAATACTTGTGCTTCTAGCCTATGACAAGCTAGAATGTGAAGCCACATTTTGTTCATATTCTTCAACCAGAATAACCTGTTCCAACTGATGTAATTCAAAAGGAGATAGGAGAATTCAGCTGAATTCTGTAAGTCAGACATGAAAGGTATCTGCAAATGATAAAATGACATTTTTCTTACTATGTTTTTTCCAGGTTAGAAAAAAATGGTAATTTTTCATGAATACATTTTTGCAAAAGGTTTATTATTGTGATTTTACATTGATAATCACTTTTTTCAGTTTTTCTTTCTAGTATGGTAGATATTGATAGGGATAACCCAGATATAATAGTAGCTCTTTGAGAATCTGAATTATTTTGAAATGTATAAAGGTATCCTGACACCAAAATATTTTAGAACTGCTGAATTAGAACATACCAGGTGGTGTTCACATCCACGAGTGCTTATGGAAGCATAACAAGGCCTCCTGGATGATGGGTTCCAAGATCATAAAGCTCTTGACATATTTTGAGCTGTGACTTAGCTCTGCAAGGTCATATCAGTATTGCTTTAGAAATAATATGTGAGCTATAAATGTACAAATTAGTAACTAATAAGCCTGTTTGCTTTTATCAGAATTTTGGTTAGAAAAATATCAAGCTTAAAAATAACAAAGCTTGATTTTTCACTTCTGCTAAATATACATTTTAGATCCTCTGGAATTCTTGTTGCCCCTCTCTGGGCTCCAGAATCAAGGCTAGTACAACATCTAGAATGTGAAGTGCTATTGGTTGTTGCCATCATGGGGGAAGGAGAAATGGAGAATTATCCACTGTAAAAAAAACTGACTCCTTTTGAAAAATAACTTATTAAAGTGACATTTCATTATAAGATTACATAAGTATCAGGTGTGCAACATTGAAAATCATTGTCTGGGACTCCCCGGTGGCCCAGGGGTTAAGCATCAGTGCTATCATTGCAGTGGCCCACCACAATGGCCTGAGTTCAATCCCTGGTTGGGGGGATAGCCCACATATGGTGCAGCAGATCTCTCCTGTCTTGTCTGCTGCTCCCCTCAGCAGTGTATTTCAGTAAATCCACCTGCCCTGCCCCCTACTCTCTCTGGTGAATCCTCTCACCACTGGTACCTCTGGCCTACATCCCAGTTCTTCTACACAAAAATAAATAAATAAAATCTTTAAGAAAAAGAAAATCATTATCTGTCTACTCTATACTAAGTTCACCACAAAAAGTCCAACACTAAGTTCACCACAAAAACTCCACTTCCCCATTCTCTTCTGGTAACCGCCAATTTGATCTTATAATATAAAAGTTTGGCTTTATTTTATTTAATTCATTTTTTTATCTTTAGGTACTGCACATGATTGAATTCATAGGATGTCTTTCTCCATCTGACTTATTTCACTACACATAATCCCATCTGAGTCTATCCATGTTGTTGCAAATGGCAGGAGTTCATCTTTTTTGTAGCTGAGTAATATTCTAGAGTGTATGTATGTATCATGTCTTCTTTATGCACACATCTGTCAATGATTGGATACAACGTATGATGCTGTGAATAGCACTGTGATGAACGTGAGGTTGCTGTGATCCCAGACCATTTCTCTGGGCATCAACTTTCTCACCTAAAAAAATGGATGTATACTATTATCTATAATCAATAATTCAATTCATCTCTCAATACACCTATCAATAATGTTACAAAGACTAGAGAAAATATTTACAAAATGTGGTCAATAAGTAGTATTTGCTGCTGCTACTGATAACTGTAGTGATGATAATGATGAATTATTCTATGCTTTCTTTCTTCTACTGGACCCACGGCTTAACCTACATTTATTTATTCCTAGTTTATTCTCCTCTTTCAGTGAGCCCACAATCAATGTCCCTGAATCTTTGAAAATTCGTGGGACAGTATACAATTTCCTGAGAGGAGTCACCAGATTACTAAGTACATGTGGAAGAGAACACAAACAGTTACAGAAAAAAAAATCTTGGATTTCTTTTTAACCCTGCTAATCATTAAATAGTGAGAGAAAAAAAAATCACTGATAAAACATTAATGGGTCTGTAGAGCAATTCTCGGTTGGTGGCTTTGTAAATGGGCGTCCTAATTCTGGAACGCAACCTGGCAAAAGTCATCCATTCGGGGGACACGGATGGACTGCCTCCCAAAATGGGGTCTGGGAAGACAGAAATGAAAAGGACCAGATACTTGTCCACAAAGGTTCATAAAATTGTGGGCATTATGTAACATACATCCTTACAAAAATCCACCCTATATCTGCAGAATCCCAGTCACCCCTTCCCCTGTTCCCCAGCCCTGCTGCACTCGAAGCTTCAGATGACAAGATCCACAGGTGATGTGTATACACATTCAAGTTCAAACACTCACCTGTGTGGAAGGGTTCCAGAAATCAGTGGCTGTGTTTGCCTCGTGAACACCTTTGCTACTGAGGAGAAACTAACCTTTAATTTGTCACCTTTATGGCAAATCTTACCCCACATCTATTGCTTTTCCTTTGAATTTAGTTTTGCTCATCTTTATGAATCTATTTTGGGATCCTATCACTGTTTAAGAGAGGGTGTTGGTGCCTGCCTGGGCTCTCACTGGGACACAGCCATATCCCTCTGCCATGCTCACTCTGGCCAGCCACCCTGGCTCTGCAGTACCCTGGCAGCATCTGCCACTGAGGCATGGCGGAATACCTTAGAGTGGCGCCATGCTGGAAGCATCACACAGAGGAGTGAGTAGAAACACTGTGTCACCACCTCCTCCTTTTCACAGTCACTGGTAAGATGCAAATGCCAGAAAGAGAAAAAGAGAGAGAGAGAGAAAGAGAGAGAGAGGCATTTATATATCCGCAGGCAGTGATAGGGGCCCATCTTGCAAGGCCTCATAAATATTTAACAACAAGCACTTTGTAAAGAAGAGAGTCATTAAGGGTGGTGCTGCCAGCAGCTTAAAAGGTGCCCGTATATCAGGAGCTGCTAATGTTGTGTGGACACAGCCATTTTTGCAAAAGCCCCAGGCAAATCAGGTCCTTATCTTTTAGGGAGAGTTGGGGAGAATTTAGAGGAATTGGTTAATATCCATGCCCCTCAGAGGAAACAAACTGGTTCCTTTAATACAGAATCCCTTCCAAACAGTCATGTATCTGAGAAAAACCAGTGACTAGAAGAAAAAAACAGATGAGTGTATGTGTGCATACACACATCATATAGAATGTCTACCCAGAGCAGAGGCCAATCCAGCCCATTTTTAGCAAGTTTCTTTTATTCAGTGCTACTAGATGAATCTTTTATCACCAGGGAAGCCAGACCCAGGCCACTTATTTCAACATTTTAAGCTTTAATGATACTGGTTCAGTTTTCTTTATTCTGTGGATTGGATACACCACATTGCAATTCAAATCGCCCCAAACTCCACAGTAAGCATGAGGTGATCACATTTCTTCCTAAGTGTAAATGGCTCTCCACAGGGGACTCATTCTGGTTGCTGGAGGCTGGGACAGCATTGCCCTGGCAACTTCCTTTTCCCCAGATGATCATCACTGGAGGTAAATGCTTGAAAGATTAAAGTCTCCAATCCATGAAGCAAACTCCTGTTAGGTTCAGAAAATATCCTCCATTGACCGTTCTTAGTACAACCAATAAATCACAAGGGATTAGAAAATGAAAGGTGTGTGTGTGTGTGTGTGTGTGTGTGTGTGTGTGTGAGATGTTAATTATATTTCTTCCAAAAATAACTCTTGGGAAGGGGTCTGACTATATTGACTAGCTCGAGGTGACCCCCAGTAGCCACACAGAGTCTTTGTGTGTTTTCTACCATAAAACACTGCCTCCCAAAGTCTTCCCCAAAAGGAGTTGACTTCTGAGCTCTCAATGGTTTATGGTCCCTGTGAATGAACCCACAGGAACTCAACTTTCAGAAGAAGCAGCAGTCTTAGGACTATGTAGGTGAAGGGGAGCCCCTTTTGTCTTTTTGCAAGGGATTCTGCATTTTAGACAGCAAATTGACCAAAGTGTGGCTAATAGTCACGGGTTGGCTGAGAATGGGTAAGAGAACCTTAAGAGAATTGTATGAGCTAACTGAACCATGTACTCTTGTAGCCCTCACAAGCCCATCTTACATATTCATGAGCAAGCAGTTTCCTATTTCTAAGCTTTGTTCCAAGTTATAATCCAAAAGTTCACTTTTAAGTTCATTGCTTAGGACCTGGAATAAACTTTCCCACAGAAACGATGTTATAAATAGTGTTCCAGCCCAGCCCATGAATATCTAACCCATAATATGGCTCCAATATTATATAGTTGCAAGAAAACCTTGTAGAAAACAATAATTGTGTAATACCAGTAATTAAACCAAACAGTAGAACAATAAAATGAAATGTCTTTTTTTTTTTTTTTTACATGTAAGCTCATTCTCGAGGAAAGTAAGATAATTGGAGAAGGATCAGGAGGTAAATGCAGACTGTGTGATTCTCTCAAAAGGGCTTTTGTGTTACCTCAAGGGTCGTTGAAGTTGATGGCCCAGGCTCCTTAACATGTCTCATTTCACTTCAAAACTTATGGCTTGCCTCTTGCTTGATACTGCTAGATAGCTAGCACTACTTCTACTTATCCTCCATAATTAGAGTCAGTTTTTATTTTCCCATTAGGAGTTGAAAAAAGAGAGCAAGAGAAACTCGGAAGGTCAGGAAAGGCAAAAGGAAAGAGAAAGACGGCAAGGCGGGGGAAAGGAAAGTAATTTTCTTGAAGCTACTAAGCAAGCAAGAGTTAAAAGTGAAGAGAATAAATTGGGAATTTAAAGAAAATCTGTGAGTGAAAGATTGCCTTGAGGGTGTCAAATGAATCAGTCAAAAGAAGGGGAGCGAGGGGGAGAGAGGGAGAGAGAAAGAGAATGTGTCTACCCTTATGGAGAAGAAACGCTGTCTTAGGCAGTTTCTTCGCAGGTCATTAGAGGATGTTATCTCTGTTGCTGACTGAAGGAATGAGACAGGGGACAGCCTTGGGGTGAATGGGGTGAGGTGAGGATAATGAACAACTGCCCCTTTTCACACACTGGTCTTGACATGCCCAGTGTTAACTTCAGGACCTAGGAGATAGCCCTTCTATTACTGTAGGTGAGCTATCTGTTCTGTGGATTATTGTTGTGTGCCAGGAGAGGACATTTCTCACTACCCTTTTTGGTTCTTTTGGGGTTGATAAAGCAATCAAATGAACATCAGGCAGATTAGTAGGAGAAAAGAACAAATGTAAATACCCACCTCTGGAGACACTACATGGAGGTAGATTCTAAAGCAAAAGGGGCAGAATGAGGATGTGTAGGTATTTATCCTGCACTAAGGAATGGAATGGGACCTGGGCCTTCAAGGAGGGTGAGGGATTCACATGAGGAGAGGCTGACTCATATGACAAAGACCAGATGCTCTGTAATTCCACGATTGCCCTGCCATAAAGATAACTTTCTCTGATAGAAAGGTTATTTCTGGGGGGTGTGTGTGTGTGTGTGTACACGCCATTTATATAAATAAAATTCTGGGTAATACTCCCAGTTTTCATTTTTCTAAGTAGTTAAGTGGAAAAAGTTAAGGAAGTGGCAAAAGTTTCGCATGAGGCTGCAGGGCCTTGATAGACCTCAGCTTGAAGGAATCCACATGCCAAAGTGAAATGTCTTAGGAAAGCCTGTTCTAGACATCTGGGGAGGCCAATCTGAATATCTCAGGGAACATCATTGTTTCCCACATAATCTGAGTGTCCCGGGGCTCCCAAATTCACCCTTGCTTTCGTTAGGAAGACCCAGCTGCCTGGTTCACACACAGTCTCCTCTCTCCTTTGACGTCTTCCCTCTGCTCCCCTTAAGTTTCTCTTCTCCAGGTCACCCAGGGACATTCCCTTCCTCTACATTCCCAGAAGAGCTGTGATTGTTGGATTCAATAGGCTTTTTCCAATAATTTTGAGAAAGGAGAAGGAAATTTTAGGCTATAAGAGAAAACAATAGCAAATCCAATGGCAGATACCATTGTTTCTAAAAGGTCAGCACATTTTTCCCTACAAGAATCCCTTCTGGCTCTGTCTTTGGGAAATGTCTTAGAGTGTTGTCTAGGTCTCATCTTCTGCCCACCCCCTCCATCAATCCTCCCTGTAGGATAAGGTAAAAAATCAGGCTTTTCTGCCCTCCTGCCATCAGGATAGATGAGGGAACCCTGTGATCCTGAATGCATGCCTGATGGCGGGCACCTGAAGTGGGTACACCTGTGCTAAGACTGTGCTTTTTTTAAGGGTGGTGTCACGGGGATGCCAGTAGAAGCCGAAAGAGAAGAAGCCCGAAGCAGAAGCAGAGAACACCAGAGAGCCCAGATAGAGTGAAGATTTGCTGGGGGCTGGGAGGACTGCCAGCCTCCCGGCCCCCCAGCACCCCTGCCTGCTAAATGCCTGGTGAACCCCAATAAAAGACCTGCAAAAACCCACTGAGGACTCTGACTCCTCCTTTACCCGGTCTGCATGGGATCAGAAAACCTGCTCAGTGGCCATTCCTGACCCTCTACACCCCCTTACTACCTAAGTTCCTGCAGTGGTTAAACTATTCTTTTCCAGCTAACTTCCAGTATCATTCAGGACAGGACCAAAATTATTAATATGTGAGTTCACAGAGTAATTATGAAGGCAAATCACCTCATTCTGGGGTGAAGTAGTAAGTCACCAAGCTTTTTTTCCTTCCACTATTCAATGGGAGAGAAAAGACAATAGCCCCGTGAGAGAATTCTCAGACCTCGCCCTCCAGGGACTGCTGCTCAATGGGCCTGACCCCTTAGTGGAAAATCCCTCCCCCCCCCCATAGGAGGGTAGGAGGAAAGAAGTAGAGGCCACAGGATGGAGGGGGTGGCATGGGATGAGCTGTATGGAGGAAGAGCTATTGGAAGATAGATTCTGGAAATTCCTGAGAGTCATGAAGTGGGTTTTTAAGAACCTTGATCTCTTAGACTCTGGAAAAGACAGACTCTGAGACACAAACCTGGAATTCCAGCCTGAACTGTCCTGTTTTAAATGTGACCCAGTGCTTGGGCTGGATCACGTGGGCCAAGCCTTCTGCTTTATTATGCAGAGATTTAATTCTCTTTTCTCTCAATCTTTCACTGCAGACTAGGCTTTGGAGCCTAACCCAAAGTCCTATTAATTGGCTTTCCCAAACAAAAGAGCCATCTTTCCTGAGATAAAACCTGTTCTCCCTTATAAAGCATAAGTGGATGAAGTCATTTATTTTTTTAAATAGCAATCTTTTCCCCTCAGGTTATACTTATTATATGTGTTCCTTTACAATCCACAAAGAGTTTCCATATAATCCCCACCTGGCAAACCCCACCCCCTGCAACCAAACGCTCATTACTCAGGTGATAGCTGTTTAATAGTAAAAATATTTTAGTCACTACCAAAAGAAGTAAAAATAGAAAAATATTGCCACCTGGAAGGCTGGATCAAAGCCAAATGACAATTATCTTTCCATTATGGCTGTAAGACTCAGGGGAGGGAAGACAAGCAGGAAGCAGAGAGACCCAGGCACACAGTCAGAGCCAGGCTGAAATGGATTAGGAGCCTGCCACCCCAAGTGGCCAGAACACACAAGCTCTCAACATCCTCTTTGCATCTCGATCAACACTCCAGCCCAGCCCTGCCTATAAGCTCTGACTTGAGCCCTGAGCCCTAGATCTTTCCTTATCTTTTTGACCCAATTTCCTGCATTCCTGCCTTAATTGGGCAATCTTCCCTCTTTCTCCCCTGCTTCAGAATTTGGGGTGGTGTGGTGGGGCATGGGGAATAATTGAAGACTTGGGAGTTTTATCTTGAATTGCCTTGACCCTCCCAGTGCCATGAGTTTCCCCCCCACCCCTTTGGAAATACCTGCTTTAAGTCTCTTTTTGTAAAGAGAGAAGAGATTGCATATTTTGTTTTGCTGTTATTGTAGTGGAAGCTAAATATAAAAGAATTACTTAGAAAGTAAGTTTACATGAATTTTGAAAAAATCATACCTACTGTAAAGCAAGACATAATTAAGTCATGTAACTATTGAATTTGAAATTGATTTGACCTGGTTTGCAATAATACAAAACAAATGCAGTTACCTTTTCTTTATAATTTCATGTACCTTAAGACATTTTTCATAAAATGACAGGATACAAAATTTTAAGTTTCAGCAGAGATGCCAACATGCGGTACGCAGGAAATTTCAAAGCGGGTGGCCAGAGCAATGTAGATGACCGGAGGAAATTAAGGAAAACTCACTGTTCAGTTTGGTGTTCTTCATCTGCTTTCAAAGACATAAAAGGGTCCAGGGGGATTCAATGCAGTTTTTCCTTTATGAAGGGCTGTTATTATGCTTCCAGACCCAACCCTTGGGGAGTAGGAGGTAGGAGGGTACAGTGTCTTCTTTCCCCAGGAGATCTGGCTAGGTTTTCCTGTGGTCTGTGGGAGGAGACCTGCTTCACAGTGTTACAGGGAAGGGTGGGGGCACCCCAATACCCCCAAACCTGCCCTCTCTATACAGGTTTGCCATCCATTCGTCAAGACAAAACATACTGTAGTGCATAAGACCTTTAACGGAAAGGAACTTTAATGTAATTACTGTGCAATAAAGAGATGAGAAAGGAAAGACAAAGAATAGTTTTCAAATCAAGAACCCAAAGTTACCCATCCCCTTTTGGGTCAATGTCTGGCCAGACAGGGTTGGCTCAACGCAGGGCCATTGAGGCCTGAAACTTTGTCACAACTCTAAAGCCCCTCCTGGTGGGGACCCACAGGAAAGGTGCAGAAACAGCCAGACAAGTCTGGAAGGAAAAGAGCAAGATAAAGGATGCCATTGTGAACCTTCCCACTGGTCTCTCACCCACGTCTCTTTCAAGTGTCTCCTTCCCTGTCCCTCAAGTCTCTGGTACAAGTCCAAGCCTGAGAAGCAAGTGCAGCTTCTTCCCATGTCTCTCTGCCCTACATGTCTCCTCCAGGTCTCCTTCTGGCTCTCCATCCTTCTCCCTTCCTTCCTCCAATCTCCTCTCCAACTTCTCCTCCTCCCAGCTCAGCTCCACCCTCCCTTGGGTGGGGCAGGGAACCTGGAAACTCCCCTTTTCCTGGGCACTGCCCTGTTACAATAGTGTTTTGTCCTAATCACCTACATGCCCAACTTCTGTCCTGTGGCCAGACATGGGCTGTGCCAAGACAGGCTGGGGTCGGTCTGAATTCTACCCAAGTGGGTTCTTACTTGAGGAGACACGGAGGACTCGTGACAATTCCCACCACTTGGAACCTCTCCTGACATTCTCACGACAGGGCTTGCATCTTTCCCTCAGTTAGCAGCTTCCCATCCTCCCCCCTCCTCTCAGACATGCACGCACACACCGGAGGTGAGGACCAAGTCCTGTGACATCTCCTTCCTCCCAGGGCTCCCCCACTCCCATCAGAGGCCCCGAGGTCACGAGGAGACTGCAACTTCACACTGGCAGAGGGTGGACTTGATATTAAGTCAAGTTCAGACATGTGATGAAAATCTTTGAGCATATTTTAATTTCCAAGCTCAGATTCTATTTGTGACTTCAATAGAAGATCCGTTACTTAAGAACGAATCTGATAGGGAAATAGCCAGCCCCAGGACACTCATGAGGATCACTTACTATCGGTCTGCTCGGACTGGCCACTGTGCCCATCTAAGAGCAAAAGTGATAGGACTTAGACTAGAGAAAAATAAAACTTTTTAAACCTTGAATAAAATGTGAAATCCTGTTTAAAACTAATTTCATGTGGGTACTTTCATAAAATCATTTCAAACTTGTTTGCATGCTCTTTAATATATATTATTTTCCTCATCTTTTTTGTTTGTTTGTTTCTTTGTTTGGACTTCGAGGAGACAATCTAATCAAGGAGATTCTAGAATCAGGTAAGAACAAGACTATTCAGAGATGGGTCTATTTCAGGAGTCAATAATCATTTAAAACAGAGTTTTTCAAACTACCAATTATGATCTATTGATTTGTTATAAAATGAATCTAGTGGGTTATGACCCAGTGAATTATTTTTAAATAAAATAGAATGATTGGGATGATATAAAAGAGAACATAAGAAAATATACGTCAGCTTGCATCACCTGCAGTAAGGCTGAATATTGTTTAACAATAATTGTGTGTCTATTATGTGCATGTGTATGTATTTGTTCTTGTGCATTGTGTTAGGGATATAAATGTGTTCATTCTATATCTCACAGTCAAAAAAGGTTTGAAAAATGCTGAAAATCAGTGTACACAAAATCCGTGCAGAATTACTAAGGAATTAGAGGTAGTATCAAAAATAGAATATAGGAAGTGGGAGAGAAGCGTGTACAGAGGAATCAGAAAAGTTCCAGGTGTGTCTTCAGCTAGCCTCACGGAAAATTTATTTCCCCAAAGGTGAACAGACTTGGGGTTAACAGAGGCAGAGGGTGGGGGAAGATGATTGGTGGTCAAAAGGTGCCAACTTCCAGTTATGAGATAAATAAATACCAGGAGTAACTCTTTTGTATGGTGTTCAGAAAAATTGTTACGAGAATAACACCTAAGAATTATCCTCACAAGGAGAATTTCTTGTCTTTCTTTTTTTAAAAATTATATTTTTTTCTTATTTATCTATATGAGAAGATGGAAGTTAACCAAACCTAGTATGGTATTCACTTTACAATATTATGTAAATCAGACCATCATGCTTTATGCTTACATATATGTATGTCCATTATTTCTCTATAAAACTGGAAAATTGTTTTAACTTTTCCTTTTAGAGTAAAAGGCCATGCTCACACCCAGAGCACCTTAGAGGCATGTTATGCCTTTTGCCTTTGTTTGTTTTTTTTTTTTAAGATCGATTTATTTATTTATTTATTTGTTTGTTTATTTATTTATACAAGCACTGGGTACAGTCAGAAGCGCGGGAGGGTGAGAGAATTCACCAGAGCCAGAGCAGGGAACAGAAGAGGCAGACTGACAAAGTACACTGCAGAGGGGAGCAGCGGGCGGCAGGAGAGGTCCGAGCTCCATGTGGGACCCTCCTCCGGTGGCCGGGGAGCAGCCGGGGATCGAGCCAGTGGGCAGCTTCGCAACCCAGCGCTCAATCGCTGCGCCACCGGGGAGGCCCCTTTTGCCTTTGTTAACAAAAGGAAGAAAAGAGAAATAAAGGAGAGAAGGGGAAAGAGGAAGGGGGAGGAAAGAGAAAGAGGGAGAGAAGAAGGGAAAGGAAGGGGAGGGGAGAGGAGAGGAGAGGAGAGGAGAGAGGAGAGGAGAGGAGAGGAGAGGAGAGGAGAGGAGAGGAGAGGAGAGGAGAGGAGAGGAGAGGAGAGGAGAGGAGAGGAGAGGAGAGGAGAGGAGAGGAGAGGAGAGGAGAGGAGAGGAGAGGAAATAAATATAAAAAGCGAACATATTAGTGAAGACAATAGGGGACTCTTACCCTTTCCACTTTTTTTTAAGACATATTTTTCATTTATTCATGCATACAAGGACTGGGGTGTAGGCCAGACATGAGGGGTTGACAGAATTCACCAAAGACAGAGTAAGGAGCAGAACAGGTGGATCTACTGAAATTCACTGCTGAGGGGAGCAGTGGGTGAGTCAGGAGAGGTCTGCTGCACCATGTGGGTAGCTCCCTGGCCAGGGATTGAACTCATGTCACAGTGGCTGGTGAAAGCTTGACAGTGCTGATACTTGAACCCCTGTGCCACCAGGGAGGCCCTAACCCTTTCCACTTCTTATAAAACAGTCTCAGCCTACTCAGCCTCTGGGATGCATGTGCCTATAAAAAGCCACTTTACTTTATTATTATTAGTCTTTTCCTGGTCCCTAATTTAGGTTTTCTAAATTCCTGTTCTGCGTGAGACCATCTGGTATTTTTCTTTTTCTTTCTGGCTTATTTCACTGAGCATGATCCCTTCCAGCTCCACCCATGTTGCTGCAAATCACATGAATTTATCTTTTTTGATTGCTGAGTAATATTCCATGGTGTATATGTACCACATCTTCTTGATCCAGTCATCTATTTGGGGACATTTGGGTTGTTTCCATAGCTTAGCTATTGTAAGTAGTGCCCATAAAGTAAAAATCAAAATCAACAAGCAACTATAAACCAGAGACACACTATGGGGGCAGGGGGAGAAGGGAGTAGGATCAAAACAAGGGGGGGTGGGAATTGTATGGGGAATATAACCAACATGAAAATGCATACATTGTGCAAAAATGAAAAATGTTGTACAAAATATATAAAATTTAAAAATTAAAAAAAAAAACAGAAGAAAAAAAGCCACTTTACAATGAAGGGAATTCCAAGTTACAATCAACTAAAGGTACATAACATACATGACTTTTTTTTTTTTTTGTGGGACCCTCGCCGGTGGCTGGGGATCAAACCGGTGCTGCAAGGGCTGTGGGCAGCCTCACAACCCAGCGCTCAACCACTGCACCACCAGAGGAGGCCCAACATATGTGACATTTTAAAGATGGTAGTAGTGTAGGAGGAAGAGGAAATTTCCTCTTACTCTCAGGCTAGTCCATCGAATTAACATCATTAGGAAAAAAAATTTAATGACATGCATATGGAGACTCCACCTACATATGGGTTCTAAATTCAGTGGAGCAAAGTGAGGGTATTTATCCTGAGCTAAGGAATGAGATAGGGGCCTGGGTTTCAAGGAGAGAGGAGAGGGTCTTGCATGATGAGGAGAGCCTGACTCATATGACAAAGACCAGATGTTCTGTAATTAGATGTTTTCCCTGCCATATAGCTAAGATAGAAAGGTTATTTCTGGTACAAATTCTAATTTTAGGCAGTACTCCCAATTTTCCTTCTTCTAGGTAGTTTCAAAGGAGCAGTAGAAGTTTCCTGTGAGCTTGCAGGGCCTCAACTGACCTCAACTCTAAGTATCCCATTTGCTGAAGTGACACATCTTAGGAAGGCCTAATCTGGATATCTTGGGGAGGCCTGTCCTTCAGCTGTAACAGAATCACTGTTCTGTGTACAGTGGCCTGGTAATTTACCTTATAAACTTCTTTTTTTTTTTTAATATCCATCTCATGCTGATCCAGTGTGTGGGACTCCTTCTGTATAGTAGCATCTCCCCAGGATATATATTGACTGAAGAAGAGAGCTTTGTACAGGAGGGGCTAAGTGATGGGACTGAGACCTTGTATTGCCTTAGGTGACATCTTCCCAAGTGTATTCTGCATGAATGTTGCCCCTGAGTTGTGATATGCAGTGGTCCTGACTATGCACTCCTTGACCTCCTAGACACCAAATGTAAATCCCCCCAGGCTGGGACCCCAGCAGCCCTCTGTACTAGAAGCATGGGCACTGAGTCCTGGGTCTTCTGCAGGAGTCACAACTCAGTCTGCCCTCAACATGGCTTCTTCTGAACTGGTAGTTTCCAACCACCAGGTAGTATGTACAGTCTCTTATTACACATCCCCTGAGACATTTGGTAGATATTATTCAAGAATATCTCTTTTTATTTACATTATGCTGACAGCAAAGGTCTCATTCTTCCTCCCCCCTTAACCTCATGGTTCAAGAGCCCATTAAGCTTCCAGGGCATCTTCAGTGAGGCTCTTCCGAACTCACTGAGCTCTCAGTGACATTCCTCCCCTTTGAATTTCACAGCACTGAGATTTTTCAGTACCAAATTCAACTCTTATTCAATGAACATCATTTGCTTTCCATAGCCTCATGTATTTGTTAGCTTGGGCTCCTAGTTAGACTATGAAGTTCTTGGACTTTGTACCCTTGCAGCACCCAGTAACCTGCAGTGCTTGGCCACACTCAGAGTTGAGCTGCAAGAAATCTGTTCTTTGGGAATTATTCTCTTTAGGTGTGAAAAGTGACTTCGGGGCCAATGGATCTCTCTTAGGGAACTTGTGAATGGTTGGACATGCCTCTGGAGACCAGAAACAGAAAAATAAAAGCAACTTAGGTGCCAGGCTGAATATAAAGTACTTTAAACACATCATTTTTCTTAACACTGACTATAGCCCTATTTAGTAGGTATTTTTTTAACCACAATTTATTGAAAAAGAAATGGAAAATCTTAAGAGGTGCACTGCTCCAAAATTGTACAGCAAGCAAATGGCAGTGCCTGGAATCTAAGCCTGTATTCTCTTTCTAAATATATTGTCCTTAATGTAGATTAGTCCTGTTCTGAATTTCAAACAGTTCAGGTAGGTGGGGAAGCACTTCACATCTGCCAGGAGACTTTGCAATTCCCCAGAAGGCCCGAGGGCATTCCTTCCTGGGGACTGCAAGGTAAGTAATTTATCCAGGAGCTTATGGGAATTCAGACTGGATCTTAGGAACTCAAACTGGGCACTGGTCATTCGTGAAAAAATTACCTGCAACCAATAAGATGAGATGGAGGCTGAAGAAAAAGACTCGCCGCAAGTGAGTCATTCAATCTGGGAAATATAACAAACACATCCAAACTTCATAAAGACCAGCATCAACACACACTAAAGCAGCAAGTGATGTCAGTGAGGAATTGCCTAGAACAGCTCAAAATTGTGTGTACACCTTTCTACAGACTTATATTCTCCTAGACAGACGGCAATGTCTTCACTACAAGGAAAGATAGAACTCAAGGTCTATGTGACCAGAACTTTGAGTATTCCTAAATCCAGGTGAAATTAAAATAACAATGATAAAAAATTTTCTGAGCATTTATTATGCCAAATACTGTGTTAAACTGTTAACATGCATATATTAACTAAATAATGAAAGCCTGGTGAGGTTGTTTCAGAAAATATTTCCTGATTTTTTTTCTGGCTAGATACTTTTCTAGGAGTGAACAAAAAAGGGATGAACTTGTATAAAACTCTGCTTTCTTGGAAATATTATTATTCCTTTATCACAGATGAGGAAGACCGGGCTTAGAGGAGCAAAGTGACTTTCTCAGAATCACACAGCTATTTCCTGCAAGAGCTTAGGTTTGACTCCATTTCTGTCTGTCTCCAAAACCCAAGTGCAACCCTGCTGCAGACAGGACAGCCGATGACGTTCTCTGCCATTAACGAAGACTCAGAGTCTAAATGAATTTGCAGCTGCCATCGAGAGCACCTTTGCCTTTCACTCTCCCAACCCAAGCTTTTATTAAAGATATGAACGACAGAAGAAGAAAATAGCACGCAATTGAGTTTTTGCTTATACAGATTAATAAGTTACTGCTGAAAAAAAGTTTTTCTAGTTACTAGGGAACATGCGCACAAGCCAGTACGTCCTCAGAAAACAGGAGTCAATTCTGGGAAGACGTTCTGTTTGCAGAACTTCTAACGTCCTGGCACTCCATGTGCAGAATAAACAGGTATTCTCAGAAGACTCTGGCTTTTCTTGGGGTGATGGACTGCCAACAGAACCCCACTCTCCACAGCTCAAACTGTGCTCAGAGCATGCAGTCAAGCACGCAGATTGTAAGATCCTGCTCTTAATTATCTTGCCCGCCAGAGCATTAGATGCATGCTCTTTATGGTCTGTTCTGGTTCTTGATCATATTGTCATTTACTATTTTCTCAAAGTTTTATGGATATAAAACTTGCTTGTCCATCTAAATTGAAAATTTAGGGAAGATTGGGCAAGATAATACATTCTGTAGCATTTTTCAAAGACTGGGAACATTTTACACAGGTTTTAAGCACCTGTTCATCTGCTAGGTTACAGTGCTCAGCCACATGGGAAAAATAGAAATAAAAAAATAGAAAAATAGATTAAATATTGACTGTCACCAGATTCTTATGACTTAGTGGGGACTGTCATGAAAAATCATCTGATGGAATTTTAGTTTCAACAAAATCCCATTCTTGAAAACTCAGAAAGGACTGGGTAAGATGTCATAAGATTAGATATGTACCAATACAATGTATTTTTAAAAAAGGACTTGGAAAATGAGAGATTAGTAGCAACACCTAATTTACCAATGGGAAAAAAATCATCAGAACTATCAAGGCAGAATTAATTGGAAGAAAGAGAGTCAAGTGTTGGATAATAATCAAAGTGGCTTGAAAACAAGCACATGTCCAACCAGTTCAGATTACTTGAATCTGAAACAGAAAGATAAAACTTGTAGAATAGTGAAGCAATAAACCTTATAGCTGGATCACAGCAAGGCTGTCGATTCTGCCCCAATGATATACTCATCAATAAGCCCATAAAGTATAGCTTCAGTAAGTATACTGTAAGGAAGCCACAGCAGACAGATTGGATAAGAACTAGTATTCAGTTCTGAAATATTTCCAATTTCCATAGATGACTGGGTGCTAGGAGCAAGGATGGCATAGTGAGTCTTGAATAGCCCCCAAAGTGCATTGTGCACTCCCTGAAGGACAGACCTGGAATTTTCTACAGTTCAGACAGATTATTGAGGAAAATAGTTGAAAATGAATGGGTGGATTTTAATAGAGAAGACATGATCTTTCTCTTTTTCTCTTTTGACATTTTGATGCAGAGCCCAATGTGAAGGAAGCCTTCACTGGAAGTCAGAGGCTCTGCTGTGGGAACAGAAGTACCGGTCTGGGGCTGTGAGTTGTTCCACTGGGACCTCAGTGTTCCCATCTGTGTAGTGAAGTAACAGCTGGCCTGTTGTACCAGCACACTACCTTGTGTGGATTAGCTAATTAATGATCATTTAACATCTTAAAAAATGCAAAGTGTTGCATAAATGCTAAGTATTATTATGCTTCACATAAAGGGCAAAGATCTTGACTTGGAAAGAAAATGGGAGGAAAAATTACAGCAGCCAGAATGAGAAAACACAGGAGAGAAGCTATTAGCCCGTTTGGGGATCACGATTGCAAGGGCCTGAGCGTCATAAAACATCTGTGGTAATTTCCACTCACCTCTGCTCCTTCAGCTGCCATGAGAGAGAAAGCAGTCTGTTGTCTTTAAGTAAAGAATCAGGGAAAGAAAGCAATAAAGTGAGTGTTTGCCCTTGACAAGGTTGAGGAAATCTCTCAAATGTCATACAGTTTTGGATGTTCTAAATGAAGAAATTACTTAATCTACCTGGGGGATTGTAGCTATTACATAAACCAACGCAAACAAGCCTCCCAAATCCAGCTACTAAAGGTTCTTTGGACACAAGGCAGACTGCTTCAAATTGACAAGTTTCCTCTGCTGCCCTTGAAACTCAATTTGCTGACACTCAGTTCATCCCAAATTAATGGAGTTGCCTGTTCAACAGCCAAAGCTGCCCTTTTGGGTTGGCCTCAAGAGTCCTTCCTGGGGTGTAAGGAAGGCCATAGAGACAAATTCTAGCTGCCCTAGTATCACAGGGTGATGCCTATTGAATAAAATGCACTGGTATCAGCTAAAGGAGAGAGGGGCCCTCGAAGTCTTTCCCAGTTGATGGTGATCAGCTGAGCCCCAAATAGGTGCAAGAAAGACAGGGGGTGAGAGTTCTTTCAAGACCCAGCACCACAGCAAAAAGAAACACTATTTGCCCATTGTTTTCCTTTCTTGTTCCAACCACCTGCCATCTGAAGCATCCCTCTAATAAATTAAAAGAGCCTTGTCAAGTAGCTGATTCTATTATTAACCAGACATGTGTCTCTCTGGGCTTTCTGGCAGATCAAGAGGGCTGTCAGCCTCTTCCACAGGGTCCCAGAGCCACTTAGCTGTGCTCAGCAACTTCCAGATGGGAAGGACGAAGAAGACAATGCCCTTAATTTGGCCAAGTGACTCAGAAGTGGCTCAGAGAGAACATGTGATCCTGTTGGAGCCTTTATGGTGCTGTCCCTCCCAGGCCACTCAAGGGCATTGGCATCAGTGCTGGCCTTGAATATGGAGTAAAATGTACCACTCAGGCCTTAAATATCCCATCTTAAGACCCACTGGACTTTCTACATGATTGTGTCTCTCTAGAGACTTGAGAAGCAGAGAATTAACTTTCTGTCCTTGGAACTCAATTGTCACTAGGATAATGCCGAACAAATTAGCACATACTCAACATTCAGCAGAAATCAGGGCAGGCAAAAATGAGACAGGCATGATTCTAGACTATTTTTTTTGGAACTTGACTTTTCCAGGATAGTTTCTTGGGTATTTCCAGATACTTTTCTTTAGAAGTAAACATATATTTTCTTAAGGTGGCAAGAACAGAAAGAAGAAAGGCAGAGTCCAGAAATCAGGAGGCAGCAATGAATGTGGATGGAACATTACTCAGATTCAGTGAGCAGCACGTGGGCAGCCCCCTGGGGCTTGACTTCAACCAGTGAGTGCAGGCAGTGGAAAATAACATACAGAAAGTAAACACTCTTGATACTGACATTCTTGAGAACCTTGCCATAGCCCCACGAAACTGGGAACTCCTTCAAAGCAGACCAGATTTAAAATCTTTTTTGAAGGCTCTGGCACAACGCCTAGCACCTAGTGGGTCCTCATTGTGAATGAGCAAGTGATTAAAGAGTAAATCACAGGAAATTTAGTATGCTACCCTAACATGTGTTTTAACAATTAGAGAGGCTCACTTTCTAATGTTCTAAGTATAGCTGAAACAAATGCCTTTCTCACAAAATGTAAACTTTGTTGGGTCCTTGAAGCTTTCACCTCCAGAAATAAATTTCTACAGGTTCCCCTTGGTCATTAGAACCGAACGTGGAGCTAAAAATGGAGGCTTCGTGGGCCTCCCTGGTGGAGCAGTGGCTTGAGCACAGCGTTGTGAAGCTGTCCGCAGCCTCTGCAGCATGGGTTCAATTCCCGGCCGGCCAGGGAGATTCCCACATGGCGCGGCAGACCTCTCCTGTCCTGCCAGCTGCCCCCCCTCAGCAGTGTCTTCGGTCCGTCTGCCTGTTCTGCTCCCCATTCTGTCTCTGGTGAATCCTCTCACCCTCCCGCTCCTCTGGTCTGTACCCCAGTTCTTGTATAAATAAAAATGTCTTTAAAAAAATAAAAATGGAGGCTTCATTCTCCTGCTTCACATGTCAACTGCTTGGGAAATCAAAGACCCTGTGTCCTGCTTAGGCCATCCTGAGTATAATTCATGTTGGTTTAGGATTTAGGCTTATAGGATTAAACTGATGATCATAAACCTCGCCCATTATAACATCCTAAAATCATTATTAATTTTAAAAAGAATATAAAACCTTGGGCAAAACTAATAACAAATGTATGCCGACTCTAAGACCAGGATGAAGCCTAAATCCTGTCTAATTTGGAGAGCTCAGGCTAGAGCGGATTATGGAGCAAGATGGGGGATTCTCTTTCCCTGGAGAGCTCAGGGATGAGGACAGGCTCAGTGCTCCTGCCCAAAGTCAGGGGACCCACAAGGACCCAGCCTGCTTGATCTCTAGTCTGCAGTTTGTACAGAGAAAGACTGGGGTGGGGAAGCGTGGTACTAGAATTGACACTCCCAGACAGAACCTTCTCCAGGAAAATTAAAGGGCTGGGGTGAAGGACACTGTCCAGGGAGGTAAGGACTCTCTGATACTCCTTAATTATGGGTCTTGGAATTGCTGCCTGCCTTTCACAGGAATGAAAGACAAGAAATGGAAGTAATAATACATTGGCATGCTGAGGATGGGCTCATGATCAAACAGAAGAACTTGCTTCCAATGAGATATAATGTGAATTTGCTCATGCAAATAAACAGTCCACTGCAGAGCTCTCAGAACAAGATGCAGAAATGAAGGGGAGGAGAAGCCAGTCAAAACTAGGGGTGTGTGATTTAGAGCCCAAGTTCAAAGTGACGATAATACCATGTTTTTACTTTTTAAATTGTTTTATCCTATTTTTCCAGCCCATAAGGAATGCACCTTGGTGTCAACAGAGCCCTTTTGTCTTTGTAAGCTATTTTGAAGCAAAATATCGGTAAATTACTTCCCAAACCACCACACAACTAGATCATGCTGAGAAAATGGGCTTTGCAGGAATGCAGTAAATTGTTTCTGTCACAGAAGAAAATACAACCAGTAGAAATCGTTATGGATGAGTCATTATGAGAAGGGGCCAAAAAAATTAACCTTCATCCGTTTTCTTTGTCTTTGTACATGCAAGTGGGGGGCGTGGGGGGCATGTGTGCATGCATTTATTTGAATTCACCAGCCACATTCAGGGTTTTGGAACCAGGAAGGGTTTCAGAGATAAGCAGGGCCAGCCCCTTCATTGACATGTGTGAAAAGGGAGAGAAAGAGTCAACTTCAGAATATGACAATGTAGAGAAAGTGTTCAGCATGATTGAAGGGAAAAGCACGCTGTGATTAGAGCAGAGGGAGAAGAAAACTTCTTTTCAAACATTTATTTAGTGCTATAGGCGGAATGCATCCCCCTAAAATGTTGAAACCTCCCTAAAATGTTGAATCCTCATCCCCAATGGGATGGTATTTGGAGGCAGGGCCTGTGGAAGGCGAGTAGGTCACTAGGGCAAAACCCCCACTGAGGGGACTGGCGTCCTTCAGGAAAGTCACAAAAGAGAGCTCCCTCACACTTCACAGGATCCCCCTTAGAGGACACTGTGAACCCGGGGTGGACCCTCACCAGACTCTGAATCTGCAGGTGCCCTGCTCTTTCACTTCTTAGTTCCAGAACTGCGAGAAGTAATTTTGGTTGTTTATAAGCCACCCAGTTGGTAATGGCTAGGGTGGCAGCAGCCCAAACTTTAAGGTCTACAAAATAGGACCAGATCCAGGATTAAATATTTTATACACATTGCCTTTTCTATTTCTCCCAACAGTTGTGTTGGGTGGCTGCTGTTATTATCCCCATTTTACGGATGAAGAAATGGAGGTTTCAAGAGGTTAGAAGCTTTGTCCAGAGCTGGACAACAAAGCGACTAGTCTGAGCTCCGTGTCAAGGTGGTATGATTTCAAGCCAATGCGTTTAAACATGCATCTACACCAAAGTGAGCAGGAGGATGCTGTGGGGGGGGGGGTTGCTAGGAAAAAAAGACAGGGCTCAAGAAACACGAAAGGGAGCTTAAAAGATTCAGAGGACATTATTCTCATCCTCCAGGCTTAAGTAAATATTTTCATCACTACCTGGTGGTCCTTAGCCAGCATGCAGTCTCTGAACCCTCCAGGGGCTAGAAGCCTGACATAGGGACCCCACAGAGTTCCCTGGGACCCACTGAATTCAGTCAACTCAGCCCCTCCCTCTCCCTTTGTGCAGATATCAGATTCATTTCCAATCACTTGATAATGATTCTTCCTGCCCCCTATGCAAACAGTGGTACAGAAAAAGCCTCCATTAAAGTGTTCAAGATGCCCTAATGTGCAGAAATTGATTGCACATGCGGAATCAGAAGCAGGGCAACACTGCGAGACAATGGATTTGACACAGGCGCTCTGTGACCTGGTGGGCACAGCTGTAGGAGCATGTACACACACTTGTGGCCAGGGAGCCCTGACACGGGGGCTGCTGTCATGAAGAGGGCCTCAGGTGGACAAGATAGGACTTAGAAGACCGCCTGAGTCCCTGTCAGGAACTATTCGTCTCTCAGCCAGAGGCAAGTCAGGTCAGGTTAGACATGACATAGACTTGAGGGCTCGCTCCTGCCGTCTGTCCTGTGGCATGAGGCCACCTCTGAAGCCAGTCAGACTCAGGAGACACCCTGGGGCCAGCACAGATCAACATGGGTTGCTGGGGAGAGCTGGGGAGGAAAGAACACAAAAATCCTGCAAGGAGGGGGGACAGGACTGCTTGGAAAAAGGGTGCTCACTGCTTGCCCACAGCACTCACATCCAGACTCTTATTCAGAGATGGTCTGTCTTCAAATCAAAGATAGCAAGAAATGTAGGCATGCCTGTTGCTGCTTCCCTTACAAGGAATTTCCACAGACATGATTGCATGTTGAATTTTCTCATCAACCTGCCAGGTTGGGATTCCTAACCAATGTAGGGAGAACCAGATTACTAATTCTCAAGTTGGGTTACATAGTCACCTGGAAGCTTTTAAAGAACAACCAGTACTTGAGATCCTTCCTCTGTTGTCCTAACCCAGATCCCTTTTCACCTATTCTGAGATGAGACTCAGGTGCCATTATTTTGTGTATGTGTCATAATAAGAATATTTTAGTGGATACTGAAATTTGAGTGTATGTCATCTTCACATGTCATAATATTAATTGTCTTTTGACTTTTTGCAATCATTAAAAAAGGTTGAAGCATTCTTAGTTGGGCTGCACAAAAACAGCAGAAGGCTGGACTTGGCCCAGGCGCCAGAGTTGGCCAACCTTGCTTTAACGCAACCATGTTTAACTTCAAATTGATAAAATCTCTTCTGCCTCCAGCTCTGTCTCCTGTGTGTGTCCTATTCTACCACTTTCTCTAAACCTCTTTACAGCCTCCCCTGCAGGCTTCTCTATGCTCTGATTCTGCTCACCTCTCCTGTCCTCCTTTTCTGTTTCCTGGTAAAGCTTTCCAGCTAGCAACATTTTTTGACAAATAACAATCGCAAATGCTTGAGACATACAGTGTGATGCTGCAATATATGTCCAGTAAAATGATCATCACATTCAAGCTAATTAACACACCCATCACCTCACAGAGCTACCATTTCTGCCATGCAATTAGAACATTTAAAATCTATTCTCTTAGCAAATTTTGAGACTGCAATACATTATATATATATATATATATGTATATATAAATAATATATGTATCACCATGCTATGCGGGAGGTCTCCAGTGCTTATTTATCTCACTGAAATTGTGCTCCCTATTCCTCTGTGCTGACGGTCTCCCTTCCCTCTGCCCCAGACTCTAGGTGTGAGTATTTTTTTAAAGCTCCTTCAAGTGATTTGAGCATATAACTAGTTTGAGGGCCCCTGAGCTTGAGAAACATTTGTAGATAAGTAGATTTCTGAGAAACACATTAGAACTGGAGGGAGGCCTAAAATTAAAATATGTAAATTTAGGATCTAGAAGAGAGACTGAAAACCCCAGAGCCCCTACATCCTCTCTGGTCTGACAAAGGCTGGGGCATTGGCAACGCTCTCGAATCCAGGCAAGGTGAGCACATGCACATCCCTATTAGCAGACGCCTCCTCGGGTGGCACGCGGGACCCCAGAGCCATGCCTCCAGTTCATGAGATTTAAAAAAGAAAGAAGAGAGATAACCTCTCCGATGTAGGTGTGTTTAGTCCAAGTGAGCACAAAAGAGCCCCAAGCAAAAGATTTTTCTCTGTCCTTGCTTTTTACTCCAAAGATTTACTTAAAACAATTTTAGAAATGTCCTCCACTCCTAAGGGACTCATTTAGCTGTGCACAGCCTCCTCTAATGAACTGTGAATTGTACTGATACACTAATCTCCTGACGAGGAAAATACCCTTGGCAGCCTGAGTTTCCATCGGCAAATCATTGCTATGTGATGTGATGAATTAACCATACAACAACAATAATAATAATGTTAATAATCATATCAGCCATTTACTGAGCACCTCCTCTGTGCTGCAACCATGTGGTGGTCTTCATTCAGATCCTCCTGCACTCTACCTCTGAGATAGAGCAATGTTGAGACAAAGATTCTGGTCATTCAGATGAGCAAAATAAACATTTCTCACATTTATTTGGTCTTAATCTGCAGTTCTTGGCTCACAGCTCCCAGAAGTCTTGGAATTTCCCAAGCCTTGAGAATGATCAAGGTTGTCTTTTGCTATGTGAATGAGGTGACTTTTGGAAAACACCCTGAGGATGGAGGTTGGTTGCCAGGGAAACCAGCATGAATAGGGAGAGTGGGACTTTAGTCCTGCTGCCTAATTTCTGGGGAGGGGAGATTAAAAGGCTAAAGGTAGAGTTTAGTTGCCGGTGGCCAATGTGTTAATCAATCATGGCTCTGTAACGAACTTCCATTAAATAAAAAAAAAGAAGAAGAAGAAGAGGGGACCATGGAAAGCTCCCAGGTTGGGGAACCAGAGAGCTTCCCCATGCCATCTCGCAGAACCTCAAGGACCACTAGGACAGAAGCTCCTTTGTTTGAAATTTTACTCCTTTTTTTCTGATCCCTTCATCTGGCTGTTGATATGTATCCTGTAGGAGGCTTTGTAAGAAATTGACAATCTAGTGAGTCAATGGGATGGTTTCCCTGAGTTCCACGTGCCATTCCAGCAAATTCCTCATTAAAACTGAGGAAGGGGTTATGGGAATCTCTGATTTATAGCAGTCAGTCAGCAGCACAGGTAACAGCCTGGATATGTGACTGGCATTTGAAGTGGAGAGTGGTCTGGAGAGACTGAACCCCGTGGAATCTGAGGGTATCTGGGTGGACTGGCAGGACTGAACTGAGTACCTGGGCACGCTGCCGGTGTCCGAAAATCACTTGTTGGTGGGAAAGCCTCCACACACACATTGGAATTGAGTCTGAGAATCCTACAGATAATTACTCTGAACCTCCCCATTTTGCAAATGAGGAGCTGAGTCTCAGAGAGGAGGTTCCCCATGCCTGGTGTCACCTAGATGGTATAGGCATGCCTGGCTGAAACCCCTGATGCTTATGGGCGCAGATGGGCAGCACAAAATAAAGGTGTGCTACCTGCACTTATAATTAATAGTAATAGTTACCATTTCCTGAGCAATTCTTTAAGCCTGGCACTATGCTAAGCCATTTAAATATATCCTCCAATTTAATGTTCATGAAGTCTGAGAGTAAAATATTTTATCCTCATTTTTTCATAAATCATTACAGGCTCAAAGATGTTGTGCACCCACAGCAGCAAGGGAGCCAGGGTGTCAAGGGGAGCCTGGCATTTCTGTGGACTTGGGAGCTGCTGCTCTTCTCCATGCCCTGGAAGCACCAGCAAGTTCAGGGCCATCTCTCTGCCACTCTTGACACTCTCTCTCCTCAGCATCCCCTTCACCCTAGACAGGAAGTGCACTCTGTCCTCTAAGTTGGGGAAGGAAAGATGTTCTTGCTCCGAGAAGCCCATGGAGAAATCTTAGGTTCCAGAGGAAAGGCGAGCCCCTCTTCTAAGGGTCTTCCCAGTCAAGGTTATCCCAAGCCCACAGTTCTCTTTCACAGTTTGAGGTTTGCACAAGACAGGACCAGGATAGCAGCCGCACGACAGTGGAGCAGTCTGAGAGCTTTGACAAACAAGCAGGCTGGGATCAAGTCCCGACTATGTGGTACGCACTGGGGGAGTTATTTTACCTGGGAGCCTCAGTTTCCTCACCTGTGAACCAGTGATTAAAACAGCAACTTCCCAGAGGTTTTGAAAGGATTAAGAAATAATGTATGCAAATGTATAAAGTACTTAGCCTAGTGCCTGATGGCTTGATGAATGATGCAATTATTATTACTCTTATTAGCTAAGGGAATTGGGATGCTGACCCCAAATTTTACCCCCTTTTTCCAGCAGTGGAGAAAACGCCATCATAGTTTTCCATCAAAAATGGTCGATTCCATCCCCTACAGCGAGAAAAGATGCTGAGGCAATGAAGCAGGGAGAGAGGTAGCCTGAGTTGAGGGGCCCTTCAGTACTGGGGTGCCCGGCTGTGCATGTCCCAGACAAGCTGAGCTATATGAGATCAACCACCCTGTATCCAGGATCCCTGTGCAACAAAGACCCTACCACTCCCTACATCCACCAGCACACATACACACACACACACACACACACACTCACATGCCCACAATGCACACACACACAGTGCTCACAAGGGTGTGCATACACTATGCAATACACACGTGCTTGTACAAACATGTGCAAGTCACACCTGTGTGTACCACATGATCACACACCACACATAGGTACACACAGCCCCACAACAGGCACCCCACAGCCATGAGTGTTCACTGCAGAGAGAACCATGTTTATCAGGCACTGGAGCTTCCCTGGGGTCAGGGGTGGAGGCTGTCCTCTGAGGCATTTGCATCCCCTCAGTGGCTGTAGAAATCTGCTTTCCCCTCAGCCTTCTTTCTGCCAGTCACCTTCTGTCGAGGAGTGATTATGCTCCTTTCTGTCAGGAACACTGAGTGATTGTGGCAAGAAAATTGCCTTCAGCGATAGGGATTTAAGAAACGCTTTTCCTGAAAATAGTGCTCAAATTAATTAACTTGGAGGAAAGGCTGGTTTGTTTTTTTTTTTCTGGTCTGGATTTAATTTATTTTTTCCCAAAGAGTTTTTATTGCGTGATAAATGGTAAGGAGTATTACCTTCTTGGACATCACCTAAACTCAAGGAGGCCAGTCCTTTGAGACCCCAGGAGACCAGCAAGCCTGGGATTTGCCAAGGGCAGAGGAGGTACTGACTCAGCTCTTTCCTGGAGAAGAACTATCGATAGTTCATAAAGGGGGCGGGAGGATGCAGGACATATTGGAAGGTGGTAGTAGGTGCTGATGAAGAAAAAAAATCCATATAAGATCATAAAGAGTAGTAGTGGTGGCCCAGCACAGTAGTGGTGGCCTGGATTCTAGCAGAGTAGTAGCAGATTCTAGCAGATCATAAAGTAGTAGCAGATTCTAGCAGATCATAAAGAGTAGTAGTGGTGGCCTGGATTCTAGCACTTTCTGACACTAACTGGGTCGTTTCATTTCCTTTCTCTAAGCTATCATTTCTTTATTTATACAAGGGACTAATCATTTCGATTGGGTCTGACAGTCAGGCTGATTGTCATGAGAATGAGGCAAAGATACCTGTGGCTGCATTTTGTGTTCAGCTCTGTGATAGCTGAGAAGCATCTAGAAGGGTGTTTCCAGTCCCAGGGCAGAGAACACAGGGTTTGCTGTTAGGAAGATCTGAAAGCAAGGCCAGCACTTCAGTTATAATCCGTGTGATTGTGGGTCAGTCATTTAGCTTCTCTGGGCTTTTATTTCCAATATGCAAAATGAGGATAAATATAAACACATCATAGCAGCATAGAGAAAAAAAAATGGATGAAAAGATCCAACCCATAATTGAACAATAAATGCTAGTTCCCTCCTCCACCCTAGTGCCAAGCAATACAACTCTTAGAGGCACTTAAGAAAAACAACTGTATAAATATATTTGAGGGCCTCCCTACTGGCACAGGGGTTAAAGTCAGCACTATGTAGCTATCCCCAGCCACTGGAGCATGAGTTCAATCCTCAGCCAAGTAGCTAACCCACACATCACAGCAGACCTCTCCTGTCTCACCCGCTGCTCCCCTCAGCAGTGTGTTTCAGTAGATCCACCTGCTCTGTTCCCCACTCTGTCTCTAATGAATCTTCTTATCCACCACACCTCTGGCCTACACCCAGTTCTTGTATGCATAAACAAATAAATGTAAATCTTTAAAAAAATGTGTTTGAATGGACACAAAGATTAAATATCATGCACATATTTATCCTTAAAAACTTTTTTTTTCTCCTGGATACACTGATCCCAGTCAGACCAGAATGAAAACCATTAAAATATCATATAAACTCCTAGTTTCTACAGAACTTTTCAGTTTAGGAGGTTCCAAATCTTAACTATATAGTTGACATGAACTTGCCCACCTTTCTGATAAGTTCTTTCTCTGGGTCTTGTCCCCATCTTATACTCAAGAAATACAGATTTCTTATCCACCCCAACCAGCATTCCTTAACCGGGAATATATGGATGGATTTTAAGAGTCCATAATCCTTTGGGGCCTCCCCGGTGGCTTTTGGGTTAAGTCTCAGCACTATCACCACTATGGTCTGAGTTCGACCCCTGGCCAGGGAGCTACCCTCATGGCGCAGCAGAACTCTCCTGTCTCGCCCACGGCTCCCCTCAGCAGTGTATTTCAGTAAATCCACCCATTCTGCTCCCCACTTTGTCTCTGGTGAATCCTTTCACCTCCCCTACCTCTAGCCTACACCTCAGTTCTTCTACACAAAATAAAATAAAATATAACAAAATAAATACATTTTAAAAATCCTTTGAAACTTAATATGTGAGTATTTCTGGCTATTATATCCATTCCTTTCATTGGGACTCAGATGAAGGTGATTTGTGATCCTCTACAAAAAATTAGACTAATTGACTTAGACCAAATCAAGTGTTGATGGCAAACCCATTTAAAATATCTAAAATTCCAGAGTTGATTATTACATAAGGAACCTTTCTATTTGAAGAAATCCCTTCAGAAATCACTCTTCTTTGTATGGAGGGCTATTCCATGTACCTGCATAAAAAGATTGCACACACACACACACACACACAGTCACTGCCCAGGGCTTAGTGTTCTCCATGGCAGCTGGTACCACAGACTCCCAGAGAACATGCTAGTCTTTCGGGCCTCCCAGCTGGCACAGCAGTTGAGCACTGGGTTGCAAAGCTGCCCGCAGCCTCTACAGCGCCTGCTAAATCCCTGGCCGCCGGGTGATGGTCCCACATGGGGTGCAGACCTCTCCTGCCGCCTGCTGCTCCCCTCAGCAGTGTACTTCATCAGTCTGCCTGCTCTGCTCCCCGCTCTGGCTCTGGTGAATTCTCTCACCCTCCCATGTTTGTGACTGTACCCAGTGCTTGTATAAAAAATAAATAAATGAATCTTTAAAAAAGAAAAAAAAAGAACACACTAGTCTTTCAAAGCATCTTTTGGCCTTGGCACTGCTCCAGGCTGCCTGTTCATAGTTTACAGGTGAAGCAAAGGGAAGGAAAATATCTTGCCTTTGAGACATGCAGCTGGGATGATCCCCCTCATGCCTGACTACCAGACCACAATTAAGAGAGGAAGGCAAGCAGCAGAGCTTATGCAATCAGAGTGACTGCTGAGGTGTTTCAAAGCATGAAAATGCAACCTTGCCAGTCAGTGGACACTTTGCAGGGACACTGGGCTTGCACCCACCCCTGGGCTTGGTGATCCCTGCAGTAGTTAGAAGCTATATGACAGGCCTACAGACATTGCTCTGATCAAAGGCAAGAGTGTGATGTCTTTCCTACATTCACAGAAATCTAGAAGCAAGGCCATGCTCTGAAATGTGCATTTTTTTCCCCACAGACTCTAAGACATCCCTTGGTCAGACACAGCCTTAGACCTTCATTCACTCAAGACAATGACTATTACTATCCTTATATCTTACATTCCCGATGTGTGTGTTTGTACAGTAGTCAAGCACATGGGATAGACGACCTAAGGAAATGAATGCAGTGAGTCCCCAAGCATATTGTGACATGGATAAGTTTCCTGTTTCCAATCGCAGAGCAGCAATTAAAGGCAGGTGAAGGACTGCTGATGTGGACCTAGGCTTCTATTTCCTGGCCTCCTACCAGAGCCCAACTCTGAACTTGGCATGCAGCAAGTACTCGAATATTGGTGGGATATAAAGTCACACTCACTGGGCCTCCCCAGTGGCGCAGCGGTTGAGCGCTGGGTTGCGAAGCCTCCCGCGGCCTCTGCGGCGCTGGTTCGATCCCCGGCTGCTCCCGGGCCACCAGAGGAGGGTCCCACATGGCGCGCAGACCTCTCCTGCCGCCCGCTGCTCCCCTCAGCAGTGTACTTCGGTCCTTCT
The DNA here is from genome assembly GCF_014898055.3 of Talpa occidentalis. Lineage (NCBI taxonomy): Eukaryota > Metazoa > Chordata > Mammalia > Eulipotyphla > Talpidae > Talpa > Talpa occidentalis. The sequence goes on along the minus strand of NW_023601212.1, from coordinate 29,176,364 downwards.
GCCTGCTCTGCTCCCTGCTCTGGCTCTGGTGAATTCTCTCACCCTCCCGCGCTCCTGACTGTACCCAGTCCATGTACAAACAAAAAACAAACAAACAAACAAACAAATAAATAAATAAAACATGCCTCTATAAAAAAAAAAAAAAGTCACACTCACTAGTTTTTTTTCCTCATCCTCATTTCAAGTATAACAACAGCCATTATTGATTTAAGCACCATTTCTCAGCATGTCACCCATGAATGATTTGCCTTAGCATCACTTTAGCACCTTGGTTAACATGCAATATCTTCAGTCCTTTCCCTGACACTCTGAGGAAAGATAATTAGGGATGAGGCCCAAGAATCTGCATTTTAATAAGCCCATGAAGTGAACCTTATATTCTTTGAAATTGGAGAACCACTGACTTAGATGAATAGATATTTGTCCAGTAGTACCTTTAAGTCCTTTCGAAGAGCCCTTAGTAAATCAATTAAATCATGTACTGAGGCATCTCTGAAACAGCACAAAGCCTTTCTTCTGAATGAGTTAGAATTGAGTATCAGAAGGTTTAAACAAATTAATTCTAAAGGTAATTTTTACTTTTTTATTTTATTTTATATAATTATTACATCATTTTTCATTTTTGCACAATGTATGCACTTTCATTTTGGTTATATTCCCCATACAATTCCCACCACCCTTATTTTGACCCTAATCCTTTCTCTTCTCCCCCCCACCCTCGCCTTAGTGTGTCTCTGTTTTATAGTTGCTTGTTGGTTTTGATTTCTTCTTTGTTATGATTAGTCTTTTTTCTGGTCCCTTATTTAGGTTTTCTAAATTCCTGCCATGTGTGAGACCATTCGGTATTTTTCTTTTTCTTTCTGGCTTATTTCACTGAGCATGATCCCCACAGAGAACCCCAAAAATGCCACAGAAAAATTAATTAAACTAATCAATCTGTTTAGTAAAATGGCAGGATACAAAATCAACACACAAAAAATCAGTAGCCTTCCTATACACAAACAATAAATCTGAAGAAGAAATCAAAAAAACCATCCCTTTTATTATTGAAACAAAAAAAAAAAAATCAAATACGTGGGAATAAACCTAACAAAAGAGGTAAAGGACCTATACAAAGAAAACTATAAAACACTGTTAAAAGAAACAGAAGACACAAAGAAATGGAAAGACATCCCCTGCTCATGGATTGGAAGAATCAATATTATCAAAATGACCATCAGCAATTTACAGATCTAAGGGTAAATTTTACTCGTACATCTAGTTACTGCCTCAAGATCTCCTGTCTGTGTACGAGACATGTTTACCCCAGAATGTTCTTCCTCTCTGCAACTCATCATCCCATCTGACTGAAGAGGCACACAGGCCTAGAAGCATCCACCAAGTCTCCTGCCTTTTCCTGGGGCCAGTGACCCCTATTAGTAGGAGAGACAATTCTGTGGGGTGAGTCTACCAGTCACTACTATTTTCTTGATAAAAGTGTCGTTTGGGGAGGAATTGGATGTGATGGAGAAATGGAAGCAGATGATAAAAGAGGGGGAAGTGGAGAGGGAAGGAAAGCGCAGGAGAGAGGAAGAAGAGGTTTGAGAAGGGGGGCAGGGAGAGTTGTTTCTCTTGCTGGAATAGCCCCCTGTGGTCTTGAAAGAATTCTGCATCAGCAAATCCTTTAATGGAGTGAGGATTAAAGGACTGGCCCAGGCGAACAAAGGGGGCAAATAAAGAATCAAGACAAACAGAAGAAAACAGAAACAAGGACTGGCAAGAGTAAAAAGAATGTGAAGCACAAAGACTCCAGAGAAATGAGGTTTTTTTTTTTTTTTTGACTCTGCAAACACTTCATTTTACTACACTTAATTAATCATAACACAGGAACATAAATGTTTAAAGGGTGAAATAAAATGTACAGAATATAGTTATACTCAACAAAAATGAGAACACATAAATTTAACATAAGGTTGTCATTTCAGGTCTCTCCCGGCACACAGAATGATGGCATCTCCATTTCAATTCCTCTCAGTCACAAGCAAATTCACAGTCTTGAAGCTCTTTTTCAGTTCCGCTAAAATCAATGAGTGAAATGCAAGAGAAAAGAGGAAAAAATGCTCCAAAGAGAGGGAAAGGGGGGGGGGGGAAAGAGCAAGTGACAGAGACAGAAATGACTTCATTCTCTCCCGCCAGCGTCTTTAGACCAGGAAGTTCTCTACCATATCTAAATCCAATCTCTTCTGCAATTCCACCCAATTTCGTGTTCTTCTGGACCAGCCCAATAGGAGAAGATGACAATCTATTCATTCAAAATGCCACAACATGAAAGAAAAATTAATTGGATCCACCAAGCTCTGTTTTCTGAAATCTTGGCTCTGTAAGAAAGCAGGGCCTTAGATGAATGGGTAGAGGCAGGAACAACCCTCAAGACGACAAAATCTGCCTTCTGCCCAATTTAAAAGTCATCTGGATTTCCTGTCACCCTGCCTCAGGTCTGCTGCTGCAACTGACCTTGTGATCACTCTGGGTCTGTGGATTCAGATCCACATGGGTGGAGGTGATCAACTTCTCCTCCAATGGGGGGTAAAGGAGCTTTCCTGCCACATTCTTGTGTTGACCTGTTCTCAGGCTTACCCCTCACCTGACCATTGAGGATGTGGAGGAGGTGCATCTTGCAACCAGCACCCTCTCTCTGGCAACTTGTGCTTTGGTCTCTGAAGGGATGATGTTCTCTGCCTTATCCTTGCTGGATTCACCTGTTCCCCAAGACCTGAGCTCTGCCATTGTCTCCCCACTATTCGTGGGTTCTGCTCATGCCTGTCAGAGCTCCAGCCTGACCACCTTCTTTTGGACTTCTTTGCCTGCTCACCACTCCCTAGTCCAGTTGCCCCACATCTGGCACACCCCAACTCCCTCTGACTGGCCTGGTATGATGAGCAGCTCTTCATCTCTCTGAAGATTCAAAGAGCCTGTACAAGTCCAAATCCCAAGCCAAACCCAGGTCTGGAGGTTTGCCTTGTGGTTCCACCCCTAGGTTTGTTCTATTGACCAGTGCAGGTAACTTTCCCAGTCCACTGGCTTTGGGGGCCTGCCTTTCAGTGAGCAGTCCTACTTGGGTGACTGAAGCATGTTGGGAAGCCCCCTGGGGTTCTAGCCTGTCTTTGAAAGACCTCAAAGATCCATGCTATGCCCATGATCTTGCTACAGCTGCTTCAGTCTTCCCAGTGGCCAAAGTCTGTATGGCTGATCCACCATGGAAGCTTATTCTCAGTCCCAGAACAAGCCAATCAGACCAACTCCTACCTTTTTCAAAGGTCTTGAATCACTTTGAGGTCATAGAAGACAGTGGTCAAGGATATATATTTTCTTTTTTTAAAAAGATTTATTTATTTATGCATACAAGAACTGGTGTGTAGGCCAGAGGTGCGGGGGTGAGAGGATACACCAGAGACAGACTGGGGAACAGAACAGGCAGATCAACTGCAATACACTGCTGAGGGGAGCAGAGGGCAAGACAGGAGAGGTCTGCTGCGCCATGTGTGTCAACTCCCTGGCTGGGGACTGAACTCATGCTGCAGTGGCTGAGGATAGCTTGATAGCACTGAGACTTTAACCCCTGCACTACCAGGGAGGCCCAAGGATACACATTTTCATGTCCCATACCTGATTTAAATATTGACTCTACAAGTGATTCCCTCTGGAATCTTAGACAAAGTACTTAACTATTCTCAGCTCCCTATAAAATGGGGCTATAATCTTAGAGAACTTGTGTTGAGGTTCACTATATTTATGTGAAGTTTTTATCATAGTGTCTGGCACAAGGATGCTACTGGAGAAAAGGTGATGAATAGTTTCAGCCTCTCCTAAGTCCCCAGGGCTACATAATTGTTCTGTGGAAGCTTTGTCATTATTATAGAGACAGACTTCAGTTAATGCCAAGCTAGGGAGACCTTTTACTTTGTCATAATTCTGCCTGTGCCTCCAGCCCATCTCTGTGGCTCCCCTGTGCTGAGTTTAGCCATGGCCTTTGAACCTGCAGGGCCAATGCTAGATAAGGACGTCATTCCTGCAGCAGGGAGAGCTCATCCTCCCTAGCAGCTCCCTGTTCCCTCCAGCTGCTCCTTCCACCATCTAGAATTATATAAGGGCTTCCCAGGTGGCGCAGTGGGTTGAGTGACTGGCCAGGGAGATTGCCACATGGCACAGCAGACCTTTCCTGTCATGCCTGCTGCTCCCCTCATCAGTGTATTTCAGTCTATCTGCCTGTTCTGCTCCCCACTCTGTCTCTGGTGAATTCTCTCACCTTCTCCTGCCTCTGGCCTGTACCCCAGCTCTTGTATAAAAATAAATAAATCTTAAAAAAAAAAGAATTATATAAGGCAGCATCCAAAATGGGTTTTCTCTATGCCCTGAATTATGACCTAGTGTCTTCTTTAAGGTGCTCTGGGTTCATTTTGCTACTCCTGAGTATGTCTAGTACTATAACCATATCTATTGTCCTGCATCTTAGCCCAGAGATGCTTCAAGGACCCACAATCAGCCTATGTTATGTCAGCGAACATTTGCTTTCCTTGACAAAGGCCCAGCTGTTTGTTTGCCAGTAGGTAGATGTTCATAGGCCTTGTAATTGGGCTCAAGTGACCCATGAGGGGTCAAGATTAATATGTGAAGAGATAGAGTCACTTATTACTAACTAAGCACTACACACCTACTGCTCTCTGAGGGGCTGTGGCTCCTGACCTGCTTCCCACTATCCATAATTGCCATATTGACTATTCGTAATTGTCATATTGACTGATAAATTTCAATTTGTAAATCCAATTCTGAAGGATTCTAGAGTCACTTCCAAGTTCATCAGCAAATATCATAATCAATTAATAGTGTCTATTTTGGTCACTTGAAGAGAGGGGCAGTATTTCATCAATAGCCCTGGGGGCTGGGAAGTCAGGTATTGCCTTCTGAAATCTGAGATCATGCTGACTGACACCCTGGAGAATGCAGACACTCAGACAATCACCAGGACCTGGCAAGTTGATGGGAAAATCACCTCAGTTCTTTCCCTTTCTTGGTCTAGTAGCCCATGAAGAAAAGTCTACTTCTCATCCCTGGAATCTGCTCTGACCTCATAATGTGCCCCTCAAGGACAGTGAAAAGGACAGTGAAAATGACAGCCAGTTCTGAGCCTGGAACTGAAGGGGTCTTGCAACCACCCACAGCAGCCCTCATGGAGTCCTTTACGTGTTCCGAGAACAAGCCCAGGCTTGAGACAGAGACCACGGGGACCAGATTCCGGTCGCCCATCAGGAACCATCCACAACCAGCCTTTTTCCAGCTGAGCCACAGGCTGAAGACAGACACAGGGTGAGCCCAGCATAGCAGAGCTACCATGAGATAGATGAATGTTCATTGCTTTGTGCTGCTGGGCTTTGTGTGTTTGGTTTCCTTACACAGGATTATTATAGTAATAGATAATGGATTTAAAAAGATAGCAATAGATTATATCCTGATGAGTCCAGCCACATATACTGACCATGAATTTAGATTTTTTTTAAAAAAGTAAATTGCTCTTCCCCAGTCTAGCTGATTCAGTCCAAGACTTGGTGTTTTAACAAGCACATATCTAACTATCTGTGGTGAAGGGAAAGTTATTTTTTACATGTTCCTTTGTATTTATTTTTACTTTGTATTTGAAATGATTACAGATTCATAAGAAATTGCAAAAAATAGCATAGTACAGAGAGTACCAGGTTTAGGGGTTTGGGGTTATTTTTCCATGCTGTTTGGATTAAGTGCTTTTATAAAATACAACAGAAATGAATTACCAGGAAATTTTATAAAAATTGAAGACATAAAATGTTAACCAAATTCTTTATCATTGAATTCAGCAGAACAGATCTAAAATTACAGAAACATATGAAATTCTAAAAGCTTATGAAATGCTTATTTTCAGTTTGTATTTATATCTCATTGCCCACCAATGTTTCATGGCCTGGCGCCGATCCACAGACCACACCTAAGTGGCTTTACTTTGAATTTTTCTGGCGATCTTCTGATATGAGAAATGGAAACGAAGCTTGAATATAGCAGGGATAATTTTGGTCTCAAATGATCCTATCACAGAGAAGGTCTCTCATAGAGGATATTTTTAAAATATCTTTTACCCTAAGTGCTATAAAAGAGTGTTTTTGTGGTTATCTCGCCCTGGATGATGGGAAGAAAAATCATGAAGCTGGCTTCAGCCTCTATGCTGGAATTTTCCTCTACTTATTTTCTTCTTTATCCTCACCACTGAACCAAATAAGCAAAACCAAATAAGCAAAAATACAAACAAAGTCATATCAGTGCAGATGTTGTAGATACGTTTGGGTCTAACGAATGTGAATCAAAAAGAAATTATTATTGGATAATAGGTCCCTGATACAAGATGGTTTGTTTGTGTATGTTTTAATTTACTAAAGTTATCTTTTGAAGAGAACCATCTTAAGTCAATGAGTTAGACTCTAGTGTGACCCATTCCCATTTTCTTGAATCTTTGGGGAATAAGTCCTGAGAGACAAGTCCCCTGTTTCAGAAGTAGATCAGAATGGAGACCCAGTGAAAAATTCTTTGCTCAAAAAGGCAGAAGTGGGAGTGGAATTAGGACATATCTGGAAGGCTATGTGGAGGTTCCTCAAATTACTAAAAATGGAGCTACCATATGACCCAGCAATTTCACTCCTAGGAATCTACACAAATGACACAAAAACATTAATTCAAAAAGATAACTGCACCTTTACGTTTATTGCAGCACTATTTGTAATAGGTAATATGTTGAAACAACCCAAATGCCCAAAAATAGGGCCTCTCTGGTGGCTCAAGGGGTTAAGCACAGCACTATGAAGCTATCCACAGTCTCTGCAGCATGAGTTCGATCCCCCGGCCTGCCAGGGAGCTACCCACATGGCGCAGCAGAACTTTCCTGTCAATCTACTGCCCCCGTCAGCAGTGTATTTCAGTCAGTCTGTCTGCCTGTTCTGTTCTCCACTTTCTCTAGGGAATCCTCTCACCCTGCCTACACCTCTGGCCTGAACCCCAGTTCTTGTGTACATAAATAAATAAATCTTAAAAAAAAAACCCAAATGCCCAAAAATAGAACACCGGATCAAGAAAATGCAGTACATATACACAATGGAATACTATTTAGCAACTCCTGACATCAAAAAAGATAAACTCATGCCATTTGCAGCAACATGGATGGAGCTGGAAGGGATCATGCTCTGTGAAATAAGCCAGAAGGAAAAAGAAAAGTATTGAATGGTTTCACTTATAGGAGTAATATAAGATTACCAAAATAAGGGATCAGGAAAATAATAATAATAATAATAATAATAATAATATAACAAAATTAGCAGGCAACCAAAACTCAGAGACATTCTGAGAGGGAGGGGAAGGAAAGGAATCAAAAAAGGGGAGCGAGCTCAGGAGACTATAGTGATTGGTTCACGGATAAATTGGTGGTGGGAATTTTATAGGGAATACACAATGATATAAACGAAAATTCAAAAAATAATTCAAAATTATTTTGAATTAAAAAATTAAAATTCAAAAAATAATTTAAAAAAAACAGATGTGACCACAAACCATGGCTGTTGAGGTTGGTATAATAGCTAAAGATGATACACCCATTAAGATCATAGCCTCTTCTGCCCTGATTCTCTCCAAGATGAGGAGGCAGGGCCAGCAGGCTCATGACCCTCTGATACCATAAGTCAATGCCCTCTTGGCAAACAGTGTGTTAGACATTTGGCATAATGACAGTGAGGGAGCAGGTAGTCTGTGCCATTTTTCTCTTTTCCTCTTTGTCCACCTAGCTAATAAATGGACTTCTGTTCCCAAGTGTTACAAAAAAAGTTGAATTTAATTGGAACATGACAAAGGACTAGAGATGAACAGAGACCATCTGTAAATAACTGAAATCTTAGCTCAGTTTCACCCTCTGCAACATATTTCTGTATCTGTTCCCACCTCTGCATCTATGCGTCTTCGAAAAAACAAATCTAATCATGTCACGATCATGTTTTAAAAGGATTCCTTGGTTTTCCATGGATCTTCGAATAAAATTCTAAGACTTTAAAATGGTTTGATGGTCCAGCATGATTAAGAAGATAATCAGCACTCACGGTTATACACTTTCCTTCTCTACTTTGCCCCCGTCACATTGGCCTAGTCTCCTTCCTCACACTTAGCTCCTTCCCATTTCTGAATCTCCCATCCTCTGGCACTTCCTCATAATTTCTCATTTTTCATTTCTCAGTCTTCTACTCCCAGACTGAGTTAAACTCCTGACATGAGGGATTTAGATTTCCTTCCCCCATGGATATCATCCAAACATGATCATAAACTCGTGTGCATGAAACCTGTTCAGTATCTTTCACTACGAGAAGGTTGTGAGTTCCAGGATGCCAGAGACTGTGGATGTCTCGGGCATCTCTGTCTTCATCACATAGCAGTAATCACTGGTTCATTCAATATACTTCTTCCATGAATACAAAGCAACTTCAGTGCCAGTTGTATTACCAGCATTGCAAGCAGAACTGCCAGATTTTGCATTCAAGTGATAAAGAAAAAGCGACACATGACTTTTTCGTCTAGAATTTGACCTTAGATGAACTCAAAATAGTAACACGTATTTTTTTCCAAGATTAGAAAAAAAAATTGTAAATAAAAAACCAAACTTTCTTAGAGAGCACAGCTAGATAAAGACACTCTTTAAAGTTGAACAAATGAACTTGAACTTAACAGAGTCTTGCTAGATTTCTATCTGCTGGAAACAGAGATGATGATCCATCATGGTGTGGGTTCTCCCAGTTCTTGCTGTGAAGCAGGACTATCTCCTGTGGCTGTGACCTTACCTAAACTAATTTAATAGTTTCCTTTTGGCCTTAGGCTAATGGTTGTCAATGCAATCTTCAATAGCAGCATCTTTTGGTTGAGAGAAAACATAGTTGTATATGTTTGTCAGCCGAGATTATACCTTTGGGATTACATTCAAATGAAGCCTTATTCAATTCTCCAATTTTTATCTTCAATACCAACAGTTACCCAGCTTCTAAGAAGTCTGAGGTATCACATAAAGAATAGTAATCATTTTTGGTGCCCCCCCTCCAATTTATATAAGTTAGCTACTAAATGCATATGTCCTCATTTATCCCTAAGAAAAATATCTTGGAAGGCAGGCCTCTAGATTGAGCTCTTTGTTTTGTTGGCTTCTCTGTTTTATCTCTGTTTTGAACTTTTAATAAAACAGTTGAAGCATGTTTGTCAATACAGTGCCCATCCATAAAACTTCTGGAATATACTTACAGTGAAACTCCTACACGACTATAGATCAATTTCTTTTAGAAATAATCCAGCATAGTGATTGCTTATCCAAAAAGTGGCTTTTTTGAATGTCTAGATTTTTCCCCTTTCCATCACTATCAAACCCATGAATATTAACTTCATATTTAACAATTTCCAGTCCTATCCGCTTTCAGTGTTGAGGAACAAAAAAGACAAAGTTGAACGGATATTTATTTTTTTTTAATTTATTTATTTGTTTGTTTATTTTGTTTATAGCACTGGGTACAGTCAGAAGCACGGGAGGGTGAGAGAATTCACCAGAGCCAGAGCCAGAGCAGGGAGCAGAGCAGGCAGAAGGACCGAAGTACACTGCTGAGGGGAGCAGCGGGCAGCAGGAGAGGTCTGCGCGCCATGTGGGACCCTCCTCCGGTGGCCGGGGAGCAGCCAGGGATCGAACCGGCGCCGCAGAGGCCGCGGGCAGCTTCGCAACCCAGCGCTCAACCGCTGTGCCACCGGGGAGGCCCCCGGATATTTATTTTCATCTATAACTTGAGTGACTGCTCAATATCTTTGTCAATGGAGGAGTCCCTGTAGTCAGACTTCAATTACCAGACTGCCCCTGGAAACCCTGCACACACATACTATACCCTCACCCAGCAATATGCCTCCTTTGTCCCTCAGAGTGGTATGGCTTCCAGCCTATATACAGCATAAATGTTTCTAAATTGGTGTAAATGTGGAAATAAATGAGATCCGTTAAAGTCATATCTACTATAGTCATTTTGCATTTTTAGTAAAAACTATCTTGTTTAATAATATCCCTGTCCTGTAATAAAACAACTGACTTGTGGTGCGTAGAAGGATGTTTCGGCCAGTCCATGTCAGTAACTATTAGCAATTCCTCATTAAAAACAAACAAAAAACCCTCAGGTGGTAACTACTATTTCTGCACAATTTCCTAATGCCAAAATCATCAAGCCCAGAGTAGCATAATTCCATGAAATAGTTCAGAGATCACTGAGCACACTAGCTTTCTTTCATTTATTGTTCATTAATTGGTTAGAAGCGAGTATACTGAAGAGACTGCATGTAAAAGCAGGACAGGGAGACCCTCTATATGAAAGGCTGAAAAGATTGCAGCTTCTAGTCATCATGGGGGTAACAAAGATTGGGTTTATACGATTGTAATAAATAACTAGAAAACTCAACAAAATGTATGAGTCAATTGATTTTTAGACATTGGACAACAGACTGGAGAAATAGCAATTCCTGAAAGAAGAAAAATAAATTAGGTGAATTCAATTGTTGTTTGAGATTTCTGCCTGGAGTTAATTTCTGAATCATGCATTAAGAAGGGGGATCATAATAGGGCACAACAATCTTGATGAATAAACAGAAGAGGAAGAATGGAATCCAAGGAAACTCTGGCTGGGGGAAGGTGTAGAACAGAGTTCCAGAGAGAAGTGAGTTATATAAAAAAGCTTTACAAACCTGCGTATGGATCTTCTCACATCTTTACTGAATATGAGGCTATGTGAAAGAGACTGTGAGGCCCTCAAAGACTGAAATATTTATTATATGACTGCTTACAGAAGAAGTTTGCCAAAACTTGTCCTAGAAATAAAAAAAAAACCACAATATCTAAAATGAAATTTTCACTGGATGAAATTAACAACAGATCAGACACAGCAGAAGAAAAGGCCAGTAAATGTGAAGACATAGTAATAAAACTTATCCAAAATGAAGCCAGTGAGAAAAAATACTGAAGATGCAATGAAGAGAGGCTCAGTGACTGGGGAACAATATAAAGTCATCTAATATACATGTCAAGGATATGGCAAAATGAGGGAAAAGAGAATGAGTGTTAACAATATTTGAAGAATATAATGGCTTGAGCTTTTCCAAATGTGATTATAAGAAACTACAAATTCACATGAAATAAGGTCAATGAATTCCATACAAGGTAAACACAAAGAAAATTCTGCTAAGGGACATCCTAATCAAATTGCTTAAAACCAGAAACAAAGTCACGTATGTACAGATAAAAATAAGAATGAAAGAAAAAACATTTTAAATCCGAAATCAATAGAATAACGTCTTTAAAGAACTGAAAGGAATAAAAAGCTAACAACTTAGTATTCTATATTCAGTGAAAATAGCCTTCATTTTAAAAATGAAGACAAAATAAAACAATTTTCAGACAAACAAAAGCTGAAAGAATTTATTACCCATAAATCAGTCTACAAAAAAATTGCTGAAAGAAGTTACTTGAGCAGAAGAAATGTCTAACAGATGGAAACACAAAAAAATAAAGAGCACTTTAAAATGTCAATATTTCCTCTTCCCTTATGTTTTAATTTCTTTGAAAGATAAATGAAATTTGAAGTAAAAATATAGAATGTGTTACAGATTTTATAATATATTTAGGAGTAAAATATATGATCACAATAGCTCAGGATGGGCATGAAAAATGGGAAATATTCTGTTGCAAGAACTTTATATTATTTAGGAAATTATATAATGTTATTTGAAGGCAGTTAATAATCCAGGTGAATGAAAGCAAAACGCTTTATGGGATGAGCATGATTAAGCATCCCAACTGATGAGAGGTAAGCCCCTCTTAAGCTAGTTTGGTCTCAAATTCAGAGAACTGCATTCCAATTCCACATCCTCCAATATACACATCTAAATTTGACCCTCTTTATCTGAGTCTGAGATTACTACTTTTTTTACCTCCTATCTTTTTTTTAAGATTTATTTATTTATGCATAAAAGAGCTGAGGTACAGGCAAGAGATGCAGGGGGTGAGAGGATTCACCAGAGACAGAGTGGGGAACAGAACAGGCAGATTGACCGAAGCATACTGCTGAGGGGAGCAGGGGCTGAGTTAGGAGAGATCTGCTGCGCCATGTGGGTTTCTCTCTGGCCTGCCAGAAATCGAACTCATGCTGCAGAGGCTGCAGAATGCTTCATAGTGCAGTGCTTAACTCATTGCGCCACCAGAGAGGCCCTACCGCCTATCTTTTTATTCCTTTTTTAAATATCAATCTTAGTCCAAGCAATAAGCTAATATCTTAATTTGAGTTCCATGTTGCCTTGTAAGTTGTCGTCTACGTACTCATCTGTGGAAGAGCCTGCAAATTGTCCAGCTGTATAATTTGACCCTTGATCCTCTAAAATTCTTGTATTTTATTCAGGAACTTCAGTACCCAGCTAAAGACTGGTTCCCCAGCCTCTCTTTATTGTATGGTCATAAGAGTAAGGTCTACCACTTCTCAGTTGTGCTTTGAAAAGGACTGAAGTGTGAACCTCTGACTTCCCTCCACCCTTCTATTGGCTGACAAGCTCTTTTGATAGAGTCAGAGATTCCTATGCTCATATAAGCACTGTGCTGGGTGGGTCTCTTTGTAATAGTAGCCTAGAATAAATCATAATATAATACCACTTTAATTTTCATTGCCAAAGAGAATAGGTAACATTACATATGAACTCAAATTTCTCATGCAATCCCTGTGAAATTCCCACTGAAGTAAACAATCAGAAAATTGCTATTGCCTTTCAACTGGAAACAGATTCTAAAGAAAACCTAACCCTTACCTCCCTATTTTAAAGCTTGCTACTTTTATCCATGATAGAATCAACTTATTTCTTTAAAACACAGTTGTTTAATCTAGTCTTAAAGATAGTAGAGAGGAAGAGGCATGAAATACAGTTTTGAAGTGAAAGAAAGCAATGCAGACTCAAGTGGCAATTTGTGTGACTTGTGATGGCCCTTCAACCCTCCAAACCCCTGCTGGTTTATACAATCCATGAAGGGAGGATTGTGTCTGCTCGCCATCCCAAATAGACTTTCTAGTCACCCAATCATATTCCCAGCTTTTTCTGGGCAGTAGACTAACCTAAGTTCAGCTATTCCTATTTCCAGCACTTTCCTCTTGTGCTTGACATTTTTCTTTCATTGATCATTATGGAGAACCTGCTATCTTCATGTTAGGATTAAAATAATAAAGACAATATGAAGAATTGGATTTGGGGGACTCAGCAAAGCTGAATGTTAGAATTAGTATAGAATTCCTGCTGGAGAGATATCTGAATCCTTCCAAACCACCAGTAGTGTATCCTGTTGAGCCTCCCAGCCCCTACGTAGGCGAAGACCTACTCACCTCTGGAAAAATCTCTTCTCAAGATAAACACTATTGCAGATTAAAACCAGGATTCTCAGGAGGGCTGCTTAGCACCAACATGTTGCCTTACTTAAGTTAAGCCATCGCTGCTCTGGTGCCTGGATGGAGAATAATAGCCAGGATTGTGTAGAAACCTTCACTTTGCTTTCTATGAGGCTGCTTGATCAGGAACAAGCCCCAGGGTGGTATTACTTAATCAATAGCAGAGAGAGAGAGAAGGCACACTCACAGTAAACTGATTGCTGCATGTAGTTTCCTATGAACAGCTGCAAGACTGGTGAAAGTCCTCTAATCTCATCAAGCAAGCAGGCATATTGATTTTGAGTTCATTAATAGATGTTGGGGTGGAAGGGAAAGAAAGGAAGAGGGGGAAATGAATGCATCATTGGGATCTCCATCCTTAACAGAGGTCAAGGATCTCTATCAAAGCTGTTGATGGTCTTGGGAGAGCACAGAGCCAGGTCAGGCCCCTGGCCTAGAGCCTGGAGCCAGGTCCAACACCTAAGACCTTGGAGAAGAGCAAAGGACCTCCGAACAGGAAGCCATCAGCTTTAGTTTTTTCCTGCAAAGCACACAAAGCTTCAAAAGAGATTTCTGAGTTATTTCATCCAGGTATTTTGTCTACATCAGATCAAATAGCTTTCCATCCAAATATATGACACCACACAAATGTATAGAGGTGTTTTATTAACTCAAAGTTGCCCATCAGCCTCATCTTTCAAAGAAGCAAAATTGGGAAGGTACCTGGAAAGGACATTAAATAACAGTAAGTCTATGTGACTTGGGGTGTAGCTGCTTCTATTTCAACTCAGAATTCTGGAGATGGAACATAGGTAGGTAAGCTAGATAGGCCCTCTAAGCTCTTATTCCTGTATCTATTAACCAAAATGCCAATGGTCTGAAAGAGCTTCTGACTCACTATAAAGTGTACATTTTGAAACAGATGTTTTGATCTTTTATAAAACAGATGTATTCTTTGAAAGCTGTACATAAATTGATCCAATAATAAAATTTATGGAAATGGGAAGATGTGCTTAGAGGAATAACAATCTCCTGAACAGATAACCAGTTCACAATACATCAGGTTTTTAATATTAATTTTTATGTATTGTGGTGTTTTAAACTGTCACAATTATTTCCTGTGCATAGGGATTCAATCAAAGTCAAGCAAGATGCTTTTCAGACAGGCTCAGAATTTCATGCATTTTTCTGAGCCCTCCTTCCTTCTCTGTGGTCCAAGGTGACTTACAAGAGTATCCCATTAAGTGTGCACATATTAATTGACTATTTGTTATGGGCTAGCTATTGAACTATCATTAGTGATGTAATAGATGCTCATATAAGGATGATCCTTTATCTCAAATGACTCAAGACTTCTCAGGAAGGTGGGACATGAGCTCTGGGAGGACCAGGAAGTGGCCATTACCTAGACTTACAAAGTATGGCTGAAGGAACTTAAATCAGTAGGGCTTGTTCTGCCAAGCAGAGGGAGAGGGATTTCAGCAAGACCAAAAGCTGCCCATGAAGTATGGTATGTTGGAAGAACTCAGAGCAGAATGGCAAGAGTTTAGAGAGGAAGGCAAAGGGTCCCAGGATCTGTGGCTAGGTGTGTACAGAGGGGGAGCACTTGTGCAAGGCTCATGATAAATCCACATGTGTTCAGATGATCCTGGGAAGGCAAGGAAAGTCCTGGAGACTTTCTTCACAGAGAACTTACCAATTCAGGTTTAGGAAGGATCACTTTGACCATAGATAGTAGAATCCATAGGGGGTGGGGTGACAAAGCAGAAGGTTGGGAAAACTGTTTGGAAGATATAGCAGCCATCATAAGACCTCCCACAATTCCCATTCTCCAGGATCCCTTAGAAAGACAGTAATATCACTTGGTCATCAAACAGGAAACAGTAATAACAACTGTGAAATTAAACAGGTACATTTTAACTCTTCTGTGAAGCAGACACAATTTTTCCTTGTAGAGAGGAAAGTTTGAGATAAATAGCAGAGTATTGGTAAATAATTCAGCCTATGACCTTGCTGTTTATTGATTCCTGCAGCTGTTTATCTTCCTCTAGGCTACACAGGAAAAAAAAAAAAAAAGTAAAAAAAAAAAAAAACAATTATCACTTAATTATAAAATTGCTTGGCTTGGAAGAGACTTCTGGTTGGTTGCTGAACACTCCAAGGGGTAAGTTAATCTCTATAAACCACCCAGCCTGACTGAAGCTGCTGCTTAAAATTCCTAGCCACAAGCTTCATTATTCTCTGGATGAAAAACAAAAAGGAAAAATAAACACACACATTTCCTTTGCACGTTCAGACACTGAGCATGTCTGACCAATCAAATGACTTGAATGGTGGCTATTTCTCACCTATGGATCAGACTGAGGGCTCTGCTGAGTTAGTAGTGGGGAGCTATTTCTGTGACCTGTCGGATAGTCTGGTGTCTGACTTGTTCTGATGGGCCACCTGATCACTGTCCTCTTACTCCACGCTAAAACGATAGTGTCTATTGCCTCTTAATTCATTGTTCTCTTGTTTATTAATAACCCCTTTAAGACTTCTTTCATGTGAAGCTTGGTGTTGATAAATTAGTTTCGTTTTCGAGTGGAGCTCCTTATTTTCCTTTCTGTCTTGAATGTTAATCTCGCTGGGTAAAGGAGTCTGGGCTGGAAGTCTTTTTCTGTAAGTACTTTAAATATCTCATGCCAGTCCCTTTGTGCTGGTAATGTTTCTGCTGAAAAGTCTGCTGACAGTCTGATTGGTGTTCCCCTATAGGTTACCCTTTTTTCTCTCCATGTTTTTAGTATTCTGCCCCTGCCCTCGGTTTTCAACAACATTATGAAAATGTGTCTTGGTGTGTGTCTGTCTGGCATTATTTTGTTTGGAGCTCTTTGGGCCTGTCAGATCATGATGTCTGGTTCATTTCCCAGATTGAGAGGGTGTTCAGCAATTATTTCTTTAAATCTATTTTCTATGCCTTTCTCTTTCTCTTCTCCTTCTGGAACCCCACGATCTTTTTCTATAAGTTATCCCAAAGGACTCTTACACTATTTTCATGTTTTAGATTGTTTTTCCATTGTCATCTTTCCATGCTGTTCTCTATTTTCCTTGTGTGTTTTCTGACATTGTGCTTTCAAGCTTGATTCTCTTCGTTGCTTGTGTCTGCTGTTGAAACCCAAAATTGTAATTTTAAATTCAGTTTTAGTATTTCTTAGCTCCATTACTTCTAATTGTAGTTGTCTCATATTTTCTTTTCTTTATCTTTATTCTGTTGCTGTTTTCAATCCTCTGGGTTTGTTTGTTTGTTTGTTTGTTTTGAGTTCTGCAAACATTGTTATACCTGTTATCTTGAACTTCTCTCTGGTGATGTCTGCAGTTCTATTGGATTGAACCTCCTCTTAGGGTTATTTTTTTGTGTGTTATGTTCTGTCTCTTCATTTTTAGTTTTTATGGATTATAATAGGAATAGACTTTCAGACTTGTTTTTGCACTGTTGAAGTAATTGGAGAAACTGGACACATGAGGGGTAGTAGGTTTAAATGAGGACTGCGATAGTAGGGCAGCAAAGGATCACGTCCAGTGAACTCAAGGGTTCATTATTACCACACTGTGGGCACCAGAGTTGCTGGGTCCACAGTGAGCCTGCTCTGGGAAGCTCCTCAGTCTTAGTGTCTCTTGTAGTCTTGAATCCACTTCTACCCCAGGCTCTTTTTAAGCACCGGATGCAGTGCTGGGTGGATTGTAGTTGATAAGGGTCATAGGCTGGGAGTTGTTCTCTTTTCTTTTCTAGCACAGAGCCTCATCCTGGGGTGGTGCACCTGTTATTGACAGGTGCTTAAACTCTGGTTTATGCAACTGTTCATTTGTTGTTTTAGCTTTAGCCCTGGAGTAGAAAGTAGCATGGTGTTTTGAATATTCCCACCTGAGTGTTAAATAGTAGCCTCATCTATGAGGAGACACAGGTGATCTGACCTGATCACCCCACTGGTTCAGGCTCCAGGTATTCTATATTAAGAGCCTCCAGCTCAAGCCTTACTCAGCACACCCACTCTTGCACATCTTCTATACACCCTCTGTCCTGGGTATCAGCTCTGCCTGTCTCCTGATCGAGTGCATTGCCTGGCCTCAAGAGTCCCCCACCCTGGCATGTGCCACTGAGTGAATACCTGTAGGGGGTGCTGCACAGCAGCCACTTCTCTCCTGGGTTGTGCTGTCCCAATATCATTGTGAACACAGGTCACTTAAAAGAATCTTTCTGCCCCTTTCTGCTAGATTGTTGCTCTTTGTGTGTGCTATTTTATTCCTTCAGGAGTTTTTGGCTTTGTTCTACTGCAATCCACTTGTGAGAGTCCAGGATCTTCACTCTGCTGGATTCCTCTCATGGATGGAATTTGAATATTGACCATGTCTACCCATGGGGGTGCCAGATGAAGTACACAGTGAGCATGTGTTAGCTGCTGGTGGTCATAGCAGTGAGGGGGGGTGGGTATGTTGCTGCTGCTACAGTTTTGGTAGTACTACTTCACATTGGACTACAAAAGAAAAAGGGAAATGGCAAGGTTATTTTTAAATAGAAAGTTTCTCCTTCTACTAGGCATGTGCTAGGCATGTAGAAGGAAGAGGAGAAGGCCAGAGGGGCTGACTGAGTGAGCAAGAGGGAGAGTGAGAGGCCAGGGGTGAGGTCATGTAAAGCTTTGCTGTCCCTTGCAGGGAGCTTGGCTTCTATTCTCAGAATGAATGGCAGCCATTAGAGCTTTGAATTAAGGAATGACATGATGCAACTGATGTTTAAAAGGGTCATTCTAGGCCCCTGTGTCTGAGAATAGAAGCAGCAGGACAAGGGCACGAAGCAAGGAGATGAGTTAGAAGGCAATAAACACCCCCTTTTGCTTCAGCTAGCACTACTGGAGACTCTGTCTCCAGACTAGGCACAGAGAATTAGAAAGGGACCAAAGGGAGTGCTGAGCAGAAATGATTACAAAGGAGCGAGCACACAGGAAAAAAGTCAGGAGAAAGGGTTAAGTGAGCTCACGGCTGGGCCCAGGCGAGAAGAGCATACGGAGCCAGCAGCTGTCACATGTCCAGGGCAGGGAGGGCACTGGGCTCACTCACCTGCACAGAAGCTCTGACAAAAGCCTGACCCAGGTCAGGCAGACAGGCTGGCCTGGCATGCAGCAGAGGACAGCAGTGCCCTGTCCTCCAGCCTGCCCTGAGCTGTTGGGGGAGGATATGGAAGTCCAAGCAGAGTTTGTAAAAGACTTCCAAACAACTGCTATGTCCCAATGTGCCTTGGCCCTGTCTGAAAACTGGGGATGGTCCAGTTTCTCTCAATAGTCATGTCCTGGTGAGTCTTAATCTAAAACCTGATGCCAGCCACTTCCTCTCTCCACCGCCATCCTTCCAACCCTTGTCTTTTTCTTCTTTTCTTTCTTTTCTGTGGCGAGGATCAAAAAGCAGACTGAGCCCAAATGTGTGCTTGAAGAGGATGTAGGCCAACCAGCATGTTGAGAGGGCAGAGCTGTGTGCAAACTCCAGCTGGAAACAAGAAGCCACAATCAGTTCTATAGCTGGGGCACCTCCACCAAGGTCAGGAGGCTTCTCCACAGAGGAAAAGTCAAAAATTGATCTAGCATTTACAGGCATTCCCTGTGGAGGCTCCTCCATCAGCCACAGAGTTTGTCTGGCCCAAGACAACGTCCGACAAGGCTGCCTCCCTGCCCTCCTACCCCTGCTTGGCACAACTCCCAACTTACCCTCTGTCTCCTGGATCTTCTAGTTTTGAATTCACATATCTTTTCCCATCTTATTCCAGGTTTTCACATTCACATGCAGACCCCCCAGTCCTGTCTCAGTGTTTGGCCTAGAACTGGTGATCCATACAGGTCTGAATGTTGTTGAGTGAAGAAGGTATTGCACCTGACTGCCAACCACCTCTGTCTTTAACAATGGCCCTCTCTTCCTTGTGTTCCACAAAGATATGTGAGAGATGTGCTTGTCTTACAGTCTCTAAGCTCCCCAGGAGAGGAGGCATGGCCTTTGTGCTCTGCACCCCTCAGCAAGTACAGTCGTGACCTTCATCTCTCATCTAATAGAAACATCTCTATCATGCACATTCACCTCAGACATTTTGTAGTAGCTGGCATGGGGCCACAGAGTGTGCCCCAGCCCCTGAGTTCTAGAAAAAGGGCTGGCGAAGTGAAAGGGCTTGGACTGCTAATGCCAAAGCCTTGACCTCTGTGACACAGATAAGTTACTCCCATTTTGAAAGCTCAGTTTTCTCATCTGTAAAATAAGAATGTGGATGGATGGATGACATGTAGGCCCTTTTCAATGGAGCTATATTGTGATTGGAAGTAAAGAGACACTAAGGTCATGAAGCAAAGCGATCACAGAGCAATGGCACAGATTAACTGAGAGGCAGGTTGTGAGTTGTGTCGACTGGCATCCTGAAGTCAGAATTTGTCTTCAGGTCCAGGCCCGCTGGACCTCAATAAAACAAAAAGTTAAAAAATGAGTTTTTTTTTTTTCTTTTTAAAGAGATTACTGTCTAGTATTTCCTGATAAAATATAATGATTCAGCACTAAGAAGAAACGACCCGTCAAATCATAAAAGGACACGGAGCCACTTTAAATGCACGTTACTAAGTAAATGAAGTCAATCTAAAAAGACTACATACTGGATGATTCCAACTTTCTGACACACTGGAAAAGGCAAAATTATGAAGACTGTAAAAAGATCAGTGGTTAGCAGGGGCTGGGGGCAGGAAAGGATGAATCGGCAAAGCACAGAGGATTTGTAGGGCAGTGAAACTATTCTGTTTGGCACTATCATGAGTACTACATTGGATTATGTATGTGTCAAATCCCACAGGATGTACATCACCAAGACTAAGGCCTAATGTAAACCATGAACTCTGGGTTATGATGAAGCATCAGTGTGGGTTCAGCTGTTGTAACAAATGTAGTCCTGTGGTACAGGATGTCAGTAGAATGTGTGTGGGGAGAATGTGGCTGCGTGGGAACATGGGGTGTGGGGTAACTCTTGTAATTTCTGCTCAATTTTTCTGTGAACCTGAAACTGCTCTAAAAAATGTCAATTAAAAAAGAATGATGAGAAAACGAATAAAGCAGGATTTGAAGTAAGTTCTCAGCAATAGGTAGGTATAAAGAGCAGGGACTGTGTATCCAAAGCTCAGCTGGACTCAGGGGCTGTGGGTAAGGAGGTGAGTCAGAGCAGACAGGTTTTATGGGGGAGAAGGGAGAATCAGCCTTGAAGGTTGCTGGGAAGACCTTAAATTCCAATGTAAAGAGCCTAAATTGTAATCAGCAGTCAAAGAGGTCCCGGAAGGTTTTCACACAACACTACCAGATACCTAAAAAGTGCTTTAGAATTATTAATATCCTAAATAGGCCTATCCTAAATAGGCCTGTTATTTGGGACGTTAGCTTTTTTGAGGAGTGGAGCCACATCTTTAAGTTTAATCACGTGAGATTCCTTCCTGTTATCACATGAGGAACTCAAAAGTGCTTAAAACAATTTAAATCAAATAAATAGATAGCTCAGTTCATGAGCATTCTGCTTCATAAGAATCTTCCATTACCAATATGGTATTGCCCATATTGCCTGGAAAATTACAGGCTTTTAGGGACTCCTGTTTGATAGATTTGTCTAAATGTCTAAATGTGTCTAAAAGGAAATGCACAATGTAGACCCCATCAGCACTGGGGACTCAACATGCCGAATGCTTAAGTATCAAGAAAAGATTTTCATTTGTGCTCTCCTACAGTGTGCTATCTTCAAAGGTCCCTAGATTTATTATTTCATCAACAGCTCAGAGAGGGGGGTTTGTATGGGATCAAACAAACACAGTACGATGGGAAGGCTGGCAGGTGATAGCGTATAAATTGCCGATGGAAAATGTCAAAAGTTGACATCAGAGCAGTGGGCAGGTGGGGGGCATGCAGAACTGAGAACAAATGACCGTATCTTTCTGGGAGCCAATTCCTTATACATTCCAACTAATGCACCATGAGAAACTTGGGACTCAGAAACCCACTGAGAATCTACTGAAACCCATTAACTCAAAATATATCCCTTATTAAAAATTTTTAAAGCATCTCTTCATTTCTATACCTATTCTCCCATTTGTTACCCTCTCTCCTACATCTCTCTCTCTCTCTCTCTCTCTCTCTCTCTCTCTCTCACACACACACACACACACACGCACACTCACTCACTCCTGCATGCTCCTTTTTAACTATCCCATGAATCCCCTTGTTTCTTTTACATCTCATTCTTTACCTCTGCTTGATCCATCTTTCAAGGGTAGTTTCAGTAATTAAAGGACCTTCCAAGGCAGGAAATTATATAACCTTTGTCATTGCCAGAGCCTTGAAGACTGAGAAACTCAATAAAGGGAGTTTATATCTCTATCACCAACTTCTGTGTTCATGAGCAGAGACTTTGTCCTGAGTCAGTCTCTGTGTTTCTGGATAAGAAAGTAACAAGGAGTGTTGAGACATTAAATTTGGGGGCTGATACAGAGTGGGTGCTCTATGTGTATCCATTTATCTTCGCACCTCACCCCACCCAGTCTCTGCACAAATGCCACCTCACCACACCCTCTAAAACAACTGCCAGCTTCTGCACAACCTTCTCTCCCCTTGCCCTGCTTCTATTTCACAGCACTTCTCATAACTTGACCCCAGAATAAAAAGTTTTTTCTTGTGGCTAGCCTCCTCCGTTAAGATGCAAGTTCATTACATTTTTCATCGTCCACATCACCACGGGGCAGGTACTATCTAGACAGAGACAAGGTAAGACAAGGAGCAAAGGGACTTTGCCAAGGTCACACAACTACCAGCTAAGGGCAGAGCCTGAAACCCAGGGCTGCTTCTCCTCCTGACCCAATGCTCTCAACGCAGTGCTCCTCTTCCGCCTGACAGTGGGGCCCTGAAGCGAAGATGACCCCTTTATATCCAGCAGTACTCAAGCTTGAATGTGGCTTCAGTGTAAAAGCAAAATGGCCTAAAAATCTATTCGCCCTCAACTTACCTCTCCCTTCTCCTTTCCTAGTGAGACATGCTAGGATTAGCAATTAATTCTAAATTCTATGAAAATATGGACTTCCCAAGTTTCTCAGGATGCATGCTCTGGACAGAGAACAGAAATTGTATTATTTGAAGGGAACATTATGTGCATTATCTGCAATGGGATGGAGTTCAATCAGGACAACAATCTGCTAATTTTTATTCACATGTTTTTATGAGGTTCCTCGTCTCTAAGAATAGTAGGTGGTCTGCTTCCAGAGCCTAATAAATATCGCATACTTTATTTCTCAAAACCAGACTTACTCTGCTGTCAACTCTCCACTACTGGTCTCAGTAGTTTTCCTCCATAGAATCATATGATGTGCCCAATTTTTTTTTTCCCAATTGTTGCAGCCATCTGGGGCTATCACTGCCCAGCACGGGCCCCTGTCCTTGTCATCTGCCATCCATCTCTTGGATATTCTGCTTTGGGCAGGCTTGAATATGTTCTTTGTTATAGTTGCCTTGCAGAATGCAGGCTGACATCTGGGACAGAACCCTACTCATCCCTTAGCTTTCTCTGAACATGTAGCTTCCTCCTCTGCAAGGCAGACACACCATCTTCGTTCCTCTTCAAGGACAACTTCTCTTCACCTTCTTCAACAAACCTTTATAAAATGCCCTTTTTTCCCTGGAGTCAGGCAGGTTAGGGGATACTAAATTTGGTTGCATTCTTACAAAATTAACTCAACCCATTACCCATGGTTTGTATATTAGCTTCATGCACATTACAAAGTTTTCATTAATTCCCTTCACACTCTGACCATTTGGACTGCCAAGTTGGTATCACATTGGGCTAACAAACAAATCTGCTGTAGCAAGAAAGAGGAAAATTCTTTCCTTCCTCTGAGAACATCAGGTACGTGATTTCTCTGGGGACCCTATCACAGGCTGTTTCCCCTAGGGGGCTGGCAGCACTCCTGGTAACCCTCAGTGAAAGCAGAGCCCAGGGGGTGAGGGTATGGGTGGGCTCCGGTGTTGCTTCTCCAGCTGAGCTCTAGCTAACGCTGGTGCATCACTGACACTGCTCACAAGTTATTAACAGCTGAACAGAACTCCAAACCTTCTGTTCCTCACACATTTCTAACACCTCTCCTAATCCACAGTTGTTATCAAAAGGCATTTGCAGCTGTGAAGAAAGGTGGGTGGGCAAGCTATATAAATTAATAAATAAAGAGTTTCCATGTACAATGCTCAGCTTAGCCCAGTTTGAAATCTTCCCATGACCCATTGGGATAAGGCAACCTCAGCAGGTTTCTTTTCTTTCCTGCCTTTATGCAGGAGAACATACTGCCCACTTCTGTTAGGTTGTAGATCCAGAGTTAGAAAGTATCAACAAAGAATCATCTTGGTGTTGGTGAGGAAGGATGGTGCTCACTGTGAGGACCACGTGGGATGATTCAGATCCAGGAACAATAAACCTTAAATTTTCTGAGTATGTGCATTATAAATGATGAACAATGAGCATTATCAGAAGGGAACTTCAAATCCACCAAAGGTAAAAGAAACTCTCTTGGTTTTAATCCTGACATCGACTGTGTTTTCCAACTTCACTCCCTCTGACTTGAGCATTTAAATGGTGGAAGAGATTGAACATTGAGGGCTCAATCACTCAACACTCCATAGAGGAATAACAAAAAGTAACTGATCCCTTCAAAAATGATTTACTAGTTTCTGAAGCTCTGGTTGAGAGGGTGTCTGATAGATTTTAAGGTTTGAATATTATCTGAGTCAGAGTGTCAAAGGAGAAAGTAAATGATTGGGCTGAATCACCAATGATTAATGGATACAGCCAGCCAGCCATCTTACAGACATTTATTGAGAATTTCTTCCATCTCCTCTCTCAGGCATCGTGCTAGTCACTCAGGATAAAATGATGACTAAGATAGATTCCCTGCCCTTGAGATGCTCATGGGCCAGTAAAGAAGACTGAGAAATAAGTAACTTTCATGTGGCATAACACAGGATATCATTGTAGCCTGTTTGGGGTACACTAGAAGGTGAGTGCATAGTGGAAAGGGGAGCTAATAAAGATTTCTAGAAAGAAGCATCTCCCCAGTGGCACAAGGGGTTGAGCACAGCACTGTGAAGCTATCCACAGCCACTGCAGCACAAGTTTGATCCCCGGGCAGGGAGCTACCCACATGGCACAGCAGACCTCCCCCGCTGCTCCCCTCAGCAGTGTATTTCAGTCAGGCTGCCTGTTCTGTTCCCCACTCTGTTTCTGGTGAGTCCTCTTACCCCCCCACACACACCTCTAGCCTGTACCCCAGTTCTTGTATGCATAAATAAATAAAGCTAAAAAATATATTTCTAGAAAGAAGAGATCCTTGAACTAAGTCTGTAAGGACAGGAAAAAACTAGGCAATCGAAGGAATAATGGGAAGGATATTCCTAGCCAAGTGAACAGCAGGTGCAAAGTTTGGTAAAGGAATGAGGATGAGCATTTGGAGAATGACCACTAGTTCTGTGGGGTTGAAATCTAAGTTCTGTGTGGGAGACAAAGAATAGTTTCACTCATAGTAAGAAAACTCTGGTGAGTCAAGCCAAGGAATTTAATTGTTCACCTGCATTTGAGAAGGATTCTCTGGAGCACTGAAAGGAGAGGACACAGCAGGACTTACAATATGGAAATAATTAGTTTCAACTGGAGATGGTAGAGGGTGGATAAATTGATAGGTGGGAGACTAACACAGGGAAACCTGTTTAGGAATTCTTGGACTTTTTTTACTAAGAATAGATAAATTTTCAGTTCAGAATAGTCCTAAATTGGAAAACAGCAATAAAGATCAACGATTAACCTTTAGAAGTATTTCAATTCATATGAGGATTTTCCTCTATTGAGAATGAACTGCAGAGAATACCACTAACAGTGCTAATTTCATCATAATAACAGTATTGCTATAGGTATTAAAACAGCAAGGGCATCTGGAAACCTAGCCAGTATGCATGGATGTTTTTCCCTCGACATTCTAATATCAGGAGGAAGAGATTTTCCTTTGCTTTTGCCTACAAAAACTTCTACTTTAGTCCCATTCTGATTGAAATGGGAGCTGGTAGAGAAAGTCTTTCCAGTGAATTCGGATCTGGGGGATTTATTCCTGCTGAGATATGAATTGTCTTGACATATCGCTTCTGTGTTCTTCCTCTACTGCTCCCTACCCTCACCCCACCAGGACTAAGATTTCACTTAAGCAATAGATGAACTCTTTAATCATGGAATTTGCAGTGTGGTTAAAGTTGAGAAGAGGAGAGAGAGAAAGGAGGTCTTTCAGGTGTTTGTAAAGTCACCTGTGAGGTCAACCTGTGCCACAGAAGGGTGTCATCATCAGACTTCTTTAGAGTTTTGCCAAGTTCTATGACTGTCCCTCAGTCAGGGAATGTGGAACAGACTCTGGTGTAATAAAGAGACTCAAGCTCTTATTATCTTATTGTTCTAGGGTGTAGTCCCAGCCTGTTTTCTTGTCTGTCAAGTGGCGGGAGAAAAGTCTGTGGGAGAATGACATAATATGTGTGAAGCACCCAGCACAGAGCTCAGTACAGGACTTCCCAACCAAGGGTGATATTGCCCCCCAGGGGACATTTAGCAATGTCTAGAGATAATTTCAATAGTCACCACTGGCAGAGGAAGGACACAGGCATCTAGTAAGCAGAGATCAGGGATGCTGCAATAAGAATTATCAGAATTATCAGAATGCAGTAAGAATTATCCTACAACTAAGAATTATCAGTCCAAAAGGCGAACAGCATCCAGGTTGAGACTCTCTCATCTAGCTCAATAAATGTGCCTTTTAGCTTCTCTCTCCCACTATTTTATGCTCCCCCTCCCCAGAATGAAAGGAACAGATGAAAAGGAACACCCCCAAGCAGAATTATCCACCCTGTGGGACCGCCTCTGGCTGCTGACTGGAGAGATTAACCCGTGATAATTCTCCAAACTGCCTTCCCCGTGGTGATTAGAATGACTGGTCTTTGAGGAATTGGCTCATTCAAGCTCTAGGCTGTTTTTTCTCCTCTTCACTATATTTTTGAGTCAATTTTATTCTCCACAAAATGAAGCAAGAAGCCCTGACATCTTGCTGAGCATGCCCTCACCTCACCATGCTCCTGTGTCCTGCCCCAGCCACCAGCCTCACCATTTCCTCTCTCCTGTGGCTGCCCCTCCCTCCAAGTCCAAAGATGACAGCTACTGACCATGGAACAGGTGTGTTCTCAGCCAGTATTCCCAGGGATCATTAGGCTGCTCTGATTAGGAATCAGTTTTGCAGATTGGGTTTGAGCCTCTCTCTGTCAGGCTTCCTCCTGATCAAATAAATGCAGACTGCAAGAAAGAAAAAACGTGTCCTCTCTTCATGACTCCTCATCCAGTGTGCATATCTATGTACGTATGTAGGTGTGCACACGACATAGCTCACACTGTCCACAACAGAGTCCACTCACACAGAAAGGGAGAAAGAAAGGTGTCTGGGAGGAACTCAGAGACCATGCCCATGTTTTGCTGCCAGAGGAAGCCTGGCTTCTGACTGAGGGTCTAGGGCTGATTTTGTATTGATTCTGCCTGTGTTGCTGGCAGCGCTGTGCTGGGGGAACAAAAGAAGTTGTGGAGTGAGAGAAGAGTTTCTGGAAGAAGTGATGTCCAAGGAGAATAGTTTTAGCTTTAGGTGGAAATTATCCAGGTGATGATGGAATGGGGCTAACGGGTAGGGTTAAGAAATGTGCCATGAGTCAAGGCAATTGGTCTGAAACAGGTAGAGAGGTTCTAAGATGACAAGCTCTTAGCACAGCTAGCCATGAGGAAGGAAGCTGGAGAAGTGCAGGAAGGAGGCAGGATCACAGAGACTCTACAGACAGGGATAAGCCCCGAGGGGTTTAGACTGGGGGATGGCATGGTCAGATACAGGGTTCAGCTAAATCACCATGGTGGGGGGGTATAGGAAGAGAGCTGAAACATTGCTTTGTTTCACCATAACATTTGAAAGTCCCTGAGTTTTTATTATCAAAACATGGGGCATATCTATGAATCACAGTCCATGAATTTGGGGTATATAAGAACTGCATCTTGTGATAACTCACCTTAATTTCTCTATCAAGCTCCCTGTGTGATCAGGCTGTTAGAGGTGACTCCCACCCACAGATTGTGCCAAGGTTTGGGGAGTTCTGACCACCTCTCCCCCATTTTGTCAGTATGCCCCTGGTGCAAACCAGTGCTGGGACCTCTCTGTTTAGAGAGGAAACGAAGTGCAGAGGAAAAGAGGAGGAGTCAGAGCTAATTCCGACCATGGCTTACTCCACCACAATAGTTTTTTTTTTTTTTAATCCAATAAATATCCCTATCTGAATCAGATAAGATATTATGGTATCCTGAGAGAATAAGGAGGAGAGAGATGGGAGGAATACAAGAAAGGATTCAAGAAAATTGTAAGAAAATAAGGAAGAGGGAGAGGGACTCTGGGCTCCTAGAGGAGGCCTATATCAATGGCACCAACTGAAATTGTTACAGGGAAACCCCGATATAAAATGGGTTGCCTGACTGTGGGTCCTCACCTGCGTGCTTAAAGGGGACTTAAACTGCAGGCACACACGAAAGGTTAACAAAAGGTTTATTTACAAGGGAAGGGGAAATGAGGAAATGTACAACTCAGGGAGAAAAAGGGGGAGATAAATTCTTTTTTTTTTTTTTTTTTGTTTTTGTGGTACCCTTGCCAGCTGCCTGGCGCTGCAGAGGCAAAGAGAGGGAGATAAATTCTTAAATGTGTCCTACCCATTCTGCAGACCTAGAATTCCAAATGACCCACTGAGACCAAATGCTGCTTAGCCAAGAGCAGGAGCCAAGAGAGTGAGACCCCCACTAACATGGCCAGTTATAAACACAAACCCTAGAAAATTCTGCTTAACTGTGCCCTTAGGTCCTAGCAACCTCCTTTTGGGGATCATGGGATTTGTAGTTCCCAGTGTCTTGATGGAGTTGGGGTGGCATCCACAAAGCCTGTATGGAGTTTGCGCAGGACATCCTTTCCCCCTAGCAAAATTACAGCAGGAATAGGAATGTGGGGTGGAGGACGGAGGACGGGGTGGAGATGGAGATCATCTAGGGACATTTGAGTCCCAGAGACCTCATCCATTACTGGGGATACCTCAGTATCCCCAGAAGCTGAGCTGCCTTCACAAGGATGGCAATTATTTTCTTTCTTTCTTTCTTTTTTTTTTTAAGATTTATTTATTTATTTATACATAGAAAAACTGGGATGTAGGCCAGATGTGTGGAGTTAAGAGGATTCACCAGAGAAAGAGTGGGGAGCAGAACAAGCAGATTTACTGAAATACATTGCTAAGGGGAGCAGTGGGAGAGAGAGAAAAGGTCTGCTGCACCATATGTGGGTTAGCTCCCTGGCCAAGGATCAAATTCAGGCCTTCACGGTGATAGTAAGACTTAACCCCTATGCCTCAGGATGGCCATCTAAAGCTAGTGTCCCAACTGCTAGGCACAATAGGACCAAAGTCACAGCTTCAGCTCTATTTCTCTTGCCAAGATTCTTCTAATTCAATGTTTCCCAAAATACTTGTGTTTATTCTTCTACACTGACCCAAGTGTATTACCTTCTTTGCATGGTTTGCTCATATCTGCATAGTAAAGATCATGCTTCTCCTTTAGCCAATAGATCACATCACAATAGAGCTCTGTTCTCTGGACTCAGGAGGAGTCACCCCACTAGGAGACTGGGGGTAGCAGCAGGCCTAGGTGTATATGCTAGTTGTTATAAGCCAGCGATATAATTTTAACCAAGTCATGAGCTCTCTTATTTGGAAAATGAGGAAAATGATACATACTCTGACCAACTCCTAGGGGTATTACAGAGATCAAATGAGCTAATGTATGAAACACATCAGAGCTTTAAAGGAAAGCATTGTTCAAAAGTAAATTATTTAGACTCCTTTGCATTACACAGTCTGTAACGCGCCTCTCTGCCCTGCTCCTCATCTTTCTTTTTCTTAGCAATCTTTCACTTGTGAATATGAGCTGAGAAAACCATCTCAGAAAAGGGAAATTGTGTGCAAAAAAGGCTTGAGATGGCAGAGGAAAGGGTGTGAGGCAAAGGGCTGGGGTATTGCGCTCAGGAATCCGTGAGGTTGACCCCCTCTCTCCTCCCCAGCACAGGCAGTGCCAGAAAACACAGCAGTTACAGCCAGAGGCCCCAGGCTCTGGATTGAGACCACCACAGAATGAGCTTTTTCTCCTTTTTTACTCTTGGCAATCTGGTAGAAATGGCATCTGCTTATCCCCATTCCAAGCCCAACAAAATACAGCTTTCATCATTTGATAGTGTACATGCACAGCCCATGCAGAGGCACAAAAATCAATGTGCATTGATTCCTAAGCTAGGAATTCATAAACTTCTTTAAGGTCATGGATTGATTTTTTACTTTTAGTAGAAAAACGTGAGCCTGCAGACCTTTCCCTTCACTTCTGCCGCCTTTCTCATCTGCAGAGACACACACCCTGGCACATAGGCCCCTGGTCACCAGTGTATGCCCTGCCATCCCTTTCGAGGATGCATCTCAGGAGGGAGAAGCTTTTAGATGAAAAGAGAGAGGGAGAGAGGGATACTTAAACACTCCTCCTGCAACATCAAAGTCTCCTCGCACTGGCCTAATCCACTGGATTAATCACATAATGGAGCAAATGGATTTGAAGGATGATACCACGAAAATGAGCACAGTGGTTGGAACAGGCTCGTTAACACTTGCCAAAGCAGAGCTGGGCAGCAAGGGGCTGGATTGCACCGAGGCCCACAATCGGAGGGAAATCAGTGCTCTGTGCTGGCACTGATTCTCCCGGTGGCATCAAGTGGTCAGTGGTGGGGCACTTGATCTGGTGGGCATTAGCCATATCACCAGGGGTGCCTCCCCATTGTCTGGGTCTCTTTACCCACATCCGAAAAGACGGAGAAAACATCCTTGTAGTGAGTTTAGTTATGAAGACCACATAGGATGATAGGTGAAAAAACACTGCTTAGACAGCTTATTCTGTAAAGTATCCAGCGGGG
The DNA here is from genome assembly GCF_014898055.3 of Talpa occidentalis. Classification (NCBI taxonomy): domain Eukaryota; kingdom Metazoa; phylum Chordata; class Mammalia; order Eulipotyphla; family Talpidae; genus Talpa; species Talpa occidentalis. The sequence continues at coordinate 29,145,742 of NW_023601212.1, read as the reverse complement.
GCAAAAATTCCTAAGCCAGTGCCCCAAATCTTCCTTACTTATATTTAGAATCAAAATGTTTTAATGAAATTCATGAGTCATACAACTAACAAGGACATCCAAGTTCCCTTCCTTCTTTCCTTTACGTAAAATATGATTTTTTTTTAAAGATTTATTTTTTGTTTATTTATACAAGCACTGGGTACAGTCAGAAGCGCGGGAGGGTGAGAGAATTCACCAGAGCCAGAGCGGGGAACAAAACAGGCAGACTGATGAAATACACTGCTGAGGGGAGCAGTGGGCGGCAGGAGAGTCTGCGCACCATGTGGGTCCCTCCTCCGATGGCCTGGGAGCGGACGGGGATCGAACTGGCGCTGCAGAGGCTGCGGGCAGCTTCGCAACCCAGCGCTCAACCGCTGCGCCACTGGGGAGGCCCTAAAATATGATTTTATTGTTGTAGAAAACTTACCATGGAATTGATCCACTTAATAGATATTTAAGTCCACCAAGGAGGGTGGTTGTTTGTAGGCACGGGGTTATACCAGCTCTCTGGCTCATATTCACCTTGCACAACTGAAAGTTCTATCCATTGCCATTGCCCCCTGGCCCTGGCAACCTCCATTCTACTCTTTGCTTCTATGAATCTGACTGTTTTAGACATGTCCTATAAGTAGACTCACCAAACTGTTAAAATTCAGCAATTTCACTTCTTGGGACTTATCCCACACAATTGAAATCAGGATCCTGAGGAGATAGCTGCACCCCCATGTTCACTGCAGTGTTATTCATGATGGACAAGATGTGCAAGCCACGTAAATGTTCATGGGCTGATAAATGCAACGACTGATGAATGGATAAGGAAAAATGTTACGGATACTGCTAAAGGAATATCATTCAGTTTTAAAAAAGAAGAAAACAGGGCCAGAGGGGGCAACACTGGGTGAACCTGCAGGAAATGATGCTAAGTCACAGAGAGACAAACCCCTTTTATTTTCCAGATCATACCCTTTGAGGCTGTCAATCATAGATTCCAGAGCCAAGAACCTGTGGAGTCACATGCCAGCCGTATGACATGGTAGCTGTTACCTAACCTTCCTGAGCCCCAAGTCTCCTCATCCCTAAGCAGAGCTACCAGCACCGGCCAGATGAAGTTTTTGAACAAGACAGCACAGACGCTTTGCTACGGAACACACTTGGGGGCTGCTGGGGTTGCCATTATTCCACTGCCGTGACGCAAAGATCCTGGTGCTGCCAGCTGGAGGGCTGGTGAGGCGAGAGGAGCTCCGAAGCCAGGCCTTCCTGGGGACTGTGCCAAGCCCCTGGGTCCCGGGGGCTCGGAGGCCCGGGCGGCCCAGGCCCTGGCACCGCCAGCTCTCTCGGCAGCCCATGGCAGTTGGTTTCCCCAACTCCCCAGTGAGCCCTGGGATCCAGAGTCTCCGTCTCAGCTGCATCTGGCTCACGTGACTCTGCTCGTGTCAGGCTGCTCAATTAGCAGCAAATCAAGATGTTCAGATGGTGCAGCCACACACCGGGCAAGCCAGACCCCCCACCTCCCCGCTGAGGCCGCCAGATTGTGCCTGTGTTGGCTACCAACTTCCTGTCAGCCTCACAGGCCTCTTTGTGGCATGCCAGTCTCCTCTCTGAATTCTCAAAGTCCTTTTTACCCTCTGGCTCCAGTCCTGCCTGCTGTCAGTGCCTGTCCTGAGAGCTGAAGCTCCATGGTGCCTGCCAACAGGTCCGCTCTCATTAGCAGAGCCCCCTGCTGGCGAGCGGAGGCAGAGCCGGCCGCTGGGGTGGGGTGCCGGGGCTGCAGGTCCCGCCCACCCTCTGGTCTGGGGCTGTGCAGCAGCCCCTTCCCTGCCCAGCCTGTACCCCATCCGAGGTTCACTGGGGGCTCTGGCAGCTGTGCCTCCCCAGCACGCCGAGGTAATGTACTATCCGAGGCATGACCTGAGCGCACAGCAATTTCTGGATTATGACTCTGGCAAAGAATGTATACCACGCAGGTGAACTGGCAATGACCCAGGGAGGAGATAAACACTCTTCCAGTCACCCAGCTGATAGGACCATAAACACAGGGTGACTTGATGATCACTATGTACAAGAAACTCTTCCAACTTTCGAGCAAAGAAGTAGGATTGCTCTCTCCTTGCTGCACATCCTGTGGGGAGCTCTTTATCATCTTCTGCTGGACTAACATACGTGTGCCAGGCATGGTGAGGAGAGAGGAGCAGATGGGCAGGAGGGAAAAAAACAAGAAATTACTTCTCCTGTTCCCATGCCACTAGCCCACTAACCCCCCCACCCCCAAAGCCCTGCACTAGATCACATGGGCTGGGGGTGGGGGTGGAGTAGGCAAGGCAGTGCCTGGGAGACCAGACATCCTCCCACAAAGGAAGTGAGGTTCATGCACAGGGAAGAGCACCACACCTGTGCAGGTGGGACCACCCAGGTACAGTGAGAGAGCGACCTGGCTTTAAGTAAGGCAAGGGGTTTCAGAGAAGAACCACTGTTACCGGCAGGGACCTCACTTCTGTCAGGCCTTGAAAAGACAAATTCAATCTCCAACTGCCTGTGCCTAGGATTGCCTTCCCAGACGTGGGTGCTTCAGAAATACCAACTCCTTTACATGATTGGGAAAGTGAAGACACACACACACCCCCTACTGGAAGATGGGGTCATCTGTACAGCTACTGCTTCCTGGGGAGTCAGTTAGCGCCCTCAGAAGTCACAATGAAGAGTCATTTTCCCCTCCTTCCACCCCTCTCTCCTCATCCAATCTCAGAGAGGCTGCACAGCTCACAGAAACATGCAGCACCCACACTGAGCTGTGTTGGGGGCAGGCATCGCCGGCTCCCAGCCTGTACCCCCAGTGGAGGGGAGAATCCCAGGGAATCCAATGTTCTCCTCTCACGTTGAAGAGGCGATTCCTATAGTGAAACCCTTTGCCGGTTAGCCAGGTAAACTCCGCTAGGATATTCTGTTATCTCTGTTCTCTCAGTCTACTTTGGTATCAGCTCAGAACTTGCTGGAACTGCCTCTTGAGATCATGATCTTTTTTCTCCGTTACCTCCGTGTGGTCCCACAGATGTCCATGGAGCTGTGAATCCTCCAAAGGCAATTCAACTTCAGGGTAGGAAGATGCTAACCTACTCCAATGACCCTATCACAAAATGCCCGGAAAAGGACAGCATGACTTCTTACCTTGGAGCAAGGGCATCATGGCAGCAGCCAGTACCTCTGTTTTGGGCAGTCGGTGGCAGTGAGTTGTCAGTGCACACAAGGGAGAGCTGGAAAGTTCTATTTAATACACAAAGGAGGTCTTTTGCTTAAAGAGTTGCTGGGAACTCCTGTTTTATCTTAACATTGTTCTCATGGCTCATCTCCATACCCTATTCATCTCACCTCGCCTCTCCCCAGCACTCATCTACCCAGGCAGCTGGAACCGTTGCCTCCTAATTAGTTCTTCCTGTGTTCAGTGCAGTGGTGTGAGCTAAAGGAAACATGCATCACCTCTCTTGTTTCATAAAGTTGGAAGTTTGTTGTTATTTTATTCAATTCAAATGGCACCTAACCTCTTTCTATGCCAATGGATTTATTTCCAGCAAATGACCATAGTCCACAGGAAGGTCTGGGAGAGATTAGGGAAGTGGTATAAGATGTACCCCAGGATTGCACAGGGTCCAAAACCAAGGCAAATGAGCCAGACCTGTCCCCAGGAGCTCCACACCCAAGGGTGCCAGAAAGAAATCCCAACACACGAAAGACCAGAATCTAGAAAATTTCATAATAGGCAGTATCAAGAGAAACAGGCAATAAATCATTCCTTTATTGATTAGCAGTTTAATGATTTTAAGTGCAAATTTACCCTTATCCCTGCCTTCACCCCCAATATCTCCAGGTTTTGCTGGCTCTTCCTTTTTTTCTTTCTTTGTTTTACTGAGCTATAATTTATATAGTACACGCTATCCTTTTTTAGATACATGGCCTAGTGACTGCCATATATTGTAAAATGATTAGTTTAGCTAATAGCTATAATTTCATAGAGATACAAAAGGAAAATATGTTCTTTTTCTTGTGGTGAGAACTTTCAAGCTCTATTGTCATAACAGCTTCCAAATCTACCACACAGCAGTGTTGGCTTTAGTCACGTTATGTTGCATTCCCGGTATTTATCTGATTACTGGAAGCTTGCACATTGGACTATCTTCTACCAGTTGCTCCTCCACAGCTCCCCATTGCTGGTAACCACAAATCTGATTTCATTTTCTCTGAGTTTGTTTGTTTGTTTTTTTTGTTTGTTTTGTGGATTGTTCTGTGTTTAGATCACACATATAAGTGAAAGCATAACAGCATTTGTCTTTCTCTGTCTGATTTATTCCACTTAACGTAATACCCTCAAGGTCTATCCAGTATGTCACAAATGGTAGACGTTCCTTCTTTCTATGAATCAGTTGTAGATGTACAACTATCATGGGATATGTACACCACATTTTCCCTGCTTGTCCATGGTTTCCACATCTTAACCATGAAGAACACTGCAATGAACATGGGTGTGCAGATGTCTTTTCAAGACAGTTATTTCATTCCCTTCAAATAAACACCCAGAAGTGAAATTCTACAGCATAGGGTAGTTCAATTTTTAACTTTCTGAGGAGCCTCCATACTGTTTTCCACAGTGGACTTTTGAGGCCGTAGCCCCATCAACAGTGCACAGAGTCCACTTTTCTCCACACCAGACCTTGTCTTTTTAAGAGTCATCCTAACAGGTGTGAGGTGGTATCTGTGGTTTTGATTTGCATTTCCCTGGTGATGAGTGATGTTGAGCACCTTTTCATGTACCTGTTGGCCATCTGTATATCTTCTTTGAGAAAATGTCTTTGCAGGCCCTAGCCCATTTTTAATTGGATGATTTGGTTCTTTGCTATTAAGTTGTATGATTTCTGGTGCTTCTTAGAGAAGTCATGCTGGGAAACTAGACTTTTACAGCATATGATTGACAGTAAAGGAGGAGTAAAGACCACTTCAGTCTTTCTCTGTTTTTATAAATAATTTCTGATGAATCACTATCTCCCAAAGGCAAATGCCCTAAAGCCTCCTTGGGTATCGGGCTTAGAGGGCCTGATGTGAGCAGAGCATCTGGCCTGAGCTAATGCTCCATGAGTGTCCTGGGGATGGAGGCTGCGATGGCCCCTGCTGGGCCACAGACTTCCTGGGATCTTCAGGTCCAGTGCTGCATTCTTAGTGAATGTGAGGTGAGCAGAGATACCAGGGATGGAGACATCTCCCTGCAGCAAGCCACAACTTCCTGCCCTCCTCCTTACCCTGCTGACTTCTGGAGTTTCTCCAACGACAGCAGCAGGCACCAATGGCTAATTGCTCCAAAAAAGCTAGTCTCCATTTCAGGGTGCTGCTTGCTTTTGCTTTAGTAGCTGGCAAATGAATTCTCCTAGGGATTATAATAACCCTGTCCTGGCTGTGTTCCCTGGAATTTTGGCCTCTTTCCCTGGCACTGGTCCCAAAAGGGATGGAAATCTCTTAGTATTTATCCCCTTGAAGATTCCCCGTGCCTGCTTGGCTCCCAGCCACTCCGCACACAGACAGACTGCTTCCTCCATTCCTCAGAGGAGCAGATCACCCTGGATCCCCAATCCTGGCACCCCCAGAAGGTTGCTATCTGCCTGTTGGGACTGTTCTCCTCTCTCATCCCTGGCCTCCCTGAAGATCCTGTCAACCTACTGAGGCTTGTCTACGTTTTTCTGCATTATCTCTTCCACCAAAAGTGCCAGGTACCAGGGGAAGACCCGGATGTCCTCTACCTGAAGGATACCCGCTACTACTGAAACAATGAGCAAATGAGTAATGGCTTCCTCCAAGAGCCGGCCCTCATCAACCCCTGCCTAACAAACACACAACCCTAAGTTCAGCACTTGAGAATACAGATATAGACTATTTGCTAATGACATCGCCCTACCAGAGTCCAGAGGAGTGAACAGACCACACTGCTCACTGGCCCCAGGATGTTGCTATTGGCTGTTCTGGGCATTTCTGAAGGATGGGTTTGTAGGCTTAGGTACCTACCGCAGAACTGGCCAATGTTAAAAGCTCAATAAATAATCGGTGAATGAAAGGTGATGGCAAAGCCCTTTCACAGCACTGAGTTTTAGTGCATGTGAACCGTCCTGTCCACAGCCACACAGCATGTGTGCTGACCACTGGAGGGCAATGATGTCCACGTGGGACATTTTATTTACTCCATCCTTAGCCACTTATCATAGCTGAGACTGGCTGAGAGGGTACATAAATGGAGCCCACAAAACCATCATTACTGCTGGAAAAGGGGCTGAGAGTGGGTCGGGAATGCAGTATATTTTATATAAGTCAAGCCTGCCAAGTGCTATAGGCTGTTCTGAAAGTCTCAGCTGCTTCTCTATAGAAGCACTTAGCCTAACCCCAGAGCTGAGTGAGCAATTCAGTGTGGACTCACACCTCCACAGCAGCCCATGGTCAGCAGGACCTCTGTTTCCTTTTCTTGCTCTGTCTTTCTCACTGTGCAACCCAGGCCTGCTGCCTCCCTGAAAGTAATATTATTACCTTGCCTTTGTGTGCCTTCTGCCAAGTTCCTGTGGGCTCTTCATAGCAAATCAAATGCAATCATAATAAATAAACAGCAGCAATTAAACCATCATATAATAGATCATATAAAACCTTTATATGACTAAAAAGCCCAGCAAGTGGCATTTAACAAGGAGGGGAGGGTTTGCTCAGGGGGAGAGTGTTTGGGAAAGTCCGAGGTTTTCAAGCAGCCATTTGTGAATTCCCCACATTCAAAGCTAATTCATAGTCTCACTACTCCAGAGCCAGACTGGCTTTTCCCATGTGGCCAATTGCAGTGTCTTCCCCAGTAGGCATCACACGCCAATAAGGAAAAGGACCCTGTGCCTCCCTCATGCAGGGTCAGGGACATCTGTAACAGAAGGACAAATACCCATGGGTCTGGGAAGAAGGAAGGTCTCAGAGTGGTGTGGTCCTGGTGAAAAGGACCAGAATCCCCTGCTCATCTCCTCCAGGAGGCAGCACAGGTGGGACAATACAGCCCTCTAGAGCCAGGGAAACTGATGGGAGCCTGCCACTTATTAACCTGAGCCATCAACTTCTGGAAACCATCCTTTCCTCATGTATTAAAGGAAATGGAAATACATACTTCAGTCATTCTGAGAATTAAATGAAGTAAGGAACTTATCCCAACATTTAGGGCTGCACATAGATGCCAGTTTCCTTCCCACAGATTCCCCACTATTTTGAAAGGTCAAAGTGACTCCCACCCCCTGGAAAATCTTGCTCCCCTTGGGAGTTCAGCCTGCTCTGGCCTCTCATGGGGCCTACTCTGTGCTTGGCATCATCCTTGTGCTCAAGGATGTTAAGATGAATGAAACAGACTCCGGATCGCAAAGAGAAGCCTGGCAGTTAGGAGAAGAATCATCACCCTGATTGTTTTCCCTGCATCTGGGGGCAACAGTGGATGGTAGGAGGGAGGAATTAGGTTAACCCAGAGATCATTAGGGAAAGCACCAAAATAAGGGGATAAAACTGATCAGGAATGACTCCAGAGAGAGTGAAAGAGAGAGAGAGATCCCAAACAGGAAAGAGCATGAGATGAGGCCTGAAGGAATGCATGGTACAGTTTATTTGTAAATTCCTGAGAAGCACCTACAGCTCAGAGGCAAGAGGGGGTGCAAGGGGTAACTCCCCTTGATGTAGTGTCTTGGGGGGGCTTTCCTTATTCAGTGACAACCAAATACCATGTTTGTTTGGAGTGCTAACCACAGATCATAAAAATTAGGGCTAACTGGGAGATCTATATAAAGTTTTGGGATAAGCACCACAGAAGATGCTCGTAAGTGGCTGGTAGGATCCTCCAGGTATAGAACTTGAACTTGGGACTGGGTTACAAAGTTGTGTGTGGGTGGGTGCAGGCAGAAGGGGACAAGCTGACTCCATAGATCTCTAATTGAGTTGTGATCCACCTCCCCCTCCCGTTTTTAACACCTTGTAATATAAAGAGCAGAAATTTATAAAGAAAGCCAAAGATGACAGTTGTAGGGTAAAAAAGGTGTGGGAAATATGTGAGGAACAGAAGGCTCAGAATTCTGCTATGTGGTTCATAACTCATGAGGTGTTTGCAAGAAAACCACAATAGCTGGCTGTGGGGCTGGAGGAGATGGAGGCACCAGGACCAGAGGACCTGAGTCTCCGATGGTTGTTGACCTGGTACCTTGGTGCCCAGTCCCAGGAAGGAAAACGGAAGACACTGACCCCAGCTGTCATGATACATCCCCAGACAGGGAGCTGCCAGCTTCATTCCCACCTTGCCAGCTTCATATCTTGATTCAGTATCACCTTAACAGGTCCTGACGGTGATGCTGTTGGCAAACACCTTAGTGCTTTTAAAAGGAGGAAACATCCCCCAAGTCTTTAGCAAAATCATTGTGACTCACGAATTAGAAGGAGCATTGTGCTAGAGTTTAATGATTCCTTGAAGAAAGATAAATAAGAAGATTTAATAAGTGATCCCTTCTGAACTCAGATGTCCTGTTATCATTAGCTAGGCCCATTTTCAGCAGAGTGAAGCAGCAAGTTCTAAATTATACAATCCACATACCGAGTTCTCCCTGAATCCTAAATCTCCTTTTTTCTCAGTAACTGAGAACCTAGCTATCTTCATGTCTACACAGCCTGACCACCATTCCAGATGTTTCCTACCTGCCTTCCTTAAGTCACCAGAACTTGCCGGCTTACCTGCTTGTGCCAATCAGAGAGGAACTGGAAGAGCCCTCTGCATTAATAAAAAGCCATGAAAGATGAACAGTTATTTCTGGAGATGAAGATGGACATCTGAAGTCCAAGGAAACATTATGCAGTGCCAGAAATATCTCACCATTGCTTTCTCGTTCCTCGGCCATCATAGCATGTGGCTACAACAGAAAGTGATGATGGACTGGTATTAACCGAAGGAATGAGCCTGGGGAGGGTCACACCCACTTGTGCCTTACTCCTAGTGTTTGGAGGTAGGGATTGTCTCACCCTCAGAGGTGTCACACCACTGATGTCTGCCTGATGTTGGAACCGCTTTCAATTAGCTGAACAAATGTGGTTAGTTTTGTTACGGATAATCTCAAAGCCATTTATATTTGGCTTCATAATGCATTATGGCAGGGAGGTGGGATGAGGGTGGGAGGTGGCATAGAGAAGTCTGGGTAGGAGAGAGTTGCTGAAGATTTATCTTTCTAATTATGCTTTGCTTAGGGCTAATATTAAAATTAGTTTTAATTCCCTGAGCACACAGCAGCTCAGGAACATGCTGGGCATTGGGGAGGCTGGCCTTAGATTTTAAATTAGCTTAGGGTACACACACACACACACACACACACACACGTGTAACAACCCAGCTACTGAAGCTTCTCTGATACTGGGGTCAGTCTGAGACCTCCAAGTGTCCCTTCCAGTCTGGCTGACCCCAGAGTTCACACAAGGAGTTAGGAAGAACTATTCACTCTGGCCTTGAGTTGCTTTGGCAAATGGCTTCAAACACTAGTTGTTATTGTTCTGTAGTGTAATAACCCTAGATATGGTAAATAATATGCAATTATCAAATTAATACAGAATGGTGTGTCTCCTTTACCCCAGTGCTGGGGATGTGTTGTGCTAATGACTTTTGCACCTGCTGAGCATAATTAGTGAGTAATCTGCATGGGTGTGTAATTACTGAGTAAATACATGGTATTTACCAATAACTTCCTGCTCAGTAAGCACCAATGAACACTAACAGGTAAGTTATTAGGATTAAATTCAGGTGAAATGAGAATTTGTCTTGACTTTGGCTTAAATCTAGGTTCAAATGAAAACTTTCTTTCAGGAATACAATCGAATTGTCATCAACTTCCCTAACATCCTCCTGGCTTGAAGCATAAGTACCAAACACCCAAGATAGTTTATTCATCTACAAGAAACAGCTCTGGTTAGGAATCAAGAGAACTCTATATGACCTTGACCGAGACACCAGACTAATCCCATTTTCTTTATCTGTAAAATGGAGATAAGTCTATTTCATTGGCTTATTCTGTCTACTAAATGAAACAATTAGCATGGGAGCATGGGTAAAAAGTTTCACAAGTGTGTGTTATTAAAGCTATTATTCCAACCTAGCTGACACTATGAGGGGCCTGGGAATTTTATAGGGGAAACTGTAGGCGACAGATATAGTTAAACAGGGACTAGAACCCCCCTCCCAAAATTGTTTCCCACCCTTAGTGGTACCTAGAAAACCTTCATAGAGCCTTTTGTTCTGTATTTCCACCCTACACATGTCCCCATATATGCACATGCACACATGTAAGCACATGCACATTCACACACACACATACACTGCATGCCACGCTCAAAGTTGCTCTTAGTCAGAATGCAGAAGAGGAATTAATGCCAGGTCTAAAGATTCCCCAAATATGTTCAGATATTTGAACTTCCAATAAAGTTTTTTAAACATTTTACCCACAGTTCTATGCCATGCCAACACATTCAGGCATTTGCCTCAATCCTGGCATTAAGGGCAAGATGCAGGGCATGAATAGAAGAGGGTGGGTGACAAGTGGGCAGAGAGGGTGGTTATTACAGATGAAGCCTGCTGGCTGTCCTCAAGCCTAGCCACCTTGCCCTTTGGGAATTCATGATGAACTTGGGGGCTCTCATCAGACTTTCATGGGGTTGTTACTGCAAGGTCAAGACCCTACTCAGGGTAGGAGACACAATCTATATCCCAGTTAGACCCAAACCTTCAGCTGCAGTGGGGCTGAGCCCTCTTTAGGTGAGCTCTGTATGTACCCCCAACTTCCTCCCCTCCCACACACACACAAATCAACACAGGTAATACCACTACTTCTGGGAGTTAGACCAGTGAGACAGTAACAAATACAAACCATGGTGTTTTTCTCTGGGTAGTAACTCAAATTGACATTTTATTTTTGAAGTACAATTCCCATGGCATACTTTTACAAATACTCAAGTAACATCTTTGAGATTAACAGAAATCACTTTGATTTTCTCTGGATGCAGTCTCTATTTTAAGTTTTAATCATATTTATTTTTTAAATAGCTAATCAATACATTCTCATAGTTCAGTTATTCAAAAGTTACAAAGGGCACCCAGCAAAACAATTTCCTCTAATCCTGATCAACAGTACCAAGTTCTTCTCCCTAATGTCACCCAATAACCAATTTCTTATAAGTTGTTTAGAAATAGTCTATCCTGGGCCTCCCCTGGTGGTGCAGGCGGTTGAGCGCAGTGCTGTGAAGCTGCCCGCAGCCTCTGCAGTGCAGGTTTGATCCTGGTCAGCCAGAGAGAAGCCCACATAGCGAGGCAGACCTCTCCTGTCTCGCCCGCTGCTCCCCTCAGCAGTGTATTTCAGTCAGTCTGCCTGTTCTGTTCCCCACTCTATCTCTGGCGAATCCTCTCCCCCTCCCACGCATCTGGCCTATACCCTGGTTCTTGTATGCATGAATAAATAAATCTTAAAAAAAATAGAAATAGTCTATCCTATAAAAGCTCTTTCTCTCCCTTATTTTACACAGGTGACAATATATGATATATGTTTCTTTTAACAAAATCTCTTTCATGGTAATCTTCAAAATATTTTTAAATGATCCAAACATAATTTTCTGATTTATATGATTTTCATTTTCTGAAGATTTGACCTTAGCTCAAATGACACCTAGATTTTTCCAACTCTATTTGAATTTCCATTTGCACAAATATGCATCCATTCCTGGGGTGCCTTGTAGGTCAAACACACTCTGTCTGCTTCTTCAGGAATACCGCTATCTTGGGTTTCAACCTGGAAGTGGTGGGGCTAGAATCAGCCACCCCCTCCTCCTAAAAATACACACAAAATAAAAGCTTATGTTGCTAATTTCTTTCACTCGCTCCTTTAGCAGAAGCAGTGACATCTGATGATTACTGCTGAGGGCAAGGGAGCGCAGGAAATAATTAATTCAGCGCCTGGCATGTGCTGAGCAAGTACATGCAGCGACTCCTTCGCCCTTCTCCCGACACTGCTGGGTAAGGATTATTATTCCCGCTTTCAGGTAAGGAAAGTTTGCTTACAATATCATGGTTCATTGGTGAGGAGCCAGGATTTGGAGTCAAACTGCTTTCCAAGTCCACATTCTTCCCTCCTTACCAACCAGTGTCTTAAAAGGTGCTGAAAAGTTCAGGAATTCAGAGCAGTATGTGGAATTTGTTAAGGTGAAGGAAACTGTCAAACTCATTCTAAGGCCTTAGCGGGGTCACAAATGAGCTGGAGCACAGGGCTCTCGCCTGGTTTATTAAGGCGAACACCAGACTTTCTTGTAGAGAATGTCCGCTTCGACTCCCCAGTTCTCTCCTCTGCTGGCCAGTGCTGTGCTCATGCTGTGTTCCCCCAGGACTGAGAGAGCTCTATGACAACCAGGCGTGGGGACATACCTTGGCGCTAACACCTGCTCATTGTTGCCTTGATGTAAAATCGAACACCCTACATCTTGACTCCTGCTGCTTATTGTTAATCTCCATTTCATAAAATCTCAAAGTTGGTTTATACAGGAAAAAAAAGCTTATTTTCATTTATATCCCCAAATTATTGGGGGGAGGGACTCTTCTGTCTTCCTCATTTTCTCCCTTTTGGATTTCCCTGGAAACAGGAAGACTTCCGCTGTAGCAGCTTTCATCTGGGTGAACCCAGGGGATGGAGACAGATATTCGGCTCTCAAATTTCAGACCCTAACTCGTTCCTTTGGTGCCCAAAGATGGATCACCAGCGATATTTCTCTCCCCATTTTGCAAATAGGAAAACAAAGACCCAAAGGGGCTAAGAAATGTTCCCCATGACACTGAGGCCCTCTGGGAAAAATAGCTCCCCAGGGCTGGTCTGTTCGCAGAGGTGCCCGCAGGCCCATAAGGGCTGAGCATCGGGTGAAGGAGATTGTAGGGTCAGGAATGACACAGCGCAGGTTTTCTGATCCCATGCAGACTGGGTAAAGGAGGAGTCAGCGTCCTCAGTGGTTTTGCAGGTTTTTACTGGGATTACCAGGTACATGGCAGGCCTCCCAGCCCCCAGCAGGTCTTCACTCTGGGCTCTCCAGCCTTCTCTCTCAGCTTCTCTTTTGGCTTCTGCTGGCGTCCCCGTGACGCCGCCCTTAAAAACCCAGTCTCAGCCCAGGTGAATCCCATCTACCTATGCCCACACCCTATTCCAGGTGCCCGCCATCAGGCATGCATTCAGGACCGCAAGGATCCATCATTTATCCTGAGGGTGGGAGGGCAGAAAAGCCTGACATTTTTTCCTTACCCTACAGTCCACCCCCTCAGGGTTTTCTGCCATACAATCTACATATATACAATTTTCTAAGCAAACATAAACAATGCAGCCATGGCCCACAAGAGCAAATACATCACAATATAACAACAAAATACAACAGAACACAAATAAGTCCAGGCAGGGCACCAACCTAGTGGCAAAAGACAATTATTGGTACCAGCAGAGGAGCCACCAAATCTGCTGCCGAAGGCACTGCTCATACGAGGGAGGGGAACCACTCACGGCATCTACTGTCACACACCAGGAGCGGTCAGGCTTCCTGGCCTTTTCTGGCCGTAGTCTTGCCTACAAGCCACACACCGCATCCACCCCCAGGAGGCACTCACTCTGGGATTGGCGATTCTATTCTGTTGGGGGTAATCGCCAACCCTCAGGGTTTCTGTCTGCAGTCGCTCCAACATTCGGCTTTCATAGCCACCCATGCAACTTGCAGACCCCTGCACTCAGGCCAACCCACTGCACAAGCACATGGGTCGGGGATCCTTGGATACAAACTCTACATTCGGCTTGGGGTCCAGCCCAAGCCACGTTCCCCACCCATCCCCCAAGGACGGGTTCCTCAGCTCCTCACCCTTACTCAAGAATGAGCAGGGCATCATCCATAGGTGATTTTATGAGACTCACTGGCCTTCCTCAGCTTACTTAGTGCTTAGCAGTCATTCAGGGCTTCCCCAATTTAGCATCAGCACCAGCTTTTACCTTCTCAGTTGGCTTTTCTCCTCTGCCTGGCTGCTGGGCATACACAGGCTGCTTTTGGCCATCAAGGCCCACTGACCACTCCCAGATTCCCATCTCCTGGGGTGTACAAACAATAGTATCTTCCCCCAGGGTCCCAAAAACAACTTGCCAAAGTTCCTCCTCCTTCTGGCGGGATTGTCAGTCCAAGTCCATCGGTCCAAGTCCAATTAGGCCTTTCCATCAGCACTGGTGAGCTCCGAATCACGGTCCTCTCTTCCCCGACGATTCTTGCTGCCTTGGGGGTCATTGGCTGGTCCTGTCGGGGGTCATTGGCTGGTCCTCTCGGGCATCTCCTTCACGCCAGTTCTCATCCTTTAGCTCCTGGACCTTGTCCATCTCCTGTGCCGCCATGATGCCTCCAGCGTCGTCACAGGTAAACAGTCTGTTACTCCTTAGCCCCTCCAGGTCTTTGGAGGGCTCCATACCCGTCTGCATGGATCATCCTGCCAACTTACGCCAATTGTAAGAGGCAGGAATGGTCACGGAGCAGGTTTTCTAGGATCCAGCAGACCGGGTAAAGGAGGAATCAGAGTCTTCAGTGGTTTTGCAGGCTTTTTACTGGGATTACCAGGTACATGGCAGGCAGATGCGCTGGGAGGCTGTCAGGCCTCCCAGCCCCCAACAGGTCTTCACTCTGGGCTCTCCAGCCTTCTCTTGGCTTCTGCTTCTCTTGCTTCTCTCTCGGCTTTTCTTTCGGCTTCTGCTGGCGTCCCCATGACGCCGCCCTTAAAAGCCCACTCTCAGCCCAGGTGAATCCCATCTACCTATGCCCACACCCTACTCCAGGTGCCCGCCATCAGGCATGCATTCAGGACCGCAAGGATCCATCATCTATCCTGATGGCGGGAGGGCAGAAAAGCCTGGCATTTTTCCTTACCCTACAGAGATAAAGGCAAGGGAGGGTGCAGTGTCTCCCATCAAGTCTCGGGTAGACCCTGAAAACTCTGCCTAAGTTCTTCTGTGTAGCTAAGGCTCCTTCTCACACAGCGATTGCTATGAGTCCCAGTAACACTCACCAGGCCTGGGAATCCCTGCCATGCTGGGAGAATCACATCACACCAGCTGCTGCTAGCTCAGGAGGCAATCCCCAGCCGACTCAACCCCTCCCACCTCCAGAAATAGGAAACAGCTGCCCAAAGAGAGCCCCATTAGTGAAACCTTCCCACTTCCAAGGATCAGCAATTGGATTTCTTTGGAGCTTTCTGCACGTTTTCACTCCTCCTGGGCAGTGATGAGCTTTCTCCCAACCCGTTGGAGCGAGCCCAGACCCAGCCCTTTGGGCAACTACAATCTGGAGCCCCTAGTACTTCCCCCTCCAGGAGCAAAAACTGCACTGTCACATTCCATCAACCAGATGGGAGATCAGTCACAAAACTGCTAATGCCTCTTCCAAGGTGGAGTCATTATCACAAGAGGCTTCCTGAGAACCTCCATGCAAAGTTTGGGTGGTCAGCTGACTTTTAGTCCCTCTGGTGACTGCAGGGGAAAATGGGCCTTTTTGTCACTATCTCCCATTGGCAAACCCCCCTCCTGCTTTCCCTCCATCAACATTTCCCCTTCCTGTCCCTTCTGCTCTCACAGCTTAATTGCAGCCAGCATTGCAGCCGCACGCTGACAACAGAGTGGCTCCAATGAGCTGCCATTCCAGATGTCAGGAACACGCTCACAGGTAGGAGCCCTGTAGGATATTTATGGCTTTAATTCCTCTGTAGAGGTTTTTGTTCTGTCATGCAGCGACATATGAATTGCTACTCATTTGCTCCTGTATTTCCACATCAGTGGCAATTACGGAAGGGCTGCTGGCTTCTTGTACGACCCCACAAGTTATGATCCCTACACATTTCAGACTGAGCGAAGCCAAGAAGGATTGCAAACACTGGTGAGAGAGGGCTAGAGATGACAGAGCGGCAGAGAAGAGGAGCCGGCTTCCAGGCCTTGAGGTGGTTACATATCGCGAGGACAGAAGGGGGCCAATGTTTCCAGCGGAGGTGAGGTAGTCAGGGTTTCCAGATCGGGTCTGGGGGTGGCAGGGGATGGGGGTCTGGACTCGGCTATAGAAGATTGTCTCTGCTCTTCCCAGCAGCTACACCTTTGCTCATCTGTGACCTTGGAAAAGACACCTTCCTAATCTGGCTCCTACTTTCTCCAGTTTTGAAATATGGACCAGCAGCTTCCAGCCTCTGGGGAGGAGGGAAGAACTCATTTTTGCAGGCACAGACGAGAGAGTCACCCAGAGATTGCTCTTAGTGGAATGGGGCGTTCTGGCTCAGCCATAGCCTTTTTACACTTCTGAAAGCAAAAGCCTGCCAAACTGGAGGCTGCCGCCAACTGGGGCATATACACCCCCTCCCTCACCTTTTCTTCTGTAATCTACAACAAATTCATAAAACAAAGAGTTTGGGGTGTGGGTTTTTTTTTTTTAATTTCATTTTGTCAATAAAACCTGGCAATAGAAATAACCAATTTGAACAGCAATTTTCTCCCTGGCCCAAGCAGAAATTGACTCTAGATGAATTGGTTTCAGTTTTCACATGTAAATTCTTTCTATACTCCTTGCTCCTACAGATAGTCCTAGGGTTTCTCCCTGTTTTGTGGCCACTTGTCTGCCCAAACCTTTGGTTCCTGGAAACAACCTCCGTTTATGCTACAATGACCTCAATGCCTTCTGCTCCAAAGTCCAGTCTCAAAAGTTACATGGCTGCCAGGAACCGTGGTGCCACAGCTAGCAGGCAAAGGGAAGCAGCAGCCCTTCCAGCGAGGAGATGTTAGGACTAGAACACACACCCTGAGAGCCAGTGCGGGCTTGTCCCACAGGGCCTCTCTTAACCATCCAGAAACACCTCTCAGATTCCAGCCAAATCCTGAGACCAAATCACAGGTTGGGATTCTGGTAGATTCTAAACAATTCTAGAACAAAAACCTTTCTAAAATAGGGTTCCCAGATCTAGCAAATAAAAATATAACAAATAATCTTCAGTTTAAATATGTTTCAAATTCTGTATGGGATATACTTATACTAAAAAAAAAAAATTAACCAGCCCCCACTATAAAAGAGGCTTTGCCCCTGGAGAGGTTGGCCTATGACTTCTGGACAAACCACAATCAGCTTATCCAACAGTTCTGTCCCTCCCTCACATTATTATATTCCAATCCGCAAGTTTTCAAGACTGCCAACCAACCTTCCCTCATGCCTCTAGAACCTATAGTTCTAGGAGGTCCAGGATTCAGAGAAAAGGATAAACCTGTGAGTCCTGGTTCTGTCATCCAGCCACTACATTACCTTGGGCCCATTAGTTAATTTCATCACCTATAACATACAGGCACTGAGTAGTATCTACTTCAAAAGGATATTCCATATAACATATCCATACAACACTTTTGTGTAGGGTCAGGTATCCAGGAAGCTTCCAGTAAATTACTTTCCTCTACCTCAAAGATGCTCTCTATAAAATAAGGTTTCTAACAGTACTGTACCATGAAAATAGGTAAGCTAATAGTTACAGAGTTTTTCTCATACATCATTATATTTAACTTTAATAACCATGAAATGTATTATTATTCCAATGGATACATAAAGGTTAAGTACCTTTACAGAGCATGCTGTAATTAAATGGCAAAGTGGAAAGTTTGAATGAGAGTATGTAGATGCTCAGGTCATTATGTTTCTCGTTGTATCTCAGTGTTCCTGATCTCTGCTTTCAAGTAGATTGTTATTCTACTGGGTGGCGTCATGAAATAGGAAGTTATTTGTATGCCAAAGGATGACACTGTCTTTATTGGCTCTTTAAACTGGGCTTGGAAGTTCAGTCCTTTTCCTTAGCTCTCTGTGGTAATGGGCTATTCCTAACCCAGCTGGGAACAGTGTGATGCACTTAGGAATACTGCCCCAGTGCAGCTCTACAAGTTCTCGACACATTGTGTGGGTGTGTGATCCAGCTTGACTTGACACAATTTAGGAGGAAGAGTCTGAATTCTCTTCTTAGTCAGTATAACTTCAGCCGTCTAGAAAAACCAGAACTCTCTCTCTCTCTCTCTCTTTCTCTCTCTCTCTCTCTCTCTCTTTCCCTCTCTCTCTCTCTCTCTCTCTCTCTCTCTCACACACACACACACACACACACACACACACACACACACACACGGGTGTCCCTGAATCATTCTAGATCCTCTGGAGTCAGTAGCACAAACACACACAGCTTACATTCCTTAAGAAACTTATTCTTGGGGCCTCCCTGGTGGTGCAAGGGATTAAGCACAGCACTATGAAGCTATCCACAGCCACTGCAGCACGAGTTCGATCCCTGGCCAGGGAGCTGACCCACATGGCGCAGCAGACCTCTTTTGTCTCACCCGGTGCTCCCTCAGCAGTGTTTTTCAGTCAATCTGCCTGTTCTGCTCCCCACTCTGTCTCTGGTGAATCCTCTCACCCGGCCCCCCCACCTCTGGCAAAACTCTTAAGTTCTGAATCCCCAACCACTATCGGACATGGGTTCTTTGGCTTCACTTCCTCTCGTGTCTGAGAACAGAGTGGCCAAGAATGTGCCCATGGATGGAGCTGTGTTCCTGGGACCTTGTGAGGCCTGCATTTCAGACCTAGGGGTGACCACTCCATTCAGAGAAGCAGAATGGTGGTCTAGTGGTGATGGCCAATGCATTTGGTGATGCTACAAATCAAGCTGACACTTCAGGAGCAATGCCTACTATACAGTAAATAAAATATTATCAGGATTTTCCGCACTCCTGCTATTAGTATTAGTAGTCCTAATGCATACCTGATGGTGAGCACATGGAGCAGGGTGCGGGCATGTATAGGTGGGCATGCTTAGGCTGAGACTGGGCTTATAAGGACAGCATCACAGGGACGCCAGCAGAGCAAGAGTAGCAGTAGTGGGAGAAACAAGCAGAGATAATGCCAGAGAGCCCAGAAGGAGTGAAAACTTGCTGAGGGCTGGGAGGCCTGCCAACTTCCTGCCCCACCCCCCACGCCTGCCGTGTGCCTGGTAAAAGCTCAATAAAAAGCCTGAAAAAGCCACCAAGGGCTCCAGGACTCTCCTTTATTCGTCTGTCTGGATCATAGAGATCCTGCTCCATGCCTTCCTGGCACTAGACCTACTCTCCCCACTATCAACTTCATAGTAAGTGCTTACTTTCATCACCCTACTATTTTTCACATTTAAAAACTTTCCCAGTAGCAGTGATGGGTGAATAATACATTAATACACCAAAGGACAAACAGCACGCTGTAAGAAAGCCAAATTTCCTAAAAAACAAAACAAAACAACACAAAACTGAGCTGGTTCCACATCTTATAGAAATCCACATCTAAAACCCAGCAACCAGTTCCTGTCCTTGCTTTTACAGTCTAAGTCATTCCCAAGAATTTTCTCTAACTTCCTCTTTGAATAAGCTAAATTACACCAGTCTCATCTTTTTTACTTTTCTAGCCCTACTTCTAATAAATTTTCTTTCACACCTTCTTGTCCCCCAGATAAATTAAATGCCAACATATCTTCTCCCTATTTTCAGCCTCCTTTCATTTCATCTCTGGCTCATCTCTGATCAACTTGTGCAAGCATCTACATGTACATTCAGTGTATATTTGCTATTTCTTATTTGCAGCGAGAAGTGATACCTCAAAATATCCAAGCAATAAGGAGGGACACGAATAACTGCAAAGAAACAGAGCAAAATATTTAAAGCAATTAGAGAACAATTCCAGTCAGCAATACGATTAATGACTAATAAGGTCTGTATGCAGCTTTCCAGGGCACAAAGCACATATCAACCTGAAGCCTATTCAGTGTAGCCTGACAATAGAGTACAGAATGGTGGAGTGGAGTGAAAATGGCATTTATCATCAAATAGATTGGATTTGAATCGCAGCCCTCCCAGCTAATGCATTGTGTTTCTTGGCCAGAACCACACAGTTTCCGTGTCCTCATCTCTAAGGAAGGGTAAGAATCTCCAAGGTGAAGGTGTTTGTGATAATTAGTAATAAAGCATTGCTCATGGTTTGTGAGTCATTATTATTCTTACCTTATATATAAGGAAACAGAGGCCCAAAGAATTTTACATGTTTATTAAAGGCCACAAAACTAGTAGGCAGGGTTGAGAGTCAAACCCAGGCTTGACGAATTAAACCCTCGGCTTGGTCCATCACATCATGATTGGAACTTTTAGTTCAAAGCTTCTCGGGATCTAATGTGCATACCAATTACCAGGGACCTTGTTAAAAATGCAGCTCTTGATTAAGTCTGAGGTTCCTCAAGATTCCGCAATTCTTACAAACTTCAAGGTAATCTAGACACATTATCGCTGAATTAATTAAGCAATGAAAGAAGGGTTTGATGAACACTTGGATATGAAGAATGAAGAAGATGGAATAACCAAAGGTGATCTCGGAATGTCTAAGGCGCCAGGGTAAGAAAACCATTTCACTACCTTTGATGAAAGTGAAAGTGCAGGGTATCTACAGGAAATGGTATGTGTTAGGGGTTCATGAATCTTACAAGAAACGGGCCTGCTCTGTCTGGAGTCCCAGAAGCAGGACATTCCTCAGACTCCCCAAAGTGATACTCGGACCCCTACTAGTTGCTGTAAACAACTTTACTTAATTTGCATCCTCCCTATTACCACCCATGGCCATTTGGTGCCCAGTGGATGGCCTGAGGCAAGGTTTGACTGATCCATCTGCTCATCTTTATAAAGGACATTCAAATCATAGTTACCTCAATGGGGTGCCGTGAAGACCACAATCAATCATGCTTGTAAAGCAACTCACTAGTGCCTGGCACATCCTGGGTCATTGTCATGGTTATTGTTATTATGGTAATGTTGCAAACAGAAAACAGAAACCTGGGAAAAACGGGGTGTGGATCAAAACACAAAGAACATTAAAGCTAAACAGAGTCCAAGGGGTTACAGTTTGGAGTCTCCTCTCTACCTCACAATGTGCTCCTACCATTTTACAAAGGAAGAAACTGAGACCCACAGACGAGGCTGATGATCAATATCATTTCCTCACTATGAATCACTATAACATTCTTACCCTCTTGGCTCTGCAAATGTTACTGGGGGTGTAAAATATCTCTGGGAAACCAATAGAAAAAAATATCTACTGAAAGCACTGATTTGGGTGAGCGTACTCCACGGTTAAGGTCACTCTTTTCATCTAAGGAGAAGTATATTCCTTCTAAGCTGGACTATTAATTAAAATTCAGTGATGCTAATTTTACTGCCAACTTAGAAGATTCTTATTACATTTATTTTCCACGTAATTGCTGCTTGTACAGAAGTTCAAATATATGTCTTTTTTAGATGGTGCAATAGATCAGAATTATAATAGTTAAATTCCTCACCCTTCATTCTGCTCCCCTCTAATTCTGAAGCCCGCTTATTCAAATTATACTGACTCTCTCTCAGGAATTCACAGACATGGAATATCAAAATAGTTTCTGTTTTGTTGTTCACAATTTTATCAAATCATTTCCCCTCAAAGGAAGAACCAAAAATAATTCCTTACATATGGATGGAAATATAAAGAAGTATTTTTCCAAACATCATCCATTTTTATCCTAATTTATATCCCTGGTTTACAGATGAATAAATTGATACATCAATACTTTCTCCAATATCACACAACATACAAAGGCCAGATTCACCTCTTATTGGTTAATCTCGGCCAGGAATAAATTCCAGGAAAAACTGTAATATGTTGTACTCCAAGAGAAAATAACTTGAAAAAGTGGGCAACTTCATATCGGAAAGAGAGGCATCTAGAAGGGAGTGGGGGAACCAGTGAATTCAGGGGGTCTCTTCTCCCTCCTCTGAAGTCACCTTTGTAGGAACTCCTCATGCTGCACTTTTGGGGAGCCTGAGACTCCCAGGAGGAAGCACATAGCTAACTTGGCACAACCACTTCATAGTGATGAGCTCTGGTTCATACTAAGATGCTTGGCATTTCCAGCTAAAGTGCCAATTAACTGTATGCTGGGATAGGAGGTGG
Source organism: Talpa occidentalis (assembly GCF_014898055.3). Lineage (NCBI taxonomy): Eukaryota > Metazoa > Chordata > Mammalia > Eulipotyphla > Talpidae > Talpa > Talpa occidentalis. Next base: position 29,123,614 of record NW_023601212.1, on the reverse strand, counting down.
CTGACAGGGGGAGGCATATATTAATTTTAAAATCTCAGTGGTAGTTTTCACTTATTGTATCCTTATTATGTGCCAGGCATGATACTAACCATTTTATATGCTTTTATCTCCATTTGTCCCAACAACCTTGTAAGTGGGGTACTATTATAATAATTAGGTCTATTTTGTGAGTGAAAAAGCCAAGGCCCAATAAGTTAAGTAAACAATGTGAAGTCACGAAGCTAAAAATGAGCAGAGCCAGGCTCTGTGCCCAGGTCTCTGATGCCCGAGTGCTCATATTCTGAAGGACAAACTCCTACCCAGGGATTTTGCTTTGTCTAAGTCCCTTCGGTCCTACCAAGTAGGCACAGGTACAACAGGGCCTTGTATCTACTGTTGCCGCATCCTAACTACAGCAGTGACACCTAAGGGGAGGTGTAGGTTTACCCAGTAGGGACCTGAAAGACAATATTTGCTTGTCTATTTATAATTTAATGTCCTCCTTTGACAATATGTATATATGAGTTTCATAATGTAAATCACAGATTAGCATACTGGCACATATCATTTATAAATGTAACAAGATCATACAAATTAATATCAAGAGATAGAAGGGCTCTCTCAAATTGAGTTTACAGTTAGGGATGAAAGATATTCTTTGTCTTGATCTATAGAATTATAGGACCTGAGGACTGACAAAGAAAACTGGAGAACAAGTAATCCCACTACCTGTCTCCCACTATTGCCAGTTAGGGCTTTTAGAATCAACCTCCAATCTCTTCATACACACTCTGAGTTTGCAGCTGTAGAATTAGCCTACCCACAAATATTCAGATAAGTCTTTTCCAAGATGCCCAGAGTATGTTGTTTGCAATACGTGTCACCTTGGCACATGGGTTGAGGCCAATAGAGACCCTGGGGGCCTTGGGAGAAAATATTACCATAACATGAAAGAATGCAGATGACCCAGATTTAGGGTGACCTCCAGAAACAAAATTTTTAATGGAAAAACCTATTTTAAGGCAACGCAAACATTCAGAGGCAGGTTTGTCACATGAAGTCATCTCCTGGCCATATGAAACCCCCTCCTTTCTCCTTGATGGACTATCAGCATAGGATAGAAGCTCCTGGTTTATTCCATTTATTTTAGAGTCTACAGCCATGTAAAGTCTCCATATGAGTATCATTAAATTTGGTCTTTTCCTCCAACTAATCTGTCTGGTATTAATTTGCTCATCCAGGGGAATGAGAAAATGCCCCCCGGTACCCAGAGAGCTTTCCAGGGGAGCTCTTTGTCACTATTGTGTGGCAATGGCAACAGTGACCTGTCCTATCTGAGGACTCTGATCTTGGTGGCCCCCTCTAGGCCAGCAAAGGGCTGTGCACCCCCACCCAAGCCTGGAAAACAGAGAATGGGGCCAACGGGATGCCACTCGAATCTCAGGTGAATGGTGCTCAGGACCGATCACCATGGCAGCTGGGCACACACCACTGGGGGAAATAGTCAAAACACTCATAAGCACCCTAAAATCAGAAACCACTGCCATGCTGGAAGCTCGTCCATCTTCCCCAGCCTGCCAGCCTGGGGAGTCCATTTGGAGGGCTGCCTTTCTCTTGCAACCTCAACCTCTCCACTAGCTTTCTTTTTTGTGCTTATGAATTTCAGAAGTCTTCAATCAGCGCGGCTGAGTGGGCTCCTCTGGAAGAGAACTGTCAAGGCTCTGACAGAGCGCCAGCAAAGATGCCGGCTGACCGATGCGACTGAGGGGTTTGCATGGATGTGAGGGCTGGGGAGGCAGTCACTGGAACCCCACGCTGGCTAGAGATGTGACCGGCAGACACGACAGGTGTTTTTTGGAGGCTTAGGCAGTTCCAGATAAATCACTCAGTGCCAACTGGCTCCTGCATGAATGGTTCTCTCGACAGGCCGACCTTTGTTACTTAGGAGGGTGTATGCTGTCTTTAAGCCCATTTCCAAATTACTGACAGCCGATGGATTTTTCTTCACCATCAAGCTCTGGCCTAAAGAGAGTTGCCAGCTCTCCCAGACCATCCACTCATTCAGCAGCAGTAACCATGATCCTTGTGACAAAGCCTCTATAAGCACCCATATGGACTCTCAGACAGAAGTGAAAGCACGAGCATTGGGGCAGGGCCTCTGAGTTCAAATTCTGCTTTGCCAGCTGCTAAATAGGTGACAGTTAAAAGCTGCTGAGCCTCCAGTCTTGCTTTACTAGTCTATGAAGGAGCACAGTAGGAACTCCTAGGGAGGGAAGTGGACAGGTTTAAGTGAGACCAGATGGGTGCTCAGAGGCTGCTCCTTACCATGTGGTGTTGCCACATCACTGTGCTTTCCTTTGTGCCCAAAGGCTTCTCTGCCCCTACAAAGTGGCTGGCAAGAGGAAGCTAAGAATCAAAGCCCCTGGCCCCACAAGAAACCTTTGAGCAATGATTGGTGTGATTGGCATATTTTTTATTATTATTAAATTGTCGATCATTTACATGTATATATAACTTCGGGGTCACGTTTCTACTCCTCCATATGTGCACCTGTTTTACTCACCATGCACTGAATTTCCCACACCAATGCCCAATCCCCTTCCTTCCCGACACCTACTCCCAGCCTCCTCTTCTCTCTGGTAACCAGATTATTCACAAAGTCTAAGAATTGTTTTTGTTGTGCTTTGCCAGTATAAGCATAGACATATCTTAGCTCCTTAGCCCTTTGGGTTTGAAAAGGTTGAGTTGAGGTTCATGTCCCACACTAGGACCAGCATTTCCCTGGGGCTCCAGGCACCATGGCCACTTTCCCACCTCAGGCTCCACTGTCTCACTGGTATGTCCTGGAGTCACCTCCCAAATAAACTCCTTGTACTTGAATCTTAGTCTCAGGGTCTGCTTCTGAGGGGAACCCAAATAAAATTGTATGTATGTCCTGTATATACTGTTTGATACCTGACAGGCAAGAAAAAGGAGCTGGCAGCCTAAACATGGAATCCTCATGTAAGTGATAGAACATCTCTCTTAACCCTCTGCAGTTCATCTCACACCCTCCTCCTCCATCCTGCCAGAATCCTATTTCCTTGAGAAATTTATCCATGGCCTGGGTAGGTGCCATTCTAAGAGTATGGGTGAAGCAAAGTTAATTAGGCAGGGAGAATTCATTGGTTGTTTATAATGTGCCCATATTGCTAACCTCTGTAGAAGACACTAGTAGCTGAAGACATGGTCACTACACTCAGGCCAGGGAAATAGGAAATGAAAAACAGGACATGCATTTCTAGCCCATACCACTTTGACAGAAGAGATGTCTCCCAGCACTGGGGCTACATGCAGTAAAGCCTGCTGGGGTCCTGCCAGGTCTCCTTCCCAAGACAGCAACTTGTGCCCCACCAAAGTATTTGGTGGACAGCTCATAGCTGTGTCCTATGGAGAAATGCCTTCAACCAAACCCTCATCTTAGCAGTTGCTTCCCACAATCATCATGCCCTTTCTACACTGGAAAACAGCATGACAGAGTGACCTGGGGCCACAAAAGACCAATCTCCTTGCTTCAAGCTAGGATCAAACAGCTCTGTGACTTGCGTCCAAAACTTTCTTACAGGATTGGCCTGAAGCCAGTCTCCAGTTGCGACAACATCTTTGCTTAGCTCTTTCCCATTGCTTTTTCCTGATTCCTTCACCCCACTTCTTCTGACAGGTGTTCCCCAATGAAGCATGTACTCTGACACTAAATTGGGGTTTTGGGAGCAGGCATGGAGTCCAAGGACCCCACATGAGCTCTTTCTCAGTTCTTGTTTTCAGTGAGGAAAGAATTCAACATCGAGACCAAAGTAGAGGAAAGCAAGAGATTATTGATAGGTAGACAGAACAGGAAGGCTCTCTGAATAGAGAGGGCTCCTGAATGGGTAGCTAACTGAAGACAAAAAGGACAGGAAAGCTCTCTGAGTGGAGAGGGGCCCTGAGTAGGTGGCCACTGAGGGCAAGAAGAAAGTGTTTACAATGGAATACTATTCAGCAATCAAAAAAGATAAACTCATGCCATTTGCAGCAAAATGGATGGAGCTGGAAGGAATTATGCTCCGTGAAATAAGTCAGAAGGAAAAAGAAAAATATCAGATGGTTTCACTTAGAAGAGGAATATAGGGGAACCAAATAAGGCATCAGGGGAAAAAATAATAACAATACAAAACACAACAAAACAAAACAAAAACAAACAGACAAGTATAAAACAGAGACATCCTACAGGGGAGGAGGAGGGAGAGGGATTAGAAGGAGGCAGAGAGGAGCACAGGGGACTGTGGTGATGGTGCACAGGTGAATTGGTGGTGGAAATTCTATGGGGACTACACCTGAGAAAAGAAAGCAAACATTGTTTGAAAATGAACAATGATGTAAAATTATATAAATAATTTTTTTTTTAAAAAAGAAAACACATTCAATAAGCACACAAAAAAAGAAGCAGGTGTTTATACGGATATATTAGGCAAGGAGTGGAGATTTGGCCATTGGGTATCTCCCCTTTATGTCTTTTGCTGGTTGGCTGGGACTGCAGGGGTCTCCTAGGTTCCCGTGGTCCACTGAGTTTGCCCACGTTACCTGGCCTACCTTTCTGAAATGAGATGTGGCCCATTGTTATTGTTTGGGTGTTCTGAACATCCACTCTACTGGATTGGGGCCTGGGGGGGCCTTTTTGGCCCTCGACTGTTCTTGAATCAGACTTATAAATGGACTTGGGTTCTTGGGGCATCTTGCTCCTAACTGACTGCCTATACCCATTTCCTAACTTCCTCTTTCAACACTACTAGCAAGCCTGACCGAAGACACTGCATGCACATCAGGATCATCTGCAAAATTTTATGAAAATACCTATACCTGGACCCAGACAGCTTGATCTAGATATTCAGGGGTGAAGTCCACCTAGTAAGATTTCTAATGTACCAATTTCAAACCTACAGAAATAATGAAAGAACAATATAATGATGAACAACTACATCCTCCTCATCTAGATCATCAGTGATTACTTTCTTTCTCTCTAATTCTTCTCTCCTCTCTTGCTCTCTCACCTCCCCCACCCCCCACCAAAAGTAATTTTCAGGAAAATTGTAGACATCTTGACACTCCATTCTTAAATACATGAATCTTCCAAAAATATACCACATGACCCCTAAGAAAATTATTAATTTTTTAATATCACCAGAGTATACAGTTTCAAGGAGGAAGTAAGATTTGAATGGATTGTAAGGGATTAATATTAGAAAAGAGAAGGAGGACATGTTCAAGTTAGAGTGGTGAATATAGTCCACAAAGGCACAGAAACAGACTTCTAGAGGGAGGTGGCGGCTGAGTAGACCTGGCAGACTGGAATAGAGGATGCATTGAGGAGCAGAGTAGAGAGTGAGGCTTGGGCAGGTCACATGCAGCAGAGCACAAAGAGATCACATGGAATAAAAGTACAAGGAGTCTTGCAGTTTGAGTAATCAAACAGTGACCACATATTAAGAAAATTTAAATGACAGGACATAGGAGAATCATATCAGATTTTTGGAACCCATCCAGGTGGAAGTAAGGAACAGTGTTTAAAGGTTTGGAGTCAAAATTAGGCTATTGAAATAAATCAGTGATAGACATCCATTCATTCCATAAACATTTTTTAGTACATTTTCCAGGTTCCAGTCTAGGTATAGGAAATAGAAACCTTGAAAAAGGCAGACAAGGTCCCTGCTGTACTGAAGCTGTGTGTGTGAGTGTGTATTTGTGTGTGCGTGCGTGTGCACGCACTGGAGAGGCAACAATTATTCAGTAGTCAAATAAGCAGATAAACAAGAAAAGATTAAACTGATAGTGGTATAGTTAAAGTGAAAAATAAAAGAAACAGATTTAATAGTGATTGGGGACTAGTTTAAGTGTTCAGGAAATGCAATATTTAAAGCACTGCTAGGTTGGAGCCAGCTACCAGTTCAGAAGAACAGATTGTTCAGATTTCCACAACTTTGCGGGCTGTTTGACATTACGTTGGTAACTGTAAGTAGGCCATGGCAGAATATTTACACAAACTGGCAAATCCTACAAATTATAAAATCTCTTTTTCCCCAGAGAGTTGACTGTTAAACACTTTCCAGCTTACTACTGTATTTAAACTCAACCATAAATGGCAGAGAGACAGCAATATGAAGATCCAAGAGAGACTATTCTAGGCAATAAGTGCAAAGGCCCTATGCTGTAGAATAAGTTTGACATGTTCAAGGAATTCAAAGAAGGCTGGAGAGAAAGGCACAGGATGAGGATGGAGGTGGACCAAAGCTGAATCACTTGGGACCATGTAGGCCAATCATGACATTAGGGGTTTTTATTTTGAATATGATCAGAAGTCATTGGAGGATCTTAAGCATAAGGGTAGAATAATTTCAACTATGATTTAGAAAGATCCTTTTGGCTCATAGAGAATGGATTGGAGGAAGAGAGGAGTGACCAACAAGGCCTCAACTAAGAGTTTAGTGCTCACGAAGCAATGTGCATATAAGGTTACCTGCCACAACACTGTCTTGGCCAAATATTGGAAATAGCCAATAGTAGAGAAAGTAAATTGATAATTGTGCATCCTTATAATAGGATGGCTCAACAGTTATTTATTTTTATTATTTTATGTTATTGTTTTTGTTTTATTGATGTACCATTGCTCTATATCTTTGTTAGTGTTTTGACAGTAAAGGATTCCTCCCCACCCCCCAGAATTGGTCACTGTATTTTCCTACCACCAAAGCATCCACTGTCCTCCACCATAGTCCATGTTGCTCCCTTTCCTTCAACAGCTACTTTTTTTTTTTAAAGATTTATTTATTTTATTTATACAAGCACTGGGTACAGTCAGAAGCATGGGAAGGTGAGAGAATTCACCAGAGCCAGAGCGGGGAGCAGAACAGGCAGACGGACGAAATACACTGCTAACGGGAGTAGTGGGCACATCAGGAGAGGTCTGAGCGCCATGTGGGACCCTCGCCGGCGACCGGGGATCAAACCGGTGCCGCAGAGGCTGCGGGCAACCTCGCAGCCCAGCGCTCAACCGCTGTGCCACCGGGGAGGCCCTCAACAGTTACTTTTTTAAAAAGACACTTTTACTCACTGCTAACACGTTTTGGGGGAGAAAGCAAGATGCTGGGGAAAGTTAACTTTGAGAGGCCTGTACATCCTCAAATGGGTATGTCAATCAGGAACTTAGACAAATCTGGGGTTCAACTCAGGAGAGAGTTTAAGGCTTTGAGGTAGAAAGTCAAGAGTTATCCCAACTGTCAGAAGGGAGAGGAAGGCAATTTTAAAAGGGATTCTGGCAAACTTCAAGGTTCTTTCTTTTCCCTTTGTCCTGGAACATCACAGAGGTTGCACAAAAGGTGAATGAGACAGAAAGTCAGGGAGAAATGAGTAAACCAAGACAATCAGAACAAGTTTCCTGACACCTAAACGCCCTTGTGCCTACAGGTTACGTATCATTCAAGCCACGTGAGCCCACAATCCTCATTGGTGGGGAGAGGCTTTCAAAGGCAGCTCCGGAAAACAGGGGCCGATGCAGGTCGCCACCAACTGAAGGTGTTTTCCCCGAGTGTCAAATGCCACACATCTACCCACTACGTCAGTGGGAGGTGCGGGGGCACTAAGTAAGTTCAAACAGGAGCAAAACTGAAATGATCCTACTTTCCCCCCTCAAACTAGCTGTTGCAATTGTAAAAAATAACTCAAAGAAAAATGGAACTCCGTGATTGAAGGAGGCCATCCACTGACCTGGTCAGCTGTAGGACCAGGAAGAAAAGAGTAAATGACAAAAACAAGATAAATGGAAACATGATCAAAATAAAACCTTTGGAGAGCTCCAATGATCAGGATTTGCTGCCAAGGACCCCAGCTCAGTACCCAGCAGGGTTTGAGTGAGCTTGGCAGTGGGAATGGAGCAGACTATCTGTAGGTTTGCAGAAGCATGAAACACACAAGGCTCTGAACACACCACACACACTCATCTTCAGAAAAGATGGTCCTGGGCACTGCTGGTGAGTGCTGAGCTGTTAGCCTTGCATCCTCGCACAGTTCTAAAAATAGATAATTAAATTCTATCACTCTAATGAAATCCCCGCTGTCGTTTACACTGCAGAGTGTACAGGGAGCCTTTCTGGAGACTGGAGATCCTCTACCCAGTACAGAGTAAAACAGAGATGAGCCATTAACTGATGAGGTGAGCCCTGAGAGTGACTTGGACAGGAAATTCAGGCCTGACACTGGACAAGATTCGATCAAAAAGGTGCATTTCTTTAGGTTCAGGGCTGGCCCCGCTGAACAAAATCCAGGTAATCACCAAGTATGTGCTAAGATTGGTGTTACAAACATCTTAGTTCACCCTGGAAAGAAATACACATAAATTGGTTGGCTAACTGCTCTCTCATCTACTCAGGAGTCTTCCAGAAAAAAAGGATGTGACTTTATATAAATGCATATGTTATTCTTATGCTCACTGCTGCTATAATTAGATCCATGACTGACAAGCAAAGAAGATGGCAAGAAACTTATGCAAAATTTTAAGAATTATATATATTGATTAACATACATTTGTGGGTTTTTGCTTGGTGCACTGAAGATTCTTACAGAAGAAGGAAAAAATGTGAATTTATGTTCCCTCTTTGGGTGTAAAGAGATCATCAAGGCCCTCAAGATACCATGATGTGCTTCACTTGGTCTGTCCTGTTAAGGAGGACAACATAAACCCAGGAAAATCTGCTTTAATCCCTGTGTTAGGTTTTTATTCTCTTTCTAACAGGACAATCTTGCCACTGACCCTTTCAGGGAATTTGTAAAATAAATAAATAAATAAAAACAAGTTTGAGATTTAAAGAGATACCAAAAAAAAAATGTATGTTAATATTATAAACCTAAGGCAGAAGCAAGGGGTAGGTGGGGGAGGAATGAATTAAGGAAACCATCACGACAGTGAAATGCATTATTACTAGTTATTCATGCACTCTTGGCTTTTCAGTTGATGAACTTTTCACACCCGAAGTGGGGAAATTAATCAACTTTTCCCCTCCAAATGTCTTCTTCTATCTTCTCTGCTGTCTCACCTAATTGTTTTGCACTCAATATGGACAAAGACATTGTTCTCATTTCAACTTTCTTTACAAAGCTCAGGTGCCCTGATTTGACTCCGAAACATTTTCACCCCATCCAGCATAACGTGCTTTTAGTTTCTGCAGCAGTTCCTCAAGAAGACATGAATGGGGAAGTGCCTTCTCAGAGCCTCTACTCCTGCTTGATCGCACCAGCAAAATCTCAGTTTTTCCCACTGCACTTAACAGCCTCTTTCTTCTCTCTTCTCCCCATTGCCTAAGAAGAAAACTGGAGTTGGTGACAGCTATGACCAAACCTTGTGAAAGGCTTGAAAACAGCTGATTCCACCCATATGGCAATAACCTACAAAAACAATCACAGATGTTTCTAAGTCTGTCTATAAGAGTAATAAAAAAAAAGGAAAAGGGAAAACTTTTCGGGTGTATCCAATATTTAAATATTCTATGATATATAGTCTAAACTTCTGGAAGGCTAACTAAACTATAATTATTACCCAGGGTTTTTACATTGTATAGATAAGCTCTTCTTTCCGATGAAACAATCCATTTACATGCCTTCTGAGTCATCCTTGGAATCTAAGGCCTTTTGAACACTAAGCTAACTAAGGCCCTGGACATCAACTCTCAGGTTTAACAACCATTTATTTGCAGGCTGGCTTGACATCACTCTTATGTGACAAATTTACAAAGGAAGAGACACAGCCTAGCACATGAAATATAAGATAATTCTATGTCTTAAGTACTTAAAGCCTATTACCAAAATAGGTGTGCAATGTTGCTGTTATAAATATCATCCTTAACACCTTTTGATTCTTTTTACTCTGAAGTGTCCAACCTATTATAGAACAAAGAAAAGCCGCCTTTTAAATCTCTCTCACTTCGGCTTCCTCAGAGATGGATGTGCCCCCTCTGAAGCCCTGCCTCACATAAAAGCACCGTGGTGCTCTGCTGTAAATCTGTTTTACATCAGCTTTTATGTGAGCCAGGCCTGGGCTGGGCTTCATTATCCTTTTTTTTTTTTTTTTTAACTAAAAAAAACTTCATCTCCAGCCGACTGAGATGATTTGCTTTGTAAATAACATGGATTCACTTTCCTTTAAAGAAAGCTTGTTGGGGTGCCTGAGACCCACGATCTCTGCTTTGGTATGAGGGTAGGACCCATAGGCTTCTGGAGGAGCCTCCTGAGACTGAGTTCCAAAGGCTGTGCTCCCACACTGCAGCCAGGATCTCGGACCACACGACTTTCTTTGCTCAGGGCAGACCACTGCCAGCCCCAATTCTGAAGAGGCAAGTCTCCAAAATGCAAGCTAAAGCTAAAGGAAATCGTTACATGCCTACCCCATGCCTATGGTGGGGTCCCACTGAAACATACTGAAAAACCATGAGTTGTATTTTAAAGTTACTATTAGAAGTTGTGGTTCTTTGATAGGATCACATTTGTGCGTCGTGAGCTGTGTTTATTCAAATACAGCCTTTTAACCACCAGTTAAAGGATCTAAATTATATTTTAATCAACATCAATTTAATTAAAATTAAGGATGGTGTAGTGGAAAGAACAGTGGAACAAAAAAAGATTTAGGTTCACTGGCTGTGTGATTTGGGCAGACCAGTTAGTTTCTCTGACCTGCTGCTGCTGCTTCCTCATTCCCAAAATGAGAAGCTATTACCAGATAGTCTGAAAGGTTCTGTTTTCTTCTGTCTGGTTCTTGGGAACTGTGTTTTGATCAGTGGGTAGCAAACACAGAAGACAGGAATTGCTGGTCCTTAACTAGACTTTATCTAACTTAGGGATCCACATTGCTTGGGTCCCTGACAATTCAGTCTGGGAAATACTTTTTCTCAGATAGTTGTTCTATCCAGAATAAAAATTCTGAAGACTTAAGGATCAGTTGGAGCTGAAGACCTCTACTCTAGTAATAAGGCAACCTCTAAAGTACTCTGCTGGGATTAATACAATGGACGAGATGCACACTCTCTGCCTCTAGTACCTTCTAAGTCACAAATGAAATAAAAGCAGAGATGGATAAAAGGAAATAAACAGCTATAAGAAGAGAAGCTTGGCTACACAGGCATCAGTTAACTAGATATTAAGTTAATTTCTTGGAGATGAAAGGAGGGTGACAAATGAAACAAGTACAAAAAGTCACCCACTATAAGGGACTAGCAGGCAAGATGGGACCCCACCTGCATTCATGTACTTAATAAAAAAAATGGAAAGAGTATCTGAATAAAAACTTCTCTAAAGAAGACCTATAGACGGTCAATAGAAACATGAAAACATGCTCATCATCTCTTATTATTAGGGAAATGCAAATCAACACAATTCAAATCACCTCACACCTATGTGACTGGTTATTATCCAAAAGAAAAGAAACAATAAATGTTGGAGAGGATGTGGACAGAAGGGAACACTTGTGCACTGTTGGTGAGGATGCAAACTGGTGCAGCCATTATGGAAAACAGGCTGGAAATTCCTCAAAAAAAAAAATAAAAATAGAAAGTCCATATGATCCAGTTAACTCATTTCTGGCTATTTACTAGAAAGATATAAAAGCAGTAATTCAAAGAGATATGAGCACCCCACGCTGATCGCAGTGTAACTTATAATAGCCAAGAACCTGAAACAACCTTGGTGTTCATTGATTGATGAATGGATAAGGATGTGGTATTACACCATGGAATACTATTCAGCTATTAAGAAGATAAAATCCTGCCATTTGCAACATCATGGATGGCCCTAGAGGAAATTGTACTTAGTAAAATAAGCCAGAGAAAGACAAATGCCATCTGATTTCACTAATATGTGGTATATAGAGAAAACAAACAAGCAGATGAACTAAATAAAATAAAAATCAATTTGTGGACTATAAGACCAATTAGTGGTTACCAAAAAAATGAATAAATAAAGGGGGAGAAGTGTGGGTGAATCAGGAGAAAGTTATGGTGAGGACCTTAATTTAGTTTATAATTATGTTGAATCTCAATGATGAACACCTGAAATTTATATAATGTCATAATTCAGTGTTATTTCAATTAAAAAAACAAAATATAGGGCCTTCCCGGTGGCACAGTGGATTGAGCACAGTGCTATGAAGCTGTCCGCAGCCTCTGCAGCGTGGGTTCGATTCCCGGCTGGCCAGGGAGATACTCACATGGCATGGGAGACCTCTCCTGTCCCTCCTGCTACTCCCCTCAGCAGTGTATTTAAGTCAATCTGCCTGTTCTACTCATGCTCTGTCTCTGGTGAATTCTCTCACCTTCCCGTGCCTCTGACCTGTACCCGAGTTCTTGTACAAAGAAAAAAAGAAAAAAATTTTAAAAAGCCAAAATATAAGGGTCAAAAAATGTTACTTTTACACCTCCTTTCTAGAGAAATTGTTTGAGAATGTACTCCATAACCACATAAAAGGAAACGATGTGTAATCCAAGAAAGAGAGCATTTCATATAAGAGAGCAGCAAAGGACGTTTCACCATGACTGCCGTGTGAAACCTACAAAGTCACCCTTGGAGATTGGAGGCGTGGAATGGAACTTCAGGATGAAAGTGAGCAGGAAAAAGTGGGACTTATGAAACTAGGTGGTGTCATCGGGAGTTTGAAAAATAATTGGAGGCCTGGCAAAAGCACAAAAGAAAGTACAAAAGAAAGAGAATTAATTTCTCATGGAAAAAAATAATGCGTAATAAATTCATGTTGTAAATAGGAAGTAATGTAAAATGAGGCATGATTTTAAGCAAATGAGAGAGTATGGGAAAAGAGGATCCATTTGACTTTGAATCTAGGAAGAGTCTCCTAGAGGTACTCCCATAGAGAAGGAAATGTCATCCCAGCCCTCTCCTTGGCCAGAGATTAAATAATATTTTTCATGGTCACAATGATGTAAATGCTATTTATTAGTTTTCAACTTTCAAAGAAAATCCAAGGACAAAAAGACAGAGTCTCCTTTTCATTGCACGCCAGAATGCAAATGACTTCCAGCCTCATCAGAAAAGGACATGATCTATAAGAGGAAGAGGAGGAAGAATAAAAGGCTAGGACATTAATACCCTCATCTTTACCAGAATGTGTTAAAAAGGTACTGTCAACATTGACAGAAAAATAAGGATTTAAATATATTTAAGTATACATCTTTTAAATGTCATCAAATAGGACAATTTTTAAAACAATAATAAAAATTTCAGCTACTAAGAGGAAAGGTACGTGAAAGGGAGCATTATCTAATTTCTCATTATTCATATAAGTAAATTAATTTTGATTAAAATGGGTACATCAGGAAATCCAGTTCTAAACTTACTTCTAGATTTGAATCTGGTCTCAACCTTGCCTCCGTGTCACAATTACTTGGGAGCTTTAAAGAATACTGAGTCTGGGTCCCAGCCCAGAGATCCTGGCATCATCTCTGTGACATGAGGCTGGAGATTTTTTGAAAGTTTACAGGCAATTGGGATGTGAGGTCATGGTTGAGCCCTAAAAGAGCTACGAAAGGCCTGGAAATAGAAGGGGTGGAGATGGGGCCAGAGATGTTTTATCTCCATCCTCAGCAACTCTGTCTTTTGGTTGATTGCCACATTCATTCATTATCTTGCTAGAAAGTGAGTGTACTTTTTGTACAGTGGATCAATAACAAGGAGCACAATCACTGAGCTACGGAGCCCAGGTGAGGACAGGCTCAAGAGCATTTCAGCCTCCCTGGCCTTGGGGTTGAGCCGTCCTCTGCTTTCAGTAGGACCAGAGAGACTGGGTGATGGCTGCCTCGGGTTAACACACTAGCAAGACGCAGGACAGGACTCCTAGGTGACTGAAACTGCTCTTCTCTCCACTATTGAATCATCTTCCTCTCCCTTTTCCTTCTGCTAATCCCACTTATATCCTTTGGACCCTCTCTCCTTTCCCATTACCAGACACCCTTCACTTAACCTCAATGTCAAGAACATAAGGTGCATCTTAGGAATGTGGTTCAATCAGACTGAACTGGGAAGCGTTTTCTGGTTAAAACGTGTAGGCCACGCTGTCTTTCAAAATAAATTGTCTTGCCATTTGCTTCCGCTTGATCTTCAGTTACCTTTCCAGGTGAGCTGGCGAGCCTCCATGGAAAAATGGGTCTTGGCTGAGTGTAGGGGCAGGAAGGGCACTAAGCAGGTTTCTATGATCCCGCAGACCGGTAAAGGAGAGTCTTGGAGCTCTGGGGGCTTTCTCAGGCTTTTATTGCGCTGTTACATATAGAGCAGCAATGAAGTACACAGCAGGCAAGGGTGCCGGGGGGCCAGGAGGCCATGAGGCCTCCAAGCCCGCAGCAAGTCTTCACTCTGGGTTTCTCCAGCCTCTTTCTCTCCTTCTCGCTCCTGCCTCTCTCTCTTCTGCTTCTCCTCTGCTTCTCTCCTGACTATCTCAAATACTCTTCCCATGGCCCACAGAAGTAAACAGGTCAGTTAGCAACAATGTAACAACTGCAGGTGCCCCATCAGGCAGGGCAATCCTAATGGTGGGAGGGCAGAAAAGCCTGAAAAACTGTTTACCCTACACTGAGGCCTTGCAGTACCCTTCACCTCAGGGAAGATGAGATGAGTGGGGGTCTTATTTGACATTCTCCATCACATCACACAGGAGCTGAGTTCACTATTTTTTTCTGCTTTTTGTTTTCTCCATCCACTTCTATCAATGTGAAGGACACATATATCTCCATCGCTCTCCCCACAGTCATGGGGAAATATGACAGGGCCAAAAACAAAGTGAAGAGATTTATAGACCCCAGGAGATCCCAATTAATAGCAAGTGCTGGGGCTATCCCCCTCCTTCCACTTCTGAGGACCCCAGACAATGCAGCCATATACTCCTATAAAGCAGAGCGGGTTGACACTGGAAATAAAATATCTGTCCTGGTGCCGAGAAAATGCTTTATATGCATTCCCGAGCCATACCCTGTATTTAAACTCCAGCTTTTTAGTATAATTTTCGTCTTACAACTTAACATTTTTACTGCCTTTTTCTCCAAATAATCAATATTGATTTTACTGTATCTGTTATTATCCTGACATTAAGATTTATTTTCTTACTTTGCTTTGCATGAGATTGTAGTTTATAGAATGAACATTTATTCTCTTCTTTCAGGAAAGCTCATGGGATAATTATCTTGCCCCATTGGCAAATCATTCAGCTTATATTGTATTGAAAAATAATAATTGGCTTTGCCCCCTCATCAGGTTTGAACAGCTTTATTATTATTATGTTTGCTGGTACATTGTGATAGCATCTTTGAAAGCTTTGAAACTGTTAGGGATTCAGAAACCTGAATCCACTTTAGGAAAAAGCTCCTGGCTTTCTCAGCACCCTATTCCTTTGAACAGCACAAAGTCCCACTTTTCAGATCCAATTTCTGCCTTTGCCTTTTGCTTGCTCAGGTCCAGATGTAAAGCCTTTTGGATGATGGTGGTGGTGAAAAGTGAACAAGAAGTAACTGGAGGGCCTCCCCTGGTGGCACGGCAGTTGAGCGCTGGGCTGCAAAGCTGCCCATAGCCTCTGCAGCACCAATTCGCTCCCCGGCCGCCAGAGAGGGTCCCACATGGCACGACAGATGTCTCCTGCCACTCCCGCTATTCCCCTTAGCAGTGTATTTCATCAGTCTGCCTGTTCTGTTCCCCGCTCTGGCTCTGGTGAATTCTCTCGCCCTCCCGCACTTCTGACTGTACCCAATGCTTGTATAAATAAATAAATACATCTTTAAAAAAAAAAAAGTAACTGGAAGTAAAGATCAGCCCAAAACACTGATCTTTATAATCATATATTCACTAAGGTTTACATCCTGGAATATTTCACAAGAAGACTAAATTTTTGAGGAAGTCAGAGGATGTAGCAGAGAGTGTATGAAATCAGAAGTCAGTGAACCTGGGACCTATTCTTTACTAGCTGTTGACCCTAGATCAATTACCTTATATCTCTGAATCTTATCTTAATAGAAACAACAACACAGGGATATGTTTATTGCTTGGTTTTATGTATTAAATTAATAACATTATGTGTAGTGGTTCATAAATACAGTGATATATAAATAAATGGTTATGCAATGTCAAAATATAGGAGTTTGAGCAAAAATGTCCAGAGGGCAGACAGTTGTGGGGAAATCCACTGACTCATTCCTTTATTAATTTATTCAGTCAATAAATATTTACTTAGCACCTGCAATGTATTAGGGTCTGTCTTAGGGGCTAGAGTTCCAAAAGATGGAAAAACACAATCTTTATGCTCATGAACCTTACAATTTGTTGGAAACACAGTCACTAGTCCAATAGTTCCACACACAGACTATGAAATAGCAGCTGTGATGAGGCCTATGAGAACAGCTATGGTGGAGATATGTATACCCATCATACCTATATAATCCTTGGAGGAGAGGCTTCAGTTGAGCACTGAAGGAGGAGGAGAAGGTAGCTAATTGCTAAGTCAGAGGGAAAAGCATTCAGATCAAGGGAACAGCATATGCAGTAGCTTCACTTGGGGAGGTGCTCAAATGCATGAAGCAATCAAATAAAGGTCAATGTCTCTACAGCAGATGTACTAACAGGCAGAAGGGAGCCAGGCAGACAGGTTAGGAAGCTAACAACAATAACAACAAAGCTTTAAGGGCAAGGTCAAATGGAAACATTTGTTCTAGGTGACAGATTTATGGATTTTTTTTCACAATTTCTTTGTATTAAAGGAAAAACTAATAGTCAACCAGTAAAGATGGAAGTGAAAAAATAACATGGCAAGGATGGTGACTGGCGAAAGGGAGAACAGACTGCACAGGAAGGGCTTGTGACCTGTGTGAAAATCCAGTGTGTCCGGTGGGGCAGACATGTGATTCACAGGGACACCTTATGCTTGTCAAGAACAAAAAACAAAACAAATAGAGACAAAAACAAGCATGGTGTGGCAGAGTGCACTAGGCTAGGTTCAGGGCTTATCCCATGTAATGTTTAGTATTTCCTAGAATTAATAAAATCTATGAGACTATTTTAAAAAACCCTTGAATCGGGCCTCCCTGGTGGCGCAGGCTGTTGAACGCCGCACTGTGAAGCTGTCCGCAGCCTCTGCAGTGCCGGCTCAATCCCCACCAGCCTCGGAGCAACCCACATGGTGCGGCAGACCTCTTCTGTCTCTCTGGCTGCTCCCCTCCGCAGTGTATTTCAGTCAGTCTGCCTGATCTGCTTCCGGCTCTGTCTCCGGTGAATCCTCTCACCCTCCCACGCATCTGGCCTGTACCCTGGTTCTTGTATAATAAATAAATAAATATTTTTTTAAAAAAGATTTATTTATTTATTTATACATACAAGCACTGGGTACAGTCAGAAGCGCGGGAGGGTGAGAGAATTCAGCAGAGCCAGAGCGGGGAGCAGAGCAGGCAGAAGGACCGAAGTACACTGCTGAGGGGAGCAGCGGGCGGCAGGAGAGGTCTGCGCGCCATGTGGGACCCTCCTCCGGTGACCGGGGAGCAGCCGGGGCTTGAACGGGCGCTGCAGAGGCTGCGGGCAGCTTCGCAACCCAGCGCTCAACAGCTGCGCCACGGGGGAGGCCCAATAAATAAATCTTAAAAAAAAAAAAAAAAAACCCTTGAATCTTAGAAGAAATCTGAAAGGTTGGCACATAGAGTTCTCTGTCTCAAGGAAATCCCTTAACTCTACGCCTGATGCTGATTTTTGCCACATTCACTGCTGCTCCAACCTCCTGTCTTTTCCTATAGCTGGACAAGAATCTGTCAGAGGCCAGTGCATACCAGGAGTTCTAATACCGGGATCATCCCGCTTCTGGAAACATCTTCTCAGAGACTTGGAGGAAGCCGTCAGAGAGCAGGGACACGCTGCTCCATCTGACCTGCAGGGAGAAGGAGCATCTGACCCTGACACTCAATTAGCAGAACAGACGGTGTATAACGTGTGCTTGACACTGATATGATTTAACGTTAATAACTGGTTTTCAAATATTTATTACAATGGCTGTTTTAATAAATATTTCATGAATACTTTTTTTTTTCTCAAAAGCCCTCTGTTGCCAGCTTTGCTGCCTTAATTTGCCTTAATGAGGATTTGTAAAAATGCAGTGATAAATTGCTTCCCTGCCAGTGTACGGAGGTGAAGAGGGCTCTCATGGAATATCCGTCATCTGGGGCAGCGACCCCAAGAAAAGATGAAAACCAGCGTAAAAATACTCCAAAAGAGGGACAGACAGCTGCTCTGCAGCTCCTCACGGTAGAGAACCAAAAGTATTCTGCCACCCTGGGGGCACAAGGAAGCATTTCTTTGACAGGAGGGCACAGAGCCCTTGGACAAGTGACTAAGGCATATGGAATCTCCCCAGGAAATCCTGGAAATCATCAAAGCCAAGGGAGCACCCGCCCAACTTTGCTGGGAGGGAGGAGGGAGAGCAGTTCTGAGATCTTACAGCCTGACAAGACACACTTTAGAAGTGAGCGAAGGGAAATGGACGAGGATCCCAGCACAGGAGGGAGTCCTTTGCCTTCCTTCACACTACCCCCAGGAACCTGAGCCCCCTGAGTTGTGAGCTCACAGTTTCCCTGGGGCTCCCTGCCCTGCCTTCATCTGCAGGAAAGCCCACCTGTGGACTAGTCTTGCCCGCTTCACCACATAATAAAAACTGTTCCTCTCAAAGATGAATCTGTTTTTTTCCTTTGAATATTTCTGGAATCAGGATGCCTCTCATGACCCATTTGAGAGTATGTCTTTTTTCCTTGGAAAGCATCTTTTAAAATTGTGCAGAGTCCCATTAACCAAGATAGTGCTACTTCTAAGAATGGAAACTATGACACACGCGCGCACCAGCAGCACCAGCAACAACATCCGGTGAGGTTTAGAGTCAGCTGTCGCCCCCAATCCAGGACCTGGCACCTGGGCGCTGCTATCCAATGGCCTTATTACCCCACCTGTCTCTGTCTCCTGGGAGACAGTGCCCTAGGATGGCCCTGCTGTATTCAGACAACTGAGATCCTGTGGGAGTCACAGCTCCTTGGTTCTGGTCACTTTTCTTGCAGAACTTGAGTCCACCTTGCAACTTAAAGGCATTGTTACCTGATTTTCTCAAGTTCATGTGCCTTCCTGGATGGGGAAACTAGTCCTCAAGAAAGGCATAGGCAACCCTTGAATGCAACCCAATAACTTTCTCAGTGGGGGCCACTTCTGGAAGTAGGCTTTCCAGCTGCGCCTCCGTGGGTCACCTGCACAACCATTTCACTCTCTACCCTGTCTAGGCCCAGTGGTTCAGTCTTACACATTTCACCACCTGGCCCCTGTTGCCTTAGCTGACCTCAAATGTTGCGGGTTAATTGTGTTCAGAGCAAGTGCTTCCCCATGACCGCATTGGAACTGGCATGCCCTCTCCAGCTGGCCTGTGTTGCACATCTCCAGGAGACATCGTGGACTCACACTGTCCTTGACCGGAGTGGAAACCCCGGAACGGTGCAGGTCTGCTTATTCTCCCACCTCCCCAATCACCAAATTGCAAAACATTGGTTATCATAGACCATTTAGAGAGGAACTAAATCTAGACAGAAGACAATTAAGCACAACGTGTATTTTCCAACATTTCCTTTGTGCTATGCCACACAGTATGGGCACAAAAAAAAAAAAAGGCGGGGGGAAGATGTAAAAGAGATAACCACATAATTATGTTATGTCATTGGTTGGCTTCTATGGTGTAGATATATATGGAGTATATGAGTCAGGGGCACCTAGAAAGTCTATAAAGGTGGGGACTTGGGGGAGACACTCATCTGAATCTTCAGATGACATTTGGAAAAAGATGTGGGTTAAAGGGGGGGAAAGGGCATTCAGGAAAAAAAAATCATAGGAGAGTGAGGACCCTACTCCATTTCCATGATTAAGTGATTATCTGCATAGTTTAATATAGACAGAACATAAAGTGTGAGTCAGAAAGTGCCAGGAGTAAGGCCAGAAAGTTAGGCAGGAGCCATATCATGAGGGACTCATTTACCTTCTTAAGAAACTATTATCCTATCCTTTAGGTAATGAGGAATCATTGAAGAGTTTTAAAAGAGGAATGATATGCTTAGATTTGTGTATTAAATCATCAATCACTCTGGTAGCTCTGGAGAGAAGAGTTTTGAACAGGACAAAATAAAGGAGAAAGCCTGATAGTCAATAACACAGTAGTTTCATATCAAGAAGAAAATGAAAACCTTAGCTAATAATGATATAACAAAATTTATTGAGTACTTTTTATGGCCAGACACCATCTACATTCAAAGTATTACACATTTAGAACTAACATATGATTCAGTAAATCCATTTCTGGGTCTTTATCTAAATAAAATGAAAGCACTAACTAGAAAAGATGTGTGTTTCCTATGTTCATTGGAGCATTATTTATAATAACCAAGATATGGAAACAATCTAAGTATCCATCAGTGGATCAATGGATAAAGAAAATGTGACATGCATCCATGTGTCACTTTACCACAGGGGTACTTTCTGGGGATGGCATCATTAGTCAACTTCATCATTGTGTGAAATCATAGAGTGTAGTGACACAAACCCAGGTGGTATAGTCGACACTTACCTTGACTCTGTGGTATAGCCAGGTGAGATCACTCCATACATGCAATCTGGCATTGACTAGGACATCACTAAGTGACACCTGGCTGTGTATAGAGTGGAATATTATCCAGTGCTAAAAAAGAATAAAATCCTGCAATGTACACCAACATGGATGGACTCTGATGTTATTGGGCTAAATGAAATAAGTCAGAGAAAGACAAATACTACACGACCTCACTTATACATGGCATCTAAATAATAATAATAAAAAGTCAAGATTATAGACACAGAAAACAGATTAGTGGTTGCCAGAAGCAGAGAGGGTGGGTGGGTGTGGGCAAAATCGCTAAAGGGGTCAAAGGTACAAACTTTTATTTATAGCATAAATAAATCATGAGGATGTAATTTACAGAATTAATTATACTTAATAATATTGCATAATTTTAAGATAGTGAATCAAAAAAGTCCTCATTACAAGAAAAAATATTTGCAACTATATATAGTGATGGATGTTAACTAGATTGGTAGCTATCATCCCACACAGTCTATATAAACATTGACTCTGCTGTACACCTAAAATATTACAATGTTATATGTTTATTATACCTCAATAAAAAAATTACAAATTTAATTTTCACAACAACTCAATGAGGAAGGTGCTATTGAAATCTCTATTTTACAGAAGAGGAAGTGAAATATGGGGTCAAGAGCTTGTGGAAGTGGTCAAGAGCGTGTAGTCAGGACCTCTGGGATGAAAGAGAAGAGGATTCAAGGAAGAATTTAGGCGGCCAGCTGCAAATTGTCCCATGGTAGGATGAGGGTAGAAAGGCAGGGAGGAGCCAAGTGTGATTCTCTATTGTGCTGCCTGAGTCAGTAGGGACATGGTTGCCAATAACTAAGCTCATTTATTTATGGAAGAAAATTAAATAGAGGAGAAAGATAACAAATTTATTTTGGAATCTGAAAGTGAGGTATCTGGGACATGGAGGCAGTAATGATGTCCAGGCAGACGGTGGCAAGACAAGCTTAGAGGAGATGTCTAGGATGAGGATAAGACCTGTGGGTTACCCACATGGGGCTTATCATGGTTAGAGAAGCCTGGTTAATGATGAAAATATCTCTGCCTAAGTAAGTGCATTCAGGGAATTGATTCTGATCCCTGCTTGAAGAGCTGATAGAAGGTGACTTTAAAAATATAAAGGCACTGGCCTAGCCAATTATAAATAACCACACTTCCCAGGATGGTGGGCCACCTCCCAACTGAGCTAGACTGCAGCTGCCCCCTTACTTGTTCCTCTTCAAACCCTTTTGCTGGTTTGTTCTCATTTGATAGCAGCTAAAGGAGTCAATGGGTCACATGGTCAGTGGCAGAGTTGGGTGCCTGCTAAATGACAGCCTCCTACCTCTTTTTTTTTTCCCCAGGAACTATTGAATGAGTTTTAAAAACAAACAAACAAAAACCCTCTGACAGAATAACCTAGTAAGGATGTTGAGACCTGCATGACCCCCAGCTGCAGAAAAGCTATTTCTGGTCCCCTCTCTGGCTGTGCCATCACAGAACAGGACAAAGAATGTTTGGAAAGCAAGGATAGCTGACAATGGGGCTCTGATTAAAGTTTGTGTGTATGAGTCCTGCTGTGTCAATGGCCTCTTCTGATAAATTTAATACACTTCTCAGTTTAGTGGCCATGTGTGATTGCTACTTTTGATTCTAGCAAACGCAGAGATGGTAAAGACAGGTTAGGTTGGAGTTGGGCACAGAAGGGGAGTGGCAACAAGGCTGGGAATAGAGGAGCAGAATCTTTCCAAAGGCCATGATCTTCTAGTTAAAAATCTTGGGAGTAGGAGAGTGGGCCAAGAGGAATGTGGGCCAATGAGGGAGCTGCAAAGAAAACAAATGTCTCAAAAATTGGCAGACAAAGGAACGCCCAAATAGAAAGAACAACCACACCAAAAGGATGGAGAAGAGTAGGTGTAATGCCAGAGAGAAAGGAAGCAGGAATGCAGCAGACCTAGGCAATGGAGAGGTTATGTGTGGGGTAACCTAAAGTAGGAAAACCCTATTGCAGGATGTAAGGAGATGCACAAGGAGTGAGTAGGAAGGGACTATAAACTATTATGCTGGGATAATATGGGTGAGAAAAAATTAAGCAGCTGCTGGGGAGAGAGTGTTTAGGGAAGATGATTTTATACAATGGGGGTGTATTTGTTTCCTAGAGCAACCATAACCAAATTCCATAAACTGGGTGGCTCAAAACAACCAAAGACCTGAAAATTGAAAGCGCCCTAATCAAGGTGTCTGCAAGGTTATATTCCCTCCAAAGGCTCTAAAGGAATCTTTTCCTCCCCTCTTGCAGCTTCTGGGAGCTGCTGGCAGAACTTGACGGTGTCTAGATCACTTCCATGCTGCTATGGTTAATGTTTTCTGTCAACTGGACTGGGTCACAAGGTGCCCGTGTGCCTACACATATTTCTGGGTGTGCCTGTAAGGGTGTTTCCATGTGGGATTAGCAGTAGGTGGGTAAACTGAGTAAGGCAGATGGCCCTCCCCAAGGTGGGTATGCACCATCCAATATGTTGAGGGCTTGACTAGAAAAAGGCAGAAAGGAGAAATTGCTCTTTCTGCCTATTACTTGACTTGAACTGGGAGGTCAATCTGTTCCTGTCCTCGAATTGAGATTTTCTCCATCTGCTCTCCTGGTTCTCAGGCCTTCAGACTCAGACCAGAGATACACTGTCATCTTCACTGTATCTCCAGTTTGCAAACAGCAGGTACTGTGGGACTTCTTGGCTTTTATAGTCATGTGAACCCTCTCCTCATAATAAATCTAGATAGAAGTTAGGAAAGTGGGTGGGTGGATGGATGGATAACATAGATACCCTATTAACTCTGTGTCTCAAGAGAACCATGACTGATCCAAATGACTCTTTTTCTGCCTTCTCCTTTGTGTATTTGTCTCAAAAAAAATTACCTGTCTCTCTTAAAAGGTCACTTATGATTGGATTTAGGGTCAATCTTGATAATCCAAATAAACTCCTTTCAAAATATTTAACTATATCCTATCTTTTGTAATATAACATGATATTCACTCTTTTTCATATTAGGCAGTGTTCACAGGCTCCAGGGATTAAGAAGTGAATATACCTTTGGGATGCTTACCCTGGGGAAACATCTAGCCAGAGGAAAAGAAATCAAAGTAGAAATAGTTAAAACGGGAAAAGACAAAATATTGGGAGGAAATTCTAACTTGATTCTTCAGGTTTGAAATACCAGAAGTCACTTACCAAAAACCAGAAAAAGGACTGACTAGTGGGTGAAATTCTCCGAGCATGCCTCTTTATAGTCATGGGGGTAAATGTGTCATTTCCTTCTGCTGACTCGGGGAAGGAGCAGCTTTATGGCTCAAGAACTCAGAACCAGGGGCTTGCTAGTTAGTGCACTGCTCTCATCACAGGCTGTGAGTGTCCCCTTGCAGGGAAGAAGATGCTCACTCAGGACTGCCTGAGCCAGCCCACTCAGTGGAGGACCCACATGGGCACGTTTTAACTACCTGGCTGGTCAAGTAATCACCAGTCCTTTTAGGACTCGCAGACTTCCGGTAGAGGTCAGGGGAGAAGAGGGTAGGAAAGAACTCGGGACAGGACTAGGGCAGGGGTGAGTTCTCTGTGCACTTGGGATGTCACAGAAGGGAGAGGGTCAGAAGTGAGGAGAGAAGTACCCAAAGGCAGGACCTCACTTCACCTCTGTGGGCATCAATATTTTTATAAGTGGAGTGGGAATAAAAAATAACTTGCAAAGTCTGGTTATTAGGATTGATAGAATAAGATATTCAGGGACTAGGGCACAACCCTGGTGTTTTGTAAGCATCCCACGCCGGTAGGTTCATCGTTGGTTCTAGTGATTTGAAAGAGAATATTTGAGCCCTTGGCATCATTTTCACAGGTTTTTTTCTTTTTAAGATTTATTTCTTTATGTATACAAGAACTGGGGTGTAGGCCAGAGGTGTGGGAGTGAGAGGGTTCACTAGAGACAGAGTGGGGAGCACAACAGGCAGATCTACTGAAATACACTGCTGAGGGGAGCAGAGGGCCAAACAGGAGAGGTCTGCTGTGCCATGTGGGTACCTCTCTGGCCGGGGCTCGAACTCGTGCTGTCAATATCTTCATCGTGCTGAGAATTAACCCCTTGTGCCACCAGGGAGGACCTTCAGAGGTTTTAGTGGTAAGTAGGGGAAACAAGCCAGCAGGGAGACAGCAACTTGAGGCCCCTGCGAATATCTATACTCTCTTTTCTCTGTGTTTTCTCTGGCATTCTTAAGTGGTCTCTTCTTCTTATAGATATTCCACTGTCAGAGTGTAGGGTAAGGAAAAATGTCAGGCTTTTCTGCCCTCTCGCCATCAGGATAGATGATGGATCCTTGCAGTCCTGAATGCAAGCCTGATGGCGGGCACCTGGAGTAGGGTGAGGGCATACGTAGATGGGCTGAGACTGGGCTTTTAAGGGCGGCGTCACAGGGACGCCAGCAGAAGCTGAAAGAGAAGCCGGGAAAGAAGCAGCAGAAGCCGAGAGAGAAGCAAGAGCAGCAGAAGCCGAGAGAGACAAAGAGGGAGAACGCCGGACAGCCCAGATAGAGTGAAGACTGGGAGGCCTACCAGCCTCCCAGCCCCCCACGACCCCTGCCTGCCATGTACCTGGTAAACCCCAATAAAAGCCTGCAAAAGCCACTGAGGACTCTGACTCCTCCTTTACCTGGTCTGCTGGATCATAGAAAACCTGCACTGTGGCCCTTTCCTGCCTCTATAATTGGCGTAAGTCGGCAAGATGATCATGAAGATGGGTATGGAGCCCTCCAAAGACGTGGAGGGACTAAGGAGTAGCAGACTGAGTCTGTGACAACTCTGGAGGCACCATGGCGGCACAGAAGGTGGACAAGTTCTGGGAGCTACAGGATAAGACCTCGCCCCGAGGAGGAGATGCCCGAGAGGACCAACCAACCACCCCTGAGGCAGCAAGAATCGTCGGGAGAGAGGACCACGATTCAGAGCTCGCCAGTGCTGATGCAAGGAGATACCAACAGACTTCGACTAATGGACTTGGACTGATAAACTTGGACTGACAATCCCGCCAGAAGGCGGAGG
The DNA here is from genome assembly GCF_014898055.3 of Talpa occidentalis. Lineage (NCBI taxonomy): Eukaryota > Metazoa > Chordata > Mammalia > Eulipotyphla > Talpidae > Talpa > Talpa occidentalis. The sequence goes on along the minus strand of NW_023601212.1, from coordinate 29,097,847 downwards.
AACTTTGGCAGATTATGTTTTTTTGGGAATCTGGGGGTGGCCAGTGGGGCTTGATGGCCAAAAGCAGCCTGTGTATGCCCAGCAGCCAGGTGGAGGAGAAAAGCCAACTGAGAAGGCAAAAGCTGGTGCTGATGCTAAGTTGGGGAAGCCCTGAGTGGCTGATAAGCACTAAGTAAGCTGAGGAAGGCCAGTGAGTCTCATAAAATCACCTGTGGGTGATGCCCTGCTCATTGTCAAGTAAGGGTGAGGAGCTGAGGAACCCGTCCTTGGGGGACGGGTGGGGAACATGGCTTGGGGTGGAGCCCAAGCCGAATGTAGAGTTTGTATCCAAGGATCCCCAACCCATGTGCTTGTGCAGTGGGTTGGCCTGAGTGCAGGGGTCTGCGAGTCGCATGGGTGGCTATGAAGGCCGAAAGTTGGAGCGACTGCAGACAGAAACCCTGAGGGTTGGCGATTACCCCCAACAGAATAGAATCGCCAATCCCAGAGTGAGTGCCTCCTGGGGGTGGATGCGGTGTGTGGCTTGTAGCCAAGACTACAGCCAGAGATGGCTCCTGGCGTGTTACAGTAGATGCCATGAGTGGTTCCCCTCCCTCGTATGAGCAGTTCCTTTGGCAGCAGATTTGGTGGCTCATCTGCTGGTACCAATAATTGTCTTTTGCCACTAAGTTGGGGCCCTGCCTGGATTTATTTGTATTCTGTTGTATTTTGTTGTTATATTGTGATGTATTTGCTCTTGTGGGCCATGGCTGCATTGTTTATGTTTGTTTAGAAAATTGTATATATGAAGACTATATGGCAGAAAACCCTGAGGGGGTGGACTGTAGGGTAAGGAAAAATGTCAGGCTTTTCTGCCCTCCCGCCATCAGGATAGATGATGGATCCTTGTGATCCTGAATGCATGCCTGATGGCAGGCACCTGGAATAGGGTGTGGGCATAGGTAGATGGGATTCACCTGGGCTGAGACTGGGCTTTTAAGGGCGGTGTCACAGGGATGCCAGCAGAAGCAGAGAAGGGGCAGAACAAACGGAAGAGCAGAGAAGCAGAGAGAAGGCGGGAGAGCCCAGATAGAGTGAAGACTTGCTGGGGGCTGGGAGGCCTGCCAGCCTCCCCGCCCCCCAGCACCCTTGCCTGCTGTGTACCGGGTAAATCCCAATAAAAGACCTGCAAAAACCACTGAGGACTCTGACTCCTCCTTTATCCAGTCTGCTGGATCATAGAAAACCTGCACTGTGGCCCATTCCTGCCCCTACACAGAGCCATCACTGAGTAATGCTGTCCTTATATCCCTGACATCCAAGCTCAGGTGTGCACACTTGCAACTAAGCACTCCAATGCTCAGGTGTCTGTAGTCAGGCACACGTGCCCCACACCCATGTGCCCTCTGTGTTACAAGATCAAGGTCACAGGTGATACCCACAGAAGTCAATGTCATCAAAGCCTGATCAACTTCACTTACCCTACACCTGGTAATAGAGGGCTCTTGGCAGATGGCAGTGTTAGGGGGAAAAGGATGTCCTAAAGCTAATTCCATACAGGCTTTGTGGACTCCACCCCCACCCCAGGCCAAAGCCAAAGACACTGGGAACTCCAAATCCCATCACCACCAAAGGGAAGGTGGCTGGGACCTGAGGGTGGGGTTAAGCAGCTAGGTTGGTATAAAGCTAGACATGTGGGCCTTGGAGGGGTCCCCCATTTTGACTCTCCGTCAGCTCGCAGCGTCCGGCCAGCTCAGAGAGTGCTTTTTGGGTTTCCAGGTCGGCGGATCGGGTAGGACGCATTAAAGACTTTATTTCCCTATTTTCTCCCTGAGTTGTACGTTTTCTTTATTTCCTTTTCCCTTATAAATAAACCTTTTATTAACCTTTTGTGTGTGCCTGTAGTGGAGTATTAATAAGTCCCTTGTAAGCGCGTGGGTGAGGACCCACAGCCAGGCAACCCATTCAATATCGGGGCTGCCCTATAACAGCAGCTTGGCCATTATCACTTATGTCTGGGACTGGACATCAGTGTGGTCCACACACACGAATTCATAGTGAGTCTCTCTTCATTCTCCACAAGCATTGTTGTCTGGGTTGCTATCGAGGGGACAGCCTCCTCTCTCTTCTCAGATCTATCAGGGAATGGCTGTGGCCCATCACTGGAAATTGAGGCCTTGCAGCATTCCCGTGTCCTGCCAGTACCCTTCCCTTCTCCTGCCTGCAGAGGCAGACACCTGTGTTTCTTTTTCTGATTGCAGCCTTTTCTCACCTGCTCCTCTGCAGCCCAGGTACCCATACAGCAATTTGTTCCAGATGCTGGGCAATTTGCGTAGTTCTGCTCAGCATGAAAAATATTTCCCCGATGCTTATCGACCTCTGGAAAAGCTGGTGTTTTCAACCCTGCCAGCCAATCGCCAACACTTAGCTGGAAATGTGTGGGCCTTTAATCATCGTTGTCCAAACATGGTTAAGAACAGCAGCCAGAGGAGGTAGAATTCTTGCTGCTAAATCCAGACATGTGCAATCTCTCACCCACCAAGGTCCGGATGGAAGCCCCCAAGGAGTCATTTTGGTTTGTCTTTCTAGGATATATGTTTTCAGGAGGTTGGGGAGAATTCACCTGATGAATCAAGTGGGATTTCCAGCTGAAGCCAAATCAGTGGGAATGTAAAAAGTGATGCAAGGGAGTTTAATGAATCAGTTTCCTCCTGGCTCTGATGGAGGTACAATATCCCTCAGCGCAGGGAGCAGAGATAACTACTGAAATATAGTTTAGTGCCTTACCTCTCAAAGTGTGGTCCAAGGAGCGGCAGTCCTGGGGAGCTATAGAAATGCAGCCTCTCGGGCTCTACCCCACACCAACTGGATCTAGATCTGAGTTTGCATTTTTACAAGATTTCTGTGTGATCCCAAATCTTGTTGGAAACATTGATTTATGGAACACAAAAACTCTCCCTTTCCCACCCCAAAATATCTCCTATTAAACTCTGCTAGAGATGCTTGCAATTTATGTATTAATCATTTCTTAAAGAAGTCTGGAAATGTTTTTTGAAAATGTTTACAATATATTGTCATTACTACAACAGGATCCCACTTCTGCAGGCTTCAAAGTTCTCTTGCAGACTGTCAGTGAACGATAAGTTTAGATTTTCCCTTCAACCTTTTGTTTCTCACCCAGAGGGCTTTTTTAACACTCTGCTGCAGCAGCACTCACAAACAATGTTTATTACAAGCCCATGTGTTTGTTTCCTTAATCACCAGTGATGGGAACCAGCCCAGAGGCACACTGAAGCAGCTCTGTGGAAGGAGAATATCATTAACATGTCAAGAATGTCTGCCTGCTTCTGCCTGTACCATCTCCAGGCATGGCCGCTGCCTTCCCAAAGATTATAGTGCAGATTACAGTGCAGTCTATAGTTCCTATAGGCAAGAGAATAAAAATAATCATAGATACCCAAACAGCTCCCTTGGTATGTCTGTGTCTCCTGTGACCTCTCAGCTCAGTCAGGGCCTAGGCAGCTTTCAGGATGGTTGAACACTCCCCTTGTCCTGAATGTCTGCTCCATGCCAGGTAGCCAGCTAGAATAACCTCGCTCTTCTTTCCATTTCTCTCTGCATCTATCTATCTCTCTAGACAGGTATGTATTATGAATAACAATCCACCAAGTGATAATAACTGTCGCCTTCCCAAGGTGACACAGCTGCAGGTCGTTTGGCTCCAAACTCAGATGGTTGCCTCCAAGTAAAGGGCTGACTGGGTGGATGACAGATGAAGGGCAAGAGGCAATGGTGGGTCTCCTTAGAAGCCTCTGAGGGGGAAGGCTTATCTTTATTGACCTTGGGAAAACACTAAGCCACTAACGAATAGGAGAGCAGCGGCCACTCTTGTCTAGGCCCCAGAGCTAGGCTGAAAGGGCAGGTCCCTCCTGTGCAAAGCTGTCCCTCATACCCTTAAACACCAACTTTGCTGGGCCTGTGAAGAAGCAAGCACAGGTTCCTAAGAAATGCCCAAATCCTTCAGGGGAAGTCAAGCTATGGAAATGCAAAACAAAAGTAATGATCAAAAATCAGGCCACGTAAGGGTCAAGGAATAAAAGCAGGATCTCTACAGCACCCCCACCACCAGATTTCTCCTGATGGTTTGAGAAGACCAGAATGCCCCTTGGTGTGTGATTAAAATTCCATCTTTTGGTGGTTTCCCCTCTCCCCTTCATCTTTTTTGGTCTGAGCCGACACCACAGACAATTAGGGACTGTATAATCATTGCTGCTGGGGCTGAGCATCTACATACATTCTCCTCAGAAGGGGCTGATTACCATATTAAGCATCTTTCACTTGACAAAAATCAGTGAGAATGTTTCCCTTCCTTTTCCCCAGAATGCAGACAAGAGAGTCAAGAGGGAGAGACAGTGATCCACCACTGAGGTCTAAATCATCAGAAACTTCCATCTTTCATAGCATTTATTTCCTTTGATGTTGCAAAGTATTTTCTCCACTTGTGTTTTATTTATTTGTTTTTTGATTTCCTCCTCTTCCTTTTTTTTTTAAACCTGCCATTCAGATCTGCTTTCCTCTCTGCAGAGCCCTGAACCTGCCGGCGTCAATTGGAAAGGTCGTCTCAGAGAAAGCTGCTTGAATCAACGCACAGCTGTGACCCCAGAGGTTCACCTGAAGTTAACTCAAATCTAGCCAATCAGACCCCAGAATCTCACTCATGATTGGCAACTGCCTTGAGAATATCAGACTTTATTCACCATTTTTAATAAACTACCTAAGAAAGAAAATAAACCCCAAAAGCCAATTTTGCAACAAGCCCTGCAGTATTTTCTGACAAGAGGGCAAGTATAGTAGAGATAAAGATCAATTATCTAAATAATTTAAGCCCAAAGCACATTTCCCCTAGAAATGCTCAACTAATTGAAGCAAAGGGGATTTTGACGTGACCTACATCAATAACTTCCTCTGTCTGCCTCATTCCTTTGTCTGCCTGACCCAGGACAGTGGCAGGAAGGCCATAGGATGTGGGGAGAATGAGAATAATTTACTAAGTGCTTATTATGTTCCAGGTCATGCTGGAGGGGTTTTGCATACATTATATCATCTATGTATGCACCCACTAAGATCTGGACTTCCACATGGCCCAATCTTGGAGTGACACTTCATTCAAAGGGTCATAGTACAAAAGTCACAAATAAGTCTTAAAGAAATTGTAAACAGTCTCAGTTACAATTGCATCAAAAAGAATAAGCCATCTAGGAATAAATTTAACTAAGGAAGGGAAAGACATTAATGAAAGAAAGTGAAGACCCCAATAAGTGAAAAGATACTCTGTGCTCATGGATTGAAAGTTAATATTGTTAGAATGTGAAAACTGTCCAAAGCAATCTACAGATTTGATACAACCCCCATCAAAATTCCAAAGGCATTTTCCACAGAAATAGAACAAATAATCCTAAAACTTATATGGAACTACAAAAGACCTTCAATTGCCAGAACAGTCATGAGTTAAAAAACAAACAAAACTGGAAGCATCCTTGTTCCCTGACTTCAAACTATGTTGCAAAGCTACAATAATCAAAATGGCATGTCACTGGCATGCGAGCAGACACACACATATGTATCATTGGAATACAATAAGAACCCAGAGATAAACTCATGTGTACATGGGAAATTACAAAAGAGCCAACAGGGAAATAACAGTCTTTTCAATAAATATTGGAAAAACTAAACAGTCACCTGCAAAAGAGAATAAAACTGCACTATATTCCCAATAACCAAAAATTAACTGAAAATGGATTAAAGTCTTAAACATAAGACCTGACATTATAAAACTCCTAGATGGTAAGTTCCTTGACATTGGTATTGGTGATAACTTGTTAAATATGACATCAAAAGTAAAAATAAATGAGATTACATAAAACTAAAAAATTCTGCACAGCAAAGGAAACCATAAACAAAATGAAAGGCAACCTACTGAGTGGGAGAAAATATTTGTAAATCATATATTTCTTAAGGGATTAATATCAACAACATATGAAGAACTCACACTATTTAACACAAAAGAAATCCAACTTTAAAATGAGCAGGAAATGTGAGTAGACATTTTTCCAAAGAAAATATATAAATGACCAACAGGGACACAAAATGGACTCAACATCACTAGTTATCATAGAAATGCAAATCAAAACTAAAATGAAATATCACCTTACACATGTGAGGAGATCATTCTCAAAAAGACAAGAAACAACAAGTGTTGGTGAGGATTTGGAGAAAAGAGAATCCTTGTACAACGTTGGTGGGAATTTAAACTGAGGCAGTCAGCATGGAAGACAGTCTGGAAGTTCCTTAAAAGTTAAAAATAGAACTATATTTGACCCAACAATTCCTCTTTTTCCAAAGGAAATGAAAACACTAACTCATAAAGATTGCTACAACTCCTCCCCTATGTTTATTACAGTATTATTTACAATAGCCAAAAGATGTGAACAACCTAAGTGTCCATTGATGAATGGGTAAATGAATTGTTTTTGTAAATTATGAAATATTTTATTTAAAATATAATGAAATATTATTCAGTCAAAAATTGAAATCTTGTCATTTGTAACAATATGGATGGATCGTGAGGATGTTATGCTCAGTGAAATAAAAAAAGCAAGAGAAAAAAAACTGTGGTCTCTCTTCTATATGAAATCTGAAAATAACCATAAATACAGAGAACAGCTTGGTGAGTGGTTGCTAGAGGCAGGGGTGGGAGATGGGAGAAATGAGTGAGGAGGGTCAAAAGGTAAAAAGAAAAGAAAAGAAAAAGAATTTCAATTTTAACTCTCTTAAACTATATAAAAGAGAATCCAATAATAAGATAGAGCAATATTTTCTAAAAGCAAACCAACCAACCAAACACCTCGACAACTCCAATTCTCCCCTACCCCACAGTGACATGAAGGCCTCCTAGACACTCCCACACTCTCCCCAGACACTCTCTGTGTCTGATCATATGGCTTCTGCCATAAGGCCTGGTCTTTTATTCCTTTTTCTGTTATCTCCCTGTCTCTAGTCACTGCTCTCTTTATTCATTCACTTGATTCTACATCACAAAAACCGTAGAACTAGCTGTCAAAGACTGAATTTTCATTAGAAGGCAGGAGGAAGGAAAGCTGTGCAGGCTGCTGACAACAGAAAGATGTTCTTTGGGGCCTGGGGCTGATGGGGTAGCAGGTAAGGAAGGTTGGGAATGCTGACACTCTAATGGAATTTGTACTTGTATCACAAGCCATGTGACAATTTGAGATGAAGACATCAGTTCGTATCTCTGAAGCACAGGTTTGCTGTTTCAGGTCACAGACATTGGGAGTGACTAAACTAGAATCAGGGTATGTATAACCATTTCTCCACAAAACTACCAGTGTCCCATGGAAGTGATGAGATGAATCTGGGATGATAGCAGAAGAACAATAGGTCCATTTTTTCATCATTCTTTAGTGAAGCAGATATAAGGGTAGGAGAGAAAAAGCAAAGACTGTTGCAAATGACTCCCTGTTGACTTGTCAACCCAAATATAAACTAGCTCAGTCAGATCTTCCTCATCATTTTGGCCTTTCCTAAATAAGTGCAAATTCATTAACTCAACAAATATTAGTGAAATTTCTGCCATACCAGAAATATTGTAAGGCAAATAATGTAAAACATAGCCCCTGTTCTGAGAGAAAATGAATTGATTTGGAGATAACAGCATAAACAATTAGGACTATACAAGGTGGTAAGGGGGGGAAAGAATAGGAATTCTCCAACTGGGCCTGAGTTGATCAGGAAAATCTTCATTAAAGACAGAACATGATGCTTCTCTTCGAGAAGTGTGTCCTACAACCTTTCATCTTTAACGTTCTCTCTTAGTTTTCAAAGTTATCTTGAGATGTCTCCCATGTTCATATTCAACCTCTTCCTTCTACCCAACCCCTAAAGAAATTGTTAAATTAGCCAGGGGTCAAGTTGATTCCCTCCCATGATGAGGCACATAAGAATTTTTCTTGGCCTCTACACAGTTCAATTCTTTTTTTTAAATTTTTTTATTTTGTATAATTCTTCCATCATTTTTCATTTTTGTACAATGAATGCATTTTCCTTTTGGTTATATTTCCCATAAAATTCCCACCCCTCTTATTTTAACTCTAATCCCTTCTCTCCTCCCCCCACCCTCAGTAGTGTGTCTCTGGTCTACAGTTGCTTGTTGACTTTAATTTTTTTCTTTATTATAAATAGTCTTTTTCCTGGTCCCTTATTTAGGTTTTCTAAATTTCTGCTATGAGTGAGACCATCCAGTATTTTTCTTTTTCTTTCTGACTTATTTTTCTGAGCATGATCCCTTCTAGGCTTCATCCATGTTGCTGCAAATTGCATGACTTTATCTTTTTTGATTGCTGAGTAATATTCCATTATGTACATGTACCACATCTTCTTGATCTAGTCATCTATTTTTGCGCATTTGGGTTGTTTCCATAGTTTAGCTATTATAAATAGTGCTGCTATAAACATAGGGGTGCAGATGCCCTTTTGAATTAATGTTTCTGTGTCTTTTGGGTAAATACCTAGGAGTGGAATAGCTGGATCATATAGAAGCTCTGTCTTTAGTAGGCTGAGAAATCTCCAAACAGCCTTCCATAGTGGTTGGATCATGTTGAACTCCCACCAGCAGTGCAGGAAAGTTCCTTTTTCTCCACATCCTCGCCAACATTTGTTGTTGCTAGTTTTTTTAATATGTGCCAGTCGCACTGGTGTAAGATGGTATCTCATTGTAGTTTTTATTTGCAATTCCCTGATTACAAGTGATGTTGAACATTTTTTCATATGCCTGTTGGCCATTTGCATTTCCTCTTTGGAGAAGTTTCTTTTTAGCTCTTCTGCCCATTTTTTGACTGGATTATTTTCTTTGTTTTTCTTGAGTCTCATCAGCTCTTTGTAGATTTTTGTGATCAGTCCTTTATCATTAGTGATGTGTACAAAAATTTTCTCCCAGTCGGTGGGGTTTCTCTTTGTTTTTGTTATTGTCTCTTTTGCTGTACAGAAGCTCTTTAATTTCATGTAGTCCCAGCTGTTTATCTTTGCCTTCTCGATCATTGCTTTGGGTGATGTGTCTGTAAAGATGTTTTTGAGGTGCATGTCATGTAGTGTTTCGCCTATATTTCCTTCTACATATTTTATGGTTTCAGGGCTTATGTCTAGTTCTTTAATCCATTTTGAGTTGGTTTTTGTGCATGGTGTGAGGTAGTAGACAAGCTTCATTCTTTTGCATGTAGCAACCCAGTTTTCCCAGCACCATTTATTGAGCAAACTTTCTTTGCTCCATTGCATATTCTTTGCTCTTTGTCAAAGATTATTTGACTGTAAATCTGTGGATTTATTTCTGGATTTTCTATCCAGTTCCATTGGTCCATGTGTCTGTTCTTGTTCCAATACCATGCAGTTTTGATCATTATGGCTTTATAGTATAGTTTGAAATCTCAGTGTGTGATGCTTCCATTCCCTTCTTTTTTTTTTTTTCAGGAGAGCTTTGGCTATTCAGGGCTTTTGTTGGCTCCATATTAATTTCATCAATATTTGTTCTATTTCTTTGAAGAATGTCATTGAAATTTTAATTGGAATAGCATTGAATCTGTAGATTGCTTTTGGTAGGATGGACATTTTGATAATGTTAATTCTTTCAATCCATGAGCAGGGGATTCTTTCCATTTCTTTGTGTCTTCTATTTCTTTTAACAGTGATTTATAGTTTTCTTGTATGGGTCCTTTACCTCTTTTGTTAGGTTTGTTCCCAAGTATTTAATTTTTTTGTTTCAATAATAAAAGGAATGTTTTTTTTTATTTCTTCTTCAGATTTATTGTTTGTGTATAGGAAGGCTACTGAGTATTGAGTGTTGATTTTGTATCCTGCCACTGTACTAAACTGATTGATTAGTTGAATTAGTTTTTCTATGGAGTTTTGGGGGTTCTCTATGTATATTATCATATCATCTGTGAATAGTGATAGTTGGACTTCTTCCTTGCCTATTTGGATTCCTTGTATGTCTTTCTCTTGTCTTAGTGCTCTGGCTAGGACTTTCAGTACTATATTGAAAAGCAGTGGTGAGAGTGGACATCCTTGTCTTGTTCCAGATCTTAATGGAAATGCTTTCAGCTTTTCACCATTGAGAATGATATTGGCTATGGGCTTGTCATATATGACCTTTAAGATGTTGAGGTATTCCCTGTTTCCCGAGGATTTCAAGGGTCTTTATTATAAATTGCTGTTGTACTTTGTTGAAAGCTTTCTCAGCAACTACTGATATTATCATATTGTTTTTATATTTCTTTTTGTTGATGTGTTGGATTACATTGATTGATTTTCAGATGTTAAACCATCCTTGTGTCCCTGGAATGAATCCTACTTGGTCATGGTGAATTATCTTATGGATACATTGTTGAATTCTGATAGCTAAAATTTTATTGAGGATTTTTGCATTAGTGTTCATTAGAGAGATTGTTCTGTAGTTTTCTTTTTTTGTGTTGTCCTTGTTCGGTTTTGGTATTAGTGTAATGTTGGCTTTATTGAATGTGTTTGGTATTTTCCCTTCCTTTTCACTTTTTTGAAAGAGTTTGTGAAGGATAGGCATTAATTCATTTCTGAATGTTTGGTAGAAATCATTTGTAAATCCATCTGGTCCTGGGCTTTTGTTTTTGGGGAGGGTTTTGATTATCATTTCAATTTCACTGCTTGTAATTAGTCTGTTTAGGGTTCTATTTCTTCTTTATCTAGCTTTGGGTGACTGTAGAGTTGTAGGAATTTGTCCATCTCTTCTAGATTATTGAGCTTGTTTGCATATAACTGTTCATAGTAGTTTCTGATTATTCTTTTCATTTCTGCTGTGTCTGTTGTGATTTCTCCTCTTTCATTTGTGATCCTATTTATTTGTGTTTTCTCCCGTTTTTCCTTTGTGAGCCTGGCTAGGGGTTTGTCTATTTTATTTATTTTTTCAAAGAACCAACTTTTGGTTTCATTGATCTTTTGGATTTTTTTTTTTTTAGTTTCGATTTCATTTATTTCTGCTTTGATTTTTATTATTTCTTTTCTTCTACTGGTTTTGGGGGTTTTTTGTGGTTCTTTTTCTAGTTCTTTGAGCTGTGAGATTAGGTTGTTTCTTTGAGTTCTTTCTTGCTTCTTGATGGGACCCTGTATTGCTATATATTTTCCTCTTATTTACTGCTTTTGCCACATTCCATACATTGCGGAAATTGGTGTCCTCCTTGTCATTCAACTCAAAGTGTTTTTTAATTTCTTCTTTGATCTCCTCATTAGTCCAGTGGTCTTCCAATAGTGTGGGTTTCAATCTCCATGAGGTAGGAGAGTTCCTTGCCTTCTTTTTATGCCTTATTTCTAGTTTGATGCCTTCTTGGTCAGAGAGGATGGTTGGTATGATGTGATTTCAATCTTGGTGTATCTGTTGATGTTTGTCTTGTGTCCCAGCATGTGATTGATCCTGAAGAATGGTCCTTGTGCACTTGAGAAAAATGTGTACTCAGATTTTTGGGGGTTTAGTGTTCTATAGATGTCTGTTAAGCCCATGAGCTCTAGATCCTTATTTAGAGCTTTAGTGTCCTTACTTATTTTTTTTGTCTCATTGATCTATCCATTGTTGATAGTGGTGTGTTGAAGTCTCCTACTACATATGTGTTTATATGTGTTTTCTCTGATGTCTGTTTTCAGAGATGAGAATAATTATAGGATATATTTTGGTGCTCCTTCATCTTGTGAGTATATATTAATGAGTGTTATTTCTTCTTAAAGTATTGTCCCCTTGATCATAATGTAGTGATCATAATGTAGTGTAGGTCTCTTTTTGCCTTTTTGAGTTTGAAATCTGTTTTATCTGATGTAAGTATAGCTGTTCCTGCCTTCTTTTTTGGTCCACTTGCTTGTAGGATTATTTTCCATCCTTTTACTTTCAGTCTATTTTTATCTTTTGTAGTTAAATGTGTTTCTTGGAGACAGCAAAAGGTTGGTTTTTTTTTCTTAATCCAACCTGTGACTCTGTGTCTTTTTATTGAAAAGTTTAGTCCATTTACTTTTAGAGTTAATATTGATATGTTCGCATCTGTATTTGCCATTTTGTTTGTCTTTTCTCTCGTTTTATTTATTTATTTTTTAATATATTTTTTTTGGTCTTGTTTCATTCTTATTCATCCCTTTATTGGTTCTGGCTTTAGGACTCCTTGTAATGTTTTTTGGAGTGGGGGTTTAGTTGTAATGAAATTCCAGAGTTTCTATTTGTCTGGGAAGGTCCTTATTCTTTCTTCATAGAGGAAGGAAAGCTTTGCGGGATAGAGTATTCTTGGTTGGCATTTGTTGTCTTGGAGTCTGTTGACTATGTCCCTCCACTCTCTCCTTGTCCGTAGTGTTTCTTCAGAGAAGTCTGTTGTCAGCCTGATTGGTTTTCCTTTGTCTGTTATCTGTTTCTTCCCTCTTGTCAGCTTCATTATGTTTTCTGTCTTGGCTTCTTGGGAGCATTACTATTATGTGTCTTGCTGGTGTTTTTCCTTTCATCATGGAAGTTTGGTGTAATTCTTGCTTCTTGTATGTCTATTTTCAGCTCCTTCTTCATGTCTGGGAAGTTCTCTTCAATTATTTCCTTGAATATTTTCTCTGTTCCTATAGCTCTCTCCTCTCCTTCTGAGATTCCTATAACTCTTATATTTCCTTTCCTCAAAAAGTCAGATTGTTCCCAAAGTCTTTCTTCATTCTTTTTCATTCATACTTCTCTTTCCTTTTCTGTTTTGGTTCTTTTTATTTCTGTATCTCCGAGAGTACTTATTCATTCTTCTATTTCATCTATTCTGCTTTCACTGCTTTTCCCAGAGTTCTTTAGCTCCTCCATTAATCCTTTGATCTCCTGCATTTCTTTCACTTCCCTTTTTAGGGACTCAATTTCATTCTTCTGAAATCATTGATTATTTTCCCCTTATCATTGTTTTCCTTTATGACCTCTGTCAGTTTTTTAAATCATAGCAATTTTACATTCTCATTTTTGAAGGTTCAGAAGTTCTTCCAAGTCACTGTTGTTGCATTCTGATGGGTGATTTTCTTTTTGGTGTGTCTTTTCCCTGAGGACTTGCTTGGTTGCTTATAGTTTTTCTTCTCCATGCTGCTTGTTTTCTAATTTGTCCTATGCATTGGGACATTGTGTTGCTGGTACTGGCTGGCATCTTTTTGGTGTACTCTTTCTGTGATATCAGAAATTGGTAGTCTGATCAAGTCAAAAACTGTTATGCCAGAATTTCAGTAGGCAGTGGAACTAAGAATATCTTAGTGGTCACTGTCGCAGAGAATCTCCTCCTTCTGTATTTGTTTAACTCCAAGGTGGGTCTTGCAGCCCCACAGACTTCCCTGCGGTGGAAGGATCGCCCACTGGACTCCAAATCATGGGATTCCCCCTTTGGGCTCCAACTGGTGGCCAGACAGTGCCTGGCTTATGGGGGCTTTTCAGCTCGCCTCTGGCTGTGGGGGCAACCCTTTCCCAGCTCCACACAGTCTAGGTGTGTTCTGAGCACATGCAAAAGATCCTTGTAAAATGGCGAGTTGGAATGGCACTTCCTTGCGCCCAGGGTCTGCCCCGGCAGTGACTGGATTCCCCTCTGGGCTCTGGTGGCCAGACAGGGCCTGGCTTGTGGGGGCTTTTCAGCTCACCTCTGGCTATGGGGGCAGCCTTTCCCCAGCTCCACACAGTCTAGGTGTATTCTGGACAGATGGACACACAAAGGGTCTCTGATCTAAAATGGCAAGACCTGCACAGTTCAATTCTATGATCACTGGCATGATTCAATAAATATTGCTTGCACACCTTTTGATTATAATGGTTACAAAATAAAGATATAGCTTCTGGCTTCACAGAACTTAAAATCTATTGAATCAGATAAACATTAGTGAAATATTTGCAAAGTGTGCAATATTTTTTCTCATGAGCCCAATTTCTAGTGAGCCCTGAGACGATACAAAGAAGGCATCTAACCTTGGACAAGAGAGGCAGTTGAGGAAGGTTTTTCAGAAAATCAATGTTTTGCCAATATCCAAAAGCAGGAAAGGAGGAGAGAAGATGATCCTGTGCCCAGAGAACAAAGAACAAAGAAATTTCTTTGTAGTGGGAGGGAGCAGAGCAAGACAGGCTGAAAAAAGAGCAACATGCTTAGAGTGGGAGACCAGGGTCCAGCAAAGGCAGGATGAAGTCAGCCAGCCAGTGGGTCACCCACACAAGCCCGTTGGAACATGAAATATATTGTTCTTTATTCCATGAGCCAAATGAAAACATTTAGGCTATGGTATGCAAGATCAGATAGATCTGCATTTTTAAAAGGCCTTTCAAGCTTCTTTTTGGAGAATAAATATCTGGGTGGCAAAAGTGAATATATGAGGTCAGTTAGGAGTCCACTGCACTAATCCAGGGGAGCTAGGAAGGTTGCAAGAGAAACCAGTTTGGAATAGCAATGGGGCTCTAGTTCTGTTTCTTACCAGTCAAGTTTCCTTGAGCATTGGAATTGTTTTTGATGAAACTGGGCAAGATACTTAATTAACTCCTTTGAGGGTGCTTTTGAAAATCAAATTTAATAATGAAAATATACCATAAAAAGACCTTACTAGCAAGAAGTAGTTAAACCACTACTCCAAGTATGAGCATTCAAGGATGTGTAGTCTACCCCAAAAAAGTAAAGCCTGAAGAAATTATTGTGGTTTTTAAATTTTAGCATATATTCTGGAAGATATCTGCTAGAGAAAGTTGAAGAGAAGGTTAGCAGGAGGGAGAAGAAAAAAGAGAGACAGGAAGGGAAAGGGAAAGAGGCAGAAGGAGAAAGGTGAAGCTAAGAAGGGGGAAAAAAAGAAAGCATGCTAAACTGTTTTCATTTAGCTGTTTAAAACAGAGAATTATGGGTGCTTTGATATTGAGTGTGATGTGGTAACATACACCTGAAGAGGTGTGAATTTATATCTCTAAATCATATATGGTGTTATAAGCCAATATTTCCTCAATAAAAAAATAATAAGTATAAAAATAAAACAAAACAGAATGAAAAAAATACAAACACATAAATATGGAGAAAACTGAAAGAGTCCATTTCCATTCTCTGGATATTAGTTCTGCCTCCAATTCTATCAGCTCATGGATCTATTTATGAATCAGGAGGCTTCCTTTTTGAATGTCACAAGGCTATTTACTTTCTCTTTTTAAAGAGTTATCTCCATTTTCTGCATTTCTCCCTTGGGAACCCATGCATAATTATTCAGTTGATAACATTCTCCTACTCCCCCAAATAAGCCAAGAAAAGAAAAAGCGGATCATTCTGAATTTCAGAATACTGATTCCAGAAAGAACAGCAATGATTTCTTATTTTGTTCCTGTTTTGCAATTGTGTAGCAACTACATGGTTTTTTAAATGATGAGTAAGTTAATCCTATTATTCATCTTAATAAAAGAAATTCTACTGAAACCCTTTAAAGTTTTATTACAAATGGAGTGCCTTGAATTTTAAAAGGATTTGGAATGTGGAGCAAAAATTCCCCCACAAATATCCAAATATGTATTTTCAGATCACTGTAATTCTCCTGAAAGTTACCTTTTGATATCTGTTCACCTGCTCTCCCCAACTTTTTTTTTTTTCTCCATTGATGGCTTCGTTCCTAGAATCTACATTCCCTACAGAGTGTCAAATGTCTCTGAGAGCTTAGAGAAATGCTTCAGTTTCCCAATGCCAAGCCTGGCCATGCCAACTGCACAGAAATCCAGGGTGATGGGGCGGACGCCACCTGCTCATTGGACTCTATTCTCTCTCACCCTCTTTGCCTGCTTCACCCAAGTTGTGGCAACCTCTCTTGGAGGTTGACTGAGTCACCTTGAAGCAGAAATATATTGGAGTGTGAATTCTACAACAATGGGATTGAAATTAACTTACTAACCTGGAAGATAATTATCTTAATAAGAAATTTTCTTTGAAAACACAGATTCTACAAAGTACACCTTGATCGCCAAACTTGAACCAAGCAAACAGCTCCATCTCAAAATATGATCTTAGAATGAAATTAATATTGATTATGAGGGATAAAAAGTGCTGCATGGAAGATAGTAAAAATTATTCCAGGTTAGGGGTTGGAGAAATAAGAGGAGAATAAAAATGAGGTATTAGCAAAGCACTATAAAATGACAATAAAGTCCAGTGTTGTTAAATCACTAAGTTAATTAATAAAAGATTCTGGAGAAATATATTAACTATCACTGTATTGCATGACCTGTGTTTTTTAATATTCAACAGATTAAAAAATTTAGGTAGTGTTTTGAGAGGAAATTGAGGGTAGGAGCCTGAATGTTAAAAAATAGAATTTTACTACATCAAGTTTATTCATTCACTCATTCATTCATTGAATGCATTCATTTATATGAACTCACTGTATGGGTAGAGGGGAAATTTCTTCCTTCTCTTCTAGGTTCTTCTCCAGATGGTTGAATAATCAAAATAGCATCAGACAGATTAGCAGGAGAAAAAGATCAATTTAATTATGTATGTAAAAATAAGAAAATCTACATAGACTATGAGGAATCTTTTCTGTGGTGTAGACAAGGGTATATATACCATGAGCTATGAAATGGGACAGAGTCCTAAGTCTTCAAAAATAGAGGGTAGGGACTCACTCACAAGAGGAAGAGAGGGTGACTCCTATGACAAAAACCAGGTATTCTGTAATTACATGTTCGCCTTGCTATATAGATAGGAGTTTCTGATTTCTTTGGAGAAAAACCTAAATCTCTTCTAGATAGTTAAAGGCATGGTGAAAAGTTTTTCTTAAGTCTATAGGGCCTCAATTCCCCTTACTTCAAAACAATCCATATGTCAAAGTAACAGGTCTTTGTCGGCCCGTCCCGCAGGCCGATGGGGTTCAGGAAAACGGCGGAGGGGCTGGGGATGAAAAACGATTCTACTCACATGGATGGCTGCAGGAATTCACACTTTATTACCTAGGGGGCAGGGATATATATATGAAAGTCTGCGCATGAGCTTTTCTTGGCTTGCACATGCGCTTTGGTCTGTGCATGCACTTTACGTGGCTTGCGCATGTGCTTCGGTCTGCGCATGCACTTTGGTTATTGACAGGTCTTGGGAATGTTATCCTTGAGGAGGCCTGAGCTTTACTCATGTGCACGTGAGAGTCAAGTGTTAGAAGCAGAAGGAAAGTCATTGGCTTCAAGGTGCCACAGACTATATAGGAGAGATGACAGTGGGTACCATGATTAAGTCAGAAATAAGTTACAGGTTATAATGGGAATTAGGAGAGGGGATATGTTTGTGCAGAGAGAGGTGAATTCTACCTAAGGAATTAGGACATTACCAACCATGCCCCATAACAACCTAGACAATGGTGGCAAAATGGGCCATTCATGAATGTATTTTGAGTTTGCTCCCGTTGATGGAAATACCCAGCTGAGAGCTGCTCCTTTGTGGAGGAGTGCCAACACACAGGAAAAGGACATAATTCCTGTTGACAACCTCCCAGACAGAGCAGATGCCTCAGGCAGAACTCCAGAAAGCTGGCCTTAGGGAAGAGAGGGCTTCTTTTATCCTTGGATCTGTTCTTGGATCTCTAGGGTCTGAGCTTCTAGTGGTAAAGGTCTTGGTGTGTGCCCCGTGGCAATGGGTGTCTGACTGAAGTCTATAGAACAAGGGGTTTATCTAGGAACAGCAAAGCAGGAGTTAGTCCCTACCATTCTCTACCACTACAAAGGGTCAGTGAACTTGAGAAGGTAAGTCATAAATTACAAGATCCTGGAGATATGTCTAATCCCCTGTTTACTACTAGAAGACTATATCTCAAAGTCGTTAAGAGCTAGAGCCCTGGAGACAAACTGTTTTCATTCCTATCCTGGCTCCATCACTAATTGAATGAGTACTCTTGAAAAGTCATCTATTCTCCCTCTGTCTCCTTTCATAATCTCTAAAATAGGAATAATCACAGGACTTGCCTCATGAGGAGGTTGCTGTACTTATCAAATACATTTTTGCATATAATGCACTTTGGATAATTCCTTGCATGGAATAAACACTCAATAATTACTTGCTATAAAATATTTGTCACTTCAAAGCTCCTTCAATGTAGTAAAATCTCATTTGAGTTATTGAGTGTTCAAAAATTTTTGAAAAGATGAATAAAAACACTGGACCTTGCCTCAGGGCATGTTGTAGGAGTATAAAGGGAAGAATATTAAGATAAAAATATCCCCATTACGCTGAATTAGCCAAAACCATACAAGTCAGATAGAAACTTACAAAAAGGACTTTTTAGAAAAACAGAGTCCTGAGTTCTGAGAACCCTTCCCTACTGTGAGATACTCTTTTCAAAGATAGTCTTAAAGGTCAGCTTTTATTATTTTATTATGGAATTTTATGCCAAAAATCCAAAAGAAAACTGACAATCGTATCATTTCCTATCATAAAATCCTGCACTGACTTCTGCCTGGAATAAATTAAATGCTCGTAATCTTTCAAGCTAATTCCCAATGAGAGCCCTGGATCTGTCAGCCAGAATGTTAGTTTGCAGATCACTTCATTGACCCAAGTTCACATCCCCCAAATGAAGTTAGGATTCCATGCAAAGGGGGGCACAAACACACACCCCCACCACCACCACCTGTGTCAGGCATTGCAAATGTTCAAAAGATTTACTGTGGGAAGACAGAAGTGATTGCGCATGTGGCTTTGACCGTGAACCACAGAGAGCGCTGTCCAGGCTGAATATGGCTGGATGCACCAGGGAGAGGACGCTGAGAAAAACCCTATTTTCTCATATAAACGGACAGTACACTGCACATTTAAGGAATGTTGAGAAGAAGGCAGGGGGCATCCAATCAATAATTATGCCATGGGAACTTCCTTTACAAATAGGTGGCATTATTAGAACTGGACAAAGAGTTCAGCTCAGCCTCTGGGTTTCAGCCTGTTCCCTTGAACTTACTCAGAATCACCTTGTTGGCATTTGCTGAGCTGTTGAAATAGGGAGGAAATGAAACTCCAGGCCCAGAACACCTCATCTCCATAGACCCAATATGTCCTGCCTGCTATGTGCAGAAGGGAAACTCAGCCAACAAATCCACTTTCATTATCTTAATTGCCACCCATAAGTTAACATCTAAATCCAAACCTCCTGCCTTGACTTCATGAGCCTCAAGTGGATAAATTTTCTCTCTTGTTTCACAATACCTCGTCAGCATATCTAAAAGTGGGTGATCTTCTTTCCCAAAACCCTTTTCTCTGCCTTATTTTCTTGATTGTTCCACCATCCCCATATGATGAGTCCACATCTAAACCAGATATCTGGCAATCAGCTTGTGACCTTCCTCTACCTTTATGCATTAGTGAATCACTGTGATGGTTAACTTACATATCATCTTGACTGAAATAAAGGATATCCAGGTACCTAGTAAACATCATTTCTGGATGTTTTGGTCAGAGTATCGTTAAAAGAGATTAGTACTTGAATTGGTAGGCAGAGCAAAGAGAATCATCTTCAGCAATGAGTGTTGGTAGCATCCATCTCTTCAGAGCCCCAAGAGAACAGAAAAGGCAGAAGAAATATTAATTCACCTGAGCTGAGACAGTCATTGCTTCCTGTTCTCAGGTATAGGACATTAGTGGTCCTATTTCTTGGCTTCCTCATTCAAACGGGCACTTACACAATAAGCCCCAGATTCTCAGGCTTTTAGACTCAGATTGAAATACCCCACTGGCTTTCTAGAGTCTTCATCTTGCAGACTGTCAATCATGGGGCTCCTCAACCTCTATAATCATGTGAGCCAATTTCCATAAAAATGTGTATATATATGTATATACATATCTATGGACTCTGTTTCTCTGGACAACTCTAACTAATGTAATCACTGAGTCAGACAAATCATACTCTATTTTTTTAATCATCCTGATCTTCCCTAAGCTTGACGCCAAGGCCTTGCTTCAGATATCCATCATGTCTTGTCTGCATCATCCCATGATCTCCTAGCAGCTCTCTCTATCTTAAACCTTCCATCATTGTTAACTGCCTAAATTTCAAATCTGAGCATGCTTCTTTATTTTCCATTTTAAAATTCACTAAAGGGCTTCCCTGGTGGTGCAGGCGGTTGAACACCACATTGTGAAGCTGTCCGCAGCCTCTGCAGTGCGGGTTTGATCCCAGTCGGCCAGTGAGAATTCCACATGGCAAAGCAGACCTCTCCTGTCTCACCCGCTGCTCCCCTCAGCAGTGTATTTCGTCGGTTTGCCTGTTCTGCTCCCCACTCTGTCTCTGGTGAATTTTCTCACTCTCCCATGCATCTGGCTTATACCCCAGTTCTTGTATAAATAAATAAATCTTTAAAAAAAAATAAAATTCACTAAAGGCTTTCATTGCCAAATTCTTTAAATTAACCTACAAGGATTTTCATAAACCTGTTTCTTGTCATTCTTCTTCCTTTATTTACCATGTCCTCATGCCATCCCTTGAACATGCTGAAAGCAATACCCTCTTTCTTGCTCTTAGACTTTTGAACCTAATATTCTCTTTCCAGGGATATTTTAGAGTTAACTCATTATCACCACCTATCCCGTGCCTCATTAGCTCCAATTCATCCTTTACATTTCAGTGACAGAAATGTGTTGGTCATTTATCAAGAAGATTTCAAAGTGCCCAAATATCTGTAAAAGATCTGTTTATGCCAAAAAATGATCTGGAAAACTCCCAATCATTGCCAAGCCCTGTTGATCCTAATCCTGAGCTGGTATGTTTTATCACTGGCACCACCTCATTGCTGACAGGCTAACAGTATTAGTTGTACAGTTCTTGGCATTCTCACAGAATACCCTGTTTTCTTCTAACCAAGACATTCCACCGGTTTATCCAAGAAACATTCCATCTCCATAAGCCACCCCACCCCTCACCTTTATCTCAGGGCCTATACTTGCTGTCAAATTTTGGCAGAATGCTGTCTAAACTTTGCAGTATCTTTTTTTCCTTTTTTTAAAATTTATTTTTATATATATATATTTTTACATCATTGTTCATTTTTAAACAATGTTTGCTTTTTTATCCCACTCAGGTGTAGTCCCCATAGAATTTTCTCCACCAATTCACCCTTGCACCATCACCACAGTCCCCTGTGCTCCTCCCTCCTTCCCTCTGATCCTCCTCCCGCCCCCTCCCCTGCAAGATGTCTCTGGTTTATAACTGTCTGTTTGTTTTTGTTTTGTTTTATTGTGTTTTGTATTGTTCTTATTTTCACCCCTGATGTCTTATTTGGTTCCCCTATATTCCTCTTATAAGTGAAACCATCTGATATTTTTCTTTCCTTCTGTCTTATTTCACTGAGCATAATTCCTTTTCAATCACCCATCCTACCCTTGTAATCCTAGGCTGACAGACAGACACAAAGGATTAATGGTCCAAAAGAGCATCCTGGTATTATTCCACCACATTCAAGTTTATATCCCATAAAGTCAAATGGGTCTTCACACAACAGAAAAACCAAGTCTTGTTTTAAGTTACCACTCCATTTCTCAACTACTGGGCCAGCCATCAACAAACTCTTCCTAGAAAGGTGAAGTCTCACAGGCATCAGAAAGTCAAATAATTTTATTGGATTCAAGTCAAAGAGTATCATTTCCCAGGCATACAAAGATCAAATTTGATTATATATCAGTTTCTTTACTTCTAGCCTCCCAAAGGTAAAACTAGTCTCATTCCCATTGAGTACTCATACACTCTCAAAAATCTTTGTTTCATTTGTCTCTTACTGAATACAAGCTGGATTCCTGACTTCCTTTGCTCTACATTGCAAACTTCCAAATTTGAGAATTTAAAAATCTTCATATGCCTTTGTACTGTGAGAACAATTGCCATTTCACCACTTACATCTTGTTCTGCCTGGAAACTGACCTGCCTGCAGGAGGATCTATAAAATGGGTTCAGCCTCAACAGAGATTCATCAGCAAATAAGCCCAGAGGTTCCCAGGATTTGGCTCCTCTGCCATCCACTCTCAGTGTTCTGCTTCCAGACAGATCTGCTGTCCTCCCTGAAAGCCTCCAATGATGCCCCCACTGCCCAGAGTATAAAACTCAGCCTAGGCCTTCAACATGGCCTGGGAGGCCCTTTCTGATCTGGTTCCTGTTTACCCAACTAGCCTCCTCCACCTTACGTAAAGATCAAAGTGTGCTCAGGCTAGTGTGCTCCTCAGACAAGTCAGCACAACCAGTGATTTGAGGAGCATATTAGGGGTCGGTGTTGTTTCCCATAGAATTCAGCAAACCATGTCTAGACTCTGGAAAGTCATCCTTTGGAAAAAATGCATTAGCAAGGAGTATTTTTACTGACACAAATATTTTGATTGAAGAACAATATGGAAATACTTAGGAAGGATCCAGACTATATCAGAACCAAATGGGTTAAACCACAGTCAGGATGATCATCGATTCTGTATTGAAAGAAAGCTGAGACCCTGACTTCCTTTGCTCTACCTTGCAATGTAAAATCAACTGTAGATAGTCCTCATCGCATGTTGTGAGCTCTGTCACACTTAAGTCCTTTTGTCACCTTCACAAAGATCCACATTAAAGAATCTCTCTGGCCATTGTTATATATAACTGCAGGTCCCCAGGGGCAGATCCTTCTGGTGATTGGCGTCAAGATTCCGGCACACAGCGAGACAGGACTGGATGCCCTTACTTCTGAGCAGAATGTTGTCTTCGTGAGACTTAGCCCTTTAGTTGATCCCATGCTGAAATGGCATTTAGTTGCAAGTCTCTTTCGGGGAAGCTCCTCTCTCAAGGGGTACATCCCAGGATGGCCACTAGGCTAACTGGTACCCCAAGTCTTGCCACGGAGACTCCTTTCCTGCCTTCAGCTATGCTCCTCCAATCCCATTCCCCATACCCATGGAACTCCCCTGTGACATTGCCAGGAACTGACATCAGGATGGGGCATCCCTACAAGGCTCTTAGCCCTAACCACTTGACCAGGTACCTTTACAGTAACTGGGCCCAACTCTAGCTACCTAACCCAATCCAGCCTGGCTTTCATTTTAACTTTATCCTTCCTGTTCAGTCAAATTCATAGTCAAGAGAGGGGGACACTCCCCGACCCACCCTGGCAGTGCCCCAACTGAACTCATCTCCCTGGCCTTCCTAGGCAGGTGCAGTAGACAGTTTGGATGAGGCATATGTTGTGTGTCAGCCAGTTATGTGAAATAAGGCTATAAAAGCAGATTGGGGTCAGCTCGGGAAGGACTGGCATGAGAGAAAGCAGCGTCCTTCCTCTGCTCTGCCGCAGCACACCCTGCCACCGACAACACCAGACTTCATTTACTGGATAGGGAGCAACTCCATTAAACTTCAAAGCATCACTTGAGAGAGGATTATTTTCTTACCAAGGTGACTGGAGGTATTTCGGTTCTAAGACTTTATGATCACATTGTCTCACAGGCAGCTTGACAACGTCTTATGTCTCTGACACTGGAGGGATTTATTCACTTGAAGCACGGCTCTAAATCCTTGGCGGGCACTGTATGTAAAATCTGGCTTTATAAGTAAACACTATGCTATACCCTTCCGCCTTCCTTTCTTCTGAGCATCTGCAGCCCCCATCACCCCATAATGAAACAGGCCTCATGTTTCTCCTGTGATGGAAGTAGGTGCTGTCCTTGCTGAGTTTTAGAGATTTCCTCCTCTGTAGGATTGGAATGATAATATTCATGCCTCTTTCCCTCCAGGGACATGAAGAAGTTTGAGTGGATAATAGGGTAGAATTATTCCACGTAAGATCTCGAGGAATGAATGAAAATCCTTCAACCTAAACACCCACATTGAACCTATTGCTTCACTCTTTCCCCAGGGAGTCTCCTCTACTCCCTGATGCAGCACAATGCACGTGTCCAGTGAAGGAGCCATTGGGGGGCCTCCCTGGTGGCGCATAAGATGCAGTACTATGAAGCTACCTGCAACTACTGCAGCATGACTTTGATCCAGGGCCAGGGAGCTGACCCACATGGCACAGCAGACCCCTCCTGTCTTACCCGCTGCTCCCCTCAGCAGTGTATTTCAGTAGATCCACCTGTTCTGCTCCCCACTCTGTCTCTGGTGAATCCTCTCACCCCACACACCTCTGGCCTGTACCCCAGTTCTTGTATGCATAAATAAACAAATCTTAAAAAAAAAAAGAGCTGTTGGGTTAGAAGAAACAGGAGCTTGCTTATTCTTCCAGACATGACCATAGGCTTGCATCTTGCTGGAGATGAGGCACTCCTTGCCCATAGCCTGGCAGGTGTGCGGGAGACAGCACTCTTTCTGACCTGAAGCTAACTTCTCCCTCCTCAAGGCTGTTGCTTTGGATCCCAAGCAGGACCGTGTGGAGTATCTCTCAGCAAATGTCATTCTTTCTCTGTATGATGGCACCTGAAGCATTTGAAGGCAACCGGCATAGTCACTTTTCACTATTTTCTTCTCCCATCTGAGCTCAGGCACACCTTGGCAAGCAGGAAAAAGCACTCACGGTGGCCTTTTCCATTCCTTAAGGAAGAAATAAACATGGATTGATGTGTGGCCTCCTTATTGGCATATTTTTGTAGGTGGAATAAATGCTTATCAGTGCTCAAGCTACTTCATTAACTCTTTCTCCTTGGAAAGCCACTGAATTTGCCTGTGCTCTGAAAAGGGGACTGGCCCTACTCCTGGAAAACATGGGTTATTCTCTCCTTTGTTCTCTCAAAAATCCTCCATTTAAATTAATGCATTGCTTTGTTTCAGTTCATTTATATCCATGCCTGCCCCTCAAGACTTGAAAATTTTCCAGCATGACCTCTATTTTCTTTATTTATTAAGTATTTTTATTTTCTTTTTCTTACATTATTGTTTATTATTGTAAAATATTTGATTTCTCCACTCATGTGTAGTCCCCATAAATCTTCCACCACCACGTCACCCATGAACTGTCACCACAGTCCCTTGTGCTCTTCCCTCCTGTTTTGACCTATCTCCCTCCCCCTCGCCTGCTACTGTATACTTCAGATCTATAGTTTGCCTGCAAGTTTTCTCTCTCGCTCTCTTCTCTTTCTCTCCCCCACCCCATTTGTTCAGTTTTTCTATATTCCTCTAATAAGTGATTTTTTTTTCCTTCTGACTTATTTCACTGGGCATAATTCCTTCTAGTTCCGTCCATGTTGCTGCAAATGGCATGAGCTTATCTTTTTGATTGCTGAGTAGTATTCCATTGTGTGTGTATGTCCGTGTGTGTGTGTGTGTGTGTGTATGTATATACACACCATATATATACACCAATTTAAATGTATATATATTAGGGCCCCCCCTGGTGGCGCAACAGTTGAGCGCTGGGCTGCAAAGCTGCCTGCAGGCTCTGCAGTGCCAGTTCGATCCCCAGCCACCCATGAGGATCCCACATGGTGCGACAGACCACTCCTGCCATGCCCGCTGCTTCCCTCAGCAGTGTATTTCGTCGGTCTGCCTGTTCTGTAACCCGCTCTGGCTCTGGTGAATTCTCTCACCCTCCCATGCTTCTGACTGTACCCAGTGCTTGTATAATTAAATAAATAATTTTTTTAAAATAAATAAATGAAGGTATATATATTATATGTACACCATATATACACCAATTTAAATGTGTGTGTGTGTGTGTGTGTGTGTGTGTATACCACATCTTCTTGCTCCAGTCATTAGTTTTTGGCCATTTAGGTTGATTCCATATCTTAGCTATTGTAAACAGTGCTGCAATAAACATAGGTGTGCAAGTTTACTTTCAAATTAATGTTTTTGTGTCCTTCAGGCAGATTCCTAGGGGTAGAATCACTGATGACTCCTATTTTAGAGATGGTGGTTTTTCCAAAGCCTAGCAGAGTGCCCAGGACTCAGTAGCCACTGTCTAAATGTTTGCTGCTGAGTGAATGCTGTCTATACATCATAA
Organism: Talpa occidentalis; assembly: GCF_014898055.3. Taxonomy (NCBI): domain Eukaryota; kingdom Metazoa; phylum Chordata; class Mammalia; order Eulipotyphla; family Talpidae; genus Talpa; species Talpa occidentalis. Next base: position 29,071,869 of record NW_023601212.1, on the reverse strand, counting down.
TAAAGCAGGTTGTCAAGATTTCTTCAATGCTTTAAACTATTGGGAATCTGTTACTTTACAAAGTTGGTTTATTATTTCTCCTGTCAGCTTCAGGTTCCAAAAATATGGAGCACGTGTACAAACGTGGAAGCAACTTTGTATATATATACCCCATAAAGAAGATCTATGCCAACACTCTGCTGTATTTATCTGGCGACTAGCATCAGTGGTGACACATAAAACTATACAGTTAAAAGACATTAAAGTACAGCTTAGATGAAAACAGATGAAAAAGATAGAAACTGCTCAAAAGGCTGCTAAGAAGAAAAATATCTTTAGGCCCATTCTTTAAAGCATTTACATAAATAATCCTGACTAGCTATGCACTTAAAAAATTCAGGGAGGGCGGTATGAGCACGGGCATGTGTGTGATGTGGTGGGGGAATGCTATGTTTAATTTAAAGCTAATGTTGACAATGATGTCCACTTTCTTCTATTGCTTCTTCCATGTTTTAGGAAATGACTTAGGCTGTCTTCCATTGCCTTTCTCTCACTTGAGAGGGTATTGGTAGAAAGAGCTGATAATGACAGGAGAGGAGAGAGCCCCTCGCCAGCACACCTATCTGAATGAGCTGGATAGAGTTCAGAGAAGGGGAGGTAAATTTTTATTGCTCTGTTCAGTGTCCTATCAACTTAGAATGAGAAATAGCAGCATATGCCAAAAAAAAAAAAAAAAAAAAAAATCAGCTAAGGATTCTTCCTAACCGGCCAAGTTTGATGTAAGAAAGCTGCTGTGTACGTCTGTTTGACAAATGTTTCCTTTTGCTCAAATTCCATTTTAAATGTTCAGTAGATTTTAGAAAGAGTCAGTTAGCCCTGACCCTTTAAAACAATTCCCAGCAGTCTTTCATTGAAGGATCTAACAGACAATCCCTCAGATTGTATGCAAAAAATAATAAGGATGATTCGACCTGCCAGTTGAGAGGGGACTTTGTAGAGGGAGTAGATTGGTTGAGCTATAGCAACCTTAACACTACTGGAAAGAGACAGAGTGGGTCACCTGGGAACTGTCTCCAGCTACCTGTCAAGTCATTTTGGCCTAGAAGAAAGGCACAGGACACAGGAATGAGTTGCAAACAAGCTGAGAGGCTATGAGAAGGTGTGTGGAGACAAGTAGCTTTGCAGGGAAGCAGTTTTGATTGTCTGAAATGTCTGTCTCTAAAATCTTGATGTAGCTAGAGATGGTCTTCTGATTTAAATTAAAGTCTGCAGGGTATGTCTGTGGGCTCTTGATTCAGCTGGCCTGGGTTCAAATCCTGATCACACCACTTTACCTTTGTGATCAGTATAAAATAGTGTAACCACTAATGAAATTTCCTGCACATCAAAAGGAGGCTGATAATGTTGTCAGCAATTACATTTGTAGTGAAGCTTAAAGATAATTCTGTAAAGCACTCGACATAATTGAAAAAAAAAAAAAAAGCCAAATCAACAGAGCTGGAGGAAATAGAGGCCAAAAAAGTAAAGATTTTCTTTCAAGAAAAAAAAAAGATGCATGCTGTATTAGATTCTTGTGGCTGCTGCAACAAATTATCACAACCCAAATGATTTCAAACAACAGATTTTTATTCTGTCACAGTTCTGAAGGGAAGAAGCTCAGAATCAAGGTGGCAATAGATGCTAATTCCCCTGGAAGTCTCTAAGGGAGAATTCTTCCTCTCCTCTCACAGCTTCCAGGGCCTCCAGGTGTTCTTCAGCTTGTGTCCACATAATTCCAATTTCTGCCTCTGTTTTCACATGGCCTCCCATCTGTGTCTGTGTCTTCTCTTCTACCTCTTATAAGTACACTTGCCTTTGAATTTAGATGATCTCATCTCAAAAAACTTAATTGAATTACCTCCGCAAAGACCCTTTTTTGAAATAAGGTCACATTCACAGGGTCTGGGAATTAGAATGTGGATATATCTTTTGGCGGGACCACCATTCAACCCACTCAGGTATTGATCAAGCAATGATTATTAAATTTAAATAGTAAAAATTAGTTAAGAAGATAATTTTTTAAAAAATCATATTTCCAGAAGTATTAATTTGTGTTAGTCCAATTGATCACTGTAGAGGGAAAATTACCTTCGTAGAAACATATTCTCGGTGGGCAATGATGATTTAATGTAGAACTGTATGCTTTTTCTCTTCCTGAATTGTGTGTGCTTAAATTTTCTAATGCAGGATGTTGCTTTAATTTGTGCCTATGTAAAAAGACACTCTCTCTGTAGAGTTTGTCTTATAAATGTGATTCTATGAGATCTATTAGAGTCCCAGGCCCTGTCAGTTTTAACCAAAGATGAGGTCACTGTGATGGAAGGAAAAGCAATAGAAGCTAGAATCAGAGAACCTGGTTTAGAATCTTTCAGCCACTGTCTAACCTCCAGCCAACATCTAACTGCATAACCACCAATTTCCTCATACATTCAATTGGAAAAAATGCTTCTCAACCTGGTGACTGTCACCATGAATACTCAGTCCCTTGATTTCTTCATGCCACTTAGATTTGCTCATGCGTGGGTTTCAGTCTTATGCCATCAAGCACCTTCCTTGGCTGATGCATGACTTTTGCTTCCTCATAACTTTGAGCAGCAAGTGGTAGATCTGACCCCAAATCTACTTTGTGCCACCTCCTAAAAAATTTAGGCTTCTGCAGCTACTATTAACTTCTTCCATCTCCCAATTTACCAACTACAAGTTTCCTGGAAAATAATCGAATCATCCAATTTGAACTAGTGCATAAGTTATGAAGCTTATCACTGTTTGCCCTGGGAAATGGCACAAACATCTGTAAATAGAAGATGTGGTCACATGGGAAAAACATGGCTACTGACTCTCTAATGGGATTATGTATGGATTAGCTTCCCCTGGAAGGGATTGAGGCATATGCTACATGATCACATCAGTCATGTCCTACCCTTCTTTGAGAACCATCTCCCAGTCCCCCCAGTTCTTACAGTTCCACATCAACTGCTGTGTCCTTCCTTTACTCTAACTTGTGATCACAGCTGATTTGTTTCAGATACAACATCTATAACCAGCTGGACCAACAGTTCCCTTCTCCTCAGTTGTTGATATTGAGCCTATCCAAGAATCATGTGAACCTCCCTTTTTTCACCAAAGCCATAAACTTGGATGTGATAGGTGGCCATGTTTTTTTGCCATATGTAGAAGTTGATATCCAGCAGGAGAAAAAGGTGCCAACATGCAGCAGGGGAAAACTGAAATGCAGGTTGAAGGGACTCCACTCCAGCCTGTTTTTTAGGCACCATGTCTGCTTTCTTCTGAGGTCCAGGGGCTCCCTGGTCTTCCCAGCTCTGCCTTGATATTCAGATTCCATGGATTCTAGAAGTAGTCCAGGGTGACTCAATCCTGGTAGCCTATCTTCTTTTTTTTTTTTTTTTAGTAGAGGCATGTTATTTATTTATTTATTTATTTATTTATTTATTTATTTATTTGTTTGTTTATTTGTTTATACATGCACTGGGTACAGTCAGAAGCGCGGGAAGGTGAGAGAATTCACCAGAGCCAGAGCGGGGAGCAGAGCAGGCAGAAGGACCGAAGTACACTGCTGAGGGGAGCAGCGGGCAGCAGAAGAGGTCTGCGCGCCATGTGGGACCCTCCTCCGGTGGCCGGGGAGCAGCCGGGGATCGAACCAGCACCGCGGAGGCCACGGGCAGCTTCGCAACCCAGCGCTCAACCGCTGCGCCACCAGGGAGGCCCCAGCCTATCTTCTTTAATGAGATCATACTGGGTCTCTGTTAGAGGCCACAGTGGTCTTGACAGTCTTACAGAGACATAGGAAGGATAGGACATGGCACTCCTCAGGAACAACCCCCTTCTACTCTTGCCTCCAGCTGGCAGCCCTACAAATGGTACTCAGAGTTGGCCAGGGTTCCCATCAATAACATCAAGTTTCATACTAGAATCCAACAGAAGTCACATATGCAATCCCCAATAGAATTCACTATTTTGTTAATATTTATTGAGTGCCTATTATGTGACAGGCACTAGTGCTGGGAATTTAATAAAGAATAAAACAATCTGCCAGCAGAACTATGATATTTTAAACTCATTTTCATCCTAGAATTCTCAGTAAGGAGTATGCAGTTTTACTGAACATTCCACTCCAACCCACACAACACCATCGCAAGACAAGAGCATTTGCAAGCCCACAACTCTCCCCCTTCACCACATATGCTTCGACTGCTTCGACTATACTGATGTACTTAAGCCAAACAGAAATCACTGGGGACTGCCAGCATTAGTGATTGGAGGAAGATCTCCAGAGCCTCTTTTATATCACTACATTTGGGATATTCTTTTCCCTTGATTTCCACAAACAATTATAGGAAATAAATAAAAGTCAAGTCAAACCATTTCTAACAAGGTCTCTGGGAAGATAGAGTAACTATTAACTGTATTGCTACATGGTCTCCACATCTCACTGCTAAGCTCAAAGATGGAGGAGCTACCTGATTTCCTCAACATTTAACAAATATTTTCTGAAAGGTGCCCTTCAATCTTCCAGGGGCTGGAGACTCAGTGGTGAGCAAAACAGAACACATTCCATTGCAGTGGAAAGACAGAGTAAGCAATCTTAGGAAACATGAGGTCTGGTTGAGAAGAAAGGGAAAGACAAAGACAAAGAGAGAAGAGTTAAGTAGTGGCCTTTGAATGAATGAAGAGGGGCAGATTAGTAAGAATGTTTTAGAGATTATCCATCAAGTACAACTGTTTTGAAGAGATATCCCATAACATCAAGAAAGTTAGAACGATTGTAATGAAATGAGCAGAGAAGATAAAATTAAATTGGTAGCCTGAGATCAAGTGCGTAAAGGATTATTTGCCATAAAAATTAATCACAATATCTTTTGCATGGTGGATTCAAGGTGGCCACAAATCCTTTGAGAATAGCAGTGTGTTTTTCTTCCCTCTGGGCTGGCCTGAGATGGCTTCACCCAATGGACTATAGCAGAAATGTTGCTGGGTTGGCTTTGGACCTAAGTTTTAGGAGAATTGCCAGCTTTTTGTCTGGTCTTTGGGAGCCCTTAGGTATCATGTAGAAGTCCTGCTGGGGCAATAATGTGGAGAGGTAACTGGTCCCAACAGAACCCAGTCTTTCATTCCTCTTTACCAAGTTTTCAGACAGGAGAGTGAAGCCATCTTGGAACCTCTGAAACAGATTTATCCCGCACTGAATCCTACTGAGTAAGCCCAGTCGATATTGTGTAGAAAGGAAGGTTCTCCTAGTTCATCTAATTGCTGCTTGTCTTAGTCAGCTCCATGTTTCAGAAACCAAGTGAAGAAAGTTTTCTGTGGAGGGACAAAAATACTGCCTAAAAGTGCCTGAGAAGAAGACACATTGAGATGACATTGACAAAACAATTATCAAGTGTGGTAGAGAAAACAAAATAGTCAATGAATTGAAATCAAGAAAAATTTAGAAGTGAAAAAAAGTGAAAGATAAAAAATATGGACAACCATTTTTTTCTTTTTTTAATTTATTTTATATATTTTTTACATCATTCTTCATTTTTGTACAATGTATACTTTATCATCTCGGGTATAGTCCCCATGGAATTCCCAGCACAAATTCACCCATGCACCATCACCACAGTCCCTGTGCTCTTCCCACCCCCAACAACCATCTTAAGGAGTATTGCTCAAAGAATAGTACAGAAGTCAGATGCTGACTGCATATGTCTCTGTCTGGGAAATGAGGCGAGAAAAGGAGAAAAGTTTCTTAGGGGGAACTCCATGACACAGGTGGGCCAAGCTCTAGTAGGGAACAGGCATAGCACATTAACTTGGCTGGACAAGCAGGAGGAGTATGTGGACTTAGGTACAGAGACAGTGATAGGGTTAGAGTAGCGGATTACCTCTTATTTTTTCTGTGGTTTAGTGCGTAACTCACCTGAGAGTAAAAGAGGGAATTTGAGAACTTTGAGGTGAGAAATGAAGATGTAAGGTAGTCATCTCAGAGTGGAGAGAATGAGTAGACAAAGGGAACATACTAAGATTGGCCAGCAGTGCTAAAGATCTACTTGATATTTTTGGTCTTAATTCAAAGGAACTCCAGTGGTCATCTGCAGCAGCCATGGAGGTGTGTCATTAAGATTGCCTTTCTAGAGACATCTGTCAACTGAAGAACAATTACCTAAAAACCCACCTATGCATTGTCTTTATGATCTGACACCATATTTGAGCCAAAATCACACTCTTAGCAACTCCATGACTGAGGATAGGAGGACCCATGTGGGGACTGCTCTGGGTAGTCAATCACTCCTCATTGGGGGGGCCAAGACGTTCTCAGAATTGCAGCATAATCTCAGTCTCTCTGTCCTCTCTCACATCCACTTGTCTGCCTCTCCTCCCTCCTCAGTTTTGTCTTTCAGAGGGATTACCTCTCCCTCTACCCACTTCAAATGCCATCTTAGCATCTGCCTCCTTGAGACTCCAACTAACAGCACATGGTTATGGGTCTTTTTCTCCAGTCACTAGTCATAGTGCACAGGTGAAGAAAACAGAGGGCTGGATTTCTGCAGGTGAACATAAAGGCATGACAGCAGCGTGAAGGGGTGGAGGGCTCCCAGTGGAATCCACACTGGCTAAGAAGAGGAGCTTCTTGGAGAGTCACGTCAGGCACCCACATCAGTCTGCTCTTACTTCACAACTGTCCTGGGGATCACACTCTTCCTTTGAGGGACAGACTTGGGAGGACAGAGGTCCCTGCTAAAGACTGCTCTTTCTGCTGTTCATCACACTTTGGGCCACAGTCCTGAATTGTCAAATAAACAAATCTATCTTGCACACCTTGTCTGTGCCAGACATTGCATCAGACACTTGAGCCTGTTTAACCCTCTGAGGATTACACAAAAGATGCTAGAGGTCCATATTGTTTTACCTAATTTTATATGTGAAGACACTGAGACTCCAAGAGTAGTCCTGTCACTAAGAAATGGTGGATACAGAATTTAGACCCAATTCTTCTTCAAAGACTTCAAATCCTGAACTCTCTCCAACATGCCACCTTGTTGGTACTTATTAGATACAAGTTACATGTCAGTGCTACTAATTAATTTAATCTTATGTACATAAAGTTTTTACTGTATGCAAATGTGTATGTAAATGATTCTTTTAATTTATACAAACAAAAATGCAAATATACCCTTAGGTTTACAGGAAACTGGTAAGAAAACTTTACCTCAGCTGACCCATCCTTAGGCCTCCAGCAAATCTGAATCATTCTAATATAAATAAAACCCCAGCTTTTCATATGAGAACGATTCCTTCAGAATTTAAAGCATTGAATCTCTGGCCCCCCATCAAAGATATTTTAGACTCTTCATATGTTCTTAGGGCTGAGATAAATGTGAAAAAACAAAAATTTCTCTCTGGAATTTTCTCTCTGAAAATAAGCAAAAAAAGAATCTGTGCCTGATTTCTAGGACATTCAGGCCCGAGCACAGTGCTGACCTTTAGCAACCTGATTTCTTTAATCACACATTTACTCCAAACCAGAACACCCAGACTTTGCTATCTCTGTTTCCATCTCCTACAACCAGATGGGTTTATGAGCAGGTAGCTGAATTTGAGAGGTGCTTGAAAAATTGGCTGCCTCCCCCTCATCCCACCCAATTTTCTGGGATCTGAGGTCTGAAGTCCATCCAGTTTCTAGGAGTCTCCATTCAAATGGAAGTCCCTATTACCATGAACACTGCATCAGAAGAAAACACTAATGGAAATGCCTGCTAAGATAAGGTGAAGAGGGAGTGCAACATGGTGGTCCCTAGGAAAAGGGGAGGTTCCAGGTTCCCTGTCCCACCCAAGGAAAGGTAGAGCTGAGCAGGGAGCAGGAGAAGCAGCAGAGGAGATAGGAAGGAAGTAGGATGGAGAGCAAGAAGGAGACCTGGAGGAGGCACATGGAGCAGAGAGACACGCGAAGAAGCTGCACTTGCTTCTTGGTCCTGGACTGGTTGAAACAGATGTGGGTGAGAGACAATGTTAACAATGATATTTATCTTAATATTGATTTTGCTCTTTTCCTTCCCGACTTTATCTGGCCCTGTCTGCCCTTCCCTATGGGTCCCTGCCAGGAGGTGGCTTAGACTTGTGGCAGGCTTTCAGGCCTTAGTGGCCTTGCTTTGGACCAACCCTGTTTGGCTGGGCATTTACCCATGAGGGGATGGGTAGTTTTGGGTGCTTCATTTATAAGTTTTATTCTTTCCCTTCTCTTCATTGCACACTAATTGTATTAAAGTTCCTTTCCATTAAAGGTCTTACACACTAGAGTATGTTTTGTCTTGAGGCAGTGGACAACAGATCCTTTTTAAAGTGGGATGGTTTGGGGGTTCTGAGCTCTCCCTGCCCTGTAACAGGAGCAGAGTGAAAATGGGAAGGGAACCCTAAATTGGAGGTTAAGGCTCACATGCTTTGGTTATGGTACACAGGCTAAGAGGCAACTGCTACCTGGAACAGTGACTTCCCCAAGGCCACATGCCTTCCACTGATGGCACTTTGCAAGGTGGGGGCTGGTGGCTTCTTCACCCATATCTACTCACTGCACCACTGAGCTACAGCATGCCCAGTCCATGCTAAAGTCACTCAGCCTGACAGCTTCTTCCTTGCTCTGAGCCCCTTCATGTGTTGGTCCCTCTTCCTGATCCTTGTTGTCCCACATCTGCCCGGCTGCTAGTTACCCTCCCAGAGTGAACTCCAGCACTGTTCTTCTCCCCAGTCCCTCCAAGGGATCAGTGCCAGACCCCTCCCTTTCTCTGCTCCCCTAATGTTCTCTGTGACATCCCAGAGGACAATGATCCTGTTTTATTTATTTCACAGTGCCAGCATCTAGCTCATTGTCTTAAAGAGTTTGCCTAAGCATTCAGGTGACTCAATGAACTTCCAAGGCCAAATTTAGCACAGTGTCCAATAGCTGCTGGGTTGTCTGCCCAGCCCCACCAGACTGCTGTATTTGGAAGAATCAGGTCTGCTGATTCCTGCATCCCTCAGAGCTTAGCACAATGCCCAGTCCTTGGGGATGCTCAATCAATAGTTTCGGTGTTAATTAATTAACTTAGCTAGGCAAAATGCATCTTTACCAATGAGCTGGATTGTTTCAATAGTGGAAACAGCTTCTCCTCTGCTGTCCTCCATTCATACAGAAGAGCATGTGAAGTCACATGGCTGAGCACCCGCACTTATGCCTCTGCAGTGAGGGGTCCTGCCAGGTGCACCTTCTGCACCTAGTTAAACACCCAGCCCCATTTTGGTGCTTCATTACCCTGCAGCAGGCGCGCGTCCTCCATTGCCTTGTCTTTCCTCCTTTCCCTGCTGCTTCTGGAATTAAGGTGCTGTGGGCCTGCCTCACTCTGACACTCATTACTCTCGTATTGATGGCCTTCCACCTCCCTGTTATTCTGTGAAGATTAGAAAGCAGAGACCTCTCTTGGGCAAGGGAATGGGTTTTGTCAGTATTCAGTGTGTAACAGCAGAAAGTATAATAAATTCTGGCAGTCAATCGAATATGACATGATAATGAATGTTAACATCATGTGCCCCCCTTTGCCAACAGAGGGGAAAGTCATGTTAGATTACAGCTAAACACAGGCACCGTGTGATTTCTATTTGCCTCTCTTTCTTTTTCCTCCTTTCTCAGGTTTGACCTCAGTGCTTGCTCAACTCCACCCCTCTATCCCCAGCTTCATTTGCTGCATTGCTCAGAAACATTGCTGCTTCAATTCCCAGCCTCCACATGCTGTCTATAAGAAGCCTGACCTCAGAGGGAATGTCTCTCCCCCAAATTGAACAGGATCTTCTGCCCAGAAGTCTCTCCTGCAGTCAGGGCAGCCCCCAAGTCCTGAATCAGACCTCCAGAGTAGGATAACAAACTGGGAGAGCACCAAGGGATGAATTCCAAGCCCAGGGCCAGCTTCATGAAAGTCTAAAGGCCAGACTCTGTGCTCCACCCCCCTGAAGTGACTATAAGAGACAGTCAGTACTCAAACCTGTTTCTTGACTCAATTTTCTTCCAAGTGCTTGGTTTTGGGTGCTGTGCCTGCCATTTTAAGTTTGAAAAAATTAGAGTCTCATAATACAAGTCCTAAGATTAGTATTTGCTCAGTTGAATCATTATTAATAAAGGTAATAATAGTCGTACGTGCTTTAAAAAATAACTTAGTATTATAGCAGCCATAAGAATTTTTTGAGAGAAACATTCTTAGCATCCTCAGATCCATCCACACAACAATCCAAACCTGCTCTCTTTGTTCAGTCAAAATGTGTGTTAACTGGTCTTTGATCATGAAGCTCAATGATCATAATCACTAATAATCATCAACATTAATATGCCATGATGGTATGCCAAGCTTAATCCTTACAAACATACATATGCTATGATGGTATGCTGCTTAATCCTTATAAACACAGACACTACATACATATACAGATATATAGATATGAGGACAGGTAATATGGGTTATATGTTATAGCTGAATCAGAAGTCTATAGGTAACTTATTCTAAGTCTCACAGCCACACAGCCATAAAGTGTCAGGCCTGGGTACCACTGGTCTTTCCACATTATCCATCGAGCTCTGATATAGGGAGATCTGTAGGCCACATAACCAGGTCTCATGTCTTCTCTCCCTGGCATATCTCTAGTTATTCACAGTAGAAATTGATTGAAGATACAGAAGATTTCCTAAAAAGCTTCAAATCATGCAGATGTAGGAAAGATGACTAGTGTAATGATGTTAACTATTATTATTGTTAATATCTAACTAGTTCTTCACAGTTGGCAAAGCACCTTTGTCTACATTATTTCATTTTATTTCATTTTATAAATAAAATAGGTGATATTATTGTTGTTATTATTTTACTCATCTAAGAGATAAAGAAACTGATGTGGCCTCATCATAAGGTCTGAAAGAGAAGTCTCCAAACAACTAACTTACACTTAATAGGAGCAACAATCCTAATCTTATTTGGGTACCACTTTGTAGTTTCAAAGTATTTTCACTTACATTTAATTTCAAATGTACATTGCACAGCTACCTAGAAGCTTTAAAACAGGTGTTTTCCCATATCTTGAAATCTTTGCTACAGAAATAAACCAAATCAAAACATCTATATGCAACAGTTCCATCTTTGAATCATAGTATTGTCTTGAAGACAATAAGGAAAACGGGTCACGGAGGAGGACTTTTGGGGTCCCTTCCACAGCCTGCAGCTTACCCTAGGGAAGGACAACCTCCCTTCTGCTTCCCTCATGGGGGGAGGAATTGTTCATTTGATCTTAAGAGTCTAGGAGCCAAGGGACCTCATTCCAACAGCGGGTGAAGTCACTGCTTTGGAAGATAATAAGGATCCATGAAAACACTTCCTCTTCCCAGGACCAGAATGAGAGTAAAATGAAAAGCTCTTCCTGATTTGGCAAAGTCAAATAAATGATGATCTTACCATGTTCTGTGGAAAAAAGTCCTCCAAATGATACACACACACACACACACACACACACACACAGAGACACACACACACAGTGGGACCTCAACTGTGTTTTTTAAAACCTGTTTTTAATGATTGGAAGTCTATTTACACTTATCTGAATGCTTACTAACAACTTTATAATGATTATGTGTCACTTATACAATCAAAAAAAAAGGACTAATGGAGTATGACTGGGTGACTTATATAAAATAAAAAGACCCAAAGCACAAAGATTCTAAACGTTGCTTCAGTGGTTAAGTCCAGCAGGTCAAAGCCTCTGACCTAGAGAATCTGCCAGATTCTTCTTGGCACAGAATATGACTCCCCCCCCAACCCAGGGACAGTACTCTATATGTATCACCCCACTAGCATCTTCCTAGCCCACGAAAGTCTTCAAATGCCCACATTTCTAAGTAATTCATGAACAGATGCAACAAGATCTTTGGTGCATTTTAACCCCAAGTTGCTGAAAGAAGAAACCAAGTTTTTCCCAGCTCCCAGCTGCCTGCTTGGCTACAAATACTTAGTGTCAATAATCCCCAGTGGCAAGCATTTAATAAATGGCAGAAGCCATGGGCCAGGCTTTTGCTAGGTATATTTCAAACTTTATTACTTTAATCCTCAATATGCAATAAAAGTGTGGTTTGTATGGGATTAGAAGATTTCTAAGAATTCCTTCCTGTTTTTCTCTACTGTATCCCTATCCACATTGGAACTTCATTTTTCTTAGGCCTCTGCCTCCTCTTAGCATCTGCCAGCCCTACTCAGAGGCATGTGGTTAGAACTCAAAAGCATGTCAGAGAGCTTCTAACTAAATCCTTCATTTCACAGATAAGTAATTCGTGCACAGGAGGTGAAATAACTTACCCAAAAACCGCAAGGTCATTGGTAGCAGGGCTGGGCCAGGAGCACAGACACAGCACTCTTTTCATTGCATCTTGAGACCAAATAATTTATATTTAGATAGAAAGGGGTATCTGGGTATAGGGGTGTTATTGGGCAGGGTAAGGTGTACCCCAGAACCCCCAAACATGCCCACTCTAAACAGGTTCTGCTATCCACTGGATCAAAACAAAACATACTCTAGTATGTAAGACCTTTCATGGAAAGGCACTTTAATACAATAAAGTGCAATAAAGACAAGAGAAGGGAAAAAAATAGATAAAATAGTTCTTACACAAAACACCCAAAGTTACCCATGGGCCCGAAAGCTTGTCACAGGTCTAAGGTACCTCCTGGTGGGGACCCATTGGAAAGGGGCACAGGGGCCAGGCAAGTCTGGAAGGAAAAGAGCAAAGTCAGAATCAAGATAAACACTGTCATTGTTAAGCTCCCCACAGGTCCTTCACCCACTTCTCTTTCAAGTGTCTCCTTCTATGTCCCCAAGTCCCTGGTACAAGTCGAAGGCTGAGAGGCAAGCACAGCTTCTTCACATGTCTCTCTGCTCCATGTTTCTCCTCCAGGTCTCCTTCTGGCTCTCCATCCTGCTTCTTCCCTATCGCCTCTCCAGCTCCCCTTCGTCCCTGATCAGCTCCATCCTTTGGTGGAGACAGAGTACCTGGAGCCTTCCCTTTCCCTGGGGACCCCCTGTTGCAGAGGGATACAGCCTGGAGTCATCAGCTGTGGATTTGTTGTCTCTCTGACATCAACTAGTCATCTGGTCTTGTGCGAATCACTTTGCACTCAAAGTCTAAGGTTCTACTTCCATAGAAACATCTGGAAAGACTTACAGGGGCTGAATGAGATAATACATGAACTTTAAAAGCTCAAAAAGATAACATAAATTTTAGGCATTGACCACTGCTTAAACACCTCTCCAGAAATATTTGCATTTAAAAAAAAAAAAAAACGTTTTAACCTGATAAGAATCTGGAGGTAGACACTTCAACATTGCCACTGGGAAGGTGAAAAATAACTACAGTCATCTGGAAGATGACTAAAGAAGATCTACTAAAATTCAAAATATATGTAGCCTTTGCACTCCAAGTCACACTTATTGGCACCTAAGCCGTAGAAGTGAAAGCAGCGTGGTAAAGAGTATATGAACAAAGATGTTTGTTGCAGCCTAGTTTGCTGTAAGTACAAGGAGAAACAAAATGAATGGTTAAAAACCCTGTGGAAAAAGAATGTGTTTCTTGTTCAATCTGTATCTATTGACCCAGAGGGATTTCCTTGCTACAATGCTAAGAGAAAAACAACGTACAGAGCAACTTATTAACTTAATTTCAGTTTTGTAAAGCTATGACTAAAGTAATCCGCTATATTTGTGTTGAGAAAGAGTAAAGAAGAGAGGGAGTGTGAAGTAGGGAGAAAGAAGGAAAGAAGCAAGAATGAGGTCTTGCAAACCCAAAGTAAGAGTCCAATGGTGGGGCCTTCCCGGTGGCGCAAGGGGTTAAGACACAGCCTATGAAGCCATCCGCAGCCACTGCAGCACAAGTTCGATCCCCGGGCAGGGAGTTACCCACATGGCACAGCAGACCTCTCCTGACCACTCCCCTCAGCAGTGTTTTGAGTCAGCCTGCCTGTTCTGCTCCCCACTCTGTCTCTGGTGAATCCTCTCACCCCCCACACCTCTGGCCTGTACCCCATTCTTGTGTGCATAAATAAATAAATCTTAAAAAAAAAAGAGTCCAATGGTGAACTTCTGGGATGTTTAGACAATGGGAAATTATGTTCAATATGATGAGAGGGAAACATCAGGTATGAGCAAAGGCAGGTGTCTCTGGCATCGGGTTGCCTCTCCCTATATCTACCTCCCTGCTCTAAGAGCCTGTTTCCTGATCCTCATCTGAAAGTAGAGTGTGTGTCGCTGATGAGACCAGTCATCCTGTCCTGGCCCCTGCAGAGAAACAGGAACCTAAAGGTGAAGCACATACAAGTGTTTTGTATTTACCACTAGTTTCTCCACTCTTGTTTCTCCACTAATATTTAGGATGAAACCTAAAGTGCAAGCCAAGACTGTAAAACACGAGACAAGCAATCAAGTGTTCTTGACAATAATGTTGCACCCTTCAGAGCACACAGCGGATGGACCTCAGCATATAATTACCAATATAGATTGTTGTTTTAAGGAATAACGTTTTTTAATCATAATAAAACACTCCTACGCTGGCAGAGTGCTGAATTTCACATGCCCTGTTGCTTCACTATTGCCAAACATCCAGACTGAGACTCCAAAGAAACCTCAGACAGGGAAGGGTTAAGTGTGTCGTTGAGTGAATTTCAGCTTTAGTCTGTCAAGAAGCTCACATGTCAAGAAAGCGTGGGGAGCAAGGTAACAAGCAGAGGCAATATTGAAATGATAGTCTTAGAATTTGTTGTTACTTGAAGGCAGCAATGAACTGAGCTACACATATTCCAACAAAGAAAGCTGTTAGTAACTCCTCCAATGCCAGTTTGTCTGGGAAGACTGACCTTCTGCCTCCAAAGTTAACTGTTCCTTTCTGTGTATCTCAATGCTTTGCCCTACCCTTTCTACACCCTGACTATATTGCACCGATACTATTTATTTGCATGTCTTACCTTGAGATCATCTTCCCTGTTCTATCGACCCCTTTCTCACCATGACTTAGCAGGGTGCAGATCCTAACAAGGGCCAATGAGCGTTGAATGAATCTGCTCCTCCAGGCCACCTAGGCACACCTAGGCACCTAGGCACAGCAAAGGTTAAAAAGCCTGGGAATTTGGACAAGTGAATTTCAGTTTCAACTCTTTCCCCAAGCTCTCTGTGATTTCAGCCAAATCACATGACTGCCCTTAATTTACCCATTTGTAAAATGGACACAGCAAAAATTTTGAGATGATGAGGAAAGGTAAGGAAACATGATCAAATGGCTCTAACACACATCTTCTCTCCTAAAGGGCACTCTGACTTCATGTGTTGGCAAATTCCAGCCCCTCCAGCAGGAGTTCCAATGGGAGTCAAGCTCAGGCATCATCTCATCACTACTTTCTACTCTACCTGTGGTGACTTGGGGTTCATTCTATCACTCTACCCTTATCTACTTGGAACACTTTCTCCACTACACTGCAAATTCTTTCAGGGGAGGGTGGAGTATATTTTATGTGAATACCCCCAGGGCCAAACACAGCAGATGGCGGATAGACATCACCCAGTAAAAAGCCAATGGATGGATGGAAGGAGGGAATGAAGTAGAGAAAAGTTTTGTTTCTTGAGTAATGTCCTAGTTTGCTTAAGATGCCTCTGTGCTAATCTACTGATACAACTAATATCTCCATACTATTTGCTAATGGATAAAAACTAAATGGCATAGTGGTTGTCTTAGACTCTAGAACTTACAATTTAAATATGATCTCTCATAATCTGTCCCCACTTACATCGATATCTCCTATCAGTAACATCATGATGAACCTCTATATCTATAGAATATGTCTCCAAATCTGGGTGGGGAGGGGAGTGTTTGTTAGATGCTTTATATATGATGTTTCATTTATCTTCAGAAAAACCCTCTTAGGTCAGTATTATTACCCATCTTATGGGTGAGAAAATTCAGATCTAAGAGGTGAAAAATTCATCTACAGTCACCTACATCTTCAGGAAATGGCAGAGCTAGAATGCACCAGAAGGCAAACCCAGTGGCCTACAAAATATCTGTAAGGAAATTGTTTCCTGTCCAACTCTATAGAAAACCATGGAGATGAAATATACAGTGAAAAAGTGTGGGAAGGGATTGTGGTAACTGGTTCATTTGGAATGGAATCCATCACTGCTGCTGTTCCCCTTACTATCGCTGGCCCACCCACAAGATCAGCCTTGACTCAGCCACGTCTGTGTGGGTAGCGTTGTAACACTCTCACCAAGAACCTCCTTACCCATCTCCCTGGAGCGAGGTACTCTGCACTGTGGACCCCACCTGTGGTGGCCTGCTCAGGAGGCGTGAAGGGTCTGTGCTGCATATAAATGGAGTCTTTCACTTAGCAGGAGGCAGGTAATTTCTTTTGTCCCTGGTGATGCATTATTGATTGTGATGAATGTCAGAGTGGGAGCCCATTCCAGGAGCCATTAAACAATAATTTCATCTCCGGTGGGTAATTGATTGTCAGGGGCCCACAGTGGCCAGTTGTGAAATGGTGGTAACGGTTAATGTTTTTATTTGGGGCTGGGTGTGAAAGAAAGATTGCATGATTTATTTATCAAATATCAAGTCCAGTTTTCAGGAAAAGGATGCTGAGATGTGAAGCTGACCTTCTCTGAGACTCAGGCAGCCTTTTTCTAGAGGTCAGATTCCTGCTGCTCAACATCAAGGACATATCAAGACTTTCTCCTCCATCCACTCCCGATGGCCACCATCACAGAGAGCCACCCTCCTTGCCCAGCTAGCAGAACCTAGGCACTGACTTTAAAGAATCAGCACCCTCTTCCAATCTGCCAGGCAAGTCTATACACCCAATTATACACCCACCATCTATGCACCCACGATCTATGCACTCAACATCAAAATCCAGAAGTGGTTTCTGTTAGTACAGGACAGCTGAGATAACTGGCCCTGAGTTTTCACACTGGACTGTCCTTCTCCTTACATGCTCCCTACGAAGTCCCTATTTATTCCCGTTGGGCACAGCTGACATCAACCCTGCAGGAACCTGATTCACTTCAACCCAGCTGAAAGTATGGGTTGCTCCAACCTCTGTCTTCGAGGGCAATTCATTCATGTATTTACCGTAGAATTTCTGTAAGTTCTGTAAGTCCTAAATTTTCATTTAGATTTCTATATTGACCACATACTCAGGAATTCATAATCTTTTCTGGATTACAAACTTTTTGTAGATTTTGATGAAAACTACAAAAGTTTTCCCCAGGGAAAAATCTTGGCAGATATATACAAAATATTGTTTCCATTTTTTCAAGTTTTTTTTTTTAAAAAAAGATTTATTTATGCATACAAGAGCTGGGGTACAGGTCAGAGGTGCAGGGGGTGAGAGGATTCATGAGAGACAGAGTGGGGAACAGAACAGGCAGAGTGACTGAAATACACTGCTGAGGGGAGAAGCGGGCGAGACAGGAGAGGTCTGCTGCGCCATGTGGGTAGCTCCCTGGTCGTGCTGCAGAGGCTGTGAACAGCCTCACAGCGCTGCGCTTAACCCCTTGTGCCACCAACATTTGTATATGTAGGATCTGGCACTGTTTGCAGTTTCAGGCATCCAGTGGGGGTCTTGGAATATATTCCCTGCTAATAAAGGATGGCTACAGATTGTGAATGCATATAGTCTTGATACTCATACTGTTTAGCAATTACTACATACTTCATAAGCTACATTTCTAAAGACAAAAAAAATTCTTCAGAGCAGAAGCTTCATTTCATTTTTTGTTAGGGTTCTGTCAGTGCCTGTCCGCTTGGACTACCTCCATATAGTGGAAGGAGAACTAGCACTTAAATCAAAAACCTAGGTCTAAGTGCTTTCTTTTTTTTTTAAGATTTTATTTATTTAGGCACAGAAGAACTGGGTTGTAGGTCAGAGGTGCTGGGCATGAGAGGATTCACCAGAGACAGAGTGGGGAGGTCTGCTGTGCCATAAGTGGGTTAGCTCCTTGACTGGGGCTCGAACTTAGGCTATAGTGGTGATAGCAGGGCACCAGGGAGGCCCCCTAAGTGCTTTCACTTGCTGGTCTGGGAACCTGGACAAGACATGCATTAGCTGCCCACCCCACTACTGTTTTGTCCCTAATGATAACACCCCTGTTTTCAACTTGAACATTGCTTCTAGGAATAAAGACAATATTTTTCAATCCCCCCTGGAGCTAGGTCTGGGCATGTGACCAAGACCCAGCAAATAAGGTGAAAGGAGCAGGTGTATGGGAGTTTACTCTTTCTCAACCCATTTCTCCACTCTTCTGCTGGGCATACATACACCCCAGTGGGAGCTATTTCTAGTTGCCATGAAAGATACAAGCTAGTAATGGTGAAGCTTGAATCGCTAACAATTGCTTGGCACCATCGCATTACCCCTGGACTGCCTGCTTTCAAATATTATTTAAAATGAGAAAGAAATGTGTTCCCATCCATTTTTATAATAGGTATTATTTGCGATTATGTGTTACTTACAGCTAACTCTAATCCTAGGTTTCTCATCACTCAATGCAGATAGTAATTCATATCTACATTATACATAAAGGAAATATTATGAATGTAAACTCATTGCCTCAGTAGAAATTGAATTATAACTACTTACAGAGAAGATAAAAGAAAAAAGCACAAGGGGTGGGGGAGATAAGACAGACTCATGATATGTCATTATGGGATGCATTTTGGAAAGACTACCTCAGGGGTAAGGGCTGAGCCAGTCTTTGGGGAGGTCCACCCTACAAATCTGCAGACCGGTACTTCACCCTAATTCCCTGCATCCATGTACATGGATGGACTTTAGTACATGCTGTAGTTAGTCCCAATAGGAAAGGTCAGGTAGTCCAGAGTAAACGGGTCCAAATGGGAAGGAAAATGCCAACGTGCTATCATTTTCCATGAACTTGAAAAAGGAAGGGGAGAAAAGCAATCTTTAACGTCGAGGAGAGTTTATCTGTCTGCACTGTCTGTGAAAGGTGGATTTATCATGGGTTTCCTTCTTCCACTCCCTTATTTCTTTATTCGCTACTCCATTATCTTGTCAGTTGGAAGCACCAGCTCTCCCAGAACCCTCCATCACTTGCCTCCCCCAACCCCCACTGCCACCTCTAGAAGTCCCTGTGGAACCTTGGCCCATCCCCTGCAGCCAATCCAGAGCCTGGCCTCTCAGGTCTGGCTTTGATCGCCTTCGTGGCTGAGGCATGGACAGATGGCCTCTCCCACCACATCTGCTACCAGCCCTCGTTTCCAGCTAAGCTCTGCCTCCGTACATACTAAGTCTAGTGTCTCCTGTGTGTCTCAGAAAATCCCTTTCACCACATCAGCCTTCCAAGATGCTTCTTGCCTTGCATTCACCCTCTGCTCTGCATGCTGGCTTACAAGTTCTGAATTATGCTTTGTATGAGAGTGGACACCTCTGGAAGGCACAAGCATGTCTCTCAAGTACAATAGCTTTCTTGACAATAGCGTTGTTCTACTTCAAAATGGCTGCAAATGTATGTCAGACCCATGACAGATACTTTGACTTATAATCTCAATTAATACCCATGTGGTATTCCCAGTTTAAAAACAGGGACATAGCAAAGAGGAACATTTTGAAACGTCCAGAATTTCACAACCATTGAATAGTGCAGCCTGGATCCGAAACCAAATCTCTGCCTCAGAGGCTGTTTTCTACCTCACTTGTCTATCTATTCATTTGTCAGAAACACAGAATATAAAAAGAGAGGTGGACCATCTCTGTTATCTTCTACCCCTAAGTCACCCCATGTTCTCTGACACACCTGCCTTTATTCTAGATATACCTTTTCCAGGAAACTCTTGACTCTTCTTGTCTGAGCCAGGGCTGTTTTGCTCCGAGCTCTTAGCCTAAGGAGTCCAATATCTTCCCTCTAGCCCAAATAGAGGCTTCTTTCTGAACATTTGCATAAGGGAATGTTTTGTTTTAGGAAATCAATGCAGTAGCCAATTTCTCATTTCAGCTCCCTGCATCTCTGGAGGAAGAGAGTTTCCTTTTATTCACTGTTGCAGAAGTGCTTGTGAGGGAGGGACAAACAAGGCAAAATCCTAAACAGTACTTTTAAGCCATTTGTGTTCGTTTGCTTGAAGGAGCAGGATCCTTTTAGTTTGATAAGTGAAATTGTACGTGAACCCTAAATATACAGAACAAAACAAATCTATTCTGATCAAAATGCAGTAGGAGACCTTGTACCTGGCTCTCAGCCTTCCCCTCTTGACACCTCTCCCCAACCCTGGGCCCCTGCAGCCCCAAAAGTAGCCCCACAGAACCCTTCAGTGAACTGAAAAAAATAAAACCTTTAAAAAGCTACAGAATTTTCAAATAACTAACTTGATTTCAATAGCTGTTCTTCTCTGATACAGACATGAGCTGATTTCTCTCCCTTCTAAGCAGGTCCCCTAAATCAAGGAATCTCCTATTTTTAAACATCTTGAGGAGCTTCGGGCCAGATTTGGTTAAGCATCCCACTGTTGATTACATTCTAAGGCAATGAAAACCCTGAATCCCTGCATTTTACATTTACTCCTATAACAGCACAGAAAAAGCACACTGAGAATGACGCTCCCCCCTCCCCGGGGGGGACTCTGTTTTGATGCCTGCACCCAAGGACACAGAGCAGTGCCCCACACAGAGTGGGTACTCAGGAAAGCTTTGTGCAAAGGCTGGAAAACTCTGTATAAATATTTATGAAGCAGGGCCCTCCCTGATGACCCAGGGGCTAAGTCTCAGTGCTTTCAGCCCCTACAGCATGAGTTTGACCCCCACACATGGCACAGCAGGCCTCTCCTGTCTCACCCACTGCTTCCCTTAGCAGTGTATTTCAGTCAATCCACCTGTTCCAATCCCCACTCTGTCTCTGGTAAATCCTCTTAGCCCCCGCATGTCTGGCCTACATCCTAATTCTTTTATGCAGAAAAAAAATGTAATTAAAATAAAAAGTTTATGAAGCTATTAACCATGCTTATATCCTCCCCATGCTCTTTTTTCTGATTATAAAGAATGTATCAGACTACATTTTCCTCCCACGCCCCTCTTATGTTAGGTTTTTATTAAGCGTTCTTTATATTACCTAAAGTCATAGCCTGAGATTTTCAAATCTTTTATAAAATATCAAGCCTGCATCTAACCAGGCTTATTCTTTCTGCAAATAGTTAATGAGCACCTACTATGTCCAGGTGCTGTTAGTGCTAGGAAAACAAATGGTTGGATGCAGTTCCTGCCTGCCAGGACCTCAGGGAAGAGAGAGCCCTGTAATCATACAAACTAGAGAATCAGCTACAACAGGCCACGTGGGGCCTGAGGGTTGGAAAATCACCTCCTGGTGGTTTCTATATGCTGTTTTGATATTCCTAAATGGGCACCCCATGATCTCATGTAACTTTTTAAATGGTCTGGCCCCAGAAAGATTGCAAACTATGAGTGGAGAGTGTGATTTATTGCCTGGCTACAAATTCTAGCTCTACAGCTTATTGCCTGTGCATGTTTATACAACTTCTTCAAACTCTGTTCCTCAGTTTTCCCTTCTGCATAGTGTTGATCATGAGAGGATTAAATTAGGGCTTCCCTGGTGGCACAAGAGGTTAAGACACAGCATTATGAAGCTATACGCAGCCACTACAGCACGAGTTCAATCCCCAGCCAGGGAGGTGACCCACATGGCACAGCAGACCTCTTCTGTTTTGCCCACTGCTCCCCTCACCAGTGTATTTCAGTCAGTCCGCCTGTTCTATTCCCCACTCTGTCTCTGGTGAATCCTCTCACCACCCCCCCCCCACACCTCTGGCCTGTACCCCAGTTCTTGTGTGCATAAATAAATAAATCTTTAAAAAAAAAAGGTTTGAATTAAATCTTGCTTATAAAGGGCTGAGAATGGTTCTGGAACAGAGTGACTACCCACAATCATGAGCTTGTCTAAGGGATCCCTAGGAGAGCCAGGACTTTGCAATGGATGCGCTCACACCAGTTCCCAGGGCTAGCCCCACCGCAATGCCTCTCTGGATTTCTTGGTATCCCTCTGTTCCTCTTATCCTTTGGCTTTGTCATCCTGCCATTTTAAAAGAGGACTTTGATAAGACTCCCCAGGTCTGTCCAAGGAGCGTTTCCTCATTGAGGTCTGTTTAAAGCAGAGCTGTTACAAAGCATGGTAGCCAGGACCCCACTTCATTCTGGGGTGGACTGGAGAGCTTTTCAGAGGGATAGGGAGTGAAGAACATCCAAATATGGCCTCTGATCATAAAACTTAATGAAATTCAGCTTAATATTCTGTGAGTAATCCCTCCCTCCTCAGATAATTCCTGAGCACATCTCTATTTCGTAGGAGACACTAGATGCCTTGAAATTCAACATTAATAATAGTTTGTCAACCTTGGGAAGCCTTTGGTTGAAAAATATTGTACCTGATAACATTGTGAATTTGAAATGTGTTTCTTTGGGTTTTACTTGAAGACACGTTAACTTTCTGTGCACAGTCATTTGGTTAGCTGTCCACGAACCCAACCATGCAGAGGCAAGTCATTAAAATTCCATGTACTAGAGAATGTGAAAGGATCTTAGAGACCAGCTTGGGCCAATCTTTTTGTTTTTTAGGTAATGAGAAAACTGAGATCCCAAAAAGCAAGTGACTCTACCAAGACCACCAGCAATATCTGATCCTTCCATCCTCACCCTGTTTTGGTGGTGATGGGAGTTGGAGGGGGTTCGTCATCACCAAAATCTATGATGACCTCCATTGTGGAAGGAAAAGAGTTTCTGAGTCTGCAAAACAATGATAGTAAGAGAGTTGTTGTGAGGTTAAAGGAAGGAATTCACTTACACACCTGAGCCCAGGACCAGGCACATTAAATGCTAAAAAAACAATATAACTTGTGCCCAATCCAAGATAAGCTTTCGCCAACTTATCACATTCCACTAAATTCTGCAGCTTCCTTTGTTGCTTAACAATTAATTAATTTAGTCTGCAAAGCCAACTTTTTTTTAGCTCATACTCTATGTCAGGTGCTAAGGTGAATCAGAAATAGTTTCCACCCAGAGCTCACAGATATGCTAATGCAGCATCACTGTGCAGTGCAGGGTGCCATGAAATAGAGGTTCCAGCTTCTGAGGTCACCAGCAAGGCTCCAGCAGAAAGCCACCACACCATCAGGACATGTGACAAGTTGGGACTCCCCCACCCCTGTGTCCTCGGCCACGAAAGGAAAGCAGAAGAGATGAATTTCATTAATGTCTGATTCCTCTTTCCTCTCTTGATCTCTGGCATGTTGAGCAACCAAGCCTGAGATGGTGGCTCCTCTCAAAGTTTGAGATGGTAGGGTTAGGAAGAAACAAAACTTGGCTATGATAAGCCGCTGAGGTTCAAAGATTGTTACCACAGCAATAACCTGACTTACCTTGGCTGATCTCCTCTGGAATGATGGAGAAAGGAATTTCTTGGGTTTTCTTAGCCCACCTCCTACAGTTTCAAGCCCCATTTTTTCCTACGCTTCACACTAGCCCGTGACAGCTCTCTTCTTCAAACATTAGAACATTTGCCAGCCTGAGAGCACTCATCTCCTCCCCAGCACTTGACCCTTTTTAGACTAACAAGTGACCCCTAAGTGAAGGGCAAAAAAAACCCCACTCCAAAATCTCCTCCCTACTCCTCCCCACACCCTGCCTCCTGGCCTCTGCCTAAACTAGCAATAGACGAAGCAATTGTGTTTTAATAAAGAAAATTGATTTACCTTTTCAGCATTTTAACAAATGGCAGTGCACACAGATCTCTAAAGATTTATGCCCACAATTTGCAAAATTATTTCTGTATCGATCTGCACGAGTTTGTTTTTTGGAGTTTCAGTCAATTAAGTAGAAACATTCAGGTGGGTAAATGAAGCAAGTCTATGCAGTCCCCAGGGAAGGTGGACACTTGTTGCGTTCTGTGACTGCACCTGTCAGATGTGGAGGTGAGATGACCAGGGCCTGGGAGGGCAGGCAGCGAGGGCAGCAGGAAGCAGAAAGAGGCGATGTGTCAGCAGAGAGATGGGGAGGCAAGTTCAGAGGGGCTGGACTGCTTGGCATTAGGGTGGGGCACTGGCATGGCTGTGACAGCTCCAACCCACAGCCAGGTCAGCATCCTTCCCCAGCACACACCCTCCAGCTCCACCTCACCCCTTCCCCTGATTGTTGCAAGTAACCCAGCAAGTGGAAGATCTGAATGGCCTGTCTTTTAGAAAAAAGAGCTCGGAAGTCTCACTACCAAAACTGGAACAGATGCTCTCTCAGGGTGATAGAATAAAGCTAATTTTTATATTCAGAAGGTTTACCCATATTTTTCTAAACTTTTTGGAGGTGATTACATAGGTGCACTTGTCAAACTAAAACATGCTCATTTAGCGACCTTCACCTGCTAATTAAAAGCAAAAAGAAGAGAGGAAAAATGAAAAGGAAAGTAGGAAAAGAAACAAATTCTGTGGGTACTCTCTGTAGCCCAGATAGATGCTGAAGATGGAGGTGAAAATCAGTAAGTTGGGTATCCAGAAACTTTGGGTCTGGGAGACAAATGTCAACCATGGTACAGGGTCCATGGACAAAACATGAATGAGGGAAGAGGCAAGTGGTGCATCCTACAAAACAGGCCATCTGGGAGAAGAGTGAAGAAAAGCATCTTTCAAAAGACGACAGTTGAACTTGGTGCAAAGAGCAGATGACCATGTCAGGGATTCAACCACCCATTCTGTTTGACAGGAGACTCTTAAAAGTGAAGTTGTTTTCAAGGCTCAAGAAAAGGATGGGATTCCAGGCCCTGAGACAAGAGACAGGTAGATATTTGGATAGAGCCATATAAAGAGTGCTCCAAACCATACCCAGTAAGGAGCCCTCTGCTGCATCTTCAGCAGAGTGTGGGGGGGGGCAGTGAGGGGGGACTGTCATTACCTGTCAGTGCAGGAGAATCACCATGTCTGCAAGAGGACACCGGATTACATGCCTTCACTTTTCAGCTCTCAATGCCAACATCCACCCTCCATTTGGAAGACAAAAGGCAGTAGCTGACAGCTAATCACTTTTCCAGTGGCAAAGCATACCTCTCTTTTGAGCAAATATGGACACGATATGTTATTCTAGGGACTTGTTCTCTCTGTATAGTTACTTGTATGATTCAGTGCTATTTGTTCTTTCAATCATCCAACAAGCATTTCATGTATTCACTCAACAAATATTTACCTGAAGACATGTTTAATGGATACTTCGTAACTATAGGATCTCTACTACTCAAAACCCTTTACATGGCTTCCCCTGTCACTCAGAATAAAAGCCAAAGTCCACATTGTTGTCCTTAGAGCCCCTGTGACCTGGACCCCTACAGCCTTCCTGAAATCAACTCAACCTCTCATTTTCCTCCTTCCTCCCAACTACACCAGCCTCCTTGCAATTCCTCAAGTACCCAAATACATTTCTATTTTGCACCTGCTTACTTTTCTGCTTCCAGTGTCAACATCATTTCAGTAGAGAAGACAAAAGCTATCCCCACTTATCTCCCTTCAGTAGCCTTCATGCCCCTACACTGTTGGAATGCTACCTTGTCTGCAGGAAATACCCTGGCCAGCAGATAGCCAGAGTACCAACTCCTATCACTGCTCTCCCCTGTGTCATGATGGTTTGCCCCACAACACTTATAACAATTATCAGAATAGGGACCTCCCTGGTGGTGCAGAGGTTAGTCTCAGCTCTATCATCACTATGGTCTGAGTTCAATCCCTGGCCAGAGAGCTAACCCACGTATGGTGCAGCAGATCTCTCTTGTCTCTCCCACTACTCCCCTCAGCAGTGTATTTCAGTCAATCTGCCTGTTCTGTTCCCCACTCTGTCTCTGGTGAATCCTCTCACACCCCAGTACCCCCAGTTTTGTATGCATAAACAAATTTTAAAAATCTTTTAAAAAAACCATTGTCAGAATATAAGTCTGTCTGTTTAATTGTCTATTGCTTGTGCTATTACAATGACAGCCCATGAGAGCAGAGGCTTTGGTCACCATGGTATGCCCAGTGTCAAGCATCCCCTAGCAATGTAGTAGTTGCTCAGTAAACATTTGTTCAATGAAGTAATGAATATGGAGATCAGGGCCAGGATTGGGAGGAAACTATGATAAATAGTGGGTTTCTGTGCTAGCATCATTTCCAAGACCAGCTCAATTCCTTCATTTAAAGGAAATCAGGCGGGTGTGTCTGCAGACTGACAATAAGGAACGTCTGAGTGAGACTCTCAGGTCTGACTACTGTCAGAGACAAGACACAGAACTAAATGATCCATTGCTGGGTTCCGGTCTGGCAGTTCCCATCTAACCTGCAAGTGCCAGGTAATTGGATTGGTAATGGGATATGGAGACTTTCACCTTGAGGTCACTGCCTCGCTTCCAGCCCAAGGGACGTCTGCTGCTCAAAGGCATTACTCTGGGGGAGCAGTTCCAAGGTTATCGGGAAATGTCTGAATCTGAGTTTCGATTTAAGGCTGTGCCCAGTTTCAAGCAGCAGGTGCACAAGCCTGTTTTCTGCAACACCTTGCACCTGCGATCCCCTTGATAGTAAGGCGAGGCTTTGCGTGAGGGCCATCCAGCGGCCACCCACGGCTGGGGAGGAAGAGAGGAGCCCTGGTCAGGAGGCATGAAATGACGCCAGGTGTCACCGTTCCAGCAGGGAGTGGGGCTGTGACTTCAACTTCACTGTTTCATTTTTCTTGTCTAATCACCAACGGGTGGGAACTCTGGCCTGATAGTCAGATTGCTCCTCCTGACTCTGAGCAGTGGGCAAGGCTCACACTCTGAAGACTGAGAAATGTGGTTTTCAATCCTGACTTGCCCATTCTGGGTTGCATAATCCCTTTTTTCAGGATTTTGTAATTAGTGCAGCAAACAAACCAGATTGTTAATATTAATGAGCCTTGTTTGATATCTGTACAACCTATAAAAAGATATTTAGAAGAAAATTTTGAAACTTTCATGGACTCAATAGTTTAATTAAAATTCATATTTTATTCAAATGTCCATTTGTTATTTTTTACACTGTTGCTCAAATGCTGGAAGTAAAGGACCCACCCCCGCCCCCCGCCAGTGTTATAAGTGGAATATAGAGAAACTAAGCAAATGACATGATAAAACCACACTTAAAAACTAAGCCCGGAAAATTGACTATAGAGCTGAGGAATCCAGAGGGGGAGGAACAAGGAGGTGAGAGCAAGGTGGGGAGAGGGCACTGTGGCCTAGGGTGGTGGGTCACGATCACGGGGGTTATGCAATCTTCCACCGAGTAGACAGCTTCTCTGCATTCCCTTTTCTTGCTATCAAACAAGGGCTATCTCCTGATGGGCAGCATCAACAAGAGCAAAAAGATGCTCATAAACCTCCGTAAGCCCAGCTATGATGTCTTTGAGAAGACACACAAGGACTTGGGGACCACATCCACCTCTCCCCCTCTGCACTACCAAAAAGCCCCCTGCTGCTGGGTGCCCAAGAAGGTCTGTGTATTCGGGTTTTCCAGGAGGCGCAAAAGCTGATAAAAAACATAGGCCCTATGACAGGCAGCTTCTGGGCCCCAGAAACAAGACCAGAGGAACCCACACAGCCCTTCTAAAACCCAACCAGAGGCAAGCAACAAAACCAAAATAATTCTGTTAAGGTTAAAAACACTTCACCATGTAGATTGCTGAGAGGTCTGGAGCTGGCATATCTAAATCATGTCACATAGCATCTCACAGTGAAAGGGAGCTGTACCAGGGGTTTCACGCAGGCCTATAGTGTGAAAAGGACAGTGTCCAGTAGAGGTCAGCACTGGCCAGTAGTGCTGTTCACTCAGTCACTAGCATTGCAGTTCTTTGTGAATGGTTGGCCCACACCAACAACAAACAGCTCTTTGAGACACCAGGCCTGGGCCCTTTGGTGCTCCTTTCAGGTAGTGTCAGAGGCAGAGCCAGAGGGTGGTGACGCCAGCCAAGCCTCTTTGAAATGAAACCAGAGACCCCCGACATTGGGGGCTTGGCTCCAGAGCACTGCTTATGGGCAGTGCAAGCATCACGGGTGGTGGGAATGTTACCACCCACCACCAGTGGCCCTACTGGGGCTCAGGCTACAAGCAGAGGCCAGCAGTGACAGTGGGCAGCAGTGGCCCCCTACCACGCATTCCACCTCAGGACACGCAGCCCCGGCTCAAGGCTGCAGGGAGGAGGATGAGGCCCCCAGGCGCAAGGTCCAGTGCTGTGGATCCCCCACCTACCAGTCTGATTGGATCAGTTTCTATCCTGTGGCTGATTGGACCATCGCACCACCAAGATGCTTGTAGCTCACACCTGATGGGTCCATTCCACAGTCCAGCCATCAAATCCAGGGGCCTCTCTACTGCCTGCAGCTGTGGGAGCCACAGAGTTGGAGCTGGCCCCATGGGACCCTATGGTCCTCCCTGCAGTCCTAAGCCAGGGCCTGTATGTTCCAGTGGGGCCACCGGTGGTGAGTGGTAAATGCCCACCACCTGCTGCCACTTGCACTGCCCATAAGCAGTGCTCTGGGCGCACTGGAGCCCAAGGGTGGCAGGGCCTCCACTTTCAATACAGTGGGTGCTTGAGAAAGTGTAACAACTAATCACTCGAGTTCCTCCTCCGGGGAGCTAGCAAGGGGTACACTTCTGGCCCTACCCAAGTTCATTTATTTGCCTTTCATCAACTATTCAGTGAGGACCCACTAAGCAATAGTCACAGAGCTGGATACTCACTAAACAGCTAGTGTGCAAGAGTAGAGTAAGGGTTGCTTCCTCAAGTAACTTTGCAGAAATTAGGAAATATTCATCCATCCATTAAAACCTCAGGTGAAGGGCCCTCAAGATGGCAACAAGAAAGGTCAGTAAAATCAGGGATTCATTCTTATTTACTCATCTGTGGCTCTTAGAATTTTGCATGGAGCAGGTGCTCAAAATATATTTGATCAGTTTAAGTGTGAAAAGAAATGCCAGCAGAAATAAGGTTGATGCCCTTACTGACTTCTTCAGGTACAACCAGAGTTAATTCCCAGGGATTTGAAATCTATCCCACTCTGGCTACTGCAGCCCGTTCCGCAGGATCCTGCAGCCAGTCTGGGCCTGACTCACGATGGCTGCAGCTGACAACAGTGGCCTGATTTTAGACATGTGACTGTACTGCAGGCTGCTGAGCATGAGGCAGTCTGGTGAGAGGGAGAAAGCACCATATTGTATAAGCCAGGAGGACATCTGGGGACACAACCCAGGCCCAGGCATGGAGAGGCGATTAATGGGGCTTGAGAAGCTCCGGGCACCCCTGCTCACCTCTGCTGCACTGCACTGGGAGGTGAGGGCCTTTCAAAGACCAGCCTCAGGTGAAAACCAGGATATGAATTTGTCCTATTCTGAGAGATCTGCAATTAGCACAGCCAGCCAGGCAGTGAGCTCTGGGGGCCAAAAGGGGAAACAGAAAGTGGGAAAGAGCACCACAGAACCACAGAATTTCTCCCACAGCCCACCAGCTGTGTCCTAAGAGAGCTCCACTCTCCTTTCCTTCTCCTCTCAGAAGAGAGGGGAAAGGCCCTTCTAAGGTGTTGGTCTGCCACTCAGGAGCCATGACTACAAACTCTGTCTCTCTTCATTCCCACCCCCACCTGGAAAATTAAAAACATAAAACTAGGAGACAGCTGTTGAGATAAAAGCACAACTGCCTCAACTCCAGCTCCCCTGGAATCTTCTGGAGGAAGGGTCCTAGCTCCATCCAGACACACAGCTGACCAAGGACCACTGACCAGCACTAAGAGCAGAAACTCAGTGGCCTTAGCAGGGAGGTCAATGCCAATGGACAGAATTGGGGTGCAAGAAAAGGTGGTCTTGGCCCTGCCTTTATCCCAAGGCCCATGTCTCCCTGTCATCAAGCTACCAACCCAGGAGATAGCTGCCTTTGGAAAGGTCAGCTGGGCAAGGCATAATACTTAGTTTCCCCCAGCAAGTCCCTGTACCAGTCGACAATCAGCTGATTGAATCCTGGATGGCAGATACTATTTGGAAGTTTCTTCCTGCCAACCTTGAATAATAATATTTCTTTGGGAAGTTGCTAAGCTCCAGTCAACACTGGTAACTATGCCGATCTCCTACCTCCCTGTGTTCCTCATGCATCTGTGATATATGTTCTCTTCCCACTAACCACAGATGTGTTGTTGCCTTAGGTGCATTCAAAGCCTTGATTTCAGAGGGAAAGAGTGAGCCGAGGGAAGGAGCATGAGGAGGGACGGAGGTGTGATGGGAAAGGGAAGACAGCTGCTTTCTAATGATGCATTTGGTACCAGCAAGGAGACACCTTAATGCAATTGTTTTTGTGCATATTAAACCACTAATCCACATCCTGTTTGGGCAACACAGCCTACCTCACATCTGCATGCCTTACCTACAATCTGTAAAGCTAATTTGTTAAACAGCTTTCTTCTCCCATAGGAATGAGGTCATTGGTCACAGAAGATTGATTAAGCTCTTGGAGAATCAACATTAATGAAAATCAACACTGCCTAATGAGTGTTTTTATGGCAGACTCATAAAAAAGAATTTTAAAAGGAGAAACAAATAAACAAAAACAGTAAGAAAGGCCAGGAGCTGTCTCTGTGCATGTTTCTTGATCCTTGTAAAACTTGCTTTCAGAACAGTGGCTGAAACCCCCTTGGCTATGCCAGCCTTCCTCTCCCCACCCAACTCCTGATTCATTGGCATCAGGTCTGAAAAGAGTGTGTGTGTTTTTGTGTGTGTGTGTGTGTCCATTAGAAAAGTGTCCAAAGATACTTTCCTTTGTTAAGACCAACTGTTGTGTGGAGATAAACAGACTTCCGGTCAGAAAACCTATTTGAACACCAGCAGCATCATTTACTGTGTGACTTTGGGCAGCCTATTTAACCTCTCTGATCCAGTTTATGCATCTCTGAAATGGGGGTGCTATCAATAATTTCCCCTGAATCTCCCTCATTAAGGTTGTTATAGTAAAAACCATATAATCCAGTGTGTAGAGGCTTTTTATATACCATAGATCCCTAAGTAAGCAAGATTTTCATTGTTTTAAAGGTACTGGTGACTGATGGGTTTTAGCCAAAAATTAGAGTCACACAGTCTGGATTTGAATTCAGGCTTAGAGGCAGGTTTGGGAGCTAGCCAGTTGCCTGATCTCAGGCAAACTATGTGCCTTTCTTCATCTAGGAAACAGGATATTCATAGGTCTGTGCTTTGGAGAGGACTTAATGGAGAAATGTGAATACAATATGTTTAAGACTGTACTTGGCACGTGATACACAATTCAGTGATGTGAGTCACATGAGTAGAGGTTTAACACTCCCTCCACCACCAACCAGCAAGTTGACCCACATACCCAATGTCAAGATTCATGAATCCACACAGAAGCCAAGCGGAAATAGACAGGTGGGCAGCACCAGCTCCCTTTGTGGTCCGGAGTTTAAGAGCAGGGTGAGGAGGCAAGGAATTAAGAGAATTGATTCGAGGGGAGGACGAGTCATGAATTTAAGAGACCCCACAATAGAGGAGAGACACCTGAGAAGTGTTCAAAATAACAGTAACTGAGGATGGCTTAAGGAGATAACCACTGTTCCCCACTGCAGCACCTTCAGCTGGAAAGGGAGTGTTTCAGATGGTGATGTGAATGCTTGATAGGGAAAAATGGAAATGGGAAGGGGAAAAAGCAGGGGAAAGGAGGGAAGAAGGAAGGAAGGAAAGAAAAAGAATTATCCAGAAGGAACTTTTCCTCCATAGGATGCTTTTTGTTAAATAAGTATATAAAGAAAGTGAATCAGTGAAAAATCTGTTCTCTCCTATTTTTTCCGTTTTGTTTTTCCACTTCTTCATGTCTCTAATTTTACCTAAATGATAATTTTATGAGCAAATCAAGTTATACATAATACATTTTATGTTTCTTAGCAAAATGATTTTAGATATGTAAATTGTACTACAAAAATAAATATTGCATGTTATTCTAATTTTTCACCAAATTTACATTCCCCTCCCCCATCATTCTCCAATCTTCTCTAATGGTTTTAACAGTTCCAAGACCTTGACATTTTCAAATTTAGCTTAGGTCTAAGAGAGTAGTGACTTCACGTGGGGTTAGGTGGTTCAGTCTGTTAATTGGCAAGTTTCTAAAATCTTGACGAATATCATTATTCTCTGTGATTGGGAAGATGAATACAAAAGTATGGGACAAAGTAGGATAGAGTTAGAGGGGTGGCAAGATTTTTGAAACCTCTCCATACACATCACATCGTCTTTGGGTTCAAATGTATTTAAAATAGCAACCCTCAGCCTCCTTTCTCTGGGGAGTATATTTGGCAAGAAAGGGAAGACCGCTCCCCAGGTCTCAGAGACATAGAGGCATGGAAGCTGTCCCTGACTGGGTCCTATTTCTAGAAGCTCTGCATGGCCCATGGTGGCATCAGATCCAACAGCTTTGGTCACTGATTCCCCCAGGTGGGGCAGAACACCCTCAATATTAAATCCTGCTAGTTATATATGCCATCCAATATAGTAGCTGTTTAAATTAATAAAACTTAAAGTTTTAATTCCAGTCCTTCAGTTACACCAACCACGTTTCAAGTGCTATCTAGCCACATTCAGGTAGCAGCGAGGACAGCACACTTATACATGTCTGTCATCAGAAAATTCTATTGAACATCACTGATCTGGAGGGAAATTGAGAAGAATGGAGAAACTAGTTATTTACTGCCTGGCTTGTACCAGGAGCTATGTGCTGCAGTGGCTCATTAAATTATCTGATAATTTATGCAGTAAATATCCTCACTTTCAGATGAAGAATCGGAGGTTTAAGGATGTTAACATGCCAGCTCTCATAGTTGGTGGCAAAGTTGATGTATCTAGCACTGTGTGATGTTGAAACTTTGTGTTAGGCCTTGGAATGGGACCAAGGAAAGATGGCAGTGCACAGCAGGTGTGTATGGGTGCGGAGATGGGAGATAATGAAGGATTGGACCACAGGGGCAAATAATTCACTTTCATAGAAGAAGCAGAATTTCTCTTCTTCACCATGCACCTCTAAGGGGAGATGCAGGAGAGGCTGTCTCCGCGAATATATCAGTCTTGTTTCATACAGGAGGAAGCACTGAGCAGCCATTAAGACTACATTGCCAAGTACTGGGAAAAGTGCAATATGGAATCATAAATATCATTGCCTGAAAATTCATCATCACCAGGGTCCTCCAAATACTGAATGAACTCAACCCTCTGTAACTGAGTCTGGAGAGTTCTTATTAGGGAAAAGAGAGCAGATTCCTCTAACTTAGTCCAGATTGCTGGTTGAGACTCAAGAAAATAGTACTGATTCTCCTTGAGGTGTTATGAGAACAGCTGCCCAATAAGGTTGGTATGACCTATATGCAGAGTTTCAGCAACCAGAGTCTCCTGGAGCAGCCCTCGCATACTCTGTGAGTGATGGAGGAATGCTTGGCACCAATGCTTGGTGGCTATGGTGAAGCCAATCTGAGAAATCCATGAAGAACAGCAACATGGAGTGACAATAGCTGTAGGAACAGGTCACTGCCACAGAGAGGAGCACTCACAGCTTCACTCACAGTGACCAGCAGGAGCCATGGCTGTTTGAATTAGGGGTGGCCGCCACACCCAAGCAAAGGAGGTGCAGCAGATGGAATGGCGAATCACGCTGCCTGATAAGATCACATATGTGGGGAGCTTTCTGAGGCTCACAGCTTCAGTTAGGGACAGACATATGGGCCTGGTTGTGTTTCCTCTACTGCATCACCAGTCTACAGAAGTTGTGTGCTAGTTACCCTGTCCAGCCCCATCCCCATTCATAGAATATGGAAGACTCTTGAAAAATGTATAGTTTCTTAGTCACCCAAACTGATTTTCCTAAAAGTTCACTCCAAGGAAAACTAGTTCTAGAAGATCTAATGGGTACTTTTTTAAAAAGAAAGCAAGCAAGAAAGAGAAAACCTTCTATGGTCAACACAGTTGAGAAAGCATTGGATTAAACAAGGTTCAACAGGGTAATTTACTGTAGGATTTCTTTGAGCCTTTTAAATGATAATGAGGGGAATATAGAAAGCAACATTTCCTAAGATTAACTGACCGTGGAATTCTTTTTCCACAGAGCTTCTTGGGGAACTACTGTTCCGTAGAATCCCTGATCAAGACCTCGAACTTGAGCTCATCATTGCAGTCTTTAGATAAAGCAAGGCTGCTGCCTTGGGTTTGATTGGTGCAAACCAATGAGTTGCACCACAATATAAAGCATCACTGGCATTGCATCCATCCCTGGCTTTATCTTTCTGAGCAATGAAAGTATGCCTCAACTCTATTAATCTTGGTTCCGGGGACATAACTCCCTTATTTCCTATTTCCATACCAATGACACAATGCTTTCCAGGCCTAGCAATCAGTCAAATTCATAGCCACATCAACATTGAATTATTGATTAATATTTTTTGAGATTCTATTGTGTGCAAAGTATTATGTTATGCAACCTGGGAACATACAAACAAGTAGAGAATTGAAAAGATTATTCCAACTATCCAGGAATTTACAACCTAATCGGGAAGATGAGAAGTACACATTTTCTCCCCAGGGTTTCTGTTCCCTGCTACTACTCCACACCCCCCACCTTCAGATGCCTTCTCTCTGGTCCCTTTACTCAATTATATTCCTCAAAATACCTTCATTTTCACAATCTCAACTGGAGATAACTCTGTTTTGGGGCCTGTGTACAGCATGCATTATTCATGGGCTTGCTTGTTTCTGAACAACTTATGAAAACCAACTGGAGATTAATTCATAAAAAATAAGCTTTCTTCCCCTCTCCCTTTACAGGACCAAAACTGCTTCTCTGCCACAATTGCATTGGCTGATCAGGTTTCTGCTCTCCCTCTGCCCCCATTCTGTAGGAAAATCGTGTCTCCTTAGTATTGCTGCCACATAGCCTTTCATGTGCCTGAAATACATACCATTGTGCTCTGACTTTTGTTTTGTGCAGCATTTCTTTCAAGCACTATCTTCCGCAAGGTCCCTCTGTCTTGGCAGCCAAGAGATTTCCATTGTACTTTGCACATCACAAGTTTTTTTATTCCGCGAGGTGGCCTTTTGTCGTTGAGTTTGCTAATGTTTCTAGCAGAAAACAGACATAGCCCTCCTTCATCAGTTTCATCCTGCTCTACAGCATGGCCGTCACATTTACTGAGAGAACCAAAATCCACCCTACTCTCCAGGGAGAAGGTGGGCTACAATCAGCAGCCCCAGGGATCTTTGTGTTATCAAAGGTGAAAGGCTGATCATTCTTTGATCCTTAGGAAATGTAATCGCCTGAATTGCAGACACCTTAACCTTTTTCTACATGAGAACATGCCTGTTACTCTTCTTCCTGAAAAACATGTCGCAGTTCCCTCTTCCACCCTCCTGTTTGGGTCACTCGCTCTGGAGTCCCTCCCTCCCTGATCTAAGTAGAACTTGTGAACCAGCTCCCTAAATATTGCTTTCAAGTATGGACCCAAACACTATTTCAACTTCACTGTGTTCACAAACCACATCTGCCTCATTCTCCAGCCCACCATACCCTACATATAGAGTTGGAATTTGGCACTCAAAAAATACCTGCTGAATCAATAAGCCCACCTAGCTCCTGAAACCTAGCAGCCCAGGCTTGAAGGTGCTCGCAGGTCTGCCTGTTGCTTCCCAACCCAAATTCAGATATCAGCTCTCCATTGTTTCTTGCTGTTGTAGTTCTCCAGGCCCAGAAACTATGGCCTGTGAGGTAGAGGCAAGGGCCTGGAAGAGCAAATGCCATCAGGACTGTTTTACAACCACCCCAGGCCAAGTAGGTTCACTGTTAGTTCTTGCAGGTGAAAAGATAACTTTGGAGGTTTTGGCAGATTTTTATAGGCCTTTAATGCTGAATCAGGGGACAGACTAGCTTTCTCAGCATTTCTCTAGCATTCTCTCTCTCAGTGTCAGAGTAGTCCTCTCAGAGCCATCACCACCACCTTTTTATCACCTACCTCTCAGCACAGGTGCCCGCACCTACACATGAGCACTCCCGTGCCCCCGTGGCGCAGGTTTCCATAATCAAAGGCACGTGTGCCCGGCGCCCACGTCCTTCCGCCTCACCCCCATCCACACTAGTGGTGGGAGGGTGTGAAGAAGCCTGATTTACTCATTTACCCCACAGGGACTCAGTGGCACCCCTGCATTAATGCATCAATCCAATCATGGAAGGACACCCTTATATATTGTGACACCAAAGTTATCTAAGTCAATTTCACTTGTGGGATGATCCTCACCTGCTTCTCTCCTGGATTATATGTGTGTGTGATATTCCTCCAGTTCCCTATCTCAAATCAGATCTCACTTTTAAAACTTCAATTAAAAGAAAACAAATACCCTGCCAACAATGATTGCTATTTTCTTCATCTCCCCTTCCATATTTTAATTCATTATCCAATATCCATAACCAATATGTTCTAAAACACACTTCTATATCCGTATCAATGTACACTGAAAACTTATTCTTTCTTCCTTAAATGTGTCTCTTTTTCTCTTTTTTCTTCCTCCTTTCTTGTTTTTTGTTCCTGGTCTTTTTTTTTTTTTTTTTTTTTTGGTTCTCTTGACTCTACCCCCCCTTCTTTGACTAATTACAGTTTATTAGTTGTTATGGCAACTCTAGCTTGCTCTCAATACCTCTCTCTCGTGATGTGGCTGCAAATGAAGATGCTAGAAAAATAAAAACAGGTTTTATTCTCCCCCAGTTTCTTTCCTAAACCTTTCTTCTGTCTGAATTATTCTCCCTACCTGACACCCCCAGTCTCATTCTACACACAGGTAATAAAGCAGTCAAAAAAAAAATAGATAAAAAGTTTTGTGTCTTTAGTTCACAGAAGTTTCTTTTTTTTAGCCACTATAACAAAAATGGGACTATAGGATGCTTGAGTTAGGGTATCAAGTTGTGATCTGTGGGCCCTTGGGCTCTGTGGTAACTTTGGAGGCAGCTTCTCAGTGTTGATATAGCAGTTACCACCACAGCAGGCCAAATGTGTTGGGTGTCAGGGAGGCACATTCAATTCTAATTCCTTCTGTCTTCAGCTTCTGCCATTCATACCCCATTACCCCAAAGGGGTGACTGCAATTTCTGTTCATTAAAACTATCCTTCGCTTTAGCCTAGGGCATGTGGGAATCAGTATTAAACTGCCTGTCCACTGCATTCATAAAGTGATTTCCAAACTTTGCACTCCATACCCCATGTACCACACCACTTTAGGAGCACACTCCATTCTATACATCTTCCTAACAAGTTATTTTGCTGTCACATTTCCTCTCCTGTCTGTCACCTTGGTATCTAAGCACTCTGCAAATTCAGGAGGCTAAAAACAAATACTTATGTGGGAAGGGGGAAGGAAGCTCTTCTCTCCTGCTCTCTTATCTCCATAGGGACAAGCAGCACAAAGAGGCTGTGATTCTCCAAGGTCACCCTGAGCAAAGACAGCATAAAAGAGCCAGAAAAAGGCTGCGGAATCCTGACTTCCTCTCCCTGACCTCCACGAGGGGACAATACTCTGTCTAGAATTGGTCTTTCTATAGTAAGTACCAAAAGAGATTTTGTCACTGATGGTCATAGGCAGGAAGGAATTGTCATAAAAATCAAACATGCCACCATCCCTTCTAACCTCAGGATTTTGCCTCTTTCACTGCCAAGTGCTCAAGCATTCTCTCAACTTTAATATAGTATGACATTAACTGAATTGATAAGAGATTTTATTCATTTATCAAATCATCCATCATAATTGAGTTTTCCACAAGCAAACAAAGCTAGAGATGGGTAAGAGTATATATTCTCAAGGATTTGTAATCTAGCAAGAAGAAATAGAATATACATGCAAAAAAAATGTTTACTTCACAGTAATACCACTTGCTACTGTAACTGAAGAGAGAGCAATGGATAAAAGCTACAAGCATTCTGTCCTAATGAAACTTACTTACCATTACAATGGGGAAAACAGACAATAAACAGATAAACAGTACATTAAAACATAATACAAGATGAAATGTGATGTAACATAATAGAGAAATCAATGACGTGCTCAACATTTCCTTCTCACAGGGGGTTTGGGTGGCTGAATCAGAAGTAGGATCTCATTTCTGAACTGGATTTGTAACACCCGAGGTCTCTAAATGTACAGTTTTCTTCTTTTTTTGTGTGTATATGGAATGCAAACTTTCAAGATTACCCTCTTAGCAACTTTCTAACATATAATACAGTATTATTATATTGTGTATTTGTATATATATTGTATATGTAGTTATATTATTAACTACAGTACAATACTGTATATTATGTCCTCATGATTTACTTATTTTATAACAAGAATTTTGTACCTTTTGACCCCTCCACCCATTTCTTCTTTAGTAAGCAAATATCGTTGCTTATGCCCATTCGTGACCTATGTGGAGCAAGAGGTTCAATAATCAAAAATGTTTGAAGAACTTGGAGCAGCTGAAGTATAAATGGTCCAATTCTAACAGAGAATAGGTAATAAAATATAGGATCTGTGGGAACTGTTACTGTCCATTGGCTATTTGATGGGCTGCTATGTAAAAGAGAATAAAATTATTCCTCTGCACTAATTAAGTAAATTCCCTTTTTTTTTTGAAAATCAAAGTAACAGCCTTAACCTCCTTGCCGTTAGAAGTGAGATTTAATTGTTATATAATAAAATTTAAGTATCCACATATACATTAGGTTAAAAAGTTCTTTTCTACCATTCATTATTTAATTTTTTTCCCCTGGAATGCAGCCATCAGGGTAAGACAGAGACTTTCAGCTCCTTAAACAAACAACATCAGATAAACTTATTATACAACCTCACTGCATGCTCTTTGCTGATCTATGAGCTGCCATTCAAAATAGTCACTGTTTTTCACCTGGTCTAGGATGATAATGTATATTGTCAACATTCAGAGCAGGTATTATGCTATTATTCTAAATGAATTTCAAGTCATGGAAAAGGTAGGTAAATTCTGGATAGAACTGATGTTGTAGTTTTGATTACAGAAGAAAGGGAGGGATGGGGAGAGCAAAGGGGAGGAGAAAAAGAAATTTAAAAAACTGTAAGAATCAAAAAAATCTGAAGCTTAAAAAGAAATTAAAAAACTTCGATTTTAACTTCTCACTGGAAATAATTATAAAATTGAACAAAATGTACAAGAAAACTATATTCAAGTATTGGACTGTAGGAAGTACAGAACAATAACATACCAGGAGAGCTTCAAATTTGCATATTCTTTCTGACCAGGGCCGCTTTTCAGACAATAGTACAGGTAACTGAGCTCAAGCAAAGCACTTTAGTTTCTCTGACATCTAAAAACCCAGATCATCCGGTATTTTTCTTTTTCTTTTTGGCTTGTTTCGCTGAGCATGATCCCTTCCAGCGCCATCCATGTTGCTGCAAATTGCATGTGTTTATCTTTTTTGAATGCTGAGTAATATTCCCGGATGGTCTCACTCATAGCAGGAATCTAGAAAATTTAAATAAGGGATCAGGAAAATGAATAACTATAAGAAAGTGAAAATCAAAATCAACAAAAAACTATGAACCAGAGACACTTTTTTGGGGGTGGGGGCCGGGAGGGGAGGGATTGGGGTCAGAATGGGGCATGTGCAGTTGTATGGGGGAATATTAAAATAAAATTTATTATT
Source organism: Talpa occidentalis (assembly GCF_014898055.3). Taxonomy (NCBI): domain Eukaryota; kingdom Metazoa; phylum Chordata; class Mammalia; order Eulipotyphla; family Talpidae; genus Talpa; species Talpa occidentalis. The sequence continues at coordinate 29,032,044 of NW_023601212.1, read as the reverse complement.
TAAAAAAAATAAAATAAAATAAAAACCCAGATCAGTATTTAGGACTATTGAAGCTCCTTACATTTGCAGATTAAGATTGGAAAGAGGAGGGTGACTTCAAAAGTGGTGACAGTACACAAGGTTTAGCAGATAATGGATGCTCTGGGACTGAGAAATCAATGGATACACCAGAATAATGCATTTTTATGAAAAATTACAGATCTCTCATTAAAATCTTAGGTCTTCAGAAACATCATGCCCTAGAGGTGAAGACTGTGCCTAACAGTAAAAGCCATACCTTGTAGGTTTAAAGACAAAACTGAATTGGATCCACCCTAATAAAGAATAAAATCAGTCCTTATAGGGTCAAAAGGATCCACCAATAATTTAACTGCTTGTCAGAAAAAAATTCAACTTTCTTTTTAAAATTACAATATAATCCAGGCTCCTAATTATCTATCACCCAGATTAATCAATATTTTAAAAAAAATAGTCAATAGAAACAGAACCTAAGATGACCCAGATGTTGGAAGTAGTAGACAAGGACTTTAAATATGTCCAAAGATAATAAAAATATAACCAAGTAAACAGACGGAAATTAATAGAAAAAGAACTAAATAGAAATTGTGATACTGAAACTGCAATGTCTGAAATGAAATATTGTAAATATGCTTAAAAGCAGATTAGAGTTATAGAAGAAAGGATCAGTGAGTTTAGATAGATATTTATTTCCAAACTGAAGAAAGAGGAAAACATTTCTTAAAAGATTCCTTTCCCTCTGAGACAATCTCACGTGTTATATAACACTTACAAAGTTCATTTCTGGTTAATGAAATAATTAATGAAATAATAACTCAAAATTTCCCAAATAAAACAAGAATTCTGGCTTCAAATCCAAGGACAGAGAACTCAAGTAGAATTAAACAAACAAAACAAAAATGTAGGAGCCTAACATTTTAATGTTTGAAGCTCAAATACAAGTAGAAAATATTTTTAGAAAACAGTGAACAAGATACATTACATAAAGTAGATAATGATACAAATGATGTTTGATTTCTCTTCAGAAATACTGAAAGAAAAAACATTGAAGACAAATGAATAAATCCTATAAAGTGTCAAATAAAAAAAGAATTCCAACAATTACCCAAAGTCTTATATTTAGCAAAAAAAAAAAAATCTTCAAAATCAAAATGAAAGTGGAATAAATATATATTTTAGATAAGTGAAAACTGAAAGAACGTTCACCATACAGTAACACTACAGATACTCTAAAAGGAGTTCTTTGGCGTGAAGAAGAAAATTTCTGATAAGACTAAAGAAGAAATAAATAGCAAGTGAATAGAAGGGTATCTACATAAATATAACTAACATCACTTTTTCTTCTCTTACTTCCTTTAAAAAACTGTTAACTTTTTAAAGTCAAAAATAAGATAATATATTTTAGAGCTTTAACACATTTAGAAGTGAAATAGATGAAAACTGAAGGATGAGTGTACATGAAATTATGGTCTTGTAGGATTTTTAAAGTTTATATAATGAGATGCAATATTAACTATACTCTGAGAAAAGTTAAAGATTATATAGTAGTTCCTCGAGCAACTCTAAAATGAGACATAAGTTAAAAAAAAAAAAAACTGCTAGAAAAATGGAATAGATTGATAAAACAATTTGATGAATTCAAAAGAAGCCAGGAAAGGAAAATTTGAAAATTAAGAAAGATGAAAAACAAGTAGAAAATAAATAGCAAAATGGTCAATTAAATCTAAAATCATCAATTATTACATTAAAAGCAAATGAGCGTCATACTCCAATAGGGAAAACAGTTTCAAAATGGGTGAAAGAAAAAGACAATAACATGTCATCTACAAGAGTTGAACTGTAAGTATAAAGATCCTGATAGGCTGGAAAAAAGAAATAGGACAAAATAAATCACACAAATGGTAATCGTAAGAAATTTCACATGACTATACATAGATAACAGACATCTTGACAAGGAATATTACCAGAGACACAGAGAGGTACATCACAGTGACAAAAGAGATCAATTTCTTCTGGAAAATATAACAATCCTAACTGTCAGCACTTGTAATAATAGAACATCAAAATACATGATGCAGGAAATCACAGGAGTAAAGAGAGAAATAGAAAAATACACAGTTATAGTTAGAGATTTTTAAGACCCTCAGTCAGACTTTGTTAGAACAACTAGAGAAAAAAATCAACAAGGAAATACAAAGATCCCTACAATGCTGCCTTGATCTAACTGAAACTTTTAGAACAATATAACTCTAAGATTATAGAATACACATTTTTCAGATGTATATGTTATAAAATATGTATACCTATAATTAATATGACTCTATATTAGATCATAAAATAAGCTGCAATACAATTCAAAGATTGAAATCTTGCACATAGATTCTCTGGCAACAGCATTAAATACAAAATTTTTTAAATTAAGTTTGTAGAAATCATAAAATTAAAAAACATGTTTTGAAATAATCCACAGATTAAAGTAGAATTTATAAGGAAAATTAGAAAATACTTTTGAACTAAATGCTAATAAAAATGCAACATATAAAAATTGAGTTGCCTCTAAAATGTTCCTAGGATGAAAATTTTACTTCTAATGTTTATATTAAAAATAAAATAAATATTTTAAATAAATGATCTACATTTCCAGTAAATGAAACTAGGGAGAAAAAGAGGAACTAAAACCCAACATAAGTAGAAAAACATAGACCAAAAAGTGGTCTTTGAGAAGTTAATAAAATTGAGAAAATTTAAGCAAGATCAAATATGAAAAATAGAGGATATTCTAACTGCCATTACCAGAAAAGAAAGGGGGTATCACTACAGATTTAACAGACATAAAAATATAAGAAATACTGTAACAACTTCATGCTGTAAATTTAAAAACAAATTGAAATGAACAACTTCCTTGAGAATACAATTTTGTAAAACTGACACAAAAATAAAGAAAATAAAGACAGCCCATAGCTACATTTTTAAAATGTGAAGTTTGTTGCCACAAAGAAAATTTACAGTCCAGGGCCTCTCCTGGTGGCACAGCGGTTGAGCGCTGGGCTGCGAGGCTGCCCCCAGCCTCTGCAGCGCCGGTTCGTTCCCCGGCCACTAGCAAGTGTCCCACAAAAAAAAAAAAAAAAAAGAAAATTTACAGTCCGGATCATTTTATCATAATTATATAACTTTTAAGGAAATAATACTGTCACTCACAAGCTTCTTCAGAAAAAGGAAGAAGGGCCATTTCATATTTGGTTTATGAAGTCAGCAAAATCCTGATTTCAAAACTTGACAAAGATATTTCAATTAAAGAAAATTGTGATCAAATATCTGCCCTAAATATAAACACAAAAAACCCTTCACAAAATATTACTAAATCAAACCCATCAATACACAAGAATTCCAAATAATGACTATGTAGGGTTTATACCAGGAAAGCAAGGTTGTTTTGACATTCAAAATCCAATCAATATAACTCCCAAAATTAACAAAACAAGGGATATTAGATAGATGGGTGATTGGTAGGTAGGTAGATAGGTAGGTATGTAGTCAGGCAGGCAGACAGATATAAATACGTCTATATATATGTAATATCAGTAAATGATCATTTTAATTAAAAAATCATTTGGCAAAAGCCATTAACATCCATTTATCATTAAGACTGTGAGCAACGTAGGAATAGGAAATGTCTTAATCTGATAAAAGGCATCTCTCAATAGAAAAAAAATCCTGAAATTGACAATATACTTAACGGTGAAATATTGAACTCTTCCCTTGAATTCAGGAAGAATGAGATGTTTCTCTCAACTGCTATTCAACATTATACTAGATGTTCTAGGCAATAAATTAAGACATGAAAAATAAATAAAAAGCACAAAAATTGAAAAAAGAAAAGTTCTATGTTCAATCAAAGGTATTGCAAGAGTTTATGTAAAAAGCCTGAAAGAATCTACAAACAAGTTATTATAATTGAGAAGTGGGGCCTCCCTCATGGTGCTATGCATTAAGACGCAACTTATGAAACTATCTGCAGCCACTGCAGCATGAGTTTGAGCCCTGGTGGCCAGGGAGCTACCCACATGGCGCAGCAGACCTCACCTGACTCACCAGCTGCTCCCCTCAGCAGTGTATTTCAGTCAGTCTGCCTGTTCTGTTCCCCATTCTGTCTCTGGTGAATCCTCTCACCCCCCACACCATCTGGCCTGTACCCCAGTTCTTGTATGCATAAATAAATAGAATAAATCTTTTTTTAAAGACTCATATTATTAAAGGATCAATTCTCCCCAAATTTTCTAGACTCACTGAAATCCCAGTAAAAATCCCAATGAGCCATTTTATAGAAATTAACAAACTTCTCATTTGTATATTTGTATATTTATGGGTCAAAATTTATATGAAAATATATGGGGCCTGGAATAGCCTAAATAATCTTAAAAGAACTAATTTGGAGAGTTGACTTTATGAGGTTTCAAGACTTAGACTTCTAAATGTATTAATTACACAAATGTAATTTGTTACATATGTACATTACACAAATGTAATTTGTTACTGCACACTTGAGATCTGGGGCTGTAAATCTATACAATTTCACCATAATAATAAAATAAATAATTGCAATTTCCAATCAATAAACTCATCACAAGAAGATAGAAGGACTTTCCAGTGAGTACAGACAAGAAGAGGTAAGCATTCAAGCAACAAACCTTTTTCTTTCTGACCCTTTAGTCAGCAATTAGGATGGATTATTCACAGTCAACTTGGCTAAATTGAAACAACTTATCCCAGAATTTCTTCACTATTTCCAAGTTAGAATTGGCCAAAATAAGAATCTGCCCAAGACTTGGAAGGTAGTAGTGAAACAATGGCGAATATTCACTGAAAGTTGCCAGAACCCAGGGCTGTAATAAGCAAAGGTACAATAGCCAGTGCATTTCATCTTGTTCTCTTTCTCATCTGCCCCATATCCAGTCCTATTTCTCAACCACTGGCTCTGGTGAGCTTCAGGTTTAGGCTCACCACAGACACATGTCTGAGGACCCACAAAAGGAATAATCACTTAGAGGCAGCATTTTCCTTAGCCCTCGCCAAGTTCCTTTTATATTCCACTTCAGAGTCTAGACAGCCTCAGACTGTCTGGTCAGTTGCTATTCCCATTTGCTATTTCTCTAACTTCCTTTCTGGACACAGAAAAAAAAAATGTGGCATATTGGAATCTATTAACCCAGGCTTTGTATGTAGAAAATTATAAAACCTTAGAAAAACCATCTTACATTCTTATTCCTTATTTTATTTACCATAAAATTGGATGTAAGAACAGTCTCAACTTCTTCATAAAAGGGTAGAAAATAACTTAAGTTTTGCTACGTGCTATGCAAATCTACTTTCCACAAATGTCTTCTAAAGAAAGTGCTATGAGTCTCATTTTACAAAAACTGAGACTTAAAAATGTGAAATAACCTAATTGAGGTCATCCAGCTTCTAAGCAGGAGATAGAAGATCTGATCTCATATCTGTTGGAATGAGCTTGGGTCTCAGTTTCCACTAAGCACCCTCATTTTAAGCATGGACTTCCATTTCAGAAAAGGTGAAAAAATGTTATGTAGTTGTTATCCCTGTGACATTATTTTGAAAAAATTATAGAGAACATGATTTTTAAATACCTCCAGATTGTATATGAATGCATCTGTTCTTGGTCAAATTATTCTATTTGAGAGGGTAGAGATTCACTCTAATCAGGGCTAGCAATAATACTGTTTTCTAAAATGTTTTTGGAACTCCTCTGTCAGAATTCCATAATTGCTGCAGAAATGCTTCATGTATCTATACACCTGTATGTGTGTGTACATATATATGCACACATGTACCTCTATACATGCAATATATGGATACTTATGCAAACCTTACACTCTAGTATATACACATAATTTATATATGTAGATAGATAGTATCTGGCACGCTGTTCCCTCTCTCTCTCTAATGTACATGTAGGATTCCATGATCACTGTTTTAAAAACAGCTCTCCTTGGAGATGTTCAAGCAGAATCCAGGCAAACACTTACTGGGCGGATCATAAAGGGAACAGCCGCTGCAGAGAGAGAATTGAGCAATATGACCTTTAAGGTCCTTTCCAACATTGAGATTCCTGTAATATAATCTGTTATGTTTGTTTAAAAAAAAATCACTCTATTACATTATCATCACACCTGATAAAGAGCACTATGCAAATGGTAGGTGGATCTCTGTTGTGAATAATAATATTATGATTGTCCTTTTAGTTGAATCTCTAATTGCTGAATTAATTTCCATCGATTCTCCCCATGAGGCCAGAGAGGGCCTCTGTTGGGGGCTTGTACAGCACCTGAGCTCCTCTTTTACTTAGCAGGAAACATACTTGCTCGTTTGGTGTCCAAAATCCCCTCTAGGCCATCAGCTCCATAAGGGGCATTTCTGTCACTGTGATTTGGACTGGAATCAGGGAAAATCTTAATAAATATTTTAAAATGAATAATAGGTATTTGTTGAGTGACAAAAGCGTAGCTTGTAAAATCAACCTGAAAACCTTCCCTGTCCTATCATCCCTGTGGGAATAATTTTTGTGGCATTACTGAAGACATAGGAAAGACAGGCAGTGCTTGCTGTGCGCTGCTCTGTGGGAGGCCACGCTCAAACAAGGCAGGCCATACCACCGGGATGGTTCATCTGCCCCCACATCAGAAAAGGCCAGGAAACAGATCCTCCTCTAGAACACCGTGGAAGGAGGAAACCCTGCCAACACCTTGGCCCCAACCCACTAAAACACTTTTCAGATTTCTGACTTCCAGAACAGAAAGAGAATAAATGTGTTGTTATAAGGAACCATGTTTTTGGTCATTTGTTACTGTCACCACAGGAAAATAATATACCCAGGTTAAGACATAGGAGTGTTATTTGTTAAGCAATGAAGAGTCATAAAAATTCAGGTGTCAATGAGTTGAGAGGTGGTGAACAGAAGGGGCTCCATGAGAGAAGGAGTAGAGGCAGCAGCGAGATTCTAGAAATGGATAAAACCTCCCTGGATATTTTGTTAACAAAGCATTTTGGGACCCTCTGGGATGAAAGGTGCTGGAGAAAATGTAATAACGCTAATAAATATTCTATGATTTCCCTGGAACATGTCCTCGGGTGAACTACAAGGCGTCTCTAAATGTTACCATAAGAGATGTGGGAGACTCAGCAGTTTGGGTCTCCAAGGTGCCATAGAAACCATGACTGTGTTTGTCCTTGTTCCCTGGGGATTGGCATCCTCACATGTCTTCCTCCCCAAACCATAATTCACAAGAGCTCTGGGGAGCAGCAGCAAAGGGCAGAGTCAAGAGTTGTTCAAGGCAACAATAGCAGGGAAAGAGTGTCATGAATTATTTAGCATTTACCCAAAGCAGCTCAAGACCCATTCCAAACACTGAGCAAATGATGACTGGGTTTATCCATATGGACTGATCATGGATGGCCTCTTAGGCCACTAAAGACTAACTTGGGGACATTGGTATATGCTCATCCTTCTCTCTTCGCTTGTAAACTGGCACTTGTGGTCCCTACCCCAAAAGGCTAATTTTTTTTTTTAGATTTATTTATTTATATAAGCACTGGGTACAGTCAGAGGCGCGGGAGGGTGAGAGAATTCACCAGAGCCAGAGCGGAGAGTAGAATAGGCAGAGTGATGAAATACACTGCTGAGGGGAGCAGCAGGCAGCAGGAGAGGTCTGCGCGCCATGTGGGACCCTCGCCTGGTGGCCAGGGATCGAACCGGCGCTGCAGAGGCTGCAGGCAGCTTCGCAACCCAGTGCTCAACCACTGTGCCACCGGGAAGGCCGAAGGCTAATTTTTAAACCAGATTTGAGGTTCCCAAACTTTCTGGCCCTTCACCATCTTCTGAGAGTGCTTAATGACTAAACAGAGGCTTTGACCTTCACTTGGAAGGTAAAAGAGTCCCACCTTCCAAAATAGGAGGTAGCCATTCTATCCTGGAGCTGAAGAGGGCCTTGGTGATCATGTCACTCATACCTCAAATTTCACGACCAAGAAAAGTAGGGTGAGGAGCGTCAAATACCCCAGCAGAGAAGTCAATGGTTTCCCTGCCAGGGATCTTGCTCCTGGACCACACCCCTCCAATTTCTCCTTGGAGGAGACCCATGCAATAACTATGAATGATGTTTTGGAAAAAATCTGCACCTAGTATCCCTGCCCTTTGAAGAGGGAAGGGATTCTTCCATGGGGTGTGGCTTTTTCCTCCTGCTACAGAGTCCTCTTTGGAGCTGAACGCCCACACAGCAGAATTAATGGGAAGGGAATAGTGAACATGGAAGCAAATGGATCTATATTTAAATTCCGGCCCTCTCATTTGCTGTGTGATCAGAGACAAGTCATTTGATCTCTCTGATCCCATTTCCTTAGGTATAAGTGTAGGACAATAATTCCTACTTGGAACTGCCATAGGGATTAAATTGGATGATACAATGAATGCAAAGTGCTTAATAGAATGCTTAGAATATACGAATGCTGGATAAGCAGATGCTGGCTCTGAATTTAAATGAGCTTTTAGGACTATAGGTATGAATATGAAGCCTACCAAAAATACCTTCACTCCAGCCTGTTGTAAATACCTAAAATTTCACCATTAGCAACAAAGACTTCAGATTCTAAATGTATTGTCAGGCTTTGGGAATTCCCATTAAGATAAAGACACTCCAGAACAGCAAGCCTATTATCTTAACAGAAATTAATTACTAGGGTGCAATAACCAAGATCCTGCAGAAATAAGAGGAAAGAGGTAAAGCGAGGGGAACAGAGAAGCTAGTGGTCCTGGAGGAAACAAAACATCTGTCAAATTTTCAATTTTCTTTAGATCAAAGGAAAGTAGAAGCTAGAAATCCAATAGGATTTCTTAATTCAAAGCAATCCTAAAAACTATGTTTTATTGTCTTGCTTCCATGTTTTGCTAACATGTTCTATAGGGAGGAAGGACATCTTCTCCTTTGTCTGCTCATTTGGCCCTGAGCTGTCAAGGCAAGGAATCTGATCCTGTCTTCTTCATTCATTTCTTCAATCATACATCAGGACTTTTGCGATTCCGCACACACTTACTTATTAAACTCTTATAAAGAGTAATAAAACAAGAGTTCATCTTCAAGCAGAAGATAGAAGATTTGAAGCCAAGCAATTAGAGTAAAATGTGATAATAGCGTTATAGAAGCACGGATGCTAAGGCAAACAGATAGGAAAGGACTATTTTCCCCTGGCTTGGGGGCTTGGAAATAGGGGGAGACCTGGAAGGCTGTGCAAAGAAAAGATATTAAAATGTTGATGTGGGCCAAACAATCTGTACTTAGGAAGAAAATTCCAACTAGCTAGGACTATATTAGCCAAAAACTGAGATGTGTAAGGGCCAAGCATATTCAGTGGCTCTGCTGCTTCAGGCATCTTGCCAGTTATTAAGCTGTTTCCTCTCAGCCAAGATGTTCCATTCTTATTTGATTTACATGGTGCTGGGGCCTGGGTTCTGCAGATGACCTTTCTCCTCTGTCAGCTGGCTCTCTGTTTGCTCCCACAGATAGGGGACTCCTGTGTGAGCCTGGCATGCAGGGGGAAGTGCAGAACTTTCCCCCTTCCTATTAGCTTGTTGCTTCTGTCATCAGAGGTCTAACCCAACAGCCTGAGGGCCAACTTCAGAAGACAGCAAAAGCTGAGGAAATGACCCCCTGGAGGCCTGGGTACTTTCCATGAAGATTCCTCCTTTAAGCCTCAGTGGTACTTGATATAGCTCTCCCTTCTCAGAGATCTGAGGCGCACCCTCCACACAGATCATTGTCCAAGCTCCTCTTCCTTTTGACATGCCAGCTTTAGGGACCAGAACTGCTTCATATAGCTAAAACCTCTGTAATAGGGGCCTCCCCTGGTGGTGCAGTGGTTGAGCGCTGGGCTATGAAGCTACGAAGCTGCGAAGCTGCCCGCAGTCTCTGCAGCACTGGTTCTATCCCCGGCCACAGGTGAGGGTCCCACAGACCTCTCCTGCTGCACCCGCTGCTCCCCTCAGCAGTGTATTTCGTCAGTCTGCCTGTTCTGTTCCCCGCTCTGGCTCTGGTGAATTCTCTCAATCTCCCGTGCTTCTGACTGTACCCAGTGCTTGTATAAATAAATAAATAAATCTTAAAAAAAAAAACCTCTGTAATAGTTCAATCTCTTTTTTTTTTAAACCCTTCAACTCCTGTCCAATCAATTCTCTATTTTAAATTTTCTCTGCTCAAATAGAGGTTTCTGTTTTCCTGCTGGGATACTAACGGATAAATCCAGGAGACACAAGCTGAAGTTTAAAGAAAGAAGTTGAAAATATACCGCAAAGGGGCTTCTAGCCCATCCGTGGCATATGACTCCATTTTATAGATAAGGAATGAGGTGCCTCTGAAGATTCCTAAGAAAAAGAGGGACTGATAAAGGCTGTGTTGGCAGCAGCCACAGGGCTAGAGGGTGTGGGGACTGAAGGCAGTGAGATGAATTAGGAAGACATCAACAATCCAAGCAAAGGAATGTGAGGAACCTGGCTATGGCAGAGGAGTCGATGAGAAAGGAATGTATTTGAAAAGACATGTCAATACTTCATCTATGGGTAGGTAATACAGATGCCTGTGACGGGGAGCAAACTCTACCCTTTATCAGATTCCTATTCCACCCTCTCCCCAAAATTTAAGGAATAGGGTGTCTGAAAGAAAAGCAGGTACTTGAGGCAGTGAGGCTAAAGAGGCAGGCACTGCATTGGAATTCTGCTTCCACCACAGTCTAGAGGAAATATTGTATAAAATAGTCAACACGCCAAGTCTCAGTTACCTTCCCTTCAAAAGGGAGAAAATTATACCTACATTAAATAGGCTTTTAAGTGCCATGTTTCCCAAATTGACTGATCACAAAAGTAATCTGGAAAGACTGAAAAATGTCAATGATCAGACTTTGCCCTAGACATACTAGACTAAAATTTCCCAAAGACAGGTCCTGAGAATCTGATCTTTTTTTTTTTCAGTCTCGCAGGTGATTCTATCAGGAAGCTATTTGGAAACCATTGACTTAGCATTTAGTATGCCTCACGCAGGTGACAGCTCACAGTTTGCCGATGCGCCACTGTATGCCTCTTGGCGCTCAGCACTCCAGCACAGGCAGGTGGCCTCCCTCTGCGAGCACCTGCGACTCTGCCTGAGAGCGCTCTACCTGCAGGAGCATGCTTGGCCCTCAGGTATGACAACTCAAAGGTATGTTATACACACTGGAACTCAGTTCTTCCTGCTCCCAGAAGCAACCTGCTCATTATCACACACTGTGTATACAGGCTTCCTTTCCTCCTTCCCTGTCTCTCTCAAACACTCTTTTACTGGGTCCTCCCTGGTGACGCCAGGGGTATAAGACACAGCACTATGAAGCTATCCACAGCCTCTGCAGCACGAGTTTAATCCCCGGCCAGGGAGGTGACCCACATGGCGCAGCAGACCTCTCCTGACTCATCTGCTGCTCCCCTCAGCAGTGTGTTTCAGCCAATGCGCTTGTTTTGTTCCCCACTCTGTGGTGAATCCTCTCACTGCCCCCCCACCTCTGGCCTGTACCCCAGTTCTTATATGCATAAATAAGTAAATCTTTTTAAAAAAATACTCTTCTACCAATGGATCCTAACATCACACCCCAAATAAACTACTCATACTCAAAGCTTTTTCTGAAGGTCAGTTTCTGGCTGGACCAAGCCTAAGACATTTGAATGCCATTACTGTTCAAGTCTTTCCCCTTCAGACCCTACAATCCCAGGCCAAACAGACAGGAAATCCACCCATTCCGCACAGGTCAGATGCTTTGAGGATGACAACTCTCCTCCATAGGTAGTTTTCATCTCATCTGATCATTAAAACAACTGTAGACATTAGGAAGTACTAGCACATTATTTCCATATGAAAGGACTGAAACTTAATTGTTAAATGATTTACACCAGGCCATCCAGAAAGGAGTAATACCAACACTTAGAATTTAGGAATAGTATTCTGTAAACAGCACAATTGTTCTGAGAATCTGACAAAATGTATTTGTTCTCCCCTGCCCCAAAATGCAGAAACCAACCCACTCAGATATTTTCTCAAATCTCAGGATACCCATGGACTTTAAGAGTGGCCATGGAGTTCTGTGGGAACAGAAAATAAAGGTTCATAGACTATGGTTAGAATTTCTGCATTTCTGGAAGTTGTTTCTTCTCAGCACATTCATCCTCTTTTTTCCCAAGATTTCACTCAAGGCCACACATCCCATCATAAACTTGGTTTTGTTGTTGTTGTTTTTTTTTTTGATGTTTTAAGTTAGAATTTCATTGGCAAACACCATGTATATAGTATATAGTGAGGAAAGAGAAAGTCCTTCACTGACAGCATTCATCATCAGACAGAACTGACAACCAATTATCAAGCCACCACAACAAAAAACAAACAAATCTATGACCAGATTCATTTTCATGATCCAGTCTTTAACATAATGGATACTCACTTTGTGGTGGTGTTCAATGCAGAGGGTGTTAAAAAAGTTTCATTTCAGAAAGTAGTAGTATCTCTTCTGTATTCACCAAAGACTTTCTGAAGGTGCCAACTCATGTCATATTTAAAACACAAAAATGTTGGCTGATGCTCTGACAGTGGCCATTCTTCAAGAGGCAAGAGTAGGAGCCAGAATGTCTGATCGAAATGCTAGTGCTAAGTGGACTAGCAAGGTGACCCTGGGCAAGTCACCTTAGCTGTTTCACATTCTTCAGCTGCAAAATGAAGATGATAATAGCCCCTGTTTCATGATGTTGTCATGAAAAGAAAGATGTTAACACCTAGATACACTAAGAACAATGTCTGGCACTCACGAAGAACTCAGTGTGTATTAGTTGCATGCTAGAGCCTGGATTCCCTGGAAGACAGATCTTGAAGTGAAACTCATGGGGGAAAAAAAAACCTTTAATAGGTGTTTTGCAACCATCCCAGGCCAGGTAGGTATACTGATGGTTCCAGTGATTTGAAAGAGAATTTTGGAAACGTTGGCATCATTTTCACAGGTATTAATGGTATGCAGGGAAAACAAGTCAGCAGGCAGACAGCAACTTGAATCCCCTTCCCCAGGGTAAGGGCGCCCTTCTATCCTCTCCCTCCTAGACACAAGTGTGCACACTTGCACATGCGCACACATCCATGCTCAGGTGTCCATAATCAGGCACATGTGCCCCACACCCACACACTTTCTACATAAATAAGATCAAGGCCTCATGTGACAGCCACAGAGGTCAATGGCATAAAAAACCTGATAAACTTCATTTACCCTACATAGAGGAGGAGACAGGTGAAGTCCCAGGAAATAAGGATGAGGGGGAAAGGCAGAGAAACAGAGAGGGGAGGAAAGCAGACTCAAGGTCCAACATCACGCGTTAACACAATGAACACAGATTCATAAGAAACATCAAGGGACCACTCAGAACCACCATGTTTAACAACAAGCCATCAGGAAGAAAATGACTAAACAATTCATCTCCTGTCTCCTTTGCATCTCCAGTCTTTTACTGGTCACAGTTACCTCACAAGTAATTACTTCTCTGTCCCAAGTTGTATTATCAGACTCCTTTAGGTCACTTCTAGAGAAGTCTGGTCACCTCTGTGTGTTTGGTAAGTTCAGACTTAGGTCCAGGAAATTGGCTGAGCCTGAGGGACAGGATGGAAGAAGTCACCAAATGATCTAGGACATCATGTGCACTGGGTTGGCTACATTATTATTGTTGTTCTTTCAAAATGGTTATTTTCAAACATGCACTTCATCCTTTTCTGTCAAGCATGTTACTAAGTCCTTCTCAACCTGGTCTTGAACAGAAGTTTCTCTCCTATTTTCTGCTCCAATCACAGAAACACTAGATTAAAGCTTTCTTCACTGAATTGAATTTCAATTTCAGGAAAGGACCACAGTGAATCTATGAGAAGAAATGGATTTGTGGCCAAGAATCAGATGTATGGTCAAGATTAACTGTAGATTTTCATTTTGAAACAAAAGCTAGAATGTTTCTAATCAGATTTTCTGTACACCTTTCAGAACAGAGCTGAAACAAGAGATCCAAAAATACAGGCTACCTTCAGCTTCAGAATCCCAATATTGACCAAAAGAAGCCGAATGTAAGAACCTGGAAGGATCCAAGCCTGAGGCAGAGGGCTCATGCTAATGACAGACTCACAGGTTAGGTTTGCTGGAAGCAGATTGTGAGGCAGAGTTTGGGGTGCCAGGCATCCTTTAGGGATCAACAATGTGAAAGAAAAAGAAGGAAGCAGGATCAGCCAGAGGGAGAAGAGGAAACATGATGGAGACTGGCAAAGCCTGAGCCAACCCAGCAGGGAGCTCTGCAGTGAGTAGTGTCTATAGGGGTTCCCTTGTGTTAGACCCGAAGAGTCAGGTCTTTAAGCCAGTTCCCTTGTCTGGCACAATGGATATAAGACTCAGAGATGGTAGATCAAACCCTCCATCAAACCCTTTGATGGCAGTGCTGTTGACACCTGTCTAAAATGTGCGTTCCACTCCCATGAAAGATATTTTCATGATGGAAAGGACCAAGTGTGGCTGCAATGGACTAAATGTTTACATCCATCCCAAATGCATGTGTTGAATCCTAAGACCCAATGTTGGGAGCTCTTAGATCATGACAGTGGAAACTTCATGAATGGGACTGCCTTTATAGAAGAGATGACCAGAGAGCTTCTTTCACCCTCTGCCATGCCAGGACACAATAAAAAGACAGTCTTCTATAAACCAGAAGGTAGATCCTCACCATATCTTCTAGCACTTTGATCTTGGACTTTCCAGCCTCCAGAAGTAAATTTCTGTTGTTTATAAGTCATGAAGCTTATGGTATTTTTTTTTTTACTGCAGTCAAGACTGTAGCCAACTTACCAGCCAATGTTCAGTTGGTCTCCTTGAGGAATCATGGCAATATTGGATTCTCAATATTTATCTCTTTTGCCAGTAGGTTAAACACTCAGCCATGGCAGAAATCAGCCTTGGTAAGCGAGAGCCCATGTTTTGGGGCTCAAGCATGACCCCCCCCTTGTCCCAAGACCCCTTCAATACTTGCCAGTCATGTTGTCTTAGTGGTTGTTTAATGTCTCTTCCTGGGACAATGGCCTCTAGTGGACAATAGCATGTGATGTTAATCATGAGAAAGTTCATATTTGGTGCTCACTTTCATCATAACCATTCATATGTCTCTACCTTAGATCTCCTGGTCTCTGATCTCTTCCCATAGATGTCATTCCAGGCTCATGACGAGAATTCAAGGTTTTCTCAACAGAACTCTGCCCATGACTAACAGATCAGCCTGTTGGTTGAGTAACTGAAGTTCACCTGCTCTGCCTGAGAGTCCCTGGCTTAGTCTTCAATTTTCTCAGCCCATCTGCTTCAGTTTCTTTTATATGCAACCAAAGACACCCTCTGGCTTTCACACCTGGCTTTCAATTACCTGTGACTCTCAGCTGTTTATTTTCATGCTGCATAGGTCAATAACCCCCAGTGACAACCAGTTCTGTTACATATAGCCAATATTCTCCATACATTTCAAACACCTGATATGCTGTGCCAGCTATTGCATCCCCTTCTGCCAGGACACCACCACTGAGTTGGACCCCACTTGCTAGAGGCTTTCTATAGCACCCCCCACTTCCAGCAAAGGAGTCCTCCTGACCACCAGGAAGTGAGCCATCAGCTCCAGAATCTCATCACAGAAATAAGAAGTTGCCTAGATTTTGAAACTGTCCTCAGTGCCATCCTACCACAAATTCTCTCAAAACAGACTTGGATATGGAGTTTGGGATACAGTATGTCATCCGGAGTTAACATTGTAAAAAGAAAGGAGAAGCAGAAGGATCAAGAAGAGGGGCTCCAACTGTCATGCATAACTGACAGAGCCTCAGCAAATGTGGTGAGTCTGGCATGACCCTGCCCACCAGTGCTGTCCCTCCCCACGCTGTGCTGGCTGGCTTTCTGTCACCGCCTTGCTCTGTCCCAGATGTGGCTGCTCTGGGGAGGCCATAACTGTGAGGAGCCAGCCCTCCACAATTGAAATGAGCCATGAAGTGACAGAACCAGAGGCTGCCAGGAGCACTCCCAGAGCCATGGACAGCAGGTTCGAGGGGTCTTGACAACATTTCTCATGTCGCCAAACTCAGGAAGCATGGCCTCGATGTTCCAGTTTCACTGACAGTGTTCTAAGGTCGCTGCGATGAACTAAATATTTATTCTTGCTTCCCCAGATTTATATATATGTGAAATTCTAACCCCCTATGTGAAGGATCTTTCACCTTCAGAGCTAAAACATGCCTGCAGCACCTGTTTCGTCTCTGCACCTCTCTGAGCTTCCTTGTCATTGATCAGAACTCTTTGAGAGTGACCAGGTCTGGCCGGGGATCTGGAATACTAGTCTCTGATTAACAGCCTTCTGCTTATTCAGGCCGCTCTTTATCAAATACTCTCCTTACCTTCAGGGCATGTATTTGCTGTGTATGACTCTATACACTTTATGAATATTTCACTTTGTAGGTAACCTCCCCAGGCTGCAAGCAAAATGCCATGTGCCCTGCGGGTTTTCATTTAGATAATAATTAACTAAAAGGCAAAGAATGAGGACCTGCTGTGAACCCCAGAATTCCTCATGTTTTCTCTCTTTCTCTCTCTCACACACACACACACTCTCTCTCCCTCTCTCTCTCTCTCTCTCTCTCTCTCTTAAATATGCAAACTCCACTCTCTCCAGCTGGCATCTGAGAGTACCACAGCCCGGTGCTAATGCTGTCTGGGGTTTCTGCTCATTGCCAAGTCCGCGTGGAACTACTATGAGGTGTATGCTGGACAGTGGCGACACATGTGGATTGAATGGCACTGTCCCTGGCTTCCTGGAGCGTGCAGTCTCTAGAAGGAGACAAACAAGGAGAGGAGGTGCCCTGGCATTAAGGGTCCTAGCAGAAATGTACCCCAGGATTGTGGTAACATGGGGATCAGGAAGGGTTTTGGCTGGGGCATGCAGATATGGTGGCACATTCTGAGGGAGCTGCAGCAACTAGCTGTGGCTGGAACAGTCAGTGTGGGACAAGTCCTAGAAGATGAGTCCCCTGGAACAGAGTGTGCCTGGGAAAAGTCTCATAAGCCTTGCCAGGGGGCTTTGAAACATGTGAAGTACATGAGCATGTGATGTATTAGGAAAATCAACCATGGCGTGGATGGGGTGTGATGCACTAGGAGTCTATGAGATCAGTGGAGGCCATCACGCTGCACTAGGCAAGAATGGAAGGGTTTGTTTTATTTTTTTAAGATTTATTTATTTTGCATACAAGAACTGGGGTACAGGCCAGAGGTGTGCAGGGGTGGGGAGAGTTCACCAGAGACAGAATGGGAAAAAGAACAGGCAGACTGACTGAAATACACTGCTGAGAGGAGCAGCGGGTGAGACAGAAGAGTTCTGCTGGCCAGCCAGGGATTGAACTCGTGCTACAGAGCACTATGAAGCTATCCGCAGCCTCTACAGCATGAGTTGGAAGGGTTTGTTTTAAAAAGCAGCACTGAGAACAGCAAACACAAGCCAGGTAGAAAGACAGGAGGAAGCAAAATTAATCAAACTTGAAGACAAAATTAGGAGTGAGGATTCAAGGATTCTCCAGTTTCTGGCTTGGACAAGATAAAATATAGAGGGAGAGCAGTCTGGGGTCTAAGATTTGAGATCCAGTTTTGCCCATGTTGGGTTGAACTGGCTTTGGAGTCGGAGATGTCTGGTAATCATCAAAGCACACAAGGATCTGAAGCTTGGATATAGTAACATATCAGAAACACAGATCAGGGTTTCAGCAGACAAGGTGATGTGACTTAGATGTGATGGTTACTGCCTTCCAGGCTGTACCTGTCCTCATACCTTTTGTGCTGGAGGGAGAGGTAGCAAGTAGCAGTAAGCTCATTGGGAATGAGGTATAAGAAGTTGCCTAGATTTTGAAACTGGAAGGTGAGGTCCAGAAAATGCAGGGGGAAGTGAAAACTACCATTCAAAACAGTTTGCAGGGCCTCCCCGGTGGCTCAGCGGTTGAGCACTGGGTTGCGAAGCTGCCCGCAGCCTCTGTGGCGCCGGTTCGATCCCCGGCTGCTCCCCGGCCACTGGAGGAGGGTCCCACATGGCGCGCAGACCTCTCCTGCCGCCCGCTGCTCCCCTCAGCAGTGTACTTCGGCCCTTCTGCCTGCTCTGCTCCCCGCTCTGGCTCTGGTGAATTCTCTCACCCTCCCGCGCTTCTGACTGTACCCAGTGCATGTATAAACAAAACAAACAAACAAATAAATAAATAAATAAAGCATGCCTCTAAAAAAAAAAAAAAAAAAAAACAGTTTGCAAATCAAATTCTTCCCTGGGCCCTTCAGTTGAGAGGAAAGAAGAACAAAGAACGGCAAATGGAGGGTTTTTAAATAAATCATAATTAGTAACACACACATGGGCTCAGTGTGGGCGAGCAATTAGACAACTAATTATATTGAAGCTGTGTGTACATGAAGCCAGAGTCTCACCCAAAATGGGGGGCTTCCAGCGATTACAGAGATGCCTAGAAGACTAATACCACCAGCGGTATCCCTCCAGATCTCTAGTAAATAAATTGGTAAAGGTAATGGGTGTGTGTGGGCGGGTGGGTGGGTGGGTGTGCACACACATGCACATGTATACTACATATGAATCCACATACTGATAATTTTTGAACACCTGCACTAGCAGCTGGGCTTCTGGCTTAGCTGGAAGAGAAATGGATTCTCTTTACCTCGTAGTGTTCTTAAAAGATGCTGCCCTATAGTTAAAGGCTGCCTACCCTGAGGCCCTTGGGGCTGGATTTGTGCATAGCAAGGGCTCCATCTAGTGATAGTAGCTGGAATCACAACTGATTCTCTCCAGTTGTGTTCACCTGGACCTAAATACAAGGTTTGTATGTGATTTGAAGCGTCATTCTGAGCTACCGGTAGAAAAAAAAAAAGCTGAGTATCCATCAACGGTGAAATTATTGAAATAGGCCAAGCAAAGGGAACAATTGTGGAATTTTATTTTGTTTCTCTCTTGCAATTTATTGTACACAATCATTTTTGTCTTCAACAGCCTCAGACTCTGTAAGATATTGCAGTTTAATTGTGGTTTTCTCTCATTTTTTATTCCTTTTCTCTCACAAGAATGAGGAACAAATGTTTCCACAGAAGCAAAGGGTCTGGGTCCCCTTCTGCTGACTGCCAGGGGCAAGTATTTCCCTTAAAAAGTCAGTAATCAAGAAACACTTGAAGGAGGCAGGGGAGGGGTGGGAGTCCAGGAGCTCTCAAGGAGGTCCTTATGCCTCAGTTTCCCCTCTACTTTGCCCCTGTTTCCTGCCCTGGCCACTCGAGCCTCCACATGGGCTTTTGTTGATCAAGGACACACTATGAAATAAGAGGCAGAGAGAGACCAGGAAAAAAAAGACTAATATGGTAGGAGGGAACAAATTTTCTATTGCTTGTGGAAAAAAGAATTTGGACCAGTTGCTGAGACCACCTTCAGAAGAGTTAGAGCATAGATGGCATCTCTGTGCAGAAAAACCAGCACTTGAGAATGCTGTAGAGCCTTGAGGTGGGCGCTACTGGCACATTTGGGGCAGGCAGCAGCCATCTAGCAAAACCATAAGGCTTTCAGAAATAGCACCTTGGGAGAAGTGATAGCAATTTCCAGTGCATTCTGCCTTTAACATATTAATGCACAAAGCAAGTTGGTTGTCAACCATGCTGAAGGTGATTCAAGGATAAAGAAAGTGACAAGAAGTAGACCCTCCACTGTACCATCCGCCATGAAATTAGAGGAAAGATGCAAAAAAAGAAGCACTGAAATGAGTCCTATCCCTGACATGCATGCTAGATCCACATCGTGTCTGCCCCGACACAGACCACCTCCCTCCAGAACAGCAGAATTCAAATGCACGCTCAGAATTCAAATGCACTGTCTATTTTGCACGTATATGCAGAAACAGGGCTGTTGCCAACACTTCTAGTGGAAAATGTTAGTCGGAATACAAAGGGAAAGCAGACCGTTTCACTCTATGAAATCGTCTATATGAAATCAGAAATAAAACTGCAAGAGAAGCAAGAAAAGCTTAAACAGAAACTCTTCCCTGGGCATAAAAATGAGTTGAACTGAGCAAAATCATAAATGCAAACCATCCACATCACCTTTGCCACAGGGGATGATGCCCCAGAATAGAATTTAATGCCAAATTAAATGTTCCATCCACCTCTAGCAACAGAGCTGTAAATGGGGAAAACAAATCAAGGTTGCTGCTACTGTTGCTGAAGGATATTGGCTGATGCAACATAAATAAGTGTATAGGAACCAGTTAATCTGGATGCAGGATGCCTTAAGCCCAGAAGGGCAAGAGAATAAGGGGCCATCATCACAAGGGGCAACCTTCAAGGTAAGAGAATCAGTCACATTGATTTTCCCCTGGCACCTCAAATGGCATTTCTCTTTTCTCCGCAGAGGTTGTAGAACTTCCCAGACTCAAAGACTATTGATTTCAATCAGAACATCTGGACAGGGGGCCTAGAGGAGGGAGCATTTCTAAAAGGGAGACTTAGTATCAGATAAATAATGGTGCCTCCAGGTAGCTTCAGCAACAATTGCACCGCAATAGTAAGGGAAAATTTGAATAACAAAAACCACCCCAGGCTTGAATTCAGAGTGTCTGAATGCCCTGAATTCAACATGATTCTGACCTTTACCGGCCTGTGCCTCACTAAGTTACTCCAGTGAGCATGCCAGATCTTGGTGTTCTTTGTGTAAGTCCAACTGACAACATGTTCTTGAACATTCCTTTCCAGTGTATTGTTTGATGTGTGAACACTTGTAGAACAGTGGAGGAAGGAACAGCTCTAAATGCAATGCCACCAAAACAGGTCATGTCCACTGAGAGATCTGTAACCACTTTTACTTCCATGGGATTTTTTTGGAGGTCTATGAAGCATTATCATCCTTATCTTTAGGGGGAAAAGCAAACAAAAGTAGCCATTCACTACCACTGAAAAATTCATACAAGTTGTCTCATTTTATACTTACATTTCTGGAAATCTCATACTAAAATGGATTATTATGGAAACAAATACCATTGTCCCCATAGGAAGATTACTATAATTGGGAATTGTGTACCACATCAAGAATTTGGCATCAGGGCCTCCCCGGTGGCGCAGCGGTTGAGCGCTGGGTTGCGAAGCTGCCCGCAGCCTCTGCAGCGCTGGTTCGATCCCCGGCTGCTCCCCGGCCACCGGAGGAGGGTCCCACATGGCGCGCAGATCTCTCCTGCCGCCCGCTGCTCCCCTCAGCAGTGTACTTCGGTCCTTCTGCCTGCTCTGCTCCCCGCTCTGGCTCTGGTGAATTCTCTCACCCTCCCGCGCTTCTGACTGTACCCAGTGCTTGTATAAATAAATAAAAATAAATCTTTAAAAAAAAAAAAAAAAAAAAAAAAAAGAATTTGGCATCAAATTGTTAGGGGGAAAATGATGTCCCAAAGCTAATTCCATATAGGCTTTGTGGACTCCACCCCCACCCTAGGTCAAAGTCAAAGACACTGGGAACTCCAAATCCCATCACCACCAAAGGGAAGGTGGCTGGGACCTGAGGGTGGGGTTAAGCAGCCAGGTGGATATAAAAGGCAGACACGTGGGCTTTGGAGGATCCCCCCATTTTTGGCTCTCCGCCAGCTCGCAGCGTCCACAGCTCTGAGAGTGACTTTGGGTTTCCAGGTCGTCGGATCGGGTAGGACGCATTAAAGACTTTATTTCCCTATTTTCTCCCTGAGTTGTACATTTTCCTTATTTCTTTTTCTCTTGTAAATAAACCTTTTATTAACCTTTTGTGTGTGTCTGTAGTAGAGTATTCATAAGTCCCTTTAAAGCGCGCGGGTGAGGACCCACAGCCAGGAACCCGTTTAATATCGGGGTTGCTCTATAACAAAACCAATCATAGGATATCACTAGCAATATAAGGGGACAAATATAGCAATAAATATCTATAGTCATTTAAAATAGTAAAATTGTGCTCCAACTCACCTGAAATGGGTGTCTGTGTATTTTATGTGTTGATTATACAAGAGACCCCAATGTGCTGTAAAGGACACATAGAATACATAAAACTCTAACACTGGTGTGCTATAAATTCAACCTAATATCAGCCTACTATCTGTAATCAATTTAACTAAACATTAATTGAACAATAATTTAGTTGTTTTTGGGTTTTCTTAGAATGTAAAAGGACTTGATGAGGCTGATTTGGCTAACGTGGATCTCTTTAAAACAACAAATGTCTTTCCTGTTTGGAGAAATGTCTTTTAAGTTCTTCTGCCCATTTCTTGACTGGATTGTTTATTTCGTTTTTGTTGAGCCCTGTGAGATCTTTGTCTATCTTTGTGATCAGTCCCTTATCAGTTGACTGGCATGCAAAGATTTTTTCCCAATCAGTGGGGTGTCTCTCTGTTTTGGTTAATGTCTCTTTTGCTGTGCAGAAGCTTTCAGTTTGATGTAATCCCAGGTGTTTATCTTTTCCTTGACTTTCTTTGCTTTGGGTGATGAGTCTTTAAAGTTGTTATTGCGATGTATGTCTTATAGTGTTTTACCTATATTTTCTTCTATATCTTTGATGGTTTCAGGTCTTATGTCCAGTTCTTTTATCCATTTTGAGTTGATTTTTTGTGCACAGTGAGAGGTAGTGGTCTAGTTTCATTTTTTTGTATGTGGTGGTCCAGTTTTCCCAGCACTATTTATTGAACAAACTGTCCCGGTTCCATTGCATATTCTTTGCTCCTTTGTCAAAGATCAGTTGTCCATATAAGTGTAGTTTTATTTCTGGGCACTCTATTCAGTTCCATTGGTCTGTGTGTCTGTTTTTGTTCCAATACCAAACTGTTTTAATTATTATGGCTTTGTAGTATAGCTTGAAGTTTGGAAGTGTGATCCCTCCTTTGTTTTTATCAGAAGGGCTTTACTATTCGTGGTTTTTTGTGGTTCCATATGAATTTCATCAGTATTTGTTCTATTTCTTTGAAGAATATCATTGAGATTTTTATTGGAATAGCATTGAATCTGGTCCAACCACTATGGAAAGCTGTCTGGAGGTTCCTCAGTCTACTAAAAATGGAGCTACCATAGGACCCAGCAATTCCACTACTAGGGATCTAACCAAAGGACACAAAAACATTGATTCAAAAGAACACCTGTACTCCTATGTTTATTGCAGCACTATTTATAATAGGTAAAACCTGGAAACAACCCAACTGCCCAAAAATGGATGACTAGATCAAGAAGATTTGGAATATATACACAATGGAATATTATTCAGCAATCAAAAAAAGATAAACTCATGCCATTCACAGCAATGTGGATGGAACTAGAGGGAATTATGCTCAGTGAAATAAGCCAGAGGAAAAAGAAAAATATTGGATGGATTCACTTATAGCAAGAATATAGAGGAACCAAATAAGACATCAGTGTGAAAAAATAATAACAGTACAAAACACAACAAAGCAAAAACAGACAATTATAAACCAGAAACATCCTGCAGGGGAGGAGGAGGGAGAAGGATCAGAGGGAGAGAGGGAGGAGCACAGGGGACTGAGGTGATGGTGCACGGGTGCACTGGTGAAGGAAACTCTATGGGGAACTACACTGAGGGGGTGAGAGGAAGCAAAAATTGTTTGAAAATGAACAATGATTTAAAAAATAAAATATATATATATTTATAAAGAGAAAGAAAAAATAAAAATAATAAAACAACAAATGTCGATTTATGTCAATGAATTCCTTTTCCTTTTGAAGCTTTCTTGTAACAAGCAGGAGAGTTTGTACTGTTCCACTATGAAACCACCTCAAAGTAAAAAAGCTGATGCCAATGCACACTAGGTTTATGAAGACAACAATGATGTCATTTTTTCCCAAAATAAACATCATTTAAGTAAAAGCATATCTCCCCTTCACCCTTTCTTGATCAAGTTACACTCAGTACTAAACCAAAGAAAGGCCAACCAATAAAAGAACAGTAACTGCTACTTAAATCACTCCCATGACACTTTGTTGACAGCTATTAGAGACCTTCACACCTTATCAAGAAAAGGAAGACAATTGCAAGTCATTAGATTAGCCTCTAAAAAGAATGTCAAAACATTTCTTTCAGAATAAGACAGTTATAGGAGTGCACATTGACCATAACTTTTGTGGAAAACAAAATAAAGAATTTCATGTATTTTATATGCTTTAATAGTAAAGTTATTAGGTAATTTGATTATCACAGCTATCTAGTTATGAACATATGCCAGGCACTACAATTTCCTATTTTGTGATTGAGGAAAGAAAAGTTTAGTTAGTGGAAGGGACTTACTTGGGGTTACAATGCTAGAGAAAAGCATTAAGAGTTGAGACAGTGTGTGTAAGTATGAAGAGGTGGTTCCACAAGCATTTCATGAATATGAGTTCACAAATCCAAAATAATAACAATAATAATAATAATAATAATAATAATCATAGAAGGTAACTTACAGGCACTACTCCATGTCAGAATCCTCTCAATAATATTAAATTCATTTAAAATCACCCCAGGGCTCATGGTAAGGCACTCTACAGGGATATTCCTAAGCAGGGCTAATTATATCCCAGAGGGCACAATACTCCACAGTTTTGGCAATCTATTTTAATTGTTAGAAAAATCTTCCTTTGTTTGAAAAATCTTCCTTAGTTTATCCCAATTCTACTTTGCAGATTTGCAAAGAATATACCCTAATCCTTCCATACAGTATTTCAAATATTTGAAGATAGCGCTCATATTTCTCATTCAAAAGTCATGGTTTCCAGACTCTAGGTGGCCATTCCTTCATTTATTTAGCCCACTCTTAACATCAGGTACCTAGAAGTAACCATGAAATTCTAAGAGCACTCTGGCCAGTGTAGAGTAGAATAAAATCTCTGTTAATTTAGCTCTCTGTGTTCTGGAATGAAATTTCTTTTAATATAGCTTAAGATAACAGTAATTTTTGGCAGACTCAGTATGGTGTTGGCTCTTATTAAGCTTGCATCCAACTAAAAATCTCTATATTTTTTTCCTACATAATCCGCTATTGAACCAGTTCTCTGCTATCATAATCATATTAGGTTGTGACATTAGCAAATATGGGAGGCTTATCTCTATGCATTCAGTGTTTCTTAACAGTAGGCTAATGAAATTTTGGACAGGATAATTCTTTGCTATATGGGACTATTCTACATATTGTGGGATGCAATTAAGTATTAGTGACAACATTTGATTGTCATTGTGATGATCAAAAATCACCCTATACACCTCAAAGCCACCCTTAAGAAAGAGATCCCACTGCAGTTAAGAATTCTTATCATATTATATTATTGGTTAAAATATTTCGGCAAGAAGAAAAGACCCCTTGTCATGCCAGTATAGGCTTTCTTTAAGATTGGCAGGTATTTTAAGGTGAACGTTCCATGGATATTATTTTCATCCCTATTTGCACCCAGCTATACATCCTCCCTAAAAGTAAGCTAGAAACCCCTCACATCTCCTTCTTATTAATAAAGATGAAATAAAAATATTTGAAAATCACACCTGCAGAATATTAGCAGAAAGTTTAGCATAGGTAATATACGACAATAGTGAATTATAGTTGTGACAGCTAATCTCCAAAGTTGGTGTGACACCAAAGGTGAGACCATATCACCTGCTACTTATGAGCTTCTAGTTTCCCCTCCTTGAACACAGGCTGGCTCTGTAATTTGCACAAACCAATAAAATGCAGTGTGACACTCCCCAAAGCACATCAGAAGAATCCTTACAGCTTCTGCCTTGCTGTCTTAGAATCTTCTCTCTGGAAGCCCTTGGATGCCATAAAGGAAGTCTGACTACCCTCAGTTGCTATTTTGGTGAAGTCAAATATAAATATCCCCAACTGAGTCCAATCTCTTATGCATGACTAACAAGGTGCCAATCACAGGAGTGAAGCCATCCTTAATTTTCTAGACAAGCTTATGCTTTAACTGAATACCACTGAGAGACTTCATTCAAGGCCACATGAAGTAAAATTGCCAAGAGGAAATTGGTATTGACAAAATTGTAAAACGTAGTAAAATGTGACAGAGGGCTTGCATTTATTCCTCCCTAAAATTCATATTCTCCAGCAAAATGTGCACTCACTTTATTTACTCATTCACCAAACATTTTTTTAAAAAACTTCTATTGTTTTCCAGTACTTTGAGTGAGACTGGGAATAAAACAAGTGATAAAAAACCCACCTTCGGGCCTCCCCGGTGGCGCAGCGGTTGAGCGCTGGGTTGTGAAGCTGCGCGCCGGCCTCTGCGGCGCCGGTTCGATCCCCGGCTGCTCCCCGGCCACCGGAGGAGGGTCCCACATGGCGCGCAGACCTCTCCTGCCGCCCGCTGCTCCCCTCAGCAGTGTGCTTCGGTCCTTCTGCCTGCTCTGCTCCCCGCTCTGGCTCTGGTGAATTCTCTCGCCCTCCCGCGCTTCTGACTGTACCCAGTGCATGTATAAACAAAACAAACAAACAAACCAGCAAACAAATAAATAAAGCATGCCTCTATAAAAAAAAAAAAAAAAAAAAAAAAAACCCACCTTCTCTGAATATGAGAGTAGAGTTGAGAAGACTCATAAATTATAATAGAACTTAAAGCAGGGTGATAGAGGTAAATGTGGGGTGATTTGAAAGCACAGAGAAAAGGTTTGAGGTATGGGAATAGGTATATCACAGGAATTCCTTTGGTGGTAGAATGTCATAAAAGATAAGACAGAGGGATAAAATAATTTTTTAGGCAGAGGGAGCCTCACGTGATGGCAAAGAGTTTTGAGAAATACAAACACATTGAAATTTAGTATGGCCAAAGTCCAAGTTCCAAGGAAAGAGTTAATAATTATTGTGTGATTCACCACTATCAACAATGGATAGATCAACAAGACAAAAAATAAGTAAAGACACTAAAGCTCTAAATAAGGATCTAGAGTGCTTGGGCTTAACAGACATATATAGAACACTAAACCCAAAAAAATCTGAGTATACATTTTTCTCAAGCACACACGGATCATTCTCTAGGATCGATCATATACTGGGGCACAAGACAAACATCAACAGATACACCAAGATTGAAATCATACCAACCATCTTTTCTGACCATGAAGGCATCAAACTAGAAATAAACCATAAAAAGAAGGCAAGGTACTCTCCTACCTCGTGGAGATTGAAACCCACACTACTGGAAGTCCACTGGACTAACGAGGAGATAAAAGAAGAAATTAAAAAATTCTTTGAATTGAATGACAAGGAGGACACCAATTTCCTAAATGTATGGGATGCAGCAAAAGCAGTAATAAGAGGAAAATATATAGCAATAGATCAAGAAACAAGAAACAAGAAACATCAAGAAACAAGAAAGAACTCAAAGAAAAAACCTAATCTCAAAGCTCAAAGATCTAGAAAAAGAACAACAAAAAAACCCCCAAAACCAGTAGAAGAAAAAAAAATAATAAAAACCAAAGCAGAAATAAATGAAATCGAAACTAAAAAAACAATCCAAAAGATCAATGAAACCAAGAGCTGGTTCTTCAAAAAAATAAATAAAATAGATAAACCCCTAGCCAGGCTCACAAGGGCAAAAAGGGAGAAAGCACAAATAAATAGGATAATAAATGAAAGAGGAGAAATCACAACGGACACAGCAGAAATCAAAAGAATAATTAATAACTACTATGAACAGTTATATGGAAACAAGTTCAACAATCTAGAGGAGATGGACAAATTCCTACAACTCTACAATCACCCAAAGCTAGATAAAGAAGAAATAGAACACCTAAACAGACCAATTACAAGCAGCGAAATTGAAATGGTAATCAAAAACCTCCCCAAAAACAAAAGCCCAGGACCTGATGGATTTACAAATGAATTCTACCAAACATTCAGAGACGAATTAGTGCCTATCCTTCACAAACTCTTCCAAAAAATTGAGAAGGAAGGTATAATACCTAACACGTTCTATGAAGCCAACATTACACTAATACCAAAACCGAACAAGGACAACACAAAAAAAGAAAACTATAGGCCAATCTCCCTAATGAACACTGATGCAAAAATCCTCAATAAAATTTTAGCTATCAGAATCCAACAGTGTATCCATAAGGTAATTCACCACGACCAAGTAGGATTCATTCCAGGGACACAAGGATGGTTTAACATCCGAAAATCAATCAACGTTATCCAACACATCAACAAAAAGAAATATAAAAACCATATGATAATATCAATAGATGCTGAGAAAGCTTTCGACAAAGTGCAACACCCATTCATGATAAAAGCCCTTGAATTCTTGGGATACAAGGAACGTACCTCAACATCATAAAGGCCATCTATGACAAGCCAACAGCCAGTATCATTCTCAAAGGTGAAAAGCTGAAAGCAATTCCATTAAGATCTGGAACAAGACAAGGATGTCCACTTTCACCACTACTTTTCAATATAATACTGGAAGTCCTAGCCAGAGCAATAAGACAAGAGAAAGACATCCAAGGAATCCAAATAGGAAAAGAAGAAGTCAAACTATCACTCTTTGCAGATGATATGATAATATACATAGAGAACCCCAAAAAGTCCACAGAAAAACTAATTCAACTCATCAATCAGTTCAGTAAAGTGGCAGGATACAAAATCAACACGCAAAAGTCAGTAGCCTTCCTATATACAAACAATAAATCTGAAGAAGAAGAAATCAAAAAAACCATCCCTTTTATTATTGAAACAAAAAAAATCAAATATTTGGGAATAAATCTAACAAAAGAGGTAAAGGACCTATACAAAGAAAACTATAAAACACTGTTAAAAGAAATAGAAGAAGACACAAAGAAATGGAAAAACATCCCCTGCTCATGGATTGGGAGAATAAACATTATTAAAATGGCCATCCTACCAAAAGCAATATACAGATTCAATGCTATTCCAATCAAAATTTCAATGTCATTCTTCAAAGAAATATTGATGAAATTCATATGGAATCACAAAAAACCCCGAATAGCCAAAGCTCTCCTGAAAAAAAAAGAAGGGAATGGAGGCATCACACTCCCAGACTTCAAACTCTACTACAAAGCCATAATCATCAAAACTGCATGGTATTGGAACAAGAACAGACATACAGACCAATGGAATCGAATAGAAAATCCAGAAATAAACCCACAGATTTATGGTCAACTAATCTTTGACAAAGGAGCAAAGACTATGCATTGGAGCAAAGAAAGTTTGTTCGATAAATGGTGCTGGGAAAACTGGGTCGCTACATGCAAAAGAATGAAGCTTGACCATTACCTCACACCATATACAAAAATCAACTCAAAATGGATTAAAGAACTAGACATAAGACCTGAAACCATAAAATACATAGAAGGAAATATAGGTGAAACACTACGTGATTTGCATATCAAAGACATCTTTACAGACACATCACCCAAAGCAGTGATAGTGAAGGCAAAGATAAACAGCTGGGACTACATCAAATTAAAGAGCTTCTGCACAGCAAAAGAGACAATAACAAAAACAAAGAGAAACCCCACCAACTGGGAGAAAATTTTTGCACACAACACTAATGATAAAGGACTGATCACAAAAATCTGCAAAGAGCTGATGAGACTCAACAACAACAAAGAAAATAATCCAGTCAAAAAATGGACAGAGGAGCTAAAAAGAAACTTCTCTGAAGAGGAAATGCGAATGGCCAACAGGCATATGAAAAAATGTTCAACATCACTTGCAATCAGGGAAATGCAAATCAAAACTACCATGAGATACCATCTTACACCAGTGAGAATGGCACATATTAAAAAAACTAGCAACAACAAATGTTGGCGAGGTTGTGGAGAAAAAGGAACTCTTCTGCACTGTTGGTGGGAGTGCAAACTGGTCCAACCACTATGGAGAGCTGTGTGGAGATTTCTGGACCTACTAAACATAGAGCTTCCACAGGATCCAGCAATTCCACTCCTAGGTATTTACCCAAAGGACACAGAAACATCAATTCCAAAGAACACCTGCACCCCTATGTTTATAGCAGCACTATTTACAATAGCTAAGCTTTGGAAACAGCCCAAATGCCCAAAAATAGATGACTGGATCAAGAAGATGTGGTACATATATACCATGGAATATTACTCAGCATTCAAAAAAGATAAACATGCAATTTGCAGGAATCTAGAAAACTTAAATAAGGGACCAGGAAAATGAATAACTATAAGAAAGTGAAAATCAAAATCAACAAAAACTATGAACCAGAGACACTTTTTGGGGGGTGGGGGGCGGGAGGGGAGGGATTGGGGTCAGAATGGGGGGATTGCAATTGTATGGGGAATATAAAAATAAAATTTATTAATTAAAAAAAATAATTATTACTGTGTGATAAACCAGCAACATACTGAGGGGATGGGGGGGAGGAGAGATTAGGGTCAAAATAAGGGGGGTGGGAATTGTATGGGGACTATAATCAAGATGAAAATGTATACATTGTGCAAAAATGAAAAATGATATAAAAAATATATAAAATAAAATATAAAAAAGTGAAAAAATAATAATTATTATGATGGAAGTCGATACAACAGGAATAGAAGCTGGAGAAGTACACAAGAGCAAAATCTTTGAAAGTTGCTATAGGTATTTATGGTATTCAACTTCCAAGATGGTCCCAATGGACACTTCATTCTCAAATGCAGACATTTGTGTGATTTCTTCCCACATTCTGCCAAGGTTAGTCTTCGTAACCAGTAGTAGACAACATAAGTGATGGTATAGCACATCTGAAATTAGGTTATAAAAGCTGACACTTCCACTTTGAGCTCTCTTTTAGATCACTTGTTTCGGGGGAAGCATGCCCCAATGGAGAGACTGGTGTGATAAAAAAAATAAATAAAAATAAAAATAAACAAACCTCACAATTCCTGTCAATTGCAATGTGAGTGAGCTTTGGAAGCAGATGTCCCGGCCCCAGTCAAGTCTTCAGAGACTGCAGCCCAGGCTAAGAGCTCAACTGCAACTTTGTAAGAGATGCTGAACCAAAACCACCCAGCCAAGCCACTCCCAGATTCCTGATGAAACTGTCTAGCATAATAAATATGTGTTGTTTTAAGATGCTAAATTGTGGAATTATTTGTTTTGCAGTAACAGATAACTATACGCCACAGTATCCTAAAACTGATAGAAAGCCCTCATAGGATTTTGAAAGGGTAGACAGCTATTTGCACACTGGAAAGGTCATTGAGTTGGCAGTGTGGAGCGTAAAATGAAAGCATAAAAGGGATACTTGAGAAGAGACCAACACAGTAATCCAGTCCTAAGAAGATAAGAACTTTACTGAAATAATTGAAAAGGAAGGAGAAAGACAATAGAGATTTGAACCATATTAAGGTTTCTAGGTTAGACAACTGGGTAAACAGGGGCATATCATTGAGACCAAGAACATAGGGAGGAAAAGGAAATGGAGTTTGCAGCAAGCATAATAGACTTAGATTTTAACATGTTAAGATTAAGATGTCCATGAGACATTCAAGAAGAGATGAAGTATATATTAGCCACAGGCATCTGGACCATGGAAGTCATCAGCATGACAACAGTGAATGAGGTCACGGACTAGGATGAGTGCCCATATGGAGAGTGTGTAGAGTAGGAGTAGCAGAAGCAAAGCCTTCGTACCAGTTGAGCACCATTTCTGACAAACCCTGAACTAGACATATTGGGCACTTAGCCCCTTCTTTGTAGCCAGGAATTACAATTGTACTGTCAGATGAGAAAATCATTCTTTACCACAAATGGGGAAGAAAGGAAATCTTCAAATGTTCAATAATTATTTCCATTTTACTTATTATTTTGCTTAAATCAAAAGTGTGTATGTTTCTGGCAGAAATCCAAGGCTGCTGTGGAGGATATAGACTAATTCTCCAAGTCCTACAGAAATAGAGAACAGTGTTGATATGGGAGAACCTGGTCATACCTCCCCCGGGAGGGAGTACGGTAGGGAGGATGGAGGTGTACTCTAAAAGCAAGAAATTAGATGAAAAAGAATGATATAAAATATCTCTATTAGTCAGGGTTCTCCAGAGACAGAGCCGTGTGTGTTTGTGTGTGTATGTGTGTGAAAAGATGTCTTTTAAGAAATTGGCTTACATGATTGTAGAGGCTGGCAAGTCCAAAATCAGCAGGGTGGGCTGGCAGGCTGCAGACCCAAGAGAGGTTTGATGTTGCAGTTCGAGTCTGAAAGCATCTGTTGGCACAATTCCCTCTTGCTTGGGGAAGGTCAGACTTCAGCTGATTGAATGGAACCACCCACTTTATGGAGGGCAAACTGCTTACCTAGCCACCAATTTAAACAATCATCTCAACCCCAAAATAACTCACAGAAACATCAAAGATAACATTTAACATATCTGAGAACCATGGCTTATCCACATTGACCCATAAAATTAACCATCAGAGTATCTGTGCTGTCTGGGGTGGAGGGAGAGACTGATGATGTTTACCATTGCATTCTTTGCAACCTGCCGTGGGCATAGTAGGCACTTAGCTAAATGGCTTGTGACAACAATCATAGCGGCTGACATGTCCAAAAAACTGACAAAATAGTCACAAAGAGGATTTTTCCCCAGTGTTTGTCAAGAAGGTGAATAAAAGCCCACCCTAACAACTGCAGGCTTTTCCAATTCGTCCCTGTGGTCTTCACAGCAGCAGCCACGAGGTCGGCCTGACTGTCGCAGATACTGCTTCTCCCATCCCTAATGAGCTATCCTTGAGGGAGCGCTGACCAAGTCTTACCACTGCTGTCAAAGTAAAAATAAAATGTCCTGAAAAGAGATGAATTTGTCTGCATCTGGAAAGATCCGTCATTTTTTGTGTTTGTTTTGCTTTCCCTTCAGGAGAGAGTGAAGGAAAACAAAATGAGCTCTCTCACTTCAGAACAATGTAGAATTCAGAATGGGGCAGACTGTGGGAGGCTGCTAAGGGCAACTGGAACCAGTCAAGAGAACAAAAGTAGCCAAGTCAAGGTAGATTTGGAGCAGAGAAAGGGAGGGACAGGGCATGACACCTGAGGACAAAAAGAAACATTTCCAGTCTTCAAGGACTTTAATCCCCAAAGGAGTAGCATCTGGGGACAAGGGAGGGGTGGAGGGTTGTACCAGGACTTTGCAGCATCCTCAGTCCACCAGAAAATTTGCCTGTGGATATTTTCCTTGATCATAAGTTCATTCCTAAGGAAGAACTACTTAATTTAGTGTCTTCAAAGCCATCCAAAATCCAAGGATAGAATTCAAAGGCTCATAAATTTGAGCAGCAAATATATGTATTACTGTCTAGCTAAATTGAGCATTTCCTAATAATTTGAATGTGTGCAACAAATCCTAGGAATATTAGCAATGTCTTTTGCAGATAACAGAAAATGTCCTTTATCTTTATCTCTACTTTATCTTCCTGTCATTCAGTGGTTCACACCAATCCCAGGATTCTGAGGATCCCAAAGTTTAAGGTAACTGAATTTTCTAGTAATTTTCTAGTAATGAGGGATCTATCTTTAGCTGCCTAGAAGCCAGAGAACATGAAGAATGAGTCAATTCCTTCCCCAAAAGTCCATTAAGAGAAGGACATTTCCTTCCCCAAAAGTCCACCATTCATTTAGATACAAAATTATAGAATCGAATTATTACACTGAGACTCCATCTTCATGCAATCAGTCCTCCCCCATCAGAGGGTTCCCCATCTGCAGGTTCTATGGGTTCCACCACTATAGATTGAAAATACATACTATGCAGTCAAGCCCACAATGGTTACACCAGTAATGAACACATGTAGACCTTCATGTCTTTTTATTCTCTAAACAACATGGTATAATAATTGTTTCCATAGAATTTGCATTGTTTAGGTTTTATGAGACATCTAGAGGGGATGACAGCATACAGGAGGGTGTGCGTGGATTATATACAAATAGCATGCCATTTGATAGAAGGAACTTGAGCATCCTCAGATTTTGGTATCTAAGGTGGGTCATGGAACCAATCTCTTTCAGGTGCCCAAAAATAACTGCAAGAAATTCAGTCCCTTCCCCAAGCGGGAGATAAACCCTTTACAAATCTATTTTCCTCAGTTTTCTCTCCCAGTCATTGCATCATGTTTCTCTGCCCATTACCTCATATTTCTCATCACTGCTACTGCTTTCCTCCACCTCTTTCCTCCAAAGCATAGACACACATGCCTCCATTATGACTCTAAGCACAGCTCATCCAGAACTGCAGTAGTTTAAAAATGTGAGTGAACATAAAAAAAGAAACTGCAATTGGTAGAAAATATTAAAATTAAGTTCTGATATATAAATCTCAGAATCCACCAACCAGTTTCTCAACAGGAGCCCCAGATGGGCACCTCCTTTCTCAATCTTATGCATGGCATCTGAGACTCTACTCAGGACAGGAGTTCCCTCAATTTGTCTACCTATCCTCAAGTTCAGGTTGCTGTTCCCAAGTAGAGAAATCAAAAACCCATTAATTTATGGCATTCTCTCCTAACACACATGTGAAAGCAGCCTTGCTTAATGGTTGAACAGAATATCTAGCATCTAAGTCTGAAGTGTGTGAATCTGATACTGGGCAATGAGGAGCACTAAAACTGGCCAAGGAATTTACCAGTCACTGTCTAAGTTCTTCACCAAAATTGTGAGACACTCAGGTTCAGAGAACAGTAATAATGTGATTTATTTAACAAATAGGGGAAAACAAAGTGGCTGATTATCTCACCCAAAGCAGTGTCCAGTGTTCTAAAGTCCTAAATAAAAGGTGTCTAAGATGGCATCTTTCCACCGCTGAGGGCCTGGAGCAAGTGGCAGAGATCCAACTCACTAAGACAGAGGAAGAAACAACAGGAGATGCTCACCAGAGCTGCCGAAATGCCCCAGCACAGCATCAGACAAGCGGCACTGGAAACAGCAGCTGCAGCAGCCAAAAGACCTGACAAAAGACCCACACTCACCCAGCTCAGTGAGGGCCCAGCCCCAGGTCTTCACCTTCCCTCCCAGGCCTTAACAGCAGCAAAGCTGGGAACTGTCTCAGTCACTCAGCTACCTGCAAAACCTTTCAACTTTTTTCCTCTGAGTTTGGCTGCTGGAGGCCTCTCCATGTCCTTCGAAAGCCTGCAAAGACCTTCTGGAAATCAGCGTGGTGGGGTAGAAATAGCTGATCCCAGAATGGCTGAAGATCCGGAAAATGCTGAATACCTGAAAACACCAAACCCTGGTGGCTGCTTCTGCAGTCCCTTTACATTTCTTATCAGAGTCTACCCCCACCAGACTTTGTCCTTATTTTCCCCCGGGGGAATATTCATCCTTACCTTACCTCCCCTCCAGAGGGCGCCATCTGTAATAGCCTTTGGCTCAGTCCCCTGGTTATAAACCTAGGATACTTTCCTAGCTCAAGGCTCATAGGAACTTATGGGTGACACTTGCATCAAAGCTGCAAGTCTTGAAAAAGTGACTCCTTTCGGTACAGGGAAAGCAGGGGAGGTCACAGCTGAGCTTCTGCCCTAGACTATAGAACTGCATATGATTCTCCAAATGCCATGTTCCAACAATTTTAAGATCTATTTTCTACCTTGAGAAATGAAATATGGAGCAACTATTGGTAGAATTTAAATATCACATTTTGGCAGATGGTTGGAGGTACCCTCTTACAGAACATGGAAAAGGGGGTACCTAATTAATCCTATATTGTTAGGGGAGATTAGAGAAGGCTCCGTGGAGGAGGTGTCATTTGAGTTAAAAATGAAGGATGAGGGTACATTATCTGTGGGTACTGCAGAACTGCTGGCACTCTCATGGTGTGAGTGATAAAGAACGGTGAGAACAGGAACCTGAGAATGCTCTGCTAGGCCCATCTCACCTCCATTAGTTTTATTGAACCTTGAAATGGCTTTTGAAGTTAACAATCACCCCAGAGGATACAAAGTTAGACACTTTAAAAAAAAAGACATTAAAGTTTTGTAAGTTCCCCAGTTAATCCATCAAACACATTTCAGTCTTGGGTAGCAGTGTATAAACTCTATCAAGGGCATCTTAGGTTCCCCAGATAAACAGATAACACTTAATAGAGATAAAGAGAGTGTAAGGGAAGCTACAAGAATCACCTTTCAGGCAATGTTAATTTAAATTGTTTAATTTTTTGTAAAATCTCTTTGGTTTTGAGGACAGTGACAGAGGACATTAAGGAAGGTCAATAAAAAACCTATGTGAACAGTCAGACTTAACCAAGTTTGCCCTCTGAATTTGCCTTTGCTTACGTAACCCCTCTAATCACCCCACCCTCCCCCAGTTTAACAAAGGAGCCTGGTAAGGTATTGTATCCTTTCAAAATAACAATTAATAAAAAACCATGGAGGCAACTGTCAAGGACTTCCTGAGGATATCACAAAGCATTTCAGCTCGCCCAACCAACCTTCTGAAAAGAACATCCTAGGAAGTTCTAGTTTGAGTTCTGTACATTTTTAGGGGGAAAAGTTTTCTTTAATTAAGTGATGGCTAATGGACTATTAAAGAAACCCCCTAGCTAATTAAAAAAATAAATTGAACTTGCTGAACCTTTCAGCTGCTCTGAAACTCTCACTTCAGATGCTGTCTAGCTGAATAGAAGGTTTTCATCCCAGCATGAGTCAAGGAGTTAAGGACAAGTGGCTGGAAGGACGTGTTGAGATGGTTGGGCCAGGCCTAGGATGTGCTTGTGGAAGTGGGCACAGATTGATGGTGGCCAAAGTTTGGTGTGTGTTTGTTCACTGTTTTATCTAATAGTCTAGAACAGTTCTGGCACAAGCAAATGCTAAAATAGAGAGAGAAAGGAAGGAGAGGGGAGGGCAGGGGAGAGGAGGGGAGGTAGAAAGGGGAGAGGAACATAGGGGAGGGGAGGGAAAAATAGTTCTGGTAGTAGTAGATGCTAAAAAAAAGAAGAAAGAAAAATAAATATAATATAGGTGTTTGTGCATATTTATGGAGCAAATGAATGAATGACTTTGCTGGGCAAATAGCTTTTTGTTTTGAAATTAACTGGGGGGGACCTGACTTTTCCTAACGCAGTCATAGATCAACCAGAGTCAATAGCAGGTGATAAGTGAAGTGATCTATATTAACTTGGCAAAAGAGTTTAAGAGACTTGTCACAAACTAATATGCAGTCCATGGCCAGGTCAATGTAAGATCCAATTGAGAAAACATCTAAAAATTGCATCCCTGCTTCTGTCCATTTTCTACCAAGGAAAGGCACTTGGTGCAATTGCAGATGCTTTGCAAGGACTCAGCAGCTCTGCTCAGAATCATCAAGAAAGCTGTTTGTTTCCTCCTATAATTCTGGACTCAGTGCATTTGTCTCAGGCTCCTGGTGATCTGGGACAGCACATTATCCGATGTCGCCAGGGCCATGCCACTTAGGAAGTTTTGCTTATGTCGACATTATGCACTGTACACATTTTTTTCTTTTGCTGGGGGCAGCTGAAAGTAAGTGACACTAATTTCTATTCTGCAGTTATCCAAATATTGCACTCACAACACAATCCATAAACATAATGACTACTCATCAATAAAGCAGAGGAATGTCTGAGAAACAATAATTGTCACCCCCAAAATTTTTAAAATAAAAGAAACAACAACAACAAAATGCTGGCAAATGGTAGGTCCCTTATCTTAATTACAGGCTTATTTGCATTTAAATGAAGGTTATTCTATAATTACTACTGGATGTTTTGTGTTGGAGTTGAAATACCACTCTGCAGGCTGTCAGCCCATTTCCTTTTCATTTTCTCTTGTCATTCTTCTTTTCTATAATCATCTGACACAGGCAGCCACTGAGAGGTGCTGGCTCTTAATTCCCTTTCCAAAATCATCACCTCAGGGCACCTTGTGGATTCCGGGGCACCTCACTGCAACATTTTTGCAGGATGGTGGCATGAGAATTAAAGACACTTCCCTCCACCCATAATAAAACCAACTCAAGATCTGCCAACTTGAAAGCAGAATTAACTTAACCTGACTATGCTGTGAATTCACACTCCTTCTCCTGTGCCCCCAGTGTACCCCACCCCACAAGGCACAAACCTTAGCATTCATCAACAAACACTGTCCATTCTCATCACTGGCAGTAGGTATCTACTATGATGTCATCACATACACTGACTAACAAGCGCTGCACCAGAGCTCCAGGAGAAGCACAGGCTCTTGCAAGCCTTAGCTCACAACATGTTTGTCATTGCATCAGTACAAAACCTAGTTTTATGTGTACAGACACCTTGTTTAATATATGCTGTTGATTCATGAGCATGGGGCTCATGGCCAATAACACTAGCCATGTCTGAGCAAAGAGCATCTAACATACATTTCCCCATAAAGTATACTCCAGCCTTCTTACCCCAAGCATCACTAGACACTTTAGGACTAGGGAGTGGGGGATGAAGGCATTTCAAAGTGCAAAATCACCAACATAAAGCACAAAAATATGAAAAAGCACGAAACTGATCATGAACAGCACACTGAAGTCGGTTTGCTGAAATAAGAAGGCAGCACAGCCTTGTTTGACCTCAAGTGGGAACACACCTATGGAGTGAGTCGATTTTTTCACAGGTTTGTGTGTCTCTGAAAAACTACAAAAGCTCAGAGGGTACATTTAGGGGGTTACAAACACATTGTAGTGAATTAGTGGTTTGCAAATATGAAGTCTGCACAGTGTGGATGGGCTATACTTGCAAAGCACCTACTTCATGTGTGGACCCTATGTGAGATACTCTGTAGGGGTGAAGAGAACAAAGATGAGCCATGTCTATGCGGCCCTGTCCAGAATGCACATAGGCTTCAGATGGGCATGGGGAGAAAGGAACACAACACAGATCCAGACCAAAAATTACGAACTAAAAAAATAAGCCACAGTTTCAAATTGTGATAGTGCTGGGACTGAAACAAACAAACCCAAAAAGGTATGGAGCTAAAAATAATGAAGGGGGCAGGAAAGGGTTTATTTTAGATACCAGGTAGCATTTTTGATAAGATTTTAGAAGCCCAGCAGAGGCAGGGCAGAGGTGGAGAGGGAGGAGCAGCAAAAAGAATGAGAACAATTAGTCTTTTTCCTGGTCCCTTATTTAGGTTTTCTAAATTCCTGCTATGAGTGAGACCATCCGGTATTTTTCTTTTTCTTTCTGGCTTATTTCGCTGAGCATGATCCCTTCCAGCTCCAACCATGTTGCTACAAATTGCATGTGTTTATCTTTTTTTGATTGCTGAGTAATATTCCATTGTGTATAGATACCACATCTTCTTGATTCAGTCATCTAGTTTTGGGCATTTGGGTTGTTTTCATAGCTTAGCTATTGTAAATAGTGCTGCTATGAACATAGGGGTGCAGGTGCCCTTTTGAATTAATGTTTCTTGTAATAAAGTAAAAATCAAAATCAACAAGCAATTATAGACCAGAGACACACTACAGTGGGGGCCAGGAGGAGGAGAAGAGGGATTAGGGTCAGAAAAATGGGGTGGGAATTGTATGGGGAATATAACCAAAATGAAAATGCATACCTTATGCAAAAATGAAAAATGATGTAAGAATTATATAAAATAAAATAATTCATTAAAAAAAGAATGAGAACAAAAGCTTTGCCCTGGGGACAGATGTGCCCCACACCTTTGACTAGTAGGACTGGAGACTACTGTATGGAGACAGGAATCGATGGATAAATTGGATTAGAGAGGAGCCAGGTGTTGGCTGGGCCTTGTAGACCCCACAGGCAAGTGCTCATGCTTATAGGTGCTCATATCAAGTGGGGCAAAGGTCTCCCAGCACCTAACAAGATACTCAAAGGCACACTTGATAGCTCATTAGGACATCTACAAACTACGAAGAGTGTGTTAGTTCAGGACTGAGTTTGATTACATGTAACAAAAGGTCCCAAAATATGGCGGAACAAGATTAGGGTAAAATTTCCTCATTTAATGAGAAATCTTGGTGTGGGCAGTCCCTGACATTAGCTAACTGGCTCAAGGATGTCAAAGTTGAGTGTCTTGAATTCACTAGGTCTTTGCCTCATGGTTGCAAGATTGCTGCCCAACTCCTGTCATCACATCTTAGTTCCAGGTTGAGGGACGTACAAAAGGTATATTTTCCAACTGAGTCTAATCACCTTAAACAGTTTTCCTGGTATTTCTGACTATAATTCTGGTATTTTCTGACCATAGTTCTGTCACATGTCTATCTCTGTGGGGGGAAAAAGATGTCCTGAACAAACTCCACAAATTGGTTTTATGGACCCCATCCTCACCCTAGAGATCCAAGATACCGAGGACTACAAATTCCGTAATGTCATACCACCAAAGGGAGGATTGCTGGGAACTAAGGATGGAGTTAAGCAGCCAGGTTTGGTATATATAACCAGACATGTGGGCCTTGGGGTGTCCTTGGTTTTTTTGCCAGCTTTCAGCATGCTATTGGGGTTCCAGCTCAGCAGAACTGGTAGGATGCATTCACCAATTTATCTCTCTCTCTCTCTTTCTTCCTGAGTTATTCATTTCTTCATTTTCCCCCTTTTGTAAATAAACCCTTTAATAACCTTTTTGTGTGTGACTGCAGTTTAATTTCATTATAAGTCCCTTTTATGTACTTGGGTGAGGATCCACTGTCAGGCCAACCCATTTCACATTGGGGTTGCCCTGTAACACCTCCAGGTGCAAAGGAGGCTGGGAAACATATTCTTTATTGTTGGGTATATTGCTGCCCCTAATATAGTCAGGGTTATAAGGAAGAAGGGGAATTCTGGAGTTGTCCAACAAAGGGTAGTCTCTGTTCATTGGGGATG
Organism: Talpa occidentalis; assembly: GCF_014898055.3. Classification (NCBI taxonomy): domain Eukaryota; kingdom Metazoa; phylum Chordata; class Mammalia; order Eulipotyphla; family Talpidae; genus Talpa; species Talpa occidentalis. Next base: position 28,991,072 of record NW_023601212.1, on the reverse strand, counting down.
AGGGTTCATGTTCCAGTCAATGCCCTGAGGATGACAGAACTACCAGAGATAAAAGGGTATTTGAGGGTATATCTACAGAGTGGATTTACATAGTGGATATGGATTTGGAAAATGATGGGGAAGATCCAACAAGTCAAAATATCTCCAGTTTCCCATTACATCACTGGGGGATAAGCACCTCCCATAAACCAGTAAATGCCTGAAATTCAAAAAATTAACCGTTCCCTTTATCTTAAACAAAAAGATTTACACCATGTTCAGTCCTAACTTAACCATGTTCAGTCCTAACATTATATTTTGAATTTGTTGGTTTGGGGCTTTAGTCAGTTATTTAACAAGTCCCTAAGTCTTGGGGAATGTAGCATGGGGTGGGAATAAGAAAATACCTAAAGCAGGTCATTGCTTTAGGTCCCAGAGAGAAACAAGGGAACAAATACCAGCCTGCAGAGAGGAGAAAGATTCTTCTGAGGAAGAGACACTTAAGCTATGGATCAATGGGATTCAATTAAATATCAGAATGGAGAAGAGAGCAAGAGAATTCTAGCCCCAGAATCCTTTGCAAATGTCAACAAATGGAAGTTAAATCAGGGCAGGTGCCAAGGCTAAGTCATAAGGGGAGCAAAGAGTCCATTTTAGTTGTCTTTGCTAATTCATCAGGAATTCAAACCTATTGAAAAGCGTCTTGATTTCCTGGCTTCTTAAGACAATTTCTGAACATATGCCCATGCTAGGGCTTTGAGCTGCTCTTGTATGCACTGCACTTTATGTCCTTTGAGCTGAAGATTTACCAGCTAAGCTTAAAGGGCAGATAGGAAAGCAGCCTACTGTGTGGCTTGGCTCAAGCCTGGAGCAGGTGGCTCTTCCCCTGTGTGGGACAGAGAAATCTAATCCCCTCTGCTCGCCCCTGCCAATTCTGCTCCTCCCACCTGCTGGGCCCTTTCCCTGTCTATAAACAGGTAGACACCTGGCACAGCAGATGTACCCAGTGACCACAGCACAGAGGTCCCCAGGCGTCTCTATGTGTGCCTCCTCTACCCAGCTGCCAGAGAGGACTTTCCAACTATAGATCCCATCATGCCAAACCTCCAGTGGCTTCCCAAAGGAACGAAGTCCAATCTTTTTAGCCTCACTTAAAGAGTCTCCCCAGTCAAGTTCAGCCTAACTTCAGATTCACCCCCCACATTCATCTCCTGGTCTCAAGCCACACTAAGGTATTCGCCACTCAGTAAACATGCCAAGTTCATTTCTGGCCTCTGTGGCCTCCTCCTGGTCTGCCATCCTCACCCTGCTCTTCTCATCTGGCACTTTCAGACCCAGATCTTATGTCACCTCCTCTGAGAAGCCTCCCATCATCATGGGGTGACATCATTATTCTTGCAAATATCTATTAACATATCTGTCTCTCCTGCTGTACTGTAAGCTTCCTTTACAGGGACAGTGATCACTAGTGCAAACTCTCAGCTTCTTGCATAGTGTCTGGCATATCCTAGGGGCTCAAAATCCCTTCCTTTGTGATAACCTCAGACCCAGGGACCATGGATGGCTTTGCAGTCTGCATTAGCATCTGTCATCCCTTCTGTGACTGCTCTAATGACTCCCTCAGGTGCCCGCCCTCCCAAACTAGGGAGATGTTTCCTCGTAGTGCTCCTCCTAGACTGTGGCAGCTGGTTCTGTTTCAGTCCCTTCTTCCCACAAAAAAATGCTCCAAGAACCTGAGTTCTTAAGCTTTTTTTTTTTTCTTGAAGTCCCCATAGAATGAGAAGCTGCTGGACCAGTAGGTAGCTCAGGATGCTGCAGAGGGGTCATAGCGAATCTGGGACTCTCTGTCCCCCACATCACCCCTCTTATGACTGTTACATTTCAGGGCCTGGGTGGGGTGGAGAGGCTATGCACTGATGCAAAGAATAGGCTGGTTCCCCTCAGCCTTTCCCACCCTCCCTGGCCCATGAAGCCAGATCCAGGGTGGAGGGAAAAGGCCCTCTCTTGTTCCCCAGACCCTCAGGCTATTGTGCCGTGTTCTCCTTCCTCTCCACCATTCTTTCCTTGCTGTTTTCCTCTACACACAGACGCTTCATCTCCTTCTCCTTTGAAAGAAGACTCAGCACGTTCTCCCTCTGCCCCGACAGGTGTGGGGGTGACCCTGGCCGCTGGGGGCCCTTGCTTTGATGCTGCAGCTTTATGGAGTGTCATTTGTATTCCATCCTTCCCTCTCCCTCTTGCCCAGTGTGTTTTGATGAGCTTCTCTCTGCACTCATATTGTCTCAGTCGTTAACCACCCATTTGCAAGTCTGTAATTTACTTTTGATCATTCATTTTACGAGGCGCACAGGGTAAAAAGCCAATTCTGTTCTTCCCTTCTTTTTCCCTACTTCCTCAGTCTAGTTTGCAGCTAAAGATTCTCTCCAAGCTCTCCAAGTCCCCTTCCCTGTTGCCTTATCATCTCATGGACAAGCATGTGCTGTCTTGACCTTCCTGGGAGAGATTTTCCTTCTGCTTCGCCTTCTGATGTGGTTCATTAGCTCATTTTTTTCCCCTTAGGGATTAGCTTCTCTGGGAAATGGAGTAGTTGGTGGAGGCAATTATTTGTGGGTCTATTGATATGATAACCCCTATTGACAGCGGGGGGGAATCGCTGGCAGAACTGATACGATTGCACTAAACCCCCAGGAGGAGGAGTTACAAGCCGAGGCCCAGCACTGCCTTCCTGAGCTGACATTTCACAGCCATTTTTCGTTCAGCAGGAAACAGCTTCAGCCCAGGATGAGAAAGCAGCCGCCTGCCAAACAGGGACTCTGAGTATCTGGCTGTATTTTCCTCCTTCCCATGGTCATCAGAATTTTCAGTGAATATAACCAAAATGAAAATGCATACATTGCGCAAAAATGAAAAATGATGTAAGAATTATATAAAATAAAATATTTTTTAAAAAAGAATTTTCAGTGAATAAAACCAGCTGCCTCTCTCTTATCAGAAGCAAGAAGAGTTGGTGGCCAGAGAGGATCAGACTTATTAAGCCCAATTTCAACTGATCTTCCTGGGTTTCCTTCATTTCTTCTTTTTTGTCTTGGGAAACAAATACTTAACCTAATGCAGAAATTAGCACTCCCATTATTCCTCATTGCAGGGACCTTCTAGAAACCTACCCAGCTGGTGTGGTCACGGGAAACCTAGGGGGCCTGCAATGGACAGATTAAGTACTATGTGACCCCTGGACCCATACAGACACTCCTCTGACCCCCAGGTTCTCTCTCCCTTCCCTCCCCACCCCCATTGCTTGTAATGGCTCTTAGGGTCATTCAGGCAATCATATACTTTATGGATTTCCTTGTAATGTCCAACCCTGCAACTTTTGAAAATGAAAGGAAACACTAATAATAGGCACAAAGGACAAATAGTTTAAACCTGAACTGCTCCAGGTCACCCTACTTCCATGTTCCATTCCTAAGGCTGAGTCTTCATGTAAAGGGAAAAGGTGAGGGGTCCCTCCCCCTCCCAAGTGTGCACCAGAGAAAAGAATGGGTATTTATCTTCACTTGAAGTTCAAACTGGGTTTTCCCATAAAAATAATGACACAGGGTCTCCCCGGTGGTACAGCGGGTTGAGCGCAGCACTGTGAAGCTGTCTGTAGCCTCTGCAGCATGGGTTCGATTCCCAGCCAGCCAGGGAGAGACCCACATGGAGCAGCAGACCTCTCCTGTCTTGCCCATTGCTCCCCTCAGCAGTGTCTTTGGTCTGTCTACCTGTTCTGTTCCCGACTCTGTCTGGTGAATCCTCTCATTCTCCCATGCCTCTGGCCTGTACCCTAGTTCTTGTATAAAAGTAAATAAATCTTAAAAAAAAAATAATGACACAAATGTGGTTAGACTGGATAGTCCATTGTGGGCTGGGGGGGGGTGGGGAGGTTCAACTATTCCCTCGAACATGGCACCACCGTCTCCTGTGACAGAAGGGTTCTTTTAACTGTGTTTCAGATCCTTAAGTTTGTCCCAAGTTTTTTGAAAAACCCACTGTGGTCCATGGCTGGAGCCATGTACCCTTGATTCAATGAGCTGAAGGGAAACTGTCCAAACACATAATTTCGGTGAAGGGCTTTCTTTCTTCACCTTCCCAGAGAGCCACAGACACTGCAGGTAAAGGTCTGAGGTGCAGTTCTGAGCGGCTCAGGGGAAGAGTTCCCATTAGGAAGTCGTGCTCCACAGACCCCTTTTGATCTGGGGAACCCAGCACCAAGACTTTCCCCCCAAGATAAGAGCCTAAGAGTACCTTGGGGCCCTAAGCACAGCTGCAATAAGTCTTAGAGGAAAGCATCAAAATTTTAAACAAAGCAAGCAATTTATTCTCAAGCCCTCTTTTTTTTTGGTGAGGCCACACAATCTTTTGAAAAAATTAGTAAATCTAGCATATCTTCACTGCAAGTTAGTATACCTGAGTCAAAAAAAATAAAATTCTTGGGCCTCCCTGGTGGGGCAAGGGGTTAAGATGCAACCTATGAAGCTATCCACAGCCACTGCAGCACAAGTTCGATCCCAGGCCAGGAAGCAACCCACATGGTGCAGCAGACCTCTCCTGCCTTGCCCACTGCTCCCCTCAGCAGTGTATTTCAGTAGGTCTGCCTGTTCTGCTCCCCACTCTGTCTCTGGTGGATCCTCTCACCCCACCCCCATACACACCTCTGGTCTGTACCCCAGTTCTTGTATGCATAAATAAGTAAATCTTTAAAAAAATTCTTTGAAAAACATTTCAATTAAATAAGCTTTCCACAGGGACTGAGAACATTGTGAGTCTGATGGCCACAAAACACAAATTTGTGGATTCACTGGCCTGTCCTAAAACTTCCACAGCCAAACCAATAGGCTACCCCAAGGGTTAGTTTTCACTGTCCACATGATCTGGCCTATTCCTCTGTGTGTCCTTCCTCCCCATAGTTCCAGGGCAACTTCTCCCCTTGGCTCTTGCTAGTTGACCTCAAACAGAGAGCTGATTCAGTCCTGCAGCATCTGGGTGCATCACTCTCAGCACAGAGCTAGTACCCATGTCCAGGACCCCAGGCAAGCTGTGCCCTGGTGACTCAACCTCCTCATGATCCCAACCACACGGGACTCTTCCACCTGCAATCCTGTCGCACTTAGAGACACCCTTCCCTGGTCTCTTCCATTTCAATATACATGCTTCAAGCAAGGCCAGCTCCATGAAAAGTTCCTTGTATGGAGTGAAATATTAGCAATTCCATATAAACAAACCTAATTTATTTCTCCTTTCCCCTTCCCCTCTCTCATCCTGCTAGATCACTAGTGTTAGACAAGGCAGAGGAGCACCCCAGTTCTTTTATGCACAGTCTCTGATTTTTTGTTGAAAAACAACTGCCATCCAGAGTAACCACACATATACTAACTACTTAGTATGGACAAAAGAGTGCCTTGTGGAAACTTATGCTAAATGACAATACCTGTGTATTCTAATTGGTAATGATTATTCAGCAGCTGGGCCCTGGGTGAGTAGCAGGCTCCCAGAGCAGCAGACGAAGGGCTCTAACTTCTGGTTCAAGGCAGAGAAAAGTGGAAAAAAAGAAAAAGAATGAGCAAGTGGAATGAACCGTGTAGACACTGAAAACTTGATTAAACAAGAGGCCCAGAGACTGAGACCTGAAATGCTATTCTTGTTCCTTGCTGGAATCCTGAGCATTTGTGCAAAGTTTAGAATATACCAGTTCTTTGCTGGGAGCTCACAAATAAGGCAAAGTCTCCGCCTCTGGGAGTTTTCCCAGTGTGGCCTGGGAAACATGTGGAAATAGCAAAAGCTGATTCATTATAAGAGGGTCTGTAACATAGAAATAAAAAACCATGTGGATAAGAGTATAATGACTTCAGCCTCCCTGGTGGCGCAAGGGATTAAGCACCACACTATGAAGCAATCCGCAGCCTCTGCAGCACAAGTTCTATCCCCAGCTGACCAGGGAGCTACCCACATGGTGCAGCAGACCTCTCCTGACTCGCTTGCTGCTCCCCTCAGCAGTGTATTTCAGTCACTCTGACTGTTCTGCTCCCCACTCTGTCTCTGGTGGATCCTCTCACCCCCCCCCCACCCCCGCACCTCTGGTCTGTGCCCCAGCTCTTGTATGCATAAATAAACAAATCTTAAAAAGAAAAAAAAGAATAAGGCGATAATGAATTCTTCCTGGGAGAACCAAGGAAAACTTCACGGAACAGAAAACATTTGAGCTGAGTCTAAGTGATGAGTAAGCGTTTGCCAGGTGATAAAACAGGGAAGAATATTTCACGTCAAGAGAACAGTTTGTGCAACAGCAACAGAGTAGGACAGAACCAGAAACTAGATAAAAAACTAGATCTGCTTAGTCAGGGGAACAGACAAGCAGAAGGAAAAAGTCCAGGTTAGATTGAGGGATGATCAGATGGAATGAGAGAGACAATCTAGGCAGAGAAAAAAAGGGAGCAGGAACAAGATGGTTTCCCAATGCCAAACCACCAGGAATAATGATAGCTCAGCAAGGTGTCTCCAAGCCAGGCCTGTGGTCTCCTTTGAAATCTGGCTGCCAGGAAGAATTTTATGAACCCTCAAGGGTAAGGTTCTTGCCTATATCCCTCCAGGAGCACAAAGTATCTCAGGTAATAATAACTGTCCTTAGAGCACATTTGCTAAATCTCCAATATATTTTAAACATGCAGGAGACCTGGGAATGTAAGGTCAAAGGCCTGGTATGAACAAGCAGTCAGGAGATGGGTGTCTATTTTAAAAATGTCTATTATTCTTATCTGTTTGTCTGGTTTAGTAATATATCTCATAAATTTATTTTTAAAGATTTATTTATTTATATAAGAGCTGGGGTGCAGGCCAGAGCGCAGGATGGTGAAAGGATTCACCAGAGACAGAGTGGGGAGCAGAACAGGCAGACGGACCGAAAACACTGCTGAGGGGAGCAGCGGGTGAGACACGAGAGGTCAGCCGCGCCATGTGGGTTGCTCCCAGGCTGGCCAGGAATCAAACCTGTGCTGCAGAGGCTGTGGACAGCTTCACAGCACTAAGCTCAATCCTCTGTGTCACGAGGGAGGCCCCTCTCATAAATTAATCTTACTTTTTCCCCCTTACCTTCTTCAATAACATCCCAGGGAAAAAACAAAATATTAAAATAAAAAACCCTAAAACCTCCCCCTCAAAGGTGTTCTACATAAACTCATGTAGACTGTGCATGGTATGTATTGCCTGAAGGCTGTATTTCAGGCCTCCTTGGAGAGCAGACTTCAGAAAAACATGCATATATTTCACATTTTTATGTGTGTGTACCTTTGAACCCCAGGAAAAAAGGGGGAATTATTCAATGTTAAAGTTGAGAATAATAATTTTGATGGTTTTTGCAACTATGTTTTCCTATGCTTCACATACTGTCTCCTGCACAATGCTAGTCCTCGTTGCCCAAGACATTAAGTGTCTCTTTTCTAAAATGTAAAAAAGAGGAAAAGAACGAGGGAGAGTGGTCTAAGGACCTCATTGCCTCCCGGGGGCCATGGTCTCCATTCCTTGAAGTGCTGATACTGCATGTGATGTTCCCTATGGCAAACAATGGGTGATCCACTTCCCCCTACTCCACCAACTTCCCTCACAGGGTCTGCTCTCAGGGAGTGATCAGGCTTCCAGGCAGACTGGGTCCCTCCCCAGTGCAGGCAACATCTTATTTCTTATATTGGCATTTTCCTACTATTTGGTCTCAGACTCCCTATCCCATCTTCGAAATAATTAAAGGCATCAAAGACTGTTTTGTTTATGTGGATTGATATCCATTGATATTTACCATATTAGAATTTATAATTGATAAATGTTTAAAATAAGTGTAAATTTGTTCTAAAAGTATATTAATAAACCCAGTGCATGATAGCATAAATAACATATTTTTAATGAAAAATAGCTAAATGTTCCAAAACAATTTTGTGAGACAAGCGGCTTTAGTTTACAGTTTTGTAAACCTCTTTAATATACGGCTTAATAGAAGACAGCTGGATTTTCATCTCTGCTTCTACATTCAATCTGTTGTGATATTTGTTTGGTTGAAGTATATAAAGAAAAATTAGACTTTAATTATACAGGTATGTAATTTTTTTTTTTAAAGAGGGAAGGTTTTCCTTTTCAGGTAATTGTGAATATTTTTTCTTTGGTATTCTAAAACTTGCAAGTGGTGCTTTCTTCAAAGCTTAGCTGTAATGTGGAATCATAAACCAAGTGAATGATCTATTCATATTCTATTACACTAAAATCCACTGATTTACCTTGTTCTTTGAGTGGGTCATTTACCCATGCATAATTTTATAACAGCCTGCCTTGGTCATTTGGAAAATGTTGGTTCTCTAAATTAATACAGATCTTCCAAATGTTGACTATATAGTGTCAAAAACCACATTGTTATTATCACCACTGATTCCATAAGTGAAGTCTTTAAATATTTGGGAAACTGATGGTAGCAGATACAGATTTTTTTCCAAAATCCTAATTTTCATTTGAAAGCTCAAATTTTATCACTGGCAACAAATACTGTCAGTTGTTTTCCTTGAAGTGATTCATTTCATTCATTTTGGGGGAATTATCTGCCTAGCATAGAAGTCTGAATAACCTTACTTTGATAATTGTTCTTTAGAGCAGAAATAGTATCCTGTAAAATGTAATCCTTCATCTTACTACCCAAATGATCACACAAACTTTACACGTCCTTTGCATTGAGATAACCACCATAATACTTTAGAACAGAAGTGCATCAGGAGTGTTTATTGTATGCTTCCCATTTTGTCCCAGAGAAAATTTACTTTATTTGTTTTTTATTCATCTGATACTTAATAGGTAATTGTTGCATTAGGCAGTACGCCTCCTGGTATTTTTCTAAGACTTAATGTGATTTTTTTTGGTATCAGTTTTTAATTTAAAGATTTATTTATTTATGCACACAATTGTGGTATAGGCCAGAGGTGCGGGTGAGGGTGAGAGGATTCACTAGAGACAGAGTGGGGAACAGAACAGACATATCTATTGAAATAGACTGCTAAGGGGAGCAGCAGGCAAGACAGGAGAGGTCTGCTGTGCCATGTGGGTCACCTCCCTGGCCGAGGATGGAACTCGTAATCCAGTGGTTGCAGATAGCTTCATAGTGCTATGCCTTACCCTTGCGCCACCAGGGAGGTAATATGGGGATTACAATTCTGAATATGATTTGGGGGTACAGACATCCTTCAGCTGTGTGTTTCCACACCACACCCCCCACCAAAGCACCAACAATCCTCCACCAGGGTCTCCTTCCCCCTTTACTTCCCTCCCTCACCCTCTCTTTTTTTTTTTTTTTAAGTTTTATTTATTTATTTATACAAGCACTGGGTACAGTCAGAAGCATGGGAGGATGAGAGAATTCACCAGAGTCAAAGAGGAGAGCAGAGCAGGCAGACTGATGACATACACTGCTGAGCGGGGCAGCGGGCGGCAGGAGAGATCTGCGCGCCATGTGGGACCCTCACCTGGTGGCAGGGGATTGAACCAGCGCTGCAGAGGCTGTGGGCAGCTTTGCAACCCAGCACTCAAATGCTGCGCCACCTGGGAGGCCCTCTCACCCTCTCCTTCTGGTGGCCCAATTATGTAGTTCGATTTTAGGGCTTATACTGACATAGTTTTGTCGGTTCTTTCTTTTATTTCTGTATATTCCATAAATCCATGAAATAATCCATTATTTGTCTTTCCTTTTCTGACACCCATGCTAAAATACCAGGCAAGTATGCTTATGAAAAAACTATAATAATAATGTAACTAGTCTAATTAGGACACATATATAATGAGTATTAAGGGTTGACATTAAGTTAATAACAACCTTATCTTGGAAAACACAGCTGGAAACCCATTTGCCTCACTCACAATTATGAGTTCTTGGTTTTCTTTCCTGAGTACACATGTAAGCTTGAGATGCCTTGGCTGCTATAATCATTGTATTCAGCCTCTGGGAGATTTCTGCAATGTTCCCACTCCTTGCATTGAATCATGAGTATAATCAAGAATGTCCATTCATCTCCATTTCCAATAAATTGTCCCAAATTTTAAATCTTCCATTTACTGTTATATAACTTGAGTGATTAACTTAGTGACCCTGTGCCTCAGTTTCTTCATTTGTTAATAATGGTTCTACCTCACTGTAGAAAATAGTTGTAAAAAATTAAGTGAATAACAATATACTTCAAAAAATGCCTGATACAGCATAAGAACACAAAACAAATTAGCTATTACCACCGTTTTTATCATTATCAATATTACTTTGCCTAAATGTGCTGCTCCTACACTTTTTCCTACAGGGCTATAATCTCCCTATTTTACACCTTCTGGAAAACCTAACAGAGCCATTAGTAGTTGTCTCTTTATCCTGTTCTACACTTGAGGTATATGAAAAGCTATAGAAAAATAGTTTAGGGCCTCCCCTGGTGGCGCAGTGGTTGAGCACTGGGCTGCGAGGCTGCCTGCAGCCTCTGCAGCACCAGTTCGTTCCCCAGCCGCCAGCGAGGGTCCCACAAAAAAAAAAAAAGAAAAGAAAAATAGTTTATATAATGTAAGCCAATAAAACTACCTTATATCAAAATAAAATATTATACAATGTAGAAGAGTTTACTATTTTTTTCTTGTAATTTCCATTTATCAACTTCCTTGTTCTATTCTCACCTTTCCTTGACCATACCCTTCTGCTGTTGAACTCTCTTATTTCTTCTTTATTCTCAATCTTCAAATGTGCCTCTACAAATATCTCCATATTTGAGTTCCGTCCCATTTGTGTTCAAACAGCATTTAAGGAAAGAACAAATTTATCCTTGTCATTCTTATTGACTTTGTGGTCAGAGTTGGTATCTTGAGCGATTGATTTTTGTTTGTTTATAGTTTTGATATACTGCAGTTCAGTAATTTTCCAGAAGGACAAAGGGCTTATGGCAGATGGTGGGTTTCCCGTCTGATCAAACACAAACTCAACTCTCTTGTTGGAAACATTGATGATTCCCACAAGAGTATTTTGGAAAACAAGAAGAATATGTCATCACCCCATTTGACAAGGGGCTGATTGGTCCTTTACCCATATAGGCCCTTTGGTGAACAAGGATCTAGGAAGAAAGATCAAAGGCTTCTGGTTAATAAACAACTTAATGTCCAAACTCCTAGAGCTAATGACTACTCTCTTCCCATACCAAGGTAGCAGCTCTGAAAAATATTTTCCCTACTTATTGCTACCTATGGGGTCATTCCAAATTGACTTGACTGGAACCTTCTACTTTTTGTCACTTCTCTATTCTCAGTATTTTGATTAGTTAAATATTCTTACTGTTTATATCATCTTTTTCCAAGATCACTTACAAAACCCTCCTTTATTTGGATCTAAAACTCATTTCCCTTAATATTTTGAATGTTGCTCATGCCTGCCAGTCCCACAACTGGACTCATCTGAGGTTTAGAACAATTAAAGACATCAAGGAACTTAAATATAAGGCAACCATGTAATTTATCATCCAAATCAGAATACTTCTGAAATTACTAACCCAGGACTTTCAGTGTAAATTGGAACTGTCCTGAGTAACCCAGAAAAAAGTGTTCTTATATGATTATGGCTACTGCTATTCCCTGATAATATAAAACAAGGTCTCTGCAATTGAGCTCTCTTAGTCTCTGATGACTTTGGACTAGCATTTGGGGCAATTTAGTGAAATGTGCATTCAAGACCTCAGTGTAATTATGTTTAAGTCTGCCCCATTTCCAGTCCACTTATCTATAATTAACTCTCTGCTGACCCCATGTGGTGCATGATGATTTCAATAGTTTTTGAGCAAAAACACCCTCCTAAACTCCCATTCCTCATTCTGAAAAAAGGATCAATAAGGTGAAATTAATAACTTCGTGGGGAAGAGGAAAGAAAGCAATGATTTTGAATTCCAAGATCATTCTCTTTTTGATTGACTTAAGCATACTTTTTACTCCTTTACCTACCCTTTTTTTCTCAATACAGTCATCTTTGTCCTGCTGATAATTCCACTCCCAACATACAAATGGGATTGGGGGTTGAAGGTCTGAACCAGACCTTCATGGAATTATGGACCATGGAATCACAGTGGACCATGTGAAGGCAACTGTAAATTCTGGATCAGCTCTGAGATGGAGCAATTGTGAGTGTGTCAGGGAAGCCCTACAAGCAGACAATTGACCAAAGGTAGAAGATGGATTGTGGATGTGTGTGGACCAATATGCTGTCACTGCCAGAAACTGGATGGCATGGGCCAGGTAGGAAGGAGTTGAGCAGGAAGATGGTAAGGCAGGAAGTGAGCAGGAGCAGAGACCTTGTGGAATATTTTCACATGCAATAATTTTCAGAAGGCCAATGAATGAGACAGAGAAAGCAAGAACTTCAGGACCCGAGGGAGTAACCACAAATATTGGGCTGTTGGAAAAGTGATGACTTTTATTCTATCTTTTTCAAGCAACCTAATAGTCTACCTAAGAGAGGCACCACCAGGTTCTACCATCACATTGGCTTGTCTTGTGAGTACCTGGAGATTAAAAGGGCAGTATCCCCAAGGGACAAAAAACTAGATACACCTTTAAAGCACTTGATGAGAAAATACCAAAATCACATCTAGGTCTCCCAGCCCAAGAACTGAGCTCATATAGAATCAAGCCTTCCATGTGTCTATGAAAAATAACTAAAAAACAAAGTGATTATTCCTATCTGCATGTGATTCATTATTCAGCATTAGGACCCAATGCATCCAGGACCCAAAGAACAGAGAAAAGGAAGCCAATCAGCCCTGCTCTGACTGCCTTTCTCTTCCAGAACTCTCCGGTCTCCCTCCATTTGACTTGGCTACTTTAAGTGCTTGAACCCAGATGTTGATGTTTGCCCTCTAAATCTTGGTCTTTAGGCCTCATGGAAAATAGCTTATTTGTGAATGGCTAATAGTACACCTGCCAGATTGCAAATATGGCCAAGATCCTTCTGTTAGTTCCTCGCATTCAAAGAGCCTTATTTTTCTTCAAGTACTATCTGAGATGTCTCTGTGGATTAGTGTTTATATGCAGCAAATGCTGCAGTTACTTAATAATGTCAAGATCGTTGAGCCTCCCTAATGAAAGAGATACACAACATCAACTGTCATTTTAAACAAACATGCAATCAGGATAGCAGTGCTGGAAATATGATCTGCCTAATTTCATGGAGATGATGCAGAAACCAGGCTGCCTTTACAGTGTTTTCTCTGGCGAGCTCCATTTCACAGGATTTCAGGGGGGAAACGGTGGATTTTCACAAGAACCGCAAAATTGTCAGTTCTGTGAAAAAGAAATTGCTTTAACAGCTGGAATCCAGGAGGACAAATAGGTGCACTGATTATATCTTCATTGTTCACCAGAGCCACAGCACTCAGCAAGTTGTAATTATGCTGTGAAGAGCTCAGTTCTGATAGTCAAGTCTTTCCCCATGTGAATATAAACAGCATTATTGTATTTGTTATCAAAGGCTTGCAGCCAATCCTGCAGCATGCATGCGTGTGCAGGCTCATGCACACACACACATACACACACACACACACATGCACACATGCATACCATATGCAAACCTATAGAATGGAGCTCTGGCATGTTTTACCCAGAGTAGAGCCATGGATACATTAGCCTGTCATGCAATCAAGTTTTAGCACAGAGGTGACTGATCCTACTCAGTGGACTCACTGGCAAGGTTATGCAGAGGGAATAAAGGAACTAGGGAGTGGGGTAGAATCTAAAGATGTGCACAAGTGAGTTAGGAGCTTGGATGATGCAAACTGATAGGGAAACTAAAGGCGGCAACGTTTGGAGACACCACCAGCTGAGCTTTGCATAATGTCTCTTTGCTGCCTCTAAACAGCTTTTTGACACACCATTCAGCAAGTGGCACATTCATGCTGGGCTCGTTTGTCATTGATAGGCCTCCACACACAGATCTGGGGGTGTTTCATTGGCCACTGAGCCTTGATTTCAACTATCCCTTGGATTCCTAAAATCTTTACTCTTCTAAACACTTGGCAGGCAGCACCTCTAGGTATTTCTGCTCCCCTCTGCTTTCCAGAACACAGACCCTCTTCACAGGTAAACATTACCAGTCTTGACTAGGAGCAGCTACCCATCTGACCAAGGCAACCTATCTCAGGGTATTATTAAACCCTATGAAGTGACAAGATTGCAGGGCTACATCCCCAGAAGAGTCCCAGAGTGTTCCCTTCCAAAGATGACAGTCCTTCCATCTATCCATTGTAATGATTTGTGCACTGAATGTCAGCCAATAAATCAAATGTAGCTTGATATGGCTGGGATTTGGAGTTCCCAGTGTCTTTGGCTTTGACCTGGGGTGGGGGTGGAGTCCACAAAGCCTGTATGGAATTTGCTTTGGGACTGCCTTTTCCCCCTAACAATATTTCTTCCATCCTTTTGCTCATTTAAAGACATTGCTCCTATTTGAAGGAAATAGAAGAAAATAGAGAAACATATAGACTGAGCACTTATAGGCTTAATTTGAATTCATGTTAATAGTTATATCTAATATGATAAATCATGAGATAAGTCTCATAATTTTGAAACAGTAATAGAGGATGCATTCAAAGTAAATTATATGAACAACAAGGCAGACTGCAAGAGAAATCATCACTGCTATTCCTTAACCAAAGACAGAAATTCACCATAAAGCAAAAGCCAGAATAGTTGGAGAGAAAGGGTTTTTGTGTTCTCTTAAAGATATTGGACCTTAAATATTTGAAAAGTGTTGAAGAACTTTTATAATTTTAATGGTTGTGTATCAATAAAGATGAAATATTGATAAGGGATAAATGAATTGGATCTGGCTAGATATAGCCCCCCTGGTCTCTACCCACACCTACAAAAGAAAGACTAAGATAAAAAGAGAAAGAGAAGGTGACTCCAAGATGGAAGATTCAGATACAGTAGTGGTGTTTCAAGTCCATTAGCACAATCAGAGGAAGACATTTATATCTTAAGACCAAGGGCATCTGTGGAAGCAAAAGCATGCTGAGGTCATAGCCAGTAATACAATAAATGACTCAGTAGAGAATAGAGTTTTTTAGTATCTGACAAAGAGCATTGGATGTACAATTAAAAGGAACAAGTCCTGGTTCTGAAGCTGCCAGTGATTGCCATGTTATTCTGAACACTTGATTTTCCTTTGCAGAGGAAGAAAAGATTGCATTAAATGATAATGATGTGCCTTACAGCTGTAAGAATTCATGGTGAACTTGACCACACATGTGTCTGTAGCAATATGAGCAGAAATCAACTTGCTGCCCAAATAGGGTTGAGAAAGGAGGACAGCTAAGACCACAGACTATGCTGATAGTGGACTGAGGAATTAGAAGAAACTAAAGGAAAATGAAGGCAGCTCTGCTCAGGAAGGAATGCATGGCTCATTCAAATGCTTTGGCACCTCAGTGATTGAGTATATTTAAGTTTCAGGTGATCTGACTGTACATACAGAGAAGGTCCAATGTCATCAACCTCGTTGCTTAATTTCTAAATTCCTGTCATAGCTGTTATAACTTTCAGAAAAGGGGTTGCCACACCTTTTGGAGATATGTCCAATCCTTTCCCTAGGTCTTAATTGAAAAGAGAAATAAAGGATGCCATGAAGATGACCAGAATTCAGATAGAAGTGGTGCTGGAATGTTTGCTCAGTTCTAAAACAAGTTGCTTCCCGGGAAGCCAATTTCACTTAAAAATTTGTTCCCTTGGGGGCCTCCCCAGTGATGCAAGAAGTTAAGTGTCAGCACTATCAAGCCATACACAGCCACTGCCCCATGAGTTTGATCCCTGGCCAGGGAGCTAACTCACATGGCACAGCAGACCTCTCCCGTCTCTTCTGCTGTTCCCCTCAGCAGTGTATTTCAGTAGATCTGCCTATTCTGCTCCCCACTCTATTTCTGATGAATCTTCTTACCCCTTCTCCTGCCCCAGGATCTCTGGCCTGTACCCCAGCTCTTGTATACATAAATAAATAAATCTTTAAAAAAAATCTGCTCCCTCTCTTCACACCCACAAAAAGTCTTTTCCCTAGGTCTTACCAGTGAATCTCAACCAATCTTTGCAATAATTAGTATACCCAGAGCTAGCACATGGAGTGCAATACTGGCTGGGCTGGGTGGGGTGGAGGCATGAAAGGAAGAAGCAAAGATAAGAACAAGAAATCTGCCTTCACTTAACTTCATGATCCCATTAGAAGATACAGATATAAGAGAATTCCATTTCCTTTGTAACTTTGATGGAGGCATTGACCATTTTTGCTATAAAATTCTCTGATCTCTATAACCAAGAGGCAAGTGCCTTCCCTGCCTCTCAGATTAAGCATTCCAGTGTAGGTAAGGGCAGGAGGATGGGATGGAAAATGTAATGTAGATTCTGGATATCAGTTTCAAAGATCCTTGGCTTAGTAGGCAAGTAAGCAGCACAGAATTGGGGGGCAGGGAGTAGAGTTAATGTTAATAACCAGAGCCTAATTGTAAATTCCACAAGGTCCAGAATTCATGTGAACATGCTCAGGTCTATTTTCAAGAGTATGGAGGTTGTGCTGTCATCCATGGGCCCATCCACACTCTGAAGGAACCTGAGTTTGGCTTAATGCTCTGCTGTCATTGTTTTGAAACTCTTAACTCTTGAACAAAGGGCCCTGCATTTCCATTTGGCATTGGGCCCTCAAATTTGTCTCTGATTCTGACAAGACTCAAGGGCAAAATATACCATCAGTCTTAACAAGGGATCTGACATCCTAACCCCTGGCTGAAATAGCCCTTTATACTGGTCAGTTTTCTTTCATGTCTGGTTTCTTTATTTTGCTTCTCCAGCTCAATTCTTTTAATGTCTTTTCTACATGTCTTCGTGTCCAAAGTCTTTATAACTTTCTTCATAAAGATCTAAATTTCTACCCATTATAGAATAGTGTGGACTTTAGAGCTTTTGAGGTACAGATGCTGAAGATTTTACAGACCCATAAAAGTCTGAAGATACTGTGAGGGCACCAGTGGGTCTAAAATACTCAGGGGTGGGGACACAAGCATTTGGCAGACTTGTCAATAACAGAAAGAAAGTCAAAGAGGAGATGAGTTCTTTGAATGAAATATCAAAAGCCTCCTCTAAGACCTCTTCTGTCAAGGACATTATAGGCTATGAGTTGCTAAAGCAGTCAAAAATTGAAGAAATAATTACAATATTGAACAAAAAATCATCTATAAAATCACTCTTGAAAGAAATAGAATAGGGTCATGACTAAGGATCTGACTTTGTCAGACAACTGGGTTCAAATCCCAGCTCTATAATCCACCAAGGAAGATTCCTCAACCTCTATTAGTTTTTTTATTGTTATCATTACAGCAAAACAATCTACCACAAACCCACTTAAAAAACACATATCTGCAGCTACCCTAGTGGCGCAAGGGGTTAAGATACAGCACTATGAAGCTGTCTACAGCCACTGCAGCACCAGTTCAATCCCTCACCAGGGAAGTGACCCACATGGCCCAGCAGACCCTTCCTGTCTCGCCCGCTGTTCCCCTCAGCAGTGTATTTCAGTCAATCTGCCTATTCTGCCCACCACTCTGTCTCTGATGAATCCTCTCATCCCCCATACCTCTGGCCTGTGCCCCAGCTTTTGTATGCATAAATAAATAAATCTTTAAAAACAAACAAACAAAAACCCCCACATATTCATTATCTCCCAGTTCTGTGTGTTAGGAACCCCAGCGTGGCTTGCCTGAGTCCCTACTCAGGTTTCACAGGATGCAATCATTTGAGGCTCCACTGAGGAAACCCTAATTGAAGTTCATTGCGTTGTTAGCAGTTTGCATCCTTGCAGACATGAGACTGAAGGCCTCTGCTTCTCATTGGCTTCTGGCCAGAGACCATGGAGAGGTCCAAGAGTTTCCCTCATCCGGCCCTCTCCATAGGCAATTCGTGGCTATTTACTCCTTTCAGACCAGCATCAGTCTCTTTCGCTCTAGTCTGCTCAGATGTCTCACATAGTAGAGCAAAATCATAAGACAGCCAGCCCATCACCTCTGCCACCTTCCGCTGGCAGAGACAGTCCATGTCCCACCCACAGCTGAGTGGAGGAAATGATATAGGTGTAACACCAGGGGACAGACATCATAGGGCGGTCCTAGAATTCTCCCTACCACAGTTCACTCTCTACAATTTCAATAGAAAATAATATATAAAATCACTTCTGAAAGAGATAGAACAAAGATTTGTTTAAGAATATAGACTTGTGTCAGGCATCTATCCAGAGTTCAAGTCCCAGCTCTTCAATTTTACTGAGGGTTTCCAAACCTCTCTATTTTACTTTCTTCTCCTATAAACTAGGAATCATAATAGTAATCACCTCTGAGGTTGATGGGAGGATTAAATGAGATAATGCCAGCAAATCATGAAGGAGAGTGCCTGGAAGTTCATGAATGTTCAGTATGTGTCAGCTTAATAAATATGTCCATCTTTGCAACAGACTTGGAACACAGTTAAGTCTAGCCCTAGGTTGTTTAAACCAAAATTTCTTAGCCAACTAGAGGCAGAGTCACTGATAAAACCCAAAGCAGAGTTGAAGCTACCACCAAGATCAAACTTTGTTGCTGAACCTCATTCTGTTACAGGACAGGATGAGAGGCACCCCAACCCCTAAACCTGCCTGCTCTAAATGGGTTCTGCCATCCGCTGCATCAAAACAAAATATACTCTCGGGCATAAGACCTTAATGGAAAGGAACTTTAATAAATTAATGTGCAATAGAGAAAAGAGAAGACAGAGAATGTAGTTTAGTTTCTAGTTAAACACCCAAAGTTACAGGTCCCCTCACGGGTAAATGCCCAACAAAACAGGGTTGGCCCAAAGCAGGGCCACTGTGGCCCAAGAGCTTGTCACAAGTCTAAGGCACCTCCTGGTGGGGACCCATAGGAGAGGGGCAGAAGGGGCCAGGCAAGCTTGGAAGGAAAAAAGAAAAATCAAAATCCAAGTCAAGATAAGAGCTGCCATTGTCAGCCTCCCCACAGATCTTACCCACTTCTCTGTATCTCTCAAGTGTCTCCTTCCATGTCCCCCAAGTTCCTGTTACAGATATAAGACCAGGAGCCTCCCTGGTGGCACAAGGGGTTGGGACATGACCTATGAGGCTATCTGCAGCCTCTGCAGCCCAGGTTCAATCCCTGGCCAGGGAGCTACCCACATGGCGCAGCAGACCTCTCCTGACTCGCCCGCTACTCCCCTCAGCAGTGTATTTCAGTCAATCTGCCTGTTCTGTTCCCCGCTCTGTTTCTGGTGAATCCTCTCACCCCCCACACCTCTGGCCTGTACCCCAGTTCTTGTATGCATAAATAAATAAATCTTAAAAAAAAACAAAAAACAAATACAAGACCAGGAAGCAAGCACAGCTTATCCTTGACCTGTCTCTTTTCCATGTGTCTCCTCCAGTCTTCTCCATCTCTCTCTGCTTCTCTTCATCAAGGTTTTTTCTCTCAGTCCTTCTCTCTATCTTTTCCAGCTTCTCCTCCCTGCCCTGTTCTACATTCCTTAGGGTTGAACAGGGAACCTGGAACTTCCACTTTCCCTGGGGAGTACCCTGCTACAATTTTGAGTTCCCCACTCAAAGCTCTCCCTTCCCAGGCTGCATGATCTATCCCAGAGCCTGTAGAGGGAGGGGCAGAATTCCTTGAGATCACTGATAATGACCATTTGGGGGCTGAATGAGCAGCTCAGCGGGGGAAGGTAGCTTCTCCTATTGGATGAAAAGTTTGACTTAGAAACTGACTTGGGGATGGAGCCTCCATGGGTAGGAGACTGAAATACAGGGATGGCTGGGTAGAGCAGAAAGGAAGTTAAGGAGAGAAGGCAACAGTAGATGAGGTTGAACTGAGTGACCTTGCTCTCTGTAGCAAGCTACGAGCAGGAGGAGGTGATGACTTGCAATTTTGCAATTGGTGCTGCATGAGTCACTCACCATATGGCTGGTGGCATCTATCTCCCTATCTCCCATATCCATTTAAAGGCAAGTACTGCATGTACAGTTGTGTGTGTGTGTGTGTGTGTGTGTGTACGTGCCTGGAGGGCTACAAGTGTAATGGGTCAATGCTTGCTCTGAGGAGCTGAGACCCCCTCCCAGGAATTGAGCATAAATTTGGTCATCAGGATGACAGCTCAGCATTTTTACAACATATCGCTTGTCAGTTCAAGGATCTTAGCAAGTTTAAGGAAATGACTTAAAAAATTGCCTTCTTTGGAGTAGAAATTAATCTCTTAGATTGATGGAGACCAAGGGGAAAGGGAGAGGGTAGGAGAAAAGGGACCAGGTAAGACTCAAATAAGAACTATATAGGATTGTTTTAGCATTTGCAAAACAATTCACCCTTAACCAAGTGCTTTTCTATACATTGTCTCTTCAAAACAAATTAAAAAAAAATAAATAATTGTCTTCATTTGCATGAGTCTCCAGGAGATAGGATATTAGCTTTCTTTCTTTCTTTTTTTTTTTTTTTTTGTAATTGAGTAACATTGGTTTACAACACTATGTGATTCAGAAGTTTCACACCTCTCTGGTTGTGTATTATCCCATCACTCTCACCACCGAAGCACTCATAGTCTCCCACCATACTCCCTGCTACTTCCTCTTCCCCTTACTTCCTTCTCTCCTTCTGGTAACCTCAATTCTACAGTCTGACTTCTAGAACTTGTTACTGGTTTGGTTCTGTCTAACCCTTAGTTTTGTTTCTCTATATTCCACATACAAGTGAAACCATCTGGTATTTTTCTTTCTACTTCGGACTTATTTCACTCAGCATAATCCCCTCTAATTAAATACAATCAGGGAATCCCACTCCTAGGTATCCACCCAAAGAATGTAAAATCACTAATTTGAAGGGATATGTGTTCTCCTTGTTCATTGCAGCACTATTTACAATAGCCAAACTATGGGTGCAAACTAAATGACAATGGACAGATGAGTGGATTAGGGAGATGAAATACTACTCAGCTACAAAAAAGATGAAATCTTGTCATTTGTGACAACGTGGAGACACAAGATTTCTTATCAATAACAGAAAAGAATTCCAGAAAGCAGGTCTTCAGACTTGTAACTCAATGTTTTTTCCTCTACAGAATCTCAAAGGGGGCCCTAGAGTGACTTTTTTAGCATCCTGATGCCTGGGTAAAGGTTATTGTCAAATAACATGAGCAAGGTCCCTTCAGGCACCACCAAAATAGAGATACATTAAGTCCCTTATTTGTAAAATAGAGATAAGAATTATATTCATCTAATTGGTTTGTTTGAAGATTCAATCAGTAAATAATTATAAAGTGCATAAGAAAGCGACTGCACAAAATGTTCAATTAAGGGTTGGCACATTGTTTTATACTCTTCTTCCTGCCCTTCCATTTAAAATAAAAATATATCTTTGTGGAAGAATTAAGGCAGAAGGAAGGAAGGAGATTAAATGTAGATGGGAGCAGACCCAGAAAATACGGTTAAAATTCAAGGAAAATAAAGACTACAGTTTTAGTGACTGTTTTCTCACAATCACCTCACTGATGACCCAAGTCTGAAGGGGTTCAGACATGTCCAGCTCAATTTTATGACTCTTTTCCAGTTTCATTAGAGAAATAATCACCATACACCATTGTATCTATTAAGCCTATAGCTTGATGAGTTGGTTTATGTGTGCTATGAAACGATTAGCACAATAGGTTCAGTTAACATCCTTCTCATACAGATACAATAAAAAGATAAAAGAATCTCCTTGTGATGAGAACTCTTAGAATTTACTCTCTTAACCACTTTCAAATATACCATCCAGCAGAATTAACTAAAGTCATCACATTGTACATTATCTCCCTGGTACTTATATATCTTATAACTTCAACTTTGTACCTATTGACAACTTACATCCAATTTCCACAAGTATGCTCTTTTTTCCTAAGAGTTTGTTGGTTTTTTGATTCCACATGTAAGTGGAATTTATATGTATTTATCTTTCTCTGCCAGGCTTACTTCTCTTATCATGATGTCCTCAAGGTCCATTCATGTTGTCACAAATAGCAGGATTTCCTTGTTTTCATGGCTGAATAATATTCTAGATGTGTACAACTCTTCGTGACTTCTTTATTCATTCACCAGTGGACATTTAGGTCAGTTCCATAAACCTCATATTTAACTGGCACAGCATGAACCTAAGTTTACTAAAGAGCCAAGGAAATTCTCTCTCCTTGTCTGGTCTCACTGTCTGATCTATGATGTAAACATTACTTTTCACGAAGGATACACAACAGTTTTGTGTATCAGCTGACACCCAGTAATATTCAGTTCTTCTACTCTGGTGTGCACCCTGGCATGCTGCTTTGAGGGTGAAGAATCCCTGACTAGGGCTTACCGACTTTTCCCGTCACTACTGAGCTCAAACTACCTCGGATCTAACAGTTGAATATTTATTCTTTGGTTCTTGCACACAGCTATGCCACTCTCCTTCCCGCCTCAATTCCACCAGAGGATTCAGTCTCAACTGCTAGATCATTTAATCTCATTGGGGATGGGTGCAGTTCCCCAACTCTGCCATCACCATGTGTAACTATCTGTACCTCGGGACCTCACTGTGCAGGACAAGAGGAAGATGCCTTGGCATTCTAGAAGAAGGAAACAAGCAAGCAAGAGAACCCACAGTAGAGGTTTCTAAGTTTTATTCCAAAGCATGGCATTAATAAATGGTTTGAACTGAAGAAAAGCCAAGTTCACCTGGACTCGGTGGCTTATTTTCCCCATTTATCAAACAGTGACAACAGCAACCTCAGTCACAGGGGAGTAAAGAAGCTTCATTAGTTCCTGGTTTTTAAAGGCTCAGATACAAAAGCCAGTGTAATAGGAGAGCAGAGCCTCATTATTAGGTAATAACTCTCATCTGGCTGATTCAAATTGCACATCTCTTCGTATCTAACCTTTTTCCAATTACATTGCTTCATTTTTTTTTCTTCTGGATATTTTTTAAAGTCACTTTGAAGTGCCATAATTACTATTTCAATAAAAACCTCACAAAGATGATGAGTTTAAACTAAATGAGGAAAGCTGGGGGGAAACACGCCTCTTCCCTTAAAAAAAAAAAATTAAAATCTCATCCCCTGTTTTACAAGCAGCGAAATCAGTGCCTTATTTGGAGGGTGCTCATTCAAGGAGAGAATCTTTTTTATGTGGAAATGATCATTGTACACTTGCCAGATAGTTAATTACATTAGGTTGTTCTGCCCACGATTGCAAATCAGCTCCATGCAGCAGGAGCTTGTGGTCAAGATAATAGCAAAAGATAATGCAGTAAAACAACTGTGGAAAGAAAATGGTGCAAAGCATAAATGTTGAAAATTGCTGTTTGTTTTTATATATATGTATTTTTTAGAGGGCGGCAACATGCTCTTTGCTGTTATCACAAGCATTAAAGTTTAATAGACCATCCGTGAGTTATTTACTGCTCAGAAACACCTGCTCAGTGAGATAAAGTAGCAGCTATCTTTCTAGTTTTAAAATTGACATTCAGCCAGTTATATTTCTGGTCTCTCTCATCACTTAGATGGTTGTTGACTTTTCTTAAATGTCAAAGGAGGTTTTCAACTTAATTTTATTCCTCACGCTAGTTTCTTCCTTAGGCTCTCCAGAGGCTCTGCTTGTCTGTGGTCTCTAAGTCAGCCCCAAGAAAGGACTGTTGAAAGGAGATCTCTCATTTGGGAAAAGCAAATGCATTTACGACCATCTTTGCACACGCTGTAAAGAAAGAGGAATTCTCCATATCTCATGCCATAATGATTCCTGCTTAGTCTTTCTGCTGCGTTTACCAGAATGAATGATAGAGTGAGCAAGTGTCATTCATGCACACACCTGGAGAAGCACAGATCACAGCGTGTCCCACACCCACATCCCTGGTCCAGGACTTCACCTTTCACGGTCCAGCTGGAGGCTTGTGTGGATTCTCATGAGCACACACTTCTTCTCTGCCTGTGTTCACCATGCTCTGTTGGCTGGCTGGTAATTTCCATTCTCCACCATCTACATTCTGCAAGATGCAGTCTGTTTAGCTTGGTATTTTCCACTCCTTAGTCAAGATCTACGAGACCACTTCATAGAATGACCCCAACACTATGGCTAGACCCCTGATGGGGAGGGTGCTCAGATCAGGTCAGTGAGTGGTCATTTCTCTGCAATAAATATCCATCACCACTGTCCTGGGCAGGGGACAGGGCCAGCAGTGTCAGCCCACATAGGGACACACTATGTCAGTGGGGAGAGTGCTGTGTAGACATGCCAGGATGAGGAGATCCAACAAGTGCCGGGATCAAAAAGCAATTGAGCTAGGAACTTTGAACAATAAAACTTGGCTGCTGGACTTGGTTGAAATCCTGGCTCTACCTATTGACCTCCATGTGACTCTGGACAAGTGATTTAACTGCTTTGTGCCTGACACCCTGATGGGCCAAACAGGATTTATACTGTTGTCCACCTCATAAAGTGTCAGAAGGATTGAGAGGACACATACAACATCCTGAGCCCTGAGTCTGTCCCTGGTTAGTGTCTGATCTGTTTTTCTTGACTGTCTGTTTTGTAGTAGCCCATGGGCATGTGTGTGTGTGTGTTTACCTGAGGTTCTCAAAACTGAAATGAATAAGCCTGGGCCACACACGGCCATCACTTGTCTTTGCCGTGCTGTCCTCTATCTTATGCACTTATTTATAACATAATGAACACCAACAACCCATCACCCTACACACTCCGCCAACTCATTTCCTTCCCTATCCCATAGAGATAACCACTCTCATAAATGAGGGGTGAATCATTTTCCAACATTTTTGTATTATTTTTACAAAATATATATGCCTAACATAGTTTTAGCTGTTTTTAAATTTTATAAGAAAGGAATATGGTCCTCCCAGGTAGCACAGGGGTTAAAGACAGTGCTATCAAGCTATTGCCAGCCACTGCAGCATGAGTTTGATCCAGGGCCGGCCAGGGAGGTCACCCACATGGCACAACAGACCGTTCCTATATCGCCTGCTGCTCCCCACAGCAGTGTATTTCAGTACATCTGCCTGTTCTGCTCCCCACTGTCTCTGGTGAATCTTCTCACCCCCCCCTCCACATCTCTGACTTGTATCCCAGTTCTTGTATGCATAAATAAATAAATCTTTAAAAAAAAAGAAAGGAATCATATAACATGTATGGGACTTGTGTTTGTCCCTTAAAGGTATGTTAGGTACATTTGTTCATGTGTTCCTGTAGATTTTTATTTTTTTTATTTTTGCAGAACACCAAATCTATGTTTACATCCCCATATAATAACATAACGTTAAGCTGAAATATATCCAGTTACATAGCTCTTATTTCTTCATTATCACTTCTGTGCAGAATCCTGTTGTAAGACAAATTATTTAAGAGCTCAGTAAATGTTTTTCTTCTCAGCTTTTACTCAATCTTCCCCATCTCTCCTGGCCCTTTTCTGAGATATTGCCTACCCTCCACTAATTCCCCTGTGATTTCATGGGCATTCGTCTAGAACTGCTCTCCCCATCAGCACTGGTCCAACATGGACAGCACCTGTAAGAGACCTTCCTCCCTTTCTCAGACTCTGCACCCCTAAAAGACATCCCTGCTCCTTGCTCAGCAAGATCCCCTATGGAGAGAAAAGCCCCAGACAAGCAACTGGGAGGAATAGCAAATTGGTCGTTGCCTTTTAATTTTGTCAGTAGCCTAGCAAGAGCTTTTATTGACAAGGCTGTTATGCAAATGTGGATCTTCACAAGCGTTATTGGCATTCTTATTATCTGGTGCTACAGGAATCCTGCCCTGCTCCAGCACCCTCCCCACCACCCTCTTTCATCCTTATTGTTTTAGCAAAAAAACCTGCAGACTACAATACTACATGGGGTCATGGATAGGAGAGAAACAGCTGGAAGATGTTTCCAGTGAGTCATCTGAATACAGAAATGGCCAATAAAGCAAGCTTCGAGGTCCCAGTTGAGTTTTCTTCCTAGTGACTGCCATGGGCCCCCTAGAAAACCCCTGAAGTGACCCTTATTAGTTTGGCTCAGCTCCCTCCCAGGCAATTACTGTAGCAAAACTCAGACACTGAACTCTGATTGATTCTGGAAGGTTAAGCAAGAAAATGAAGGCATCATAATAGTATAACCAGAAAGATAGCCTGGCTTTATATTCCTGCACTGATCCACAGAAAAAGGCAGGCTGCCAACATTTCATGCCAGGTTATCTAAGTTACATCACAGGTTTTTAAATGCTGATTTTGACCTTTCTCCACCACCCCCTCCAAAAATATATATCCACATTTTGGATAAATGACAAGATGCAAGAGGTTTGGTTTCATATTTCTCTCTCTCTCCAAATTGATCATAATTTTATCACCCGTGTTCTTGAATACAAGAGGTAGGGCAAGAGGAGGAGAGGCAGGGGAGTAGTGTAACCGATGTGTGTTGAAGATTTTCTTTGGCAACTGTCATGCAGCCCATTCTTGGTGTAGGGATCACATTTGGAAATTTTCTTTCATTTATTCCATAGACATCTCAATTTTCAAAGTTTGTGACTTTGAATGCAAGTGCCCCTGACTTCAAGGAGCTCCCATGTGGGAAAGGGCAGAAATTCAAATTGGTTGTTCTGGCATTAGAACAGATCTGCTATGTTTGTGATGAAGGAAGAAATCATCTTTCCATGGATGGTGAGAACCAGAACTACCTCGCCCCCGACAGGCCACAGCCATAGGACTTGACAACTCTGCC
Organism: Talpa occidentalis; assembly: GCF_014898055.3. Lineage (NCBI taxonomy): Eukaryota > Metazoa > Chordata > Mammalia > Eulipotyphla > Talpidae > Talpa > Talpa occidentalis. The sequence continues at coordinate 28,964,240 of NW_023601212.1, read as the reverse complement.
GTCTTCACTGACCTGCCTTTACTATTCCAGGAAGATAGAATCTGTAAAGAACTGAGCTTGGTGCTTGAAAATCCATTTAAAATTGGGCCTCCCCCGTGGCGCAGCGATTGAGCGCTGGGTTGCGAAGCTGCCCGCAGCCTCTGCAGCGACGGTTCGATCCCCAGTTGCTCCCCGGCCTCCAGAGGAGGGTCCCACATGGCGCGCAGACCTCTCCTGCCGCCCGCTGCTCCCCTCAGCAGTGTACTTCGGTCCTTCTGCCTGCTCTGCTCCCCACTCTGGCTCTGGTGAATTCTCTCACCCTCCCGCGCTTCTGACTGTACCCAGTGCCTGTATAAATAAAATAAATAAATAAATAAAAATAAATCTTTAAATAAATAAATAAAATTGATGAACTTTTCAATAGTTGGCATCCAATGATTGTCTGCAATCCAAGTTATTCCGATCCTATCAAAACCCTCACCTCCCCGTGTCCACCAATCCTAAACTCTTCAATTGTGATCTTCTTGCCATCCTAACCAAGCTTCTGAATCTAGAGGCTGACATGGGACCTCAAAACCTCACAAGTATCGTGGCCTTGGCCTACTCCTCCAAGACCCTACAAGAACTCTGCCCGCAGCGTGCTCTTTCTTGCTGTAATCAGCAATAAACTCAGCTCTGACATATCAGCAGTGTTACTTGTAGTTATTTGACAATGAGGAAGAAGAATGAAAAGGGCAGTGATAACTAATTCTTGTAAAATGAATGGAAGGGCCTCCCTGGTGGCGTAGGAGGTTAAGTCTTAGTGCTACCACTATGACCTGGGTTCTATCCCCAGCCAGGAGCTAACCCACATATGGCACAGCAGATCTCTCCTGTCTCACCAGCTGCCCGTTGCTCCCCTCAGCAGTGTATTTCAGTATATCTGCCTGTTCTGCTCCCCAATCTGTCTCTGGTGAATCCTCTCACCACCACCACCCTGTACCTCTGGTCTACACCCCAGCTCTTCTACACAAAACAAATAAATACAATCATTTTTAAAAAATAAATAAATCTTAAAAAAGAAAAATGAATGGGAGTTGACCAGCTATAAAAGACACAGAAGAACATTCCAAAAGGGAGAACAGCTGAGGTAAAATAGAGAGCTTTCAAGGGTGCTGGTCTCAGGTGATATGGCTTTAACTGCATTGTATCCCCGGAAACACTAGAACCTTCTTCCTGCATAAAAGGACAGAGCTTTAGTAAGCTCCCTCCTGCCATGACAGAGATGTTTTGGTCCACGGTAGTACCACGTCAAGATTTTTAAGACTAATGAGGAGTCCCAGTAAGCCAGAGCCGACTGCTTTACTTCCTAACTTCCCTCACTTCCCAGGAGCTCATTCTGACTTCATGTGAACCAAATGCAAATCTACCACATGTGGAGATCATTTAACCAGATACTCAGTCTTCACTACCATCATCATCATCATCATAATCTCCTCGAGTTCAACACTGAGAAAGCTGGTTAATAGGATGCATTTGAACCCCACACATTTAACTCCCTATCCAGTGACTTCTTTTTCTCCAGATGCACTCCTTGGGAGGATCTAGTAAGGTGTCTTCAAGGGAATATTTCCTAACGGAAGCCTCAGAGCACTCCTCATGGGTACACAGATTTCATAGATTGGACCCAAAAGCCTGACAGCGTGAGGTCTGGTTAAAATGGTTCCCAGAATATACTGTCTCGCCAATATCTTCCCACAGAAAAATTTGGGGTAACTAGTCAGGCTGTCTCCTTGATACTTAGAAAGAAGCAATGTCTCCATACAAGCAATGTCTCCTATTCCCAAAAAGTCAATTTTCCCCATAAAAATTTCCTTTCCATTTTCCACAATCTGCACCTTGGGCAAGCAACTAAGCTACACATAAGGGGAGATTTTGATCCCCTTAAGTCCAGAGGAGTCCAGGTTTGGTGAATGGAAAGAACCAGGAATATGGAGGCCGACTGCCCTGGCCGGTATGACCTCAGATGAGTTCCTTACAGTTTAATTTCACCATATGGTAAAAAGGGAGAAAAGAGTCTTGAGCCAACAGGGCTCACCAAAGGTGGATACATCCAGGGACACTGCAGGTGGCGAGTAAGCTGCTCCTATTCTCCTTCCACCCCCAGCCTTAGCCATCAGGCTTGATTCCCACGCTATCTAGTCTTAATAAAAGACCTGACCTTTTCAAACAAGAAATCTGCGATTTAATACCCCAGCCACTAGCTGCAATAGGACCCCACTGTCCTGCCCTCTATCTTCCCTTTGGCATGCACAGGGATAACTAATACTACTATTAAAAACACGAAAGCCTTCTTCCAACTGCTCTGGAGGTAGAGATGCCTGCAAAAGTGGGGAGTGGTGGTTAAGTAGTGCCTTCAAGCCTACAAAGTGTAAAACCTCCAGCGTCCAGCCAAGCTGTCACTCTCCGTGTTGGCTATGAAGTTGTTATGGCCGGGAGCATGTAAGCCGAGTCCCCTTGGCAGCAATCCCAAAGGCTTCAGCTTTTCTGACCGCCCAGCATTTCCCAGAGTTCTTGTGTGAGCTACAAAGATGTCCCTTAGCTTGCTGTCGAATGAAAAATATATTACTTCCCTGTCTTTCTCAGCTGTCATCGCCTCGCATGCTCAGATAATTTAGTCTGGGAAACACACTTCTCCAAGACAGCTCGTACTCAAACAGGGCTTGAATGCTCCCACATTTCTTTGCAACCTGCAGAAAATAGGTTTGATTTCAAAGCCAAGTGTTCACAGAGAAAAGAAAGCTGGGTCTGGGAAAAGAGATGGAGCCGTTTGCCTTGAAAGCTTTCTTGTTAATTTTAGTTTCCGTCCCTGTCCCCAGGTCTTTGGTGCCAACTGGAAAGAGCTCGTCCCACCCTGAGAAAGTGAATAGAGTATTCCCCAGTAAGCCTTCAACTGCTGCCCAAACCTCAGATCGCAAGGTTTTCCTAAGATTAGAGTCACCCTAGCTGAATCTTAAAAGTAATGGCAAGAATACAAAACTGCAAAGATCAAAGGATACTTTTTCAATGAGAGGCCCAGGAGGCTTCACACAGACCGACAGCGCCCTCTGCTGGGGAAAGTCCTGGAATAACACAGAGCTGACTGCAGCAATTGCTTCCTAAGTGCTGGTCCACAGCATTCCCTAGTCAGACATTGCCTTCACCTCTCAAGCTTTCACCCCTGCCTTCCTGGGACTCAGTCAGAATTCTTCTTCTAGGCTATTTTATATGTCCCCTCAAATGCCAAAATAGTCAAATATTCACAAATAATGTTTTTAGCATCTAGATGTTATAGGATGAGTGCACATTGTGCCTTGGAAATTATTTGGATTGCAAGAAGGTGTGAAAAGTAGGAAGAAACATTTGCCAAAAATATGATAATGGGTAAATACATTTTTAGTTTATTCAGAAAATATTTTACTTCAGCTCTGTCCATTCCATTTTTGCCTGGGAAACTCTGCCTGAATGTTTCTATTCATTATCTCACAGGTGAATGAGGAAAAGGTTATGCCAAGTAAACAAGAAAGAAAAACCTTCAAAGGTGTAGTGAAAATCACAATTAGAGCTTAAATCAATTTTCCAATTCAAGACATATTCAAGGGAAAGACAAAAATTACCATTCAGGGCCTCTCTGATGGCACAAGGGGTTAAACACAGCACTATGAAGAAATCTGCAGCCTCTGCAGCACGAGTTTGATCCCTGGCCTGCCAGGGAGCAACCCACATGGTGCAGCAGACCTCTCCTGACTCACCTGCTACTCCCTTCAACAGTGTATTTCAGTCAGTCTGCCTGTTCTGTTCCCCACTCTGTCTCTGGTGAATCCTCTCACCCGCTGTATCTCTGGCCTGTACCCCAGCTCTTGTATGCATAAATAAATCTTTAAAAAAAATTACCATCCATACTTACAGATAGAAACTGTGTAATGCAAGAGCTATTAGAAGTAGAGAGAGCACTAGAAAATACTGGGCTGTCCCAATATGGTAGAGGAGTGGATTAAGAAGCTATGGTACATATACTCAATGGAATACTACTCTGCTATACAAAAGATGAACTCTTGTCACATGTGACAACATGGATGGAGCTGGAGGGGATTATGCTAAGTGGAAAAAAAATCAGAAGGAAAAAGACAAATACCAGATGATTTCACTCATATGTGACATATAGAGGGGAAAAAAACCAAAGGAACAGAAAACCTAAACCAAAAGAAAAAAAGAAACGCTAAAAATCTGGCTGTACAATTGAAGCTGCCAGAGGGGGAAAAAAGAAAAGAGGGGAGCAAAGGAGGGTGGGGAGGCCCAATGGACTATGGTGGAGAAATAAGGGTATTTTGGGGGGATGGTAACATACACCTGAAGACATGTCAACCTATGTCCCCGAAAGTATATAGAATGCAGTAAACCATTTTCATCCAATTTTAAAATATGCAATTAAAAGGTTACAAGCCCCTCCAAATAAGAGGACTAGATTTAGAATTGTGAAACTTGAGATTTCTATCATTTCACACTTTCATGAGACTTGTTAATACATTCAAGAAATATCTGAACATCTGCTGTTTGGCCTCACCATAACAGATCCTAGGACACAACAGTGAATAAGACAAAAAAAATCTGTTCTCTCAAAGCCTGCAGTCAGTGAGGAGGGCTATTTAATAAAACATGCGATTAGGGCTATGAAAGGATAATTCTGGGATGATCTGGAAGAACATAACAAGGAAGTATAACCCAGAAACTCAAGACAATGTGTACAAAGGCATTTAAACAGCTATATGAGTGAGTCGCTTTTTCCCCAATCTTGTTTTTTTATTCAGGAAATATACATAACATAAAACATACCATTTTTACCAAGTTTAAGTGTATTTAAAATTAGCCAGCTCCGTGGTATTAAGTATATTAACCATGCTGTGAAACTATCACCACTATCCATTTCCAGAACTTCATTTATTTATTTATTTTTATATATTTTTTTACATCAGTGTCCATTTTTAAACAATGTTTGCTTCCCGACCCTCCCTCAGGTGTAGTCCCCATAGAGTTTCCTTCCCCAATGCACCCGTGCACCATCACCACAGTCCCCTGTGCTCCTCCCTCCCTCCCTCTGATCCCTCTCCCTCCGCCTCCCCTGCAGGATGTCTCTGATTTAGAATTGTTTCATTATTCCAAACAGACTTTTTGGGAGCTCTGTGCCTGTTGGAATTTCTACATAGTTGGCTTCTTCAGCAATAAATCTAGAATATGAGGCAAAAAAAAAAAAGAAAAGAAAAGAAAACCCAGGAAATTTTCCACATGTTATTCCTCAGGCCCCAAGGTCTTTACCTTTCAGAGGTTTCTTATGTTTGCATTATATATAATGTCCTGGGTTTTAGTTCTATTAGTGAAAGTAATCAGAAAAAAATACCAAGTATTTAAAAAGATGTATAAAGTTTGGTATAACAAGTATGAAATTATTATATAAGATTACAAGCATCTCAAGTTAGGCAATAAAATCAATCACTCAGCATTTGTTAAGTGTTGTGAAGTGCCATTTTTCTAGGCCCTTCAGATCCATGTTGAATAATAGGTAATGTTTTGTTTTCCTGCTCAGGATTTATGGCCTATCTAAAAGATCAAGTGGATAAAAATTACATCATTTCATCATTATTCACTGAAACTGCAGTTACTCACTTGCCCAGGAATCATAGATTGTTAGAAAGCATGGAAAGTGGCCAGGAAGCATGGAAGAGAATTCGCTTGCTACCAAGACTTCTTACAGAAGTCCTACCACCTCCTCAATCTCCTCATCTTCCCCTAAGTGACATTTCTTCTTTCCCAGGATCAAAAAGAAATAAAACTACCCCTCCCTTCTCATTGCCTACACTGAATCATGCAGGAAAAGAGAGGTACCTTAGAAAATTATATCCCTAGGTACCAGCCTTCTTTACTGTGGGAGCATCATGTTCTGTGCTTTGCTTGCAAAATGAAGTGAGGGTAGGAGTTGTGAGGAGCAGACATAGTCGGAAATTGACATAATAAGGGATCTAGGACTAGAATGGAGTCAAGTTAAATGGGAGGAAAACTAACTAAAATGTTAGTGGCTAACATCAGTACAATCAGCCAACACTCCACATTTTTCCTCTACTCTCACCTAGATTAATAGGATGAGGTTTCTCTTCACAACTGCTGAATAATCACTTCCACAGTTGTTTTTCCTTAGAAAGCACCCTTGGTGTTCATTTTAAGCTTATTTCCCCTTTAAAAAATACTTAAGATCAAAGGAAAGTAGAACAAGAAATACCAACATATGAAACAAGATATATACTCAGAAAAAAAAATAATGTACAGCATCAAATGTTTTTATTTCTAAAGAACAGTAACAATGAAAGGACTCTGTAGTCCTTTTAAATTAGGAAAACACAACAAAAACTATTTCAGAGAAGGCAGAGACTTAATAGAGAAAAGGGCAGAAATCTATAAAATAAAGAGCAAACATTCATTAGCAATAGGATGTATTACATGTGCAAGAACGTGAAAATACCAGTTAATATATGTAAATCTTTTTCATGTTTGACTGAGCTGGCCAAATAAAGATAAAAGACTTAAAATATAGATTTGGAAGACCTGAGCAATGCAATGAGCAGGCTTAGTACAATGAATACATGAAGAATAATGTTAAGGGAAAATGCTGCTGAAATGTTCTTTCAGGTGATGAGCGTGCCAAGAGAGGGACACTTTATTTTTTTTTAAGATTTGTTTATTTATGCACACAAGAACTGGGGTACAGGCCAGAGGAATGGGAGTGAGAGGATTCACCAGAGACAGAGTGGGGAGCGCAACAGGCAGACAGACCGAAAACACTGCTGAGGGGAGCAGCGGGTGAGACAGGAGAGGTCTGCTGCACCATGTGGGTAGGTCCCTGTCTGGGGATCGAACTCGTGCGGCAGTGGCTACGGACAACTTCATAGACTGCTTCAATCCCTTGTGCCACCAGGGAGGCCTGAGAGAGACACTTTGGATCTCTCTCCCTTCCTAACACACTCTTCCCAAAGAAGAATAAATACAACTAAAACCAAAACTCAGCACATCATTATATTTGCACATTATGTAAACATGGAGAAGGTGATACATGCAAAATACAACCCATATTATCACCTCAGAGAGTGTGAGCAGAATGTGGGAAACAGAAGGTGGAGCAGGAAAGGACATTAAAAATGTATCCACAATGAAGAGGCTAATGTGATCCCATTTATATAAATTAATGTGTAGTGTATATTATAAAAAGAATTGCATGTAAGGCTGGTCATCAAAATATTAATGGTGGGTATTTCAGTGTGACCTTTACTTTCTTCTAAATATTTTATGAACTAATGGGATTTATTAAAATAATCATGTATTATTAATCATCAGTATTTATAAAACCTTTTTTTACACATTAAAAAGAAGCTTAAGTCAGAGGCCTGGGCTTTTACCCCCTCCCTCCACAATGAACCTGAATAATGTTTTCCCTCATCTTTTCATTGCAATGTAGCACACACGCTTTGGTGCATGACATACCTGTACAACATAAAGAAATTCAGGAGTAGAGATCACACACTGTTTAAGATTTTGATCAGTGCTAGAGAATAAGTTTAAAAGGACCAGTTGTCCTGCTGCTGAGGCAGATGACAGACCAAGTTTAAATATACCAGCTGAAAACTGCAAAGTTCAGCCTCTGATCTTTCCTATATTAATCATCAAGCAGAGGAAATTTTCTATGTGATTCCAGCCAACGACTCAAAAAATATTTATTGAGTTCTACTTTTCAGGCACTGGCCACTCGGCAGTAAACACAACAGGCAAATATTTCTTCTCTCTTGAAGATAACTCTCCCACTGAAGGAAGACAGACGGTAAGCCAAAGAAATAAGTCAATTATATAGCACATTAGGAGGTAATAAATGCTAAGTTGAAAATTTAAAGAAAAGATGAAGTAGAGAGAATGAGAGATGATTGGAAGCACAATTTTAAACAAACCTCTGTGACGAGGAGATTTTAATGGAAGAGAATTGTAAGCCAAGGAAAAACTGGATATGAAAACCTGAATGGAGAAGTATGCCATTATGTTTCAGTGCCAGTGAGGAGGCCACCAAAAATTAACAAAGGATTAGAAATGAAAGATAGAGTCTTCAATGCCACAGTAAGGCTTTGCATTTCATACTGCATAATGAGAAGGTCTCAAAAATAAGTTGTTTTGGGGGTGGTTTTTTTTTTTTTTTTTTTTTTTTTATAGAAGAACTGGGTTGTAGGGGAGAGTTGCAGGGGGTGAGAGGATTCACCAGAGACAGAGTGGGGAGCAGAACAAGTGGATCTACTGAAATACACTGCTGAGAGGAGAAGCAGGCGAGACAGGAGAGGTCTGCAGTGCCTTGTGGGTCAGCTCCCTGGCTGGGGATCGAACTCAGGCTATAGCGCTGAGACTTAACCCCCCAGGCCACCAGGGAGGCCACAAGGGAGGGTTTTGAACAAAAAAGAGATATAATTGAACTTTACAGTTTGAACACGGCTTTATGTGTAGCCAGGTGGCCACAATGATCTGGCTGGGAGGAATAATGGAAGTGGGCCCCAGATGATCATGGTTAAAATGCTCCAGGTTTCATATATGGAAAAGGGAAACCCCAAGTGATTTTTTGTCTTGCCAATGATTTTTTTTTTATTTGATAGCAAAAACAAAGCAACAAAAGTGAAAATAAACAAGTGGGACTATACCAAACTAAAAATATTCCTTGAAGTACAGGAAGCCATTAGCAAAATGAAAAGACAACCTATGAAATTGGAGGAAATGTTTGCAAAGTATATATCTGATAAAGGGATAATACTCAAAATATACAAGAAATTCATACAACTCTGAGCCAAAAAATCAAGAAACCCAATCAAAAATGGGAAAACCACCTGACTGGACATTTTTTAAATAATACATATAAGTGACCAATGAATCCAGGAAAAAAGTGTCTTCAACATCACTATTCATCATGGACATGCAAGTCAAACAAGGATGAGGTATCAGCTCACACCTGTTAGGAAGCCTCTAATTCAAAAGACAAGAGATAACAAATGCTGGTGAGGATGAGAATCGTGAACCTGATACACTCGTCAGTAGGAATGTAAACTGGCACAGTCAGTATGGAAAGCTGTAGGGAGCTTCCTCAAGAAATTAAAAAGGGAACTAACTATCACATTATTTGGCAATCTGACTTCTGGATATATATTCAAAGGAAATCATTATCTCAAAGACACAGCTATGTGCTCACATGCACTTGCAGCGCAACTCACAATTACCATGGCATGGTGACAACCCACGTGTCTGTTTACAGATGAATGGGTAAAGAAAATGTGATACACACACACACTAGAATATTAGAATACAGCCTTTAAAAAGGAGGAAATCCTGCCATTTGTAACAACATGGATAAAACTGGAGGGCATTATGCTATATGAAATAGGCATACAGAATAAGAAAACCACAGTATAGTATCACTTATATGTGAAATGTTTTTTAAAATTTTGAACTAATAAAAAAGACAATAGAAATGTGGTCACCCAGGGACTGAGGGGTAGGGGAAAGAGGGAGAGGTTGGTAAAAGGATACAAACTTTCAACCATAAGGTCAATAAGATTTGAAGAACTAATGTATAACATGGTTATTCTAGTTGATATACTGTACTGCATAACTGAAATATGCTAAGAAAGTGGTACTAAGTATTATCCCTTTCTCCACCCCAAAAGGAGGCAAATATATGAGGTGATGGGAATATTAATTAACTTGATGGTGGGAATCTGTTACAATGTATATCTAAATCAAATCATCACATTTGACACTACAAATATTTTACAATTTTTTGTCAATTATACCTTAGTAAAGTTGAAAACAAAGAAATGACAATGCATTGTAGGTATAATGAATAGAGATAAAATGTATGTCAAAAATATCACAAATGACTGGGTGGAAAATAAAAACATTTTAGAATCTTAATCTATAAAGTATTAGAATGTTATTTTATGGTAAACTATGAAAAGGTAAAGATGTATATCCTCAACTCTTCACTAAACAATAAAAATATCAGAGCTCTATAATAATAAACAACTTTAAAAGCTAATAATAAAGAAAAAGAATGACGGTAAAATGTAATCTTAAAAAATGTTCAATGTCAAGGAGGTACAAAAGGGAATGGTGGGTGAAAAATGAAAGAATAACACATGAGATCAATAGAAAATAAGTTGGATGATTTAAACTCAGCCATATGAATATTTACATTAAATGTAAAGTGTGTAAATAAACCAAATCAGCAAACTATGGCCCGAGGCCCAAATACAGCCTGTTGTGATTTTATTGTAAGCAAAGTTTGGAAACCCAGCCATGCCCATTCATTTATGTGTTGTCTCTGTAGCTTTCATGCTGTAACAGCGAATGAACAATTTTCAGAAGCTATATGATCCAAAAATCTAAAATATTTATCATCATCCTTTACAGAAATATTTTGTTGATCCTTGTCTATATACTCCAATTTAAAGTGAGATATTTCAAATTGAGCCAAAAGAAAATCTAAATCTGATCTGCAGTAAATCCACTTTTAAATATAAAAGATATAGATTAGTTAAAAGTAGAAGACAGAAACTGTTGTATCATGTAAACATTAATTGGAAGCAAGCTGGAATGGTTAAGATAACATCAGATAAGGTATACTTCATAGTAAGTAGTATCACCAGAGATAAAAAGGAATTTCTTCTAAGGATAAAGTGGTTAATTGATTAGATGAATACTTCTAATAACAGATTCAAAAGATATCAGCAAAAACAAGTAGAATTAAAATGAGAAATAGACAAATCCACAATTATAATGGAAGATTGCAGCATTCTTCAATTGCCAACAAGGCAGAAAAGTCATAAGCATAAAGATTTAAACAGCACACTATCAACTTGATGTAATTGATATAAATGAATATTCTTAGCAGAATCCACATTCATGTATTAGCAAACATTTATTAGTTTCAATCAATATAGTTATCAGTTACATTCCTATAGTGCAAAGGGTCCTTTAGGTTTACAAATCCCAAGACTGATTTCCTTTTTAAAATTTTTTTTTATTTATTTTATTTTCTACATAGAAGAACTGAGGTATAGGTCAGAGGTGTGGGGGGAAAAGGGGTGAAAGAGGATTCACCAGAGACAGAGTGGGGAGCCAGGGACAGAGTAGGGAGCAGAACAGACAGATCTACTGAAATACACTGCTGAGGGGAGCAATGGGTGAGACAGGAGAGGTCTGCTGAGCCATATGTGGGTTGGCTGCCTTGCAGGGGATGGAACTCAGAGTGTAGCAGTGATAGTGCTGAGACTTAACCCCTAGGCTGCCAGGGAGGCCCCTTTTCTCTTTTCCTGGAATTCTCTATTGTTTCTGTTGTATAACACTACAGAGAACTAGAAGCATAATTGGTGGTCTGCTGTATCCACTATCATTTCTCTAAAAGTGACTCTTTCCAGTTGGGACAATCCTTCTTGAATTGTATGAGGTGACACAGCACATTCATATAAAACATTAATGCTAAATATGCATTCGGCAATGAAAGCAAAAAGATCAGTGTGCAGGCCTCCCTGGTGGCGCACGCGGTTGAGCGCAGAGCTGCGAAGCTGTCCACAGTCTCTGCAGTGCAAGTTCGATCCTGGCCGGTGGGGGAGATACCCAAATGGTGCAGCGGGCCTCTCCTGCCTAGCCCGCTGCTCCCCTCATCAGTGTGTTTCATTAGATGTGCCTGTTCTGCTCCCCATTCTGTCTCTGGTGAATCCTCTCACCCTCCCGCACATCTGGCCTGTTCCCCAATTCTTTTATAAATAAATAAATCTTAAAAAAATTAATAAATAAAAATCAATAAAGACCTTCACCCCTTAAAAAAAAAAAAGCAGTGTGTTACTGGTGCAAATTGCATCCCCTTCACCTGGCTGTCTTCTGTATTAAGCACTAAGACACAAGAGCAGCAAGAGAGAAGACAGTCTCTCCTCCCTTCTCCTCTTGCTCACTGGAGTGAGAAGTTCACACACTATGGCCTTAGGTCACTGGACCTTCTTGATTGCCTATGTGACCAGTTACAGAAATCGCTCAGTTTAGGAAACTGATATGTCTATGGTTCAGCATATGCAGCAGGAATGCTCAGGGCCCATGGTGGACTGTCTGTCCAACACATACAATAAATAAGCAGGTATTGATATGAGAACAAGGGACAAGTAGGACAATGGGAGAAAACAGTGAACTCAGAGAAAGACCATATAAAGGAGAGAATTTAATATATGATAAATATAGAAACACAGCACCACAATCGATGGGGAAAGGATAGGCTGCTTGGTATATGATGTTAGGAAGAAAATAAAATTGGATCCCTAAACAGCATCATAATAAAAATAGAAACAAGGCTGATAAAAGAATGATAAGGTAGAAAATCAATGAGAATAAAGGGCAGAAGATGTATTTGTGATTTAGAGAAGAGGAATAATTCTCTTTAAAATGCTTGAAAAGCACACATTCCAAAGCAAAAATATTTATTTTGTTATCTATGTAACAAGCATCAAAATTAAGTATTGTTTAATGGAGAAGAATACAGAGTTAACAGAGAAATGACAGATGGTTGAGAAAATAAATACAATATTTAAAACACACAATGTACAAATATACAAGGAATTTCTTTAAGCCTACAAGAGACAGATAACCCAAGAGGAAAAAATTGAGTACAAATACGAATAGTCAATTCAAATAGAACAAACCCCACGAGGTAATAAGCATATCAAGAGATGCTAAACTTTGGTAGTAATTACAGAAGCAAATGAAAACAATAATGGAATATTATCTTATCTCTGTCAATTTGGTTAAAATGTAGAACTAGGCAACTCTGCCCATAGGTGGAATGTAAGTGTACAGGAATCCATATGCAGACCTGGTAGGAAAAGAACAGCACAGTGGTGATAGGGATTCAGAACAATCTGAGTGTCCCTCACTGACTGGGAGAGTGGACAGATGTATTTTGGACAGATCCATAAAACATGAAGTTTTATGGGCATTCAGAAAGAATGGAAGATGTTTACAGAGCACCAGCATTGGCACCTCAGTGCTAAGAAGTAATGAGATCCATAATTTACCATGATTTCCATAAATTAAAACACAGGCAAAACAAAACATATTTGTAAGACTATGTGTAAAGAAATGACACATATGACATGAACGATAATCTTTGCCAATGGTGAGTGAAGACAATGAAAGTTGGCACTGGGGCAGCAGCCCTCCTGCCCACATGTGACCATGCAGGTGTTTCTCTCCACCAGCCTCCTCCCTTTGCAAAGCAGCAGAGGCAGCCCTCCTCTCAAGACTGCCCGCCTGGGACTATGCAGGTGTCTCTTTTAACAAACCTGTCCCTTTCAGGGGCAGCACTTTTTGCCCACTGTGTCTGTGCAAGAGTCCTTTCTGTCCCTTCCCTTTTTATAATAAACCTGCCCTTTTGGATATAAAAAAAAAAGGCAAGTAAGAAAGTTGAGAATGGGGATAAAAGGAATAAATAATCAAGTAAGTATCTTAGAATAGTTTTTCTTTTGAATTAATTTGAGGGAAATCGTCTCAAATAGCAGCCAGAACGTAAGGCAAAGCACACAGCAGGGAAGCTTAAATCTGTAAAAACAGAGATAAATAAGCCAATTTGAGTGGAATAAGAAATTTTTGAGAGTAGGAAAAGAAATCTGGAAACAAGTCGGGAGGGTGAATTTGGACTACTTTTATTTGTTTTTCTCTAAAATAAAAAATAAGTTCTAAGTCTTACTAATTTTTTTTATTTATTTTCATGTAGAAGAACTGGGGTATAGGCCAGAGGTGCGGAGGGTGAGAGGATTCATAAGAGACTGAGTGAGGAGCAGAACAGGTGGATTTACTGAAATACACTGATGAGAGGAGCAGCGAGCCAGACAGAAGAGATCTGCTGTGTCGTGTGGGTTAGCTTCCTGGCCGGGGATCAAACTCAAGTTGTAGTGGTGATAGTGCTGAGCCCTAGGCCACCAGGGACGCCCCTTACTAATATTTAATATATGCATTGACCCTGAATTCTAATTCATAACTGAAAACATCTGGGATCCATATGAAGGGAAATTTTTAACCTGAGCCAAACTCTTAATCATTCCTCTAAAGTCCCAGGCAGCTAACATCTATGGGTACTTCCTATGGTCTGTGATGTCATTTCCTTTTGTAGCTATTAGTTCCCTGCAGTGTTTGTGTTTTATTCAACCCCGGCTGTCTGATAACAGATGTGATTTCCAGCTGTGTCTATATACCAACCGCAGTGGGTTCATTAATAACAATTATTAAGTACTTTATGTTACAAAATGAGCCTGTAGCAATAGAGAAAACATCCAGTCATTTGTTTTATGGCCTCTTGTCAGAGCTAACTATAAATTCCCATTATCTCAACATTATCAACACAGCAAAATGGATCTAAGCATGAGTCATAAATAAAACTACCAAACAGCTCAATCATTCTGAAAAGAACAGAGCATAAATTAACACTTGACAGTGTGATGTTATATATGAACTTAAATAATAGCTCAGGCCTTCCTGTCAGCTAATTATGCAAATTATTATTTTTAAGACTTACGTTAGTAGTTGCAAGACTGGTGCATTCACTTAGACACATGATTAGAGCTCAGTAAGTATGTAGTCCACACATACCCCCCATCCCCCAAAAATTTCCACTAATGATGTATAAAGAACAGTGAAAATGAAGAGGAGAAAGTCCCAAATGAGAGTGGCTCTGAGGACTACAGGGAATAGAAAAAATTACATTTTCTCTGAATATTACATTTCAGAAGAGAAATCGTTAAATTTGGGAAGATTAATAGAAGAGGATCGCAAACTGTATGCATTATTGGTTCCTGGGCGGAAGTCCATATGGATTTTCAGTCAATTGTAAAAATATTTATTCAGTTATCTGTCTGCATTGGGGCCAAGCTGTCTTAAATGATGAAGACAGAAGAGAAAGCTAAACTGAACACAAAATTTAATTTTTAAGAAAAAAAAATAGCCAATAAATAAAATAGCCATTGACAATTGTTGAAACCAAACACATGCAAATTAAACCAGGAGATATTCTTTTGTCCTTTAAAATTCCCAGTATTGAGGGGGAGGTGGTGAAATAGGAAATCCAATTATTGACTAAAAGTTATCTAAAAGGCTTCAAACCTTCAAACCATTTGGCAATATCTACCAAGAGCTCCAAAAGTGTCCATTACATTTCATCAGTAACTTTCAATTCTGAAAAATTATTAGTTATACATTTAGTACATGAACATTAACGACACTGAATTTATAATGGCAAAAAAGAAATAGCAAGTAATAAGATCCATTAGGGAAATAGCTAACACAAAAACTAAACGGAAGTGTTAAATAACTCATGGTATATACCCTTATGATGAACTACTGTGCTGTCACCAAAAACTATTTTATGAAGAATGTTCAATAGAAAAGTGTTCACAGAGCAGTATAAATTGGTTATAAAATGGTCTGTATAGCATGATTTCAATTACTAATCATATTATAAAGTTTTTACACACATATATACATGTATCCATATACAAGGCTAGACTATGCTAAAATAGCAAGTTTTTCTACATGATGGAATTATTTTTATCCTCTTCATAATTTTCTAGGCCTCCCATAACCTATGTTCAATGTTTCCAAATCCAGTCTTGCACAAAGTCCAACATAAAACTGGTCAAATTCATTTTTCACAGCTCCAAATCACCCTCACCTTCTTTGTAAATCACCCTTGGCTGATTTGCATCTCTGTGTATATTTAAGAAAAACAAAGCTAGCTTAAGAACATTAAAATTGGAATCTTAATCAACTCAATCTCTGCCGAAATCAGGTAGAAACAGGAATACCCCAATAATCAAAAGTCATCCCTCTCCCCCAAAGAAATTCAAACACTGGTTTTCCTTATATACCTTTCCCAACACTTTTCCCTACACACCTAAAGGAGACCTAATTCATCCCTCACAGTTACACTGCTTCAAGCCCACCATGTCTCCCCCTGCCCCCCACACCTCACCATGACCAGCTCTCTCCCACCAAGCCCACACAACTTATCTCACCTTCTCATCTGTCCTGTTTTGTCCTCCTTTCAACTCATTTGACAGCTTTGACTATGTCTTATTCCTGTTTTACGTCAACCTTTTTGTCTCTGAGCAGTCTCCAGATTGACAAAGGCAGAACTATGAGAGGGTGAGCCTGTTCCCATATATAAAGAAGGTAAAACAATAAAGCCTACCTATATCACACAAAGTGAATTTAAATATATTAAAAATGCAAAGCAGGGCCTCTCTGGTGGTGCTAGGGGTTAAGACGCAACCTATGAAGCTGTTGGCAGCCTCTACAGTAAGAGTTCAATCCCCCAGCCAGCCAGGGAGCAACCCACATGGCTCAGCAGACCCCACCTGACTCACCTGCTGCTCCCCGCAGCAGTGTATTTTGTTCAGTCTCCCTGTTCTGTTTCCCACTCTGTCTCTGGTGAATCCTCTTACCACCACACCTCTGGCCTATACCCCAGCTCTTGTATGCATAAATAAATAAATCTTTAAAAGAATAAATTAAAAAACATAAAAATGCAGTACTTATTTTACCCACAACTGTGGTGGTTACCCTGAATTATTCCCTCTCTATATCTTCTTGAACTGTATTCATCATTAATTCTATCTTACCTCCAAAATAGGTCCCAAGACCTCCACAGCTATTTATGTCCACGAGCATCAATCTAACCCACGTATTCATGATTTCTCACCTAGAATACTGAGGTACCTCCTCCCTGGTTTTCCCATTCACCTTTGCCCTCTGTCTTCTTACCATACAGGACCCAAACATTTTATTTGAAAAATTAGAAGTAATTAATTCCCAGAGTCTGAATGTCCAGCGGTTTCTTTCAGAGACATGATAGGTTCAATTACTTGGGTAGCAATCAATAGAGTAGTTCATACATAAAGACAGAAGAGTACAAAAGAGAATCTAAAGCTCATGAAAGAGCTATTGATTTTCCAGGAGTCTTTAAGTCTGTGCAGTTACAAGAGAGAAGTGTTCGTAAGCCGCCTTTTCATACACACAGCTCCATTATCCCTTTAGATGTGTGAGGTAGAGGAGATGCTTATCAAAGTAATTCATTAAATGCATTGAAATTGACAAGTGACTTACTCAACTTTACAAATGATATTTTAACACATTTCAATTGTTCTTCCCATAGAAGAACACTCCAGTGAAGTTTGCAAACCAAGCATGCACTCTCCATGAACTAAGTCCTTTACCTGCTTCTTTCTACATCTAGAATAAAATCTTTGATCCTTACCATTGACCTACCAGTCTATGCATGAATGGCTCCTTCCTATCTCTCCAGTCAATTTCTCCATGGCTTGTTAGGTCTATACTGACTTTTTATTTCTTACTACTTCAGCTCTTTCCCATATTTATCTTTTGCCATTCCCTCTACCTTCATTTTTGCCTGACATTTTCACAAGGACTCAACCATGTTGAGGGACACAGGTGTCAAAATGATGCCTTGCTTTGATGGGAATATATCTGCATGCCAGGCTGAAGCGGCTCCTATTAAGAGAGGTCACATTCAGGTACCGAAATGTGAACTCAGTCCATTAGCACTGAAATAAAAATGTGATTCTGAAGATAGCATAGGCCTGTTGCTAGTATTTACTTCATTCCAATCCCTTGGACTTAGAAATTTGTGATTTAGCGTCTTGTATAAAACTTGTAATTGCTTTTTCTCTTTTGGGAAACTGTCTCACTATACAAAGAAAACTGAGTTGGATACCTACCGTGTTAGATAACCAGTAACCATTTCCCCTTTCTTCTTTGCTGATTGAACACTGAAGTTATTTGAGATGTCACTGTGTCTGGTTAATTGTTGGCTTCTGCATCCTCCATGTTATAAATACAATTATGGCTGGTGACACATATGCAAGAAGTTCCTGGGAAATATAATGCTTTCTTGGGGAAAAGATTGGATACACATGACAAGGTTTTTTCCTTCCCTTACCTTCCTCACCTTAATGTCTGGATTTCTAATAGCCACCTACTAAACATGAAATCACAAACATGAAGCTAAGGTCAAGAGATTCACAGAGGTGCTGGCCTGACACCATCAAGCCACTGAGTAGCTTTTGTAGATACTTATTTCCAATTCTACATAATTCTCCTTCATTTATTTAGGAGGGACTCTAGATACCTGCTATCATTTTGGATTCAAGAACTACTATTGTTTATGTACCTGCTCTCACAAAGTTAGAAAGCCTTGCAATTTCTAAACTCACATGGTGGTTGTGGTGAGACAAAGGAGCATATCTCTTTCCTTATTTATCATATGAAGCATAAAATGGTCATGGAGATATTTTAATCTCATTGTTTGAAACTCTCATTTCCAAATATGCAAAAACTATAGAAAAGGTAGTGTCCTACTAAGAAAAAAAAAAGTTACTGAAGTCTGGAAACTGAGGCATGAACAGAAGCACACAAGTAAAGGAAGTTATAGTGCACCCTTCTCAATTCAGATCAAGAGGTTGAATATAATCAGTAGCAATAACTATCAGGAACACTCAGAATCCTAGGTGATAGGAGAGCTTTGAATAAAGGTGGACTGCACAGTTTCCCTAGAAGTCTAGTGTTTCTTTGTCCACTAAACACAGGTGGCTATTAAAATTTGAACTATATTAAAATAAAATTTAAAATTGAATTCCTCAGTCAGACTAACCATGTGTAGCTTTTGGCCAGCACAGGTATAGGGCATTTCCATCACTGGAAAATGTAATTCAGAAAATTCTACTGAGCAGTGTTACTCAAGACTGAGATCCCGGCTACTGGGCTTGGATGGTCCTCAGAGCTGTAACATCTGTAACTTACTTGATGAGTGCTAGAAAGTTAGCCCCACATGGAAGGTAATTTTTATCAAAATTACATACAGCCCTCTCTCTCTAATACCTGGTCAATAACTTATACATAGCTGGTGATCAATAACTAATTACTTGGTGAATCAGTGCCCTCAATTCTGTAAGGTATACTGTGAAATATATTTTATTCACAAAATTGCTTGTACGTTTCTTGGCCTTGAACATTCAGTTTCCTAGAGCACATATTGCAATTTATTTCCATTCTCTTTCTATTTAAATTTTTGTCCAATCTAATGATTCTATAATCTTATCCACTTATTAAAATCTCAGTCTCACTCAGGAAATACTCTGTCAAATTCAAATATTATTTTAAAGTCACCATGCATAATGTCAAGGTAGGACACTCTCCCCTGCTCACCCTTTCTCTTTCTCCTTCCTTCTCTTATCCCTGTCAGCACCTTCCCATCAGAGTCAACTTCACAGGAAGCCTCATTCTCACATGTCTCATTCAAGGGAGGAGGCAGAAGTAGGGGTAAGGGAGATTTTTGACTCAGTAACTGTCAGTTCATTTCAAGTGGCAGGGGCTTCCCCAATCATGGTCTGTCTCTCCTGCTCTCTATTACATGTGGTTAGTATGATGAAGGAACTTAATCTTAAAGTTTATTTTACTTTAACTCACTTAAATTTAAATAGCCACCTGTGTTTAGTGAACAAAGAAACTCTAGAGTTGTTTTTTTTTTTTTAAGATTTATTTATTTATGCATACAAGAGCTGCGGTATAGGTCAGATGTGTGGGAGGGTGAGAGGATTCACCAGAGACAGAGTGGGGAACAGAACAGGCAGACTGACCGAAATACACTGCTGAGGGGAGCAGCAGGTAAGACAGGAGAGGTCTGCTGCGCCATGTGGGTCAGCTCCCTGACCGGGGATCAAACTCTTGCTGCAGTGGCTGCGGATAATTTCATGGTGCTGATGCTTAACCCCTTGTGCCACCAGGGAGGCCCAAAAGCTCTAGAGTTTTATGGAAACTAGAGTTCATTTTTTCAAAGCTCTCTTATTACCTAGAACATGTCACCCAATCTGCATGTCATGCCAGGGACACAGTCCACTCCTGACAGCCCAGATAGCCACCTTGTGTAAGGTTGCACTGCTTTCTTGGACCTCACACGGACACCCCTCCCATCTCAGAGGGGATCCTTCAGCCTCCCCAAACTGCTAGAGAGACCATCACTGATGTCACTCTGGTTTTTCCTAATAGTTATTTCTGTTTCGTATTTCCAGTATCTTTGTCTTTGAAAATACTTCTACTTCCTTTCAGTCCTCGATTGCTCTATTCCATTATTGCTCTAGAGTAAGTACCATACTCTGCATCTGTCCTTTTAATCCTTATGTAATTCAGATATTTGCTGATTTTTGTGAAAACAGTTTTCATGGATGCTCGGAATGAGATAGGGGACTTGTTATATGTCATTTGGCATTGCTGGTGTATATATGATATTTAAAATCATGGAAATGGGCAAGATCACATAGGGAGAATATATGTACAGTGAGACAAGAGGGGAATTATGATAGAGCATAAAGGAATTCTAATGTTTAAAGGTTAGGAAAAAGCAAAGGAATCATCTGAGTCCCAAGAACCAGATGGGTAAAAGGAACAGAGAGGCTATTGTGTGACAGTGTTATCAGGCATCATGAGGGGTATTCCACGACCTCCAAATATGTATGCTCTAAATAGGTTCTGCCATCTGCTGCATCTACACAAAAAAAAACCTCTAGTGCATAAGACCTTCCAGAAACTTCAGTACAATCAGTCTACAATAAAGAAAAGAGAAGAAAAAGAGAAAGAGAAAGAATACAGTTTCCAAATCAAGCACCCAAAGTTATCCATCCCTCATGGGTAAATGCCCAGCCAAAGAGGGTTGACCAAAGCAAGACCACTGAGGCCTGAAAGCCGGCCACAAGTCTAAGGCACTTACTGCTGGGAACCATAGGAAAGGGGCAGAAGGGGCCAGACAAGTCTGGAAGAAGAAGAGCAAAATGAAAAATCTAGATAAAGGCTGCCATTGTTAAGTTCCCCATGGGTCCCTCAACCACGTCTGTTTCAAGTGTCTCCTCCCAAATCCCCCAAGTTCCTGGTAAAAGTCCAAGGCTGAGAAGGAATTGCAGCTCCTCCACATGTCTCTCTGCTCCATGTGCCTCCTCCAGGCCTCCTTGGCCACCTCTCCCTCCTTCCTCCCAGTCTTCTCTCACTTCCCTAATTGCTCCTTGGGTCAGG
This sequence comes from Talpa occidentalis, assembly GCF_014898055.3. NCBI lineage: Eukaryota > Metazoa > Chordata > Mammalia > Eulipotyphla > Talpidae > Talpa > Talpa occidentalis. Next base: position 28,943,057 of record NW_023601212.1, on the reverse strand, counting down.
CAGGGAACCTGGAACCTCCCCTTTCCCTGGGGATCACCCTGTTACAACTGCAAGCAAGAATGTTTCCGTAAGGACAACACAGTAACTGATGTCAAATTCTTGTCAAGCCTGGGTCAAGTAAGATGAAAGGCAAAAAACCTGACTTTGCAAACAAAGAGCAACAATTTCCACTCCATCCTTTGGCTTTCATAAAGTCTACAGAGACTTTTTTTTTACCGTTTCCTGCACAGCCCCACAAAGAGCCTGCAAGAGGCAGAGTTTTCCTGGTCTCCACCACAGAGTTAACTCAGTCACTTCTCCATATGAGGAGTGACCACCAGACAGTTTACAAAAGAAACAGACAACTGCCATGGTCTCCTACACACAAAGGTAAATAAATGGGAAATTCTGCTCACAGGTTAGAGAAGGTTTTGTTACAGGGCAACCCCAATGTGAAATGGGTTGGCCTGACTGTAGGTCCTCACCCATGCACTTAAAAGGGACTTATAACGAGACTTAACTGCAGGTTCACACAAAAAGGGTATTAAAGGGTTTATTTACAAAAAGGGGAAATGAAGAAACAAATAACTCAGGGAGAAAGAGGGAGAAAAATTGGTGAATGCGTCCTATCAGTTCTGCTGAGCTGAAACCCCAACAGCTCGCTGAAAGCCAGAGAAAAACCAAGGACCTCCAAGGCACACATGTCTGGTTATATACCAAACCTGGTTGCTTAACTCCAACCTCAGTCCCCACCAATCCTCCCTTTGGTGGTGATGACATTATGGGATTTGTAGTCCTTGGTGTCTTGGATCTCTTTGGTCTGGGGTGGGGGTGAGGTCCATAAAGCCAACAGATTGATCGCAGGCTTGGTAGGCAGATCCTCACAAGCAAGGAGACAATTCACACTCCCAGTCACCATCTTACTGTCAGGTAGATGTGATAACTGGAAGAGACAAAAAGCCCAGTGTATTCCATACTGTTCCCCCACAGGTTTTGGGAGTACCGCTATATTTGATTTAAATTACACACATACATTTGGCCTGAATTTTTTCCAAAGAAGACATACAAATGGCCAACAAACACATGAAATGTCACCAATCACCAAGGATTCAAAACAAAACCATGGTGAAATATTATCTCATACCTGTTAGAATGGCCATTATCAAAAAGACAAGAGGTGACAAATGTGGCCCAGGATGTAGGAGAAAGAGAACACTTACATAAAATTGGTGGGAATATAAATGGATATAACCACCTTAAAAAATTAAAACCTAGGGCCTCTCTGGTGGTGCAGCAGGTCAAGCACAGCACTGTGAAGCTGTCCACAGCCTCTGCAGTGTGGGTTCAATTCCTGGCCGGCCAGGGAGATACCCACATGGTGTGGCAGACCTCTCCTGTCTCACCCACTGCTTCCCTCAGCAGTGTCTTTGGTCATCTGCCTGTTCCACTTCCCACTCTGTCTCTGGTGAATTCTCTCACCCTCCCGTGCCTCTGGCCTGTACCCCAGTTCTTGTATAAATAAATAAATCTTAAAAAAAATTTTTTTAAACTCTTTTAAAAAAATAAAACCTGTATAACACAGCAATCCCACTTCTGGGTATGTAGCTGAAGGAAACAGTAGCGCTGTCTCAAAGGGATATCTGCATGCTTGCAAGCTCAGTGTCCACTGATGGATGAATGGGTAAAGAAAACATTAAGCACACACACACACACACACATACACATTTCATCATCAAGAAGAAAACATCCTGCCTGCTTTTTTGCAACAACATGGGTGGACCCTGAGGGTAATAAAGAACGAAATGTCAGACACAGAAAGACAAAAATTGTAAAATCTCACTTATAGATGGTATCTTAAAAAGCCAAACTCATAACTCATAGAAATAGAGAACAGAATGATGATTGCCACGGGTTGGTGGGGGGAGGAGATATTTGTTAAAACATGCAAATTACCAGTTATAGGATGAAAGAGCTCTGAAGATGTAATGTACGCAGGCACAGTGCCTACAGTTAACAATATCACATTATATACTTGAGAGTAAGAGTAGATCTTAAATTTTCTCACCACACACACAGACACACAATGGTAATTACATGAGATATTGGAGGGATTTAATTTTATTGTAATCATTTCACAATGTTTGTGTATATCAAATCATCAGGTTGTACACCTTAAAATTATACAATGTTATATGTCAATTATATTTTTTAAAAAAATGGTGTTGGGGGAAAAAATGGTTTGTAGGAATATATTTATACACGGCTCAAAAGTATGGGGAAATTCTGATGACTCTACGTCCCATCCTTGTTATTACCAGTCTTAATTTTAGCAAGTCTGGTAGTTACATACTGGTACCTCAATGTGATTTTAATTTATATTTCTCTAAAGACTAAGGAGGTAGAAGTTTCCTTTCATATGTTTATTGGCAATTTCCATATCCTCTTTTGTTAAGTACCTGGTCAGGACTATCCCTTTTGCTCTGTTGATCTTCTCATTCTTTCTTATAGATTAGTAGGTGTTGTAGACAAAGATACAGATTCCAGATGTGCTGTTGGTTAATGCATATTTGTATCTTTTACTGTGTCTTTCCTCTCCACTCTCTTGATGGTGTCTTTTGTTGACCAGAAACTCCTAATTTTACTGAAGTCCAATCTTTCAAATTCTTCCTTTAAAGCAAAAAATGTTTGTGCCACTTAACTTTTATTTTTTTTGCCTATCCCAAGGATAAAGTTTTTCCTATGCTATCTTCTCAAAGTCTATTATTTTACATATTGCACTTAGAACTAAGATTTAGAATTGGCTTCCATGTGTGATATGAGGCAGACACTCCCTTCAGATATTGTAGGGGGCAGGGAACTAAAAATGCTTCCACTCCTGCAATGGTTTGAAATTCATATGGCAATTCAATATCTTCATTTAATGGATACAGAAATGACACCCAAAAAGATAAAGTGATTTTCTTAGAGTCTTATATCTATGACTAGACCCTGGTAGCCATTGACCCAACTTCTAAATTGAAAACTCTTCTCCTTTTCTCTTTCTGTTTTCCTCAAGGGCCAGTATCTTAATGCTCTTCTGACTACTTCTCCATCTAAAAGTATTTTCTTTGATAACGTAAGATCAACAGTGAAAAGTTGTGTTATTCCCATGGGGAATCTATATTTCAAAGAACTGTTAGGTTAAAAAATGATGACATTCTAAGGTATTTTTTGAAAGAGCCGTCATTATATGTGGAAGAATTAGGCATGTGTGACAGATGGTAAAATATCTTTCCTTGTTAAAGACTCAGATCTTAAGGGCCTCCTCAGTGGCGCAGCAGTTGAGCTCTGGGCTGCGAAGCTGCCCATAGCCTCTGCAGCACCGGTTCAATTCCCGGCTGCTGGCGAGGGTCCCACATGGTGCGACAGACCTCTCCTGCCGCACCCGCTGCTCTTCTCAGCAGTATACTTCGTCTGTCTGCCTGTTCTGCTCCCTGCTCTATCTCTGTTGAGTTCTTACACCCTCCCGCGCTTCTGACTGTACCCAGTGCTTGTATAAATAAATAAATCTTATAAAAAAAATTTAAAAAGACTCAGATCTTAAGATAAAGTCAGTAGAGATACACATGTTCTAGAAGGTGCTGCATGCAAGCAGCAGGACTTGCCAAAAAGTGTCCAAACTGGCCCTCTGACCATCACCCTCAAAAGTCTGTATAAATAATGCTAAAGGTGCACTGAAGGAATGGACTCCTTGACAAGAATTCCCAGGTGTATTATTTTTCTTTTCTTCATATAGCTATAATATGATCTAGCAATTAGTGAGCACTCACTGTGTATAAAAAAGGAGAGTTCTATAAAATATTTATCTCATTGAGTTGTCACAATATCCCTAAGAGATAGACACTTGCCCCAGCCTGAGCAGGACTGCCCTGGGGCCTCTTTTGCTTCACCCTTGTCCAAATTTACTAGAGAGAAATGAATACTCAAAGCAAAAACAAACCCTATGCTTACCAGCCTCTGAGGTTCTGCATCCAGTTTAATTTCTATCAATTGGAGCTACCTAAATAGAAGATGGAAGCAAGGAGAAGCCATCTTTCTGTTGCTACCTATGCTGACAGGTATAAGAACCAAGACGCAGTATTGGCATATAGACACAGCATTCGTCAGTCCAGTCCCCAGCAACATGGGTGTCCAGAGGCATTTGTGGCAAAACCTATAACTTTCTCATCCCTGGATTACAGTTCTAGCATTGTGTCCTTGAGCTCAATGATTTCCGCCCTTGACTTTATCCCTGCAGCAATTCCAATTATTCTGAAGAATCTAATTTTCCATATTAAGTTGCTTTTGGCTTAAAATACCCAGAGTGGTTTCTGTTTTATGCACTGAACCCTGACAGCAACAATGGAAAAAGAATGCTCTGATATTTGATGGTTTGCTTTTTCTTAATAGACACATCAAATTGAATACCTAAATAGAGTCAAGTCTTTCCCATCTGGAACTCACTCTGTTATCATGCACCAACATAGCTATAGAGTGAGGGGACAGGTGGTGCCCACACCCAGGTAGCAGGAGCTGGCAAGTGCTTAGCTTTCCTTTAAAAGCAGATGGGGGCAAAGATGTAGCCTATTCATCGAAGTCACTTCATCCCAGAAACTATTCACCCTGCCCTCAGCATTGGTGCCTCACAAACTTTCCCAAACTTCAGGTCTCCTTCTTGGCCATATCTCTGGGGTCAACTCTCAAGGCTCCCTTTTAAGCACCCCACTCTGTACTTGACCTGACTCTCCCCAGAACACTCCCTCTTGGGTATATAAATCCTTGCTCCTTCACTGCTTCTTAACATCCAGCCTTGGACATGCTCGTCTTCCTCCTGCCAATCTTCATGTTCAGGCTGTAGTGCTTCCTATTTCTATTTTTGAGTTGGGAAGGAAAAATCACCAGAAAATTATAATAAGTAGCAAAGCAGTCAAGTTTCTGGCAGAACTTTGGCCTTCTCTCAGCAGGATGTTTTTTGCCCTATAAGGCAGCTTAATCATAACCTTAATGATGTCTCCCCACTGCTTGACGTGGCGGGCTCTTGTGTCCAGAGCCAGGAACAGTGCGGACGAGGCGGCACCCTAGGGCTTCTACATGTTACAGTTGTCAAGCTCGGCTCTCGGAAAGCTGTTAATTTCCTCTGAGGCAATTTGACTGCGATTAAGTTAAACTGCCCCCAGGTGGACACTGGTGCCTTAGTTAAGCCATTTTAATCTCAGTCACCAGACTCCCTGTAGGCATGATAAAATGAAGACAGAATGGAGGTGATTTCCATTTAATTGCATTTAAATAAATAGACAAAAAGAAAAAATAGTAGTTTAGCATACTACTTAACCAGAATTGAAATTGAGTAGCATGAAGATATGTTATTAGTATGCTTAATCAATATTTGGTGAGTACCTACTATGTGAAAAAGATTGCTCTAGAATCAGGGATGGGTCAGAGAAAACAAAATATCTGAATTCACAGAGCTATGTCCCTAGGGAGTGAAATAAGCAACAAACAAAAGTACATCGTATATAAAATTTATCCTATGTAACATTATATAAATAACATCATTATGCATACTATATTATGATAGAATGATAAATATCATGATAGAATGATACAGTACATCTAGTCTCTCACCAACACATCTAACTATAAAGGCAAAGTCAAAATAATAACAACCCAGGGCCTCCCTGGTAGTGCAAAGGGTTAAGACAAAACCTATTAAGCTCCCAGGAGCCACTGCAGCATGAGTTTGATCTCTGGCCACAGAGCTGCCCACATGGCACAGCAGACCTCTCCTGACTCACCCTCTGCTCCCCTCAGCAGTGTATTTCAGTCAATCTGCCTGTTCTGTTCCCCGTTCTGTCTCTGATGAGTCCTCTCACTCCCCTCCCCAACAACTCTGGCATGTACCACAGTTCTTGTATGTATAAATAAATAAATATTTTTTTTTAATTTAAAAATAAATTTTAAAAAAATAGTAACAACCCAGATTTTACTGAATCCCCAATCCTTCACCATTATTAATGGAAAAATGATAGAATTTAAGTCTCTTTTTTAAAAGATTTATTTAATTTTATACAAGAGTTAGGGTACAGGCCAGAGGCGCAGGAGGGTGAGAGGATTCACCAGAGACAGAGCGGGGAGCAGAACAGTCAGACGACAGAAACACACTGCTGAGGGATGCAGCGGGCACACTGGAGAGGTCTGTGGCGCCAAGTGGGATTCTCGCCGGCTGGGATGGAACCCACACTGCAACGGCTGCAGACAGCTTCACAGCACTGCGCTCAACCCGCTGAACCACCAGGGAGGCCCTTAAGTCTCTTTTTTCACTTCTGATTATCCTGGGAACTAGGTCTTTATTGACTTTTAGGCTGAAAATGAAGGTCGACAGCACTGTCATGTCATCACTAGGCCTACAGCAAGTATAACCAAAGTAGTAGAATAAGACACATGCTGTCCACTTACTGAATATGAGGGTGTAGGAAGCTTAAACCAGGTGGAAATTAAATAAAACGAAATATTAATGCACTTGGTATAATGACTGGCAGAAAATTTAAGGGCTCAAAAATGTTAATTGAATTCATTAGAACAGCAGCTGTTTAACTTAGGAAAATCAACCCGTAAAATCATCACCATGCTAGCAACATTTTAACAACTAGATCATAGAATATTGAAGTCCTGAAACCACCCACGATTCTGAACTGGAATAAGCAGGTTGGAAAATGAAGGAATGGATACAAACGTTGCTTAATGAGTTTGGGTCTGTATTTAAAAATTCATTGATGTTTCCATGATCAGAAATATGCCATAGGATCTTAACTCCTGTTTATATCAAAATGGGTATGAAGGTAAAATTGGTTTCACTGTACATAGTTCCCAAGAGCCTATCAACAACACTGTAGGGTAAATGATTGTCAGGCTTTTCTGCCCTCCCGCCATTAGGATTAATGATGGATCCCTGCGGTCCTGAATGCATGCCTGATGGTGGGCACTTGGAATGGGATGTGGGCATACACAGTTGGGTTCACCTGTACTGAGACTGGGTTTATAAGGGCGGCATCATCATTCTGGAACGGAACCACAAGAACAGAAGTACCAGAAGGAGAACCAGCAGAGAAGCAGAGACCACAAGAGAACACTGGAGAGCCCAGAAAGAGTGAAGATTCGCAGAGGGCTGGGAGGCCTGCCAGCCTCCCGGCCCCCCAGCACCCCTGCCTGCCAGGTACCTGGCAGAATCCCAATAAAAGCCTGAAAAAGCCACCATGGGCTCCTAGGACTCCTCCTTTTCCGTCTGCTCGGATCATGGAGATCCTGCACTGTACCTTCCTGTCACTACAAACATTAAGTGAACATTTACTGTCCCTTGCTGCGCTGACTCACAACTCAAGGGTCCCTCTAGCACAAAGGAATGATTGCAAAATTTGGTTCCAAACTTGGACAGTTCTCTTTCCTACCTGTTCATTCTTCAACCATAAGATTTGATTCCTGATTCCCTTCTGTCAAAACATAGGATGAGAAAAACAAAAGCTTTCAAGTAAGACAGACACAGATAAAGGAATTACAGTGAGGATTATCAGGATGAGCATAGCAAGAGAGGATTCATTTTAGGCATAGGTGCAGCTACGGTTCAATTTTATCTTCCATACTATCAGAATTTACATGCTACCATGAAGATTCTAGAGCTTAAGAAACCCGCACAGGTGCTACTGAGAAACTAAGGTGAGCTCACCTAAGAAATAACTTTCCTTAAAGAAACTGGACATACTACAATCCTCTGATCAGGTGCTTTTGGAGTACCTTGAGAAAACTTCTCTAGTCTCGTGGAAGAGGGGGCCCCCCAGAAACTCTGGACTATGTTGTATTTGAATGGAAGGGCCAAATTCCAGCTCTGGTATACATGTTGGCTCCCAGGGTCTGGCCCTCTCCCCGGTTCTCACAGCTCAAACTTGAAAGTGACCAGAAATACATTCAATTATCTCCCACAGGCAGCACTGACTGCCATGTCCTGATTGGGGACTCCTGGGGGAGAGCAAGAAGAAGGGCACAGGATGCTGGAAGACATAGAGAAGAAATCTGTGATTTCCTTATGGATAATGCCAGGGTTCAGGGGGCCCTGTCATCAAGCTGTTATAAATGAATAATCAGCATTAAGTCCACTGAGTTAGTGGGGTGTCTGTTCTCCAGGGCGGAACTGTTTAAGTTATAATTCATGAAGTCTATTAGCTGTGTGGGGCTCTGACAAGATTGAGAAAGGTGAAGAGATGCAATGATCAAGGACTTGAAGACAGGAGGGAGAGGGTCGAGAGGATGAGCAGCTGTGTGCCCTTTCCTTTGATGAGGAGTCCCCAGTAGCCCCCACAAGCCTGCAGCTTCCATATGCCTCACCACCACTCTAGCTTTAAGGAATGCCACATGGCTGGCATCCCCTGGATGAGTTTCCTGCTGGCAGGAAGGTGAGAGGCATCCAAGGAAATTTTTCAAGGAGAAATCTATAATTTTCATATGAACAATTTCCAGGGCAATTGCAAAACTGTCCTCCAGATCCCAAAGCCCTATCCACAGGAGATGCCCATCATTTGGTGAGCAGGATCATTTCTCTTAGGAGATGCCCAGCATTTGGTGAGCAGGATCAGACTGGCAGCTGCTTCAGTTCAACCCATCAAGATGCTGGGTTCTCATACCACCTTGACCACCCACCACTTTCATTCCACCTGAGAACTCCATGTTCGTGTGGTAATAACAATTGCCAGATTGGGATTTAGGCTGGTTATACATGAATCCATTTTAATTCGTTTTCTTTCCAGTCCAATGTGGAGAATGGGGCAAGGGATGTATCCTACTAGGATTTCAGAAAATCATTTTATTTTACTCTATCACAGCATCTTAGAAGCATTACAATAAAATAAAATGCAGACACCCCCTCTCCCCAGAAACCTGCTGTGTCTCAGTGTAATAAACTTTCCATTTCAGTGGGGGAATGAAGCTATTTGTCAGTTCCAATGTCTAGAATGAATGCAATTCGAATTCTCCAGTCATGTATTTCAACAATTCTCTATTCTACAGCTGAAATAACTTAACATAAGAAATGGCTGTTCACTCGATGTAAAACTTGCAAACCTGGTTCCACAAGGCATATTTCTAAAAAAATAATGACTCTGGAAAGGCTGTTGGCTAGGACACTCCATCCATCTTGGTGCAATGGCAGTGCCCAAGTCCACTGAAGCACTTCCTTCACTGTGCCAGGCTCGGGAACGGCATCCCAGTGGGCCAATCCCTTCACTTCCCTCTTCATTACCATCATTATAATTGCTACCGTTTCCTCATAAACATTCACGATTCATCATTTTTCCTCTTTAAACCTGATGCGTTGATGACACCCAAATGGCCCTACATGTAAAACCATCAGTGATGGAGACTTCAAGAAAAATAAGAAGTAATGATAAAATTTTTCATTTCACCCCTGACAAGTTCCTATTGCAGACAGCTGCAGAAGACAAACCAGAGTAGCACTTTGCAGGTGGAAAACAGTTTTGCATGGATGATGGAGTAGGCAGGAGACTCCAGAGAGACCTGTCGAGAGTGAACACGAGCTCTACTTGTAGTGATGGTCTGAGCTGAACCCCAAGCCTCAATGATAGGAAGTATTTTCACTTCTATTCCAAGTTCCTTCCACTTACCACTTTAGGAAGCAAGAGTTTGAACATGGAGCAAAACAAAATCAGAAAAAATATCATCCAGTGGAAAAAAAAAACCCACATTTAGCCCTTCATTAAAAATATTAGCAAACCAGAGACACACTATCGGGAGGGGGTGGGGAAAGAAGGGATTAGGGTCAAAATAAGGGGATGCAATTGTATGGGGAATATAAAAATTTAAAAAAATGTAAAAAAAAAGACATGGCTTCAAAGGACTACTATCCACAAAATGTATTATAAGTGTTGTCATTAAAATTATATGCTGCCATAGTTGGTGTGAACTATGTAGTGTCAGAAATTGTAGCCCATAATTAAACCCTTCTTTGATAAAGAAAAATAAAAAAATTAGCAAAGATAGATACATTTATATCTATATATAATACAGATATATAGCATTACTATGTACTGGATTCTAAAGTATTTGATATATATTGACTTACTTAGCCCTCATTACTGTCCTAGGAATTAAATGTATCAACACACCAGATAAAAAACTGAGGCTGTAACTAAAGGCACAGTTGGCAAATTGAAGTGTGGAAATAGGATCTAGGGTACCAGCCCAAGAGTTGGTGAGCGGGACAAACACATCAAGTGTCCTTTCTTAAAACTGCATATTTCTGAGTATTGGTGTTCCTCCCATGGTCTCAGGGAGATTCTGGTTTAAAGTAGGAGACTATAAATTCACAACTGTCTTTCAGCTTCAGGATATCCATGCATATTTAAAGCTGTTTTCCAAAAACTACAAAACAAAAAAGACCTGTCCTTCAGCGTGTGTGTTCTCGAACTCTCTTTGGGTATTTAGGGGAGGAATGAGAGGGATCAGAGAGAGGGCTAAAGACCAACACTGAGGAATGGAGCCAGAAGGTCAGCACAGGGCCATAAGAAAGACAACTGGAGGCGAGAGTCTCCAGGACACAACATGCAGGGAAATATAAAGAAATGTAGGTAGGTGGACAGAGGAACTGGAACAAGATACATGGGGCATTGGACTTCAGAGTAAAGCACAGGGGCAAGGTTATCCGTGGGGCCAAGGGAGCAGGCAGGGAAAATAGCCTGGGCACACAGCAGAGCTGCTTAGTCATCAGGACATTCTGGAACTGTCCTCCCTAGGTCCTCTTGCTCTGTTCTGAGACTGTCCTTTCTTCTTCCCAGAGAAACCCAGAAGGCAAGCCCTAGCTCTGAGGGCCCTTTGACGAGCTGGAACTGCTTATTAAGGAAATGTCCCATAGCCTGGACTCAGGGTGCAGAGCCAAGGTCCTCAGCCTCTTGCCTGTCTGTCATCTAAGACTCCTGTCCTTCATGAAGCATTTATTTCTCAGGCCCCCTCTCATTTCCCAGGGAGCGCCAAGTGCAAACACTGGGTACAGTCTTTCTCCTACACACACACACACACACACACACACACACACACACACACATAATTTAGCTTCCAAGTCTTTCCATCCATTGTGTGTTAGTTCACAGAAAGTTATGGAGACACATACAGCATAACGCATCTCTTGGCTGAATCAAGTCTGTCTCTATTTCTGTACATTTAATCCCTTTTCAGTGATTTTCAGTCGCCATGAAAGTCTAGAGAACCATGGGAGAGGGAAGGTGGGACCTCACTGTCACTCACCCAGATAATGGCCACTGAAATTTTAGCCAGGAAAGAGAGATATAGATGGTGAGTACGAGAGCGTGACAATTGTTTGTTCATTCTTTTTGTCTTATCCACACTTAAGGGTGTAAAGTCAAGGCCAGGCAGAGATGGGGTAGAGCAGGGGGCACTTGAAACTGCTGCCACTTGCATCCCAGGAACCAGTTCTGCCCAGTTTGCACCAGCCCTGATAAGCAGCATTGAAAGAACAACCAGTTCTGGGAGAAAAATCTTCTTTGAAAAGCAACTTCAGGGCCTCCCCTGGTGGCGCAGCGGTTGAGCGCTGGGTTGCGAAGCTGCCCGCAGCCTCTGCAGCGCCAGTTCTATCCCCGGCCACCGGTGAGGGTCCCACATGGCGCGCAGACCTCTCCTGCCGCCCGCTGCTCCCCTCGGCAGTGTATTTCGTCAGTCTGCCTGTTCTGTTCCCTGCTCTGGCTCTGGTGAATTCTCTCACCCTCCTGCGCTTCTGACTGTACCCAGTGCTTGTATAAATAAATAAATAAATCTTTAAAAAAAAAAAAAAAAAAAAAAAAAAGAAAAGCAACTTCAGGGCCTCCCCTGGTGGGGCAGGTGGTTGAGCATCATGCTGTGAAGCTGTCCACAGCCTCTGCAGCACCAGTTCAATCCCAGCCAGCCAGCGAGGGTCCCACATGGTGTGGCAGACCTCTCCTGTCGTGCCCACTGCTCTCCTCAGCAGTGTATTTCATCAGTTTGCCCATTCTGATCCCCGCTCTATCTCTGGTGAATCCTCTCACTCTCCCGTGCATCTGGCCTGTACCCCAGTTCTTGTGTAAATAAATAAATAAATAAATATTTTTTTAAAAAAAAGAAAAGCAAAGCAACTTCAACTCCGCATTCTTCACCTCCGTCCAAGGCCAGACCCTGCCCTATAAAAGCTTGCCCTTGTCCCCCAATGGGTGCGACTTCTCCGACCCCCATGGGGGTTGGTAAACCTTGCCCGTGAGCACAATAAATTTCTTGCCTGTGAGAAACTTAGCCTGGCTTTCCTTTTCTTTACCACTCCAACCCTTTCAAAGGGATGGGGAAATAATATCATGGCCTGCTAAAACTAAAGATCTCACTCAAGCAATTCAATATTAAACTATCAGTAAATCCTTGATAACTAGATTATTTTTTCTTTTCTCCACTTTTTCTATGAAAAGACAATCAGATTTCAGATTAACACCAAATACTTTAAAAAAAAATCTAGGGGCCTCCCTGGTGGCGCAAGGGGTTAAGCATCAGCACTATGAAGCTATCCGCAGCCATTGTAGCATGAGTTCGATCCCTGGCCAGGGAGGCAACCCACATGGCGCAGCAGACCTCTCCTGTCTCACCCACTGCTCCCCTCAGCAGCGTATTTCAGTCAATCCACCTGTTCTGCTACTCACTCTGTCTCTGGTGAATCCTCTCACCAGAGAGCCTGTACCCTAGTTCTTGTATGCAAAAATAAGTAAATATTTTTAAAATAAATTAATGAATGAATGAATAAATAAATAAATAAATAAATAAATAAATAAAAATCCACATCAGGAAACAGAGAAAACAAGCCACAGACTGGATGAAAGTATTTCAAAATATATATCTGATAAAGTATTGTTAATCAAAATATTCAAAGAGCTTATAAAACTCAACAATAAAGAACTGAATGACTTAATTTAAAAATAAGCAAAAGACTGAACAAACACATGGCTAAAGAAGATAGACGGAGGCAAATAACACATAAGGAAAGACAGTCCTCACCATATGTCATCAGGAAAATGCAAATTTAAATGACGAGATATCATTATGGACTTACTGGAGTGACCAAAATTCAGATACTGACAACACCAAATGCTGGGAGGGTGTGGAGCAACAATACCTCTCATTAATTTCTGGCAAGAATAAAAAAATATGATGGCTAATTTGGAAGACAGTTTGGCCATTTCTTATAAACATAAAAATATTTTTACCATAAGATGTAGCAATCACATTCCTTGATATTTATTCAAACATCAAGTGCACACCAAATGTTTACAGCAGCATTATTTAAAATTGCCAAATTTGGGGCCTCCCCTGGTGGCGCAGCGGTTGAGCGCTGGGCTGCAAAGCTGCCCACAGCCTCTGCAGCGCCGGTTCAATCCCCGGCCACCGGCGAGGGTCCCACATGGCGCGCAGACTTCTCCTGCTGCGCTCGCTGCTCCCCTCAGCAGTGTCTTTCGTCAGTTTGCCTGTTCTGCTCCCTGCTCTAGCTCTGGTGAATTCTTTCACCTTCCCGTGCTTCTGACTGTACACAGTGCGTGTATAAATAAATAAATAAATAAATAAAATGTTTATTAAAAAATAAAAAATTAAAAAAAAAATTGCCAAATTTGGAAGCAACTAAAACAATGATGAATGGATGGGTGTATAGATAAACTGTGCCACATTCAGACCATGGAATATTATTCAGTATTAAAAGAAATCCACTATCAAGTTTTGAAAAGACACACAAAAAATTTTAAAAAGTCAAAGAAGTCAATCTGAAAAGCCTATATAATATATCATTCCAAATGTATGACATTCTGGAAAAGGCAAAGCTATGAAGACATTAAAAAGATCAGTGGTTGAGAGGGGATGGGTGAAGGGACGGGATGAATGGGTGCAGCCCAGAGGACTTTTCAGGCAATGATACTATTTTATGTGATTCTATAATGGCATAACATTAGAATGTATAACACTGAGAGTGAACAATAATGTGAATGATGGACTCTGGTAAGGTGTGTCAGTGGACCTTCATAGATTATAACAAATCACCAGTGTCCACCATGGTGGTATAAGATAGTGAGAGTGCAAAGAAAGTGCTTGTGTGAGGACAGAGAGCATATGAGAATACTGTATAAGTTCTGCTCGATTTCTGTGAACTTAAAACTGCTCTAATATATTGAGTCCATTTTCTCCACAGCTTGAATAATAAGACCCTCTCTCCAGACAGATGCTTCTGAAGTTCTAACTCTAGTATGACTACATTATGACCAGGATGGACGCAGCAAAGGGTCATACAATACACTGTATGAAAAATAATGTTTAAATTACTTACCCATTACTTCACTCAATGCTTATTGAGGTGCTGGGCTTTACTCCAGAGTCTTAGAATAGCTCTGAACCTGGCCTGGAGGAACTCACAGCAATGTGGACTGGACAAGTCTGCAAACAAACAATTGTACCGAGAAGTAGTAGTGTCTTATAGCAGTAAATGTAAATTGCTGTGGGAACCCAGAGGGGAAATGGAGATGGGCCTGGAGGAGACTTCTGGTTAGCAATGGGCGGACAACATTCATCGGTACCTTCACATACTCCTTATGTTACAACCCTACTGGGCACAGTACTGAGTAACAGGGAAACAAGAAGCCAGATGACACAGCCCCTGTGGTCAGGAAAATTGCAATTCAAAAGCCTTTATCTTGGGCCTCCCTGGTGGTGCAGGGGTTAAAGACAATGCCACTACAACACGAGTTCGATCCCGGCCAGGGAGCTAACCTACATGGAGCAGCAGACCTCTCCTGCCTTGCCCGCTGCTCCCCTCAGCAGTGTATGTCAGTAGATCTGCCTGTTCTGCTCCCCACTCTCTCTGGTGAATCCTCTCATCTCCCACACCTCAGGCTTACACCCCAGTTCTTATATGCATAAATAAATCTTTTTTAAAAAAAGCCTTTACTGTAATGACTGAAGAGCATAATATTTACATTGAACCAGGAAACCTTTCCAAAGAAGTCCAATTAATTTTAAAAATGTATGTTCAAATCACAGACTGTTAGTTTCAAGAGGGATGTGGAAATTGCTCTGGTACATTGGTTCTCAAACCTCGCTGCATCACAATTTTATAGTGACACCAATAACCAAGTTTCAACCCAGACCAATTAAATAAGAATATCTGGTGACTGACAGTTAAGTATTCTTGTTTTTAAAACATCTCTAAGGGAATCTGATGCATAGTAAGGAGTGAAAATGTCCGCTGACCTAATTCTGTCTTTTTACTGACTGAATCAGTATCAAAAAACTGAGGTCAAGATTATAGAGCTTAGTCGATATAACAAAATCCATGATACACCATACAAATTAAGAACATTACCAATTCCTCACATCTATCTAATTATACTCCTCCCAGTCCACTTTTTTATTTTCTATGATTGCCATTTTTATTAGTTTGTCCTGTGTGTATTTACTGTTTACCTAAATAATATACCATTTGGTGTAGTTGGTTTTGAGCTCCAAAGAGAAGGTATTTACCATAATATATATACCATATACATATACAAAGAGAGATATAGAACAGATATTCTCCTCTTTTTAGTAATCAACACTATGAATTTTAGCTGGAATCACTGCTACCTTGCAGTTATGTGTGAGCACGTAACCAAATGACTAAGTTTGGACAATATGTTATGAGCACAAATGATGTATTGAACTTCCACAACATATCAGACAGGGTACAATCTAACTAAGACTAAGATTTGGTGTTTGGCTCTATTGAAAAAATTCAATTGAAAAATTCAACTGATTCTGCCCAGACAGTAGGCGACAAGACTGATACTCAGACATTTCTCAAAAGTCTTCCATCAACCATTCTCACCGGCCAGAGAACAAGAGATAATTGAATTGCAAATATCAGACTGAGCGTGGTGACTTCCCACTGCTGATTGACGCAGGCCTACACAGGTGCCATAGCCATCCGAGGACAGTACCCAGCAGAGGACAGGTCTATGGGGTTGTCATCCATGCACACAATTGCAAGCCCACTCAGGCTCAGGGAACAATAATATGGGGTTTATTTAACAAACAGGGGAAACAAAGAGTTACAACAGCCACAAGTGGCTGGCTGTCTCACCTCAGATAGTGTCCAGAATTCAGAAGTCCCAAACAAAAGGCCACTTACCCAAGATGGCACCATCTGGACAAAGAGGGCCTGGAGCGAGTGGCAGCTGGAGGTGTCCACAGGCAGGGCTGCTGGGATGACACAGCAACAGCTCAAATCCACAGTCTGCAGGTCCCAATGAACAGATTCAGATGCTGGACTGAACAACCACAGAGGCAACAGTACCCAGAGGCATTGACAGGCGATCACATAAACAGCTCTTCGTGAGCCAAGGCAGGGAGTTCAGGAGACTGGAGTCAACGTCCAGGCGTCTTGTAGAGTGTGGGGAGTCTCAATGAGATCCCAAGTTGTCGCCTACATGGCCTTATATTCTCTTCAGAGTCCTTCACCCTACTTGCTCTCTCCTGATTAAACAATTTAACCCGGCAGGGCCCTGAGGGAGGGGCTGCCAGCACCTTTAGGCGAGGGCGGGTAAACCCACATTTTTCTGACGGTTCCTGCTGCTTACATGGCAGTAGGGAAAACGCCAGTCTTGCCCCGCAGTCCACACACTTCAGGCCAAGGATATCAAGACTATCTTTGCAGATGGTCTCATATAGTTACCATTGCACTGACTGAGAGATTTATGAGCTGAGCACAAAAGCTAGTAACTAAAAGAGATTTTGATACAGGGCAGCAAGGGGCACTAAAACTGGCCAAGGATTGTACCCAGATAGTTTACGGTCCCTGTTTGTTCTTCAGCCTTGCACACACTTGCAAGATAACTCAGGTTCAGAGAACAATAATGGGATTTATTTAACAAGCAAGGAAAAATAAAGAGTCACTGAGGTCACAAATAGCTGTTTACCTCACCCAAAGCAGTGTCCAGTGTGTTATAGTGCTAAACACAAACGCTCCCAAGGTGGCATCTCCCCACCACAGAGGACCTGGAGCACGTGGCAGCCAGACAATAGGCCGGGTTCCAACTCACAAAGACAGCAGGAGCCACAACAGGAGCCACTCACAGGAGCTGCTGAGATGCCCCAGTACAGCACCAGACAGTCGACAAGGGAAACAACAGCTGCGGTAGTCGAAGGATGGGACAAGGCAGCCACACTCACACAGCTCAGTGAGGCGCCTGCTCCGGGTTCTTCCCTCCCAGGTTTTAACAGCAGCAAAGCTGGTAACAGTTTCAGTCACTCAGCTACCTGCAAAGCCTCCAAACTTTTCTTCTCTGAGGTTGGCTGCTGGAATCCTCTCGATGTCCTGTGGAGGCCAGCAACAGCCTTCTGGAAGATCAGCGTGGTGGCGACAGAAATGGCTAACCCTGGAATTGCTGAAGATCCAAAAACTGAAATCCCAAATGCTGAATACCTAACTCTGAAACCTGAGGGCTGTTTCTGCAACCTCTTATATTTCTTATCAGCGTCTCCACCCCAGCGGATATTTTGTAGGTATTTCGCCTGGGGCTATTCATCCTCAGGAGCAGCCCCCTACAGAGGGGCCACCTGTAATAATCTTTGGCTCCAGCACCCGTTTACAATTTGACATTAAAAACTATGATCTGAAGAGATCATTGGATATATTGAATATTTACTTTCATACGAACCTAAATGAAAATTCAAAGACTGTAAGTTACTTGGTTTCTGAGTTATTAATGCCAAAAATTCTATTTTTTAGAATTGTGAGATTATTTAATACTTAAAGCCATAGTTAGGCTTCAAACCTGCAGTAGGAAAAATTGAGCTGCGAAGATTGTACAGTCCCTTCAAAAAAAGGCATGCTCACCAACACTTATTCCAGGCCTGTCTGTGAAAAAGGAAAGAAAACCCAGAGATAAAAGGTGAGGAACAAAGTCCAAAGTCCAAAGAAAAAGCCCAAATAAAAGGGTGGCTAAGTCCAAAGAATAGGCTGGGCTAGGTTAAGAACATGTTTTAATGCGAGGGAAGGGAGTCTCAACAACTCATATCTAGCAAGATTTGATAATCTTTGGTATTTCTCATCCCTTGCTTTCTAGGTGAGAGTTTTCACTGTAATTATCTTTTTCTTATTTGGATGAGTAAAGATATAGTGTAAGCTGTATATAAAAAAGATAAGTTAATTTTGTGCTGAGTTAATGTTCCAAAGAAAGTAGAGTCTGAGAAGCAACATGGTCTTAAAAAGATAAGGAAGAGCTATTAGGCTTAATACATGATTGCAGGCTCTTTATTTGGGTCTAAGTTGTTACAATTCCCTGCTAGTTAGCAGTCCATGTGGGCATCCTGTCTTAAGATGGGACCGTTCTACATGTGTTGTATTGACCTGAAACTGTCACACATCCACACCTAGCTGCAGAGGAGTTTTAAAAATGTGGTCTTAGCTGTGCAGTCATGTGATCACCTAAAACGCCATTACTAAAAGGACAAAAAAGGAAATGAATTTCTGGAGATAATTAGCAGTCACGTTAATCTATTATGTAATATTGAGTGTGAAGTATTGGGATGAAGGTACTTTGCTTTTTATTCTTTTTATCAGTAAACCTCAAGAAGAGACAATAAGACCTGATGGGAAGGAATAAGCATGACCCAGATAACCTGAATTTTATGCATTCATTAAATGGTATTTGGGGTTATTAGAAAAGAGTTTTGCTCTAGCGTGAGAAGAGAACATGTACTTAAATGCACTAAGGGAAAATGTGGCAGTTTTTCCACTCAAGTGAAGAATGTACATAGAGATTCACCATAGCATTCTTTGAGGATAGGATATTCAAGGAAATCTAAGTATTCATCTCTATGAGGGTAAATACTCTCCTAATCACTTGACCCCCTCTCCTTAGAGGTCTCCCTGGACTTGTATTTGTGAGAGAAAATGAGGTGTGGCTTGAGCTAACTCCCACACATCATTTGCTGCAGTGCCCCTGAGCTCCCGCTGTCCCTTGTCTGGTATCTCACTGCTGCCTCCACCTTAAAGCCTTCCTCTGCTTCTTACCTCTGCTCCCCCTACCCTGCATTCACTTAAAATGGATTTCCTTGTTTTCTTTTTCCCAACTTTATTTTTCCCCAGACTCTGTTAGCACCATCCAGTTCCCCAGCTGACCATCTTTGTGTTCCCTTTGGTTGTCCATACTGCTACTGCAACTGTCACATCACATGTGATGGTGCTGAATTGCATTTATTTACTTATGTGTGACTTTGCTCTTATGAGACTAAGAGTTCCCGGAGGTGAATTACAGTGTCATATTTGTCTTGTTATCCCCAACACTCTGGCTCTATGCCTATATATGTTTTGAGATATGCTAGAAGGAGTGAAAGTAGGGCAAGTGAGCTGGTGAGTGATGTGGTGGAACAGTCAGCCTCCCCCCACCACTCTGACACACCACCATGCAAGGCAGTCCTGCCTCTCACCTCCCAGTGATTAATGTGTTTGAAGAGTGAGGCTCGCCCCAGGACACAAAGCAGAAATTCACACCAGTCAAAGTGACAAGTGCACTGTCGTACTCATCTGAGGGTCCTGCTTCATCAAATCCACTTCAGAATCAGGAAGACGCTCTTGGCTACCTCCGTACTGCAGGCCATCTGGTCAGGTGGCAAAGCGCCCACTTCCAAGGTCAGTTTCTTACTGTCCTGGACTTTCCAGATTATGCTGCAGAGTAAAACTTCTCTCTAAACTGTCACAGGGAAGTCTTCAGAACCATCAGTAGCCCCTCCCTTATTAACTTTTTTTTTGTTTGTTTGTTTTTTTTAATAGAGGCATGTTTTATTTATTTATTTGTTTGTTTGTTTTGTTTTTGTTTATACATGCACTGGGTACAGTCAGAAGCGCGGGAGGGTGAGAGAATTCACCAGAGCCAGAGCGGGAGCAGAGCAGGCAGAAGGACCGAAGTACACTGCTGAGGGGAGCAGCGGGCGGCAGGAGAGGTCTGCGCGCCATGTGGGACCCTCCTTCGGTGGCCGGGGAGCAGCCAGGGATCGAACCGGCACCGCAGAGGCCGCGGGCAGCTTCGCAACCCAGCGCTCAACCGCTGCGCCACCGGGGAGGCCCCCTTTATTAACTTTTCTACTCTGTAATGGTCATTGTGATATTCTAACAGCCCCTGAGGGCAATGGGATAGTCTGGGAGGAAAAAAAGAAGTAAGACCCACTTCTTCTCTCCCTTTTTCATGAGGAAATTAGCAGTAAAGTGGCCTGTGGCAGGGAAACACTGACCAGCTTTCTGGGATCACAAGAATCTGCCCAGTTGGCTTGGTGGACACTGATCCTAAATCAAAGTATTCATTTCAGGAGTGATAGACATGAACTCTGCCCCACATCTAAATGATGATTCCTTTTGTGTTCAAAATAGATCTTAGCCCCAACAGCAGAACTAGAGATAAGAGGCTGCAGTGTGTATGTGCACATCTTGTTGGTACAGTTTTGGGTTGGCATTTGTCTGAAGGTTCCTCTAAATATCTGGAGACTAATGCTCTAATGATGAAAGGGACCCAGTAGCATAGAGAACACTGAAGATGAACAGTCATAAACAGTTCTTTACAAATGAGGGGAATTATGTGTCAAAATGAAAAGGAGAGCCACACTGCAGAGAGTTCCCAGGGACAAGATGGGAAAGGAAATTGGCTTCCTGTGAAACTGGCACAAATACTCTCGTGCATGGTCAGTGCTTACTGTCAGGTATTTCATCTCCCTGTAGGTAATTCTCTCTGTGTAGATACCTGAAGGGAAATTTGCTGAAACTATAAATAACTAAACAGAGAGCAAATATATTAGAGGATTGTCTGAAAATACATTTCTAACTCTGCCATATTTTCCTATATATTGGGGGATGAAAGAGGAAATAGAAAAGGAGGGGGATAGAAGATTCAACATTAAGGCTACTTTCTCTATAAAGCCCCCCTTAAGCACTGCAATCCACAGCAATCTTTCCTTTTCCCTAAATGCCTATCAGATATCGCTTTTTACTATGCTCTGTACTGACTTGCAGTATTGGATATCAACTCACGATCCAAGAAGTGGTCTCCCCCATTAGCTGCAAGATCCTTGAGGACAGGGTATCTTCTCATTCTTCACACTACAGTGACTGAATATAGCAGATGCTCAAAGTATTTTTTTGTGTAATGCCACCAGCAAATAACCTCAAATTACAAACAGGATTGTGTTAGGCAGTATATAAAATTAAAGAAATAAATATATCTCTGTATAAATATATGTAAATATATTTAATTTAATTTAATTTAAATATATTAATAAATATATTTAAATATAAATATATAAATAAATATATCTCTGTTTTATGTTTGTATTTCACAATTCCTGAGGACAAGTTAGGTGAATGTGTTCAGGCCAGGAGGGCGGAGCTGGGGGAAGCAGGGTAAATGTTTAAATGTGTGGGGTCAATGGAAAAAAAAAATGCCCACATGGGATTTAAATAAACTGGGTTATTCAAAGTTTGCCAAAGCGGTGAAAGATACTTATAGACTTCAGTGAATATAATGAGAGCTGGAAGTCTGGTCTTCGATGCTCATTTCCTGCATTGCGGCTCGCTAACCCACCCTTACCACGGTGGGAATCAGGGGCCACCCCTGAGCTCTCAGGTTGCAAAGAATCCGAGAACGGTTTGCGCTGAGCGGTCACGGCGGCTTGTCACCACCAGGGGGCGCCTGGACGCTCCGCTCCTCCCGGCGCGCGGTCGCTCTCCCAGCATGCCTCGCGCCGCGGACGTCGATCCGG
This sequence comes from Talpa occidentalis, assembly GCF_014898055.3. Taxonomy (NCBI): domain Eukaryota; kingdom Metazoa; phylum Chordata; class Mammalia; order Eulipotyphla; family Talpidae; genus Talpa; species Talpa occidentalis. The sequence goes on along the minus strand of NW_023601212.1, from coordinate 28,921,220 downwards.
AAGTTGTCGCCGGCGGCCGGCCGGCCGGCAGCCCTACCCCAAACCTGGCTGCTGAGCCCGGTGGCCCCGGCCGCGTTTGCCTGGCCGAGGCTTCCGCGAGGCCGGCGGAAAAGACACCATTGAACTCACTGCCCGCCGGGCTCTGTCTGGGCGCGCCCCTACCCCCGGCGCTGTGCGACCCGCTGCTGTCCCGCCCCAGTCGTCAGCTTCTTGTAAGTGCTTGGCGAGGGGGCCCCTCCCCCAAGGCTCCGACCGTCCTCCTGGGGCCGCGCAGTGGCCTCGACTGAAAAGGTGACCGATTTACCTTGAGCGCAGCGTCTCTGGAAGGGGCTGGAGCGAGTGCGAGCAGCAGAGCTACCTATGTGGCTGGGGGATGTCGAGGGCCCAGAGCCCCTTCCTGGACTCTGAATAGCACCCCAGGTTGCCTCGTCTCCGGGACACACTGAATGCCCCAGACCCTAATTCGGAAGTGAAATAGAGGCTGGCTGTCTAGGGGAGCCACCTGATCCTTTCAGCCATGAAGGCAGAAACACCATCCTCCCTCCCGGAGATCCCAGCTGGGTGCAGCGGTGGCCTCAATAGCCTGCTGAGTAGCCGGAAGCTGGTGGCTGTGGGGGTCCTACTTGGCTGGCTTCTGGTCATCCACTTTCTGGTCAATGTGTGGCTTCTGTGTCTTCTGTCTGCCTTGCTGGTGGTGCTGGGAGGATGGCTAGGACCAAACGCCATTGTGGGGGCTTCAGGTCGACTGCACCTGGAACGCTTTATCCAGATAACCACTTGCCCACCAAATCCCCAGGCAGAGAGGCAACTGGAACAAGAGATCAACTGCACCATCCAGATGATCATGAGGGATTTTGTGTCATCCTGGTACCGCTCAGTGAGCCAGGAACCAGCATTTGAGGAAGAAATGGAGGCTGCCATGAAAGGGTTGGTTCACGACCTCCGGAGGAGAATGAGCCAGGTGGACAGTCATGCTCTTACCCAGAGGGTTCTGACTCTCTGTGGTTGTCACCTGCAGAGCTATATTCATGCAAAGAAAGCCACAGCGGGAAAACAAAGTGAGCCCTCAGTTGAGTCCTGCCAGCTTTGGGAAGCTTATTGCCAGGTTACTGCCCCACATCCTGCAGTACAAAACCCCAGTGCTGAGGTCATCTATACACGAGGCATTGTGGATATATTGCTTCAAGGACTAGTGCCAAAGCCTCACTTAGAGACCCGGACTGGACGCCATGTAGTGGTCGAACTCATTACTTGCAATGTAATCTTACCATTGATCAACAAGCTGTCAGACCCTGACTGGATTCACCTTGTACTTGTGGGCATCTTTTCCAAAGCCAGAAACAATCCAGCAGTAGTTAAACCACTCTGCCTAGCCAGTACCCTGGAAGAGCCCTTAGTGCCCACATCTCTACCACTGGTTGTTGAGGCACAGAATCTGCCAGAGGCAAGAGCCCCTTCCCCAGCAACAGTCCCAGTGTTTCCAAACAGTGATGAACCAGAGGGACCTTCACATCCAGTTGTTGAAGAAAGTCATGACACCGTAGATGGAGATTTGGGTGAAATAAAAGAAAGAAAAATTGCTAACTCATCTCATTTCCTGCAGCCAGATATTCGAGGCCCTCTGTTCTTATGTGAAGACCCAGAGCTGGAGTCTCCACTGTGTGAACTGAGCAAAGAATCCATAATGCTTGTGACCTCAGGCAACTTCCTATCTGACAGAATCCAGGATGCCCTGTGTGCCCTAGAGAATTCTCAGTCTCTAGAATCTAAGGATGGTGAGGGATGTGAAGGAGTTGAAGGAACAGAAGCTGAGGAGGGTCCAGTGACAGAAACAGGCCTACTGGTCTCCATGCTGAATTCCTGCCCTGAGATTCAGGTTGACACGGCAGACAAGGAGGTAGAGCATAGAGATGCTACATCTCTTACAGATTTGCTGGCAAGTCCAGAAACAGCCTGCCCCGCACGACCCTCATGCTTAGAGAAGGATCTCACCAATGGTGTGAGTTCCCTCGATCCTAATCTGCCACAGGTTCTGCTTTCTTCCTCTCCAACCGGTCCTCTCAGCTCAGCCACCTTCAGCTTTGAGCCCCTGAGCAGTCCAGATGGCCCAGTTGTCATCCAGAACCTGCGTATCACTGGCACCATTACTGCTCGAGAACACAGTGGCACTGGATTCCACCCATACACACTCTACACAGTGAAGGTAACAGGATTAGAACTGTGGTCACCTGTTCTGTGCTGGGAATGGGTTTGGAAAACAGCGAAGCAAGTGTTCTGAGAGCCTGCTCTTAGTTTACTATTTAATTCAGCAGGCATCTGTATGTGAACGGTTGAAGCTCATACATAAAGCAGTCATTTTATCTAATATTCTACCAGTATATTTTATCCATTACTCAATCTTAGAATTTTAGGGTGGTTAGGATACTGATGGTCATATTTTCCAGTGGTTCCCAAACCTAGCTGCTCTTCAAAAATCACTTGGACTCCTTTTTATGATAGACTGATAGATTCTAAATGAGAATTCCTAACAGTGGATCCTAACATTCTATTTTTTTTTAATACAAGTCTTCAAGTGACTTGGAGGAAGCCTATCCTAAAGCCAGTTTTACAAAACTGGCTCTTATCAAGCCAACTATCTAATATATGAACCCTCTTCATATCTGCTAAGTGGTTCCCCCATTTTTTTAAAGTGGTGTCTACTTTTGTGCTTAAATATCTCTAGGAATAAGGAACTTGCTGCCTTCTGAGGTATTTAGAGGTAAATAACTCTCCTTCCTAAAACAAAATACAAAAGATGCTACTGTTTAAAAAGAAAGAAGTTAGCGAGGAAGATGTCTGGAAAGAGAATTTCTGCATGAGACTCTATACATTGAATTTTACTTGCCTCCCCCTTGGATTTTTTATTTTGAGTCCGAAAACTGTGATCATGAGCAAACTTTGGTGATGTGCCTTCTATTTTATACTGTCTTTAGGGTTTGAAAAGTAGTTATGTAGACATTTTTATAAGTAAAGAAAGTTTTTGTGGGAGGGAACTTAGAGATGGAAGGAGGAGAGCAAAGCAGTAAAATTATTTTCTAACTTTCTCAGCGATTTATGTTGGGAAATACATCTCTTTTCTTAATCCAGCCATTCTTGGAATTTGAGTTATTCATTACAACGTAAGGCAGCAGTCAGCTGGTAAGGTCAGGAGTAAAATAGGAACATCTCCCTCCCTTTACCTCTACACTGCTCTTACTGTGCGACCGTTGAGCTAATGCAATTAACAAATGTGTTCATTCAACAGTATGAGACAGCCCTCGACAGTGAGCACAGCAGCAGCCTGCAGCAGCTAGCCTACCACACTGTAAATCGCCGCTACCGCGAGTTCCTGAATCTGCAGACCCGTCTGGAGGAGAAATCAGATCTACGGAAGTTCATCAAAAGTCAGGAATTTCCTTTGCCCCACACTGCCTTCTTGCTTTTCACATCTAGCCACCCTGGTTTGGGAGACTGAGGGGCCTATAGGTTTGTGGGGAGGGATGGAGGAGCATCAGAGGTACTGTGCTCCCCCAATTTTTCAGGTGTTTGGGGTTTTAGTATTGGACAGCACTGAGTAATTCTGAGGTACCCCAGTGCCACTGAGTACTTTATTCTGGGATCCTGTCTAGCTTAAGCTTCAGAAAGCTTTCACATTTCCACTGATTCCTGTGAGGTAGTGTGAGGAGTTAAAGTAACTTTTCTAGATTCATAGACTGATTACTCTTAAAAATTAAATTATCCAGAAATACTTGCCACCTTTCTTTAGCCACCGGGGGTGGGGTGTGTGTGTGTGTGTGTGTGCGCGCGCGTGCGTGCTGTTTCACACCTGTAAGGCTCAGAAACAGTGAGAAAATGTAATAAAATTTAATTCTGAAAATAAGCTAGGAAGGAGCTGCTTTGTTTTTAAAAGTGCTGATAATCACCCAAATAAACATTTGAATCAGTCTAGGCCTAAATTATGTATTTTAGTTATGCATTTTCTTAAAATCAACAGCTAATACTGAGCTAATACTCAGCTAAGCTTGAGCATATGTGCCAGGTTTTTTTCTTAGCATTGTACACATAATGGCTCATTTAATTCTCATAACAGCTAATGAGATAGGTACTATCATTAGTTCGATTTTATAGGAAAGAAACAAAGTTAAACAAAGATTATGTAACTTGCCTGAGGTCATTATTATAGTAGGGATTGAATCAAATTATAAACTTGGGCAGTTATACTTCAGATTCATCCATAAGCACTGTACCATACAGCCGCTTATACCTTATATTGTTATTAAATAATGAGAATAGGCTGTGTGATTGGGGTACGTTTGGAACTCCTGAACTATTAAGTCTCAGGGAAATATATTCAACAGTTCTGTTTGCCCTACCTCTACGATGGTTGTTTATATGGAATAGTTCTCAGTAACTATTAATGATTTTTTTTTTTTAAGATGTGAAGGGTCCGAAAAAGCTCTTTCCAGATCTTCCATTTGGAAACATGGATAATGACAGAGTAGAAGCACGTAAGAGCCTCCTGGAATCATTCCTAAAGGTTAGAGTTGTGATTTGACTCTGCGTTCATTCTAATCACTAAACATCCAAGCTGAGTAGAGAGATCTGGGGACTGGAATTTATCTTTGAAGTCCTTCTTATATCTTTTGCAGCAACTCTGTGCCATTCCGGAGATTGCAAATAGTGAAGAGGTGCAGGAGTTCCTTGCTTTGAACACAGATGCTCGTATTGCCTTTGTCAAGAAGCCATTCATGGTCTCCAGAATAGACAAGGTACAGCAGGGCCTTGTGCTCAATTTTAGTTTTTCATCAAAATGGAGGTGGTGCTTCAAAAATAGGGAAGGTGGTGTGTAGGGAGAGATAGCACAGAGGAATCAATAGAATATGGACTGGAATTTTCAAGATCTCTTGCTAAATATTGGTTGGACCACCAACTTGCTGAATTATAGTAAGCAGCTATGAGGACACTCTATAAATGGACATATATATATCCTGGGACTATTAAGACATTGTTATTCTAGAAAATGATGTAATGACAGATCTTACCTCCAGAGATAGGTAGGGACACACAGGTCTCTCCTGGAAGTGAAGGTCACTCTCAGCACTGGTCACTCAGAAGGAGGGCCCAGACAGAACACTAAGCTGAGTTGTACCCTCTAGAATCTCCAGGGCAGGAGTCCAAGGTTTATGTTTATCAGAAGATGGCATATGTTTGAAAAGGTTAGAAAACACTGACTCATAGATAAAAGAGGGGTGTCCCTCTTCTCATAGATTTCAGAGATAAAATGATAAAGTGGAGTTTCATGTGGTAGGAGTAAGGAGACATACATACTATGAGGAAAAAACTGCAACCTAGAAAAGAATGCCTTTAGAAAATCCCCAGAGTTCCATGCAAATGTGTTTATCCATGCAGGTGTATTCACTCATTGATTCAACATCAACTTATTAGATGCTTGTTTAAATCCATGTAGTATACTGTTGCTGGTGAAATCAGCAGATAAGGACCCCCCACAGTCTACAATTTTGTGAAACTTGAGAGCAGGTTGTATTTTCTAAGCAAATATCTGCATTCATGCTATCCTCAAGTTCTTTCCCTGGTTTATTATCCCTCATTCTTACTGTAGTCTTTGTGGACCATTTCAGCTTTTTCTTAGCTTTGCTGGCTGTGCTTGTAGAGGAGAACACAAGAATGACTAAAGAAGGCAGGGTACTGGGCTCTACTTTGAGCCAGCAGTGATTATTAGGAAAAGAAACCAGAGGGAAAGTATATGTCTTCTCCTGATTCTTTGATATCTTAGGATTTTATTTGTTTGTACATTTTCCTTTCCAACAAATATCTATTGGACATATTCCCATTTTGAAAATTAGTGATAATTCTTACTCTTCAGTGAGGGTTGTTTTATGTGGTCTTTATGAGTTTATAACAACTCCAGTTTCCTTAAATTTGGCTTGTGTGGTTTTTGCTATTGCTGTATTGATGAAGAAAAATTGTTTGAAATACCAGAACAACAAATTACTCTGAACATGTTTACATTATATATTACTTAGACTATATTTCTCATTTTGATAATCATCACTCTCTTTTCTCTATATATTTCTATATTACCTATTCTTGGTGAAAGTATTATCTATTCTATATTACCGTCATCTTGGTGAAAGTATTATCAATTTCGAAAGTAAAGATCATTCTTTTATCTAAGAAGAATGAAATTGAAAATGGAAGTATTTCATCAGCTTGCAGAACTCCCATATTTCTACTTATCTCATTGTCGTCTTTCCCCATGGCACTGTGTGTCCTAATTCTGTGAGGAGGGAGATTTTTGTGGCCATAGAGAAAGAGGATCAGTGCCACTAAGTCATTAACTAGTATCTATCCTGGTAAGATTCTGCCTAGATAGTCTGGCTGTCTACTCGTCTTGACTACATAAAGCACTGAGACAGCTTCTCATTAGGTGGTTTCTGTCTGACCCTATATCTCTGACCCCTGCAGATGGTGGTGAGTGCTATTGTGGACACCTTGAAGACAGCATTTCCTCGCTCTGAACCCCAGAGCCCCACAGAGGAGCTGAGTGAGGCGGAGACAGAAAGCAAGCCCCAGACTGAAGGCAAGAAGGCTAGCAAGTGAGAAGCCATTCAGTCACCCAGGGACCCTTCCCAATTCTCAGGTTGATCCCTAATCCTCAGCTGATGCCCATCCTTAGTTTCAAGCCCTAGAAGAAAGAAAGATGGGTCATACACACCAGTTTTTTTGTTTGTTTGTTTGTTTGTTTGTTTTAAGATTTATTTATTTATTTATTTATACAAGCACTGGGTACAGTCAGAAGCGCGGGAGGGTGAGAGAATTCACCAGAGCCAGAGCAGGGATCAGAGCAGGCAGAAGGACCTAAGCACACTGCTGAGGGGAGCAGCGGGTGGCAGGAGAGGTCTGCGCACCATGCTGGACCCTCCTCCGGTGGCCGGGGAGCAGCCGGGGATCAAACCGGCGCTGCAGAGGCCACGGGCAGCTTTGCAACCCAGCACTCAACCACTGCGCCACCGGGGAGGCCCATACATACCAGTTTTTATGCAAAGTCAGACCACATACTCAGTGTTCCACCCAAAGATCCTGAAATTCTGCATAGGCAGCCCTGATGAATGTTTGCTTTTGTCATGGGACCTGAGGCTCAAACTGACCAGGGAATTTTGACTGGGAGGAAAATTTTGGAATATGGAGAGTCTCATTTTCTTTTTTCCTGGAAAATCGAGATATTTCTTTACTGTTAAGACTTAAATCTTATGACTTATTTTTGGTTGCCATCATTTCTGGAAATCTTGACTCAGAAGTAGCATATATTAGCAGTAAATATGAAAGGGCTAGTACGGATCCCTGTAGGGCGTATATCAGTAACTGGTTACTAAACTAGATCCTCCATTAGGATCCTAGAAGTAGCTTTCAAAGCCAACACATGGAGGGAGAGGAAACCATATTTACCCTTCCTGGAAACTTCATCTGTATCTGGGCTGTTAGGAAGACAGACTATAAGCAGGAGCGACTGTGTGTGTGTGAAAGTCTATCTAGATGACTGGCTGTTTCTGTCTCCGTGTTTGCTTCATGGGCTAGCAATAACAGACTCACAGTTCTTAGTCTTTTTATTTCCAGGGTGCATATTTTGAAGGATGATCATGATGCCTTTGTTTAGTAGAACCATATTCCTTGAAACACTGAAGTTAGCACTTGCAGCCCCTTCCCTGCATTTATTTAGAATATTAGGGGAATAAATGGATGTGCAAAAAGGGTACCACCATCAACTTCAGAAAATCCTGTTCTATTTAATCTTCAGCAGATTTGTAATGAGTGCGAGGTATGTGCTAGCTACTCCTCTAGCCTATAGAGAGAGAACCACAACACACTGGTCCTTATTTTACATTAGCAACTGTCCTTTTGCAGATGCATTCTAGAGATCACTTAGTGCAGGAATTGTACTGTATGTTAAGAGTTGCCAGAATATTTATTGTTAGAGTGGTTTCAGAACCAGGTCTCTCCTAACAGCTTTGACCATTGTAAGCTCCCATAAATCAGTGTGAATGTTGTTATTTTAAGATATTAATACTGGTTAGTTCTTTATGTCGGAATCCAGACTATGAATTACATTTTGTTTCTGCTCTTGTTTCTATACCAGGTCCAGATTGAGGTTTTCATCCAGTAAAATTGCTCCAGCACTAAGTATGACTGACACACATGAAAAGATTCTCTATTGTCTCCAGGATGGCAGTGTGGTAAGACACTCCTAGAATTGATAAGTGGGATATTGATCCTGCAGTTAAAGGCCATTGAGACATCTTCCAATCAGAAAGGACATAGGTGCCTTGCGAAAGGACTTATCCAATACCTAGATCTCCAATTTTTACTCTAATGTATTTTGGTGGTTAGGAATTCCTACTAGTTTTGGGTGGGTAGTTTTGGGTTAGGTTTGGATAATGGAAGACAGAATGAGAAATTCCTGGAAAAGAACAGATGACTCAAAAGTATTTAAAGCAAGTGCGAATCCAAAAGCATTGCTTACTTATAGTGCATGTGAAAAATAATAATAATAATAGAATTTTCCTAAGGCTGTCATAGAGATAGTAGGAATAAATGGGGAAAGCCAGTCATGAATCATTTGCTCTCCTACTTACTGCATTCTTTATGTGATACACCACTGACTCTTCCTGCAGGAGTCAGAGGTCCTGTCCATGTCTGGGATGGAATCCTTTCTTGAAAAACAGTCAAAGTTACTAGGAGTGCAGCCAGAAGATACCCCAGAAAAAGTTCCTCTACAGATTCCCAAAGACAGTGTGGATGGTTACTTACCAGATACAGCTGTGCTAGCCCAACGTTGCAGCAGTGGTGATCTAGGTAAGTGACAAGACCTTGGCTCCCTCAGAGAAGGGAGCTAGGGTACCATCTATTTGGGATTTGTGATGGTTGGGATTCAACACATTAATTTCTCTTCCATTCAACTCAACAAGTCATGTGTCAAATATCAGTGCCTGAGTTACTGTGCTGACTGCTGAGATACAAAGAATATGACACAGTCTCCAGAGCTGAATCATGCAGAAAAGTAGGGCACAAAAACAAGGAGTTAAAACACAGCAAGATAAGATCCATGCTTATGATATCGTCCCCTGTAAATTATTTTGACATGTTTTGGCATATCTTTGGACTATTTGCTTTATCTCGAAACTTCTTCCAATAGTAACTGTGGTACCACTTTCCTGGTTTTCTTTCTGTACCTCTTATGGTCCCTTCTCAGTCCCCTGTTGACTCCCTACACTAACCTTCTAGAGGATTATTTTGGGCTCTGTTCTTCTGCACACACTCTGGGTGATCTCATCTATGCTCTAACACGTGTTGTTGGTGGTCTGGATATTACCATATTTACTGAGCTAGAGTTTATATAAGGATAAAGTTTTTATTTTAAAGTTTTGTTTTGTTTTTAAGAAGTGGGTACAGGCCAGCGTCGCGGTCGGCAGGGAGCGGAGGTGAGACGATTCCCCAGAGAGTGTGGGGAGCATAACAGGCAGATGTACCGAAATACACTGCTGAGGGGAGCAGCGGGTGAGACAGGAGAGGTCTGCCGCACCATGTGGGTTGCTCCCTGGCCGGCTGGGGATCGAACTCACACCGCAAAGGCCAGGCCGCGGACTGCCTCACAGCACTGTGCTCAACCCCCTGCACCACCAGGGAGGCCCAAAGATAAAGTTTTTATAGGAAGAAAGGATTTTTTTTTAATTCTACTAAGAAAAGACCCCACTGATTAAAAATAAAGGATCAAAATAGCTTGATGTCAGAAGGGGGGTGAAGTATGATTTCACTGTTGTTTCTCACATGGACCTTAATTTAAATATGTGAAAAATGGAATTCACAGCCCCATCTCTTCACAGGTATCACACTGGTTAAGTAAGGGAAGCATGAAGACAGTGAATGCATCAGAAGTATAAGGAATTACAAGTTAGATGGAACGAGGAAACAATGTAATTGTATCTAAAAATCAAGCCTATAAATTTGAACATTATATCTCTGAAAGGATAGTTTATAGCTGAGCCCTTCTTCTAATTCTAATCAATAGAAAATTAACCATTTTCTTCAAGGGGACTTAGTACTTTCTTATTTTTCATTGCTGTGACAACACCATTTATCTAGCAGCTCTAGGTAAATGCTAAACCTGGCAAAATACAGTAGTCCTGCTTTATCTGAGGTGGATGCATTCCAAGCCCACCAGTAGTTGCCTGAAATCACAAGTGGCACCAAACTCTATAATACTGCTTTTTCCAGTGCATACATACCTATGATAAAGTTAATTTGTAAATTAGACACAGGTAGAGGCGCAGGTAGAGACTAGCAAAAATAAACGATAAGGGCCTCCCTGGTGGCGCAAGGGGTTAAGCACTGCACTATGAAACAATCCGCAGCCTCTGTGGCACGAGTTCGATCCCCGGCTGGCCAGGAAGCAACCCATATGGTGCAGCAGACCTCTCCTGTCTCACCCGCTGCTCCCCTCAGCAATGTTTTTCAGTCAGTCTGCCCATTCTGTTCCCCACTCTGTCTCTGGTGAATCCTCTCAACCCCGCATCTCTGGCCTGTACCCCAGCTCTTGCATATATAAATTAATAAAACTTTTATAGAAATAAATAAATAATAAAATGGAACAATTCTAACAATATACTGTAATAATAAAAGTTATTTGAATATGGTTTCTGTAATATTTTCATACCATGGTTGACCCCAGGTAATAAACCACACAGCAGAACACCAAGTAAGCAAGGGGACTACTATAATAGAATTGAGCATGACAGAGTACATTTTTTCAGCCTATAACTTGCCTAAGTCTGCTGCCCACAACATTTCTGTGTTATTATGTGGAGGCAAGTGGAATATAAGCATGGAGTAGAATTAAGAGCAAAAGAGACTGGGCCTTGACAGTTCCAGAAAGTCACCAGCTGTAACGACTTACTTGAATTTTGTTTCAGCACCCAGAGGAAATATAAAAGAAACAGAATCTAGGTTGTTATATGCAAGATAATTATATACAAGATCTTTTTTAAAGATGAAAAGATTTACTAAGTGACTAAGGAACATAAAAGAATTATAAAGAAATACAGTCTATAACTGAAATTTTTAAATGTGAAATATCTTTTGATTTGAGTACAGAAGAGTTAAAAAACTATAAAGTGATATAAAGGTGGAGAAGACCCAGTGCCATTGAAATCTGTTCCTTGAGTATCGGTCTTCTCAGTTTCTTTTGATGCCACTTCATTCCCTAGGTACAGAGACAGAGTTAGCCGACACAGTCCTGGATTTACTCCTCTTGCTGCTAATGGAACAGTGGAGATGGCTTTGTACAGAAAATATGCAGAAAGTTCTTCATCTTATCTTTGGTACCCTAATTCAGAGGTAAGACAACAGAACTCTCCTTCATATTAGAGTCTCAGATTGGACAGGAATGTAATGCTGAATTTTCCAATAGAAAGTGTAGAGTCCAGGGAATCTGTGGCCAGAGGGGAAAATAGAATCTCTGTTACCAGAATATGAGGATAAGGACTAATTGGAATCTATCACATAGTTTTTATTACTCACCTGCTGTCTAAAGTTTGAGTGGGTCTACTTCTTTAAGATTTCTAGCAGAGCCCTGAATTATAGACACTGCCTGTGATCTTAAAACACTGTAGCTGAGCTCTTCCTAAAACCAGGGTCAATTCGCTATCCAGTTATATCCCCAACCTTTGTACCTTCCACCTTGTCACAGTGCACATTTCTCTTAACTGACAATATATGGTCACTATGACAGTAGTGAAAAAGACAAGAGAATGCATGTGTTCTCAAAATAAAGATTGTTTTCTCTGAAAGAGTTGAAAGTATTCACAACTAAAAAGGTACTTGCTGACGCTCAGGATTATATGGAATAGAAGGATACTTTGATTTAATATGGACATTATATCCAAGGATACTTCGATATTATTGTTAGGCCTTGTGATCTTAGCACTGCTGGACTCTTCTGAAAGATTTGTATATAGGTGGAGATTTTAACTGTTGAATTACTAACCATGAAACTGATACAAGTTTCACTATACTGAAGAGGACCAGAGACACTGTCTCTGAACCAGACAGACACACTTAGTAGCTAACAAGTCACTTCAAAACTAATATCTTTAAAAAAAAAAAATAATTATGTATCTACCATGTAATAGAAAATTCATCGATGACAGCAGTTAAATGGCCTTCCACACATAGTTACATAGGACAGGGAGGCATAATAAGCTTTTTTAAAATAGAAGTCAAGAAGCCTTGGATATCTGGAGAAAGAATCGCATTCCCCCTCTGGTGTCACCAAGGATCTAATAACGTCTTCACCCATGTGAGTAATATACACAGAAAGGATATCATTCAGGACTCAGAGTGTAGGCATGAATCTCATCAGTTTCAGGATATTTTCTATTAAGCAAACATTTGGGCGTCCCTTTATTCAGACATTGTGCTGTGGACTAAAGCACATTGTATCATGTACGTTCCTCAGAAGCCCCGTGAAAAAGGTATTATGATCCCTATTTCAAAAATAAGGAAACTAAAGTATACATAGAAGTATGGTTATTTAATCAAGATTACAGCTACTAAGTACCACAGGTAGAATTTGAAGCCAAATTTGTGTGCTCTTTAGCTGCAGTAACTCTCTAGCTCTCAGGATCAGACCTTTCGCCCATGATTTGGAGAGATAAAAGCCAACCCAGAGAAGTATACATTCCCCAGAGCCTGTAAATCCAAGCAGCATCTCCATGTACCACACTCATGTGTAGTACAGAGGGCACTGTTAGCCTGTGGTACTGTCCCTGGAGAGCCTGCATGTTTTATTTTTAAAAAAGAGGTTCATGCAGTGCTACATTCTTTGGCTTTATTTGCTTACCAAAGCAAATTTGGAATTTGATCTCTCTCCAGTGCTGCATCACCTCCCCCTCCACTACCACCACTGCCCTCACAAGAGGCAGTCCAACTCCGTGTTCACCTCTCCAAGATTGTCCCCATGACCATTGCCCAGGAAACAGCATATTTGTTCTTTCTCTCTGAAACCACAATTATCTGAGCTGTATCCTTGTTCAGAGTACTTGGCTTCTCTTTAAGTCCTGCACTTTAAAGAGAAGGTTAGTTGGTATCGATGCCTTGGGTAGCTACTGCCACTTAATCTAGTTAACTTGAACACGCTGCATTTGCTTATCAGGGATGCTATAACGATCTAGATTTAGATGCACCTCCTCAAAATGTCATCATTTTCCAACCTCCAGGATTATTATTTCCAAGAAAATAAGTTTAATTTCTTCCACTTCCAGATTTTTTTACTCTCTCTACTCCCTTACAAGACTATATACATAGCTGTCCTAGAGACTGGGGACCTCTGCCGAATCATAAGCCTGTGCTCTCCTGCTCTTTGTCTCTCTCTCTCTCTGGCCTGCAAGAAAAAAAAAGAAGAGAGTAAATTCAACCTCATAACCCCTCCTGCTAAGCCAAGGTTGGGAAGGTTCTGATCTCAGCCAGGCTTTATAAATCTCCCTTGATTGTTGATGGTGTAGAGAGAATGTGGGAGAGCAGCTGAAGAGCAGTTAGATGCCCAAAAAAGGCATTGTTAAGTCAAAGGGGAGTCTTGCACGCATGGCACCTGACCGCATATGTCAGCCTCTGTGCTGGGAACATCCAATTATGTAAGGAGCATTCCTTGTTTGGAATTAGACACATAGAAGGGGGAAGAAGGGGTGGGGTAGCAGTATAAGCCAAGGACTGAAACCAGCTTGTGCAAACTGCTTATGTCCGAATACAGAAGAAACTTTACAACATCCCTGGATGCATCAGAATCAAGTTAAGGATAGTCTGGTTGGAGGGAAAGAGGAGACAGCTCCTGTGTTCCACTGATGATAGAAGGTTTGAGGCAGGAAGAGCCAGCCAAGGTAAGGGATGATGTTATTATGGAGTCCTGATCTAGAGTGGAGAAATGAGAAGAAGCTGGACCAGTTCCCTGCCTGGATGCCCAGAGCAATGATAAAAATATGAGCCAGGCTAGCAGTAGAGTACATGAATACCTCATCCTGTGGCTCTGCCCTCCCCGTGACCCAAAAGATGGCATCAGACTCCATGTCAAAAGAGTAGCAGACACATTCCTGGCATCTGTGTAAGGATGTCTTAGTTGGGTGGTGGGGGAAGGACAAATGGGAATAGTGTGGTAAAAAGAATAAGGAAAAAAAAGGGGGAAGTTCTGTGATCTGTGGACAGTGGAGAGTATGTGAGGTGAGGAGGTGTATCGAGAAAGGAGAAAATATGTCAGGTTTAAGGAGCCCAACCGTTGGTGGACCCAGCAGAAAATCAAATGTCTAGCTTTAGACCTTACACCAGGTTATGGAATCATTTTCCTAGAAAAGAGGTCTCTACAGACCATCTTTCAGGAAAGGTTGCGAAGCTTGAGGACAAAGTTTGGGACCACTGCAGAGAGTGTGCTGTAAGGTGGGAATGCTCACCCTCCATAATGACAGTTGTGAATGGATGACCATGAGTTCTTTTGTCTCCACTGCATAGGTCGCACCCAAACTTTAGATGTTTTCTCTACTGACTATGCCAGATTAGCAGCTGTGTACTTTATATGCTAATAAACAAAGCAATTCTCTGAGACAAGCATACGTTTCCACATTTTACAAGTGAGGAACATGGTATTCAGATTAAATAATCTTCCCAAATTATTTAAGTATAAATGTCATACCCCTGATTCTACTTTTGTCATCCTGACCTCAGAGTTCATGCACTTTCTACTACTCCACACTGCCTCCCCACTGTGCAGACTTTCTCCAAAGCAGTGGCCACTAGAATTCACTTCATTTGGAAGTCCTATGCTTAGCCCCATGTAATGCCTCTTCCTTTCTATCTGATTGGCCCCAGGGCTACCTGCATATGACAGTAGCATATAAACTCATTTCTATCTGATTTTATTCTTTTTTTTTTTTTTTTTTTTTATTTATTTGTTTGTTTCTTTGTTTATACATGCACTGGGTACAGTCAGAAGCGCGGGAGGGTGAGAGAATTCACCAGAGCCAGAGCAGGGAGCAGAGCAGGCAGAAGAACCAAAGTACACTGCTGAGGGGAGCAGCGGGCGGCAGGAGAGGTCTGCGCGCCATGTGGGACCCTCCTCTGGTGGCCGGGGAGCAGCCGGGGATCGAACCGGCGCCGCAGAGGTCGCCGGCAGCTTCGCAACCCAGCGCTCAACCGCTGCGCCACCGGGGAGGCCCTGATTTTATTCTTAAAGCACTCTTGGATCAGAGATTGTATCATCTTCCTTAGGTATTTCTATTCTACATTGTGTTCCCAATTAGAAAATTTTCAATTACGATTGTTTTTCAGAAAACATACATGACAGGGTTTTTTTTGGCCCCTTATACTTTCAGTTCTGCTCTGGTGTCTTATGGTATCTTACACCTGACTTCTTTCTCTACCCAGCATCTGTACAAAAAATACATGCTGATAAGATCACCACATACAAAATTGTCCCAAACTAGGTCTTTGATTTTTCCTGTCTGGTTATTTGCTAGCCCTCTTAATTATTGACTGTAGAGGTGCTAAAATTAATTTTTGTGGCAGTGGCTTTGTTCAGGTTGTATTGCACTTCCTTGGAGGTAAAGAATGCCTCTTTCTCCTTGACAAGGGGAAGCTCTTGACTTTAGTAAGCCAGGCCAGGATTGGCCCTGACAGTCTCTCCTATTATATGGAGGCTTCCCTGTTATATTCCTTAGGTGTCATTTATTATACACCCATCTTAGGATAAAGACGTCATGCTTTTCCTATCATGAGCTGAGAATTTGTCCTTGAATAATGAAGGACTATCACCTGCCATTGCAATTCAGCCAGTCCCTCTGCTTTCCACTGAGAATTTCACGGGGTCCCCAGCAATTCTAGGGGACCAGAGACATAAATGTAAACTGAATCTTACATTCTTCCCACACTGCCCTTTAATTGGACACACACCAATTTCCAGAGCCATGTTAGACCAGAGCAATGAGGCTTTTCCTTTGGACTCTTCAGGCAGTCCCCCTGTCTAGTGGCACTCTCCTGCAGTGTCCTCTGTAAGCATGGGCCTTCCATGGTGAGCCCCCATGCAGCAAGCTTGCCCTCCCTGGACACACTTTTTCAGCCTTTTTCCTTGCACATGGGGAAGTAAGAATATGGACCTTGAAGTTAGATCAAATTCAAATCCTGTTTCAGGCTTTCTGTGTGACAAGTCACTTACCCTCTCTATGCCTCAGTTATTCTCCAAATGGGAGTTAATAATGCCTAGCTCGTGAGGTTGAGTGGAGAATAAGAGATAATAAATGAAAACCTCTTAATGCATGCCTGACACATGGTAGCACTCAATAAATGTGCATTCTGATCCACCTTTACAAGCTGCACCTTTACACCTTTACATGTTCCATTTCCTTGGGGACTCTTATTTGCTAGAGAAGAAACACATCTATTTGATGTCAGGTAGATAACATGTCTGATAGACCTCTTTGAAAGGTCTTTATAGCGAGCTTGCTTAGTGATCTTTTTAATAGCAAATACTCTACATCGTTGAAATAGAACCTCCTCCTTTATACTGTCTACCCACCCACCATTCTACCGATTCACTCGAGGTCAAGTATCACTTAATGGAGGGCCACATTCTGAGCAATGCGTTATCATGTAATTCAGTTATTGAGTGAATGTCATGGGGCGCAGTTACACAAATCTGGATGGTGTAATCTACTGCACACCCTGACTGTATGGGACAGCCTGTTGGGGCCACCATCCTCTGTGCAGTCCATCACTGACCAAAACATGGTTCAGCCACAGGGCTGTGCTTATTCACAAGCTCCCCACTCATATTAGAGCAAAACAGAATTTCTTTGGAACCAGGGAACTAGCCTTGACCCAGGTACTCCCAACCCTCTTGCTTTGCTTTCTGGCAAACTAACTTTAGTTTATGTTACCATAACTGCATTACAAATAATTTTTTAAAAGTCTGTGTGAGATTTGATGCCTGTTTGTACTTAAGCACGTTCTGTGTGCTAGTGAGTGTAGTACTGTTTCTATTTTTAGTAGAAAATAGTACTGTTTCTGCTTAAGAGGAGAGATTATAAGAATTGAGTAGAAATACTGAAAAATGTGAGATTAAATGATGTGGTATAGGCCATAAACACAGTTAAAAAAATAAAAGATTCTTGAGCAGGGCGAATGTTAGGTAGACTTTATAGAAGAAAGTATTTAAAACCAGACTTTTTAAGATAGGTATAATTTAGACTGATTCAGGGTAAAGAATTGTCCAGGCATTGAAACATTTTTTTTTTTAATTCCCCATATAATTGCAGCTCCCTTATTTTGACCCCAATCCCTCCTTCCCCACCCCCCATAGTGTGTCTCTGGTTCATAGTTGTTTGTTGACTTTGATTTTTTTCTTTCTTATAGATATTCTTTTTCCTGGTCCCTTATTTAGGTTTTCTAGATTCCTGCTGAGTGAGACCATCCGGTATTTTTCTTTTTCTTTCTGGCTTATTTTGCTGAGCATAATCCCTTCCAGCTCCATCCATGTTGCTGCAAATTGCATGTGTTTATCTTTTTTGATTGCTGAGTAATATTCCATTGTGTATATGTACCACATCTTCTTGATCCAGTCATCTATTTTTAAGCATTTGTGTTGTTTCCATAGCTTAGCTGTTGTAAATAGTGCTGCTATAAACATAGGGGTGCAGATGCTCTTTGGAATTAATGTTTCTGTGTCCTTTGGGTAAATACCTAGGAGTGGAATTGCTGGATCATATGGAAGCTCTATCTTTAGTAGGTTGAGGAATCGCCACACAGCTTTCCATAGTGGTTGGACCGGTTTGCACTCCCACCTGCTGAAACATTTTTAAAGTGGACAAGAGAGGCTTTAATTTTTACTTTCATATAAAAAGGAATCTTTAAACATTTTTTAATATTTTCACCTAGCCCCTTTTGGAATGTGTGTGTATACATAGAAGGGAAAGATCCTTTTGTTGTGTTAAATTATGGAAAGCCCAACCAGGCTATCACCATGTGGGAAAGTTAGGACAGGAGTTTTCCCTCTGGGCACCAGGTGGCGCTGCAGGTTAGACAATACCCATTCACCTTCCTTGTCAGAAGACTTTATCTTGGTGATTGTAATCAAAACCATTTGCTGCCTTGCTTGCTGCTGGTGATTCAGAGGCTGCTAAACTTTCCTTGTCTTAGTGTTACAGACTTTTAGACAAGCCTGGTTTCTTTCGTCTTTCACTCTTTTCTGTTCTGATTCATCTTCAGGGTACACTTGTTTCTCTGAGCTGTGTGTATTGCTCCTTGAAGATTCAGTGCTGGAGATGATTCGTTGAAAACAGTTTTGATTCAGGAAGCCGGCATGAACAAGAGGGCCCACAGTAATGAAACCAGATGGAGAGCTAAAGTTGAAAAATTTTGTCAGACTATAGGCTAGTTGGTTCAGTACTCAAGGCCTTTTTACATACCAAAGTTCTAGATAAACATTTTAGTAACATAGAGGTTGTCAATGCTAGATTTGTACTGATACTGGGAATCTTATCAATGTATTATATATCAAGGGCATTCCTATTGCTTTTACCCCTGGATGTGAGATCATTGGCTCATATTAGCTTGGAGATGTGGCAACATTTTAATGCCCTCAGTTTTGATTTTACCTGTTTTTAGACATAGGTATCACCAAGTGCATGTAGGATAGCCCTATTGGAACAGGGAACTGGAGCAGGGCAGGAGTTGGGGTGAATTGGTGAGAAAAATACTTTTGTCTGGCACTGATGTAATTATAGCACCCAAGGTTTTCTTGGGGGAATTTAGCTCTCCCCTAATAAATCTATAACCTTTGTGAACACAATATGCTCACTATGTAAATGGAGCTTCAAGATAAGTCCCTCAACCACCTCCTCTCTCCCCCTTGTTTTCTAACCATGGGTGGTGCCCCCAGAGTCCCTCTATATAGAGATCTGGAGTTGTCACTGCACTGTCCTGTATCCTTGGTATCAGGATAGGCAGCCTTCTGTTTGGAAAGGGTTTTAAATTCAGCCTTAAACAGGAGACTGAAAACAATTACCTTCCACCAGGTCTTCTACCCTAAGGTGACTTTGTCAGTTATAGTCACTTTTCTTTCTTTCTCATGCTCTTCCCAGTGTCTTTCCTGCTTAACTTCAACATGTACATAATTATCCCTTGTTTGATTCATCTTGTCTTTTCCAACTTCCTCTATCCATTTTCACAACATAGCTTGGAACCCTAACATGTTTGCTTATTTGTATACCATCTCTGATTCTCTTCCAAATCATGACTGAGCATTCTTTTAAAGCTGTGATCGCTAATATTTGTAGGCGATAGAGAGACTGCCACATCTAAGTAGAGCTCATTCTTAGTACCTCTCCCTCCTCGAGTTCTCCCTCCTACAGAGGCAGTTTTGGCCCAGAGCGGAGCCAGGAGATCTCCCTGTGAGATAACTTCACCTTAAACTGCAGGGGTTCTGGTTGTCTAAACAGACCCTCTATCCCTACCTTCTGCCCTCTTTGTGTCTTGCCTTCCTTCCCAGGTCACACGATCAGGGAAAGAGAGACATTATGGATCATTCAGTCTCTACAGTGAAAGTTTCATTGGTTAGTTTTTATAGCGGTCTAGCTTTAAGAAGGATTCTTAAATGTTACCTTCAAATTACCCATAGCCCCATGGGCCCTTCCCCAATCTAGTTCTTAAACATTCTATATAAAAATGGTTTCCTCTTTTAATACTTATTTCCCTGAGTCTGTCAGGAGAGTGAGGCTTACAAAAGAGAAACTGAGGCATGAAGTGCAGAACTTGCTCAGTAGACTGAGGGAGCTGCTGGTTGTAAGAAAGATATCTTGAAATACCAGATGGTCTCACTCATAACAGGAATCTAGAAAACTTAAATAAGGGACCAGGAAAAAGAGTAACTATAAGAAAGAAAATATCAAAATCAACAAATAACTATGAACAAGAGACACTCTATGGGGGGTGGGGAGTGGGGAAAGGAGGGCTTGGGGTAAAAATAAGGGGGTTGTAATTATATGGGGAATATAAAAATAAAAATTTAAATTAAAAAAAAAAAGATATCTTACTTTTACTTGGATCAAGCAAATAGCAGGCAGATACCCAAAGAGCATGACTTTGATTTTGCCTATATCTAAATTCTATCAGTCCTCATTTTTCAGAGTTGGATTGCGCTGCAATGATAGCAACATGGTATGGGGCTGAGAAAAGTTAATATGAAGGTCTTCTGAGATGCTCTAGATTTGCATCATAAGCTTTCAAGCTGGAATCCTAAGGGTGTCACATTTCTCAAATCTAGGACAAACTTCCAGAGCACTCCCTTTGTTGTAGCCTCATTCCATGCACACAGAGCCCTCAAGTGTTTCCCTCTCATCCTGTCTTTGTTAGTAAGGTAGTCTGTTATTTTAGTCATGTTTTACAGACACCCCGCTGCCTTCTTTTCTTCTTACTAGTTTCAAGTAATGGGTTGGCATCAATTTGATGTCGCTCTATCCATCAGGGGCATGTTTGAAAACACAAATGTGACTCAGAGGCCTCATAACCCCTTTGCTTTTGTTTGACCTTCAGTCTCTTCTAGCCTCTGATCCTGTTTGCCAGGAAAACTGACAAAAATGTAGTCTGCTGGCAGCTGTCTCTCTTCTCTAGGATTGACAGAACATGCCGGATACCAGACATGGCTCACCCACTCTGCTGCCCTCCACCTCTAACCAGGTGTGAACAATTCACAGTGAATTCTTTTTTTTTTTTTTTTTTTAAATCTTTTTTTTTTTTTTTTTTTTATAGAGGCATGTTTATTTATTTATTTATTTTGTTTGTTTGTTTTGTTTATACATGCACTGGGTACAGTCAGAAGCGCGGGAGGGTGAGAGAATTCACCAGAGCCAGAGCGGGGAGCAGAGCAGGCAGAAGGACCGAAGTACACTGCTGAGGGGAGCAGCGGGCGGCAGGAGAGGTCTGCGCGCCATGTGGGATTCTCCGCCGGTGGCCGGGGAGCAGCCGGGGATCGAACCGGCGCCGCAGAGGCCGCGGGCAGCTTCGCAACCCAGCGCTCAACCGCTGCGCCACCGGGGAGGCCCCACAGTGAATTCTTAATTGACTTACCGCCCAGTACACTTCGTGAGGCATCCACACTGCAGCTGGGGTGTTGGCACAATTTAATTTTAATATTAGTGTAAACAAAAGATTATTAAAAAACTAAATCTGCCAGATATTTTATATGCCTATAAAATGTCAAATACAGCAGGTTTCTAGGTTGCCTACTATTTAATATATTATGTCCGCTGCCATAAGCATAAATAATTAAGAGCTTACTGTTCTTTTGCTGCTTAAATATTGGTAAGTTTGCCTTCTGCAAAGCTTGAGCTGTTAACTGTGTTTTATGAGCAGCATTAATTCACTTAGTAACTACTGTTTATTGGTTACCTACTCTGTCAGACACCATTCTGTCAGATAGCAATAAGTGACCAAAACACAAAGACCCCAAATTCCTACTCAAGGAAGTCTAATATCCAGTTGGTAGTGCTGTCCTATAAATAAGGATTTTATAAAATTAGGATTTTAAAAAGAACTTTACATGTGATTCATACTAACCAGTTATGAGGCATCCAGGGAGGAGAAAATAACCTCTGAGATAGGACTTAAGGCATGAGAGGAAATGGACAGTACACATTGGAGAACAGAGCATTGAAGCAGAACAGTAAAACAATGTGGCATATTTGTGGTACTCAAAGAAGTCAGGTGTGATTAGGAATATATGATGTGCAGGAATGGTGGCCAGAGTTAATTAGGTGACAACTTATGCAGAGCCCTTGACCCACTCATAGAAAGTTGAGTTTGTCTCCTGTTTGGTGGGAAACCACTAACAAAATTTAATAGAAATAGGTATTATAAGTCAAAGTTTAAGTTTTTTAAAATAATGTACAAGTACAGATGGTCAAGACCAGGCTTAGCAGGGGGGCATGTGATTTTTGTAAATGTACACATGTGGATTTAGAGTTCTAATTGACTGTAAACTCATTGTGAGTCAGTGCTTTGAAGTGTGTGCCCAAAAAGCTAACAGTCTTGGACTATATTAATAGAAGTATAGCATCTAGATCAGGAAAGGCATTAATCTTCTGCATTCCTTACTGGCCAGGGCACATCTGGAGGTTGTGTTTGGGTCTGGACATTCCATTTTAAGAGAGAATAACAAAAAAGCACACTCCAGAAGATGGAACCAGGATGAGGAATGGTTCATTTCTCTCCTTCATTCATCAGATATTTATTAAGTGTCTTTGGTTGAGTTTAGTTACGCACCTTTGAGGCTGGTGAAATCAAAGATGTCTAGCTTGTAGAAGAGACTTGGAGAAATAATGGCTGCATTTAAACATGTAAATTATTATCTACTGGAATAGCAATTTGGCCTAATAACTTTAGTATTTCCTATTAGCTCTAAAGGGTAGAGATAGAACCATTAACTAGAATTCACCATTAACTAGAACCATTAACTAGAATAACCAAGCAGATTTTGGTTGCCAATAATTAAGAAGCAATTCTAATGATTGAAATTATCCTTTTCAGGAATTAAGCAGATTCCCCAAGTTGACATTCCTAGTGGGTGGTGGAGCTAAGACAGAAGCCCCCCTTTCTGGGTTCACAGGCTAGAACCTTGGCTATGCCTTGATATTACACAGGGGTTTCCACTTTGGGAGGAGCTTATAGAAAGATAATCTCAATTTCCTTGCAACTCTAAAGTTGTATTTCCCTTCTAAGCCTCCAGCTATGAATTCCTCCTTCTGGGTTCTCAGTATTTTCCTGTGTGAATTGGAAGACTGGAATAGAGTACCTCTGAGGGTCAGCAGGTGATTTCCTTAACATCCCCCTTAAAATTATTTTAGTTCTTAATACATATTAATTTTATATAATTTGGCACTATTAATCAAAAACAAAAACTGTGGCTAGATATAAGAGCATGAGAGTGTGGAATTCAGATTCTTAAATGTGGGTTTAGGCAGTATTTTTAGTCTTTACTTGAAGCACATGTTTTAAAGATGTGGTTTCATGGTTTAAAACATGAAAGCAAAAAATCAAAGAAGAAATTGTGTAGACTTCATGAGCCATTAGATTTCACAATAGTCACTGGGAGAAAGTAGCAGGAGTTTCTTGCACTTCAAGTTCATTTTTTCCTCATTGTTCTCCCAACAGGGCAGGAAAGGATGGGGACCTAAATATGCAGTCAGAGGGCAGCAGTGCTGAACTTTCTCAGACACAGCTAAGTAACCTGGATCTGGCCAGTCACAGGACTCAGAAGCCCAGAGCTGAGAGCTGACAGGGAAGAACTCTCTATAAACACAAGAAAGGGGCATGGCAGGAAGGCAGAGGCCTGGGAAAGAAATCAGAGGCAAGAGAAGTGTTACTTTTATCAGGTGTGAAATTGAAACCTCTTTGGCTCCACACCACTCTCCTTTCCACCCTATACATTGGAGCTACTAATTTAATGAGCAAAACCCATAGTAACCTGCTAGGACTGTGCATCCAGAACACAATGTTCATGGTTTATGCCACTGTTAACATTTTATAAGGTGGTTTGAGGGTGGGTGGAGGTAGGGAGTATTTATATGAGGCTAAAAATATAGCTTTAGGCTTTTCCTCCTTTCTTTTTGAACTCCTAATTCCTTATACTATATCACTGGTTTTCATACTTTTTTATATTCAGCTGCCAGCACAAAATACATTTCACTTCTTTACTCACTATGAACAAATATGCACACAAATACATGTCTGACACAGCCATGTACACATGCAAGTGCAAAATAAGTGTTTCAGAACATGAGATGCCCTTTCATGTTTTCTACCTAATCTATTTAGGTGTCATTAATGTCACAGACCAAAAACTCATTACATGGCCTATCATGCTGTTCAGCCCATAATTTCAGAAATACTATGCTGTGAACACCAGTCTTAGCATGACTACAAAAGTAGCATGTTTGTATCCAAAACCCCTTAAATCTGAGTTCCTTCTCAACTGGGAAAATTGTGTCCTTCTGAGGAAATGTGACAGTGTCTGGAGACATTTTTGTTCATCACAAGCAGTATGGGGGCCGTAGCAGGAGGGTAGGGATGTGGCTACGCACTCTGATGACAGGCAGCCCCGCGGGGCAGTGAGTTAGTCTGAAACATCGGCAGTGCCAAGGTGAGAAAACCCTGCTCAAAGGCAGTAAAATAAGTTAATACTTCTAATCTACTATAAATCGATTTAGAATGACAGAAGCTTTAACCTGATCTACCTTTTCTCTTTTTCTCTTTGAACTGTATTTTCTGTGTTAAAATGAAGTTAGGCTTGTGTACAGAGGCACAGCCAGTGGCTAAATAGGTTACAAGGAATGAGTGTCATAGTTCATTTAAATTACACCAAGCATTTTTTTTAAGATTTATTTATTTATACATACAAGGACTGGGGTACAGGCCAGAAGTGTGGGGGGTGAGAGGATTCACCAGCGACAGAGTGGGAAGCAGAACAGGCAGACTGAAATACACTACTGAGGGGAGCAGTGGGCGAGACAGGAGAGGTCTGCTGTACCATGTGGGTCGTGACCTCCCTGGCCGTGGATTGAACTCATGCTGCAGTGGCTGTGGACAGCTTCATAGTGCTGCATCCCAACCCCTTGCACCATCAGGGAGGCCCCACACCAGACTTTTTTTTTTTTTTTGGTGGGACCCTCGCTGGCAGCTGGCGAACAAACTGGCGCTGCAGAGTCTGCGGGCAGCCTCACAGCCCAGCACTCAACCGCTGCACCAAGGGAGGCCCTCACACCAGACATTTTTTTATTAGAATATTGTAATTACTCTTATGACTATTTTCTAGGTTATAATTTCACTTTTCTGCTCCCTGTATACTACCCAATAAGCTTTGCTTTTCAGGTTCCTTCCTCACTCAGCCATAGCTGCTCTCTTAGAAAAGAAGGGAATATCACTAATTAGATTAGCCAAGGTCCCTAAAGCTTCTCTCCTTTACTCATGAGATTTGATTCTCTTGTTTTGATGGGAAATGACCTTCTGCTCGTGTTGGCGTGCCACCCTAAGCCCTAGTATTAAAATGTCTCCTTTTTAGCCACTACTTCACTCCTCCATCTGTAGCTATTTCAGACCAGGTTCCTTTGAACATGGACTGGACATGCACTCCTGGTGTAACGGAGAGCCCTGATCTCCACCTCTTCCTCCACCCTTGTCTTGCATCAGAGAAACTCTTGAATGTCTTGGTGTCTGCCTGTTGTTGCTTTTTTCCTCTTTTATTGGCTATTTCTGGGCCCCCTGCATCTAGGCTCCCATGTGCTCTGAATCATTCAGAGAGTCTGACAGAACAGACCTGGCTTAGCTTTTTCTCATGTTTTCTTTGAGAAACAGTGAGGATGACAGAAGATACCACTGATTTCAAATATCAAAACTAGAAATAGTAGTAGAAAATAAAACCAATGCTATTTGAGATAGTTCTTTGCCATATTTATTTTAGCATATTTACCTCATGTATCTTGGATTACATAAACAATAGCATTTGTATTTAGTAAATTACTACTTAAAAATAATTTGTAGTAAATAGCCAAATGGCTATGTGTGTACATCGACCTTGAAACCTTAGATTTCTATTAGCATAATACTGAATATTACTACCAACAGATTCCAGAACGAATGCTGGAAAAGCTCCGGTGAGACATTGGACTTCAGACACATAAATTCCATTCCATCTCCTCAGGAGAGCTATTGGGACAGAGATCTCCTTCCCACTCCTAGGTTAAGAATAAAAAGACAACATGTAGATGAAGGGAACTCAGGAGGAGTCATCTCTCTGCTTTCCCTGTTCTAACTCAGTTTCACAATCCCAGGCAGGACTCAGATAAAGCAGTGGTGTTATGGGTGGGGCACCCGCTAGAGAAGAGTGATAGAATAAAAGGGAAAGACAATTGTGGATGGAAAAGAGATCACTGGATGATGACACCCCACCCCCACCCCTGCTTTCTCCCTTGCTATGGGTTGGGGCTGCCCTTTGTAGTAGGAAGGGCAAGTTATATGAGATCCTGCAGCTGGGCATTAAACTAAAGGCATAGTGTGTGATTATAGAGTGTCCTACCCAAGAGATGAGTCTAGGCCTCCCAGATAGCTTTGTGTTGTGACAGGAGCAGGACCATTTGGGTGGTAGAAAGTGGTGATGGTTCTCTTGGTTTAGGGTTTATCCATTGTTTGCTTCCAGACTAGGAAATTCAGTCTGGAACATCACACCTCAGAAACTCTATGAATAAAACAAACTTACTGCCCTTAGTTTCTCCACAGTCTGCTAGAAAGTGAGAGCAGGCTGATCCCAAATGTCTAGAGAAAACCTCTTCTTTTGCAAAGGAGGAGGAATAGGAAGAACCTGGGCAAAAGGAATATCCTGAAGAGAGTGAGTGTTTAAATCTGTATGGTACAAGTGGGTATAGTTTGTGTATTTTACCTTCAGGCTGTGAAAAAGAAGGTAAACTGAAACCCTGCAGCACCTTGCAAGTGAAAGCCACTTCATAAATTATATTTATCTCTTTAGACATGAAGTTTCTTTTATTTCTGCCAGTTTGCACAAGTCCTTTTACTTCCTGGCTCTGACTCTTCTAGGGCCTTCTGGTGATTAATTCTGTGCCTCAGTGTTTGCAGTGCTTGATAGTGCCTTTGTTTTGTCATCAGTTGATACTTTACTTGGACATTTGAGTCCTCTTTAGTAAGCAGTCCCTTGGTCAGTTCTGCTTAGTTCCTACAATTTTGACTTATTGACTGATCGTCACCATGAAGGGCTTATTTTTACTCATTCATACCTCGATCCCTTTTCCCAACATTCCCATTTAGAGTTTGATTAACTGTATTCCTACAGATTATATAGCTTTATAAATTCATTTTTTGCCACATGCTAAGATTTGTTTTGCACCAAGCTTATCTGCATGAGATGCTGAGTGGCCAGAGCAGAAAATAAAGAGAACAGCCTTGCCATAATGCACTCGAGCTCCCAGTCCACCCAGTGAATTAACATGAATTCAAAACACTATGTGAATTCAAACTCACATAGTATAAGAAATGCCCAGAAGATGACAGAGGAACCCAGATTTGTTGTTGGATATTATGCTTCGTCTGGCAGGGGTTGGATGGATGCTGAAGTACCTTTGAAGAGTTGAATTATAGGCATTTCGGATCCCAGAGGACAAAAATAAGAGCAAATGACTCTTAGGCATATGTGAATGAGAAACTGGTAGACATAATTCTAGATAAAGGTTTCTTATCTAGGATTCTTCTGGCTCCTTGGAAGATTTAAAGATTTTTATTTTTCAGGTCTTTGCTTCTCTCCTTCAAACTGCTTAGATGAGACTCTAGTTTATGTCATTTACCATAGCAGAAGTCACACAAGCACATGACTTGAGGTGAAAAAGGAACTTGAGTTAAGAGAAGGTAGGTCACTTGATTCCCTGCAGAAAACCTGATCAGGTCATCACATCCACCTCCCTTTGATGACCGTGTTCTATAAACAAGAACAGGAATTCTTGCTACTGGATCCCTTTCACCAGGCATCTTAGGCTCGCTGAATGAAAAGCCCTATAAAAAGGAGATGCATCCCTAATAATAACAAATACGATCGTGGTGATATTTTGGGCAAAGTGGGATTTGTGCCTCTCTTGATCTCCATTGATGTCTGCCATTCTTGTCCTGCCACTACCTTTCAGACTTCCTATTCTTAGAATTATTTGTGAGCACTGGACTTGGGGGATTGCAGCCCCCAAGGCTGGAATGCCTAACTTGAGTGGAATGCAGACTGTCTGGCAGAGTGGAGGTTAAATAAAGTTTGCCTTGGCAGTTCCCTCTGTTCTTGGATAGGCGACAAATAACTCGGGTATAGGAGCAATGGCATGAGCTACGGTGCTGAACCAAATAGTCATCCAGGGAAGATTAGTGGTGCTTCATTCTAGTCATAGCCATGCTAGTCTCAACCATGGTATATTAAACATGGAATTACATGCCTGAAATGTGCACATACATACATACATACGGAGACCTCAACAGTCTTGACTCTCAGCTAGTGTCATATGGTTCTAGAAAATGCAGGTACAAGTAAAAGGTAAGTTTGAAACACCCTGCAGGAACTGCAGATTTGTGTATCTGCCCCCTCAGAATTGACTTATTTTTGAAAATAAGACAAAGGGACAGATTTTCACTGTAATATGAACAATTATCAGGCAACCAACAAATGTACCAAGACACTGGGAAATTTTTTAAGTATGTCATATACTTCTTGTTGTGCTTAAGATTTAGTTGGACAGGTAAAGCTATAAAAATATGAGAAAATAATTCATATCCCAAAGTAGAATATTAGTCCTAAACCTCTGCTATACAAATACAACCAAGTGCCCAAAGGAGGTCTAGCTGGAAAGATCTAGAAGGATTTCAGGGAGGCTTAACACAGGTCTTAACTGAAGACAGATTTCTGGAGAGAAGAGGCCCTTGTCAGTGAGAGGACTAGTATGAACGGAAGGCAGATGAGGCAATCCTCAAGACGGGTCATGGAAACTTGATGATCAGCTGGATATGGACAAAGGAAAGGAATTTTTGTAAAATCTCCAAATGTTCACATAAAGGTGCAGCATTGACCAGAGACAGTTCTCTTTAAGGTTCTATCCATAAAACCCTTAAGATGATATGATGTGGCTCCTAGTGGACACTCAGTAAGTAACAACATCACTATTATTAACTAAATCTTCAAATTCTGTGAGCCCAGCTATTTGAGTTCACTTTACAAGAGTTGGTGCTAACTCTGCTTTGTGTTGTTCTGGTTGCTCACATGATTCCCACCTTGGTCCACCCTTTCCTTCAGGTTTATCTGACCTGTCTTCTGTCTTTGCACCATAGGTGGCTAGAGGTGCAAGTAGCTAATTTAACATGTCCACAGCACTGGGTGCAATACCTCCGACTTCTTCGGGAATCAATCTGGCCTGGTGGAGCTTTGCTTAAGTATCCTCGATCTGTAAGGACCAAGGAGCAGAAGATGGCTGCTAAGAAACAGGCGCTGCAGAGCTTGATGAGCATCCTGCCAGGTACTGGATGATGAGGTTGATTTTACAGATAAGTATTCCTTTGCTCTC
The DNA here is from genome assembly GCF_014898055.3 of Talpa occidentalis. Taxonomy (NCBI): domain Eukaryota; kingdom Metazoa; phylum Chordata; class Mammalia; order Eulipotyphla; family Talpidae; genus Talpa; species Talpa occidentalis. The sequence goes on along the minus strand of NW_023601212.1, from coordinate 28,892,004 downwards.
CTGCTCTGCCGAGAATACCCCAAACCCTTCCCATTTTTAAAAGGGTTTTAAATGTGGTAAGACTCAAAACACTGTTGCCCCACAAGGATAACAGGAAAATGGTGAGGGCTGGGGTTCTTTTACCTTTCACCCAAGTGATACTGAGGGAATGTAAAATGGACCACACCTAAGAGTCGGTGAGAATCATGGGTATTTACCTTGGGGCAGGCGAGGGACGCTCTCCTTCACCACGGCGGCAGGTCTGAGTCACTTCCAGCAGATGAAGACTCTGGTTTTCTGTCAGGTCACTGCACAGTGACCAGGGGGAATGACCTGTCCTGCAAAAGCTTACAGCTAATTAATTGGAACCACTGAATAAAGTACGTGGTCTTCAGCAGTAGATAAAAACTCTGAAGAGGGCTTTTTTCCTTCACTTTGTATATTTTTAGAAAGTAAGGAAGGCAATTAACTCTGGTAACCAGGATTCAGTAATGAACTCTTTTTTTATTAGCTTTTTTTTTTTTTTTAAGATTTATGCATACAAGAGCTGAGGTATAGGCCAAAGGTGTGGGGACGGTGAGAGGATACACCAGAGACAGAGTGGGGAACAGAACAGGCAGACTGACTGAAATACACTGCTGAGGGGAGCAGCAGGTGAGTCAGGAGAGGTCTACTGTGCCATGTGGGTAGCTTCTGGCCATCCGGGGAGCAGGATCGAACTCATGCTGCAGAGGCTGCGGGTTGCTTCATAGTGCTATGCTTATTAACCCCTTGTACCACCAGGGAGGCCCTCAGTAATGAACTCTTATTAGCTTTGGACATTTTTATTTACTCTTACTAAGCTCTCATCTCCAGTCTAAACTGTTATATCAGAGAAGTGATAGGTCACAGTTAAGTGATAGGTCACATAATTATTGTTTGAGGCCTATTCTTATTTAGAAAACTAACAACATTTTTCTCAGCTTTTCCCTGTTTTCTGAGGATTTTAGTTTGGTTATGTGTTCTGAGGTATGCCACAAATACCCAGTTTCTAAAAGGAGATAGTCTAGAATCTAAGGCTTTAGTGGAAACACTAAATATTGTGTGTTTTTCCCTCTTCAGATATCGTAGTGGAAATCCTTGGGGTGAACAAATGCCAGCTGAGCTGGAGTCTGGTCTTGGAGTCAGTGCAGCAACCCCTCATCAACAGGTAGGCGGAGAAACACTGCCCAGCATAGCCGAAGCTATGTCTGGCCTCAGAGTTGTCTAAGGCTTCCAAGTGATCAGTCCACACTGAGAAGACTGGAGCTGCAGTCTTGCCTTGCCCTGCACCCTGACTCCCCATGTGATGTCCAGGTCCACACACACTAAGCAGACCCATGCTGCCAACTCCTGGACAGGGTGCCATGTCGTGAGTTGGTGTTGGCCCATCCACTGTTGGCATTTGGAAGAACGTAATGCTACTGAAAATGCCCTGTCACTGACCCAGGCTTATCCAGCGTGCTTCATGGGTCCTTTCGACATCTGCCAGCCACTGTCTACACTGCGAGAATATCCCCTGACCTGTGCATTACAATCTGAATCCAATTACAAGCAAATAATGACTCAGTTTTAGTTATGGCCTCGCGGGAAAGCTGTGATTAGTGTCAGGATTAGTTTGGACTTTACCTGAGTTTGTACTCTGATAAAGGAATGCGACGGGCTGGGAGAGCACATCTAGAATAATTCAGAAAAGGTCAGTATGTCTCTGACTGATAGCTTGGGATAGAATGCTGGAAAGTATTGAGTGCTTCCACGCCTCTCAAACCCTGTCGCAGAGCAGACAGTCTCTGTTAACTCTCGCTCCTAAAGGGTCCGGGCTTTTGCCTCACTGCCTATACATAACGTTTAACTCGGTAGTGATTCACTTTGAGAAACAGCAGTAATTAGGAGGTCTGAAATTTTTAGTATGTTAATATCACATGGATTTCTCCTCCCTCACAGTTCTTCAGTGCAGTACTGGTGACTAATACAGCTATATCAATATGAATTCCCCCAAAATCTAGTCTCAAGTACATTTCTACCTTTATTGGGCCATAGCCCTTATTAGTTCAGTAGACTTGTATTTCATGGCAGTAGCTTCATCAAGCTGTTGAAGTTTGAAGTCCAGTGAGAATCAGTAATAGCTGAGAAGGGGGAAGGAAAATACATTCATCAAAAAGATCTGGCGTCTTGACTGAGCCAGACCCTACACTAAGTTGTTTTGTCCATTTGTTTCAGACATTTGATTTACTGCCTTTGGGACATCCTCCTGGAATTCTTGGATCTCAGTGCCTCTGTTAAGGAGTCTCCTATAACCACCTCTGCCTCAGCAGCCCCCAGCAACTCCAGGAGCACGAGTGTCTCCCCTTAGACTGGAGATCATTCCCATTCTTTGAAGACTGGAAAAGGAGAGTTTCTGTGCCACCCGAAGACGAGTCAGGAAGCCTGTGCCTCGGGAACCCGGCTGTAGCTCAGAAGGCCTGGGTCCCAGCGCACCGCTCTCCCCGAGCTGTACTCCGTCAGCAAGTGACAGGGGAACATACGTACCAATTGCATGAACACCCATTTCCATAGCTTTCTGTGGTGACTGGAGCATAGCTTGTGGGTAGGTCCTGTTTCCTTTGGAAAAGGAAGCTGTGAGGTAGAGGAATGAGCCCCTTTTGCCTCGACTTTCACATTCCTCCTCCCTAAGATTTTGTGCCAGTCACCTGGCCCTGTGTGTCTATGCACTTACTCTACCAACACAAGCTTTGGAGAGACCAGGAAAAAAGCTATCGCCAGATTTCCTTGAAGGAAAATACAGTCTTCTGCACTGTCTGTTCCTACCATGAAGCTGAAAATTCAAGACCACTCTTGAAAGCCAGACCCAGGATCCTGTCTAGTTTAACAACAATTCCAGAAGAGAGAAGGAAAACTTCTCAAGGGACTCCTTGCTCATTGGCTATTTTCCAACACATCAACCCTGTGGAGGATGTCTCTGAAAACTGCTTCCCTAAGTGGCTACATTTTTCCCTGAAAACTTCAAAGCCTACAGCCAACACTTCTAGTAGAGCCACTCCACCCTCCACACCCTTTCCTGAAACAGTTGCATCACAGATTTTATTTATTAGCTTTCCTCCCTGCCCCCTCACCATGAGCAGTTGAGTGGCCCTGGTGACCTCTCTGTCTTCAACAAAATTGCCTGGCAAGTTGCATACTTAGCCCACAGTTCCCCGAGGACTCACTCCACGCTGAGAATGCCCAGCGAGTAGGAAACGCAGTGGGAGGGCAGATTTCTCTCCACAAGTCTGTGCCAGGGAACTTTTACTCTGAAGTAATAGAAGACTTGCAGGGAATTGATAATCCATAAAAAACTTCATTTCCTGTTCCTTAAGGATCTAATTAGTCTTTAAGACACCACTGATGAAGGCAAAGGTGTTCTGTCAGGCTGCAGGGCCCGTTAGAAAGATGGAACAATTAGGAGACGCACTGTTAGAAAAGGAGACAATCCCAGGGCAGTGATGCCCCAGGGCATGTGAGCAGCCTGCCGAGGTTTACAGGGAGCAAGGCTTCTGCTCACCCCTTGGCCCTTTTGCTTTGTATCTGCTGTTAGTGCCCTGCTTTCAGTGAATTATGGATCCTCCCATGTGGAGAAGAGGCTTAGGGTTGGACCAATAAGGATGGGGGCAGGTCTAGAACAAATGTCAAGGTTCTTAGACTCTGAAGTTGATTCACACACAATTAAGTGGTTTATGGAAAAAGTTGTGAACTATTTTTACCCCTTCACCCCACAGCATTTAAGCATAAGTTGTGTGCTGATGTAATCAAAAGGCTTTAGGTGTGCTATTAGATACCTCATGACATCTTTTAGCCTTAAAATTTGATTGTTTCAGTGACTTGATGGCTACAAGTTCTCAAAGCACCTCCCACACTAGGCACTCAAGCTGCTCATCATCTCTGCCTTTGCTAAGTATTTGCAGGATTGCGAGTCTGTCCTCACTTAGTGGCGCCAATCCTTGACCTCCTCGGGCTAGAGTCACGATGCTGTTTGGGAGAGGCACAGGTGGCCAGCCCTGTCTTCTGCTACCCTTCTCGCCCGTGTTGTGCCCTGTCCTAAGTGTATGCACGCAGCCATCTGTATTGTTTTGAATATGCTGCTAGTTCTGGCTCATGTGACACAAAACCAGGACATAAGCTGACACCATAAAATTCCAGTGGCTATTCTAAGGTATCTTTTGGCACTTCCAGCCCAAAGAAAACTCCTCTTATTTCATGTTACGTAAGAGATCCCACTTCTACTCTCTCTGCCCCAAAGAGATAAGCTGTCTTCAGGCCCTCCTTCTGCCCAGAAGGGAAATGCTAGATATCACCATGGAAATAACTAGAACCCATCTGGCTTTGCGAGGACCTGCCAAGTTTGAGTAGCAGGTTCAGGCAACAAGGGAGATGGCATTTGGGAGAGAGCCACAGATATCAGGAAAACATGCTCCCAGCTGAGAGCGTGGTGAGAGGCCAGGAAGAACAGGGCTGGCCTGACACAGAGCATCCTTGATTTTTCCTTTACCTCCTTGGTCCTTACATTTTCCACCAGCCCTCAGGCTTTTACAGCAGCCAATACCAGTTGTTAGGTCGCAGGGGAAATGAAAATATGTGTAAATATCCCTGAGTATATGAATTAGGATGATTTGAACTGCAATGTAACTACATTTCTTCTATGAAATGAGCACAAGTAGGTGAGTCCAGAGGTGCTGGGATCTGGCAGTGCCAACCCCATGAGTGGTACCAGTTCCTCCCCTCTTACTGCTCCACCCTTGTCCACGTTCTGTCATGCCTCAGGCCACCTCCCTCCGTGGTCGCTGCAGTTTGGACCATCACCTTTATGCCCAGCAATATCTGTGAAAAGAAGCATTATCTCATGTTTTCTTTTGAAGAAGGAGAAATCACTGCAAGCCCTTCGAGAACTGCTCACCTGTAAGCCAGTCCACTGACACTGACAACGGCGTTGCTTCTGGCTTGCAATCGTCTTTACTCCCAGAGAGGAGGTCACCCTCCATGAAGAAGGTTGATACCTACGAAAAATAGACGTTCGCAGGGAAGAAGCAGAGAATGGGTGTTGATAATGTCTGTTACAGGGTCTTTCTGCCACCATCAGCAATGCCCTGTGGGACCCTGAAAATGCCCGGTACCAGCTCAGGGATAACATGAAGATGCCACCTTTAGAACTTCACTTACACTAACTTATTTAACCCAGACATCAACCAGTGGAGTAGGCTGCATGGTGCTTCCCCATTTTATAGTGCGGAACACACCAGAAAGGGGGTTTGCAAAAAGTCACTTGCAGGGCTAGTTACAGAGCTTATCATTCTGCACTCAACCCACATGCATAATCACCATGCTAATCTGCTTCTCTTACAAAATAGGACTGGGTTTCACCTTTAAGGAGCCTGGAGTCTACGGGTTAGACTGGTGGCCTACGGGTTAAGCCTCAGCACTATCACCGCTGCGAAATGAGTTTGCGCCCTGGTCAGGGAGCTACCCACATGGCACAGCAGACCTCTCCTGTCTCACCCACTGCTCCCCTCAGGAGTATATTTCAGTAAATCTGCCTCTTCTGCTCCCCACTCTGGTGAATCCGCTCACCCTCCCCCTGAACCCTCTGGCCTACACCCCAGTTCTTTTATGCAAAAAATTTTTTTTAAAAAGTCTGGAGTCTAGTAGAACAATCGGCAAACATTTTTCGTAAAGGCGCAGAGAACACACTTCATGGCCATGTGGGGGTTTCTGTTGCAATACTCAGGACCTCCATCGTACTGTGGCAGCAGTTGTGGGTGATACACAAGTGACCAGCTGTGTACCAGTAAACTTTATCTGTAAAAACAGGCAGCTGGCCAGGCTTGACTCATGCATAATTTGCAGATCCCTTGTTTTGTGGGAAGAGTGTTGATTAAACTTCTGTGTGTGTGCATGTCACTTACCTGGGATCTTGTTAAAATCCAAATGTTGATAACAGCAATCCTGGTCCCAAGCTCAGAGGTGGATGTCACTGAGAATGTAGATCATCAGCTAGTCTGAGTACCAGGCCTAAAACACAGACAATTCCAATCGGGTGTGATTCGTGAACTATAAGTAAGTAGGAAGGCTTCTAGTTAAGATTGAGAGACCATGGGAAGCCTGAAGTGGAAATACCTGAATTGACTCTGGAAAGATTAATAAGAATTAGCCATTGAAAGCATGGAGAGGCTGTCTAGATGGAGGAACAATGAACATGGATACAAAGACAGAGAGCAGGGCCTCCCCGGTGGTGCAGCAGTTGAGCACTGGGCTGCGAAGCTGCCCGCAGCCTCTGCAGCACCAGTTCGATCCCCGGTCGCTGGCGAGGGTCCACATGACACGACAGACCTCTCCTGCCATGTCCGCTGCTCCCCTCAGCAGTGCATTTTGTTGGTCTGCCTGTTCTGCTCCCCTCTCTGGCTCTGGTGAATTTTCTCACCCTCCCGCGCTTCTGACTATACCCAGTGCTTATATAAATAAATAAATAAATCTTTAAAAACAAAAAGACACAGAGCAGTCACTAAAAGACAGAAACATGTGATTCCACTTCTCTGAGAGAGATGCCTGGAGACCTTAGAGGAGTTGTTGGGGATGGAGGCGGGAGGGTGAGCTGTTACATAATGGATACAGACTTGTTTTGCAGTATGGAATAGATCTGGAGATCTGTTTTAAATGTGAATATACTTAACACTAAACTGTATACTTAAAAATGATTAATGGTAAATGTACTACAATCAAAACAATTTTTTTTTTTTTAAAGAAAGAGTTGGAGAATTGCTGGTAGGAGCAGAGCGCACAGGGGAGCGAGACATGCTGAGGAACCTGGGGTGGTTCTCTCACTGCAGGATGGGGAGCCATTGAAGAAACTTCCTGTTTTATATTGGTTACAAGGTTGACAATCCCTGCTACTTGATTGTAGTAAAGTAGCGGGTCTGAGTCCTCCTCCTGGTGGACTTGACTCCTGCCTCAGTCATTATTTCACCCCCCTTAATTTCTTCAAACCTACTTCTCTTTTTTTAATAAATGACTTGAGGGAATTGTAGCATATAATGAACCCTGATCGAAACCCTGGCTGTGCCTCTTTATCAGCTACAAGGATGTGACAGCTAAGTGACTAATCTTCAGTGAGACTTAAATTTCTCTTAAAAAAAAGTCACATACAACCATTCTGAGAATTGGTGAGATAGGGCCTCCCTGGTGGTGCAAGGGGTTAAGCACCGCACGATGAAGCAATCCACAGCCTCTGCAGCACAAGTTCTATCCCCGGCCAGGGAGCTGCCCACATGGCACAGCAGACCTTCCTGACTCGCCCGCTGCCCCTCAGCAGTGTATTTCAGTCGATCTGCCTGTTCTGTTCCCCACTCTGTCTCTGGTGAATCCTCTCACCCCACACACATACACCTCTGGCCTTTACCCCAGCTCTTGTATGCATATATAAATAAACCTTAAAAAAAAGAGAAAAAACAGTTCCTTTAAAAAAAAATTGGTGAGACAGTCTATAATATCAAGTACATCAACAGCATGATGGTCCCCTTCCCTGCTGTTTGAGGCAGCCGGTGGAGACACCTTGTGTCAGGCACCCAGTCAGCCACTCTGTCCTGTGGCCAACCGTGGGTTCCACGGCCCACTCGGAACCTACTGTTTATCCTTTTCCCTGGAACAAGCTGTGTTTTCCCAGAATGAGGAAAGGAAGGTTAGCCAACCCTGCTGGATACAGCTGGGAATGGGAACCAGGAAGAGTGGTAATTGGGGAGAAAGGGAAACCATGATGCTTTTGTAGTCGAAGGCCCAGCTGGGCTACCTCTGCCAGAACTTGGCACCTCTGTTTCCTTTCCATTGGGAACGCCAGAAATCACAGGGCAGAGGACTTTGTGAACTAGAGAATGAAACCACTGAAGGGTCAGCTTCAGCAAGCAACCCTCCGTCACTCCTTGAAGTATAAAGCATAAGATACTACTACACACAGAACAGTCCTTCTTGGTACAGAGCAGTTGAGGCGGAGGGAGGCTACTACCCCCAGACATAATTCCACATCCTAAGACTAGTCCTGGGTAGTTTAAAGAAAGAAAGAACAAAGAAGGCATACACCTAAGAAGAAGCAAGTGAAAAATCACCAGAACCTTTTCCTGCTGTGACCCAGTACAGCAGGGCTTAAAGCAGAGGCAGCTCTAAAGTGGCGAGGAGAACTGGGCTCCTTGGCCGATGCACTGTGCTATTCTCAGACCAGCTGAGCCTACTTGCCACCTCCCTCTCACTTCTCACCTGTCTCTGGTCCGAGAGAAAGTACCTTTGAATGCGACTTTTTGGGAAGTGAGAACAAGCATGTGATGGAACACAAGTCTGATTTCTGCTACAGGTATGTCTGTACAAGTTACAAGCACAGATTCAGAAGGAAGACTGGGGGGGGGAAAGAGTAAAACAGGGCCTCCCGGGTGGCGCAGCGGTTGAGTGCTGGGCTGTGAAGCTGCCCACAGCCTCTGCAGCGCAGGTTTGATCCCCGGCCACTGGCGAGGGTCCTACATGGCACGTAGACCTCTCCTGCAGCGCCCGCTGCTCCCATCAGCAGTGCATTTCATCAGTCTGCCTGTTCTGTTCCCCGCTCTGTCTCTGGTGAATCCTTTCACCCTCCTGCACATCTGGTCTGTACCCCAGTTCTTGTATAAATAAATAAATCTTTTTAAAAAAAGAAAGAATAAAACAAAGTAAAAGGAAATAACAAAGATCCAGATTCAGAAAACATTTCTGGAAGTCATATCATTATCTACTTATTTAATCCAAAATAGACCCTTGTCACTGGTCAGTCTCTGTTCAGGAAATGCAAACTCATTTTAATATTAAAGCCTTATAATGACTAAGACGACGTCTGTGATTGATATATAAATAATATACACTTGCCTTATTTTTTTCCTCCCCCTCATGTTCCTGTAACTGTGAGCAATGGAGAGTTGAGTTGGATAATTACTTCCGGACATTTGAGTTAATCCAGGAGGTAAAGACCAAGTTAGATAAACACAAAAGTCTGCAATTGTGGATAAAGGCCCCAACCTGTCTACAGAAGCTAAGTTTGTGTGTCCTAGTGATCGCTAAGCCTGGGTAATAAGCCCCTGCACCTATCTCCCTTGTGGAAGAATCATACTGGCCCCATAGCAGCCAAAATAACTTAACCATGGTGTAGCAAAATGTCTGCATCTCATATCTTACCATTAGTAGGGAGGTTATACTTACTTAAATCTTTGGGATTCTGCATCATTTGCAAATACGTACTGTAAGTCCAAATTCAACCAAGTGAAGGCAAGCCAGTTCCTTTCCAGCATCAGATGGCTGTGTTGAACTCCTTGTATTATCTACAGACAAATGATTCTGTTACAGGGTAGGCAGAGGGACACCCCAGAGCCCCAAACCTGCCTGATCTAAATAGTTTCTTCCATCATGCACATTAACACAAAACATGTAAGACTTTAATGAAAAGGAACTTTATACAATTAGTAAACAATACAGAAAAGGGAAAGAATAGTTTCTAAATCAAGCACCCAAAGTTACCCATCCCCTCATGAGTAAAAGTTCCCCCAAGCAGGACTGGCCCAGAACAAGACCCCAAAGCCTGCCACAAGACTAAAGCACCTTCCAGTGGGGACCCACAGAAAAGGATCAGAAACAACCAGACAAGTCTGGGAGAAAAAGCAAAATCAAAATCAAGGTAAAAGCTGCTATTGTTATCCTCCCCATTGGTCTCTCACCCACATCTGTGTCACCCAGTCGATGACCAAAAGGCAAGTGCAGTTTCTTCACATGTATCTCGGCTCCATGTGCCTCCTCCAGGTCTCCTTCTGGTTCTCCATCCTTCTTCCTTCCTTCCTTAGTCTCCTCTGCAGCAGCTTCTCTCCCTGCTCAGCTACACCTTCCTTTGGGTGGGGCAGGGAACCTGGAACCTCCCCCTTTCCTGGGGACCACCCTGTTACAATTCAAGAACAGTGAGGGTGCCTTTCATGAAGGCTTCATGCGTGCCAAGGAGACTCATGTGGGCATGGTTGAAAATAAGGGCAACGTGGGGACAGAAAGCATTATGGAGATGGTTTAGGCAGGTTAGATGAGATGGCTCAGACATGTGGGAGCTTGCATTCTGTTCTTTCCTGCTGTTGATCATTGGCGCATGCTCCAAGTGCATCCTTCCTGCTGCCAGCTGTACACAGGTGAGCACCCTCTACCCATCAGGGCCAATTCAGATTCCACTCTCTCCATGAAGCTTTTTCTGGTTGTGCCAGCCAATGCTTCCTCTCCTTCCTCTGAAGAATCATATTGCCCACTAGCTGCCAAAAATCTTAACCACCTCCTAGCAAAATATCTCCATTTCATATCTTGCCATTAGGGAGGTTATACGTGAGTTATTTCCACTGCTTCCAAAATCAATGTGCATACAGATGGGGTCTTCAGTAGAGATTGTAATTCTTCAAGGACAAGGAGTAGATCTTGCATCTTTTCTCTTCCCATTACATCCCTATGCCTCCTCGCCCTTCCTGTATGATGCCCAGTCCATAGTAGGTACCAAATAAATACTGAAGCTCGTTTCATTAAAGATTGTTTATTAACATTTATGAGGTAAAATTTGTGAATAAATCCAATGAACGAAGAATTTCCTGAGGACAGAGCATGAAGACAGGGACGGGGGGAGCAAAACTTCATTTGTTGGACATTATATCTTTATTCAGCAGTCAATAGCCAATGAAAGAATTTTATTCTTATGTATCCTATGCCAAAACCTAAACCATTTTAACAGTACCTTTCACACTCTTATGGGAGCCATAAGCTCTAAAACTGAAAGTTTCTTAAAGAAATTGGTTGTGATTTGAAAATGTTTTTTAAAGTGATTCAGTCACAATAGTGCCCAACATACCCTGTTGACTCTCCAGCCCCCATCTTTCCTATTTTGCAACCATCCCAGGCCAGGTAGGTTCATTGTCAGTTCTCGCAGATGAAAAGATGATTTTGGAGCCTTTGGTAGATTTTTACAGGCCTTTAATGCTGAATCAGGGAACAGACCAGCTTTCTCTCAGTATTTCTGACTGTCTCAGCTCCCTGTTCTCCCTCTATAGCCTTACCACCACCACTGCCCATCTATCCCCTTGCAACAGGTGTCCCTATTTACATATGTGCATGCCCAGTGCACTCTGGGCCCAGGTGTCCATAATTACAGGTGTGCTTGCTAGACCAAAGGTGCCCAATCACAGATGCTAATGGCAGTGAAGGTGTAAAAAAGTCTAAGTTTTTTAAAGATTTATTTATTTATGCATACAAGAACTGGGGTGCAAGCCAGAGGTGCAGGTGCTGGGAGTGAGAGAATTCACCAGAGACAGAGTGGGGAGCAGAACAGGTGGATCTACTGCACTACATTGCTGAGGGGAGCAGCTGGTGAGGCAGAAGAGGTCTGCTGCGCCATGTGGGTCAGCTCCCTGGCCAGCCAGGGATTGAACTTGAGCTGCAGTGGCTTGTGCTGCAGTGGCTTGTGCTGCAGTGGTTAGCAACAGCTTGATAGCATTGTCACTAACCCCTGTGCCACCAGGGAGGCCCCCCCACAAAAAAAGCCTAATTTTTGACTCATTTACCTTACACTCCCCTTCTCTATCTCACTGTGGTTGGTAAACTAAAATAAAAGCCTTCCTGCCCTAGATGCAAATTTATAGGGGATGTGTTTACTATGAAGAAAAAGATAACTTTCTCTTCCTCTGTAGGACTGCTTTAAAATTATCTGGGAAATTCTTTGGTCCCAAATTTTAAAAAAGATTTATTTATGCATACAAGAATTGGGGTACAGGCCAGAGGTGTGGGGGGGTGAGAGGATTCACCAGAGACAGAGTGGGGAACAGAACATGCAGACTGACTGAAATACACTGCTGAGGGGAGCAGCAGGTGAGACAGGAGAGGTCTGCTGCACCATGTGGGTAGCTCCCTGGTGGGGATCAAACTGGTGCTACAGAGGCTGTGGATAGCTTCATAGTGCTGTGCTTAACCTCTTGTGCCACCAGGGATCCCAGATTTTAAATTCTCTATTTTTTTCTTCTTTCTCTAACAGCTTATGTCTAAGCTGTTAGAAACTTTCTTCAAAGAAGAAACTTTCTTCAAAGCCAAAACAATAATCTTTTTTTTCCCAAAATAATAATCTTCAAGGAAAAAAAAAAAAAAGATCGCATCAGTTCTCCTCTCTCTTACAAGGGTGTTTGCTGTTTTCTCCATCACAACTGCTGCTGCAACTATTTGCCCACACACAGCAGATCAAAAGTAGGCAGCTGCCTGAGTGTGAAAATGGGGCCTTCTAGACTGTTCACAAGCATCTAATCAAATCCAAGAATGAAAACACCTGGAATACCTGCAGGTCCTTGGGGGGGGGCTGTGGGGGTAAAAGCACCTGCTCTTTGAGGGACCCCATCTAGGCCCTAATTTAAGAGGGCAGGTAAATCAGGAGAGGAGGCAGTTCAATCTGAGAATTAAAACAATGATGCATTTCATAAAGAGAAGGAAAAGCTAGAGCATTTAGTACTGGGTCATACACTGTCTTGGAGGAGGCCTGCTGAGGAAGGCTCCCATCTGCTGTGGAGGAAAGGTCATTCCCTGTGCCAGTGCACATTTGCAGAACACTTGATGTGTAATAGACTCTGGAGCCAAATTTAGTTCTGTATCCACCCTGGGGCAGATTGGTCAGTATCCAGTGTAAACCTCCCTGGGATTAACCACTTATTCCAGTGTAGAGCACTGGATAATTAATACCAGATCTGTTGCAAATAGCTTTGTACATACTGTATATGGGTGAGGACCCAAAGGCTTACTTTCTGCTGATCTGTTTGGCTGAGATAAAGAAACTGTGGCCTCAGCCTTTGAAACAATCCCCATGTACCTTGCACAAAGGTGGGCTTGGTGGCATGTGGTACCCACAAGGTGACAGAAGTGAGGCGATGAGTGTATGTGCCTGGACCCCCGCAGCAGTGTCTGTAGCCTCGGTGCTGGGCAAGCAGGGTAGTGTGTCTGAGCAGCCTGGAGAGGACCGAGGCCAGGACTCATGTTAAAGCAAGCTGAGTGTCGAGGTTTCAGACATGGGAGGATGTCCACGGTTGGGGTGGAATGACCAGTGGTCTCTCTAAGACCAGGATTCTGTGTTTTTCCCAAGTAATGGAAATGGTCTTCACTTAGTCTTTCATAGTAAGCAGCATTGAATCAATAGTTTGCCTCACCCAAAACCTTCTCTATGTTTACTTCTGAAACCTTTAATTAAAAAGGAAGCCTGGGGCCTCCCCTGGTGGCGCAGCAGTTGAGCGCTGGGCTGCTGGGCTGCGAGGCTGCGCGCAGCCTCTGCAGCGATGGTTCATTCCCCGGCCACAGGCAAGGGTCCCACAAATAAAATTTTTAAAAAGGAAGCCTGGTAAATAACAGGGCGGGAAAGCTTTTTTTTTAAAAAAAAATCTTCATATCTCTGTCCTTTCTTTTTCTCAGGCAGCCCCAAAATAGCTTTTTCCTTATTTCTAAAATTTTCTCCCATATCAGTTTCCCAGTCTTTGGTTTAACTTGGCTGGCCCTCTAGTCTAGTTTTTTTTTTTTTTTTAAGATTTATTTATACATGCATACAAGAACCAGGGTACAGGCCAGATGCGCGGGAGGGTGAGAGGATTCACCAGAAACAGAGCGGGGAGCAGAACAGGCAGACTGATGAAATACACTGCTGAGGGGAGCAGCGGGCAAGACAGGAGAGGTCTGCTGCGCCATGTGGGAATCTCTCTAGCTGGCCGGGAATCGAACCCATGCTACAGAGGCTGCAGACAGCTTCACAGAGCTATCCTTAACCGCCTGCGCCACCAGGGGCGGCCCTAGTCTAGTTTTTGATAAATTAATATGGACATCAACTTAAGGCTCCATGTAAACCTTAAATATGTGATATTCCTAGCATTTGATCACATAATATTCTATGAGGAAGATTGCTCTAGTATTCCCTTCCATGAAATCAGAGTAACCACCATACCATACAATTAAATGTTCTGATAAACCCAAAGTACTCCAAAGTACTCACATTTTTATGGACACATAAAAGTTTATGGACACACATAATTTTTTGTGTTCCCCCCAAATTCATATATGACAGCCATAATCCCCATTGTGATGCCAATAGGTAAACCCTTGAGAGGTAACTGGATTTAGATGAGGTCATACAGGTGGGGCCCTGTAGTGCCAGCAAGCACAGAGCAGGGCCACTGTTGATCCCCAAGCCCTCAGTGGATTTTTCAGGCTTTAATGCTCAGAGAACCAAGTACAGAGGTGCAAGGCACAGCAGGCAGGGAGTTGGCCTGCAAGGAGGCAGATATGGGCCAGGCAGGGGGGCTGGGAAGCAAGCAACAGAGCCTCCCAGCCCCCCCCACGAACCATTATGCTCTACTCTGGGCGCTCTCTGGTATTCTTATTCTTGTCTTGTGACTGATCTCACCTCTTCTGTAGTCGCTGCTTGTCCTCGTAGCTATCATCTGTCTCTGAGTGACGCCACCCATCTAGCCCTGGCCTCCAGGCTCAGGTGCCTACACCATACTCCAGGTGTCCACAGTCAGGCACAAGTGCCTCATGTCCACACTCCCAAGCCCCTTCTGCATTAACACCATCAAGGCCTCAGGTCATCGCCAAAGAGGCTAGCGGTGCAAAAAGCCTGATTAAATTCATTTACCCTACAGGTCCTCACTATGAGATTAGTGCCCTTAGAAGGGGAAGAGACACCTGAACTTCCTGTCTCCTCGTGAGCATGAAGAGGTCATGTGAGCATACAGCAAAGAAAGTGACCCTGTATGCCAGGAGAAGAGGCCTCAGATTGGCCTTGTCACTGAACTTCTTGGCCAAGAGAACTGTGATAAACAAATTTCTGAATAAACTGTAAATAAAATTCAGCCTTCGGTGCTGTGTATAGCAGCTGATTAAGATACAAGACTAGAAAGTTTAGCCATGTAATGTCTTCCCCTGATTTAAATCCAGATTCTGAGACTCAAGCAGTTTTAGTGATGGAATACCAAGAATTCTGACACCATCTACCCCGAGGACATAGTATCACACTTCATGGGCTCCATCTCCCAAGACCGACCCCCACTTTAGCTGCCCATCGCAAGCCAGGGGTAGGCTTCTGACCAATCAGCCGTATGACTCCTCAGGTTGGATTAATTTCCTAGTGGCTCACAGTAAAGGAAATCTCTTTACTGAGCAGATTGCTGATTCATGACAAAGGCTTTAACTCCAGAACAGCCAGATGGAAGGGAGGCAGAAGGCAGGGTTTGGGGGGGCACGGAGCACAGGGCCTTCCCAGGCCACACCACTTTCCCAGCGCCTCCAGGTGTTCACCATCCTGGAAGCCTCTGGAGTGCAGCCTTTGGGGGCTTTATGGCCCTTCATTACTTAAGCACAACGGATGAAATCATTGGCCTTTGGCAAATGAGCTCAGTCTCAGGCCTCTTCGGTCCCCAGCTCTGGGGGTGGGACAGGAACTTCTAACCCTCTACTCACAAGGTTGGTTCACCTGGCAACCAGCCTCCTCCCTCAGCTTTCCAAAAGCTTCACCTCATTAACAAAAGAAAACAACCTTTATCACTCTCAACACTTCGGAAAATACTAAGGCTTTGGGAGTTGTGAGCTAGGAATTGGATGAAAACACAAGGGCTGAGAAATATATTTTGGCGTCATCTGGAATGACCACGTACCACTCTTATAAATCCCCATATCCTGGGACTTGTTGAGCTTGCCATGGAAAACTGTTGTTGTAGGACAGTTCGACATCCAAACAAAAATATAAAACAGTCGCTAAAGATACTGCTAAAGCTCTCCTCTCCCCAAAGTTCCCCTACAATTTCAGTTTCCCAGAGAAGCTTGCTGAGAGCAGGTGAGAAACGCTGAGGAAGGAATGCTTGCAGGCAAGATGCTGCGAAAGCAAGAATCTGCTGCTAATTGCACCCGTTCAGAGTTTTATATGCTTTTACCTTCCCGTGCTAATAAGTCTTAGGTAATAAAGTTCACCCTCAAGAAAGTGTCATAAAACCTGAGTTTATGTTAGTTTGCCTGGACTTAGCACCACTTACTTGAGGCACGCCCAGCTGTCTTCAATGAGAAGCACCTCACAGTCGAGCTTCTCTCCAGACCTGCCTTTGGGGAAACCCTGTCTGTCTTCCCCACTGGGCGGAAAATCCCTTGAAGCAGAAAGTCTTGTTTATTTATTACAGTTTCTCCAACACAAATATCACACCACAGTGCCTGGCTATTTCCTCCTCCCACAGTCCCCATCTTGCAGATTCTCGGAAGCCTTGGCTAGTTCTTCCATCCTCTCCACGCAGGTCCTGCCTGCCCTTGCCTGTACGCAGTTGCATGATCCACAATGACGTTGGCAGCCTCTTGTGTCAGTGAGGAACGTTTTTCTATCCTTCTGGTAGGCTTGGAATCCTTTCCTTCTTCCTACACACGCACAGAGTCCACACCCCTCAAAACCCCCTTAACCAAACCAGCTGACAGCAAGAACACCAAGTTCCACACAAACAAAGGTGACGCTTTGAGGCCTCTTCCCCAGCCCACCCCGCTGCTGGGAAAATGAGTCCCTTCTCTGACTCCTGATCCCAAAGGCAGGATCCCTGCACAGCTCCACTGCTGCAGCCACTTCTTCCCACACCCTGATGCTCAGCGCCCTGCTCCGTGACCAGCAGCCCCTGACTGCCAAGATGCAGGCCCAGACTGGCCGCTCTTAAGGGTAACCCCGGACACTCACAGCCGGACCCCGCGTTGCTGGGCAAAAGGGCCTATTTATCATCACAGGACAATCTGATGAATTCTAGCAAAAGACACTGATTTTCTTCCCCCAAAGAACATACTCCTCCCCAACCCCAACCCAGGCCTCAGTAAAAGTTGTTTTTTCCCTATTTTTTTTTTACATTTTGTGTTGTTTACGATGTTGAGCTAAAAGAGAAAGTAGCAATAACACCAAAGGTTTGAATTATCTTCTTGCAGGAAGTAGGTCTCTCATACCAGGGTGTGAAAAGGAAGACAGGGAGAGAGGGGCAGAAAGCCCTCTTTATGGGGATTCCTTGGCTGTTATTGTCATTGATTGTTTCTGCTCCCTGGACACCCCCATCAGAAATGGGCACTGATTTCAGTCTTACTGGGGAAACACACCTTGTCACAGAAATAGGTGAACAATAGGTATCTGTGGGGTCTGTGCCTGTTTATCTTCAGGCATATGAGGAGAGAAAGAACCATTGGCTTAAAAAAATAGACACCGGGCCTCCCTGGTGGCGCAAGGGGTTAAGCACCCCACTATGAAGCAATCCACAGCCTCTGCAGCATGAGTTTGATCCCCAGCCAGCCAGGGAGATACCCACATGGCACAGCAGACCTCTCCTGACTTACCTGCTGCTCCCCTCAGCAGCGTATTTCAGTCAGTCTGCCTGTTCTGCTCCCCACTCTGTCTCTGGTGAATCTTCTCACCCCTTGCATCTCTGGCCTATACCCCAGCTCTTGTATGCATAAATAAATAAATCTAAAAAAAATAGTCACTACTTCATTCTTTGGAAGATCTTGAGCAAGTCCATGCTCACTCCAAACCCACCCCAGAAGCAATGAAAGGGGAGGAGCACACATTTCCCAGGCTTCAGAGGAGCTGGCTGGTAGTCGTGGGTCACAGTGACCTGGACAAATCTCTCCTTCGCGTCTCTGTACTGTCTTTCCGTGCAGAGAGGCTGGATGGATAAAGGATCCTGTCCTACTGAGTAACTCCCATTAAACAGTGAGCCTGGCCTCCAGTTCTTGGCCTGGTGCTAAGACAGGGATGATGCTCTCTGGACACCTGTCAAGAAAATGTTTGTGTAGGAAAAATCTCAATCAAGAATTTGGGCCCCTCTGGTGCTGTAGGGTTAAGTTTCAGCACTATCAAGCCACTATGGCCTGAGTTCGATCACTGGCCAGGGAGCTAACCCATACATGGAGCAGCAGACTTCTCCTGTCTCTCCTGCTGCTCTCCTCAGCAGTGTATTTCAGTAGATCCACCTGTTCCCCACTCTGTCTTTAGTGGATCCTCTCACCTTCCCCCCGCCCCCACTCTTCCGCCCCCACACACACCTCTGACCTACACTCCAGTTCTTCTGTGCAAAAATAAATGAATCTTTAAAAATATTGTTTCCCCTCCTTCCTTTGGGTCTCCATTGAGAAAGAAACAATGAAAATGAGGAAGGAAGGAAACTTTGAAACAATCTCTCTGTGAGGAATACTGACTTTCTCCAGACTCCTAGGAAAAAGTCTAACAAACATGTTCCCTCCTTAAGCCAGTGAAATTCTAAGTGGCCCAGGAGATCATGCAGGTGTGAAGAGTAAGCCACACCCTCAAGTCTTCATGGAGCCTAGTCCTCCAGTCTTGGCGCTCTCAGGATTCTGGTGGTACAGGTGACCGAAGTACATGCTACACTCTTTTTCTCATTTGCCAGAGTGTTCTCTAGCCATAAAATGTTCTCAGCTATAAAATATTTTATATCCAATATCATGCATATGTTGACAGTCACATTTTAAGGTAGTTTGGGAAAATACTAGTGTCCTCATCTTCCTGAAGAGTCTCTGGCCCAAGATTAATTGCCAATTTTTCTAAGAGATCAACACAAAGATTAAGAAATTTAAATCTTTGAAAGAAAAAAAAAAAGAAAGAAATTGTCTCTGCTAACAGACACCCAGGCATGCACCCCGGCTCTGCCACCAGTTAGCTTTGTGTCCTGGCGTAAATGATTTTAAAATATCCCTGCCTAAGTTTCCTCATCCATCATATGGTACTCTCCTCACAGAGACTGGGGCCAAATCTCTGAAGCTAAATATTTAGGGTCCTTAGGAAACCTCTAGGCCACAATGAGTAATAAACACTCGTCATCATCCTTGGCAAAGCCAAGAGCAGACCTGGGCCATCCAGCTTCTCAGGGCTGTTTCCATCGCCCTACACCAAGATCGTCCTTGGCACACAAACGGAACCCTAAAATCTTCAGTATTTACATGAAAAGCTCATCCAAAGCCTTTCTGTTCATTAGCCCTAGAACAAAGTTCTACTGGAACTCCATCCTGGCCTCTCATATTGACCTGCTGCTCTCTGTGGCTCTGGGCAGGGATTCAGCCCTCTAAGATTTAAAACCCAAGTATGCTCATCCAGTATCACTGGCAGCCTGAAAATAGACTCTCCCACTCTTCTGGGAAGGGTGTTATCAGTTGTAGGGGGTAAAAAGACTTAAGGTGACTCATTAGTTTCACGAGGGCTTTCCTCGTGGCCTTTGTCCCCAGGGAATAGTTTCTGTTCCTGCCCTTCCTGTTCAACTCTCACCAGAGCAGGCACTCTGGGGCCGTGGAGAGGGCAGCCTGAGCTGTGTCCCATCACACACAGCAAGTGTCAGCACACAGAGCCACAGAAGCCCCTCTGCATCCACACGGTGAGTGGGAGATAAGTTGATAGTGGCCTCTCCCAGGGGGTGGCATCCCACCAGTTCAGGGTGATCAAAGCACCTGCCTAGATGGCCTTCAACACTGCAGTGCCTGGTCCAGGTAGAAGTTCCAGGAGTTGTCTGCAGGGAGGAGCAGGAGCTGGAGAGAGAGCTGTCCTTGGCGGCCTCACCCCGGCCTCTTCCGCAGGCCTGGGGACCTGTGTGCGTGTGCTATACGTAAATCACAACCTCAGGCTGGGTGGTTCGCTCACCCAAGTCCGTACCCTTGGGGTGCACCCTGTTTTTGGGTTAAAAAGAAGTGGAAGTCATCTGCCAGGGTCACCTGGCACCAAAGTCCTGCAGCAGAAGGGGCTCCCCTGGAACTCAGGCAGCTCCCATCCAGGGCGCTAAAATAACCCAAACGGTGTCATTTTCTGATCAAATGCCTTTCCCTGCCGCGTCTGTGATTTTGAGCCTGAGAATATCCCTCACAGCTCAGGTTTCTCTGCTCTCACACTGGTCTCAGCTGGAATGTGAGTGCTGGCTACTGAGGTCTGATGTAACGATGTCACAGTCCCGAAATGGAGAGACATGATCTCATAGAGGGTGGCAGCAGGCGGGCACCAGTGTGCCTCTGGCAGGCCCAGTGAAGAATCCAGCCTGAGCATCCCACCCTGTGTTCCTGGGGTACAATGATCTGGGCCCCAGACTCCAGTCCACCTGGTGAATTGGGGTCTTACAGATCTTCACCCATGCCCACGAGCAGACACAGGAAAACAGGTGAGGTGGAGTCAGGCTCTCTTTTGTTCAAGCCACATTGGTTTGCAGAAAGCTGATCCCTGGTGGCGAGGCCCTGAGCTCCTGGAGGCTTGGTCAGATGCAGAGGGCAGCAGCCCACATGCCCAGAGGCCCAAGCACCAGCTGGAGCCCCCTCCTGCTCAGCAGTGCCCCCGGGGCAGAATTGCTTTCCTTGAGGCAGGTGGGGCTTGATGGCCTATGAGGTAACCTTTCCTTTCTGGGGGAGGATGAGTCCTTCTGGGCAGCCACAAACCTCTCAGAGAGTCCTGGAGAGCCTCGTCTCAGTTTGTTCTTTCTTCAGAAAGGTCCAGGTTCAGCTCCCCAACCCAGCCAGGTGTCTCAGTGCCTCAGTCTCCAGCATCCCTTCCCTCCTAGTGTCCACACCTACACCCCCTCTTCAGCACACGCCCTGTCTTTCACCTCCACACGGAAACATCTAAGCATCAGTGCCTGTACCCTCCAGGCATGCGTGGGCCCGCACCTTCCCAGGGGCCTGAGGACCACACACTGTATTTTCTTTTTGGGTCCTCCCAGTGCCTGGCAATGTGCTCACACACTGGCTCTTAAGAACATACTAGATAAACCACTTCTCAGGGCCTCCCTGGTGGCACAACGGGTTAAGCAGAGCACTATGAAGCTATCCGCAGCTTCTGCAGCACGAGTTCCATCCCCAGCCAGGGAGCTACCCACATGGCGCAGAAGACCTCTCCTGTCTCACCCACTGCTCCCCTCAGCAGTGTATTTCAGTAGATCTGCCTGTTCTGCTCCCCAATCTCTCTGGTGAATCCTCTCACCGCCTGCACCCCAGTTCTTATATGCATAGATATTTTTTTTGAAAAAGGAAACCACTTCTCATAGCATTACCACCAACACTCTGGAGTCCAGGGATCCAGACTCATTTCTGACCTGCCCGTCTCCACCTCTTCCCACATACACCAAGTGTGTTGATTATAGGCTTCCAGCACGTTCTCCTCTGCTTGGCATTGTCTTCGCTGGGCGTCCTCGTGACCTACTTCTCTCTCCATTGTGCCTTCTTCACAGAGAGCACAGTCCTGACACCCCTCCCCTGCTTCGTTTTTCTTCACAGCATATGGCATCATATTATATACCATGCTGTGTTACATCACACCACATACAGATTTTAAACTTTATTGTGTTTATTTTTGAGACCCCATTGGAATGCAGGCTTCATGAGGCCAAGATTTCGCTTTAAAATTCCTGGTTTGTCCTTGGTGCCCATGGCAGTGTCAGGAAGAGTGTAGACACTATTTGCTGAGTGAACAGAACAATATTAATGATGTTTCTCTGTCAAGGAAGGACCCCATGGGTGACAGTGTGACATGCAGTCACCCACGGGGCGATACGTGAAACTATAAAAGTCCCTGAGAGGAAGTCAACTCTAAACTGTACAGCAGCAACTGAGGCCCAGAGAGGGTAAAGGAATGGGACCAACATGGAAATTTAATATATTTTACATCTAATAGTTAATTTTTCCTAGAACATAATCTGATGTGCCAATTCATATGAATGGATTCAGTTATCCACTCACTATGGATTTGATGCTAGCTTTTATAAGGATCCATAACAGGGCCTCCCCTGGTGGCGCAGGTGGTTGAGTGCAGCGCTGTGAAGCTGTCCACAGCCTCTGCAGCGCTGGTGTGATCCCGGCTGGCCAGTGAGGGTCCCACATGCACGCAGACCTCTTCTGTCTCGCCCGCTGCTCCCCTCAGCAGTGTATTTCGTCAGTCTGCCTGCTCTGCTCCCCGCTCTGTCTCTGGTGAATCCTCTCACCCTCCCACGCCTCTGGCCTGTACCCTGGTTCTTGTATAAATAAATAAATAAATCTTAAAAAAAAAAAGAATCCAAAACAAACAAGAGTATAAGGTCAGTAACGTAACTTTTACCTCTCATGCCTCCATGTGTTCGGGGAAGCATTTCTGAAAAGGGAGCATTTAGCGTGGTTTAGAGGGTTCAGAGGGCCCATAAGAGAGGACATATAGACTGTCTGCTCAGTGGCCCAGGCCTGCACTGGCTGGGGTGCTGTTTCTTCATTTCTCCTTTGTTTACTAGGAGACCCTGCAGGACTGTCTGGATTTGGATTAGAGGAAATTCTCCCATATACCCAA
This sequence comes from Talpa occidentalis, assembly GCF_014898055.3. Lineage (NCBI taxonomy): Eukaryota > Metazoa > Chordata > Mammalia > Eulipotyphla > Talpidae > Talpa > Talpa occidentalis. The sequence continues at coordinate 28,869,632 of NW_023601212.1, read as the reverse complement.
AGCTAAGCAGCACTGGGGCTCCAGCTCCTCACCTGGCCTTCTCCCTCTGAAGTGCTAACCTTGAGATACGAACAGGGATTGACCCACTCATGCCCCTGGCAATGGTTCACTGTGAATCAGACAACAGACCTTCTTTTTTTAAACCTTCATAAGGTGCACAGTCCCACCCAGTCATTCTCTCCTAGCTGCCCCCGAGCGTGACTGCCCCTGCTCTCCTTGCAAGATTGTGTTTGACAGCAATGCAAACCAACAGTTCAACAATAATTTCTTGGCAGGACACAATGGCGTGAGACTTGTCCCAAAACAAAATAAGCCTTTCAGGGAGTGTATTTCAAGTTGGGCTCACATTCCCAGGACACTGAGAATTTCGTGGCTGACACAGGAGCCGAGGCCGAGCCCCAGCCAGAGCTGCCCATGACTGACAAAAACAGCGCTCTGGAAGGTGGGGCTGGCAGGTTGCTGAACGGTTCAAACAGGGGTAACTGGAAATGCCCCGCAACTCCTGGAAAAGGCTTTTACACTCGAGGCTGTTCTTACATGGCCTAGCTAGAGACTTCCGTTGTGCAGGAGCGGGTGCAAGTGTCAGAATAACTTCCCCCTTCATTTCTTTTCACTTTCACTCAATTCCTTCCATCATTCTCCATATACCTTTCCTCCCGCCTGCCGCTGTTCTCAATGCTGTGTGTCACTGAGGGGCGCTCCCCGGACCTTTCACTACCACTGTGCTTGGCAACTTATTACATCATATGCCTCTGATCGTCTCATTCCAAAGTTGCTATAAAGGTTTACTTTCTAGGCTTGATTCCAGGACCTGGAATGACTCAAACCTCAAAGATAGAAACGTCCCCTGGGGTACCTGTATTAGCGGTGACCTGAGGAGAACCAAGTTGTTCTTCGCGCTGCAATGCAATAAATGTCCACAAGAGGGCGCCCAAGACCTCCTGGTCAGGCTGCAACAGGTGGCATCGAAGCCAGGAGGTGGCGCTGTTGCATTAACCATCAAGAACGGAGCGGCTGAGCCTGGGTACAGACAGCACCACTGTGAGCACAGTAATCCCTGGAGATGATGCTGGGCTGTTCCAGCCAAAAACACTACTCCAGCCTGAGAAACAGGCCAAGCGCCAGCCAGCCTGATTCCAGGGAAGAGCTCTAGGTGAGGAGGGAGGATTCTTGGGTTCTCCTGTGGGCACCATTGCTTTGCTGTGTGACTTTGAAGGAAATCGTTTATTCTTTTGCATCCTCCACACCAGTCTCCTCTGCCTTCCAGTGTGCAACCTAAATAAAGAACATACGCCGCAACCCTAGGTGGGCCTAGGAGAGGAATGAAAAAAGAAAGCCCTCGTCCTGGACACATAAGCTGTCCACAGGATGCCCTGCCCCACTAACCCTTAGTCAGAAAGTTAGTGGGGTGCATGACGGAGGCAATGAGGCGGGCTGGTGAGTAGGGCTCTCAAGTACTGGTAGAAATGTTGCTGGAGGGGGATGCAGGGACCTGGGGTGGGGGAGGAGGGTGGGCAGGCTGTGTCCACACATCCCTCTACAGGCCCTGTGGCTAGCCAGCGTGAGTCCAAAAGGGGCAGGCTTAGCAAGCACCAGAGTTGCTAATGTACGCACTTATTCATAGGTGCTTAAGCTGTACTATTGTTTGGAGATGTTAAGTAATTCCCAAGGGTGGGGGAGGACAAGGGCACACCCCCAAATTCCAGCCCAGGCTGCATTGGTACTAGTAGGTGCTGTTCTCTTTCTTCTCCCTGACTTAGTAATACATCTGACTTAGGATCTGGATTCGTTAAAATCTAAAACTGAAAACCCACCATCTATATATTTAGTGAGATAAATATGCACACAGTTTATGCAAGATCATGTGTCACCAGTTTATAAGGGTGCCGACTGTCATGTATTCATCAAAACAAAGGTACCTCCCATGGTTGACAGTCAGAAACGGGACACCCAGATCACACACTTGATAGGAGGTGGCTCTGGCATTCACCTGGGCTTTCTCACCTGACCGCCCACTCTTTCTTCCTTACCAGGTCACGTGGCTCTGAGTCCTGCTGGAACTGACCACCCAACCGGGAAGGAAAAGTCCAGCATTACTGGTACCAGGACCATTGCTGATCTCTGACCTGCAGGGGCCTCAGGAGAGAAGAGACGTCCCAGTCAGATGCCGACAGAGCGAGACACAGAGTGGTGGCTTCAGTCCTCATTGTAAACCACGATAGCCAAGGGCAGCCACGCTGTGCCTGGAGTGCTCTGGACCCTGAAGCAGTTTTCAAATGCACTTCTGCTGCCTGTTAGGGGGAAAAGGATGTCCCAAAGCAAATTCCATACAGGCTTTGTGGACTCCACCCCCACCCCAGGTCAAAGCCAAAGACACTGGGAACTCCAAATCCCATCCCCACCAAAGGGAAGGTGGCTGGGACCTGAGGGTGGGGTTAAGCAGCCAGGTGGATACAAAAGGCAGACACGTGGGCTTTGGAGGGGATCCCCCATTTTGGCTCTCCGCCAGCTCGCAGCGTCCGGCCAGCTCAGAGAGTGACTTTGGGTATCCAGGTCGTCGGATCGGGTAGGACGCATTAAAGACTTTATTTCCCTATTTTCTCCCTGAGTTGTATATTTTCCTTATTTCTTTTTCTCTTGTAAATAAACCTTTTATTAACCTTTTGTGTGTGTCTGTAGTGGAGTATTCATAAGTCCCTTTAAAGCGCGCGGGTGAGGACCCACAGCCAGGAACCCGTTTAATATCGGGGTTGCTCTATAACAGCTTGGCGCCCAAACGTGCTTTGCAAGTTTCACCCGTGGTTGACCAGCCCAAAGTAATTTTTCTTGCGTTGGTCACCATAAAGGACCCTGAAGCATTTTTCAAATGCACTTCTGCTGCGACCACATGAGCTTTTTGGGATTGGGGTGCTGCGGGTGCCCCCGGAGTGGCTGTGACTCGATGCACTCTTAGTTAAAATGGCCTATTTCCCAGACACTTGGTCTCCAAACAGAAAATAGCCTAAAATTCATTTTTAAAAGTTTCTGCCACACAGATCCCTTGCCAGCATGCTGAAGTTTATGAAGAGAATGTTTTTAATCAGCTAATTGCACTGAAGTGGTGTGTGAAGCTTCCAGAAGGAATGAGCCCCCCAGTGAGGTAGGGAGACGCGGGGTCTAGTACAGACAAATGGAAGACCCACATTTTTCACCCCTGGCAAGGAGTGAATGCCAGGAAGAGGGATCGTAAGGGGGGGCGGGGAAACAATGGCCCCTGAGAACAGAACAAATGACATGCAAATGATGGAGGGTAAGAATAGAAAAACTGGACAGGAGGCGCCATAACACAGAAACCTGGTTCACACAATACCAAGAGCTAGAGGTGGGGGTAGAAGGGATTAACATGACCATTGACCCAGCTACAGGAACTGAGATCCTTAGGGCCAATGCCTAGATCACAAAGCACAAGACCCAAACAGGTATCAGACACTGCAGGTGGCATCAGGAGCACAGACCCAAAGGTGAAGATATGGAGATTGAGGGCCATTGTAGAAATCTGGCCCCTTTCTAATTCTACATAGTTTATTCAAAGTCAACAACAAACCAACCACTCCAGCAGTCCTTCTGCCCACCTGTGCCTAAGCAGATGCTTCTTTTCACCAACTCTCTCCCTCTGCAGGGCAGCAGCCTTCCATGGTGCCCTTGACCTGCACCATGCCGGGACTTCTCTTCACTGACCTCCCTCAGCAGAGGCAGCTCTCCTCAAGGCCCCCCGCCTGTAACCACGCAGGTCCCTGTCTTAGCAAACCTGTCCCTTTTGGGGCGGCTTTCTGCCCACTTGTGTCTATGCAAGTGTCCTTTATTCTTCTCTCCCTCTTATAATAAGCCTGTCCTTTTGGATATAACTAAGTCTCTGTGTTGTGGAGAAACTCGCCTGAGAACTCGCCAGTGCTGGTGACAGGGGAGATCTAGTGAAACCTGTCCCAGGGTGAACCCAAGGACCCCGCTCTCCAAACCCAACAACTCCAAAACCAATACCACACAGAGTAAGAGAGGTAAATTAGCATCAGATCGCCGAAGAGTCTTTGAATTGATAGCCTCACAAGACCATTACTCCAATGCTCACCATCTGTCCTGATGGGACTAAGTGGACAGGAGCCAGCTACTGGCTCTCATAGAAGAGCCCAGATCTGAGTGGGCTCACATGTCAGGGCCTGGTTTCAACACTCTGTGAGTGAACTCACTTAATCCTCCCAACTGGGGCCCAGAGGGTAAGCTTGCCCCTGTGGAAGGAGGTTTAGAGAAATTAGCTCTTCACCCAGCAACCCTGGCTAGTAAGGGGAAGAGCTAAGTTTCAAACCCAGGCCATCTGGCACCAACACCATGCTGTTTCCCTAGCGCCAAGAACAGTGCAAATTAGTAGCAGACCCAGGACTACACCCCAACACCCCAGCTTCTGGCTCCTGTGTGTTCCTCTATTCTCTCCTCAGGTAGGCCTCAGAGCTTTGGCCCTTGCTAGTCCCTCCATCTGGAATGTTCTTTCCATAAATCTCCATACAGCCTGCCTAAATTTTTTCTGACCACCCCAAACAAAATAGCAACACCATTCCACGCACTGTGGCCTGGATGTGTCTGACACCCCTTACTTCACTTGCTGCACAGGTGACTGCTGTCACCATCTACCTGTGACAGGTGTGTTCACTGTTGTTCGTTTACTGTCTCTACTAAAATGCATATTCTGTGAAAGCAGCATCTCTGCTCTCGTCAATGACAAATCCCACTTGCTGGCTCGAGGAAGCATTTGCTAAACATTGAATGAATAAGTAAACGGGATAAATAAACAGATGAGCAAATAGTAGATAAATTCTCAAGCTGGAAGCAGGGCTCTCTGTCCCACGTGCTGAAAGTCGTCCCTGGCTACTGAGCTAGAGCCAAAATATCCAAATCCGCTCCAGATCCTCAGTTCCAGAAAATGTTCTAAATGCTTTCATCCTCTGAGTTACTAGTGAGACTCATCCCTTGAGTTTTTATATAGTGTCTCCAAGAGCCTTATATGTCCTTCCAAACAGGAGAACATAATGCCTCTACTGTCAGCCATTAACATCGCTGAATATATTAAAATAATACCTTCACATTTTGCATATAACAGAGCCAAACCGAAACTAGCACAGCCTGAACACTGACAGCATGCTGGTCAGAGAGCGAGGCACTTTACACATCCTACTGACTGCCTCCTTGCACCCATGGGAACTGTACTTCCAGAACACTCTGTGGGGGTGGCACCATGTGACTGGTTCTAGCCAATCAGGCGCAAGCATGTCTGTCACCCTCTAAAGTACTAATGAAAGACCTGTCAGAGCTCTCTCTTGGCCCAGGCTTAGCCACAAGGTGGGTTCCCACTCTTCATTTATAACTGGGTTTGGGGAAGGACAAGGTCCCCTCTTCTTGTGAGAACTCAGTTGTTAGCCATGTTCAGTGCTATAAAAGCCCAATGATCTTTGACTGCAGCCATCACTGGGAGCTAAATGGACCTGAAGCTTGGACATAATTGTTTTGTGAGAGGGTTTCCACTCTGAGAATCATTGGAAGGGAGGGTGGGAAGGTGGGCACATGATGGAGAAAGACAGCCCCAGAACAAAGCAAGGGTGAGTGATGAGGAGGAGGTCTGGGAAATGATGTAGCCCGGGAGGGGAGGTTGACATGATCCCAGGGAAAGAGGGGTTCTTCGTGTTTAGTGGGAGTGAGGCATCAGACCTCACTCTGATGAGTGAGGAGAGAGGAGAGAGAGAGAGAGATCATCTTGGGAATAAATACCCAGAACCTCACTGTCAAAGCCAAGGAGATGTTATGATGACCCTGAGCAGAGAGGAGAAGCAATACAAGAATGTCTTTGTAGACTTAACCGTGACAAGAAATTGTATAATTTAAGGCCTAATTTGTTTTGAATGTTTTTGCCCTTTTATATGTCTAGTTTATTATCCCAGACCTTGTGAAATAGTTTGAACTCAAATTTAAGTTCACCAAGAAACACAGATGCGTGTGAGAAAGAATTAGTCTGCTACGGATCATCTAAATTAGTCATTAACTCCCTAACCGGGACGTAGGTGGAAGGAGCAGGTCAGCAAAGGCGTCCATGTGGCTGACCAGCATCATGGCTGCTTGAGATTCATCTTGTCCAGGCTGCTGATCTTACACATGAGAATTTGCCAGTGACTCAAAGCTGACAGGTTCATCATCTTTGAGAGTCCATGTGATCTTTACCTTGGAGATGATGAGCTCTGGGGTCTTCAGGTGGGGTGTGACACTCAGTTCTTATTTTATATAATTCTTACATCATTTTTTGTTTTTGTCTAATACATGCATTTTCATTTTGGTTATAATCCCCATACAATTTTGGTTATATTCCCCATACACCCCCTTATTTTGACCCTAATTCCTCTTCTCCTCTCCCCCCGCCATTGTGTGTCTCTGGTATATAGTTGCTTGTTGATTTTGATTTTTTCTTTATTATAATTAGTTTTTTCCTGCTCCCTTATTTAGGTTTTCTAAATTCCTGCTATGAGTGAGACCATCTGGTATTTTTCTTTATCTTTCTGGCTTATTTCGCTGAGCATAATCCCTTCCAGCTCCATCCATGTTGCTGCAAATTGCATGAGTTTATCTTTTTTGATTGCTGAGTAATATTCCATTGTGTATATGTACCACATCTTCTTGATCCAGTCATCTATTCTGGGGCATTTGAATTGTTTCCATAGCTTAGCTATTGTAAATAGTGCTGCTATAAACATAGGGGTGCAGGTGCCCTTTTGAATTAATGTTTCTGTGTCCTTTGGGTAAATACCTAGGAGTGGAATTGTTAGCTCATATATATGTAAGCTCTGTCTTCAGTAGATATAGCTTTCCATAGTGGTTGGACCAGTTTGCACTCCCACCAGCAGTACAGGAGAGTTCCTTTTTCTCCACACCCTCGCCAACATTTGTTGTTGCTAGTTTTTTTAATATGTGCCATTCTCACTGGTGTAAGATGGTATCTCATGGTACTTTTGATTTGCATTTCCCTGATTACAAGTGATGTTGAACATTTTTTCATATGCCTGTTGGCCATTTGTATTTCTTCTTTGGAGAAGTTTCTTTTTAGCTCTTCTGCCCATTTTTTGACTAGATTATTTCTTTGTTTTTGTTGAGTCTCATCAGCTCTTTGTGGATTTTTGTGATCAGCCCTTTATCATTAATGTTGTGTGCAAAAATTTTCTCCCAGTCGGTGGGGTTTCTCTTTGTTTTGGTTATTGTCTCTTTTGCTGTGCAGAAGCTCTTTAATTTGATGTAGTCCCAGCTGTTTATCTTTGCCTTCACTATAACTGCTTTGGGTGATATGTCTATAAAGATGTTTTTGAGGTACATGTCATGTAGAGTTTCGCCTATATTTTCTTCCATATATTTTATGGTTTCAGGTCTTATGTCTAGTTCTTTAATCCATTTTGGGTTGGCTTTTGTGCATGATGTGAGGTAGTAGTCAAGCTTCATTCTTTTGCATGTAGCAACCCAGTTTTCCCAGCACCATTTATTGAACAAACTTTCTTTGCTCCATTGCATATTCTTTGCTCCTTTGTCAAAGATAAGTTGGCTGTAAATCTGTGGGTTCATTTCTGGATTTTCTATTCGGTTCCATTGGTTGTGTGTCTGTTCTTGTTCCAATTCCATGCAGTTTTGATTATTATAGCTTTGTAGTATAGTTTGAAATCTGGGAGTGTGATGCCTCCATTCCCCTCTTTTTTTTCAGGAGAGCTTTGGCTATTCGGGATTTTTGGTGTTGGCCACCAAACTTCACAGAGCCTGTCACCAACGAATATGTGAGGACAATCATATAACACACCGTGGCTTTTTTAGGCACCTAAGTGAATGATGAGAGCAAAGTGTCTGGCACAGAATTTATCTCAGAGTATCACTCCCATAAATTCCTTCTCCTTCTAGTGAAACAGGGGTGGACAGGGCCATAAAAGAGGCCATATGGCAGGAGGCCAGACGGAAGGTTCAAGAGAGCTACCCACCTGCCCAGGCTCTGAGACCAGAGAGCCACCAAAAAGTCCCAAAAGGCCAAAAGGCCAAAAACAATACAACACCCACACAATAGGGGCCTATGGGCTATAGCCTAACAAAGGATAGTGCCCGAAAAGAGGATAGGTCACTGTAGGTTCTCACCCATGCGCACAATTGCAAGAGATCTTAGGCAGGAACAACAACCATGGGTGATATGTCTGTAAAGATGTCTTCGAGGTGCATGTCATGTAGTGTTTTGCCTATATTTTCTTCCATATATTTTATGGCTTCAGGTCTTATGTCTAGTTCTTTAATCCATTTTGAGTTGGTTTTTGTGCATGGAGTGAGGTAGTAGTCAAGCATCATTCTTTTGCATGTAGTGACCCAGAGCTCACTGTACCCACGTGGTGGCTACCTCACCCAGGTACCATAAACAACCCCATGGATGTCTTGTGGAATTAGGGAAAAGTGTGGGACAGATATCTGACTCACATTTGACAGAAAGTGTGCAGGAGGGAGGCTGTGGCCTGGTGGGAGACCGGGCTAGCACAATGAAAGAGAGCTGCACTGAAGTGAGCAGTGCTGAAGCTAGGCCCAAAAGTGGAGCTGAAGAATATCAGTCATTACACAACTTGGAAAGTTCTCTATCCAAGAAGCCACCCACCTTGGCAGTGCAGGCTGCTTGGCCCCAGCAGAAGAAAACTCAGGTGAACCCAACCATAAACCAGGAGGGCTTTGTAAGCAGCCTGGCAGGTTTCCCTCATGCTGAAAACTATTGAAAGTCCCAGTGAGAGGGACTCAAAAGTAACCACTAAAGTGCCCATGAAAGAAAGATGCGGCACTTGGGTTCTCAACACAAAGAGTGCTTCTATCAGATCATGTCCACACCTGCCACCTAAGGAAGATTTTTCTGCCTTTTTACCCAAAGGAGCCAATGGCAGGATGAGCAGACAGGGAGGGGGACATGGGACAACAGGTCTTGGTGGGCTTCCAAGCCAGACAAGGGAAAGCAGAGGTAGTGGTCAAAAGAGAATTTGGATAAAAGACTGCTCTGCTCTAGACCTGTTAATATCTGAAAATGTCCGTAATATTCTGTGGACTCTGCAGGAAGAAAGAAGGAACTGGAAAAGCTGAACACTAAGTGGAAGAAAAATAAAGTTCATTTCTGTTCACACTCTATGAAGTCCAGTCCTCAGAAAAAGACAGTCACGCACGGTTGTACTCGACAGTCCAGCCACATAGGCCCTGCACTCGAAAGAGCTCGAACCTTGACTTAGTACTCTGCTCTTACCATCCTGATTTTCTTTTCCTTTTTTAAAGATTTATTTATTTATGCATACAAGAACTGGGGTACAGGCCAGAGGTGTGGGGGGTGAGAGGATTCACCAGAGATAGAGTGGGGAACAGAACAGGCAGACTGAGTGAAATGCACTGCTGAGGGAAGCAGCAGGCAAGACAGGAGAGGTCTGCTGCGCCATGTGGGTTAGCTCCCTGGCTGGGGATGGAACTCTCGCTGCAGTGACTGTCAATAGCTTCATAGTGCTGTCTTAACCCCTTGCGCCACCAGGTAGGCCCCCATCCTGACATTATTAACAAGTTCTGCCCAGGATGTTTGTGTTTTCATGTCACACTGGCCCCTGCGCATCACACTGGTCCTGGCTACATAAATAACAGTGATTTAGCCATGTTCTATGTGACCCCACGGGGTAGTGTGGGACCAAACAACGGGAGGTGGAAATTTACAGATTTCAGCTCAATATTAGAGTTTTTATTTTATTTTTTTAAATATGTGGTTAACCAGCTCAGAATAGGCTACGAGGGAGCGCTTCTGAACACCAGGGTCTCTACAACTACTTGGCAGGACTGTGAGGGAGACAACTCAAGCTTTGTACTCTCCAGCTTCCAAAATTCCCTCCAACTCTGGGATTATCTAATTCTTTCGTTAATGAATCTCCTTCAAGATGTCTACCCACTTCACCAGGAAATGAACTCACTGGTACTGAGGCCAGGTAAGAGTAATTCCAAGTCCAAGTTATAACCCGTACATGGACGGGAGTTTCATTAACTCCCTAGGTCTCTGTCCAAATTGTGAGCTGCTGTTTTTCTTTATGAGAACATTGTGGCTGTTACTCACTGTATTTTTGATCATTGTAAACTGAATCTTATTGTGGCTGGAAAACTGTGACTTTTTGCTTCTAAGAAAAAAACCCTACAAAAAACTCTCAGAAAATGTCTTGGACTTAGAACCACCCTCATTAATCATCATTTTGACAATGAAGCATAAACAGACCTGACAAATATTGATTAAGTTTAACATTTAAAATCCATGCTTGTGTTTTGGTTATTGTTGCCATCATCATCACCATCATCCATAGGATTGATGGTTCTAGAAGAAACGACTGCCAATTATTCTCTGAGAACTTCCACATATAACATCTCAGGCTGGAAGGTTCTCTCCACTCCACCTTTATGGGGCTCGTCTCTGAAAGCACCACTTGAGGACTGAAGCCCCATGATAAATACCAGCCATGGTGAACAAGTCTCAGACCAGGAATCAGCAGGAAACTGGTATCATTGGTCATGCTCAGCAAATCCACTTCCCCACAGACTCACCCTCCTACGTATTGGAAAACTTTGAGTTTCTTTCATACCATATTTTGGCCTTGACCTTTCTAGCATTTAACCTCCCTACAATGGAGTCTATGTATCTCCACACGCTCCATGCAGACCCCCTAATTATAGCCATCCGTTAAGCTGTCAAGAAGAAATCCCCAGCTCAATCACGTCTTTATCAGACTCTGGCTGCCAATGGGGTCAAGTTAGGCGTCAAGTCTGACCTGCCCAGAGCCCCTGTCCAAGACTGGTCCCCATGTCACTGGGGCCTTTGTGACCAAGCAGGCCAGACAGCCACCTGGTTGCCCCAGCTAAGCTCCCTCTCCCGCTGCATCACCAGACAGGGTGGAGCCAGAGGGACAATGGATATGACTTCATGGAGGGCCTTCTCTGACTTTTATCTTTGGGGAATTTTGTGCAAGGGGTTGTACTGGGCCGACAAAGTCCAAATTTAGAAGTAGACACCAGTGAATATGGAGGAACTGGTTTCAGGGGGGGGGGGGAAATCTTCAGTTGGACCTGCTTCAGAGATTGTAGAATCAAAAATTTTATCACCACCAAGGAACTTAATGATTATCTGTCTAAAATTTTATTTTACAGATCAGTGCAAATGTGGCTGAGGGACCTGGGGTTTACTTTTATTGTTCTGAGTCTGGTTTTCTTTGGTTTTAGGTGAGTAATATTTTGAAGTGCACTCCATAACAACGAGAGAAGTTCAGGGTTGACCTTGTTATTCTCCCGTTGTTTCATGCAAATATGTTTTATCTCTCATAGGAGATCATAACATTTCTCAAGGACAGAGGTTATTTCTTCTCTACTCCTTATGGAGTAGTACTAGTGAAGAAAGCACTTAAAAGTATTGCTGAGAGTTAGTACACATTCTTTCCTCGTTTTTTAATGCGTTGAGTGTGTTTGTATGTGTTGGTGTCTCTCTAGATAGATTATAAACAGTATTGCAAGTCTCAAATTTCATTGCTAATCCTACTCCCCCATTGAAAAGACAACGCTGAGATCCAGAAAAGTAACTCACACAAATTCACTCAACTTGTATTTGATTTTAACTCAAATCCAATTACTGCTCACTCCATGCTCTTCCCACAATCCAAGTTACTTCGTGGGATAACATCAATAGCTAAACATTGACGAGCAAAGTCAACCAGATGTCAGAACAAACGAGGTGAATCAGCCCTAATTGACATTCTCTTTATTAGTAGTACTAGCTTAAATTTATAAAACTGTTAGAGTTTGCAGAATAAACACTAGTAGTTTCTTGTGTGTTCCTTAGTAAACAAAACTTGAAAGCAAGTCCATGCCCCATAGATGCATTTTCACTTACGCAAGAGGATGATTGCCACACTCCTTGCTGTCCACTTGGCTTTTCTCACTTAATGATGTTACCTTGGGACCTTTCCATCTTAGCACATGCAGATCTAAGTCACAATTTTATTTTTTTTTTAAAGATTTATTTTATTTATACAAGAACTGGGGTATAGGCCAAATGCGCAGGAGGGCGAGAGGATTCACCAGAGACAGAGTGGGGAACAGAACAGGCAGACTGATGAAATACACTGCTGAAGGGAGCATTGGGTGAGAAAGGAGAGATCTGCAGCACCATGTGGGACCCTTGCCGGCTGGCCGGGATTGAACCGGCACGGCAGAGGCTGCGGACAGCTTCACAGCGCAGCGCTCAACCACCTGCGCCACCAGGAGGCCCAATTTCAAAATGGCACAATTGTAAGTCACAATTTTAAAATGGCACTTATGGTTGGATATATCACAGTTTATTAAACCAGTCCTTACTGATGAACACTTGTTTGCAGATTTGAGCTTAAAAAAATGACTATTTTTAACGATGTCCTCTGGAGAGTTTTAAGTAACTAGCTTGATAATCAGATTAGCATTTTGGAATTCACCAATAGCCTTATACCTTTATTTCAGCAGATAATAAAGCCAAAGTCCAGAGAAGTTTGGGAGCTTCGGCAATGAGGGGCAAGATCATAACCAGAACATAGTGTTCTCGAGTCTTTGTCCATCTTCATTCCTTTGCATGGTCCACTTAAGAGCACTGGGCATGCTGGTCTTGGCTGTTCGTAGATGTCAACGGCCACTCTCACCTCATCTCCAGGCTGCCCTCAAGGCCCAACATTCTTTGTTAAAAGATCTGTTCCATCACAAGAGTCTCACTATGGCTCAAATTTTACCAGCACAGAAGATCACTGGGTCAAACTTCCCATTTCGGTAGATGAACCAAAGCGCCTTGAATGAAGACGTAATTCAATAAAACTTAATACTCTCATAAAATCGAATATTCTCTGATTCCCCAATGAACTCCAAAACTTATTAGATTTCTTCTGCAGATGATGTGAGATCCGTTGTTTTACCTAACCTAACCCCATTATGCCTCTAAAAACACATTACTATTTAAATGCTTATGTTTCTTTTATTCTGCAAATGTATACGCGCTAGCACAGTGTTTGGGGTGGATGTCCTGCTCAGGGGCTCCTTGTGCAAAGTGCCACATGAGTTCATCACAGAAGGAGGATAAGGGAGTGATTAGGATGAGGATCTTCTAGGGGTGAGGCTCTGAAAGCTACACTGACTTTTCAGACTAAGTACTTTTTGCTTGTTCATTGTAATGAGACAGAATTTCTCTATTAAACAGCAAAAACCGAAGTTTCTAGTCTGGTTTCAACAATGAAAATAATTGCTACAGAGCATTGAGAAACTTCACTGCAGGCACTGTTCTCTGAGCTTCGTGTGGTCACAACTCTACACTTTAGACCAATCTAAGGGGCAAAAGAGAAGTTCCCAGGAACTCCTGCTACATTTCTTAATGACTTTCTGATAATTACAACTTGCTCCAGACTATGTGACACACGGTCTTAGCTCTGGGAGAGCTAGAGCTGATGGCTGTCCCTCACCACTTCTCTGCCGCAGTCAGGACACTGGCACATTTCTTTCTATGCCACTTCTAATCCTGCCGCGGCCAGGCCCCTACGCTGTTTATTCATGTCCTTAGTGCTAAAATATGAGGATTGAGTGAGATAGTTTGAAAAGCGATGAGCAACTTTTCAGGACACCGCAGTCATCCAGCACTCCGTCTGTTACAGGGCAGGGTGAGGGGCACCCCAGGACCTCCAAACCTGCCCACTCTAAATGGATTCTGCCATCTGCCACATCAAGACAAAACACACTCTAGTGGGTAAGACCTCCAATAGAAAATAATACAATTAGTGTGCAATAAAGAGAAGAGAAAGAATATAGGTACCAAATCAAGCACCCAAAGTTACCCATCCCTTTGTAGGTAAAACCCCAGCCACACAGGCTTGGCCCAAAGCGGGGCCACTGGAGCCCAAAAGCCTGCCACAAATCCTTTTGGTGGGGACCTATAGGAAAGAGGCAACAGGCGCCAGGCAAGTCTGGAATGAAAAGAGCAAAATCAAAACCCAAGTCAAGATAAAGGCCACCATTGTCAGCCTCCCTATGGGTCTCTCACCCACGTCTCTGTCTCTTTCAAGTGTTTCCTTCCGTGTCCCCCAAGTCCCTGGTACAAGTTCAAGGCTGAGAAGCAAGTGCAGCTTCTTCACATGTTCCCTGCTCCGTGTGCCTCCTCCAGGTCTTCATCTCAATCTCCTTCCTTCCTTCTCTCAGTCTTCCTAGCTTCTCCTCCGTGTCCAGTTCTACCTTTCCTTGGGCGGGTCAGGGAACCTGGAACCTCCCCTCTCCTCGGGGATTACCCTGGTAGACTTCTACGTGATCAGTGGTGCACAAGGTCATTTAACACAGCTTCTTGGGCCAGGAAACATGTGCTCTCATCAAGGTCTGTGGCATCCTGGCTCAACTCTTACATGGCTGCCCAGTGCTGGCAAGGAGGGCTGAGTCTAAAGCTGGCCAGCCTCTTGATACTGATGCTTATCCTGTGCTTCTGGAACTTCCTGGACAGATCTTTCTCTTGGAGTCATGGCCTCCCCCTGGACAAGACCTTATTTCTCCCCCTTTCTCAGCTGATCTTTCTGAAGCAAGTTATAATCTAATCTTGGAGGTGTTATTTATTTAGTCTTTTAATATTCTCTTTCCAATCTGTTGGAGAATTTCTAGCTTCAGTCATTCCTTTCTTCCATTCCTTTCTTTCAGTGAGTTGAAAGATTGTTTTCTTTGCTATGAATCTGAAAGACAATTTCAGAAGTCCAGGAATTCCACTGCATTAATGCTCAGATTTAATGGGGGAAAACAAGAAGATTATTGGGAACAAAAAACATTATCAGTTATTCTATACAAATATTTTCTCACTGTTCGTGTTCTGTGACCTTCTGCATACTACATCTCTGGACTCAAACACAGGGATTTATATTCTAAAAATTAACTTAAGATATGCTCAATGCCCACAGAAACAACAGCCTCTAACTCGCTGGGATGTCTGTTTGCTTCGTGATTTTTCTTTTCAGTTGAAAGTTCTACTTGTATGCTTTCTCTTTGGGTGAAATGTTCAGGTAAAAGGACTCCACCCTTTTCTCTTCTCATTTGTTCGCGTTGACCCCTGTAAAGGCAGGAGGACACAGAGCAGGTTCTCTATGACACGAGCAGATGGGGTAAAGGAGAGAGTCCTGGAGCCCTCGGTGGCCTTTGCAGGCTTTTATTGGGATTTGCCAGGTACATGGCAGGCAGGGTGCTGGGGGGCCGGGAGGCTGGCAGGCCTCCCAGTCCCCAGCAAGTCTTCACTCTTGTCTGGGCTCTCTGGCCTTCTCTGGTGGCCTTGTTCTCTGCTCTTCTTGTGGTTCTGCTGGCGTCCCTGTGACGCTGCCCTTAAAAACTCAGTCTCTCAGCCCAGGTGCACCCACTTACGCATTCTCACACCCTATTCCAGGTGTCCACCATCAGGCATGCATTTAGGATTGCAGATCCATCATCTCTCCCAATGGCGGGAGGGCAGAAAAGCCTGATACTTTACTTACCCTACAGCCCCATAGCAGATTTTTGAAAATCTGTGAGGAAAACATAATATTCTACTGTTTCAAAGTTCTACTCCTCTAGTTTCTTCCAATCAAAGCCTATGATTCCCTTGTAACTTAAGCGCAAGTAGAACATAAACACCTCCACAGATTTTCTTGCTCTTAGAGCACTTGGGGTCAGAAAATCTTTTCTGCAGACAGGTAGAGAGTAAATAGTTTAAGGCTTTTCAGGCCATACACTGTCATTATTACTCCACTCTACCTGTTGCATAAAGCTGCCGTAGACAATATAGAAACGTGAAGATGTCTGTACCAATAAAACTGTGTTTACAGCACCAGTATCGGGCCATGGTTTACCTACATGATCAGGAGGAGAAGGAAATGTCCGACTAACACTGATTACTCTCTCTGTGCAAAGGCTGTGCTGAGTATTACCTCAGTTGCTCTCAATAATTCCATAGGTTAGATACAACTGCTATTCCCATTTTCTAATTGAAGACACTAAGCTTTAAAGAGACCAAAAAGGGCCTCCCTGGTGGTGCAGCAGGTAAAGACAGAGCTATCAAGTTATCGCCAGTCACTTCAGCATGAGTTCGATCCCCGGCCAGCCAGGGAGCAACCTACATGGCACAGCAGACCTCTCCTGCCTTGCTTGCTGCTCCCCTCAGCAGTGTATTTCAGTAGATCTGTCTGCTCTGCTCCCCACTCTCTGGTGAATCCTCTCACCTCCACACCTCTGCTCTGCATCCCAGTTTTGTATGCTGTAGGGGCAGGAATGGACTTCTAATATCCAGCAGACCAGATAAAGGAGGAGTCTGAGTCCTCAGTGGTTTTTTGCAGGTCTTTTATTGGGATTACCAGATACACGGCAGGCAGGGGTGCTGGGGGGCCGGGAGGCTGGCAGGCCTCCCAGCCCCCAGCAAGTCTTCACTCTATCTGGGCTCTCCGGCCTTCTCTGCTTCTCTCTCGGCTTCTGTTCATTCTCGGCTTCTTGGCTTCTCTTTCGGCTTCTCTTTTGGCTTCTGCTGGCGTCCCCGTGACGCCGCCCTTAAAAGCCCAGTCTCAGCCCAGGTGAATCCCATCTACCTAGGCCCACACCCTATTCCAGGGGCCCTCCATCAGGCATGCATTCAGGACCACAAGGATCCATCATCTATCCTGATGGCGGGAGGGCAGAAAAGCCTGACATTTTTCCTTACCCTACATATGCATAAATAAATATTAAAATAAATAAGTAAACTTTTTAAAAAAATTAATAAAGAGGCCAAACAATTTTCTCACCACCAATAAACAATTAAATAGTGGAGCCAGAAACTCAGATCTGAAACCAAAGCCCCAGCCTTCCTTCATTAGGCTATGTTGTAAATATCCACAGTCACTGCTTAAAGCTTTTTGGTCAACTTCTCTTAGAAATTATTACTAAACACAATGGGAAAACTTAGTGAAGTCGCAAAATTAAACTTCAATAGAAAGACTGAACATAATTTTAATTTGCTTAATCCAAGTTGACTTTGAGATATTTAATTGAACAAACATTTATTATGCCACTATTGTGAGCCCCAAATTATAATAGCGATTTGAAGGGGAAAATAATAGAATACAGCTGCCTCACCCCAGAGACACTGAAAAATTTCTGGGGGAACCTTTCCACGCCTTTCTTCTCTTAGAGTCCATCCTGGTTTGAGGAAGCCGACCCACAGCTGACATTACTTAAGGAAGGCAACCGAAACTTAATTGCATTTATCCATAGCCACAAATGTGCTCGTCTTTCCAACCTCCTATGATTAATGTTTTCACATGGATTATTTTTTTTCCTTTTATGATGGTGATATAAGCAATTTCTAGGGAATTTCAAGTGATCTTATAAAAAAATCTCCCAGAATTTAAAGCCCCAATTTCTGACAGCCTTTCCCAGGTCATCTTAGCCCAGCTGTTTACCACTGAATAGCCAACTGGACCAAGGTCCCAAACCCTAACTCAACATCTCCACTTGTCTTCAGAGTCTCTCCTCTGCTCTCAACCCCCTCCTTTCACATAGCCACTCCTGTACATGCAAAGGGTTTTGTGTGTTCTAGCAGGGTGGATTACTTAAACAGGACAGACTCACATAAAGGAACAGTGAAAACCCTTGCTCTCATAAAGTTAAGACTCATAATGGAGTATACCTCTTCCAGTTCTAGAAAAGGTTCTCTCTGCTGTCATCCATAAAATTTTTCCTCTCCCTTACCCCATCGCCTTACTCCAAATCAAATGCCTTTTTAATTTTCTTCCCCTCCAAATACATCTGTTTAATTGTTATTATGCTTCATTTGCACTAAATCCAAATGGAACCCAGCCAACAGTGGTGGTGTTTTGGTGTTGCTTTTCCCCAAGGCCAAACCTCACACAGCTGTTCATCATGAACTATCTCCAGCTCCCAGCAGCTGCCCCACGGTTATGTTATGTTATGTTAGTGATGTTCTCTGCTTGCAGAGCCCAGAGAGCTTGCTGTCCAGCCAAAAGAAACCCTAAGGGGCAAGAGTCACAATAGATGGTTGCACATCACACTAAGGTTGCCGGGCACCAACTTCGGATTGCATTTTCCATTGAGAAGTTGATGCCAACCAGCATGCATACCAAATCAGACCCATACCTGTTGGGGAACCCTGATTCCCTGCTTCCACAATACGCAGAAAGTCCTCCTTAGCCCAAGAATAGGCTAAGGACTTCCCTCTGGGATTGAGATATATGTTACCAGGCACTGGGAAACTAGGAAAACTCACAGAACAGCAGTGGCTTGCAAAAGCATGGATTAACTCCTGTATTTTTATGGTATTGAAGCTTTTCTTTTTAAATGAATGAATACCAATAAGGGGGAAGGAGAGAGGAAGAGATGAGATCCCACATTCCTACTGTCAAATTCTGTTTGGTAGTGGAACAGTATTAAAACATTAATCATAGGAGGTTGGAAAGGCGAGCACATTTGTGGCTATGGATAAATGCAATTAAGTTTCGGTTACCTTCCTTAAGGCAGGTACCGGGGGCTAGAGCCTCCAAAGAACAGTGGCCAGCTAGTGGACAAGTCACTGTGGGTTCTTCACGTGCACGCACAATTGCAAGACCACTTAGGCTCAGGGAAAAACAATGGGGTTTATTTAACAAACAGGGCAAAGAAGGAGTTTCTCAGGCCATGAGTGTCCAGCTATCATTCCCAGTTAATGTCCACCTGTCCAAAAGTCCTTAACAAAAGGTCAGTCATCCAAGATGGTGTTGTCCTATCAATGAGTGCCTGGAGCTTGTGGCTGGCAACCTGCTGGCCAGAATCCAGTTCACCACAACTGGAAGCACTCACAGTTGGGGTCGCTGAGATGATGCTGCAGCAGCCACAGCCAGTCTGAAGGTCAGGATGGATGGCACCAGATGCTGGACCAGACAGCAACAGAGGTAACAGCCCTGGGGGCAATGCCACTGGACGATTAACAGCTCTCAGAGGTGACCTGGACAGATTGCCTGTCATCCGTCAACAGTGCTGGACAGTACTGGCCAGAGTGCTGGTCACTACCAGTCACTAGTATTACAGCTCTTGTGAGTTGTTGGCCCTCACCAACAACACACAGCTCTTTGAGACACCAGGCCCAAGGCCTGGTGCTCCTTCCGACAATGTCAGAGGCAGGCTGGAAGCAGGCAGCAGCCTCCAGCCTCTGCACAGTTCTTTGGCTTCTCTGTGAAGATTTTAGGCTTCTCTTCTTCTTTTTAAGTCCAGTCCAGAGCATCCCAAGCAAGTCCAAGGCAGTACCTCAGAAAGAGCCTGAGACAGTGAGTCCCAAGCTGACTTTTTCCCTGCCCCAGATCCCCTTTTCAGGTCCCCCACTTACCAGTCTGAATAGACTGGTTTCAATCCTCCAGCTGATTAAACCATTTACTAACCAGCTTATAGCTCACATGTGATCAATCCATTCCGTGCTCCAGGCACCAAATCCTCCAGCCTGTCCACTGCCTACAGCTGGAGGAACCACCAGCATTGGGATCCCAGGGGCTGCATGCCCTGGGGTATTGGGGTAGGAGAACCACTGCCTCTGCCATCATTGCAGGCCTCTGTCAGCAGCTGGAGCCCAGAGAGTGTGTGTGTGGGGGGGGGTGTCTCTGGTTTCAGTAGCACGGCCTACACACATGCACTCCTGCACACGTATGAAGCTATAGCATAACTGCTGTGTTGACAACACCTTTGACCCTGCCCAAGCCAGCTCCACATCCCCAGTCTCCACAGAGCACCATGTTAGCATTGCTGCTCAACAGCCGAGCCCACCACTGCCCAATCTGCAGGGTAACATATCAGAAATAAACAGGCGCCCGCAAGACCCAGGACTTGCAGCTCAAAGGAAACCTGGGGAAAGAGCAAGTGCCCCCAGAGAAATTCCTTACAATTAATAAACATTCTGGACCACAGCCTTCCCGTGGACAATTCCTGCAGGTGGATGATTCTATATGCTTCTTAAGAAGTCCAACAGAATTGAGCTCCCAAGATGTCCACTCCCAATGTTGCCAGTGATGCAACACTTTTATTGGCTTTTTCTTGTTTTTCACTCTCTTCCATCCCTCATTCCTTCAACTTGAAATCACTTCCTAGTGCCGCAGTCTCAGATTCTGCTTTCAGGGAAACTGAATCTTTTCACAACTGCCTGTCCAAATCAATACATGTTTTAAACCAACTATGGTCAAAGCATTGCCTGGTCCAATTATACAAGGATGGCATTGTTTGATGCTTGGGAATAGTGGCTGAGGCTGGAAGGGCTGGCCTACCAAGGCCTCTGTTGGCCTGTGAGCTTTCCTCATTGCTTGTTGCTCTTGAACAGTGTAGATACTGATCATGGAGAGACTCATCTGATGTAACATACATAAAGAGACATGGACCTTGCCTTCTCAACCCCTTGTCGGCCTTCTTTTTGGTCTGTCAAGGATATCCAGCAGCCAGGGGCTGCAGAAAGAAATCATAACAATGGCAATGGGGAGTGACATCAGCAAAAGAAATAGCAGAAACTAGGAAGCCCAAAGCCCTATTTCTTCATGGAGACATTTTTACAAAACCCAAAATTGGATAAAATAATCTTGTACGAGTTATGGAAAAACAGTGGAAGGCCTACAGCAGTCAAGTAAACACCCAGTCAAAAAATGCCACATTCAAAACAATAGGAACTCTGTGGTATTTTTTCTTGCCACTTCCCCTGAGTGTGAATGGCCTTGGTCTGAAGGAAGCAGCGGTTCCCAGTCTCCTCCCTTAGACTGGAGGAGCAAAGCAGACCTTATTTGCAAAGTTTTAACTTATCTGAGGGCTGCCCAAAGAACTGGACTCTGTTTTGCCTAATTTGGACATGAGGAAAATAAAAACAATGGGAGCTGCTTAGGACAACTGCAGGGAACCTCCAAGGCTGCAGATGTCTGGGATAAGGAGATGGGACACAGGATAAACCACCCAAGATGCTAAGGAGATTCTTTGGAGAATGAAGACATTTGTGAGAAGCTGTGTCTAGGGGTAACTGAAAAGCCATACACAGGCCTATGCAAGACACAGATGCAGAAAAGACCTGAGAAGACCTTTAACTTTCTCCTTGGATTTGAATCCAAAGGCTCAGGACAGGGTTGACTAATTACTGAAGAACTTCCACAGCACAGAGCAAAGACAGGGAGAGGTGATTATTTTTTCAAATGCTCAGTTTCCACAACAACAAAAAAATCATACGGCGTACAAAGAAACAACCATGGCCAAAGGAAGAAAAATATAGTGACAGAAACCATCTCTGTCTCTGAATAAACACAAACCCTGACTGCAAGACAAGATTTTAAAACAAAAAACCAAATATCCCAATTAACAAGTGGGCAGTAGACATGAACAGACACGTCACTAAAGAGGATATCCAGAAGGCCAAAAGACATGGAAAAAAAAATGTTCATTACTTTTTTTTTTGTTTTAATATCTTATTGAGTTAATACTGGTTGACAACATTGTTTGCATTATAGAGGACATATAGAATACCCCTTTTCAGGTCATTGTCACTTCTAATAAGAGAGCTGTGGATTAAAACTATAATGAGATATCACTTCACAGCCATATAACGGCACATATCAAAACAAAACAAATAACACAACCCCCAGCAACGAGTATTGGAGAGGATGAGTAGAAAAAGAAACCCTGCTATACTGTTGGTGGGAATGTGAACTGGTGAAATAATTATGGAAAGCAATTTGGATTTACCTTTAAAAATTAAAAATGGAAATACCATATGACCTAGCAATCCCATTCTTGGGAATATATCCAGAGAGTATGAAACCATCAACAGAAAAACCCCATATGCTCTACAATATTCACAGCAGTGCTATTTATAACTAAGACATGGAAGCAGACTAAGTCTCCTTCAATGTATGAATGGATCAGAAAGATGTGGCATATACATGCCATGGAATATCACATAGCCACAAGAAAGAGTGAAATGTGGGACTGTGAAAAAACTATATGCAGCAAAATAAGTCAGAATGATAAAAACAAATATTGGACATTCATATTGCAGATAATTCAACAATGTAAAACACTTTCAAAATCTACTGGATATCAACCAACATCCTTAGGCCTCTGAGGTTAAGAGGGAGGGGGAAGAAAAGGGGACAAAAAGGGTAACGATTGTGGGGGGTGGGAAAGACAAGAGGAAGGAAGGAAATCTTAATTCTTCTTGATTTAACTAATTCACTTAAATAAATACGTAATACAATATGCAATCTGTCATCGCTAAAGAAGACAATAATAAAGTTCATGTATGTACTGTTGTTTATGCCTCAAACACTGTCATGCACAGTGTCCAATGATTGACTAGGTATCTGCCAAGACTAGGACTTACATTTTATTTTTTCTATATCAGGGAGTGGGGAAGGATAAAAATAAATGTAACCACCTCCTCATTCACGCAATTCCTGGGAGCAAAATCACACATTTGCAAAGAAGCTAAGTTAAGGTTATATCCTACAGCTAAAGCACAGCTAACCAATAAGACTACAAATTAAAGACCACCTTAGCATAGCATTTCATCAAATCTATTTAACTAGTCAGAATCCACTATGACACTTAATCAGTTGTCAGTCATCGGTTATGTGATTGCAATGAGTCATTGCCTCCTTGCCTTCTTTAGAATCTGTCTCTCACAGATTCTTCAGAAAGAGTGATAAATGGATGAGAAATGTCAGATACAAGATGAGAGGAGAGAAAGTCAGTGATATGTCCTTTAATTGGTAGACCTTGCTACTGGCCCGAAGGAGTCTGAGAAGAAAGGCTGTGATTCCTAAGAAGGAACCCCAAATGGAGTGATGGCCAATAAAATAAGGGTGTCTTAATCCTTTTTATTCTAAATATAGGCATCAAGTTGTGTTGAAACTCAGAGTCTAATGAAAAGTCTAATGAAAAAGAACCCATCAAACTATTTCATAAATGTTTGGGGTGGGGGAATTGATGGTGAAGAACACAGTCTAAGTTCTACACAGTTTAGAGTGTCTGGGCAAGGAGATAGATATGAAATGAATAATTCTACAGATAACCCTAAATTAATTTCAGTTTCAAAAATGCTAGCAAAAAAGTGCAGGATGTCCTGAAAATGAATTACAAGGAGAGTTGTGTAGCTATGGCAGGGTGGAAGTAGGAGTAGAAGTCTTCCTTAAGGAAGAGACATTAGAAGGGAAAGATGAATTGGTGAGATTTGAGTTGGTGAGTGGAGTAGGGAAGAGAGGGAAGAGAACTCCTGAGGAAGAATGGAACATGGAAAACTCCACTTTGATAGAAAGTTTTTGAAGCAGAGGGATGAAGTAAAAAAATGGCTGCAGTGAGGTTAAAGAAACAGATCATTCCCATCATTGTTTAAGCTAATTTGAGTTGAGTTTTCTACTACTTAAATTTGAAAATAAAACATTTCACATCTATTTGAACATTTAATTTTATACAGGCCCCTCCCCCCAATTATTTTCCAGGCATTGCTAAAGTGCTAAAAAAATATTCAGTACTTGCTCTTAGTGACTGTACTTTTAATCACAGGGGAAAAAATACAAAGGAAAAAGAGAACATTAATAAACCGAATCGTAAATGACTAGGGATAAACTACCACAGATTGCACAGAAATACAGAGAATCATAAGAGGTCTATCTGTCAACTGTATATCAAACTGTATATCAACAAATTTGATAACTTTGAAAAAAGGGAAAAACTGTTCTACAATTAAAGTAGGAGATTTTCATACCCCACTTTCAATAATTGATAAGAAAACCAGAGAGAAGATCAACAAGGAAGCAATGGACTTGAACAAATTAGAAACTAACTGAACCTAACAGGCATAACATATATAGAACACTACACCTAACAACGGCACAATACACATTTCTTTCCCAACTACACATTGAACATTCTCCAGGATAGAGCATATGTAAGACCACAAAACAAGTCTTAACAAATTTTAAAAGATTGAAATCATACAAAGTATCTTTTCCAAATACAATGGAATGAGACTAGAAATCAATAGCAGAAGGAAAACTGGAAAATCCACAAATATGTGCAAATTAATAACACACTCTTAAGCAGTGGCTCAACGACTAAATCACAAGAAAAACTGAAAATACCTTGACACCAGTGAAAATTTAAAAAAAATCAAAATTTATAGGATTCAGTGAAAGCAGTGCTAAGAGGGAAATTTATAGCTGTAAATGCTTAAAAAGAAGAAATTTCAAATCAACAACTTAACTGTATACCTTAAATACAGGTATTCCTGCTGTTGAAAGTTTGCATTATGCCTCTTTTTTTTTTTTTAAAGATTGATTTATTTATGCATACAAGAGAGCTGGGGTACAGGCCAGAGATGCAGGGGGTGAGAGGATTCATCAGAGACAGAGTGGGGAACAGAACAGGCAGACTGACTGAAATACACTGCTGAGGGGAGCAGAGGGCAAGTCAGGAGAGGTCTGCTGTGCCATGTGGGTTTCTCCCCGGCCGGAGATCAAACTCGTGCTGCAGTGGCTGGGGATAGTTTCATAGGTTGTGTCTTAACCCCTTGCGACACCCTTGGATCACAAGGTGTTAGGGAGGCCCCTTGACTCAACTGTTTGCCGGGCATTTGAACTTGATAGGTCCCCTAACTTATCTGTGCCTCATTGTATTCATCTGTAGATGGACAACATTTGCCCCCACCTTGTGAACTGAAATGACAATGAAATTCATTAATTCATATAATACAGAATCATTGCTGGAATTTAGCAAGAACTCAATAAAGGTGAACTATTACTATACTGCAGCTTGAGTTATTTTTCTACTCCATAGTTCTAGTAATTTTTAATTTCTAAAATTTATTTTGCTTACATCATTTTTCATTTTTATACAGTATTTGACTTCTCCCCCAGGACTAGTCCCCATAGTTTTCTCCCACCACTATAGTCCCTTGTGCTCTTCTCTCCCCTATTTTGACCCCTCTTCCTTCCCCACCCCTGCTATAAGCCTCAGATCTATGGTCAGCTTGCAAGTTTTGTCTTTTTCCTGAACGTTTGTTTGGTTTCCTCTAGTAAAGTAAGTCTATGGTCAGAAATAGTGTCTTCCACTGCTTACAGGATAAACTCCTGGGTCCCTGACTTCAAGCTCCAGCCTAGCATTCTGGCTGTATTTCTCACTCTATGTTACTGTATGCTCCAGTAACACTGGTCTGTTTGATGTTCATAAAATATGTTCTGCACATGTCCACCTCATGATCTACACAGGTTGTTCTTTTTTGTCTGTAGTCTTTCTTCATCATCATCTGTCAAGGCTTAGCATTTTTTTAAAGTTCAGGTCAAAGGTCTTCCCCTCTGCTCCCCTCCCCCAGATTACACTGGTCATAGTTAATTTTTCCCTCCTCTGTACTCATGCTTTATTCTTTTGTTACAGCAATGATCATAGCCTTTTTCGTCATGCAGTTAGTTGTGCACCTGAATTCTTTGTCTGGAAGAAGGACAGTGACCTTTTCCAGTTCCTGTTTGTATGTGCCGAGGCCTACAGCATCTGGTGCAGTCACACCTGACAAATCCAACATTTAGGGACTCTGTATGCTGAACTTAGGCAGACTTCCTTTTGATTTCTGAAAGCCTGTGATCATAGAATACGGATTGAGAGAAAGGAGGTCAGTGTTGATAGTAAATCCTCCATAAATGGGAAAGAATTCCCACATTCCAGTCATATCAGATAAACTTTAAAGAGGTACCACTGGACTTCTGCTGTAGGACTTTGATATTTATTATTACATCTGCTCCTGTGCATTGCGGATCTCTGTATGTGTCTCAAAAGATTAAGAGTGACCAAAGGAATTGATGCAATTAGTAAAAACAAATACCATGTTACTGCTTGTTGGTTTGGGAAATTGCCCTCTGATTGTATTAACTGAATAGTGCTCAGGGCAAAACAGAAAAATCTTACTAATCACTTTGAGCTAAGCTTTACTTTCTTAGAAAACTAGATAGAGTTAACTGGATTCATCCCAAATCAATAAAAAGAGAAAAAGAGAGTGGGAAACTTGTATCCTTTTTTCTGTCTCTATCACCTTAATTTCAAACTACTATTGAACACATCCTATGGGTCAGACTCTGTCCTGGGCTTTGGAAATACAAAGATGAATATCACTTTCCTGCCTTCAAGGAGATGCCAGTTTCAAAAAGGGTAAGTCAGGTCACGGAACAGCCAATAAGCAATGAGTCTGATGATAGAGACACATGTAGGATGCCAGGACATAAGGGAGAAACTGACGGACTGTGCTGGGAGGGTAAGAACAATGGGGAGAGAAGGCCTTAGAATGGATGATGTATAAACTGAGCCTTGAAAGATGAATGGGAGTTAACTGGAGAGATGGCATAGAAGGAAAGGATAGAGCAATGTATGGCTTGGCAGTGATTAAAGGAACTTAGGCTAATTTTGTATGATTCATGTTTTTATAGCAGCTTCAAATACATTACTACTACTACTACTACTACTACTGGATGAGAGGGAATATTATCATCCCTATATTATAGATGAAGGACTCGAGGAGAAAAGAGACTATTTGTCCAAGATTACATTGATGTTCAAAGACAAAACTCACTGACTTTCTAACTTAGAAGAGGGGTGTCCATTCCCAACCCCATGGGAGCAAAAGGAGACATCTGCCACTTAACTAAACAGCTCTGCTAAAACACAGCATCTCCTCTTGTGAGCCAAAACAAAACTCACCTCCAGCCCCCTACCACCCTGCCTTGACTAGACACAGTGTCTTCTTTCTAAGGAGAAAAGAAATGCCTATAAACAAGACTATAAAGACATCTTAAGACAACAAATCACTCATAAAAAAGGGAACATTTTGATGAGTTAAGTGTAAATGAATTAAAAACATACGGATTCAATCCACATTAAAGGGCCCAGTAGAGTTTGGAGCAAAGGGCAAAACCCTTGAAGAAGATTCTATTTGGGCATATTTCTAAAACCAGAGTCATTAGTTCTGACCAGGCCCAGACCTAGGCTGGCATATGGATCACAAAGGAAACCAGCAGGAGGAAAGACTTCAGAGAGGTGTGAGGGTCACTGCATCCCAGATGTTCAAGCCCTGCTTTGGAAATATCTAAAGCATCTTGCCTCCTAGAAACACCTTCCCTGAATATCACATCCTGGCCAAGGGCTTGGTCATCAAGCCTAGCCAATAATTTCTCCTTTCAATTTCTACAACTGCAAAAAGACCACAGAAGTTGAACTGAGACCCTTAGTCTTTCCCAAGGATTTGCTCCCTTTGGACTGAATCCTTTTACTATAAACAATGCCCAGGTCATAGCCTCAGAAGAGGGTCTCCTCTTTGGCAGCATCAGATGGGAAATGAATATGCACAGAAATATTAAACACAATCAACTAAACAGGAAGCAACATAGGAAAAAGAAAAAAATCCAGACTCATCAGTCTGGTTGGGTTACATCAGCCATGAAAAGCAGCACAGGCCAGCAGGCCTGGAGCCCAAAGAGATCAGGCTGGTTTAATGGAGTCCAGGCCATGAGCAGGTGTGTTTCTCTGGGTGTAATCACCTTTGGTGTTCCCCTAGGCTTTGTGCCTTCTCTGGGGTCCCACATTGGACAAAAGGTCAGTCACCAGTGAATTTGACACACTCCCAGCCAATCTCAGTTTTCTAGGCCTCCAAGCCCACTCAAGTGCCCTCTTCCAGATGAGAACCCAGCTCTGCATTGTTGGCTTTCCTCTCGCAGTGGCGTTGCCATGGAAACAGGCCTTTCTCATCTACCACTGATTGGATCAAGTTTGGGGCGGTGGGGGAGGACTAAGAAAAATGAGCAAGTGGAACACTATTCTCCCCAAATGCTGTCTTAAATTGAAATCATATGTTCTGGCAGCCCAGCCTCCTTCCAGGCCACACCCAGGCAGCTGTGGAGGTGGGCGGGGCGGCGGCCACCCTCACTTGAGGGAGGAATGGCTGCAGTAAGGTGATATGCTGAGAAGAAATTCACTTCTGGATTATTTTTTTCTCAGCTCCCCCTGCAGCCCCGTCATCAGTTTTCACAAGCGCAGGCATGGGCCTCACTGGACACCATGTCGCGGCCTCTGAGTCACTTCCCCCCACTGCCACAGAGATAACAAGGGAAGCTCTGGGTCCTGGGAAGCGGGTCTCATGGCCATTTTCTCTGCCCCTGGCAGTCCCCATGGTCATCCCCTCCCTAAGACAGGACTTCTTCAGCCATGCCTGAAATCATCCTAAGATTTCTCTTTTGCTTAGGACTTTGATGGAGGAGATAACTGAGGTGAGACAAATAGGAGCACATGAAGAAAGGACAGAGGAGGACGTGGGGGCCAGCAGGATGTGGTGAGGGGGTGGCAGGGCCGGGGGAGGCACTGTGGAATAATGCTGGCAGTGATAGCAGGAGGGAGGCTGAGATCTTGGATACAATGCACTCCCTTCCCAGGCCCTCCACCTTCCCCTGGACCATTCTGAAAGTGGAGCAGAAAGGGCCCTGAGCCCTAAGAGACCAGAGATGTCCTTGTCATCCCCTCCATGGCCCCACCCGCTGGAGTGTAGAGCGCTAAGGCCTCCCTAGCCCCACATTCTTCTCCAGCTGGCTGTGCCTTTGCAGCCTTCCTTAGCCATGCCTCAGTTTCCACATCTGGCACCACAGTATTGAGACTCTGCTGCACAGAGAGCAGGCAGGACACCCCAGGAAAGCACGCTGTTTGGCAATGTTAATCCTTGCACAGATGGCTGGGACTTTGAATCTGGTCCAGCCTCCCAGAGGACAGATGCTTCCGAATCCAGTTACCCTTTCCCCTAGCACCCCAGAATTTCCAAATCCACAGGATCAAGAGGGGCCTTTGAAAGCAGTGTGCTGTTGGCTGGGGCTCTCAGTGTCTGGGTGGGTAGAAAAGGTGATGGAAAAGGGGTAAAGGAGGACAATGAACTGAGGATGCAAAGGAGGGGACAGGATTTGGAGGTGGGCTCCTTGCCCAGCTTAATTGTTTTCATCCTCAAAATGATTCCTAACAGCTGGCCCAGTGATCATCCTGTTCATGTCTCCCGGGCAGCTGGGGGCTGAGGAAAGCCAAGGGACTTGGCAGAAGAGCCGCAAAGCCAGCACCTACGCTGCAGCTGGCTCAGACAGGGCGGGAGGGACAGGTCTAACTGCAGCATTTTGTTGCTTTGGTGGGTGTTGTGAAGAGGGGGGCTTGGGGACAGCTTCTCTGCCCGGGTATCCTCCCCTCTGAGTGACACCCAGGGCCATTACCCTCAGGGCCCTCCCTGACATTTGTCCTGTGACATAGCCTAGGACATCCTGTTGCCTTCAGCTGGGTTCTGAGGCGGCTGCAGCCCCTGGCCAGCAAGGCCAGGGTTAATGACATGGCCCCAGGGAGATGCGTGAGCTGCCTCTGGCCTGTGGCCCAGGGTGGCTGTTCTGACCCCGACAAACTGTCTGTTTTCAACTGGCCTCTGCTCACCAGAAAGGCAGGGTGGGGAGAGGGCTGAGCTACAACCAGCGCCACCCAGGCCTCCTGCAAAGACCTGCAGCTCCCAGCGCACAGGCCTCCTGCAAAGACCTGCAGCTCTGGACCTCGAGAGGGCAGCTGTGGAAAGAATGGGAGGAGGCCAGAGTCACCACCTCACGGTGGAAGGGTTTCCTCTCTGCTAGTTTCTTTGGAGTTGTCTTGATTTCAACAAGTCACATGATTTCAGTAATTAAAAAATTTCCGTAATATGTAAAATAACTGTCAAACAATTCCAGGGTAGAGCTAAATGCTAGAGATAGGGCTGAGAAGTAAGGACTTAGTCTTCCCACAGTGTAATTCCATCTGAATTTCAGTCACTTATTCAACCAATACTTGTCATGTGCCTAATAATAATAGCAAACGTGCTGGATACTGTTCCAATTATTCATCATCTCATTTAATCCTCACAACTGTCTCATAAAATCAGCTGCTGTTGTGATGTCCAGCTAACAGACAAGCACACCGAGGTAGGGAGAGGGCAGTCATGGGCGGGATGGCAGCAGCGATCCAGCCCTCTCAACTATGTGTCCACTATGGCACAAAGTACCACGCTGGGTTAAGCGAGGGGACTCAAATGAGCATTTGCTATGGTCACTGCCCTGTGGGAATTTACCATCACCACGACTTCAGCTGCCTTTCCAAACTGGTCTGGACAAATGTCTCCCCTGAGCTGAATTTTCCAACCTCTCTATGTGTCTGTGTCTTTGAACTTCAGCGCTGCAGCTAGACACTCATCAGTCCCTCTCCACATCATCAATCCCTGCAGCCACTGACATTTTAGCTTCTAAACCTCAACCAATTCCTCAAGACAGGCCAGCCTGAGCGCCTTCCTTCCCCAACCATAACTCTGAAGCAGCAGAAAGAATGAAGCAGCCCCTTGCCAGGCTTCCTAACAATGATCTTGTGAGACAATGATCCTGTGTACCGTAGAGTTGGGCCTGAGGGGTCAAACAGCAGAGTAACAGGACACGCCGTGCCCCTGGCCTTCCCTGTCCAGCACAGCCACCATGCCATCCTCTGAGCAAATAGGCCTTTTGGCCTTTTAGAGACTTCCTGACACTCTGGTCTGCGAGCTAGGGGGATAGTGCTTGATGTTTGGCCCAGAACCTAGTCCATCAGGCACCCTAGGGCTAGTAATAGTATGTTATAAGTTAGCAAGGGTCAAAGAGAAGATTTCATTAAGAGCTTGAAGGTTGACTCAACCAATCAAGGTTGAGTCAAACCTGGCTAGAAGAAGGGTGACTGAGACACACAAAGGGGGCCCACGAGGCTCTGGAGCACTGAGACCATTAGGGAGAACTATCTGAGGCCAACATAGGATGTTGACTGAGAGCCAGGCCATTGAAAAGCAGTTACATTTAAAGACAGGGAGTTAAAATCTGAGAGTCTGTATAAAGGGCCAGTGCCTCCCTTGTCCTAGGGAACACTAACATTGATACCAGGGCATGGGGTCTGGACAGAGGTCCTGGACCAAGGAAATGCTGCCTGGAAAAAATGCATTGGTTTTAGCATCTTGGAACATAATGTTGAGGCATGAAGAAGGACATGCTAGATCAAGGATGACAAGAAGGACACCTCCTTTCCTTTTCTGCAGTCTGACTTCATTTTGTAAGCCTCCAAAGAGGGTCAAGTCTATTCCAGGAAGGAAGCCAGACTGTACTGAGGCAAAACTGCAGCAGCCTGAATCCCTAGGCCACCCAGAACCTAAGCACCTCCATCCAAACTTGGGTGTCGAGAGTAAAGCGCACTGACCCAGTTATGCCTCCCCACCCTTCTCTGCAGCACCATCTCTTCCTCACAAAGGGCCTGTACTCTGGGGAGCTGCCTCATTCTCACAAGTTCCAGGAGGTGGCAGCCATGTGTAGAATCAAGCCTGCTCCCAGCGCACAGGCCTGGAGACAAGCACCTCACTAAGAGACTGCCAGGGGCATCAAAGACAGGATTCAGGGGCCGTGGTGAACCCCAGAGAAAGGCCATGAAGAGTGCCTTCTCCCAGCAGCTTGGAGGCTGCATTTGGAGTGGCCAAAAATGAGCTCAGCTGACTTCCAGAAAAGTAGGCAGGATGCAGCACGGAGCACGACGGTCAGTTCCTGCTACAGCACCACAATCCCATGCACGGCCTGACCTGGACCCTGGACACCCAAACACACAGCCCCCAACTACCTGAGCAATGTTAGCTTCCCTTCTGACCCACGACCTCTCCCCGAGGGCAAGGTCACACAATGCTTGTTGCAAACTCACCCACAGGCATTTAACTCTGCCTCTTCAAACTGCGCAAAGGAAGTAAGAATAAGAAGAGCTCGCAGTACCTTCTAAAAATGAACAAACTGGGACAAGAACAATATGAGCTGTCCAGGACCTCAGAGTCTTATGTAGTTTACTGGGTTTATAAACGATGGGTCCTGTCCCTCCCGAGTTACTAGGATGAAACGCTCAAGTACAAAGGTGCCCTGGAATGGTTTTTCAGAGGCAGCAAAGAAAAGAAGGGCCTTGGACCTTACTTTTCCCACTTCACAGAAAAATCATATGAAAAAGAAACCCCCAGCTTAAAAGAAGTGGTTGTGACTTTTAAAGTAGAGCTGTTTGATGTTTCACCGCATCACACAGCATGGGAACACTGGCAAGAGTGCGGAGACGCAATCATCTGGTGCACCTGTCTGCTCTGCAGTGTGACCACGGAGTGGTGCAGACTCTGCTTGTCTACCTCCAGGGACAGGAGGCTCCGTCCCTCAAAGGGCAGCTCATGCATTTCTGGACAGTTCTACGTTTTAGATACTTTTTCCTTACATTAAGTCAAAATTAGTTTTCTTTTAGCTTCCAGATAGCATTGCAAAATGTGTTCTCTGGAGTCACTATAAATACCTCCACCCTTTATCCTTATAGCATCCTTCACATCTCTGTAAATTGCTATAGCGTGCCATGCCCACCGTGTCTTCTCCAGACTGGATCCCATGGTTTTTCAAACCACCTAACTTAATAAGTCATTCGCTGCCTGGATTGGCTCCTTGTAAGGGCATTTTGGGGTAGGATCCAAGGCAGCATCCAGCCTGGCCTTGCCCCGTGCCCTGAGGCGCTGTGTACATAGGCAGGCAGCCTCTCCACCTGGTGACACTGGCTCAGCCTCCATCAGACCACAGGGCAGACTTATAGGCCAGGAGGAGGGTTCACCTCAGAGCCTTTCCCCAGAGAAGCAGAGGACTGAAACTTCTGTGAGAAGAAATATATCTGTGTGTCCCCGGGAGCTGGCACACGGCAGAAGCTTGTGCTGTCTGGTGCAGGAATTCCTAAAGGAATGAAGGAAATCAAGGTGGGCCTGGATGTAGAGATAGAGCCTTCTGTGAATTGAGAATCTTACCTTAAAAGTGGGAATCCTTGGAGCCTCCCCGGTGGCGCAGCGGTTGAGTGCTGGGTTGTGAAGCTGCCCGCAGCCTCTGCAGCACCGGTTCGATCCCGGCTGCTCCCCAGCCACCGGAGGAGGGTCCCACATGGCGCGCAGACCTCTCCTGCTGCCCGCTGCTCCCCTCAGCAGTGTACTTCGGTCCTTCTGCCTGTTCTGCTCCCCGCTCTGGCTCTGGTGAATTCTCTCACCCTCCCATGCTTCTGACTGTACCCAGTGCTTGTATAAATAAAAATAAATCTTAAAAAAAAAGTGGGAATCCCCTGCACCCATGCTGGAGCTCCTCCAAATCCCCATGAAGGAAGTTCCATCTATGGCTCCACATATGGCCCCATTTCCATCCTTCCTCACCCCATTAAATGACCATCACCTCCTCCTGTTTGCACCCACCCCAACCCATTCAATTTCCTCCTGCTTTCCCCAACTCTCTCCAAGGTCACAATCCACCAGCATCTTATGTAAAATTCCCTGGACAGTCCTCTAGGATACAAATTCCACAGACCAAGAAAGATGAAGAAAAAATGGTAGAAGGTTTAGCATTGCTTGGGGGCACTGACTGATATAGTCTTTAGCTCTGGTCCAGATTTGGGAAGGACCCCAACCAGGTGCTTACTGACCTGTCTGTATGGACAAAAATCCTGCTGGGGAGCTGCCTGGCTATGCCCACATCCCCAGAGCTCTCTAGTAATCAACCCTGGCTCAGGGCATCCTGTGTTTTTGAACAGCACAAAAGGCATGTGATCTGTCAGTGGGTAGGTTTGTTTTTAAACTTTTCCTCTCTGGAGCAAAAAACAAAAAGGTCACCAGTGAGATATAAACTCCACAAAGCTCAGGACTAGGTCTATCTTCACAGGGAAAATAAGTTCCCAGGCCTCCCTTGTCCACCCCCACCGCTGCAGACAAACTATAATAAAGGATTAACAACTGACTCTGCTCTCCTGACAGATAAGGGATGACTTTCTTTAAAAAGATCTTTGTGCTCTGTTGCTGCCCAAGTCATTAAACTGTGATCATGACTGACTTCTCTGCCTAAAACACAGACCATTGAGGACTTAATCTAGGAAAGGCGCCATCAATCAACACTCAAGGTGGCAGGAGCTGTCTGAAGCTGGGGTGCAGGAGAAAACAGAGACCTTTGCTGGCCCCAGAGCCCAGCAGGGCATGTGGAGTTGATTTGGGGTCTCAGGTGTGCCTGGCTGGGAGGCTGACAGGATAGTGGGTGGGGGAGCAGATAGGAACCATGCCCCCCCTCCTCTTTGCAGCCCCAGGGGAAGTGGGTCACATGCTCTTAGCGATGGCAGAAGCACATTTATACAGGAGAGAGCTGAGCTGAAGCTTTTGGGGAAAGAGGCCAGAAGGGAAGGAATGTTCAGTGACAGCTGAGTTCTTTTCTGTCTCCTGTCAAGTCTTTCAAATTACTGGAAACGCTTGGGATGGTTGCTGAAGGAGCAGGAATCATGTAGAGGGTGTGTGTAAATGGTGGAGAGACAGAGAGACCCACAAAGAGAGGAGCTGGTGACAGAGCATTAGGAGGCAGGGAAGAAAAAAAGAACGGAGAGAGGAAAAGCTTAAGGAAAGGGCGGGGGAGACAAGGAAGGAGCAACCAGGGTGAAGCAGAGGAGGGCGAGGGAAGACAAAATAATAATGGGGTATCTTCCGCAGGCGCTCTTAAAACAGGGATGAGCGGAAGAGGGACCCATTTCTGTCTTTCTAAAGGCTAAATAAATTCCATTGCATGTATATGCCACATTTTCTTTATTCCACCTGCCAATGGCCATTTGATAGAAGATGGTTGAAGCTGACATGTTAAGAGAAGTAGGTCCATCAAAGAAGGACAACTGTGTGGGTCCATGAAGTATGGAAAATAGTCAAAGTCACAGTAGCAGAGAATAGAAGAGCCTGGGGCTGGAAGGAACAGGAAATGGGGAGTTGTTTCCATAGAGCAAGGTCACGTAGTTCTAGAGATCTGCTCTGCAGCAATACTGTACCGTGTGCTAAACATTTATTAAGATGGTACGTCTCATATTATGTGTTCTTACACAAAAACTAAAAAGGGACACAGGAAGCCTTTGGAGGAAATGGAAATGTCTGTAACCTTGAGGTCATGGTGACGCTTTCAAGGGCATACACGCACATCCAACTCATCAGATTGCAAACATTGAATAAGTGCAGTTTATCACAGATGGATTGTACTTCAAGGTGGCTGTTTAAAAAGGAAGAAAGGGGTGGGCCACCTCGGCGGTACAGCAGGTTGAGCGCCGCGCTGTGAAGCTGTCTGCAGCCTCCGCAGCGCTGGTTCGATTCCTGGCAGGCCAGGGAGAATCCCACATGGCTCAGCAGACCTCTCCTGTCTCGCCCGCTGCTCCCCTCAGCAGTGCTTTCGGTCTGTCTGCCTGTTCTGCTCCCTGCTCTGTCTCTGGTGAATCCTCTCACCCTCCTGCAATTCTGGCCTGTACCCCAGTTCTTGTATAA
Source organism: Talpa occidentalis (assembly GCF_014898055.3). Taxonomy (NCBI): domain Eukaryota; kingdom Metazoa; phylum Chordata; class Mammalia; order Eulipotyphla; family Talpidae; genus Talpa; species Talpa occidentalis. The sequence continues at coordinate 28,834,162 of NW_023601212.1, read as the reverse complement.
ATAAAAACAAATCTTTAAAAAAAAAAAAAAGGAAGAAAGGGGAAAAAGGAAGGCAGCCTGAGTCTTTTGAGAGAAAGGTTAGGAACTGGCAACTTTTCCTGAACCAATGAAACTCAGACACATTCCTGGATATAATTTGTCCAGATCAAAGAAATTTCTCTCTATTTTTCCTTTGTTTTAGTTGCCAGAGAGTTTAAAAGTCAAATTTATTGCGTAGGTTTTGTGATCTGTTCAAATCAGGTGACTGAAAAATCTACATCTGCTTCTTTGAGAGAGTCCTATAAGTTTTATCCTCAGATGTCTCACCGTACCTGGCATTTCAGGCTCTCAGCCAGCCTAAAAGCCCCTCGGAAGGTGGGCAGAGCACAAATCTTAAATAAAGGGCAAAATCCCCTGAAGAGCAGGAAGATGAGTTCTCCAACCCATCTCATCTCAGGAAGAGAATAATATGCAGCTTAACATTGAAAGGAAAAGTGGAAGGCTTGGGAAAGGGAAGGAATCTTGAAGGAGCAATGCTGTTCCAGACTGACAGTCACCAGAAAGACCAGTCAACCAATTAGGGGGTTTGCAGTTGTCTTATTACTTTGATTTATTTCTAATTACTTAATATACTTAGTTGGTAACACAAGAACTTTGTGTATAAATTTCCAAAAGTCCCAAAGGATCTACAGTAGGATTTAAGTCATTTTCCCAGCCTTGTTCTCCAACTATTGCCTCCCTGACATTACCCCAGGCAAAGGCTAACATAATGTCTTAAGCCTAAAAGAGATAGTGTGGCTTTCTAAAGAGGCTTGACAATGGAACCTGGGCCATACAGATAGGGTGAGAAAGACTCCTCTGTGGAAGTGAGCTGAGAGGTGAAGGACAAAAAAAAAAAAAAAAAAAGGTTTCTAGTGAAAGCGAGAATTGCATGTGCAAAAGCCCTGTGGTTGATGCAGGCACAGCACGTTCAGTGGTGAGAAAATAGGGTAGCCCAACACAGAAAGTAAGGTGAGGGGTAGGAGAAGAGGCAGAGGCAATGGAAAGAGCTGGGTAATGGTTAACTAGGGCCTCCTAGGCCATATTAGGATTGTGATCTTTATCCATAAATGTAATTTAAGCCTGGAGGTTAGGAGGGTATATGAAGAGATTCATTTTCCATTATGAAAACGCAATCACTATAGCTCCTGGTGGAGAGGGGCAAGGAGCTAGCCTTGAGGAGCACAGAGCAGTTACAAGGTTGATTAGAAAGCTTCAGGTGCCCTGCCCAGCTATGGCCACAGCAGACAATTCCATATGGGCTTCAACTTCACTTTCAGCCCCAACCCCTAAAGTATCCTTCCCCAGAGTATCTCAAATGCACTGATGTTGGGGTGAACTGTCATTGCATGGGCAGGAAAGACCTAGGTATGCAGGAGACTTCATGCTTTCAGGAGGAGCATGAAGAGAGAACAGCCAGTAGAGAACAGGAGACAATGAACAAATTCTCCTCCTGGCCATCTGTAGGAGGCACTCCTCAGAAAGTTCTAGATGGGACCTGGGGCCCACAGCAGTGTTCTCACATATACATTCTTGTGCTGACTTTTCATCTCTGCCTGTCCCTCACTTTTGATCCCTGGGATTCCCTCCTAAATAAATAACTGGCATGGAAATCCAAATAGGCTCTGCTATCTGAATGTATTTCAAAGGTAAGGGGAGGTATTCACAATTGCCTAGGCAAGAAATGATAGGAGGTTGGACTAGGGTGGTAGCTATAGAGATGGACAAATTGGAAAGGTAGAGAGTCTAATGCATACAGTCTAAAGCAGCATTGTCTCCAACTCCAGTCTCTTTTACATCCCCTTTGACATTCAGCGTGGCCAGCCCAGGAGCACAACTTGTGGCCAGTCCAGGTGGAGGAGAGGTGTGATATGCTGCAGCCCTGGATAACAAAATGGCCACCATCTGTGGCAGGAGAACTAAATAGCCATTGCAAAACTTAGGTTAGGGGATGGAGACGGTATTGCTGTCAACCTGAATTTAGCTGAGTTTAAAATGGCATCTTTGGCAGATATGCCATTATGGTCTCTTTCAGGCAAGACTGCATAGCCAGGACCACTGTAGTAGAGAGAAGCATTAATCAGGCGAGAAGGTGGAATGATGGCCGTTCTTTCTTGAGCCATGCACATTCATGAGCTCATACCAATTTTGTGAAGTAGACAGCATTACCCTATTTTGCCAATGAAGAAATGGGGACTTACAGGATACAGTAATCTCCCAGTCTCACCTGAGTAGTAAGTGTACTTACTACTTGGTTTCATGCCTTGGTCCAAATGGCTCCAAAGGCCATGCTTTTAACAACTACCTCCTAAAAGCCCTCTTTCATATTTCCCTGTGCTTCAAAGTCAGGGAAAGTCCTAAGAGAGTCCAGGCATTTGCATTTATGCTGGAAGATTAGATTAGTAAATTGTCAATTCAATTTTGTTACTCAGTAGGTGAGGCTCAAGGTAACACTGACTACACAATGGTGGCAATCATACTGCAATATGTGTCAAACCAACATGTCATATACCTCAAACTTACACAATTTTATGTCAATTATATCCCAATAAAGAAATTATTTTTTTAAAAGATGACATTTGGTAGAAGCCAAGAATGGATATGACAATGAGTGTTGACCTTGGCTGGCTAGAAAATAAAAAGAAATGATTTATTCAACAAATAAGTTTTGTCAACTTATTTATAACAAGTCCATAAATGTGGAAACCGAGGCAACACCAAATGGTTTAAAAATTTACCAGAGAGGCATAGTTAAATAACACAGGAATCCCCAAATCTGTGTTCTGACCCACTGTTCCACTTTGCTCCTTCATTAGCTATTCACGCCACAAACTTGCTCAGGACAAGTTTCAGTTAGATGCTGTGGGTGTGAATACCAGGGAAAATATGAAAATTAAAAAAATCTGCAAGTAACTTATTCTCTTATAGATGTTAAGTATTTTCATAAATGATCACGAGAAAATGTGGAAAGTGGTAAATGTCTAATCAAAGATATGATAAAGTAGGGATTCGAAAATGGAGAGAGGTTCTATTCTGTGGGGGGAACCGAGGAGAAGTCACATCAACTTGGTCTTACTGCATAGCAAACCACTCAAAACTTCAGTGACTCAGCAGGTACCTCTTTATTATTTCTCCAAACCCCCAGTAATGGGCCGGCAGTCAGCGTGGGAGGGGCTCCACAGTGCTGGGTGATGTCGGGGGCCTCACTAACATGTTGGAGAGTTGGGACCTCTCTCCATATAATTTGCCCTCCAGATACACAACACAGCTCACTGACATGGTAGAAGGAAGATTGAGTGAGTGAGAGAGAGAGAGAGAGAGAGAGAGAGAGAGAGACACAAATACTTTCCCAAGTCCCTCCCTGTTCACTTATGTTAATGTTCTATTGACCAAAACAAGGCACATGGCCTAGCCCAAGATTCAAGGGGTGGAGAAATGGACTCTGTCTTTTGATGGGAAGAGCTGCCCACAATATCACATTGTAACAGCTGTGCTTGAGGGATGGAAGGGATTTGTAGTCAGGATTTGTTGGTGATGGTAGTGATTTTTGTTTTATTGTTTGTTTTGTTCTTTTTTTTTTTTTCCTTTAATCAGACAGGATCCAAGAAAGCTTCACAGAAGAACGGGCCTTGATGGATGACTGAGGCTGGGGCCTGTGGCAGGTTTCCCATTTGTGGAGAGAAAACCACAGAGGTGAGAGAGCTGAGGGGTCCACAAGAACAGGCAGGTGCTCTAGTTTGGGCCAGAAAGAAGGTTGGAACTGAATCATGGAAGGGCTGGAGTGTTGTCCTTGAGGTCTCAGATGGTGTGGGAGTGGGTGGGTGGGGGGAGGGCAGGGGTTGTTACTATGAGGTTGATCTCTGCTTGCAGAGCACCGCCTTCCCAAGGGAGCATGCTCCACCCACAGCCCCACCCATCCCAGGCTCTGTAGCAGCAACTGCCCTTGTTCCTGCCATCCCCTGCAGCACCCTGGCTTGGGAGCCGGCAAAGGACTTGCAGTGTTGCTCACAGACTGCCAACGGTCTATGGTGGCCCGTCCTGAAAAGGTGAGCTAGACAGTGGTGAACGGGATGGAGGGTGGACTGAGGCATGAGCCACAGAGGTGAAATGAAGGGTAAGTTTGGGTTAAGTCAAACATGGGGCATCTAAAACCATATTCAAATTAGCCTGAGGACAAGAAAGCTGGTGGTAGACAGGAAGACACAGGGCAAGAGGGAAACAGGCACCAAGAGAGGTCGGTCCCTGGAGCAGTCTCAAGTCCTGATGGCTTTTCCCATCCAGGTGTAATTTTACACGTCATTCTGTTTCTTTTCTTTTTTTTTAAAAAAAGATTTATTTATTTTTATATAAGAACTGGGGTATAAGCCAGATGCACAGGAGGGTGAGAGGATTCACCAGAGACAGAGCGGGGAACAGAACAGGCAGACTGAAGAAATACACTGCTGAGGGGAGTAGCGGGTGAGACAGGAGAGGTCTGCTTCACCTTGTGGGCTTCTTGCCAGCCGGCTGGGATTGAACCCGTGCTGCAGAGGCTGTGGACAGCTTCACAGTGCTGTGCTCAACCGCCTGCGCCACCAGGGAGGCTCAAGTCCTTCTGTTTCTCCCCAGGGTTGAATGGCTCCATCCCCACATCAGGTGAGGGCCGATCTGTCATGCATCCTGCGATGGGCAATTCTCCCCCTGCATCCTTGGCTGCAACACTGATTGAAGTCAAATTCTTAAAAGAGACATGGCAACCAGAGATGGAAATTTGCCTGGGTCAGGTTAAAAGCCGGGCTGGACCCAAAAGGGGTGGGAATTCAGGACTGGAGTTGATCTTCCAACAAGCTTTTCCTTCTCTATCTCTCCTAGCAACTAAACATACCAAAGAGTGAAAACTGAAAACATCATATTTTCTGACAAATCCTGTGATTAGGTGAAGTCTTGAGAGCTCAAAGAATGTTAATTTGAAGTCTATTCCTTTACTTACGATTTTTTAAAAATATTTTATCAGTTCTCACTTTACTTGTTAAAGGAGCCAGAAGCCATTCCTCTCTGCAGTATGCCAAGTATCTCTCAGCAGTGGCACGGGGAAAATGTATTTCCCTGGAAACCACAGTCACACAATAGTCCTAGCCCTCCAGAGCCCCATGGGGTGGAGAAATCCCCATTATAATTAAAATCTGATTATTCTGCTTTTATGTCACCTCCTTTGCTGTAAATGAGGACCCGTGCAACTGCCAGAGCCCAAAATCAGTGTGATGTGTCAACCACTCATGTTTCCTTTTATGAGATCAACTTTTATAACTTTGCAGTCAGTCCACTGACAGACTATAAAATTGGCTTATTGGAAACAGATCCATCAACCACAAGACATTATTTGTCAACGACTGATCCAGCCTTTCCTGGACATGCGTTCATCTTTAGAGAGCAAGCCATTGGGAAAGAGAGTCTGAGTTCCATCTCAAGGTGTCCAGACACCTGTCCCTGTGAGAAACATAACCTGTCCTAATTTTCACGGTATTTAGCACCATGGCCCCAGTGCTCGCTTATCTTATTCCAGTAGAATTTAGACTCTACTAGCTCAGCCAAACATTCTCTCAAAAGCATTTCCTGTCTATTTATGGCAACAGAAATGTCTCCTCTTTGGGGAACCCACAGTGCTGGCATCGGGGGCCAGCTTCCACTTCAAAGGAAGAGTGTTCAAAGCAGATGCCTCTTTGGACTTGACCGAAAAAGGGAGGAGCCCAGTTCTCATGCATATTCTTCTCTACCCTGTCTCTGTCCTACCTTACCTGCATGAGCAGAAGCCAATCTCTCCCCAAATAAGTCTCCATATACACAAATGGGACATTGCAGTGTTTAGAGGGAGAGGACTTGGAGAGTCTCCCTGTTGCCACAGCTTTGTTCTCTTTGGAGCAGGCCTTGGTTTTGTGCACGATTCCCTCCCCTCAACATCCGGGCATTCAGCTGCAGAGAAGCAACTCAGTGAAATTTCATGATGCAGTCACCAAGGGAAAACACATCTCCATGGCAACGCCGGGGTTACCGCACCCAACAGCACTTACAAGTCACTGACCAAAGAAGCATTTTTTAAAACGGAGAGCGAGCATCAGCCATGTGTGTATAGCCAAGAGGTTTGTTTGGTTTGTTTTTGATGTCTTCTCCTCCGTTCAGTGTTCCTGGGATAACGTCATATGTTTGGGGAGCATGTAGACAGCATTTCCCCCGTGCCTCTGCCTCAGCACACAAAGATTTCTTTCCTACAAAAATAAGAGGGGTTCTTCTAGGGAGACAGTGTCATTATTCATCTCTGCTGCAGTCACTGCCTATTGCCAAAGAGTTGTTTAAATGTTTTGAGTCCAGAATTCATATTTTTTTGCAGCCTCAGCAGGATCTGGCCCACTCAGTGCATGATGGGGTGTTCACGGGAAACCCAGGTGCTTGGGGAGAGAGTGGGAGTGACCGTTGCTATGATGACCTTCACCCCTCCAGACCGGACTAGTTAACTCAGCACACACTGGTGAGGACCTCTGTACTCCCACTGGCCTGCGCTTCAGACCTCTTATTATCAATGGAAGGTCAAGCAATAGTTTACTTAATTCTAGGAATAAATGCCTGTAAGTGTATTCACTGGAGAACCCCAGCGCATAGAAGTACTTTCAAATGGCCGGGAAAGTTTGCTGTGTATGCTAATCCCTCCTGGAAAGCTTTCTTCTCCAAATTATGATCTCAGCCGATGTTGTTTTACACTGCTTTTCTATTGTCAAAATTCCTTTCTGCACAATTCATAGGAACATAAATCCCTTCCTTTAAAGTCTAACCAATTAGATTCTTCATTTAAAATAGAAAAGTAGATTCTTCATTTAAAAGTAATATGCTCACATTCCCCTTCTTTCTGGAAATTTTAGGACAGGTAGGAACAAAGAACAGATGGAGTGTCCTTCAGGAGTCCATCTCAGGACCACAGTTATAATTTACTGTTCACACGTAATTGGCATTTCTCTGCTACTACTAGTCTTCTAGTCATATGCCCAAGAGTTATTACTAAAATGAAATCCACTTGTGATACAAAAATTGAATCAGGGTTTTGGAAGTCGGCCTGGAGTTCAAGGCAGGCTATACCCCAGGTTATACCCCAGGCAGGCTCTTTTCTTGGTTCTTGTCTTCAGCAAGGAAAGAATTCAATGTCAAGACCAAAGTAACAGAAAATCAAGGATTTATTGATAGAAAGAGGGACAGGAAAGCTCTCTGAGTGGAGAGGGGTCCTGAGTGGGTGTTGACTGAGGGCAAGAAGCAGATATTTATATGGGTATAGTAGGTAAGAAGTGGGGGTTTGGTCATTGGGTGTCTCCACGTTATGTCTCTTGCTGACTGGCTGGGCCCATGAGGTCTCCTAGGCTACCAAGGCCCACTGAGTTTGTCCACATTCCCTGACCTACATTTCCAGAACCAGCGTTGGTCCATCGCGTTAGCATTGTGTTATTGTGCTGATGTTCTGAACATTCCACTTTTACTGGGTTGGGGGTGGGAAGCACCCTCCTGGTCCATGATTATTTGGCAGTAAGACTGATAAATGGATCTAGGGCTTGGGGAGGTGGTTTACTCTCCTGGTTTCAACAGATCTTTTCTCAATCAGGCTGATAAACAAACTTGGGGTTTTGGGGTCTATACCCATTTCCTAACTTCCCCCTTCAACATGGCCAAAATTTTTGTCTTCCTTACTGAGGAACAGAGGAGGAAGCACGAGAAAAACTTAGCTCCCAGGATCTACCACCATAAAACAACAACAGAGATCACACCAAAGTTCTCAGATTAAATTACTCCAATCTCCGTCACTGACTTTCTCACCAAACCACTTTTCCTCCAGAGCATGAGTGGCCAAGTCCTATCAAGGCAAGCTGAGGTCAAGATTACAAATATTTAGGCCCTGGAAAGCACACCCACTGGCTTCCTGCCATCAGGGAAGATGATGTAAGGCTAAGCAAGAAACTTGTCTTGGACTCTCAAGACAGAGTGGACTGGGCCAGCACCCACTGGGTTTGCCTTTCATGGCAACAAGATGGCGGCTCTCTGCAAAGCACCACAGAGAGAAGAGGATGATCTGGAGTGTTCTACAGAGTTTCTGTTCCCATTCCTCATAGCTGTTACATAATGATGTTACAAGATGTTACATAGATGATGTTTAAAATGCTAAAGCAAATAAAACATTTTAGAAGCTGACATAGATACATTAACAAGTAAAGCATAAATACAGAGGTAGGTGACCTCCCAAAGGTGCAGTGGCTGAAAGCACCTCACATGGAATTTCTTTTTTTAAAGATTTATTTATTTATGCATACAAGAACTGGGGTACAGGCCAGAGTTGTGGGGGGCAAGAGGATTCACCAGAGACAGATTGGGGAACAGAACGGGCAGATTGACTGAAATACACTGCTGAGAGGAGCAGCGGGCAAGATAGGAGAGGTCTGCTATGCCATGTGGGTAGCTCCCTGGCTGATTGAACTAGTACTGCAGTGGCTGTGGATAGCTTCATAGGTTGCGGCTTAACCCCTTGCGCCACCAGGGAGGCCCTGGAATTTCTTACTTTAATATCATCCAGTGGACTTCAAATCACAGGGATGCCTGATACTCAGGGATGAGGGTTTATAGTGTGGATTTAGCATAGGAAGGCCCCTGCGCATCTGTATTTCTGTCTGGCTTCATCATTTCCAGGCCTGAGATGAGTAGTGGCTTCTTGGGAAGCTAGAAGCAGAACCCCCTGGTGCTGGGTGAAGCAGCTGGGCCTGACCTACCACACCCCCCTCCTCTAGCGTACTACTTGCTAAGAGAACTGGATTGGTTTATTTCATCACTCAAGCAGAATGTCTTCCTTGATGGGACAGTGACCCCGGTAGCAGGGGTGTTGTCACTCATTTCCCCCCTCGATACACACACAGCCACTTCCTGCAGAAAGACCCTCCTGAGCTACATCCTCTGGGGGGAGCTGAGAGTGGGGTAGGCTCTGGTGCTTCTTGGATGTCTCTTCAGAACAGGGTCCAACTTAGTCTCTTCACCATGAAACCTCTCACTGCTAAACTGGACTGCTGTTACCCCTATCAGATACTCGACAGCCTGGTTCTGGAAGAACAGAGTCCATTGAAATAGAGGGAGAATCTTCTTGCCTTTTCTTGCGGAGTCTGCCAGCATGCATGAGTGCTTGGAGGAGCTGAGTTGGCCCTCGTGTTAAGGAAAGCCAGCAAATCCATACAGATGTTTTTCTGAGAGCTGTTCTGACCAGGGTTCAGGGATTTAGCCTTGCCTGGTATCACATAGCACGGGGGAGGCATAGAATCCTCCTTGGGGAGCAGGAAGTATATTACATGAATCAAAATGTAAGTGTGTTCTTTTTGGATTAGGCAATGTTTTTCCCTTCTATTTTCCTTTATGTAACCTTATCACTTCGCTTCTTGATTTCTTTCTTCTCCGTCTTCCTTGGCTCCCAAGCCCTCTCTGACTGTACATGACACTCTCAGCTCACTGGCACATTGAGGCAGGTGGTTTCTCATCACTCTTCTCTCTGATTCCATCGAAGTCTCACTAAGGCCTTTAATGACTTCATGGGTTTTTTTTTGTATTTTGTTGTTTTTTGTTTTTTTTTTTTTTGACTTCATGTTTTTATCCAATGCTGACATCCTGCTGAGGGGAGCACATTTTCAGATCTTAAGAAACCTCTGATTTGCAACCCAAGAGAGGCTGAGAGGCCAGAGAGGCTGGAGTACATGGTTCATGAAAGCTACTTGCCCTTCCTTGCTCCCTGACTCCTCGCTCTGGGGAGAGCCAGCAAGGGCCTCCCTCTCCCTCTGCCTTCCCTTCTCAGCTCACTTCCTTCCAAACCAGGAGCCGCCCTGCAGAGGGGCAGGTGATATGTTATAACATTGCTTTACTAACCTCTAAGGTACTTCACGTCCTACTCTGAGATGAAACTTCAAATGCAGCTATGCCTGGAGTGGAATGCAGAACTAAATTGATAGCCAGGCAGGAAGAGCTCACAACCTGGCCTCCAAGCACAGACTGAATTTGTTGTTTGCAGGTCTACTTGGGTTTAGCTTTGGTTTCCAGTTGAAGGGGAAGACTAGTCAATGGGAGGGGCTGAGAGAATAGCTCTGAAGCACTGGGAACATTGAAAGGGAGACAAGTCTCATTTTTGTCACAGTTTGATGAAGAGGGGACCTCCCTGGTGGTACAAAGGGTTAAGACACAGCACTATGAAGTTGTCCGCAGCCACTGCAGCACAAATTTAATCCCCAGCCAGGGAGCAACCCATGTGGTGCAGTAGACCTTTCCTGTCTTACCTGCTGCTCCTCTCAGCAGTGTATTTTGGTCAGTCTGTCTGTTCTGTTCCCCATTCTGTGTCTGGTGACTCCTCTCACCCCCCCACACCTTTGGCCTATCCCCCAGTTCTTGTATGCAAATACAGATGCTAACATATCAATATTAACTCTAAATGTAAAGGGACTAAACTCTTCAATAAAAAGACACAGAGTCGCGGGCTGGATTAAGAAACATAACTCAACCTTTGCTGTCTCCAGGAAACACATTTAACTAAAAAAGATAAAAATAGACTCAAAGTTAAAGGATGGAAAATAATCCTACAAGCAAATGGACCAAAAAAGAAGGAGGAACAGCTATACTTATATCAGATAAAACAGATTTCAAACTCAAAAAGGTAAAAAGAGACCACAACGGTCACTACATTATGATCAAGGGGACAATACTTCACGAAGAAATAACACTCATTAACATATACTCACCAAATGAAGGAGCACCAAAATATATCAGACAACTATTATCATCTCCGAAAACAGACATCAGAGAAAACGCATAAATAAATCTTTAAAAAAAAAAAACAATTTGATGAAGAGGTTCCTCTGCTGAACCCTCTTCTTTCCTAATTCTTTAATTCCTCCCAAGTCTGTCTGACCTGAACTGCTGTGGCTGGTTATGGGGGAGCACGGATTTGGGGGGGTGCTCTCGGCCCCTTCCCTTTCATTCACATGCAATTCCTATCCATTCAGACCAACTGGCTCTCCCAAGGAACTGAGAAATGAGTCTACATCCCAGAAGATAGGGTTCTGCTTCTTCATTATCAAGAAACCTTGAAAGGAACAAAAGTAGAAGGGAAAGGCAAAGAAAGGGTGAGTTCTAGGATGGAGAGAAATGGAAGACACAGTGAGACTGTCAAAAACTCAAATTAGTTCAGTGTGCTAAATGAGATTAAATAATGGCATTGCATCTTGTTCTCTGACTTCAGTATTTCTAAATGTTGGAATCAAAGAAATAGACTTTACAAGTTGCTTGGTGGCTTTTAACCTACGCTTAAGAGCGGGGAGAAAGGCAGTGAGAGAATGAGAAAGAGAATGTGTGAGAGAGCAGGAAGAGGAGGTGAAAAGGGGTGGGGAGGGAGAGGAGGGTGAGAGAGAGAGAATACTTTTCTCTCACCTTCTCCAAACACTGACTGGGGAGTGGGAGGAGGCATTTGGATACCCCTATGGGCAGGTGACTGAAGTCTCCAGAAGCAGGCCTGGTGAAATCACTCTTTACCCTCAACTTACATCACAGGCCACTCGGTGTGCTGCTGTGGTTGTCAGGGAGACTCCCTCAGTTAGCCATAGTCTGTCTTTAGAGAATTTAGCATTTTCATTCCTTTGCTTCCTCCTGTGATGCTGCTATTCTCTGTATCATAACATTCATACTATTTTAAAATGTGGCTCAGACTCTGGGCCATGTTGTTCTGCTTTTACAATTCCATTAGCATGTTTGTATTTATCAACTCACTCAGAACAAAGGGGCCATTTTATTACTCCATAAAGAAAGTTATGATTTCCAAATTTGCTGGATAGTTAAACACTAATCAGAAATGAGTTGAGTGTCTCTTATGATTATAATTAGTTCTCAGGGGACCTGGACTTCAGATAGTATAAGAAATGTGGTAAGGAATTTAGGACACAAATCTCAATTCCTAACTCCTCCACCCTAGACTCTGAATCCAACATTTTATTATTTTATATTTAATTTAATTTTCAAAGACTGAAATAGTTTTGTACTCTGAACAACTGACTCACTACATGTTATGTTAAAGATAATCTTTTAGAACAGGGGTTCTGGAGGGAGAAAGGGGTAAGTGAAATTGTAGAACGTCATCCTAGCTGTTCCTTCTATGTCTTTTCCTCTTCTCTGGTCCCAATTTTGCTGGAAATTATTCAAAAGTCAGATTGAAACCCAGGGTAACAGATTTGGGAAAATTCACAATGTCACACCAACCCTTCAATTGTCTAAGGAGAGGCAGTGAGAGCAGAAAACTAGAGAGTGAATTGCTTAGAGATAAAAAGAAGAAAGAATCCCTTTTCTTAAAAATAAAACTATTCCCAGTTCTTGTATGCATACATAAATAAATCTTTTTTTATGTATGCATACAAGAACTGGGGTACTGGGCCTCCCCAGTGGCACAGTGGTTGAGCGCTGGGTTGTGAAGCTGCCCGCAGCCTCTGCAGCACCGGTTCGATCCCCGGCCGCCAGCGGGGGGTCCCAAATGGCACGCAGACCTCTCCTGCCACCCACTGCTCCCCTCAGCAGTGTACTTCATCAGTCTGCCTGTTCTGCTCCCCACTCTGTCTCTGGTGAATTCTCTCACCCTCCTGCGCTTGACTGTGCCCAATGCTTGTATAAAAAAAAGAACTGAGGTACAGGCCAGAGGTGTGGTGGGTGAGAGGATTCACCAGAGACAAAGCAGGGAACAGAACAGGCAGATTGACTGAAACACACTGCTGAAGGGAGCAGCGGGCAAAACAGGAGGGGTCTGCTGCACCATGTGGGTAGCTCCCTGGCCGGGGATCAAACTCATGCTGCAGTGGCTGCGGCGAGCTTCATAGGTGGCGTCTTAACCCGTTGAGCCACCAGGGAGGCCCCTAAATAAATAAATCTTAAAAAAAAATTATTCGTAAAATAATTGGAGCTATTTCTCCAATGACCTGCTGTCTCCTTTCCATTACCACCAAACACCTTGACAGAGTAGCTAGTAGCCCCAGACCTCACCACACTCTTGTAGCCCCCAGCCACACATCCTGAGTCCCACCCACCTCCTGAAATTGCTGTCAAAGGTTGCTCTGACTTCCTGGAGATTAAGTTCAGGAAACATCTCAGTCTTCATCTTCCAGATGCAAAGGTGGAGTCATCTCCTCCCTTCATTTGTCTCTTTTTTCACTCACGTCATCCAATCAGGGGTTAGACACAGAGTCTTTTGTACAGAAACTGTTTCTCCTCTTTTCCTTATACCTAATGGCACTATGGAGAGCATAGCACTAAGACATTTGAACCAAATTGTTTAATTAGCCTTTCACTGGTTCTCACTTAGAGTTTTACTTGTGTTTGCACCACCTGGGATACCTATACCAGATGAGAATTCCAGAATCCTGGGATAGTGCCACTGCTCAAAAGTCCTTTCATGGACTCCTATTTGTCCACAGAATAAAATTAAAACATCTAAACTTGGATGCCCAGTTCTCCTCAACCTACCTTTGCAGCCATATTCCTTCACACATCTCAACCTTGCTCCCTCACAATATCCTGACAATGTCCCAAACTTCCCCCGTGCCACATACTGACTCGTGCTCTTGGTCCTGTCTCCGTTTTCAAGTTCTATTGAAAAATCTAACCTCCTGGGCCTCCCTGGTGGTGCAAGGGGTTAAGATGCAACCTATGAAGCAATGCGCAGCCTCTGCAGCACAAGTTCAACCCCCGGCCAGCCAGGGAGCTACCCACATGACACAGCAGACCTCTCCTGTCTCACCCACTGCTCCCCTCAGCAGTGTATTTCAGTAGATTCACCTGTTCTGTTCCCCACTCTGTATCTGGTGAATCCTCTCGCCCCCAACACCTCTGGCCTGTACGCCAGCTCTTGTATGCATAAATAAATAAATCTTTTTTTTAATTTTTTTTAAAGATTTATTTATTTATTTATATAAGCACTGGGTACAGTCAGCAGTGCGGGAGAGTAAGAGAATTTCACCAGAGCTGGAGCGGGGAACAGAACAGACAGACTGATGAAATACACTGCTGAGGGGAGCAGCAGGCATGGCAGGAGAGGTCTGCGTACCATGTGGGACCCTTGCTGGTGGCCGGGGATCGAACTGGTGCTGCAGAGGCTATGGGCAGCTTCACAGCCCAGCGCGCAACCACTGCGCCACCAGGGGAGGCCCAATAAATAAATCTTAAAAAAAAAAAAAGAAAAAAGAAAAATCTAACCTCTCACATGAAGCCCATCTTGAACCCCTTCAACTGACTGTGACTATTTCCTTTTAAAGAAAAAAAAAAAACAGAAACAGAATAATGGCTCCTAAATAGTTCAAATCTATCCACTCCTTGTTTAAAAGCTTCTTTTATGATACAGCATTTGCCTTAAAATATTTGTGATTCTATTCTCAAAGGCTCCTCCACCTAGGGGATTTCTGGATTTTCTATGGTACCTAAGCAGGGGCACTTTGCTGGAGCTCATGGCAACTCTATAACTTCTCTACAATGGGAAGCTGGGCCCCAATTACAGCTGCCTTGCTGTATTGCAGATGCTTAGGTCAGGCAATACCACTTCCTTCCTTGTCTTTAATCCTTGCTCCTCATTTTCCCACTTTACTCACATCCTCATGATGCTCTAGACATCCCTGTGGATGACCAATCCCACACTTGGCCTTTCTGACTCTTCATGGTCTTTACGTCTTTCATTTCATACCAGCTATACACAGCAGTCAGACTCTGGACCTTACTGTCAGCAGAACAATCACCTTCAAGAGCATGAATATTAACAGTCCACTCTGCAAAACCATCTTCTAATCTTCTATTCACTTGATCATATACCCCCAGTGACAAATACCCTTTGATCTCAATGAAACCTCTAACCTATTGACCTACCACTCTCTGAGCTTCCCCTTCCACCTCTGGCCTCATTTCTCCCCAGTTCACTTTAGATGTACCCTAATGGAAATCATTAGGAACTTTGGGCTCTCCATCTGCTCCCAAAGTTGCAGAGTCCTCATGCTGTCAATACTAACCTCCTCTGAGCATCACCCTTGGTGTAATTAACCCCATACTTGCACATGCCGACCATCTGGAAATAATTTGCATTCAACACTTAGGACACCTTGAGATTTCTTCCCCCTTACCCAATCTTTAAAGTTGACATTCATCAGGGTTCAGACCTGAGTTCCCCCCCCCTTCTCTATTTATACTCTTTTCCTAGATGATCACATCCATCCCCAAGGCTCCAAATATTATCTATATGATTATGATGTCAAAGTCTTTATCTATAACTCAGGGTTTCCTAAACACTAGGAATCTGGGTCCATATATACAGCAATCCATTTGACATTATCATTATTTCTTGGAGTTATTACAAACTTAACATGTCCCAAATTGATTTCTTCACTCCACATCCCACCACCACTCCCAAACTTTCTTACCTTATGAGACACTGACATCCATTCATTCAACCCAGTAGCCTGAGCATTATCCCTGACCTCTCTTTCTCTCTCACATATCCCTTCCTCATCACATACATCACCACTCCTAAAATCCTTTTAATCTCCTGAGTGATAGGCATGCTAGGAGCATCTTTGGATCTGGTATTTGTTCTCTGACCCCAGTTCCTGACACAGAATTCTTCTAAGTCCCTTAGAGTTTCCTGGGTGATAGGAGCATCTTTTGCTTTAATGAGACAACTCTTGGAGATGGGTGGGGGAGGGGGAACCTTCTGTTACTCAGCCCTCCATCCTCTGTAGAGGGGAGAGAGGCTAGAGATTGAGTTAATAACCAACCATGTCTGCATGGTGAAATTGCCATTAAAAATCCCAAAGCACAGATTTGGAAAGCTTCTGGGTTGGTGAGCACATGGTGATGTTGAGATAGTGGTGTGGCCAGAGAGGACTTGGGAACTCCTTGGGAACTCCACTCCCTATAACTGACCCCATGTACCTTCTCATCAGACTCTTACTTGTTTCTCTTATCATATTCCTTATAATAAACTGATAAACTTAAGTGTTTCCCTGAGTTGTGTGAGCTAATGTCACAAGTAATTGTGGTTGCCTCCAATTTGTAGTCAAGTCAGACAGAAACGTGAATTACGTAGGGACCCACTACTTATGACTAACATCTGAAGTGGGACAGTCTTGTGAGACTCAGCCCTTAGCCTGTGAGGTCTGTGCTAACTCTGTGCTTCAGTGTCAGATTGAGTTAAGTTGTAAAGTACCCAGCTGGCGTTTGGGGAGTTGGAGAATTGGTTGGTGTGGAAACCCCCCAACTCCCTCACCCCTCACATTTTGTGTCAAGGCATGAGTAGAAGAGAAAAGAAGAACAGGGTGGTTTTCCTGTTTATTATAAATGATATGGCAAGTATCTGTTTGTAATCTTACTATAAGTGCCCCCAATTCACACACAATCATGGTCCCAATTCACACTCAATCATGCCCCAGGCCACTCTTTCCTTTAATTACTATGCTCAACTATGCTGACTTTTCTCCTACTCCTTAAATATTTTGTGCTTCTTCCTGGCATGGGGCCTTTCCACATGCTGCCCCCTTCTCTTTAATGCCTCACACACTTCATTTCTCAGCTCAAATATTATTTAATCAGAGAAACTTTGCGTTCCCCAACCGGTCATTCTTTCTGATAATAAATCTTCTCATATCATCATGTAGAATTAATGACAACAGTATTATCAGCTACTTAATGACAAAGACTGTTTCTTGTTTTCCACTGAGTCACCACTTAGCAGACATTTAATAATTTATTAAATGAATGCACAAATCACATTTTATAACTACACTTGATCTTAGCCAAAAGGCTGAGAAGTGATACATTTTATAACTATATGTGTATTTATATGTTGCTACAATCCTCTGGAATTTTCAGCAGGTGCAAAAGAATAGGCAAGTCTGAATCAAATGAGAAGAGTCCCAGGGATGAAGCCAATTTTGCTCAAGGCTTAAAAATAAATTTATTTTGAGTCACCTGTAATTTGGGATAATTAGAAATACTTAAGCCTCAAACTCATTACTATCCAAGTGCAATAAGAACCCTAGGGAGTCTGAAGCCAATTGAGAATTGATAAAGAATCTGAAAACCTTAATCTTAGGAAATTGTAATTAAAAAGTCTGTTAGTAACTGCTAGTTGTGATTCCTTGAAAATTCCTGGAATATGTCTGACCATCTATCTAACTTCCCAGGTAAAGAAATTACAACTGAGTTGAAAGATACTGGGGCAACTAAGTAAAAAGTGAAAATTATAGTCAAACCATTTATTAGCTACCTGATGCCTACCAATGCTTCATTTATCTGGGGTAACCTTGGTATTGGGGAATTGAGAACCTTCGCATTCAACCCCTGTTCTGCCATTTACTATGAAATTTGGAGAACATCAATCCCCCCTCTCTGGCTTTGGTTTCTATACCTATAAAACAATTGTTGGACAGGTTGAAACTCTAAACTGTAGCAGACAGATTCTATAAAAAACATCCTTTGTTTTGTTGTCATGGAGACAGGCTGAAGCTAAATTAACCTTACTAACTCCTAAGTCCCCTCTTCCGAATTTCAGAACAGGGAATCAGTGTGGAAAAAGAGATTGTGCCTAGGAGCTTCAAAACATATTCACCTCAGGATTTCTTTATGCTAAAAGTTGTGCTCCTCCAAAAGGAGAGAAGTGATTCAGTCCAACTTGGAGTTGCTACATTCTAAGTACTGAAGAAATGGTTTGCAAACAGTGCTAAGTTTGCAAACAAGAACTGTTTGAAAATAAGTGTTCTTTAAACAGGGGCACATGAAAATTTTTCCAGTGTCTTCAGGCACTAAAAACTTTAATTCGTTTTCAGATTCTCAAATTAAATTTGTATTCCTTATGCTTAAAAATATTCTTGCACTCTTTTTTTTAAAAGATTTATTTATTTATGCATATAAGAACTGGGGTACAGACCAGAGGTGCAGGTAGTGAGATGATTCACCAGAGACAGAGTGGGGAACAGAACAGGCAGACTGATTGAAATACATTGCTAAGGGGAGCAGCAGGTGAGACAGGAGGTCTGCTGTGCCAAGTGGGTAGCTACCTGGTTGGCTGGGGATTGAACTTGTGCTGCAGAGGCTGCAGATAGCTTCACAATTCTGTGCTTAACCCTTTGCGCCAACAGGGAGGTCCAGAATATCCTTGCCTTCTATAATTTATGTTTCTCAACTCTTTCGCCCTTTCTCCCCACAGGCACTCTTCCATTTTAAACAAAATTTACATGCCTCTTTTTCATCCTTGACCAGTACAAGGGTATACTGCTTACTACATGTGAAAAACTCCTAGGCACACAGAGATCATTCTAGAATAAATCTCTCCTGACTGAGAGCACCCTAACAAGGATGGAAGGAGATCATCCTTGGAAAATGCTGGAGGGGGAGGCACCTTATTTCATCCAGGTCACAAGCTCAGATGAAATTTATTTCTGCCCAAGTGAGAAGAACAATTCAGAAGTGGGAGAATTGTCACAGGATTTCAAGAAATAAATTTATTTGAGTTAAAAAATGGAGTCAGAATTTTTTTTTGCCAGGAATAGTCTAACTTGGCTAATTGTTCTGAGGAGTTTCCCCAATTAGGTTATATACTGGGTGTTGTCCACGATGAACTACAACTCTGGATCAAAAATTCTGACTAATACATATTGAGCACATGATAAGATAATAGCTTCCATTTAAAAATACCATATTTGCAAGTGTGTTGCAATTAATAACATTTACTCTTTCCCAATCCTTTCCAGGATGTATCTGGGTAAACAAAGAGGTTTAAGTGAAAGAAAAGAGTGAATAATTAATTATCCTCTTAATGAGACTTGGTAAATACCTTTCTGGGATGGGATTGTTGGCCCAAATTAAAAGACAGACTTTATGACTAGAAAACAAATCCTTTTGCAAAGTCAAGTCAGCTTCCAATGTGCTGCTTTTATCAAAATAAAAGCAAGATCTTTTGATTCTAGACCACTCTTATTTTTGCCAAGCAACTCAGATGGAGTTCAAAGAACTGAGCAACACCAATTTCCACAACTCTTTTCATTATTACCTATTTATTTACATGAACAAGATTTCTCAAAACTTACATCTATAGAAATGAAAATAGCAATAGAATTGGCACCAAGCACTGTCTCATACAAACAAAAATTAAGAATCTACATATAAATATTTTTAAATACAGGAACTAAATCAGCCATGATATTAAATGGTCCATGTCCACTACATTTTACTTCAATATATAACACTTACAAAAATTTATAGTGTATTTAGATTGTTTTCCTCTATTAAGTACTTTTACTACTACTAATTCTCATGATTCTTCAGGGAAAAAATTCTTACTACATTGAATCTTTAAAACTTTAAGACATTATAAACAAATGTTAATATATTTATTCTTAAAGTACACACAGGTATAGGTACACTTTGAATAAATATTTATTTGCCTCAGACAAATATCTATTTGTTGCAGAGATATATGAAAATACAATCAATAAAAGACTTTTTGGCTAAAAAATAAAATTGGAAAAATTATTTTGGGGAAGTGGAGACACAAATTCAAGAAAAAAAAAAGTGTGTTACAAAATTTCCAACTGTTAAAGAAGTGTTTGTGGCATCAAAATAAAATTCAATTAACAGTTTAAAAATGAGATATTTAAAAATATTAGCTAATAATTCTCTTAGGAGGTATATGAGCAGAAGTATTTGAGACCATTGCCCTCATTGCTCATTTATTATTGCATGTTTGACCTCTCTGAGAACGTAGACATGTTGTGCAAACTTAAAATCCAGAAGGGATACCTGAACCTATAGAGGGTAAACGACTTGACTGAGGACACACTGCAAAGCAGCCAAGAAGCAGGACAATCAGCTGCTTTGCAGACGCAGCCTGCCTTTCACCCCAGGCTCTTTGGACATGCTTTTTCTCGTGGCTCTGTTAGGCTGACTCTACTCATGCTTCAGATTCTGCTTAGCCTTACCCTTACCATCCTATCCTGGCGTATCCACAAGCCTGTGCTAAATGCTGCCCCAATGTGTTCTCACTGCCCATGCTTCTTTTTAACAAATTCCTCCAACTGCATTGTCATTGTCTATTACTTGTCTGCCTCTCCCACCCCACCCCAGACTGTAGACCTCACAAGGAGGCAGGGGCTGTTTGCACACTTCTCACTATGGTCTTTTTGTGCCTAGTGTATGGCTTGCCCCTGGAGTGCTCAAAATATTTGTTGAATGAATGAACTGATCAATCTATGGATTACAGATCTGAAGGTAGTAAGTAGCCTGACTTTAAAGCACAACTTGGGACTTGCAAGATTCATTTCTATTTTTCAGAGAAATTAACTGCCTTGTTTCTATGGCAACTTCAGACCCTTCAGCAAGTGGTACCCCACTAGACATAAAGAAAATGCAAAAAAGAATCCAGAAAAGATGCACAGATGTTCTGAGGGCAACAATTCCCTAGCCTCTCAATCCCATCACCACTCTTTTCTTTACCTTTCCCTGCAGCCCAGGGCTGTCTCAGACCCTAAGGCTCTACTCCACCTGGACACCTACCGTAAAGCCTGTTCCAAAGACCACAGCCTTCCAGAAGTGATGCACATGTGTCCAGGTCCAGGCACACTTATAAACTGTGCATGCCCTACATTGGTGGTAACTGACAGTTTTCAGCCTAAAGCTCTGAACAAGTCTTAAGTCTAATTCCTCCAAGGCTTTCTGAGCTTAAGCCTAAAGAGAACCAGCAGAAATCTGGAGGCTGCAAACTCTAGAACAAGTGGGAAAAAAAATCAATATCCTTAATTACCTGTGTTGCTTACTTTTTTATTCAATTAATTAATTTTCTTTCCATGCTGATGGCGTCTAGCTGAGGTGTCTTCACCCAAGTCATGGAGTTAGTGATTTGGCTACATTTTAGAACTCAGGTCTCCTGTCATATAATTAGTAAGTGCCAGAATCCCTGGAAATGTGATCACATCAGAGAGAAGGGTACACTTTGGACTATTACAATTTGAGGGGCAAAATGTCTTTCCTTGATCTGCTGCAGAGACTTTGCACATGCTAACTCCTCTGTCAAGAATGCACGCAACAATCCTTATTTTATTCTTATTGTCTTAGCTAGGAGAATTCAGCTGAGCTTGGTCTGGCCCTAAAGATATACCCATGTCCCTCCCCATTACTTTCATAGCTAATTTTGTTTCTCTCTAGCACCTTCAGAATTGTAATTAAGTAATTAATTTGTTTATTCTTTAGGATCTACCTCCCTCTTTGGAATATAAATTTCCTGAGGGCAGACTATCAACTGTACAGACTGAACACTGGATCTCAAGTGTATTACACTTTCCTGTACATAGTTGATGCTCAATTAATATTTATGGCATAAATGTAATTTGCTTCCTTCTCACATCACCTCTTAAAATATTTTTGAAATCTTACTCTTCCTTTAAGGCCAAAGTTAAATGCCATCTATCCACCGTTTGACAACTATCCAGCATTTAACTACTATGCAACATTTAACTTAATCACTCTTTCCTTCACTACCATGTTATATGTATGTAAGACATAACAGCATCTGGTTGAACCATATAAAATTGCTGTTATTTAATAGGCAAAAGTAGCTGAATATATGCAGTTTCATGTGATTAAATCTAATAGCTTAAGCTTTGCTTTCTCTTCCTAGTTGTGAATTCCTTGAAAACAAGAACAACAGCTTTTCATTACCTGTAGCTGAAATATCTAGTTTAAGTTCTGATTTTCAAAGCAATCTTTATCCAATGGAATCTTTTAAATTTGGGGCATTTTTTGATGCCTTTAAGGACTAATTTCTTTTCTTGTTTCCAATTGAACACCTTCATTCAGAGTAAAAGAATTCATTCCAAGCTCACAGAAATCACAAGGCACGGAAAGCTGAGGTTAATTGCTTGTTGAGAGAAATAACATCAAGATGAATGAGATCAGTCTAATGGCTCAGGTTATGTCTGCCAAGGGGACTGTGAAATTCCATGAAACACCCTTACCTTCCTCCACCCACCCAGCAGTCAGACCCCACTAGAGTCCATCCGTCCCTTCTGTGGACAGCTTTTCAAAGGGTTGCTGGGAAAATCACACATGCTAATGATTTTGTATAGCCTAATAAGTCTCACCCACCTACCTGTGATGACCATAGGTCTCAATACCTGTTGTTGGCACATGCTCAGCACACACAGGTCTAAGTTACAAGAGAGATGACAGGTGAACCAGCCCTGGTACTTCAGTCCTCAATAACTTAAAACTAGTTATCTGTTAACTAAATTTGTCCTGAGGCACTTAATACAGTAACCATTCCTTATTGCTACAAATCTCTAGTAATCTATTCTAATCAGCTCCAACTTTAGGGAAATTGGCCTTACAGGCGAGAAATTGCATAACACGTTCTATGGATGAGAACCCTCCAGAAACAGGGAACTGAAATTTTCTTCTCTTTGCCACTGCTTTTTTTTTTTTTTTTTAAAGATTTATTTATTTATTTATATAAGCACTGGGTAGAGTCAGAAGCGTGGGAGGGTGAGAGAATTCACCAGAGCCAGAGTGGGGAGAACAGGCAGATCAATGAAGTACACTGCTAAGGGGAGCAGTGGGCATGGCAGGAGAGTGGCCAGGGATCAAACTGGCACTGCAGAGGCTGTGGGCAACTTTGTAGCCCTGTGCTCAACCGCCGCGCCACCAGGGAGGGCCTGCCACCGCTTTTGATGAGAAGAGTATGTAGAGCTCATAGATACTCAACCAACAATAAAAGATGGGAAGTCTGATTGAATCCCTGGAAACAGAAGGGGTTCAAGGCATTTAAGTTCAACTCCCCATTTTATAGCTCAGTACAATAAAAGTCACAAAAGTGACGCCTCCCCTGAAGTCACACATCACGTTAGTTGGAGAGTTAAAACCAGAACACTCATCTTCTAATTGTCACTTGGTCTGCTCTGCAGTGTGGTGCAGCTGTCATCTTTGAAGATGTTCCATTTACATTTTTCCAAGAATGAATGGCAATAGTCCTGTGACTTAGTTTGCTCAGGCTGCATTAGAAAATACTGTAAATGGAGTGGCTTCAAAAACAGAAATTAATTTTCTCACAGTTCTGTAGGATAGAAGTTCCAGCTCAAGGATCTAGTTGATTTAATTCCTCCTGAGAATTGTTTTCCTGGTCTGTAGACAACTGTCTTTTCAGAGTCCTCATGAGAGGGAGGAAGAGCCACTGAATGCATCATGAGGGCCCAACATCATGACCTAATTACCTCCCGAAGGTCCCCTTTAAATATTAACACCATCACATTTGGAGTTAGGGCTTCAACACATGAGGTATTTTTTGGGTGGGGCAAGGGACACAAATATTCAGTCCATACATCCTGTCCTGAGCCTATGACTCAGATAAATCTCTTGGCCTCATCAGAGAGAAGCATATTCCTGTTTTTGAAAGTAAAAAATGACTTTTTGGAGAGTCATGCTATTACATTTCCAATAGGTGAAAACATTTATAATTGGCAAGTCATAAAATGCTATAATTGACAAGTCTATCTGTGTGGCTCCAACGTGAGTCATCTCACCCTCCATCTTGGGAATTAACCCTTTGTGGGTAAGCACTGTTCACCTGACCAGTAATTATGCTATGAGTTTGATTTTCTTTAAAGATTTATTAATGCATACAAGAACTGGGGTACAGGCCAGAGGTACAGGGGGTGAGAGGATTCACCAGAGACAGAGACAGGCAGATTGACTGAAATACACTGCTGAGGGGAGCAGTAGGCGAGTCAAGAAAGGTCTGTTGCCCCTGTGGGTAGCTCCCTGGCCAGCTGGGCTTCGAACTTGTGCTGCAGAGGCTTTGGATAGCTTCATGCTGCTGTGCTTAACCTCTTGTGCCACCAGGGAGGCCCCTGTGCTATGAGTTTTTGTGCTATGTTATCACTCAGCATTCCCAGAAAAAAATCAAAGGAACACTGAGTGAATTCCCCTTATATCCTCCCACCCTATCCCTCATCTCACAGTATTAGAGGTCATTCTTGATTCAGTGTGTAAAGTGAATTTCCCCAGCTGTCCCTCAGACGCAGATACTGGAGAGGATGAATCACTAAGTGGGAGCATGTGATGACGAGATTCACAACCATCCCTTCCCAACAGCCTCATGCATCAAGGCTCTGACCTCGAGACTGGTACAATCTGCCCACTCCCCACTCCAGCCCTACCAAAATTATGCTTTTGAAATGCTTAAATAATCATTTCATGCCCTTTATTCCTTCCTTCCATCCCTTTTTGATCTATCAATCCTTTGATCCTTCCCCTCATTTTGATCCATTTTTGCTGTCTCATCTTCTCTAGTTGATGGAGAGCAACTCTTGTCAAATCCATGGACTTGCAAAATGAAAGTTTGGTTCCTGAGCTTAGTGTGCAAGGTTGTGCTTCTGTCCCTAGTGTTGCATATGCTGCTGTCCCTTCTCATACTCTGCTCTCCCCTATACGAAGTTCTCTGGCCTACACCCAGCGGAGTCCGAATTCATAATCAATGATTGTGGACTCAAAATTCTTTCTTTTTGTTAAATTTTATTTTATTTTTATTGAAGTACCATTGGTTTACATTCTTGTTAGTATTTTGGAAATACAGGGTCTCCCCCTTCAGGTGCAGTCACCACAGTGTACCCACATCATAGTGTCCATCGTCCTCCCCCATAGTCCATTCTGCTCTCTTCCTAACTTTTCCTCATCCCTCTTCTCCCCCTCTGATTCCTCAGGTCTATAGTCACTTCTCAAAGGTTAATTTGAAAGTTTGTCTTTGCCTGATCTCTCTTTTACTTCTCTATAGTTGACATATAAGTAACACCATCTGATATTTATCTTTCACCTTCTGGCTTTTTAAAAAAAATTTATTTATACATACAAGAACTGGGGTACAGGCTAGAGGTGTGAGGGGGTGAGAGGATTCACCAGAGACAGAGTAGGAAAAAGAATAGGTGGATTGACTGAAATACACTGCTGAGGGGAGCAGCAGGTGAGTCAGGAGAGGTCTGCTGCGCCATGTGGGTAGCTCCCTGGCCGGCCGGAGGAACAAACTCACACTGTAGAGGCTGCGGATAGCTTCATGGGTTGCATCTTAACCCCTTGTGCCACCAGGGAAGCCCCCTTCTGGCTTTTTTTTGCTGAGCATAATCCCTTCCAGATACATCCACATTATCACAAATGGCATAAGTTTACTTTGTCAACTGCTGAGTAGTATTCCATTATGTATATATACCACATCTTCTTGATCGACTTATCTACTTTGGGCTACTTGGGTTGTTTTTGTATTTCTGATCAAAGAGGTGAAGTTAGAAAGATTAAGGCAAGTTATTTAACCTTCTAACCTCACTTTCTTCCTCTATAATACCCATGTGTTAAAATAAATGATGTACAGAAGCTCAAGACACTACCTGACACATAGTGCTCTGTAAGTATCATTGATTATTATGCCACTAAAGAGTGAACACCTTGAAAGAAAGCAAAGGGAGAAAGCATAGTCTTTCAACAATAAGAACTATTAGATTTTTGTAGATGGAGAGCAACCCATCTCTCCTTTTTCAGACTGAAGACGCTCTCTTCTACTCCTAGTTCCTTCTTTCCATTCCTAGTGGTGAGTTGTTATCAGGAATGGATATTGGATTTTTCATATGGTTTTCTGCATATTATTGTACTTGGAGATGATCATATGGATATGGTGGGGGGGGTTCCCCCTCAAATGAATCTGAAAGTCATATGGAGTGAAGAGAGTCCATTCAAATGGTTATGTACTCTGTGATTCCATTTCTATGACATTCTAAATGTTTTTAATTGCTCTAAGAGGTCATTCCTCCCTGACATCACCAAGAGTGCATATTTTGGTGAAAGGACTTGCCCCAGATTCTAGGTGTTGGGCTGGGACAGTTGGATCTTTTGTTTGTTTGTGATTTTATTCTTTTGTTTGACTTTGTTTTTATTTTGCTTTATATTTTCCTATCTCTGTATATACTAGGTGGATGATTCTGTTACATTTTCAAATACTGCAGTCCCAGCACAGAAGCTCCAAAGAAAATGTGAAAATGTCACACCTTGAATGCTCTGGATGCTGAATTCTGCTTTGCTAATAGTGGGTGCCCCATCCACAAGTTACTAGCAACTGCAAAGGAGTATCGACTGGAGAAAAGTTGGCATCAGGGGATGGAAGACTGGGCATTACCTCTCGATGCCACCTAGAAGGCTTTGCTCATAGGTAAGGAATGTGGCAATTTGCCCTATGAGGAAACACACTGCCCAAATATTTTCATGCAGATCATTTAATATATTGCATGGGATTTGCTGAGTATGTCTAAGAAAAACATCTACATTTTCCTGGAAGGTATTAAAATTCTCGCATTTGAAATGTAATCATTTGAGAATCCTGAGGGATTCTGATGATGTGCTATAAGACAGGTTACAGCATCCAGGGTACACATAGTAGTAAAAAGCCTAACCTGGACTCTGGGAGAGGTTTTAAATAAGGACTTTGGTACTGCTGAAATAGTGCAAAGGAGATTGCACTGGATTCAAAACAGATTTGGGCAGTGACGTTAGAAGCAGCAGTATTTTCTTTCTTTCTTTTTTCTTTTTTTACATCATTGTTCATTTTTAAATGATGTTTCCTCCCTTTCCCCCTCAGGTATAGTCCCCATAGAGTTTCCTTCACCAATTCAGCCTGTGCACCATCACCTCAGTCCTCTGTGTTCCTCCATCCCTCCCTCTGATCCCTCTCACTCCCCATCCCCTGCAGGATGTCTCTGATTTATAATTGTCTGTTTGTTTTTGTTTTGTTCTATTTTGTATTGTTATTATTTTTTCCCCTGATCCTTATTTGGTTCCCCTATATTCCTCCTATAAGTGAAACCATCTGATATTTTTCTTTTTCTTTCTGGCTTGTTTCACTTTCACTGAGTATAATTCTTTCTAGCTCCACTCATGTTGAGAATCAGCAGTATTTTCTTCAATGATAGACTTTACTGAATAGTAACAGTGACCTGCCAAAAAGTATTGCTCTTAGTTTTGAAAAATTAAAAGCTGGCCTACACCCAAAGTTGGCCTACACCCCAGTTCTTGTATGCATAAATAAATGAAATAAAACTTATTTTTAAATGAAGTTTTTTTTACAATTTATTTATTTATGCATACAAGAGCTGGGGAACAAGCCAGAGGTGCAGGGGTGAGAGGATTCACCACAGACAGAGTGGGAAACAGAACAGGCAGATCTACTGAAATACACTGCTGAGGAGAGCAGTGGGCAAGACAGGAGAGGTCTGCTGTGCCATGTGGGTAGCTCCCTGGCCAGCTGGGGATCAAACTCATGCTGCAGAAGCTGCAGATAGCTTCACAGTGCTGTGCTTAACCCCTTGTGCCTCCAGGTAGGCCCCTATATAAAACTTTTAAAATAATTAAAAGTTTGGTTTACTTTGTAACTCTAAAAAAAAAAAAAACCCAAAAATTCACTTTGCACTTTATCAGCTTTCATGAACCTGCCTTCACATTCCCATATTCTCCTCTTCATCCTGAGCGTGGATGAGACTGACTGAGAGTCAGCTAAGGGGCTTTGAAAATGGAAAACACACAGCCCAAGTTCTAATAGGAGCTGGGAAGGAAACTGGGGTGACCTTGAAGAACTTGTCCTCTGTGCCTGGTTTCAAAGACTAGTGTCTCTCTAATATATGGAAAAATGAAAGGTTGGCTGGTGATGGAAAGGCAAAGGAATGGAATTGGTGAGGGAGCAAGTTGCATTTCCACAAATGATAAGGCAACATGACTACATCTTCCCTTTGACTGAGGTGTAAACACTGAGGTCTCAGGGATCAACTTAAAAGTGGACAGAATTCTGGGTAAGTTATCTCAATGAGAAGGGTATGTGGGGTGAACTGCTGCCCCAGGAGAGAAACACCCTGCACTGGGGTGTCTGTTACTCAAAGGCATGAAGTCCAAGTAGCAGCAGCACCGGTCAAGTACCCCCTCATCACTACCTCTCCTCCCAGACTCAGGAGGGACCATATGCAGGAGGTAGTGGAGGGAAAGATGGAGTCAGGACAGGAAGACAGCACGCCCCACCTGCTACATGAGCCAGCTCAGGATTGAACTGTGAGGAAAGGGAGAAGCTTTAAAATGGATGAGTGTTTTGCATTTTGATTTAAATTAGATGGAAAATGAGCCCTTGCCTGAAAAGACTAGGAAAGCACAGGGATCTGCCAAGACACTGGTCTAGGAGAAGGGAGAGTGGATAATGATTTCACAGGCAGTGGTGTGAATACAAAATTAAGTTACTCCCACTGGAAACCTCACACTGTGCCTCTCCACTCCCAGACCTGAGCAGAATGTGTTAAGGATGTTCTGAAATATTAATTCCCTCAGTTGCCAGGGCAACTGTGTGAGGCCTGGAGAAAGCAGAGCCCCCAGCGGTTAGCACATCTAAATCTCTTTGGCCATAATACAATTATTACTTTATGGAAAGTAGTGCCCTGATCAATATTGGGACTGTGTCTACTGTACTTTCAGCAATCTACAATTGATTGGGATTACCTAAAGCATTGGTATTTCCTCTCCATCACCCAGCAACCATAGTAAAGAATAAATAAATCACCTTTCTCGTTTAACCAAATGTTTGACTAACTTAGAAAGAATCAGGCCCCAATTAGGTGGAATGATGTCTTTTCCATCTACTGTATGTGGAAAGTACAGTATATGCATAATATATTTGATTCTATAAACTGATGTCAGAATTCCGGAAGATTCTTAAAGCCCCTGGAGGAATGAGTCA
Organism: Talpa occidentalis; assembly: GCF_014898055.3. NCBI lineage: Eukaryota > Metazoa > Chordata > Mammalia > Eulipotyphla > Talpidae > Talpa > Talpa occidentalis. The sequence continues at coordinate 28,805,301 of NW_023601212.1, read as the reverse complement.
ACAAAGGGAATTTGAGGAAGAGGGGAGTGCTAGAAAACTGAAGCAGAAGAGATTTGATCCATTATTGAGCAAAGGAGCTGTCAATCATTTCTGTTCAGCAAATCAGGTCCCAGCATGTTAGCTCACAACAATTAGCCCAGCAAATTACATTCCAGGAAAGGGGAAAGCAATGGGTGGTCCTAAGGGGAGCTCAAAGTTTGAAAGGTGATGCAAAGCAGGCTAACCCTAGAGAAAGATGTGGCTGCCATACAGGCCAGACCCAACTGCCATTGTAGGGTGATGGATGAAGACAAGGAGCTTTAGAGGAGGGTAGAAGCAGTGTTAGCGTCTGACTGGTGTGCGTGCTTCAGCCAAAGAAAAACCGCACGGAGACAAAGCAGGCAGAGAGGAAGGGATCAAAAGCAAAGGTAGAATCTGGAACCATGAAAAACTGCAGGAGAGAGTTAGAAGGAGAGGCCAGCTCAAAGCCCAGAGACAGATGAAACATGCCTGGTCACCTAAGGGACCAGAACCGTCTGGGCCTAAGCAGCTGGGCCTGCAAGAAATGGACCCAGCCCTCAGCTGGAGACAAGGCTTCAGAGAAGATTCCAAAAGGGATGGAATTCTTACTCCACGTGGCAGATGGGCCAACCCACTCCTGCCGTGGGTTAAAAATTGTTGACTGTCAATTTATCAAAGACAACAAGGTAAGGAGGGGGCACTTTTTAAGCTATAATTTACAATCTCTTCATCAGTTGCTTTCCCAACTGAGGGGGTACTTTTCAAGCTCTGCCTACCAATAATCATGACTATAATCTAAAAATTCTACACTCTTTTTTTCACAATTATTTCTCCGTGTTTGTTTTATCCTTTTGAAAATGTTAATGGGAGCCTTAGTTAACCTTATATTTAGGAAAGGTCATGAGATTCTACACATTAATACTCATCAAAGGAGAAACAGGAGTGTTCAGGACTCTTAGCTAAGGGAGAGCTATATTCTCAGATACCTGCCCAGCCCTTTCCATGCACACAAGATTGGAAATGGAGTTCATGGGAAAGCTACTGATTAAAAGACTGTAAAATTGTCCCTGACATTTGAAATCTGAAGATAAGAAAACATCCTTAAAAACTGGAATGTTGTTTGCAGAATTTGATACTCCCCATTTTTCCTGATATTTTTAAGTTCATTAGTCTCTGCAGTAATGCCACCACTTATTATGTACCAAGTGTTCTTCTAAAACCATTTAGATGGATTGTCTCATTAAATCTTCATTTACCTGTCCTCATCTTTGAGGTAGGCACAATTTAGTTTCCTGTTTTACAGATGGGGAAACAGAGGCCCCAAGAGGTGCACAATTTGCTCATCATTGAGAGCCCTGTCTCCAGGACCTACATTCTTCACTGTAAGCACCTAAGAGCCAAGCTCAAGCTTCATCTGGGACCAAAGGAGGCCAGCTCAGTCTCTGTTTGGAAAGCAAGATACAGTCTCCGTGTTTGCTGGTATTTGTGGTATATGGTAAAGAAATGACAGTTGAAATGGCTGTACTTCTCAGCCTATGTTTGTTGTTTTTTTAAGATTTATTTTATTTATGCATACAAGAGCTAGGGTATAGGTGAGAGATGTGGGGGCTGGGGCCATAAGAGGGTTCACTAGAGACAGAGTGGGGAGCAGAACAGGCAGACTGGCTAAAATGCACTGCTGAGGGGAGCAGTGGGTGAGTCAGGAGCGGTCTGCTGTGCCATGTGGGTAGCTCCCTGGCCAGGGATTGAACTTGTGCTGCAGTGGCTGTGGATAGCTTCACAGTGCTGTGACTTAAAACCTTGCACCACCAGGGAGGCCCCCTCAGCCTATGGTTTTGTCATCATATGGGCAATTCCTCTCTGAGGAGGAGATGATGAGGGGTAGTGTGAGCGCTCTGGCGGAGGCTTTGCTCGCAGAGGAAAAGAGTGGGTGGATTTGGAACTGGTGAAGTCAGCAGACATTTCCCTTCCATATGGAATCACAGTGGCTTAATTTTTTTAAATAAAAAACGCAAAGATGAATTAAAGGAACTTGGATAATTTTGTGGTAGACAAATGAAGCTCACAAATTGGGACAGACTGCTGAGATAGGGAATATTTTTCATTTTCTTTCTAGAAGAAACTAAAATAACAACAGTTTATGTAGTTGACATGATTCCCAGTTCAAGGAGCGGACCAGGTAGGATGACAGGATAAATGGGGAGCTCAGGCAGAAGGAAGATCTAGGTTCATCTTGAGCAAATAATTTTAAATTCTCATCTTGGTTGCCTTTCTGTAAGTTAAGTATGGTGGACTCTCTCTGAAATCCTCCCAGTGGTAAAATTCTAAGGTTAACACGTTTGTTTCAAAGAACAAATAAAACAAGTACTTTTAATATTAAAAGATTATAGAAAATGACTTTTTTGGGGGGTTTATCTTTCCCCTGTCTCTGGGTCCTGGCTTCATGACTCACTCATGCTGAGGCCATTTTCAAGCACCTGACAACCCAACTTCCTTACTTAAAGACAAGTGAAAGAGTTTCTCTTGCCTAGAGGAGATTAGTGCCAAGAAGGTGTTGGTAAGAGATTGTCTGTCTAGGAGGCCTTTCCTTCTAGCATGAACAGAGAGCTAGGAAGAACATTGGAAAAATGAGTAGTTTGATAAGAAATAGGCTATTTTGTTTTTCTATTTCTATTTTTACTTATTTTCTTACATTGTTAATTTTTGAATAACATTTGATTTCTCTCCTCAGCTATAGTCCTGTAGTTCTCTAACCACCATAGCACCCATGACCCATCACCATAGTTCCTTGTGCTCTTGCCATCCCTGTTTTGATCCCTCTCCCTCTCCCGCTCTATGCCTCAGGTCTATGGTCAGCTTGCAAGCTTTGGATTTTTTCCTTACACTTTGTTTTCTCTATATTCTACATATTAGTAAAGCCATCTAATATTTATCTTTTTCCGTCTGACTTATTTTGCTCAGCATAATCCCTTCCAGCTCCATCCATGTTGCCACAAATGGCATGAGTTTCTTTTTTGATTGCTGAATAATATTCCATTGGGTATATATACCACATCTTCTTGATCCAGTTATCTGTTTTGGGGCATTTGCATTGTTTCTATGTAATAGTGATTGTAAATTGTGCTGCAATAAACACTGGAGTGCAGGTTTCAGGAGGGGACATTTGGATGTCTATTGGAAAACAAATAAATGCTCTTGATGCAAAAGTCTCTACTTGTGCACAGAGGGTTCATAAAAATGTTCTTACAAAAGGAGTACACAACCTATGTTTCTGCCTCCCATGTTTGCTTTATAAACAAGCCAGAGAGATACAGCCCCATGTAGCCCCATGTAGCCTGTCATTGCTGCAGCCTCTTGCTGTCGTTTATGAAGCTGAGTTTAGTTTGATCCTGGCTCTACAATAAGTCCGGAAGTTGACAATCGGTTGCTTAGCTTCTTGGGCATAACTGGAGGCCCTTTATTTTTCTCACACATCAGTCTCTTTGGGGGGCTCCCAGGATTGAATGTTTTGTATCTGCCCTTTCTCTGCAGCGTCTTTATTCCCTGCTGTTATCTTTGGCTCTGTTGCTATGGGTGGGAATATTTTTTTGTCCTTGCTTAATAACTGCTTGGCTGCCAGAGGAGCTCATTTCTCATTGTATCGGTAGAGGATTAGCTGAGATGTTTGGGAGATATTTCCTGTATTAAGCAGCAGGGGAGAGCTTGCTGGGCCTGTGCCTTCTTTTGACATAGCGTCATACTTTTTCTTTTTCACTTTCTCCCTTGGAATGTGCTGAGGCCAGTTATTTGCATCCAGAGCAGCAACTCCTCCCTGACACTTTGCAGATCTCCATCCCTTTCCAGGTGCCCTTGGATAAACACTTCTTGGGAAGGCTGCAGTGGATCCAGGCAGTCATCTCCGTTGCTGTTTTCATATTTGGGCCTCTGCAGTGTACTGCATCACTAACCTACCTTCCAGACTTAATCAAGTTTAAACTTATTTCATACTTCAGATTCTTTGACAACAAAATCATTGGCCTTCTATGGGAGCCACCATAGAAGAATGAGCAATTAACTTGAATCTGGTATTGTGTTGCTTAAAAGTTACCAGATATCAAGTTTACAGCTCTGTCTGAAACACTAAATAACTTCTTGTAGATGTCTGACATTCTTATACCTGCTGGTGATAATCCTCAAAAGATTGAGAAAAGCTATCCAGAAAGTTACCATAGAAGTGCTAGGAGCAGCGAGGGCAATGCCTAGAGAAAATTAACAGCCAGCATACCTAGGACCCCAAGAAATGCTTGCTAGAGCCAACAAAGCCAGGGGAGAAGCCAGAGGGGAGAAAGGCAGTCCCCTACCTCAAACCAACAGTGGAGCTGATAAAGCCAGAGGAGAGAGAAGCAGCAAAGGGGGGAAGAAAGACCCGAGCTTGCTGCCAGAGCTGCTAAAACTACACCACAAGAGCACCGAAGGGGTAATGATTTAGAAACTGCTGCCTGCACTGATAAAACAACACCCCAGGAGTGCCTGTGTAGTACACCCCAGAAAAGGATGGAGTGAGAAGCCCACTGCACTGCACTAAAGCCAGGAGCCCCCTGCCACTCCTGGCAGTTGTTCTTGCCTTGATTCTACCATCTCTAAACGTTGCTTTGCTTTGTCTAGACATGGCTTTGAATTCTTTCATGGCCATACTCACGAACCAAGGAACCCCCAAACCTGGTAACATCTAGGAACCCCAAAATCCAGTAACAAGAGGACAGAAATCTACAAATTTTTGGTTCTTCATTAGATTGCAATAAAGAAGAATGAATGCAGAAAATCTGACTGGATGTCGTAACTCAATGTTTGGAGGCATTGCAGTGGGAATGATAGGCTGGTCTCAGAGCAAGATTCTCTGGACTTGAACCTTGAGTTCATCACTTCAAAGCTCTGGGAATTTGGGTGAGTCACATCGTGTTTCTTCCGCAATTTTCTCATCTGAAATATGGGGATCATTCTGGCTCAAAAAGTTGTGGAGAATACAAGTGAGAACAACTTGTAAGCTGTAAGCATGGGGGTATTAGAATTCTATGAGAATTTAGGGACTCCCCTGGTGGTGCAGCAGTTGAGCGCTGGGCTGCGAAGCTGCCCGAAGCCTCTGCAGCACCGGTTCAATCCCTGGCCACCGGTGAGGGTCCCACATGGCGCGCAGACCTCTCCTGCAGTGCCCGCTGCTCCCCTCAGCAGTGTATTTCGTCAGTCTGCCTGCTCTGTTCCCCGTTCTGGCTCTGGTGAATTCTCTCATCTTCCCTCACTTCTGACTGTACCCAGTGCTTGTATAAATAAAAAAAAAAAATTCTATGAGAATTTATATTTGTAGCTGCAAAGAACAGAACTACACAAGTCCTAAGAGCTGCAGAGGCTGCACTGAATGCCTAATACAAATTTAGTCTCACTTTAAAGTGTTGTCTTTTTGTCTTTCTAAAGACAAGAAATGCAGTGCCTGCTTCTTCCCCAGTCCAGGGGCAAGAATCAGGATTTGTGAGCTAGGCCTGTCAATTAGATGCTCAACATGGAGGTGAACCTACATCTGGTTTCTGGACACAACAATGACAGAGAATCCAGAGGTAGGATCCCGGTTGTAAGCCCCCAGGTAGCAGAGATGTCTAATGTCCTGTAGTCACCTGCAGTGTCAGTCAGGTGGCCTGTCCCCCAGCTGGTTTTGTGGCCAACTAAGAGATTCTCTGAAACACTCAATATCCCATTATATGAAACTTTCTTATGGAAGATTTCAAACATGCAGAACCTTGGCGGGAATAGCATAATGAACCCCTTGTCTACTCATGACGCAGTTCAATAATTATCAAGATTTTGCAAATAGTTTCATTATTTTTTGCAACCCCCCCTCTTGTTTGTTTTGGCTAAATATTTTAAGGAAAATCCAAGGTTTTCATAGTGTTCCACCCATAAATATTTCAATGTGCATTTCTGACTGCTAAAGACTTCTTTAACATCACCATAACCATTATGCCATTTTTCCACCATAATGCACAGAACATCCCAATATCCCTTTGTGCTCAGATCAATATGAAATGCTTTGTCATGCATATAAGACCCTGACTAGTGCTCTCTCTTCTCCCCACCACAGCAACCGCCTCCCTCCCTCCCTCTCTGTCTCTCTTTCTAGGTTCTACCACCTTGGCTCCAAGCTAGAGACTGCACACTCTGAAGATACTGAGAAGAATAACTTCATTTTGTGCAGGAGTGACTTCTCTGGTATGTGACTTAAGAATAAGGCACTGCACTCAGTGACTCAGACCCTCTGGGCATCTCTGGAATCCCTCTGCCCACAAGGCAGCCGCACTCTGCCCAGTTCCAGCTTCTAGGGACTGAGGCCTGGACCCAGGCCTGTCTTGCAGGGTAAGCCTAGAGGTTTGTCTGCTCCATGAGGAGTGTGAGAAAGTGGTTCAGGCAGATATATCTGCTTTATAAAGCCAAACCATCTCCAACGGACATATCCCAACATGTGGTCTTAGGGCAAAGTTCTAGGAAACTTGATTTGACCACACATCTGCAATCTTTTTTTTTTTTTTTAGCACATTTTTATTCATTTATTCAACACATTTCTTTCTAGAGTAAGACCAGCCTTTTATTTTTATTATTTAGTTATCTCGTTATTATATTATTTTTACTGCAGTAGCACTGGTTTACAACACTGTATATGATTTAGGGGAATAGGTTTACACCTCTTCAGATGTGTGTTTCCACATCACGCCCACCATCGAAGCACCCATAATCCTCTATCACAGTCCCCACCCCCTTCACTTCCCACTCTACCATCTCTGTCCAGTAACCTCAATTTACAGTCAGATTTCTAGGTTTGTCTGGGTTTAGTTTTTCTGTTCCTTTGTTGTTGTTGTTTTCTCTATATTCCACATCAATGGAACCATCTGACATTGGTCTTTCTCCTTCTGATTCAATTTGTTTAGCATAATCCCTCCAGTTCCATCCATGTGGTAACAAATAGCAATACGTTTTTACAGCTGAGTAGTATTCCATTGTGTGTATATACACCACATTTTAATCCACTCATCTGTCACTGGGCACTTAGATTGCTTCCATAGCTTGGCCATTGTCACTGGTTATGCTGCACTATTTTTAACTTCATCATCAAGAAAGGTGGTCTTTTCATCTCTTCCTATATTTAATTTTGGTCTCCATAGTTCCAAGTTTAGTGGAGAAGGAAAAGAATATTATTTATAAGCCAACAACTCTAACATACTCAAATTAATTCAACAATCATTACCATAAGCCAAATCCAGCACTAAGGAACAATGATATAAATTGGAGGAATGTCCCTGCCCTCTGGAGTCTGCTGACCTCAGAGGTGATTATAATAAAACAGAAGTAACTGAGACTCTGAGGGCATGGATTCTGAGGTGACTCATGGATGTGTGTCTACCTGATGAGAGAGATTTCCTCAGAGAGACAGGGAGATACAGGTATTCAGACTAAACCATGTACAAAATCCAAAAGACAAGAAAAGTGCCAAGTACAGGAACAAGAAGGGGTTTGATGGGTTTCAGGACCTGGAAGAGCTGAGGCCACGTGTGCCTACCAAAGAAACTCCAAAAGCAAGGGAGTGACATGAAGGTTTACAAACAGGTGATCTTTTCAAGGTCTTTTCAGCAGAAGTGTGGAGAATGAATGAACAGAAATGAGACATGAATCTGGGAGAACACCTTAGTAACTACTGACAACAATCTAAATGAGATACAGAGGTCCTCCCTGGTGGCACAGGGGTAAAGTCTCAGTGCTGTGAAGCTATTGGCAGCCACTGCAGCACAAGTTCAATCCCCAGCCAGGGAGCTAACCCACATGGCGCAGCAGACCTCTCCTGTCTTGCCCACTGTTTCCCTCAGCAGTGTATTTCAGTAGACCCACCTGTTCTGCTCCCCACTGTGCCTCTGGTGAATCCTCTCACCCCCATACCTCTGGTCTATACCCCAGCTCTTATATGCATAAATAAATATTAAAAAATAAATCAATAAATGAGACATGGAAAAACAAAAGGGATATAGGAAGCAGATTTAAGGAATGCTCTGGAGGTTTGAGTTCTACCCAATTTGTTTCAAAAAATAATTCTTATGTAAATATACATAGAATACAGCAAGATAAAAGATACAGAAGCAGATAACAAAGAGGAAGGAAATAAGGGTAGGTATGGACATAAAATGTAGCCAGGTGTCAGGTGAGCTGTGTGTGTATAGGGCGGGGGGTTGGGGGGCTGTGCACGAGCAAGCAAAATAGTAAGAAGGAACTGACAAAGAATGGATTTCAGATTTGGCTCTCTGCTCTCTAACAGTTAACAGCCTTTACATGTATCAGGATGCTTGTAAGATAAAAGTAAACCAGTTTTTTAGGAAAACAACTATTCCCAAATTAAAGCCAAAGCAAATTTCTCCTGAGAATCTTCACAAAGAGCCTTCACAAAGAGCATACATGCAATGTAAGTAATTATATTCTCAGCAATCTCCTCATTGTAGGCAGAGTAACTTCAAAGGGATGTTTCTCCCAATAATCTTTTCTATCCAACCAAAGACAATAATAAATGTGTTTTTTAGTGACTGGCTTCTTTCATTAAACATAGTGGTTTCAAGGCTTGGTGTGGGATGGCATCTATCAATTCTTCATTCCTTTTTATGGACAGTTAATATTCTGTTGTAATTAAGAGTATTTTGGTCTCCTCCTGTAAAACAGTCTCATTGGGGGTAACTCAGCTTTCAAGTAAAGGTTCAGTCTTTCAGGTTTCCCCTTCATGGCCTTGCCTCTCCTGAGATGTCAGGCTGCCTATGACTTCTGATGCCCAGTGATCAGCATTGTCAGGTCTCCCTCTGGGCTCTGGGCTCCCTGGGGGCCCACTGCCTGTCACTGCTGCTGTCTCCCCACCTGCATGTGCTCTGCTGACCTGACCCACCTGATTGGAAATGTCCCTGTGTGACCAGCCCACGTTGACTCTTGTGGTCACTGCTGCCCTTGGGATCTCAGCCATGTCACCGTCTCTCCATCTGCTGACCCGGCATCCCTCAGGCCACTGGGATTCTTCATTACTTTGTCATGAGAGTGAGGGAGGTTCAGAAGCAATGCCCTGGGCATACTCCTTGCCCACTGTGTTGTGGCTGTTGTTATTCTGCTGTGCCTTCCCCATGCTGTGTAAGACCATTGGGGGCAGCCATCAGCTCTGAGAGCTCAACGTGAAGTGTGGGCACAGCCCTCCATGCTCGATGTGTCTCCCTCCACTACTCTACCAATGCCACTCTCCAGGCTTCAAGTCACTGGGAAGCAGCCAGCACCCTAGGTCTGACCCATCTTTCAGGCCCTCAACCCTTCCCACTCCTCACCAGACTGCAGGCGTTGGGCATTCTCTCCTCTCATAGAAGGAGGGGACGTCCCTGAGAACTCACCAGCCTTCACCTAGAACAAATTCAGTATTTAGTTCCCAGAGGCTGGCAATTCATATGTTATCAGTATTCTAAGGAATTTAGAAACATCTTTTTCCTGTCAATAAAGTACACTTTGAACACTTATCTTATTAGGAACAAGAAATCCTATTTTGGAATCTGAATAGAGTGATTAACCCCCTTTTCCCATTTTCCTGCAATAATAGTACTTGTCTGTCTTGTCACTCTAGAGATAGAAGCCTGTAGCTAGCTGAATTGGGAGGAATTATGCATGTGAAATGTGAACAAGAAAAACAAGAGTTATTATTTCTATTGAAGACTTCCCTGGGGTAGGAAAGGAAGCACTATCTGGGAAGTAAGAGTCCCTGGGTTTTTTGGTTTAGATCTTGAGGGTGAAGACAACCTCCAGTTTCTGATTTAGTTGAGCAGGTAAATACCTTAAGTCAGGATAGGCAGTACAAAAAGTGGAGGGTTAGGAGAAATAATGGCTCCACATGGAGGATGTCAGAGGTGACCTGCTTATTGGACACCTGAATACAGGTGTGCATGTAGCATCAGGAATCATGAGCTACAGAAAGGAAAGACTGGAGATAAAGATTTACGACCCACCCATTCAGATGGTAATTGATCAGGGGATGAGGGACTTCCCAAAGGGATGGCTACAGATTCCACAACAGTCAGTGTCCAGGCCTTAGGAATTGTTTGGAGTTTATACAAACACCTTCCCAACTGCTTTGTTCTAGCATTATGCATTAAGAAAGTGGATCAGTAGTGTGGAAATATACCAGACATTACATTCACCTTCCTTGTACCCCAAACACATGTAGATTTCAACTTGTCCCCATCTTCTAAATCACACAAATCCCTGAGATAAAATCCTCCACAATATAACCTGACTTTACTTTTTGTCATCCTGTCTCCCAGTTCTTCCCCATATAGAGTCTATGCTCCGTTCAGATGATAGGGCTTCTCCCCAGTCACTGGGAAAATGCCATATTTTAGGGATGTAGGCCTTTGTTTTTGCTATTTCCTCCTTCTGGGATATGTCCCTTCCCCAGCTCATCTCCAAAACTCCTGTTCACTGAAAGAATCTCTGCTCAGAAGCCACTTCTCTGACCAGTTACAGACACCAACATCATGAAGAACACGTGTACAAAGCGTTGTGCCAGGCACTGAGATGGATGCTGACAACTATAGACACAGTTCTCAGCTTCTAAAAGAGAAAATCCAGCAATCTGTGTAACCCACCAACTCCACTGTGGGGTAATTAGTATTTCTTAGACTAGCCCACCTACTGGCTACATGTTGTTAAACTTCAGATTCCAAAGCAAAACGTGAAATCTCCAGTGTGGAACTCAGAAACACGCATTTTTAAACAGGTCCCCGAGTGACCTTGATGCCATGGGTAGAATATTTATCTTCCATCCTGACAACAGGATGGTGGTTAAGATAAAGTTAAGACACATGTGTGACAAGGCTTTGAAAGTGGCAGGGCATCATTTCAAAGGACTGTGTTAGGTATTATTTAACCAAAGTGCATTTTTCATTACATTTCTCAAAAAATCCTACACCTTTTGTCTTTGACCTGAAGCTCATCTCTACCCCACCCTAGAAGTGACATGATTTTCAGGGGGTTCTTACTGTCTGTGGGATGGAGAGGCACATGCAAGTGTCAGGTATTACTCATATCTTGACTGTAAACTCCACCCAGCATCTGAAAGCCTGGTTTTACTCCAGTTCCTTACATCACCACCAACTGTGATTGGGAGCCATAAAAAATAGAAAGCATCTGGAGGTCAAAATCTGTATTGGCCCTAGACAAGATGGTAAAGTTAGCAAATTTATCTGTAGTGTCTTCGACCTCACCTTTCTTTGCATGCCCCTATTCCTCATCTCTATATTGGGAGCCTCCTCCAGCCAAGACACCTAGTCTTGGAAATAGCTGATGACTGATTCTTACTATGATGTTAGTGACTTAGTAGTTAACCTCAGGTTTTTTAAAAGGTGATGGACATTGACACAGTGCTTAAGCTAAAGAATGAATGATCGGTAGTGAAAATGTACTCAACGGTGACAAGCGAGTAAGGGATATTTTTACTTGGAGTAATATTCTATGATGCACTCACATGACCGCCCGCTGTTGCAGGTTTCCCCAGGACCAAATGTGGAGGGTAGGAGTACCAGGAAGACATCACCTGATGGGCAAATTGCCAGAACTGATTAAAATCCAGAAAAAAAAAACAAGACCATAACACAGTTGTCACGAGTATATCCCCGGCTGCAGCTAATCTAGGCTTGGGAAATGTTCTGGTCTGGCCTAACTCCAAGGCCACAGAGCACTGCAGTTAATCCTCCAGGACTCGGATGGGGTCCAGAATCCTCTCTGGTATGGGCTGATCGCCTATTTCTAGGCACAGCCGGCCTCCACCCATATCCTGAGGGAACTCAATACAAGAAAAGGCATGTGGAAAAAAGAGATTGTTTAGTAAAATAGAATTTTTAGCTGATATTCAGGGGAACATGGGGTCCACCCCAATTCCTGCTGCTATTAAACTGAGTCCCTGTAAGTGGATGGATTCCCCCAGTAATAGGATCAGAAAAGAATAAATGCCTTAGATTTAAGATGCATGCCAGTTCTGAGAATGAACTGTCCTATGTACTAAAATAAACAACAGAACTTTACACATCCTCCATCATGATGGAGTATAGCTTGTTATATGGTCAGAAGGTCAATGTCTATGGAGCATTTCATGTCTTTGCTACTCCAGGTATAGGCCCAGCACCATCAGCCATGGATCTGGTGCAGAATCCCAGGCTCCACCAAACTGCAATTGGTTCAATTGCACACTGGAGTTTGAGAAGGGGCCCTTGACGTGTGCAGCACTCATGTAAGCCTCATGGCATCATAGAGCATTGATTGGTTCTTAGAACCCTACATTCCTTAACAAGTTTCAAGTCCACTGCAAGTCAGTTTCTACCTCCCTGTCCAACTGGGCTCCTAGGGGTTCCTTCCCTCCTTTCTCCAGTGCAGCCTCTAATGCCTAAGCCACTAACAAGTGCAGAGGGGTCCACCAATATTCACTGAATAGATAGTTTCCAAAAGTAGGGAAGAAAAGCTGATCCATGAAGAATTGGCAAGGTGACAATGGGATTCTGCTGGCTCCCCTCACAGACAGGAGAGCACAACTTTTATCTTTGACTCTTATTTCTTTGATCCAAACATCCAAAGAGATTATCTGTGCCCACAGTGTGTACCCTTTGGAGAAAGGAAATCCAAGTTGGTGTCCACAGTGCAACTCCAGTCTGCACAGATCTGCCTGGAATGCAGGCCTCACTCACTTCCAAGGAGGATTTTTTGGACTGTGCACCGGGGTGTGACTCCTGCAGGGGACTGGACTGTGTGCTGCTGCCTTTGAGCCCTGGCGGGGCCCCACAGTGTGCATCAGATGGCCTCCAATGTGTGGGGAGCAGGCTGCTCCCTGCAGCAGGGACAAAGACTAAGACAGGAGCAGATGAGCAAAGGTAGATATTCAGGGATTTTTAAAATCATATTTTATGAGAGCAAAACATTAAAGTTTATCCTAAATTGATGAACTGGGATTGTCAATAAAGGGGAGAATATTCCTTTTTTCTTCCACTTTGCAAGTGCCTACAGTGCCAGGGGCCATGGACACATAAGGGAGTAGGGACTGGCTATCAGAGTCTCTTACTGTTAGGATCATCAAACCATAGCGTTAGCTCACTTTTTAAAGTCCTTCTACCCTCATCTCCACTTACTTCATGAGTTTCTGAGGTAGAAAAGGCAGGTGGTGTTCATCCCAGGTTGAGCAAGGAACACCAAGGTCAGAACCTGATTTCCTGCTTGCTGTGGTTTCCATGAGACGCTCATGCTGTGGCATGAAAACCATGATGAGGTCAGGCAGATAGCTCTGCAACCTTGAGCTCTGAGCAAAATTGGCTATGACAGAAGCTAACACAGTCCAGCAGCAAAGGAAAGCAAAGGTTACTCAGCGCCTGGACAGGGATGTGCGTCCCCTGTGTTCAGGAGACATTCAGCTAAGTTCCTGCCCCAGTAACAACTTCCCTCATGTAAACTAACACAAAGAAATCAAGCCCAACTTTTTGCATATTTGAATTGTTTTGTATTATTTTAGCTGGTCTTTGAGTGCTCATGAGTCAGAAGCAATTTCAGGAAATGCTGCCCATATCAGCAGCTGGGATCCAGGTTCCTGTTCTCCAAGAGCCCTTAGATGCATGGACATGTGTTTCTGGTTGTGCACGCATGCGCGCACACACACACACCCACACACACACCTCCCTTCATTCACATTCATAAACTGGCAAATTCACACTCACATAATTCACACACATACATTCCCACATGTGCTCATACATTCCCACATGTGCACATACATTCCTACATGTGCTCCTACCACACCTAATTGCACTCCCATTCAGATACACACATACATTCACATGCATGCTTTTATCACTCTCTCACACACCACACACATAACACACACACACACACACAATATCTCTGGCTAAGTCTTCCCAATGCACACAAAAGGCTCTTGTTGCATGAGATTTAACACTGGATAATGTCCACTGATTATTTAGATGTTTCCAAATATCTGCATGTTTTGCTTTACGGACATCAGAATGTTGGCGAAGACAAGCTTTTCTCCAAAGCTCCCTCTCCCTGGGGATGTGTGAATCAGTTGTCCCTACTCATCCCTTCCCAACAGGCAAGCAGTGGGGAAAAATAAGGGCAATTAATTCTCTGTGTTGCAAAAGACATGCTGGAAAGTTGATTCAGAGGAACTGGGTACCAAAGGGACTTAGCACAGCGACAATTTCAGCCCCCTGCCTCAGAAGAGAAGCTGACTATCCAGATAAAAGCAAACAGTCCTCTCTACCCCATCCTGATTTTTTAAAAAAACACTTATTTGTTTATACATAGAAGAATTGGGGTGTAGGCCAGAGGTGCGGTGGTGGGGGAGAAGTGGGTGAGAGGATTCACCAGAGACAGAGTAGGGAGCAGAACAGGCGGATCTACCAAAATACACTGCTACAGGGAGTAGCGGGCAAGACAGCAGAGGTCTGCTGCATCATATGTGGGTTAATTCCCTGGCTGGGGATTGAACTCAGGCCGTAGCCAGCAGTGCTAGCATGATAGCACTGAGGCTTAATCCCTATGCCACCAGGGAGGCCCACCCACCCTGCTTATTAGTCCTCTTTCTTATAACTTCTCAACAGTGTTCCAGAAGCCCTTCATAATATCTAACTATTCCGAAATGGTACACTGCCGTCATACCAAACTTTCTCAGGAACTTTTAATCCCGGCAGAGTCCAGGGAAAATGCAACACACAAGGATGACGCAGTCTGTGGGAGCAAGATTCTCTTAGTATAGAGCGAAAGAATGCACTGCAGACTTGGCTTTTATACAAAGCCAATATTTATTCTTATCTATTTGTGTTTGTCCACTGATGGTTATTTACTTGTCTGTTTCCTTGTGGCATCTCCCTGCCTCAGTTTGGTCTCCCTCAGATTGTAAACACAGAAGAGGGCAATGATGAGCATAAGATTTCTGGAAATTTGGCCTCCCTGGTGGCGCAAAGGGTTAAGACGCAGCACTATGAAGCTATCAGCAGTCACTGCAGCATGAGTTCGATCCCCGGCCAGTGAGCAACCCACCTGGCACAGCAGACCTCTCCTATCTCGCCCGCGCTCCCCTCAGCAGTGTAATTCAGTAGATCTCCCTGTTCTGCTCCCCACTCTGTCTCTGGTGAATCATCTCACCACCACCCCCCACACACACCTCTGGCCTGTACCCCAGCTCTTGTATGCATAAAAAAATAAATCTTTAAACAAAAAAAAAGATTTCCAGAAATTAAGTCATAAGCTAGTGGTTTTTCATGATGGCGGCAGTGATGGGAGATTGCAACACTGAGCTCATATGGTTTATGTACATATAAATGTGGTTTTATTTTTAGAAGAGGGAGTTATTGAGCTCTTTTGTGCACTTTGTCTCTCAGTGCTGGATGACACACAAATAACAAGGGGGAGCGTCAGTGTGGGCAGCACAAGAGTTTTCTCTTATGATATTTTATACTGGATTTGGCACTAAAAAGGTTCACTGGCTGAGTAGGGGGATGAAACCCAATTCTGTTAAGAGGTATTCATCTTCCAGGCAGCTGCAGAGCACTAGAAGCAGGTGAAGAGTTTTCTGATACCTAATGAGAACAGGTATCCCCACCACAGTGGAGAAGCTATGGCAGTGAACTGGTGAAAGATGGCTCCATTTGACCCTAATTCACCATTTACTGTCTAGCAGATAGAGGGCTTTCAAAATAGTATGTGGAATGAAAGAGTGGATGCATCCACCCTTCCCTCCTATCATGCATTTCTTAGATGTGTGCATAAGTCTCCTCTGTGCATGGTGGCCATATCTTGCCAGTGACAAATTCTTAAATGAGTGCCATGTCCTCACTTCTGCCAGGATGTCCCTCTAATGTGGTCTTTGGGAGCATGTGATAGAAATGCCTTCAGAAAAGAAAGAATTGCCTCGTTCATATTCCCTAACACCATTTCTCTAAATAGAACTTTCTATTATGGAGAACTGCACAGCTCTTTCTCTTTCACTCTACAGGAGAAACTGGGTTTTCATATAGACACTGTAGACTCTCACTGTGCTCTTATTTATCTCCAGCTCCATGATTCAGCACATGGAGCACACTCAATAAATAAGAATGAATGATGAAAATATTTTGGAGGAAATCAAGTAGGATAGGAAAGGATTAGACCTATGCTTAATCAACCTAATGATATCTATTACAAAACCTTAGGAGTTCTGAGGGGTTCCTTTCCCAGAAGTAGGCAGGACAGAACAATTGCCACAACCAGTGGACTCAACAGTTATGTGGAAGATGAGTCTGGGTTATTCAATGGAGACTGTGGTACAGAGGTTAAGAGAATGGGCTTTAGAGACAAAACTATGTAAGTTTTCATCCATCTGTACTCTCAATAATCCTCTGATGATTACAGAGGCTGTGGATCTCAGTATCTCTCAATTTTCTAATCAGCAAAATAGGGCAATAATCACAGAAGAGTAAGTGGTTTCATAAAAGGCTTAGACTTATCTGACACACACTAAGTTTGCAAGAAGTTTTAGCTGGTGTTATTTTCATTGGAAATGAAGGAAGTGGGCATTAGCTACCTTGGAAAGGAACTAAGATCAAAAAGAGTATGTTCAGTTAAGCCTACTGACAACAGTCCTTTGTCAGGCTCTCATCAATTCTCTACCAGGACTTTCTTCCTCTAGCCTTGCTCTCTCCACACACTCTATGGAGCTTCTGGGGCCATGTTTCTAAATGCAGAGCTGACCATTTCTGATTTCCTAAGGCCTCTCATGCCTCTCTCTCTGCAAGAAAATATGTCTCCCACTTGTGGCTTAGCCTGGCATGTTCCCTCTCAGGGCTCCACTTTCCCTCCTAACAGTTTTTACCTCTCCCTCATAACAGCTTCCAGAAACACACACACACACACACACACACACACACACACACAGTGCTGTCTCATGTCTCATGCCTGCATTTCCCCAGCTATCCAGAATGTTCCCTCTCCCTCCATCCCACCCTTATCCTGCCAGTGGGTGCAGAAAGATCCTATCATGCCCTCATGCCCCACCGGGGTCTCTCCTCATTGATGAAGCGGTATTAAATGCTGTTATGGCCTGGCTGAATTGTGCTCTCCAAAATTCCTATTTTGAATTGCTAACACCCAGGATCTCCAAATGTCACTATATTTGGAGAGAGCGCCTTTAAAAAATGTGATGAAGTTAAGTGTGACCATTAAGGCAGGCCCTGATCCAATCTGACTGCTGTCCTTATAAGAAGGGGCAATTTGGCCAGAGACACTGTAGATGTAGTCCCATAGAGAAAAGAATTTGTGAGTCCTCAATGAGAAGACAGCTCTCGCTGAGCCAACAAGGGAGAACCCAGGAGAACCCAAACCTACTCACATCTTGATCTTAGACATCCACCCTCATGAATTGTGAAAAAGTTTTTTCTGTTCTTTAAGCCACCTAGTCTGTGACATTTTAGTATGGCACCTTGAGATGACTGAGACAGATGCCCACAGAATAGCATCTGAGTAGAGGCACAGAACACATGTGCCAGCTATTACACTGGCAGCTCCTTCATTCTCTACCCTCAGCCCCATGTGGCTACTGTAAACCTGTGTCAGTAAATACCATAGTCTCAAGAAGATGTGGTACATATACACAATGGAATATTACTCAGCAATCAAAAAAGATAAACTCATGCAATTTGCAGCAACATGGATGGAGCTGGAAGGGATCATGCTCAGCAAAATAAGCCAGAAAGAAAAAGAAAAATACCGGATGGTCTCACTCATAGCAGGAATCTAGAAAACCTAAATAAGGGACCAGGAAAAAGAATAACTATAAGAAAGAAAAAATCAAAATCAACAAACAACTATGAACCAGAGACACACTATGGGAAAAGGAGAGATTGGGGTCAAAATAAGAGGGGTGAAATATATGGGGGGAATATAAATAAATAAATGTATGGGGAATATAAAAATAAAAAAAATTTTAAAAAAAAGTAAAAAAATAACTCAGCAATCAGCAAAAAGGAAAAATAAATAAATAAATATCACAGTCAACAACTTCTCATGTTTTCCACCGAAGCACCTGGGCAGGCAATGAGCACAAGCTCATCACGGGTGTCTGGGAATTCATTCTCTTCCAGAATTGTGTCATTTTTGAAATGGACGTAAATATTGCACGCTGCTCTACAGAATCTTAACATTGGTTGCATTTTAAATTACTGGTTAAAATTATTTAACTCTTGGCCCCTGACATTGAAGTACAGCTCGTTCCCTAAGGGTGTGTGTCCATAGGTTTTATTGCTCCTGTTGAAGAACATGGTTTGAGTGCGTGGACAGGCGGCCCCAGGGGGCGGGAGGGATGAAGGGAGGGACATGCCAGGAACTGTTTATGGAGAACACAGAGTAGGGGGTGGAGTCTAAGGACACCCAGATACCACAGCTGATAGCACATGTCAACACTGAGAAGTTAGGAAACCGCCTCTGGTTGGCAGACACTGTGCTTGGGAATGATTGCCAGACATGGTTTTTTTTTTTTACAGAAGAGAAGGGGGAGGTACTGTGGTACCCACAGCTCTGAGGTACAATCTGCAGGTTATGACCAGGCAAAACTAGTCATTGATTGCTCAGAGTATGTGGGTGACACTGATAACCTGTAAAAGATACTTAAAAGATCATTTTGGAATTGAAAGCTTATGTGAAAGGCTTAGCACACACTAACAACTATTAAATGAGTGGAAATCAGTATTTTATGATCATAATCAATACTACCTTATGAATACTGTGAAGGGAATTTCCCTAGAAGCCACTGTTTATGTGTAAAGAACAATACCATCTTTGGGGAAAAAAAGAATTCAGTAAACTGAACCCAAAATAACATGAAAGCCCCAGTGCCATCCTGAGGAGAAATGATTTGGGAAAGAGTGAAAAGGATTTAAAACCACAGAATTACCATTGTGAAATGTCTTGAAATTTCCTAGCACCTAGTTTCATAGATGGAAAAAAAATAACATGCAGTAACCATTACGTTTATGGACACTTAGTGTTTATCAGGTGTTCTGCAAGCATTTTCTCCTTCAGTCACAAAGCACTGTGGGTAGGCATGACATCAGAGACCTGTTGAGACCTGTCGGAACCACTGCCATCATCAACAGCAAAAGTGCACCCAGATTTCACTTTAGAAATGGACCTGCCACTCAAACCCAAGTCAAGTGGTAGCAGACCCTGGCTAGGCTACTTCATAGCGATGAAATAAGCCACAGTGTCATCCCAGGAAAAGGATGATAAAAAGAGCATGTCCTCCAGGAGGTTTACTTTTTACATGACATCAGACTACAAGGTTGCCGCAAAATCTGAGAAAATGTGAAAAGCTGTTACTATCATCTGTGCAAATCCAGAGCCACTGCTTCGGTATCAAGTCCACAGTGAGTTCTCATCCAAGGAGGCAGTAGAGCAAACGCCTTCTTTACTGCAGTGACTGTCACCAAAAAGTGAGTTAGAATTCATCACCAGGTGGCTCCAGTTAACACCTATGCAATTGCCTTCTGTGTACCTACCTCTGGGGTCAGAAGAGTTGCCTAAGGTCTCACACCAAGTCCAGGGCAAGAGATTGTTATAAAAGCCAGGTGGCCGATGACACAATGATTTAAAAATCTTGCTCACACTCTCCTCGCCCACGACAGTGTTGAAGTTGGAATTATCAGGCAGGAGAACAGAAGATTTTAACAAGAAGGTGTGAACCTCATGGTGACATTTCCTGCTCTTGCTAAATTAGGAATTTCAGAGGCATACATCCAATCTCAGGTTTTCAGGAACTGAGAAGTCCCCCCAGAGATCCCTGGCACAGTTATACTGCTCCCTCCTCCTGCTTCCACCACTTACCTTGTTATTTCTGGGTGAGTTTCTGTGTTTGTTTCCCCAGGTGCCATGTAGATAGCACCCATATGTGATCTTAGAGGACAGCAGGGCAAACAAAGGAACTGAGGATGGGTGCAGGGAATAGAGTGGCCCATGCAGAAAGCAAGCCAAACAGAGACATATGGAGCTCATCAGGGAAGAAGCTCAACTCCCCAAGCCATGTAAACGTGTGTGAGAGCTGAGGGCACATCTGAAGCAACTGTTTTTCTACGCGCTTTGCAAATTATTTTGTGGTTTCTGCAGAGTTCCTTTTGGGTGATGACTTTGAAGCACCACCTAAGCCCATCCCAGTTTAGCTCTTGGAAAGAGATGTGTGGAAGAATTTCTGCACATGGGAAGAACATCACTTTATGCAAGTTTCAGCCAAGAAATGAATGCAGGGACATTCTCATACACAAATTTGCACATTTGGAGTGGGTCTCCACTGCCCGGTTCAGCTGGAAACTTCAGGGGGGAAACATGAGTTGAATAACTGACCTTATATAGACAAGAGAGTTAATGGAGTGAATGTTTCTCTTTTTAAACATTATGTAAACACCAATTTAGTCAAAGTGCTTTTACTGAGCTACTTCACATCACTCATTACTGTGTCATTCTTCAGCACTGCCCCGCAAGGAAGAGGAGGTAAGGAAGGAACAGAGAGTCAAGTGCACTTTCACCACACAGCCTGCAAGAAGTTACACTGTAATTACAAGCGTGTGTTGGGGGTGACTTAGGGGAGGGACTGGTGGGCACCGCTGTCTCCTTTATATATAAGAATCAATCAAAAGTAACAAGAGAGGGAACATAGGCCAGTGAATGCACCAACACCCAACATTTTTCCTTTGAAGCCTAAACTCCCTTGACCCCAGGAGTCATTGCTTTGCTGTCAACCCCCAGAGGTGTCACAGAAGGGTCAGCAGAGATGGCTCTGGGGGGAATTTTTCTTACTTGGTAAATTTATCAAGACTGGGAAACTGAAATAACCCTACAAGTGCACATGGTCTGAGGGTTCCCCTTTCACCTGGTCCTGTTTGAAAGTAAATCTATAGCAGACATTAAATAGGTTAGTGGGTGGGAGAGGGGAAAGATGGCTTAGCCTGTGTTTCATCCCTTGGAACAGGTTCTAAGGACTTCTTAGTTAATTCCAAGGCCAAATTTGAAACCATTTTGAAGTGTAACTTGAAGGGGATTGCATGTTCTATAGGGTTTGGGAGCTAGTTTAGAAGTCCATGCTGGGCTACAGGTGACTAGGACACAACTATTTGGCCAGGAGAAATGAAACAGAGAGAAAAAGTAAGTGGTTCCAGGAACAGTAAGTGGTCAGCAGGAATACTGTCCACAAGGAAATGCAGGAAGAGCTGAATAGGAAATCTCTTGAGTCCAAGCTGAAGGAGCTGTATGGAAGGTTTGGTGACTAAGCATTTGCAAACCTCAGATCATACATTTCTGGGCATAGAAAACCCAAGAAATAAGAAGTCAACAATGACCCAGACTACAGACTACACACTTACACTGTGTCCAGACCAGGGGTAAAGCTAAGCCCTGGAGATTCCATTCAGTAACTCCAGAATCAAATGCCTAGTTTATGGTCATATCCCATATAACTTGACATCAGCAACAGACCATGTAGGACGGGGGTCTCTCTATAGATCCCAGGCCTGCAGCAGGTGGTACCCTCTAGGTTGGTGTAAGCACACTGTAGGACATGGTCAACTACACACTCGTCTAATAACATATGTGTCAGACCGTGTCCCATCATTCCAGAGACTCATGACTGCATGTGGGGGACAGTGGGAGAGAAGACGTCTGACACTTGGCTCACTAGCCAGACTTCTTAATTGGGCATCATTCCAGAATAACAGATCATGATGGGGAACTGCTGAACAGGACTACCCTCTAGTCTCAGAGCATGATAAATTATTTGTGTATCCCTAAAATGTTTACCATCAATATTGGCAATTTATAGCATACATACACACACACACACACTCATATTTCTTAATCTCACATCAGATTTCTAGAATTTGGGAAAGGGCTTCAGACTCAGCCTTGAACCACACGAAGAGCAGATACTGCAATTTAGAGGTGTCAAGTAACATCTTTCAGTAAAGCAGTTCCCCCCGCCCCCCAAAGGGACTGAATGGTCTATAGTTTGGAGATCCACCCTGGGCAACAGATAAACAGAACATAACAAAATTTGGCCAGGAGGAAAATCATAGAACAATTAAGTTGAAAGTGTCTTGCAAATATAATTTGCAAAATTAGCAGTCTACCATCAAATAAATTCAGTCAACACAGGGTTAAACTGAATGACGTTTTCTTAAGTATACAGTCTGAACTGTTAGTATATCTCGTCCCTCTCTAAGCAGAGGATGTAGTATTTTTCAATCTTATCTGAACAGGGAACCCTTAAAAAGATTTCCAAGGACAAATACTCCAAGGAACAAATCTGGGAGGAAAGTGTATTAGGGACCCATATCCTGGGATATGGTGTCCTACAGATGTCATGTATCCATAAGGAGAATAGCTTTCATAGTGACCCCATAGAGCCAGGCCTCTGGCAACCCTGGGCCAAGAGTTGAGTTTTTCCTTATTATGAAAATGTCCATGACTAATATTCGTTATGTTTTCTCCAAATCCTTTTTCTTGTGGTCACAAGACTTACTTTCTATCCAGATCTCTTGTTTGGGTGTGATGACGAAGCAGAGTCTGGTCTCTAGGGTTCTGTCCCCAGTTTCATGTCGGCATGTGACTTTTGTCATATTTAGCCAAGCAGCCCACTGGGGACAGTTCATCCTTTTCCTTTGAGGGGAGGGATGGGCTCTGGGATGCAGATTTAGTCCGGTGAAGGGCCACTGTGTACAGAGGAAAATGCAGTCCTAAGTCCCAGGATGTTGCAGCCCTAATTCTAGACAAGCCCAGGCTCTAAAGGGAACTGGGGAAGAGACCACTGGTGACTCAGCACCTCCAGTCACCACCCCAGGAAAAACAACTCCAAGGGCTTATTCCAGACAGTGGGTCGGCATCGTCTGTGCAAGAGACAGCACGTGAGGCTTAGTCAGCCTCTGTCCCAAGTCTCCTGCTGAAAGGACAGCGGCCATGGGAGGGAGGTGCGGCCTGCATGAGGCGCAGGCTCCTCCCCTTTGGCAGCTTCGGCACTTCCATCTTCAGCAAGAACTTTGCCAATAGAAGAAATGCAGAATCAGGTCCCAAAGAGTCAGATGAATTGGCTCCTGGTTTCTATCATGTTCTTGGAGACGTGAAGGTTGGAAACCACGTCCCATCTGTTTTTAAGTTTTCTTGTTTAAAACGATACCTTTTCCAAACATGAAGTGAGAAGAAAAGAGTGCAGCATGAATATTCTGTAAGCCAGATATCTGAGCATGGCCTGAGCTTGAGCAAGACATCTACCTGGAGGCCGGAAAGGACGATGCACAGGTAAGGGAGGCTGTCCTCCCGGGGCGGCAGCAGCTGCATAAACAGCCCGCTCTCCTCCATGCAGTGCACAGACCCTGGGGAAAGTAAATGGATGAGGTCATGCTGGCAGGCCTGTGTCACCCTCAAGTAATTAGGACCCTTGCCCAGCCACCTCCCAGACCCAGCCTCGCAGACCCACAGGTGTGTTGTCCTTCTCCAGCTGGCATAACAAGGCCATGCCAGCTCCAAGGCCGAAACAGCCCAGGGCCATCCAACACTAATATGACCAGGCCATAGAAGCTAAGCCAGGAAGAGGAGGCAAGACTCTCCTCTGCAAAATGAAAATAAATTGCAAAATGGCATTGTATGTGTGGTTGCCCTGGAGAAGAAGGATCTGGAGAGGAGTAAAAATAGAAAGCTGTCAGAAGTCTTCAGGGAAGCTAGTTTCCGCAAAGCCAGGTGGTCCCAGGGCATAGGACCAGTGTTAATTGCCACAGTGCTGAGATAAACACAGAGAACACCAGCTGCAGAACTTGCCCAGTGCCCAGCCGCTCCTGTGAACTCGCGGGATGCCAGGGATTTACATCCTCCAGCATTTTTGACACGGCTTTTCCACTTACATTGTCTTGTTCGTGAGATAGGTGGCGCTTATTAACCCCACTCACTTTTATTTGTTTAAACTCTTTATCAAATATTAGTTTACTCTTTGCATGATGTGAAGACATAGGTGCTCAACATATGCTTGAATGAAATGAGTATTATGCCCACCCTAATTCTGAATTTGAAATTATTCAAAAGTCAGAAAGTTCCCCAATGATGAGCTTATAAAGAGATGTCTGATTAGCCATAGTGAATGGGGCAAAGGTCTTTCAGTGATAAAGTAGTTATAAAATTTGAACCAAAAAAAAAAAAAAAACAAAACACTGACAAAGCTGTCCTATTTCTTCTGGTACCTCAGGCTCAGTCTATCTGTCTAAGGTTAAACAGAGATAGGTCCTACCAAGGGGTCGCTGTCACCTCATAAGTTAAATCCTAGTCAATTCCTCAGATTGCGGGCATCTACCCATCTCTCAATATGTGGACAGAATGGATTCAGATGGAGGATTAGGGAAAGGAAAAATCCATTCAGTTCCTTCAGCCACACAATCCTTCCCTGCTGCACACACCAGGTGCCAGGTAATGGGCACACTGCAGTCCACGCCTGTTATTCATGGACCTGATTCTGAGTGCAGGACTCACATCTAACTCAGCCTCACCTCTGACTTTGACTATCAACCTTGTTATTTCTTCACCTGCTGCTCCATGTATTTCACACTTGGAGCCATTCCCACCACCCACTGGACAATGGCCTTGCCTCATTCATGTCAACAACCCTGGTTTTTCACACCTTCTTTGATTAATGTTCTTCACAGTTCAATTGTTTTCTAAAGCCCACCTACTTTAGTGCTTTCTCTGAAAAAAGTAACCTTTCTTCTCCCCAGAGTGGTGCAGACAAAACCAAGGACATTTAGGTGGGCATGGACAGGACATCATGCTTACAGACAGCACCCCCACTTTAGTCAGAGGGAGCAGCAGCACTAGTGTCAACCCCACTTACCAACTGGGCTTGGTTTAAGTGAGCAAGCTGAGTGGAAACAGCTTCCTCCAGTCACCTCCTTGTTCTTTCCTTTCACCCCATACTATCTGGCCTCTCCTCCAAACAACCATAAGTCTCCCCTTGCATTCTGGCTCAGTCCTAGAACAACCTGAGTGATATTTGTGGGTCAATTGTGTCAAAGGAAGTGGATCAGGGAATGCAGAGAAAGATATCCAAAAGTGAGAAAGGAGAAGAAATGAATAGACTCCAGTGGAGATAAACCATAGAAATGCAAAGTAGTCACGCCTTGGGTAGCACTAAGGACAGCAGGCAGGAAGAGTAGAAAGAATAGAAAGCAACTAAAGGAAGGAAGAGATAGCAATTAGGGATTTGATAGAGCCCAGTTCTACTGCCTTCCCCTAGGTATCTGTTTCAGACTCCCATAGAGAAGTGGCTATTTAAAAAGAAATTAAAAAGAAAAACCAAGACCCAGATGACAGAAGAGAAGCACCGCAGATAAGTGTTTGTTTTAGGCCATCCAGCACAGGAGAAAGGAGTCCCTGAGTCCCCCACATGGAATCTGGCACTGGTGCAGCTTCACTCATACCTTGTGCTCAGGAATTTCAAAGTCCACATGAAGACCCAACTGGAAAAATCCCCAGTATAGTCAGAGTATTGTTTCTTCCTGAACAATAGCCAGAGAACTTGTTGGGTACTAGATAGTATTTTACTTCTATAATAGGTACATGTATCTATTAAGGTGAAAGCTCAAAGTAGTGAAACAAGAACTGACCTGACCAATTTTAGGCCTGAATTGAGTGTCCTTGGGCAAGTCACCTTCCACAGACTTCCTGAGGTATCTCTTAGGGGCCAGCTACATTGTTAGATAGCAGGACACTCAAGGATAAGTAAAATACTCTATTCCTGTCTTTGAGAGCTTTCACCTCTGCTTTGGGCTTCCCATTTTATCTGCAAGAACTGTAGAGAAGACTTTTGAAAACTACTTCCAAATTCCATTTTTCTTGCCAAGGAAGAACAGCCTGGGGGAGAGGATTATGAAATAAGTTTTGCTACAGTCTCTATTTTCACTTATTAAACAAACAAACAAAAATCACATCCATGGCCCATGGTTTCAGTCACTTGATACATAGTCATCCTTACTGTTTTTTAAAAAAATACAATCATTTGGAAGTTATCATATACACGAGTTTGTAACTTTCATCCCATAAATCTTAAGAGGTTTTTATTTTATTCTATCATCCCATCCAATATTATCAGGATGCTTCCCAGTCCAAAAAATGTTTGGGAGTCAACTGTGCCCAATCAACATCGTCTGTTATTACTATTCAGACTCAGCCTTTCTAATCAAGTCAGAATATGGCAACTGTTTTCCAGAATAAAATGTGAACTTCTAATTCAGACAGTGCCTAGCTGCTAGAACTTCCTACCAAAGTCAGACACACAGATTGAGAGAGCTAAAAAGATACATAAAGATCTGAATAGAAGTAATAAAGCAAAAGGTATATGATTTAGTACATATCCTGGAAGGCAGGTAGATAATCCATCTCATAGTAACCCAAGGTAAACCAAAGTAGTGCATGTTGAGGAATAGAATTGACAAGAGAGGAACTTACAGGTGTTTTGTAAACCTGTATCAGAGGTCAGCAAAGACAAGAATTAGCTATTTCTTATCTTATTCTTCATGGCTGAACATGTAAAATGCAGAGCCTGAAAATAAGACAAAATTACTAAGATTTGCAAAGGGAGGTGGTTAGAGCAGTAGTTAAGAGTTTTGACTTTGCCTTCCAAGAGGCCTGGGTTTGATTCAGCTCTGTTGTGTATTTGACCTGTTAACAAGGTATAAACTTGTTAAGTCTATTTTCCTTAATTTTTATTGGATTGTTGTAAATATTAAATGAGATCATATATATATAAAGGACTTACCCCAGTGCCTCACAAGGAGATAGAAACTCAATGGTGATTAACTACAAGACCTTTCCTTGATAAAGCACTTTACAATTTATTATATGTATTTATATATATGCATATACATGAAATGCATTTATACACATTTAAAATCTGAAAAACACTGACACAGAACCAACGAAGTCTCAGATGTGTTCTTAACAATAAGAATTTCTTATTTCTAACAATGGCTTTTCTGAACATTGAATACAACTTTTAATATACATGTTTGAACCTGTGTACTTTCCTTTTAGCACTTCTTTAGCTGCAACCTATAAATTTTATAACTTACTTTCAGCTCAAAATATTTTCTAATTCCTTGTGGTTTACTCTTCAACCTATTTTTATTTATTTTTATTTTGTATATTTTTATATCATTTTTCATTTTTGTACAATGTATACATTATACTCTTCGCTCTATTAAGGTTTTGCTTAATTTCCAGCTATTTGGGGATTTCTCAAAATTCTCTTGTTTTCTAATTCTATTTTATTGTGTCAGGTAAACATGATAACTACTCCAGTATAGAAGCTGACACTAATTTATCGTAACTGGAGAACACACCTTGAATAACTTGACTCATTTTACAAACGTGGAGACTTATTTTAAGGCCTCTTTTAGAAAATATCCCACATGCACTTGAAAGAATGTATTTCACTGTGTTGGGTAAAGAATTTAATAAATGTCAGTTAGGTCATATTGCTTAATAGTATTTTTTAAAACTTCTATATCTTCATTAATTTTTGTCCAGTTATTCTATGAATATCTACTCATTTACTATATTTTTTATTTCAGTTATTGGAATGTTTTAATTAATAAAAAGTATACTTCAAAACAAGAAATACTACCTAGGATTAAGGTAAATGTTTCATAATGTTAGAGGGGAAGTATGAGGGTATTAAAATCCTAATGTACAAATATCTAAAATGCCTAACAACTTCAAAATAAATGAAACAAACCTAATGGAATCAAACAGACAAATTCATAGCAATAATTATTGCTATGAAACACTTTTCTCAATAATTAATATACAAGTAGACAGAAAATAACTAACAGGAAAATAAATAAGAAGACTTGAATAAAACTACTGACCAACTTGACCTAGTTGATAAGTTATAGACTATTCCATCCAGCAACAGCAGAATATAAATCTTTCAAATGCACATGCAACATTCATGAAGAAAGACCGTATTTTGGATCATAAATCTCAGTAAATTTAAGGGAATTTAAATCAATCAAAGTATAACCTCAGATTATAATGGCATTAAAACAGAAATCAATACCAGAGAGATTTATGGAAAAGTCTGTAACACAGAAAATAAATGACACATGGATTCAAACTTAATCACAGGAAAATTAGAAAATAGCTTGAACCACAGCAAAAATGAAAACATAATTTATCAAAATGTGTGGGATATAGTGAAAGCAGTACTCAGATTTAAATGTATAACTTTCAATGCTCGTATTTGGAAAGAAAGGTCTCAAATCAGTTATCTAATTTTCACTTTTAGAAAGTACAAAAGAAAATTAAACATAAAACCTATATAAAAATTATATTTCATAAGTCTAATGCAGAATTATATTATTCTTTGTATGTTTTGGACTGACAGTTTATCTTAAATTGTCTTCTATTGCTTTCCTTTCCTTTAAAGCTATGCTTTATATATATATATATACACATACACATATATACATACACACATATAAATATATTATATATATATATATCTCAACATTGTTGAGGAAAGCATATAACTATATACAAGAGCACACATAAAGAATTTCTGACTTTTATGGTACAAATCATGGCAATGAAAGTCTTTACCATCTGCCAGCCCTTGCACATATGTTGTTTCATTTAATACCAACGTTACAGTGAATCCTTAAGGGATTTTGATGACTTAATTTATGATCATCAGCAGTTGCCATTTAAACATTCACCTTCTGCAAAATTGTTGAATTTGGTTTATTTTCTTTGTAATATGTAAATATTTGCTTTCATCACACAAGAAGCTGTCATGAAAAAGCCCCTCATAACTCTCAGGTTGATGAGATCAACTTGCTCTAATGAATTATGAAATCAAGCAGACTTCATTTGGAAAAGAGCAAACACATTTACAGAAGTGGTAAGACAGAGCAGGGATGAAATTTATGTCAATCAGTTACTTCTCACAAAACTCAAACTCAGTCACCACATGATAGCATGGCAAGTGAAAGGAGGGACAAGAAGTGTGAAGAGCAAAGGCCAGAAATTACCGTCCCCCTGTGACCAGGTATCAGTCTATCTCCCATCAATCCTGAGGTAAGGCATCTCCTCACTTTGTGTGTTAATTTATGTTCCTCCATGGCAAACTTCCTTACTATGGGAATCCAGTTTTCCTTTCTTTGGTTCTATTTGAGGCACTGCTGCTGGATTTCAATAATCACCTCCTAGAGAACAGGTAAGGTATTTGCCCAACATCAATAATGTCATGGATTATTACGGAGGAAGTATTTGTTTGCTGATGTACTGTTCAGGAGATGTCACCACAGTAACATTTCCCTGAATGAAAGTTAGGTTTCAGAATTATTTTTTCAAAGGCCCATTTTGAATTATGGGAATGTAATTCCATCTTGAAGGCCATTTGTGGGTCATGCTTCACTTCTTGTGGTTTATGACTTCAACCCAGACCCTCTATGGAATTATAACCCAACAGTCCCAGAGACTGCTATTTATCATCTGTTTATTTTACAGCTGAGCATCTAGTATATTTTGGTTTTATACTCATGAAGAACACAAGAAGGCGGGGGGAGGTAGAAGCAGTCGTGTCTACCCAGCTCTAAAAACTCGAGGTAAAAATGAAAGTCAGACAATAGTCCAGACATGTTATCTCCATGTTAACAAACACCTGGAAATAGCTTGCATTTGTTACTGTAGACATAAAATGTCCAAATGATTTTTTGCTTTTTTCCCTCAGCTGAGCATGGCTGCAACAGAGCTCCAAGGGTTGAACTGTAGGGCAGCCATGGTTCTTTCTCCCTGCCCTTGTCCACTCTTTGCCAATAATAAGCTCTCTGGCAGGAGGCTGAAAACAGCTGGGTCAGAGATCAGACAGGGTCATTGCACACTCAGGCCTTGGGCTTCGCCCGCTGGTCCCTGCAGTGTGCAGGGCGGGACACTCCTTGATCTCTCCATGCCGTCACCAGGCTCTGCAGCACAGTTGGCACTGGGCCTTTACAAACATTCTAATTTGATGCATAATTAATACAACAGCGATTCAAGGCATGGAGGCTTCTGGGACTAATTAGTGACCTGAATCTCCATGGTAGCCTGCATTCCTTTCTTATCAGTGCTGGGAAGAGCTGTACTCTTAGAAATAATCAGTCTCCCACTTATTACTGTGACACAGCCAAAAGGCAAAGATCATCTTTCCATTCAATGTGCAAAAATTCCATCAGTGTGTAATCACTCCCTACAGAGACTGAACTTCCCCTGGAAGAGTATCACTGAATTAGTCCCTTATGAACTTTTAGGTCTCCATATGGGTCCTGGGAGATCTTATTGCAAGTGAAGAAATAAAGGCAGCGAGGGCTCACTGACCATCTACAGAATGGTCAGCATTGTTCTGGGTGTTGGAGCTGGTTTGAAGCGAAATAAAAGCCTCAGTCCTCTTTCCAAAGACCTTGCAATACTATATGACACACATAGTGGTAAGAATAATGACTAGTGTACTCCTGTTCGTGATACGGTCCCCCTCTGTTGAAGGATGCATGACTCCAAGTGTCCCTATCCTACCAGAGGATCTGGTCAAAGTCAGAGTGAGTTCATCCCAGGAAGATGGTGGCATTATAGTGGCACTGATGCTATCCATCTTGCCTCCAGCTTCCTGTTGCTCTTCATCCTCATCAAAAACCACTTTATTTCTAGCTCACTTGCTCAGGCCCAGCATGACCTAGAGTGGAGTCACAAACTATAGATGTGGCTATGGGACAAATCCAGCCTGACCATTCATTTAATTAATGTGTGTGTGGTCCAAGACCACTTTCACACTACAATGACAGTGCTGAATAGTTGTAACAAAGATCACATGACCCACAAATTCTAAAAGATTTACTGGGGACTCCCTGGTGGTGCAAGGGGTTAAGACGCAACCTATGAAGCTATCGGCAGCTTCTTCATCACAAGTTTGATCCTGGCCAGGGAGGTGAACCACATGGTGCAGAGACCTCTCTTGGCTCACCCACTGCTCCCCTCAGCAGTGTATTTCATTCAATCTGCCTGTTCTACTCCCCACTCTGTCTCTGGTGAATCCTCTCACCCCCGACATCTCTGGCCTGTACCCCAGTTCTTGTATGCATAAATAAATAAATCTTTAAAAAAATAAATATAAAATTTACTATTCAGCCTTTTACCAAAAAATGTTATGACCCCTGTTCTGGAACATCAAAAATCTCCCAGCAGGTAGGAGATCCGACCAATTCCCAATGTTTTCAAATTCTTTGGAGGAAAGGGCTTTAAGACCAACTTACAAGTAATCCCTTTAAGAAGGCAAATGAATTTTGTGATCACCCAGTGAGTAAGTACCTATTTCTTATCTTCTTACACAGGTGTCTTCATTCTTTCCAAATTTTAATTAATAAACACTAACGTGGTATTTTTACCATCACTATCCTGTACACTCACTTAAATTGAGCGCATTTTATGCTTATAATCACCCCATCAAGGTAGATTTTACTATTAGCCCCATTTCACAGATAAGGAAACAAAGGCACAGAGAGGTTAAGTAAGTTGCCAAGTGCTACATAGCTAGTAAGTAACAGAGCCAGGATTTGAACCCAGGCAGCCTGGATATTTAGTTTGTTATCTTAACTATGTCAATACAAACTCTTCTACACAGCATATCTGGGACACACAGAGGCACACCCTGACTAGCTATCACAACTGGGAAATTTTCTTAGAGCTTTTAATTTAAAATCCATGTGAATACTGCATCAAGTTCCACAGTTATGATTATTTAACCGAAAACAAACATTCTACACTTGATCTTAGCCAAAAGGCCAAAAACAAACATTCTAAATTAATTTTATAAGGCAGTGTTCTATGTATCCTATATTTTGCAGTGACCACAGCACACAATCTGTGTTCTTTGGGAAATGAGCATTTCAAATTTTATTTTTTTTTTTTGTGGGACCCTCGCCGGCAGCCAGGGAACGAACTGGTGCTGCAGAGGCTGCAGGCAGCCTCGCAGCCCAGCACTCAAGCGCTGCGCCACCAGGGGAGGCCCAAGCATTTCCATTTTGAAAGGCATAGGCCTAAATTAGTTTTGCAATGAGAACCTTTACTACACCTGATTCTGCCATTATAATACTCATTAATTTGATCAAATCTAATGGTGTGAAATTATTTTTAATCAGTACTTCTTAAAAGAAAATTTGATGTAGAATACATAGTAGACAAAGTTAATTAGCCAAGGAAGTCTCTGAATTTCTTCACTGGGATATACAGGGTCCTTACATAACACTGTATTCATCCACTCTCTAGAGCAACTCAGAGCCAAGTCCGCTCCCTTTCCTACGTGCCAGTCCTTCAAATGTGTTAAGAGAGTGATCATATATTTTCTTATATTTCTTAGGAAAAATAAAGCTAGTTCCTATGATCAGTCCTCATTGGATGAGTCTTCCCTTATTTCCATACACCCCAATTAAAATAGGTGCCCAGAACTGGATATTTCAGGATTGGGACTGCCTATGGAGATTTTAGTGGGAAACATCTGTTTCTCAGATATGGATACTCTAGATGAAGGATGAAGGGACCTGTAAAAGTAACTCATTGCATTTGTTCCTTTAGAATCTTACCTCTCTCCCCCTGAATTCAAGGGGACTTAGAACTCACTTGCAATTAAAAGAATGTTGAGGAAGTGATATTGCATGACTTCATAAGCTAAATCACTAATGGTAATGCAACTTGCACTTGGTAAGTTGGAACACTGTCTAGAGTGGTGAGTCACCAAACAGATCTGACTGCCCTGCCCTGAGGCTGCCATGCTGTGAGGAAGCATAATGGGCTCTACAGAAAGA
Organism: Talpa occidentalis; assembly: GCF_014898055.3. Taxonomy (NCBI): domain Eukaryota; kingdom Metazoa; phylum Chordata; class Mammalia; order Eulipotyphla; family Talpidae; genus Talpa; species Talpa occidentalis. The sequence continues at coordinate 28,772,335 of NW_023601212.1, read as the reverse complement.
CCACATGGAGAGGCCCTGAGGTTATATGCAGTGAGAGAGGCCTAGCAGTCTCCAAATCTAGTCACACCCCCTACTGTTCCAGTCTCAACTACCATTTGATTATAACCTTATAAGATACCTCCAGCCACAATAATCCAAGTCTTTCCCAAATTCCTAATCCATAGACACCATGACAGATAATGAAATGATTGTTGCTGTTTCCAGCCTCTTATTATGGGATGACTTGTTATGCATCAAGTCTTCTCATTGACACTTAATCTGAAGGGACAAGGTCTGAAGCCAACTCAGAAAATTCTGACGCTATTTACCTCTTTTATTTGGAAAGTTAGCATTTCCTCTCACCTAGTAACCTACAGAAAAACTTCATGAGAAGACACAGGAAGATTTTTGAGATCAAAGTCTGAGATCAAACAAAATCAACTTGATGACTTATTTTAGTATTGTTCAAGTACTATCCCAATAGAAGAGTTTTATTACAGATACATAGTTCCATGAATTGAATTATATTCCTCCCAAATGCATATGTTGAAGTCCTAGTCCCCAATGTAATTATATCTGAAGATAGGGTCTCTTAGATGTAACTAAGGTTAAATGAGATCATAAATGTGGGGCCTTAGTTCAGTAAGGCTGTGGCCTCTGCCATGTGAAGACAGTGAGAAGGCAGCCCTCTGCAGATCAAGAGCTGCCACCAGAGCCCAAACACACTGAGGTGCCCTGAACTCAGTCTTCAGTCCCCAGGATTAGGAGAAATAAATGCCTAGTTTATGCCACCCAGTCTAAGATATATTGCTATGGCAGCCTGAGCTATCTAATATATAATATGTATGCATGTACAACATGTATATATAATTTATATTTTGTGTTTATATCACACATATATAATTTATATATTTATGTGCATATGTGTTCCAGATGTATATATATAAACAATAAAGAATATTTGTATCTTAAGTGAAATTAATTTGCAATCATTTAGTCTCTAAAAATACTGAAAAGCAAAAAAATTATACCAACATCTGTCATATGGACTAAACATTTTGACTCTACCTATATAATTTTAGTAATGTTTTGAGAAAAATAACTGTCTTATTATAAAGCCAGTCATGGTAAAACTAGCTATGTTACAATTAAATCCATTGTAAGTATAATCCTAGAAGTTTGGGTGGGACTTTAAAGTTCATTCAGTCAAACCTACCAATCAGTGCCTGTTTCATAACATTCTCCAAAGGTGGTGTGGTAATGTGCAGCCTGGATCTTTGTGGATGACACAAATTTTCAGTGCTCAATAAGCCACTGTCACTCATGGTTGGTGAGGGTGCAGTGACATGGATACTCTGAAACATTTTCTATATGTTTGTAAATTGATACAACCTTTTCGGAGGAGATTTTTACTATGTTGCCCAAAGGTATTAAAAAGGTTTATTCCATTCAACCTATGCTAATGTAATAACCCAACATACAGAGAAAGCTTTCTGTGCTTTGACATTTATTGTGGCAATATTTGTCATATGGAAAAGTTAGAAATACCATAAATGTACCAAACTAGGAAAATGATTAAGTGAATTATTAGTCATGTATTATTATTCTATAAAGTATAACTATGTATGTGTATAAAGAGACCAGACTAGAAGAAAATGCATCATTATAGATTTGTTGAATGAACCAAATAATAACAAACTCCTGAATATTCTATTATCTCCGAATATTATATTTTTACTTGGCAAAAGAATGGCCCAAATTCAGTTTGGAAAATACGGTCAATGGAGAGTCATGTGGTCATGAAGTCATGAAATCTGGAAACTTCTAGCAATACTCATTTAATTGTTACATGGTTCTAATATTTAAGGAAATCTGCCTTTTTGTAATTTCCATCCAATCTTACCAGGTCTGACAACTAAGGTGAACAAAACAAAAACTTTATAAACTATGACACATGTGTAAGACATTATGATCTTAGTAGTTCTCAAATAATAAGAGGCAGCCATCATGTGCTGGTAGCTGTCATGGTTAATATCAGAGATACATGAAATTATTTTTGAAAATAGTTTCTATCTTGGCACTTTGGGAAAGAGATTTCTATTTGCTCTTCTCCAAATCTGCCTTTTTCATCTGGAACATGGATTTGTGGTTTAGACCTTGAAACACTGTCCAATATTTCTCACTACTTGAATCTAAAATATCCTTTCTCGTAATTGAAGGCAAATGACTGTTTAGTCCCTTTTCTTGCTGAATGCTTTTCTGGATTTTGTTTTTCACTGTTGACTGATACTTTCCCTTGAGTTATGACAGGTAAAAGCCAATGGCCAAGTCAAGTGTGGTCAGAATCAGCCAGGGATGGGAAGTGGGAAAGGCTTGTTCCTTGGGATGACAGCGATGCCATGAGGCCTATCATCAGAATGATTCACATCCACTTAGTGTGGGAGCTGGAGCTGAAGGGAATCTGAAGGGATGGGATGTGAGGTTGCTTGTTCATCATGGAAACTGTGGACATGGTCTGTGTTGGATTTCTGTGATGCTTTCTTCACATGATTCAACGAGGGTGGACTCTGTGGGTACTGAAGCTCTATGGCTCTCATGGTACATATACTTTCAAAGCCAGCTAGAGGAGTGCCCCCTTTCCATGGAAGAGAATTCACAAGATCCCCTGTGGATACCTAAAACAATAAACAGTACCAAATCCTATATATGCTGTTTTTTCCTGTATGCATATACCTATGGTAAAGTTTAATTTATAAATTAGGCACAGTAAGGTTAATAGTAACTAATAAAATAGAATAATTATAAAAACATACTCTAATAACAGTTACATGAATGTTGTCTCTGTCTCTCCCATTTTTCTCCCTCATATTATCTTATTGCAGGCAATATTTTGAAATCTTGGTTGTCAGCAGGTAAGTGAAAGCAAGCAAAGTGAAAAAGTGGATAAGAGAAGACTGTATTCCCTGTCATGATAATTCATCCTGGTTGAGTGTAAAATGGAACCAAAATGAAGACACACATGGAGTGAAATAAATGACTATCTAATTAAGTATGATGGAAGAGCCTTTTGGTAGTCGTGTCAGGAAAAGCAACATTTTTTATTTGGTCAAACTTTGAAGGAAATCTCTAGAGTAAGTATGTATCTTCTATATTTTGATAGGAGCTGTAATGCACAGGTGTGTGAATTGGTCTAAACTCAGTGTACCTATAAGGCTGAGAATTCGTTTTACATCAAAAGAATGCACTACAAACAAATATTAAGCTCTAGTTCATACTCATGCTAAAGTATTTGAAAGGAATTATACCTATGTCTGAAGTACACCAAAAAATAAGATGGATTAATGGTTGATATAGGTCTGGATACACATGTGATAAAATGATAAAGTAAAATTAGCTCACAGTGGCTTACAAGAGATGATGATTTTATACAAATCTTCCTCAAGTCATGTTGTTAGCCTGAAATTTGCCATGGTAGGAATATTTATACCACAGAAATCAGCAAACCATACAAATCAGAGCTTTTGAATTTTTCCCTGGAGGGCCAGTTTACCAGCAGACCACTGGGTGTGTGGGTTGTTCATTGTAAACTTCCTTCAATTTTGCTGTACATTAGAAAATTTTCATAATAAAATGTTGGCAAAACAATATGTTCCTGTGTGCTTTCACCAATGCAATGAAATAGATCAAGAGTCAGATTTTGCTTCAGATTAGAATTTTGTAGATAGTGACAAAACACTGCTTCTACTGCAATGGCTAGGGGAAATGAAGATATATCACAAAGCCGTTTGTTTAAAAACCATGTGGAGAAGGTTTTGACTAGAAGAATAAAAATTCCAGAGGGGAAGGTCACATACTAAGTGGCAGTTTTCTTCCCAAGAAAACTGGACTGACAGTATGTAGAGGGGAAGATAAATTAAAGAAATTTGTCACAGCCCCACAGCATGGTATGCCAAGTAAAATCTAGAGGAGTCTGCCTCCTGGCTGGCTTTTCCCACAGAACAGCTATTGCACACAGAGTGGCACAGAAGACTGGGCCAGCAAAGGAACATGAAGCCACCATAGATGTTTCTAAAAGACAGTCACACTGGTTAGAGAAACTTGCAGTACCCAGGAGGTTTCTCCTCAGAAGGACTGGCAGGTTTTGAATCTGTGTGACATGGAAGCTAAAGGACCAAACTTTCCAGGCAGAGATGACAGAGATACATCAGAATCTGAATCCAAAGCCCAGAGGAATTTCTTGCGGGAAGGGGCTGAGTCTAACCTCCCTCAGTCTCCCACTAGAGGGAGGAGACTGCAGCTGACATGAAGGTCTCACTCCTGAGACACCTGAAACCAGAGAAAACTGAATCTAAAACCCAGTTCATGATCTTATGCCCTGACACTGGCTAAGGAATGGACAATACTTTTCTAGGGGAAAATAACATTAAATTCAGCCTCTACAGTTCTTTTACACATAATGTCTGGCAAATAGCCATAAGTAATGCGCTGTGAGAGTAAGTAGGAATATATGAACTTTAATCAAGAGGAAAAAATAGACAATAAAGCAGATCTACAAAATATCCAGAGGTTAAAATTAGTAAAGAAGAAACTTGAAAATAACTACTACACATATTTAAAAGAGAAAATGATGAACAAAAAGGTAGAACAACAATTAAGAATTTCAACATAGTACTGGACCTATTTTAAAAAGAATCAAGTAGACACTACAACTGCAATATCTGAAAGTGAGAACTCATGGAATGTGTTTAACAGCACATAGGAGACAGCTAAAGTCATGACGTGAATAGGAAAAAAAAATGAAAGGAAAATACAAGAAAAAAAGAAAGAACAGAGTATAAGAGACCTGCAGAATGCAGTCTAACGTATGTGCAATTGGTATCCCAGAAGACAAGGAAATGAAGAATATTTAAAGTCAAAGTCCTTGCAGATACCAGATGTATTTTATTTTGATGTTTGTCTTTGTGGTTATATTGACTGTGCAATACTAGCCAAATCCTACATTTTTTCTGATCTTTTTCTTCATCTATAAAAATGAATCATTAATACAGGCACACCTCCGAGATGTTGCAGGTTTAGTTCCAGATCACCACAATAAAGCAAAAATCATAATAAAGCAAGTCACATAAATGTTTTGGTTTCTCAGTCCACATAAAAGTTATGTTTACACAACACTGTACTCTGTTAAGTGTATAATAGTAATCCATCTAAAATAAAACAATTTTAAAATCCTTCATTGCTGAGAAATGCTAACCATCATCTGAGTCTTCTGTGAGTTATTCAGTTTTTGTTGATGGAGGGTCTTGCCTAGATACTGATGGCTGCTTACTGATGAAGGTGCTGTTTGCTGAGGGCTGGGATGGGTGTGGGCATTTCTTAAAATAAGACAACAGTGAAGTTCACCACATTAATTGGCTCTTCCTTTCACAAAGATGAGACTTGATAGTTTTACCACAGTGAATGCCTTTCAAAATTCTAGCCAGTCCTCTCAAACCTTGCTGTTGCTGTATCAACTAAGTTAATGAAATATTCTAAATCCTTTATTGTCATTTCAATGGTGTTCACAGCACCTTCACCATGAGTAGATTCCATCCCAAGAAATCAATTTCTCTACTCATCCATAAGAAGCACCCCCTCATCCATTGGGATTACAGCAATGTATATAATTGGGATTACAGCAATTCAGTCCCATCTTCAGGCTGCAATTCTAGTTCTCTTGCAATTTCCACATACGCAGTTACTCCCTTGGCCAAAATGTTGACTTCTTTAAGTGCAAACCCTTTCCATAAGATTTTCAATTTATTTTGCCCAGATCTATCAGACCAATCTATGAAAGCCATAGCCTATAAATGTATTTCTTTAATAATTATATTTGAAAGTAGAAATTACTCTTTGATCCATCAGCTGTAATATGAATATTATGTTAGCAGACATGAAAACAACATTAATTTCCTTGAATGTCTCCATCAGAGCCCTTAGGTGACCAGATGCATTGTCAGCGAGCAGTAATATTTTGTAAGAAAACTTTGAGTAGTCAATTTCAGTGGGTTTAAAATATTCAATAAAAACCATGCTGTAAACAGATGTGCTATCATCCATTTTTGTTACATTTATAGAGCACAAAGAAGACTTAGCATAATTCTTTTTTTTAATTTTATATAATTTTTACATCATTCTTCATTTTTCTACAATGTATGCATTTTCACCTGGGTTACAGTCTCCATGAAATTCCCACTACCCATTCACACGTGTCCCATCACCATAGTCGCTTGTGCTCTTCCCACCCCCGTTTTGATCCTACTCCCTTCTCCCCCCTGAATGTCTCTGGTTTATAGTTAGTGTAATTCTTCAGTACCCCAGGATTTTCAGAATATCTTCAACCTAAAGTCACCAGCTGTTTTAGCCCCCAGTAACAGAGTCAGCTGGTGTTCTAAAGCTTTGATGTCAGGTCTCATCTTTAACTATGAAAGTCCTAGTTGGCATTCTTCCCGCATAAGGTTATTTAATCTGCATTGAAAATCTGTTTTTTAGTGTAGCCACCTTCATCAATGATCTTAAATCTTCTGGATAAGTTGCTGCAGCTTCTACATTAGCACTTGTTGCTTCCCCTGGCACTTTTATCTTATAGAGACAGTTCCTTTCCTTAAACCTCACGCACCAACCTCTGCTAGCCTCAAATTTTTCTTCTGCAGCTTCCTCAACTCTCTTATCCTTCCCTTATATGAAGAGTTAAATCATCACTCTGGAGTAGGCTTTGGTTTAGGGGAATATTGGGTTATATTGTGGTTGGTTTGAGCTTCTATCCAGATCACTAAGACTTTCTCCAGATCAGTAATAAAGATTTGTTTTGTTGGTTTTTTTTTTCCTTTTTTATTCTTTTTGTGTTCACTGGACTAGCACTTTCAACTTTTTTCCCTGTGCATTTACAACTTGACTAACTAATGCAAGAGACCTAGCTTTCAACCTAAATCAGCTTTTTCCATGTCTTCCTCACTATAATCATTTATAATTCTTAGTCACTCTTCCTTTTACTGAACACATAGAGGCCATTGCAACATTATTAACTGACCTAATTTCAACATTATTATGTCTTAGGAAAAAGGGATATTGGAAATGACTGGTCAGTTGCACATTCAGAACACATACATATTTATCAATTTTTCATCTTACATGGGTGCAGTTCATGGTGCCCCAAAATAATTACAATAGTAACATCAAAGACTACTGATCACAGATCACCTTAACAGATATAATAATAAAGTTAGACACAAAGACATGAAGTAAGCACATATTGATAGGGAAATGGCATTAACTGACTTGACAGATTGCTGCACACCTTCAATTTGTAAAAAACAGCAGTACAACAGGGTAAAGTGAAATAAAATGAGGTGTTATACCTTTATTAAATCCTCAGAACTTTTGTAGATAATATCTATAAATGACAAAATTATATAAGGTAAGGTGAAATTTTTTTGAATTACTGTCACTAGCCTTACTGTTTCTTTGTTCAGTTATTCTAGTGGGCTAGTATGTAATCTCTACCCTAGCACACACCAGAATAAGACTAACAATCAAGCAAAGTGAAACATGGGTTTCACTTAGATTACGTATCCTCTTCATTTTGAAATAATTGTTTTCATTGCATGTGCCCTCATGTTTTTCCAATTTGTGTAACAGGCAGTATCTATTCCAGAGATCACTGAAGTGGTCAAGCAAATGATTTTTCCTCTAAGACTATTTTCTGGACTTTAAGTCCTTGGGTGGAGAGAGGACACAAGAGACAGAATGGGAAGTATGCCTCTAACTTAAGTTAGGGAGGATTGAACTCACTTAAATTCTTTAATCATCTAGTCTTTAGTCACATTAGAACTGAGGAAAAGCTCAGAACCATATCAGGAAGGGTGGACCCATAAGACTCACCCAAATGACATGTAATTGTGAGCATATATAGTTATAGGCATATGCCTAAAAATATACAGAGAAGTGTGTATACATATATTTAAAGCAAAAGGAACAAAGCCTGTGAAACCATTTCAGATGGATGATTTATTATAATGGAGCCCAAAACTTGCTGATTCTAATCTAACAGAATTATAGACCATAGTCCCCAAATCAGTTTATACTCTTGTCATTCTTTCTGTAATTTTTACAGGGAAATAAAGAAAATAATGGAAGAGGAGACTGAGCAGGTCGGAATATAAGAATAGGGAAATGGAAGGAGAAGAAAATGAAAGAAGCAGTGCATTCGTCACCTAGAGCAGCCATAACCAAATACCCAGGCTGGGTGGTTTGACAACAGAAATTTATTTTCTCACATTTCTGGAGGCTGGAAGTCTGAGATCAAGGTTCCACGGGCCTGGTTCTCCAGAGGCTTCTCCCCTTGGTTTATGCCAGCCACTGTGTCCCCACATGAACTTCCCTCTGTGTGTGACCCCTGGCTTCATTCTCTCTTCTCATAAGGACACCAGACATATTGGATTAGGGCCCCTACCTGATGGCCCTGTTACCTTATTTACATGTCTAAAGGGCCCTGTTTCCAAATATACTCATTTGGGGGGGGGGGTGTAGGGCTTCAATATGTAGATTTTGAGGGGACATGATTCAGGAGGAATAGGAGGATAACAAAGACTCTTGGTGCCCAGGCTTTAGGAGTGTAGAAAACAGCAATGGATCATTGGAAACTTCGGACTGGAACTCAACAAAGAGGTGGTGGTTGAAGATAAAACTTAGTAATAACCACAACAAATACAGCTAAAACCAAAGCCTGAGGAATATCTACTGAGAGGAGAGAAACAGAGGGGAGCTGCTAAAGAGGACTGACCTAAACTCAGATACCGGAACAGGAAAAGACTGGAGGAAAAGGTGACCTTCGAGAAGAGGTCAAAGAACGCATTAGGAGCAGGGCCAAGTAGTTTGATCACTGGCGACCTAGACACTCCTGTTTATCCTTTCACATTGATCTGGTGAGGCCAAAATATGCCATACACTGTGCTGAGGACACAGTGGCTAGCAAAACAGAAACAGTCTCTAATGACATGGAGTAAGCAGGGTGGTGCCAGAAGCAAGGTATCTACAGGGAGAAATGTACTGGAGTCTATGGTTACAACGGTGATGAGAGAAAAATTGGAGCATCACAGAGGGAACAACACGTGGGAAGGTCACTTAGGTTTGGATATGACCGATGAACCAGACAAAAAGCAGCTGAGAAAACAATGTATGCAAAGGCTGGAAACAGGTAAGAGAACATTGTATCCTGAGGAAGCCACAGATCAGGGACATGGAGGGTTAGTGGGAAAGCAGTTTGACAAGGGGCTGGCAAAATAGGCGGGGAACAAAAAACACAGGGCCTTGTTAAAATTCCTCTAGGGTAGAAATTTCTTCAGTTTGTGAGCTATTCAAGGCCATCAGCCTGTCGCTTTATACTAACACCAGCCTGTTTTTAAGCAAAACTGAAAATTTGAAATTAGTAATTCACCACCTTTACCAAATGCAGCTTTGAATTGCCTTTGGATTTCTACAGAATTCAAAGCTAGCCTCTAAGGACTAAGACTTGCCATGATTGAGGATATATATAAAAATATATTTATGTGCCTGGGGCTCAGAAAGCAATTTCCAAAGAGAATTTCTAAAGCTGTTTTGAGCATTATAGAGCCTCTTGAGATGATGGATTTTTTCCAAACATAACAGAACTCTATACATCCTAATGAAAGTTCACAGCAGTAATATTGCTTTTTGTCCTCTCCCTGCCTGCCTAGCACTTCTGGGGTCTGAGGGCACATAAAGCAGTGTAAGGCCTGAGCTTTTGCTCTCATTATGCTCTCGGTCTCACTGAGAAATCAATCCTGGCAGAGGGAAGCACTTGGCAGTTCCTCCATGCTATTATTAACATTTTTCCACAACCGGGTTCCCAGTCTTACCTGGAGAGACACGCATAACATAGTAAGAGAGTGCCTGGGAGCCAAACAACAGAGTTTGAGTCGCTTCTCTGCCCCCTCACCATCTTGTGACCCTGGGCAAATCATTTAACCTGAGGTGTGGTGACCTGGTCTGTGATGGTCACAACACCTACTTCATAAGGTAGTTGTCAAGATTAAATGAGCTGTGCAGATGAAGCCCTTTGTGCTTCACCCAGAACAAACCTTACACAAGCACTGCCATCCTGATAAACAAAATGAGGTGAAGGCAATACAGGCCAGGTGGAACACAGAGCTGGGATGGGATAAGCCCCATCCTCTCCCTGACCCCAACAGAAAGAAGATTGTGGCCCTTGCACCTTTCCAGCACAACCTCTGCCTTGCTCACCAGATGCAGGGTGTTTCATGTTCCCCAGACACCTGCCCTGTTCACAGACACTACCTTTCTCTGCGCCACAGGCTGCCCGAGGGTGCACAGGCTCATGTGGACATAATTCATGCCCCTTTCCTGATCAGCCGCAGACTTCACTGCCTCACCTCACCCCACCTGTCCCCTCAGCCCTTTCAGACCCAGCAGTGTCAGAATTTAAGACCAGCTCCTGAGGCTTCAAGGGCCACCTTTGTTTTCCTTCCCTCCCACCTGGCAACTCTGCAAGGCCGGAATGGGTAATGCTTCAGGAAAGGCCTAAGGAGTAAACTCCAGGTCCCTGTCCATACATTAAAAGAGGGTGAAAGAAAGTGCCAAGTTGGTTGGGTCACTGCAGCCCAGTCAGGGGTGGAAAGGACTGCACGTTACCGTATAAGTGTTTCCATTCAGAATGAGTCACTGGCTCCTAGGCTGCCAGCCTTGGACTCTGGAACAACTTGGCAAATGGAAAACTGAAGGGATTGCTCATGACGTATGTTTGCATCCCCAGTGCCATGTTTGAAATACCACCTTGCTCCACACACCTCCTTTACGCACAGTGAACACATGAGCACACCACCGGGACTTGGCCTGCCCAGGAAGCTGAACACACCCAGGACAGGGACCTCTCAGACACCTGCCCTCGGGGACACTGCTGGCCCACGACAGGGTACCTGGTGAGTAGGAAATCACGCATTTTCACAGGAAGAGGGGAACAAAGGCCATTTTCAAAGAGGTAATATCATGACTCTCCTGCAGATCTAAAATGAGTGCATGTCAGAATGCATCCACCTCATTCCTCCACGAGGGGAAAGGTAAGACACTAAGCCTGCTTCAAATGAAAACTGAAACTTTGATGGGCGACTTAATAAAGAAATGTTAGGATAAGATCACCAGGTTGAGACCTAAACTGGTTAATATCGTAATATCATAAACATTTGTGGTCAGTCCCTGTCTCCCATCCACAGGACAAATAAAATTTGCATCTCTCCCAACCAAAAGCTATCAGCTCACCCCCGTCCAGACAGAGCTGTAAAATAGCCAAGTCAGTGGAAAGCCAATCAAAGCAGAAGCCTGAGCACCACACTGAAAGAACTCCCAGGCATTTCTTTTGCCCTCTGCCAAGTTTTACATCATCTTTCTCCAGCAAGTTCCATCTACCATTGGTTCGGTCTTCTCTTGTCCCTCTGGCCAGCCCAGCCCTCTGCTCGGTCCACATCACTTGAGACCCTCCTCAGTCCCTTACTCTTCTAAAAACCTCAGTCCCGACTAGATCCATAGCTAATTGCGAATTGCCACAGCTTCACTATTCACGGATGTCCACGTGGCAGAGAACTGAAGACGCTGCAACACCCACTATGACTATGGAGCTCTCTTAACAAATGGGAAAAGATTTCTGATAACACCAGACGGTGAGTGGCTCTACTTACCTGGGTTAATTGAAACCCCATCTACCAGGACTTGAGATCTTACATTGTAATCTGGGTTGTGTGCAGAGAGAAGCAACTTGAAACATGTAAAGCTAGACCCAGATAAGAGGGCCATGGAAGACCAGTGAACATCAAACAGAACACACGAGATATGTGTTCATTTCATGCAATTATGTTTAATCTCCATTAGAAAAAATAAATTTTAAAAGCAGCAACCACATTAGCCCTCATTCCTCTCATGTTTACCACGCATCTGCTTGAGAGCCTACCCTATCCACTGTGGTGCCTTCCACAGACGCAGCACCTGTCCTTCTAAAGCACAGAGAAAACACTAGAAAATACTAACCTTCCTTCTATATTTCATACGTTTCAAATTATTTGAAAGGATATTTCAGATAAGCAGCACTCAACCCTCAAATCCTTTCAGTTGCTCCTCCAAATGCATCCTGTCTCTGACCAGCAGCCTCCACCACCACTCCCGCCTCCAGAGCACAGGCTTCAATCTCCCCTGTCAACTGCAACAGGCTCCCAGATAGGGTGCCTGCTTTCTTTCTCACTCACCAGACCTATTCTCTACAATCAGAGGATCTTAACAAATGTAAATCAGATCAAGTCTCTCCGCAATATAAAACCACCCCTCACCTCCCAGTCCCTCTTACTTCACTGTTGTGCAACCATGCCAGGCCAGGTTGGTTCACTGTCAGTTCTTGCAGACAAAAAGGATTTTCAAGCCTTTGGTGGATTTTACAGGCCTTTTAATGCTGAATCAGGGGACAGACCAGCCAGCAGGGAGACAGCAACTGAGCCCCCTACCCTCAGAGTAGCGCCGCCCTTTCATCCCCCACCTCTTGGCACAGGTGTCCACACTTACCTAGCCACACTCCGTGTTCTCTGGGCCCAGGGTCCATAATCACAGGCACGTGTGCCCCATGCACACCCATGCCTCTTGACCTCCGGCATCCATAAAACCTAGGCGTATAAGACAGCAGGTGGTAGCCATAGAGGCTAGTGGCAGGAGGGCATAAAAAAAGCCTGATAACTTCATGTACCCTAAGTTCACCACTGTTGAACAGTACCATATTCGCCTCTGGCCCAGAGGCTACACGCTCCCAACTTCTCTTCAGAGGCTCCTATTATCACTCAAGTCTCAGCTTCAATGTAAGCCTCTCAGAAGGGTTTTCCTTACCCCCAGTGTCAGTGACTCCACACTCACTGTCACGCTCCATCAGAACATCCCCGCACTCACCACAGTGATTAACTTGTCCTTGTTGGTTTCTGTAAGGGCAGGAATGGGCACAGTGCAGGTTTTCTATGATTCCAGCAGACGCATGAAAAAGGAAAGTCCTGGAGCTCTTGGTGGCTTTTCAGGCTTTATTGGGATTTACCAGGTAGATGGCTGGCAAGGGGTGCCAGGGGGCTGGGAGGCCTCCCAGCCCCCAGCAAGTCTTCTGTCTGGGTTCTCCAGTGTTCTCTGGTGGTCTCTGCTTCTCTGCTCTCTGCTCTCTCGTGGTTCTGCTTCTGGCGTCCCCATGACGCCACCCTTATAAGCTCAGTCTTTCAGCCCAGGTGTACCTATTTACGCATGCCCACACCCTATTCCAGGTGCCCATCATCAGGTATGCATTCAGGACCGCAGGGATACATCATCAATCCTAATGATGGGAGGGCAGAGAAGCCTGATACTTTACTTACCCTGCAATTTCCTACACTTGATTGAAACTCCTTGAGAGGGGTGATGTCTCTGCCCTTTGCTTTTGAATCCACAGCTCCTGAAGCAACCCTGGATCCACAAGGTGCATGGATGTCTGATATCATGCAGTTTCCTGCGACTGTGAAATGAGAACATGAAGGATTGGGTGAACTATTCTTTATTAAAAATCCAAGCATCAGAATTTTTTCTCAAGAAACTGGACAGCTCAAAACAAATAGGATGTGTAAGTTTGGAATCAGATAGTAAGCTCTATAAAAGCAACCGCCATCTCTCCGGCTAACATGCACCAGGGCCTAGAGTAGAACCTGATACATAACTAGCAAGGCCTATGGGAAAAACCCTACCTGGTGTAAGTTAGGGGTTTTAGGGGTTGGTGTGTTTCTGGGTAGAAGAGCCTACTCGGGCAGGGTGGAGCCGGGTGGGACTGGGACCAGCAAGCTGTCCTCTTTGAGCAGCCAGGAAAGCCTGGGGAGGCTGGGGAATTTCAGAATCCCAGCCCAGGAGGCAGCTGCCCTTGCAAGGATTCTCTTTCCAATCAACAGCTGAATCGGGAAAAATGACATAGTCCCTAAGTCCCTCTCTCCATGAAGCTCCTAGAATGTAGATTCAGGAATTTATCATCATTGCATTTTTTTGTCTATTTATAACCTATAATTCTTCATTTATAAAAAAGGGGGTTCTGGAATAGATCTCAATTCCTTCAGAGCCAATATTTGACGGTTTTAAAGGAAAATGTGTTCCACCTGGAGCCAAGGGGTGTTCAGTTCAAGTCTTTAAAAAAACAATTCAAGCGTGACTGGAAGGACACCTAGAGCTGGCTATGGCTGCTCCCTCGCAGCAGGCGTCCCGCATAATGAGCCCCTCACCTGACCTGAACGCAGCGCAGCAGCCCCAGATGATTGTGAAGCCCTGTCCCCTCTGGGGCTTGGCATTTACGTTCCTGGATCTTCTCCATGCTAAGCAGAGATACTATTAGAGAATGTTTTAAATTGAGGAATGAGAAACATTCTTCACATGAGTCTTTTAAGTCCACGTGCGAGACTGGCGGTTCCTAAGTACAGAGTCACCTGGGTGCTTATTAGAAGAGCAGTCTTGAAACAGGGCTACAGGCGGCCCTAGGCTCCCAAGGACAGTGCCCAACTACAAGACCACTCAGGCTCAGGGAACAACCATAATGGGGTTTATTTAATAAACAGGAGAAATAAAGTTACTAAGGCCACATGTGGCTGGATATCTCACCCTGGATAGTGTCCACAGTGTTCAGAAGTCCTAAAATAAAGGCTGCTCACCCAAGATGGCCCGGTCCTACCAACAAGAGCCTGGAGCTCATGGCAACTGGCTAGCAGCGGGCCAGTATCTAACTCATGGTGGCAGCTGGAGGCGCTCACAGATGGGGCCATTGGGATGATGACACAGCAGCCTTCAGCAACAGTCTGAAGGCCAGGATGGACAGCATCCAACACTGGACCAAAGAGCTATGGAGGCAGCAGCACCAGGGCTGTGCCAGACGATCAGCTCTTTGAGACACCAGGCCTGGGGTCGTTGGTGCTCTTTTCAAGGAGTGGCAGCAATAGGACTGCAGGCAGGTGAAGCCACTGGGTTGCTGCAAGGCTTTTTGACTTCTCTGTCTTGGGAGACCAGCTGCTGGAAGCTGCTTCTTTCTTCTTTTCAAGGCCAGGTACTGAGTCAGAGGAGTCCCAGACTCTGGGGGATTCCAAGGTGGCACCTGTGCTGCTTTATAACCTCTTTCAGCGTCCCCCACCCTACCTGATCCCTCCTGACTGGACCATTTAACCTGGTCAGCACCCAGAGGCAGCAACTTGTGGCAAGGACGTGTAAACCACGGTTTTCTAATAGCTCTTGCTGTCTACACGGCAGTGGGAAAATGCCAGTCTTGTCCTGCAGAGCTCTGGTTTCACTCTCAGTCCACTTTTAGCACTGACTTGTGGATTTGCATTTACAGAACTTCCAGGTGATTTTGCAGAGATTTGTGGTGAAATCTACCCACAGCTGGTGTGGCCTGTGTGAAAGAATCCTTGCTCTGTGGAGACCTGGGTTTCTACAGACTTGGGGCCTTTACTTCACCAGCTTCCTGTGGCTCATAAGACATGGGGGTCTGGGTAGTGTCCTTACAGGTCAGCCTAAGGTCACTAACAGTCCCATCAGTCATCTGAAGGGCCTGTCTTCACCTTTCCAAAGAGCTGGACATTTGGAGAAGACAAGGTCACTCTTGTCCAGACATTCAGAGTAAATAAACCTGAACTGTGGTATGAGCAAGTTCTTTGTCTTTATGTTAGTGAATTATCTTAAAGCTATCAAAATTCTAGAAAATAAAATATGATGCTTTGGGCCATCTCTTTCTCTTCTCTTGGGTTGGTTGAAGGAACTTGCATATAGCAAGCTTGATTCTCCACAAATGGGTATTTCCCAGGTCTCTTGAAAAATAAAAAAAAAAAAATTCCCATTACTCCAGTCCCATTTCTAGAGGTCATGGCAGAAATTTCAAAGCTTTTTTAACAGGTGTCTTATCCACCATAACATGTAAACCTACAAAACTAAAATTCATGGAGCATTTTCCCCAAAATTAGAGAATCTGACAAATATATAGTCACCAGAATCACACATCCCAATGCTTACTCTCCAAATATCCAACAACCCACAGCTATACAGAAAACCCCTACTCTAGGGGCAAAAATCTGGCAGTGGGGAGGCCAGAACTCATGCAGGAGTTCACTAGCGGTCAGAGAAACCTATTCATCCACAGAAACAGCTGAGTTCTCCATACCTCAACCTGTGAAATTTCTTCCCAAACCTAAACACAGCATGTCCAAGGGCTCACTCCACCCCCTCTTTTGGGGGTTGGGGTTTGTGTAAAGCAGAGAGCAGTCAACTTTCATGGAACTCCCATTAAGTGTGGATCCACAGTGTAAGAAGTTCTTATCTTCATTTTGTCTGATCTCTTCACCTGCATTTCCACCTCCAGCTCATAAAAACTGGGAGAGAGAGAGAGAGCAAAGAAAGCGCAAGGAGCCCCATCCTACTATGACCCGTCTCATACAGGCGCCAGGAGCTCTTCTGGGCAACAGCCAGTTTCATAGTCTAGCACTGCCATTAACTCAAGGAGCAAAGTTCTTGGGCACAAGGCCCAAGAAGTCCTGAAGACTCAAAAAAGCAGGAGTGTAAATAAAGAATAATGATGGTCATATATCACCTAGATGTCAGTCCCTAAACAAGAAAAGCATCTACCCAAACTAAAGTCTAAGGTCACAAGCATTTTAGACTTTGTAATGAGAACAAGGCGGATGCACTAGTGAGACAGCCAGTGGTCTGTGATAGACAAGGGAGACTTTCTAGAACTAGTAAGTTCTGACCACACAGATATTGCTGAGATCCACAAAGGCAACTGTTCAGCTGGACTGCAAAGAAGAGGCCACCAGATTTCTTTCATTTAAGCAGTAGAAGCATTATTGGCAAGCTATTCCTTAACTTTTATTTGCTGAGTTCCAGAAGGCCTTACTACACATGACTGAGCCAAAATAACTAGAATTCTAGAGTCAGAGGGGCCCCTACAGGTGTGAGGAACCAAGGGAATGTGCCCACAGGGATGAGACAGCACAAAGGAGAGGATTGGAGTGATGATGAACTAGAGGTGTAGACCCCATGGAAAGTCGTTAGCCCCTGTCCAGCCCTACCACTGGCCAACTGTTACCATGCAAGTAACTGGTGCCAGGTTTGTCAGAGCTAATGATTTTTCAACCTAAGCCCCAAATTCCACTTTTATGTGAAATTTCCCAATTTTAAAATGTTGGCAACTAATTCAATGTTATTTAAAATATTGCATGGGCCAAACAAAACCCATCTGGTACTGGGGGAAGGGCAGATCAGCACAGCTCATAACTTCTGATATATGTCAATTATTTCAGGACTAATAAAGGTAAGAGGTAATATCAATTGGGTGTTTCATACACATTTAGTTCTCACAGTTGAATACATTTATAGAGAACAGGTAACTTCTCCAAGGTTGCATAGCTACATAAATAGGGCAACCAGGATACAAATCCAGGTTGCCTGATGTCAAGTGTTGAACTCTTAACCATTATGTGATATTGCAGTTCCAGAAAAAAAATAAAGTCACCCCTAAACTCATTCATTCCAAAGAATGGCACACCAAATTGACAAGTAGTGTCTGAATAGCTAAATGTCTGTGGCAGGACAAGACCAGGATAGACAGATTTACCGAAGAAAAGCTACACGCCAGCCATTGGACAATGGCAGGAAAGTTATGTTGAGAATGTTTTTCCATTCTCCACAGCACAAAAATTCTGGCCTCATGGTATAAATATCCTAGCCCCTTACTACTCCAAGTGCTGTCAAAGGATCAGCAGCATCAGCCCCCCCCCCCGGCCCCTCCCCCAGAGCTTTTTAGAAGCAGAACCTCAGTCACACCCACCCCCACATTTACTGAATGGGCTGTTTAACAAGGTGATCAGCTGATTGTTGTGTACATCAACACTGGAGAAGCCCAGCTTACTCCCATCTGACTTGCTCTTCAGGCTGGCACAGCCCTCCAGCTCCTCCCATAAACCTCCCCCTCCTCACCTCACCCCACAGAGGCAAAGGCTGCACCTGCCATTTCTCTTGCTTCTATTTCTGGGAATGGCCTATCACCCATTGGGCCCCAGCTTCAGATAAGGGGTGGGGGCAGTTTACTAGGCACACAGCCAAAGAAGGGATCCATCCCTAGAACCATACAGTCTGCTCAAATCAACCATGCAGCCTAGCTCAGGCTACCAGACTGGTGGCTGGCCCTTGAAAATGTGAGGAAAAACTAATACAACCGTGCAAACCCCCTGACTCTTATCCTGGTTCCATTGAGATGTAAATGGCACCTGCATCAGAAAGGGGCATGGGGCCTCCCCAGTGGCTCAGCGGGTTGAGCACAGCACTGTGAAGCTGTCCGCAGCCTCTACAGGCTATTGTATAAATAAAAAATTAATAAATCTTAAAAAAAAAAACTTTAAAAAAATTATAAATAAAAAAGGGGGGGGCCTCCCCTGGTGGTGCAGGCGGCGAGCACCGTGCTGTAGCGCTGTCCGCAGCCTCTGCAGTGCCAGTTCAATCCCAGCTGGCCAGCGACGGTCCCACATGGCGTGGCAGACCTCTCCTGTCATGCCCGCTGCTCCCCTCAGCAGTGTATTTCGTCAGTCTGCCTGTTCTGTTCCCTGCTCTGTCTCTGGTGAATCCTCTCACCCTCCACACATTTGGCCTGTACCCCAGTTCTTGTATAAATAAATAACTAAATCTTTAAAAAGGGGGGGCATGTATTTCACAGGCAGTAAAAAGATGACCGTAGACCCATAGATTCTGGAAAATTGTCTGCCAGACTTTAAGAGAAAAAGGGAGATTTCTGGCTTGGTAAAGACCTCTGTGGTCCTCTAGAGCCATTCTGGCAGAAAGCCTCCCAAATGCTGTCAGTATGGATGTGAATCCAGAGATGTGGTGCTAGTGCCCATCTGTCTGCTGTGACTGAGCTGGAAAATCACACAGCAGGACACCCCCACAGCTATTCCTGTGTACTAACACCCCTCTCTGCTCCTTGGTACATGAGTCCTTTCCAGAAAATGGAGCAAATGCCTGTCCTGCTATTTCTGCCTTTAATGCTAACTTTTCTACCACCCCTCCATGCTGGAATACCCTGGGAGAAGATGGAAGGGCGATTTGGTTCACATGCCTTCTCATGCCAATTTGCTCTGTCTGCTCGATATGTAAGTCCTCCGCAGGGGCCATGCATGCCTTGCAGGAAAATTCTCACAGTCCCTGAGGCAACTCGCATTCTTGAAGTACATATGTCACCTCCAGCCACTTGTACAGCCTCACCTGCCTCAGAGACCATAATCACTCAAGGAAAAATAAAGTAAGAGCTCCAACACCCTCCTCCCCTCCCCACGGACCCGCTTTGTACACACGTGCAGCTGGAAAGCCTTTCCTGGCTCTAAACCACCAAGGCTTTCCATTCCCATTAAACTGTGATGTTGCCATGGAAACAACCAGTGAGGTGTTTCTCTGGCCCTAACCCAAGCTGAGGACCCGAGGCCCACGCTACAGACACCCTTGTCGGCTGGCACCCAGGGAGCCCTGTGCTACCCGTCACCCATCCCAGGCAGCCCCCGTGCTCCGTGGGGCTGTTCAGGGCCACGTGTGTATTTGTGCATCGGCGCCCACACTTGTTTTCTTTTCTCTTGAGCCCAGCTCCTCCCAGCACACAAAAGGCACATTCTTGAAAAAGGGAAAAAAAGGAGAGAAAAGAAAAAATGTATTTTTTTCCTACATTCCAGCTGCCTGAGCTAAGCGGAGGAATGAATGGTTTGGGAAAAATCTCACACAGGAATAAATTTACAAGGGACAGCTGAGCGGATAAATTCAGTCCCCAAAGAGGGGCATTACGAGGCCTTTGGCAGGAGATTTGCCCCTTGTGCAAAGTTGTCTAAAAAGAAAAACAGAGCAAGAAAGGGGTGCTTTCACCCCACCCCAACATAAACCTTTCAGAAATCCTTTCAACTCCCTTTAGCTGTTGGCATTTGAAGACAGGAGCAAAGGTGGACTGCAAGTGTACCCGAGCTTTTGGGGGTACCCTGCCTGCTTCTCCTTGTTCAGGTTGCTCGCTCAGGCTTCCCAGTTGGCTTGCCTGTTGTTCAGGTACTCAGTGATAACAATGGAGGAGTTCGATGTAGTGAAAGACTGGCAAATAGCTAGTGATGTCTCCTTAGGGGCCTCAGCTGAAGAGTGGGCCAAACAGGATGGGGCAGCTGGATTGGTTTGGAGCTGGCCCTAGACCCCCGCCCTTGAGGAGGGAAGCCCTACAGAAAGAAAATGGCGACTGTGATGGGGAAGGTCAGCTGCCGCCAATGCTGGAGGACTGTTCCTTGGAGTCCCCATAGTTGTTTTTTCACAAAGATGGAGAGCAAAATTAGAATCATTTGGGGATACTCCCCTCCTCAAAAAGAGGTATTGAATGGTTGATTCTGCCTGCTTCCCTACCATTCCCTTGACTTACCACAATGAATGACTAGTTGTAAGAATTAGGAAAGTTCCTTTGGCTGCCTTGAGGTCTGAAAACTCAATTAACCCATCTCTTCTCCCTTTTCTTTGGAAACCAAATCCTAGAACTTTTACAGCTGGCAGTGACCTTCTGGTTCCTCATCACAGTTTTTCCCAGGCTCTCTTACCCCCAGGAAAGCATAAGACTCCAAGCCCAGCCGGGCTGGCTCCTCTGGGAAAGTCAAGCTGTTGACTGTCACCAAACATGTCCACATTGCCGGCTGAGCTCAAGTTACATTGCTCCCTCGCCACTGATAGTCTTACTTCTTTTTTTTTTTTTTTAAAGATTTATTTATTTATTTATACAAGCACTGGGTACAGTCAGAAGCGCGGGAGAGTGAGAGAATTTACCAGAGCCAGAGCGGGGAGCAGAACAGGCAGACTGATGAAGTACACTCCTGAGGGGAGCAGCGGGCAGCAGGAGAGGTCTGCGCGCCAGTGGGACCCTCCTCCGGTGGCTGGGGATCGAACCAGTGCTGCAGAGGCTGTGGGCAGCTTTGCAGCCCAGCGCTCACCTTCTGCGCCACCAGGGGAGGCCCGATAGTCTTACTTCTTAAGTTATCATTGGTCAAGCCTTTATAGTCCTATCCTACTCGCACACTTGGAGACACAGAGAGATCTATAGAAAATGACTGAAATTCTGCTGATTAGATAATTATTACCTGCTCAGTACTTGTTTTGTTCCAGTCCCTATGCATCTGATTAAATGTTTCTCTGTGATAAGTACTTTATTTGCGTCTCACATAGTAGTTAAATGCTTGGTTGGCTCTGACTAACTGGAAGCAAGTCCTGAACCCACCACTTAGCTGCACATCCTTGGGCACTATCCTGGCAGAACTCAGTTTCCCTCATTTGTAAAACAGGTAATAATTCCTGTTTTGCAAGAATGTTGTTAAACTTCACTAAAATAATGTTTGCAAAGTTCTTAACTCCATGACCTGCACATAGTGACAAAATGGTGTTAATGGAACAGTGATCAGATGGCGTGACTGAGCTTCCAAGCTGGGAAACTGGGAAATGCTGGGTGGTGGGGTGTGGGAGAGTCCCCCCAGTGTGGAGAGTCCCCACATTCCTGGCCCTGCAGATCTCTCCCATTGGCCTGTTCTTGAATTACAGAAACATCCCTTTACCCTTGAGAGAGAAAATCAGTTACTCTTCCTGTGGAGACTGCGAAGTTCTCAGTCAAAGCAGCAATATTCCATGTTCACTGCTTAATCCTTGCATGTTAATGTGAAGTAGAATATTCCTACTACAAGAGAAAAGATAGTGAGAGCTGTAGGTGGCCCTGCTTGAAAGCATGCTTGGGCATCAACTTGTTCTTGCCTGTGTCCTTTGAAATACAAGTAAATGGAAACTGGGTAAGATCTATAATTCTGAAGCTGGATTTCAGAACTAAACATTTTGTGCTATCTTAATAAGGGAAGAAAAAAATAGAACCTTTGTATTGTATGGATGTCTGTGCAAAAGCACACTTACATACATATACACACATAGTTGTAAAAGTTAATTGGAAGAAGAATCCAGGCACTAATAAAAATAGTTCTTTAAGGAAAGTTAGACAACTTACAGATGATAGTAAAATCTTCTGGACACATTTTTCAATATTTTGTATTTCAAATAAGCAAATGTTTTATGTGTAAAAACAAGATAATTGAAGCCAATAAGAAAACAGATAATAAAATTGAACATAAAAAATAAACTGAACATAAAAAAACTGCTCAGCAGATCAAAGTGATGCAAAAGTATTAAATGTTATTCAATAATTTTTATATTATTAGTAATAGTGATAATGCATATTGAAACATTTATAAGAGTATAGGAAAAAGCATAGGTACTGATGTTTAAGAAATATGAGTCTCATTAGAAGAGATATAATTACAGAATAAAAGAGACCAAGGAAAACTAACATTAAATATGAAATAGGAAAAAATAGCATTACCATTATTCATAATAATCAGGGTTCCCCTGGCTTCCTCTGACAGATGAACCTGGCCCACCAATGGTGCTGCGTTTGGACTGCCTGTCGGAAGGCAGCACCTCTCTCTCGCCAGCCCTTCCCAGCCAGCATCCCTCAGAGACAACTTACCTCCTAGCACCAGCAAGAAAAAGCACTTGGGAAAAGGAAAAGGCATGTGTGGCTCTGTGGCTGCCTGCAAGGCATTTAGGTATGGTTCTAATCTGTCTCCTTACAGCATTTGTATGGCCCAAGTCTGTCCCCTTCTTCTTAGCTCCCTTGTGGGGCAAGAAATTATAGTGCAATCATGAGTATCCCTGGTGGCACAAGGGGTTGAGATGCAACCTATGAAGCTATCTGCAACCTCTGCAGCACCAGTTTGATCCCCAGCTGGCCAGGAAGCAACCCACATGGTGCAGCAGACCTCTCCTGTCTCACCCGCTGCTCCCCTCAGCAGTGTATTTCAGTCAATCTGCCTGCTCTGTTCCCCACTCTGTCTCTGGTGAATCCTCTCACACACCCCCTACCCCCGCACCTCTGGCCTGTACCCCAGCTCTTGTATGCATAAATAAATAAATCTTTAAAAAAGAAAGAAAGAAAGAGAGGGAGGGAGGGAGGGAGGGAGGGAGGGAGGGAGGGAGGGAGGGAGGGAGGGAGGAAATTATAGGGCAATCAGGAAAGGACAAACTAACCCCAGGTTTGCGTCATTTGAGAGTTGTCCCTTTTGAGCTGGGTCCTTGGATAAGACATTATCTACGCTGAGCCTTGGATTATTTTTTTTAATTTTATATATACTTTACATCATTCTTCCTTTTTGTACAATATATGCTTTCTCCTCTCAGATGTAGTCCCCGTGAAATTCCTACCACCAATTCACCCATGCGCCATCATCATAGTCCCTTGTTGAGCTTCAGTTTACTAATCAGTAAAACTGTACACAATACTGCCTATCATGCAAGATGGTATACAAAATTTACACTCTTGCAAAATACTTAGGATATATATTCAATCAAGGGTTGGTAGTATCCTTGTTGTTATTTTTATTTGACATATGAAAATATTTCATGAATTACAAAACTGCATATATGTCTTGAGTTATCCTTCAGTTTTATCAGAAATCATATGCTGGGATCTTGCAAAGGCAAAACACAGAGCCTGACCTTGCATACAGCAAGTATAGCTCATGGGCTGGATCCATAGTCTGAAGAAGAAAGGGATCCAGCATAGTCTGAAGAAGATAGGGAGGTGACCATATGCCTTCTATTTTAGAACACAGGCTGGGGTATGTTCATCACTGGCATGGAGATGGATGGAAGAGCCTCGGGCATGTTCCATCCCTATAATGATTAGTAGTTAGTAAAATCCTTTTGGAAAAGCACAGGCACTGGCTGATCATTAGCAGGTGGAAAGAAGGTGAAGTGGAAGCTAGAACTGCTCTTGGGAAAGCAGCTGGGACAGCCAAGAGGTCTAGAACTGCTCTTGGTGCCTTAGGATCACATCCCAAGTCACCAACGTTTTGTTTCATTCGCCTTTCTTATAAAATTTTAAATTTATGTTTATAGTTTTATTTTTATTTGACATTATTTAACATATTTGGCGCTTTATTTAATGTCATACACATTTCAAGCATAGGACATATTCCTATCAGCGCAAACACCCTCATGCCACATCGTGACCATTTTTTTGAATGTGGTGAAAAAAATTTAAGATGTATTATCTTAGTAACTTTCAAGTATATAATACAGTGATATTAACTGTAATCACCATGCTTTCCTTCAAATACCATCAGAACATATTTATCTAATATCCGTAAGTGTGTATATATATTAACCAATGTCTCCCCATGTTCCCTCATCCCCAGACCCTGACAACTATGCAGCCACTCTTAGTTTCTATGAGTTCAGCTTTTTAAAATTCCTCATATAAGTGATACTGTATAGTATTTGTCTTTCTCTGTCTGAGTATTGTTCAGTCAGGATGAAAAAGGAAATTCTTCCATTTTAGGATACATGGATGAATATTGAGGGTATTAGGCTAAGTGAAACAATGTCACACAAATGGTTTTAATAAGCAATTATTAATAAATGGACAGTAACTGCCCTATTAAGTCTAAATTAAATGCATGTCTGAGAGAATTGAGTAATGTTAAAAAGGAAATTTACTGACATTTTCTTGTGGCAAGCTATGACTTTAGAAACGCCAGGGCTCCATTCATTGGGAGATCTTGGCTTTCAGAGGAAAAGCCAAACTCAAAATCCAAGCAAAAGTGGAATTTGTGGAGAAAATGATGGCCTTTCTGAAGGGTGTGGATAATGGTCACAGGAGGATGATAGCCAGCTAGCAATGATGATAGCCAGTTGGAAATGACCAGTCCCTAGGGAGGTTCTGCATCCAGAACAATCATTATCTTTAGCATCTATTATAATCATTAACGTTTATTGTGAGCTCTAACTGTTTGCCAGGAAGGACACCATGCAATTTAAAAACATCACTTCACTTAATGAGAGTGACAATTCTCTGAAATTGTTATTATGAATGTTGCTTACAGAGAGAATGATGCTCACACAGGTTCGAACATGTGCCCAGCATCGCACAGCCAGTATCTGGTAGAGCTGACTTCAGCTGGGTCTGCTGCCTGGCTCCAGAGATTCCAGGCTAACCATGGCTGTTCTTCTGACATCACTCCAGAGTGTCCATTCTTCTCTTCAGGATGTTTCAGAAATGGGTAATAGTTCTCCAACACCTGTTCTAACTTTCTTCCTCAGTCACAGAACCTCACAAAAGTTAGATGCATAGGTGACTACTAAGATTTAAGGCACATTTCTCAGTCTCTTTGCAGCTACATGGAACCATGTGACTAAGTACTGACCAGTTGGAACATAAGTTGAAGAAATGTATTCAACTTCTGGGAAATGTCACATGAGAGAAGGCATATGCCTGTCCCCTTCCTTTTCTCTCTTTCTTTATTAGCTTCTTAGAATGCAACTGTGATAACACTAGGAGTCACCATCTTGAACCACAGTGTGGAGACTGCATATTGAAGCGGGTAAATGAGTGGGGTAGGCAGAGTCTGGGGACTGATAATTGCGGAGCCACAATTACAACCCTATCTGCCTCCTTAGTATTTAAACAGGTTTTTTTTTTAAAATTTATTTATTTATACATGCACTGGGTACAGTCAGACGCGCGGGAGGGTGAGAGAATTCACCAGAGCCAGAGCAGGGAGCAGAGCAGGCAGAAGGACCGAAATACACTGCTGAGGGGAGCAGCAGGTGGCAGGAGAGGTCTGCGCGCCATGCGGGAGCCTCCTCCGGTGGCCGGGGAGCAGCCGGGGATTGAACCGGCGCTGCAGAGGCCGCGGGCAACTTCGCAACCCAGCGTTCAACCGCTGCGCCACCGGGGAGGCCCGCCTCCTTAGTATTTAATGTGTCGCATAAATAAGTCTTAATTTTGCTTAAACCGCTTCCTATCACTCCTCAGGATAGAATCCTATCTATTCCACAGGGATACCTCCAGTCTTTGCCCTCATGGCTCCTTGCTCTAAGTCATTGTCCTTCTCTGCATTCTCTTCTTTTCCTCCCACTTAATTTCATCCAAATGGATTCAAATTACACATGTATCAGACTAATGGAAGATCACCAAAGAGGCAGAGGACAGTCTGGGACATGTAGAAAGTCAAGTGTGAGTTGGAGCCAAGGACCACGCTCCTTGGGCATTGTTCTTGGGTCTGGCCAGCAAAGAGGGAGTGGTTCAAACCCAGTTCTTCCTGCTCAGCTAACCTCCCTGCCCATTTATGAGGCAAAGCTGAGTCTTGCCAATAAATCTCTATCCAAGAAAATAAATTCAAGTCATTCTGATTCTTTGGTTCTTCTCCTGCCGTCATTCCCAGAAAGATGAACATGATGTGGCTGTGATGAAAAGGCTGTCTCTAGTTCTGCCCAAAAGCACCAGACTCCAGGCAAGATCAAGCCAGACTGAACTGGACTTTCCCCTCGTATGTGTGTCATCCTTGCTTATCTTCCAGGCCAAGTCCAACTGAGCATGACTGCAGAGACAAATGATTCTTACCCAGGCCATGGAGAAAGCGTCCCTGAATGGATAAGACCAAAAGTTTCTTGAGTCATTGACTTTTAAAGCTAGAGAAACAACAGAGGTCACCTTGTCAAAAAGATGATGGGGAAGCAACCTAGTCAAGGCCAAATAGTTTCTTATCAAGGATTTGATTAAAATATTAAAATAATAGAAATAGTGACAGTGAGCTCTCTGCAGGTGCCAAACCCTGAGCTGACCACTTCAAATGGATTACATCATTTAATCCTAAAAAAACCAATGAGGTAGATACCAAATATGGGGACTCAAAGAAGTTACTTTGTAAGATAGTAAGTTGTTGAGTCAGGATTTAACACCAAGTTTGTTGCTTGAACCACACTCTGCTCTTTTTATAGCATTTTGCTACCCATCCATTATTTATCAAGTGACACAATGTCATAATCTCCCTCTTTACAACTGAACCAATCAGAATACCCTATCATCCACAGAATTGTCATCAAGCTTATTCACAAATGATGCTGTCCCTGGTTCATCCAAAGACCTTGACACAGATGGACCCTTCTTTCAGGGTTCAAAATTTACACTGCAAACTAAGAGTTTACAGTTAAAGACTTTTTTAGTATTGCTGTTAACTAAAAGAGATTTACCTAGAGAAACCATTGTATTAAAAAATATTTTGACTATTATTATTTGAACATGGCACCATTACTTGAGAAACTTTCCTGTTCAAGGACATACATAATAGCATTGGTTCTTACTTTCTAATCTGGCTAACATTACCTGGGAATATGCTATAAAATTTAGCATGGATTATTTATAATAGCTAAGCTATGGAAACAACCCAAATGCCTAAAAATAGATGACTGGATCAATAAGATGTGGTACATATACACAATGGAATATTACTCAGCAATCAAAAAAGATGAACTCATGCAATCTGCAGCAACATGGATGGAGCTGTAAGGGATCATGCTCAGCGAAATAAGCCAGAAAGAAAAAGAAAAATACTGGATCATCTCACTATCATAGCAGGAATTTAGAAAACCTAAATAAGGGAAAAAGACTAATTATAATAAAGTAAAAATCAAAATCAACAAGCAACAATAAACTAGAGACACACTACAGAAGGGGGAGAGAAAGTAGGATCAAAACAAGGGGGTGGGAATTGTATGGGGACTATAACCAAGATGGAAATGCATACATTGCGCAAAAATGAAAAATGATGTAAAAATATATATATATAATTTAGCATGGTACTGTCCTAATATATTGAGAGTCTTACTGACTATGAGCTTTGCTTAAATATCATTCTTGAGTTAAAAATTAAAATCAATCTACTGTTACATATTCCTGAGCCGTGATCAATGACAATGTCAGTATTTTCATGTGGTTATTTTAGCGAAAGTTGAGGGGGCGGGCTTATAAAACTTAATCTCTTTCTGATTTTAAGAATTTCTAGAGATCTGGATTTCCTGGTATTAAAACAGACTACATGAAACTGTGTCTACTCATATTGCTTGTAACACAATATATATTCTTTTACTAGTGCTTGTGACAGTATCAGCCACTGAGATTTAGGATTATCCTAAGAATTATTGCTTATACTTTGAATAGATAGGTTTGTATTAAAATATAAAACAATAAAAAAAAGCAGTGATGCCCATTGGTAAAAGCACATATTATTGACTTTAGCAAAAGTCATTTCAATAAAGTGGTAAGGGTGGAAGCCAACTTGGAGTGAAATGCTGAGTGAATTGGAGTTAAGAAAGTGGAAACTACCATATCTATAGACCATTTTTCATTTTGGGCTTATCCTGGGTTAGGTCTTGGCTCACAATCTGTTCTGGGTCACCCTAATTCTCACCTCAGTTCATAAGAGGAAAATGCGAAAAAACTAGAACCAAAAAGCCCTGGCTCGAGTCCAGTCCTGAGACTCAGATAATGATTGAAGACGTAACAGCACTAAGTCTGAGTTTATATGAATTGGGTCAATAGTTTTTTAAACCTTGCCATATTAAGTTATCTTATAAATATTATATGTAGGCTTGGGGGAAGATAATTTTCTAACAAGCTGGGAGTTGATGACAGAGTCAGACTAATAGGCAGGTTTTGATGCCATGAGAGCTGAAGCAGGAAGGCGTGGAGGAAATCAAAGTGGGATTTGTAACTAGTGGTAGTGAGGGTGGGGAATCAAAGGACCTGCCAGAGGACAGGAAGTGATCTAGTAGGCATAAAACAGACAAGGCTAGAGACTGAGGGAAAGCATGGCTGATATTTGAACAGACAAAGGCATTCGAGATAAGCTGGCTTTGGAATCTGGGGGTGAGAAAATCATGCACAAATATTAGTTGTTTAGCGTAACAGATGTCACTGATGACCTCAAGGTCTAGGCTTTAACCACATCCACACAGCCTCAACATTTCTCAAACATGCCCTTTAAAGCAGCATTAGTCTCATTTTACTTAAGAGGATTTTCTCTGGGTCATGGTAGACATGGGAATCATCCCCAGGCACCCTGAACCCAACTATCCACTACCCTAATCTGCAACCTGTGAGCCCAGCCTCTCCTCCCACTATGATGAATTATCACTGAGAGGTGGAGATCGCATCTCTGCAGGGGTTGTAATTCTAGTCTCTTAATCATACCACCTTTCATGGTTGAGGATCGGGAGAGCAAAGCAACCCTCCTGAGGTCACTGCAGCCTTTGCTCTGACCTACTCCTTCTTCTGATCTGACAATGTAGCAAAAATTTCCTCAGCATAGCTTTCCTGTTGAAAAATCTCTCTCCATTACCATAGTATCATCCCTCTATGGGAACTGAGCACTCAATGCACCTCCAAAAGTCTGCTAATATAGGCTAGTTCATAACACCTCCCCTACCTCCCCACTTTGTGTGGCAGACAGCAGCATTTTGTCCTGGGTGTTGAACTATCCTACCTAGTACAGCCTGTGTGATGCACAAGACTAGGAAGGGGAGTGGGCATCCATCACACATGGCTGCGTGACATCTCTGACCTGGGCAACTTCTGTCCTCATTCACTGAGCCAGATGTAAGGATGGCTGGTGGCCTCTGACATGCAAACAGTTCCCCTAATTCAGTGCAGTCAGTCCAGACTGTGTGCATCTGAGTTTGCATGTCATGTCTGCACCTATGTAGGTCTTTGTGAACATCCTGTAAGAGAGGACATGTAGACTTCCAGTGTGGGTTGTTTATTCCTTCTCATACAACCCTTTAAGATACATGTTGGAGCTGGAGAGAGTGGTGAACAGGATGCAAATAAGATCATTCCCCTGAGTGTCAACATGAAACGTGATGTTTGGGAACCAATTCCATTTGTTTGTATCTTTATTTCAACTGAAGCTCTTCCGTTCCCACATGCCCCAGCGATGAGGTTCTTGAGCCCCTGTGGGGCCTATGGAGCTATTTTCCCAGTTGCTAAGCAATGTCAATCCTGGTGAGGATTGACGCCTGGTGAGCTCATGCCTGTGCTGTGACAGTGTCTGTGGGTGATCTGGGATTAGCTTTATAACAAGCAGAAAGAGAAAAAGAAGGGGTGTGTGCAAACAGTGCACATGAGAAGCAGTAAAAACAACAGGTGACATTTTAAGCATCTAAACCTCAGCAGGGCACTAGGCTGGGCACTTTGGCACACATGAGATCACTGGAACAGGGATGACACAAAGTCAGGGCAGGCAGCCACGTAGGACAGATGCCTGTCATCCTCACTGTTGTATTGCCTCACAAAGTGCCTGGCACATGGCCTAAAGAGAGCCAGGGTTATTCAAACAAGTGAATCACAGTATTTAAGAGCAGGAAAGAGCATAGCTATCACCTAATCCAACTCTCTCATCCACTGTACAAGGCAATCATTGGAGAAAATTCTCCAGATAAACACCCTCTCTCTATCCCTCTTCCCCATCTGACTCACATAGAAAAGCTCCAGCCCCCCAAGAGCATCCCTGGTCTCTCCCATCTACCCTCCAGCAGCCTTCCTCCTCCTACAGATTCCCCCCACTGCCCCATGTTTATCCAGCTTCATCTTTCACATACCAAGCAACCATTGCCAAATCTAATGTCATGAAGTCTTTTCCCTCTGTTTGCTTCTAAGAGTTTAATAGTTTCTAGCTTTTACATTCTTTGATCCATTTCCATGTCAAGGCGGTTTGTGCATATGAATAGGTGAGTGACTATCCTCACTCAATGGCATGCGACTGTCCATGTGACTGTCCAGTCTTAAAAAGACTGTCCTTTCTTTGAATGGTCTTGGCATTCTTGTTTAAAATCATTTATCCAGGGCCTCCCTGGTGGCACAAGGCGTTGAGACGCAACCTATGAAGCTATCCACAGCCACTGCAGCAAGAGTTCGATCTCCGGCCAGGGAGCTACCCATATGGCACAGGAGACCTCTCCTGGCTCGCCTGCTGCTCCCAAAAGCACTGTATTTCAGTCAGTCTGCTTGTTCTGTTCCCCACTCTGTCTCTGGTGAATCTTTTCACCCCCCGCATCTCTGGCCTGTACCCCAGTTCTTGTATGCATAAATAAATCTTTAAAAAAAATAGAGAGGGGAAAAAATTAAAATAAGATCATTTAGCCATATATGAGAGGGCTTGTTTCTGAACTCTCTTTTATCAATCTGTATGTCTGTCTCTCTGTCCCTATCATATTGTCTTGATTACTGTTGCTTTGCAGTAAGTTTTGAAATCAGGAAGAGTGAGACCTTCAACTTTCAGCTTTTTCAAGATGTTTTCAGCTATTTGTAGTCCCTTGAGATTCCACATGAATTCTGAATGGACACTTCTATTTCTGCAAAAACCTCACTAGTGTTTTGATAAGAATTACACTGAATCTGCACTCAAGTTGCTTTGGGTGGTGTCTGTTTTTTATGTGTGAATGTCTTCTTTAGTCAACTAAATTAGACATTTCTGGTGACAGAAATTATGTCTTCTGTCTTTTCTATCTCTTGTGGGTCCAGAATAATACTGAAGATTCTAAGCCACAGATCAAAAAAGATGAATGGTTATTTCTCTAAATAGATTTTGTTTCAGTAGAAACAACCAGGAACAATCAATTAGTGTCCAAAACTTTTTTCTAACTTTCGATTTTTCTACTGAATGATTTAGAGATGATCAAAACACAAAAATAAGAGAGGCCACCAATCTCTGCCATATCTGGAAGGCACATTCTCCCTTCCTGCATCACCACTTCAAGCTGACACCAGCAGGGGCCCCACCAGAGAAGACAACATGTCTTCTTTCCCTGATAACTCCATCATAGATTTGACTGCTGCGTTCATAAGAAATTGTTCATAAGAAACCCAAACAGAAGGTGATTTCTACTGGGGGTGCTTATCTTGCTGCAGCAATTTGGCATGTTGTAGAGATCATTTTAACAGCCATCATTTCTTTCTTTCTTTCTTTTTTAAAGATTCACTTACTCATGCATACAAGTGCCACGGTCAGGACAGCTGATGAAATTCTCTGCCATTAACGAAGACTGGAAGTCTAAATGAATTTGCAGCAGGGGGAGGCTGGGGAGAGTGCCATCGAAAGCAACTCTGCCTTTCACTCTCCCAGCCCAAGCTTTTATTAAAGATATGAACAAAGGAACAAGAAAATAGCACGTAATTGTGTTTTTGCTTATACAGATTAATAAGTTACTGCTGAAAACAAGTTTTCCTGGTTAGTAGGGAACATGCACGCAAGCTGGCATGCCCTCAGAGAACAGGAGTCAATTCTTGGAAGAAGTTCTGTTTGCAGAACTTCTAACATCCTGGAACTCCATATGCAGAGTAAACAGGTATTATCCCCAAACTCCAGCTCCCTTTAGGGCAGCAAGCTCCCAACATACAAGAACTGGGGTATAGGCCAGAGGCATGGGGGTGAGAGGATTCACCAGAGATAGAGTGGGGAACAGAACAGGCAGACTGACTGAAATACACTGCTGAGGGGAGCAGCAGAAGAAACAGGAGAGGTCTGCTGCTCCATGTGGATTAGCTCGCTGGTGGGGGATCATACTCGTGCTGCAGTGGCTGAAGATAGCTTCAAAGTGCTAAGACTCAACCCCTTGCACCACCAGGGAGGTCCAATAGTTGTCATTTCTATCCACCCTTTACTAAGAATTTGCTATACACCAAGTACCAAGCGATGTGTTTTACATGCTTTGCCAGTGCTGAGGAGCCATCAGGGCCAAGGGTCAATTCAGGAAGGAAATAGGAGTAGTGTCTAATTCTCATGTGAGTAAGAGACCTTAGGAAAAGATGCCCTGGTTGAAAGAACCCAGTGCATTTTGACATGCACTGAATGACATGCTGGTGATGTACAAAATGTAAGCACTTACATGCTAGGAGGATGCTGTCAACTTGCATTTGCTTCGAGTTTGGATTCTCTCTGTAACAGGACCCTCATACTAGCCTCTAATGATCCAGAGAGGAAATGCTCTGCAAAGAACTCTGAGGAATTGAAAGGGCACAGAGAAGACAAGGACTTAGTCCCCAAACTCACCCACCAAAAGGGCCAGGCTTGCGTCCAAGAGTCAGGACAAGCAAACTTTCCCACAACATGGCTCACACCCTGAACTAAACCCTCTGGCCACCGGTGAGGAGTGTTGACAAGTTAATGACCAGGCCTACAGAGTCTGCGGTGACCATGGGGTTGCCCACAGGAATTGCGTTGTGCCAGATGTTGCTGTTGAACTCAGTGACGTGTCAGACACCAGGCCTGTGCCGATTTGCTGCCACAGCAACCGACAACTGAGATTAAACAGTAGTTCCCCTTGAAATTAGTTGGCATCATGTAGACCAATGATTGATTGGTTGAACACATTTTTACTTTTCCATGAGGTTTTGGTTCTTGTATGACCTAGGTGTGAGATCCTAACAGAGCAAGAATAAACGGCCTGGGTAGTGAGCTGTGGCAACCTATGAAACCTGAGCTTCTTGAGACCAGTCTTTGTGTTTTCCACCAGATTTCTATTCAAAGGTGACCTGTTTCTCTCCCAGACTTCTCCATGCCTCACTAGCACTTCTGACAGATCTCCATTGTGCATCCTTCAGCCCTGAGAACACTGTGCATTCTATTAATTTCTTCTGATCCTATAAATCAAGACACTTGGCCCAACAGACAAACTCTCACCTGATCAAGACCATAACCCTAGTCCAATCAGCCAAGGGGCCAAATGTGTGCAAAGTATACCAGAGTGGATAGAGAATGAGTTCACTTGTCCAATTTCACTACTACAAAGTAATGCATAGTGAATGTACTAGTAATATGGGTCTCCAGTGTCATTTTCAATAACTGGAGCAAATATTTACATACTTCAGGTCTTATTTGAGCTGCTTATTTGTCTCTGTGGTATGTGTCATAATCCT
This sequence comes from Talpa occidentalis, assembly GCF_014898055.3. Classification (NCBI taxonomy): domain Eukaryota; kingdom Metazoa; phylum Chordata; class Mammalia; order Eulipotyphla; family Talpidae; genus Talpa; species Talpa occidentalis. Next base: position 28,738,428 of record NW_023601212.1, on the reverse strand, counting down.
TCAATGACTTCTTCCTGCCAAGAGTATGAAGTGCAAACTCCTTGCTTCAGCACTCAAGAGTCTCCCAAGTGCTCCCCAGACCACAGTCTCTGGTCCAGCCCAGCCTGCAGCATACCTACACATTCTGCCTCTACAGCTACACTGATCCCGCATCCTCACTATAATGCCCCCTTAGCCTCACCACCACTGAGTTCCTGCCAACTGCCAAGTCCTGGGTCAAGTCCACAAGTTTCACCAACACCCTAGACACTAGTGATCTAGTCTATCTCTCCTACTTTCTCTAGAATTTTTTAAGATGCTGTTGTGGGTGAGATTATTTCCCATTCCCCTGCCAAATTCATACACTGAAGTACTAATCCCCAGAAACTCAGAATATGATTTTACTGATTTTACTTGGAAATATGGTTGTTGCAGATGTAATTAGTTAAGATGAGGTCATACTGGAGTAGAGTAGGCCCCTAATCCAATCTGACTGGTGTCTTATAAAAAGGAACACAGACAGATACACAGACACAGAACACCACGTGAAAATAAAGAGATCATGGTGATATGTACACAGGCCAAAGAACACCAAAGACTGCTAGAAAACCACCAGAAGCTAAGAGAGAGGCATGGGGCAAATGCTTCTTCAGTCCTCAGAAGGACTGTGAAATTCTGACCTTGGACTTCCGAACACCAGAACTATGACAAGATAAATTTCTGTTGTTTAAGTTCCCAGCTATGGTACTTGGTTATGACTTCCCTAGATAGCTAATGTACTCCTTCCTTCTTATTCATTACATTTAGATTCAGCAACCATTAAGGTCTACATATGTGCCTCACCACAGCATAGGTGTTCTTTCTCATTTAATACACACTTGACGTATGAGGTAACGTTAGTATCCCCATAGAAAGGGAACCAATAATCTGCTTGATGCTTCTGGACATCCTGGGAGACTTCTGAACAATGAACCCAATCAAAAAGTAGGTAGAAGATCTAAGTAGACATTTCTCCAAGAAAGAAATACAGATGGTCAACAGCCATATGAAAAATGCACACCATCACTTATTCTGAAAGAAATTAAAAATAAAATCCCACAAGACCCACAACAGACTACTACTTACCTATCCAAAAAAAAAAAAGGGTGAAGTCTTTCCACTTGTGACAACATTGACAGACCTGGAGAGGATGAGGCTAAGCAAAATAAGTCAGAAGGGGAGACAAATACTGGATTATTTCACTTATGTGTGGAATATAAAGAAACAAAGCAAACATAGAAAACCAAAACAAAACAAACCTAGATATTCAACTGCAGAATTGGGGTGTCCCGAAGGGGAGGGATAATGGTGAGAAGTAGGAGAGAGGGTGGCCCCATGGATCATCAGGAGGATTTGGGGTGCTTTGGTGATAAACATAATGTGATAATATGCATCTGAAAAGGGGTGAACATACACAACCTAAAATGCACAGTGTTGTAGACCAATGGTATCTCAATAAAAATAATTTAACTTTAAAATATAAAAAATTATTTCAGTAGAGCAAAAACATAAGGGAAAATAAATAATGATGTAAGATCTTCATACAATAAAGCCTTGGGGTAAAGAAGTGGAAGGACCTTGAAATTTAGTAGACTATGGATCTTGGGGTGAAACAGAGCAGAATAGGAGTGATGGACAGGGTACTGTGGACCCTGGCATCAAGAGAATAAAGAGTATAGCAAAGACAAAGCAAAGAGGAAAGCAAAGAAAAAGTCCTAGCAACTGGGGAGGAAGTCTAAGAAATGTCTGCCCAAAGCTTTTCCCACCTGAATTGTCCAAGTATCTGTGTCATAAAATCAGAAGGACATCAAAGTACGGGAACAAACACAGACAAAGGATATGTCTATCATCTACCCCATAGCAAAATGAATTCATAACATCCACTGAAACCCCAACAAAGGGAATTCAAACTGTACAGCACAGAAACTACTAAGGATAATTTAAGTTGCATCCAAAGTAACTGATTTGAGCAGCCTTCTTCTGATTTTAGTGAATATGAAATTTGGGGGAAGAACTTTCACAGGTTTACATTGATCAAAATCAACCTAATTCTCTCTTAAGTTTCTCCTCTTAAATTTCACTTACAATGGGTTTTTCTAAATTGCGACCTTGGGTATCTGGTGTTTGCAACTTCATATTTTGCTTTTGTTCCTAGAATTCCTTCTTCCCCCAATCTCCACGTCAACTGGCTAACCAACTGGGCCTCATAATCAAGACTTCTCAGGCATCATTTTCCTCCATTTCTTCCTTCTATTGTTCACATCCAAGGTGGTTTAGACAGTTTTCCTCTGGTTCCCAGAGTGTGCTTGCAGAGTTCTAGCTTTTCACCTCATCCACTGAGATAGAATTATCCATTGACTATCTGTCTCCTCTACTCCATCATCAGTCTCCCTAGAGAACTGTGTATTTTGTACATTAGAAGTCATATTTTAGGGCCTCCCTGGTGGCGCAAGGGGTTGAGGCACAGCCTTTGGAGCTGTCCATGGCCACTGTGGCACAGGGAGCCAGGGAGCTACCCACGTGGCACAGCAGACCTCTCCTGACTCGCCCACTGCTCCCCTCAGCAGTGTGTTTCAGTCAGCCTGCCTGTTCTGCTCCCTGCTCTGTCTCTGGTGAACCCTCTTACCCCCACAACTCTGGCATGTGCCCCAGTTCTTGCATGCATAAATAAATAAATCTTTAAAAAAAGAGTCATATTTTATTATTATCTCTGGATCCCTACAAGCTCTAGCACCCTTCATCACCAAATGGAGTAACCCAGAAAGCAACACTCGCAGGTGGTGGGAAGTGAAGACCTAAAGAATGAGTGTTACTATCCTAATCCAGAACAATCAGAAAGGGGGGAGTGGAAGGCAAGCAGAGGCCTTGCTGAATTTAAGGGCTTTTTACTCCTGCCACTTGGTGCCTTGTGCAGGGTAAACTGCACGTTTTATGCAATGTCAGTGCGCTTCCAGTCTGTGACTTGGATTGCATACTCTCAATCCCAGCTTTCTCATCAGCAAAATGCAGAGAACAGAGAACCTCACCTGGAAAGGTTGTGCGGAAGATTATAGGAAGGCCTGTACATAAAACACTTTGCTGAGTGCCAGACACAGAATAAGAGTCCCCTAACTGGTAGAAGTTTTGTAGTTACTATTGAAAACAAGAGAGCAGGGAACCCTTGGAGGCATTTAAGACACATCATATTTCTATGGTTGACAGAGGTCACTTCAAGGAGGGTGAATTGAATGAGAACCAGCATGGAGGCAAAGGATCAGTGAGAGGTAGAGAGCCCATGTCAAAGAAGAACAGAAACTAGGGCTGGAGCAACAGAAACTTGTTTCTTGCACATGCTTTGGCGTTCAGTCCCCCTGCTCTGCAAACCTGCCTCCCTGCAGTGCCTGCCCCAGAAATCATCAGGAACCTGTGCTGAGAGCCCTGCTCCCAGGCCTAGTGCCAAAGCAATTAAGCATATAACAATGCATTAAAATAGAAGGTTGCTCGTAGGAGAGGAAAACACTGAAACCTCCCCCAGGGGACCCTGAAGGCCCTGACATCCATCTATAATCCCCCGGAAACTTCTGCAATCCAAATGTCCCAAGGAGAAGGTTTAACATGAGAATGAAACCCCATACAATGCACACGTGCTCACAGACACACGGCTAAGTTTGTGAGGTGGGTGCCAGACAGAGAGCCCAGGCCAGGAGAGGAATGTTTTCCAGACCCACAGTCCCAAAGAGCCCCTGTGCAGGGTGCAGGCGGGGAGTGGGATGTGGGGCTGCAGAGGAGGGGTCCGGGGCCTGATGGCCGCTCTCTAGATACTGAGCTCACGGGTTCATTTCAGATTGGAAACACATGCGCTATCAGGAAAGGCAGGAACCAGAAATCAACAACATCTAAAAATATTTCCTTCCACACTTTTCCCTCCACCATGTCGCCCCTCCTCCCCAGTCTCACTTCACTTCTTTATTGGCAATGAGGCTTCCTGGGGGAGGGAATGGCTCTCTTGCCCCATAAATAATCATACAAATGGAGGCTTTACATATGTTTTGTGTCTTTGTTTCTGAGTCATTCTGAGCACCTGAAGTAGTAACAGCCAAGGGAGTTTGCCAGTGGCAGCAAAGCCTGTTTTGAGAAAGGTGTGAGGATGGCTTCCCTGTCTTCTTACTTGAGTGCTTTGTTTCACTTTTTTTTTTTAAGATTTATTTATTTATGCATACAAGAGCTGGGGTGCTGGCCAGAGGTGGGGGAAGTGAAAGGATCCACAGAGACAGAGTGAAGAGCAGGACAGGAGGATCCACTGAAATACACTGCTGAGGGGAGCAGCGGGCAAGTCATGAGAGGTCTGCTGCACCATGTGGGTTCCTCCCTGGTCGGGGACCCAACTCATGCTGCAGTGGCTGCGAATAGCTTCATAGTGCTTAGACTTAACCCCTTGTGCCACCAGGGAGGCCTGTTTTGCCTTTTCTCTTAGCGCCTTCTGTGGCACTAATCTCAACACCTGTCACTAAACTGGAGAAAAAGTCACCTCCCAGAGCATGTACCAGAATAAGCATGTCTTTTGACCCAGGACTTTCAACTTGGGCCCATAGATGGTGTTGATGCCAAGAGATTTCTGAGCATTTAAGCACACGAGGGTTTTCCTGGGGAAAGACCAGATGGTAGTCAAATTCTCAACAGGATCCATTGCCAAAACCGCCTCAGCTGTTTACCAACCCAGTGACTCCCATTCTCATCTGAAGGTTGAACATTTTCCTTATTGTTTCACTCATGCAATAATACAATTTATGCTCGAACACCTCCAGTGATGGAAACCTGACAGAAGAGCTTAATAATTGAGAACAGAGGCTTTGGAGCTGGTGCCCCGGAGCAGGTGTTTAGAGCCCTGTGTGACACTAGGCCAGTAGTTGAACCTCACTCATCTTTGGTTCACCATCTTTAGTTATGGAGTATAAAATCTCTTAGGTATTTTTGAGATTAAATAAAACAATGTCTGCAATGATGGAGGATAGAAATAGAAAAACTGAAAAGGAGGTGCGCACAAGACCAGAAACCTGGCTCACAAAATGCCTAGAACTGGAGGTGGGGGTAGAACGGATTAGCATAGCCATTGACACAGCTATGGAAACCAAGATCCTCAGGCGCAGATGCCTAGATTACAAAACATAACGTCCATGCAGGTATCCAAGGGCGCATCCAAAGGTAAAGATATGGAGATTGAGCCCACTGTAGACTGTCTGGCCCCTTTCAGATTCTGTATAGTTAGCCAAAATCAGCAACTAATTGAAGGCTCACAAGGGGTGAGTCCCTCCCAAACAGAAGACTGTATCAGTGCAGTCTCTGCACTGGGCAGCACTGGGTCTGCCCACCTGTGACTATGAAGGTGCCTCTTTTCACCAACTCTCTCCCTCTGCAGGACAGCAGACTCCCTGCCTGCCAGAGACCTGTCCCATGCCGGGGCTTCTCTTCACTGACCTCCCTCAGTGGGGGCAGCTCTCCTCAAAGCCGCCCGCCTGTGACCATGCAGGCCTCTCTCAGCAAACCTCTCCCTTTCAGGGCAGCTCTTCCAGCCCGCTTGTGTCTATGCAAGTTTCCCTTATTCCTCTGTCTGTTTCCCTAATAAACCTGCTCTTTAAATATAACTAACATCTCTGTCTCTTGGAGAAACTCACCTGGGAAACTGCCGTGTGTTGCTGAGGCGGGAGCTCTGGTGATACCTTTCTCAGAGTGAACCCAAGGATCCCGCACTCCAAACCCACTGACTCCAAAAATGACAACATGCAAAATATTTAGCGTAACACACAGTAAAGAAAATGGAGTGCCCCCAGCTCTTTTTCACCTTCCCACCACTAGCCTCTACGGCTGCCACCTGCAGCCTTGTTTTCCTCCTAGGTTTCGTTGCCCACACGTGATGATTGCAAAAAGTGCTTGGGAGCAAGAACACAGAGCACTGCGCACCCATGTTTACGGACACCCCAGCTGAGAAGCCAGAGAGCACGAGGCTTGCATACCCATAAAAGTAAAGACGCCTGGGCTAACACATCGTGAAAATCGTTATGAGATTGGGAAGAGAGAGAAAAGAGAAGTTAGAGTGAAAGCATGTTGCTGGCAGGGGCTGGGAGGCTCAGGGGCTGCCTGGCTGCCTGACTCCCAGCCTCCCAGCCTTCCTGCCTGCTGGTCTGCCTGTATATGGTCCTCTGCTTCAGCATTAAAGGCCTGTCAGATATACCTAAGGCTCCAAGATCTTTATCCATCTGCCCGAATCAACAGTGAATCTGCCCAGTCTGGGTTCCTTGCACATACATGATAAGTATATAAAAAATGGTCATTGCTATTGCTATCATCATCCTTGTCATCATTATGGCTGTAGAGACAGATCATACCATGGGAAAAAATGGTAATCACTTCTGTTTTACATTCTTCTCTCTTAGGTTGAACCAAAATCTGCTTCCCTGGTGGTAGCTTCCAGTCATTGGTCTCCACATACCCCTGGGTCAGGATGAACTAGAGATAGAGACCAAATGCAGACAGTCCCATCATCAGTGGTAGCATTCCAGGAAAAGTTGAATTCTTCTAAAATAATGCACTATAGTAACAATCATTCAATAAAAAGGGAAAATTAAAGCTAGAGAACTTCAGGCGCAAGATAACAAGGTAGGGTTTTGTTTTATCATGAGAATATTTTGATAATAAAGATTCCTTATGACTTTAAGTGGATTGCTTTAAAACTGAAACATCACTGAGAAAATCCAGTGTCTGGTTACACTTACTGTTTATCCAAAAGACTTTTGTCTGCTGTTCCTAACACTTCCAGCACTGTCATTAACACACAGTTTCCTACAAATTCTTCTGAGCCCTTATCTCCCACTGTTATGATAAACGAAGCCACTCATTCAAACAAAGTCAGTGTGTTACAAGCAAGAGCTTATGTCTCCCTGAGCAGAACTGGGCCTTGATCCTGATGTAATGATATTCCTAATTCTGTAAGCTCCAGGAGGCAGGGATAATGGTGGTCTGGTTCTCCTGTGAGTTCCCAGCATCTACCACAGACTCTAGCTCCTGTTAGAAACTTAATAGGTGTTTGTTGTATGGAATGAATGAATGAATGAATGAATGGACTTACAGACAACAGTATTTGTACAAAGCAAATCACATTCCTTAACTAATCCATAATGTTACATCCAATTTGAGTTATAAAAAGTTGTGTTTTTATTGTTATTATAATTGAGAAGCATTGGAAGACAGGTTTTATATTTTCAACTCTTGAAATCATTTCCTTTATTGAATAAATATTCAGATCTTGAAATCATTCCTTCTACAATTTCTAATCCTTTAGCCTTCCTCACTCTTCTAGACATTGAAGACTGGTAAATCCTAGGCCCAAACAGTGTCCTTAGCTTGGAATCCTGCTCAGCCTACCAATGTTTGCCCACTGTCCTTTTACTTTGGGGAACTCATCCTGAGCTGAAGGCTTCAACATCACTCCTTAGGAATGAGAAAAGACCCTTAAGATATATTGGGATATCTCTTTAATATCACTTGGGATATTTTAGACCACTATTTTAGACCACCAAGTTTAACTCCTCCTTATATTTAAAAGGTCTTTAAGATTAAGTACCTGGGCTTGGTAGTTGCAGAAGTAAAACTTGTACATGTGACCAAATCATGAGATTCAGAAGGAAGATCTCAACTCTCTAAAAGGGCAATTCTCTAAGATAGTAAGACTAAAGCCATCTCAAAGCAAGTCCAAGAAACAGTCATTTAAAGCTCATTCTCTAATTAGTACCTACTATGTTTTAGATAATATTGTGGGTCAAAGAACTTCTGCCTCAGAGAGAAACAAACTCTGAATTTGAAAATGGCACAGTGACACGAATAGACAACTGGCAAAAGAGAGGAGCACAAACAGAAACCCATTTAAAAGCTCAGCCCTGGTGGCAAGCAAAGATATTAAAAAGCAAAGTGAGATGTTTTATATATATATATATATATATATATATATGAGTGTTAATAAGTACTTCAGTCATTGGCTTTTTAAATATGAAATATATATATGAGTGTTAATAAGTACTTCAGTCATTGTTTGGCTTTTTAAATATGAAATATATACATATATAATTAAAATCTGTAAAGATTAGAAAGAGAAGTCCCAGAGCTGATGAGTAAGCAGAATTGGACATTCCCACACACGGTTGCAGAAAGGCCAAGGAGACCCAGGGGGCTCTTCCAGGGAGCAATTTGGCAGTCAGCTGCAAAAACTTGAATATACACACCCTTTGACACAGCACTCCCACTCATAGGACACATATCCGTAGGAAATTATCAGAGACATACACAAAGATATATGTGCAAAAATATTCATTACAGCATAACTCACAATAAAAAAAAACCCTAATATCTAATGTTAGGGGATTTTTTAAATGCCAATATAGACATATGATAGAATACTATGTCGAGAGTACTACTATGTCATAAATGAATTTTTACCAGGAAAATGCTTGCATGGTTGCTAAATGCAAAAATGAAAGGAAATAATACAAAGTCAACTAGAGAATGCCTAGCTTCTTCAGATCTTAACCCATTCAGCTCAGTGTCATGATGAGGTCATTTCTCTTTATCTTCTGCCCTCATGATTCCATGTGCCTCTCCTTCTTGGTACTCGTCCACTATATAAATTATCTGTGTGAATCTTTGACTAATGTCTCACTGTCCAACTAGACTGTAGATGAATGAGTATAAGGCCTGGCACATGCCCAAGAGCTCAACATATTTTGAAAGAAGGAGGGGGCCATCCCGGTGGCGCAGCGGGTTGAGCGCAGCACTGTGAAGCTGTCTGCAGCCTCTGCAGCGCCAGTTAGATCCCCGGCCAGGGAGATACCCACATGGCATGGCAGACCTCTCCTAGCTTGCCCGCTGCTCCCCTCAGCATTTCAGTCAATCTGCCTGTTCTGTTCCCCGCTCTGCCTCTGGTGAATCCTCTTACTCCCCCGTACCTCTGGCCCATACCCCAGCTCTTGTATAAATAAAATAAATCTTTTTAAAAAATGAAACAAGGGGCCTCCCCGGCGGTGCAGCGGTTGTGCTGGGTTGCGAAGCTGCCTGCAGCCTCTGCAGTGCCGGTTTGATCCCCAGCCACTGGCTGAGGGTCCCACGTGGTGCATGGACCTCTCCTGCCGCCCACTGCTACCCTCAGCAGTGTATTTCATCAGTCTGCCTGTTCTGTTCCCCGCTCTGGCTCTGGTGAATCCTTTCACCCTCCTGCTCTTCTGACTGTACCCAGTGCTTGTATAAAATAAATAAATCAATCTTTTAAAAAAATGAAAAAGGAGGTAAATCACTATTACATAAAAATATGAATATATATGTATGTAGTACATATATATGTATATCTATGTATGGAATACATATGTGTGTATACACACACGAGAGAGAAGAGGAGAAGAGAATAAAAGAGAAGAGAAGAGAAGAGAAGAGAAGAGAAGAGAAGAGAAGAGAAGAGAAGAGAAGAGAAGAGAAGAGAAGAGAAGAGAAGAGAAGAGAAGAGAAGAGAAGAGAAGAGAAGAGAAGAGAAGAGAAGAGAAGAGAAGAGAAGAGAAGAGGACTGGAGTAGTATTTCCACTGTGAACATTTTGAAAATGGAGTTCCTAGGCCTTGTGGGATTATCAATGATGTCGTCTCTTAGTCTTCTGAACTGAGTGTGTTAATAAGTACTTAAGTCATTATTTGGCTTTTTAAATATGAAATAATATTGGTTTATAACATAGCATGTGATTTAGGAATATGGGATCACACCCTCCAGAGTTGAAATGGCAACATGACGTGTTAAAACAGAAGGAGCTAGAAGGATTGAGATATCCCTGACCCTCCCTTTACCCCAAACTCCCTATACCTATGCCTGCTGGTATGGGAGATCATTCAGAATTTCTAGTGAGCCTCCAGTGAGAAAGGTATATCTCAGTTATCCTTAAAGGCTTCTCTTTTCCAGACCCTTCTCTAACTACCTCCAGCTCCCTGAACTCATCTTTTTATGTCAAGGTTTTCTCAATCCTTACCACCTCACTCCCTAGTCCTCTAGTTGTCACTGTCCCTCCTCATGTAGAATTGATGATTTTTAGATAGGTTTACCAGCACCATAAGGGTATGCTACTCCCCCTGCTCTGGACACTGTCCTGCTTTGAACGCACCCTAAGAAGCCATCCTCCTTTTTATTCATTATTATTTTCATTCATGATTTCATAATCTTATCTTAAGGGCAGTCAGCCAAATTGCAAGTCCTTTTCAAGCCAGCCCTTTACCACCTGTATTTTTTTTTAACCTCTAGTCAGGACATGACATTTTACCCAGTTGAATTTTATCTTATTGATTTTGGCCTGTAACTCCCATCTTTTGAGATTATTTTGAAATACACCCAGATCTGGCCACTCTTATTCAACATTTTTATCAGTCAATTATATGAAGACATAAAAGATATACATATTAACTTGTGGGTAACACAGGAAGCCCTCTATCCCTGGAGAGCCCCCTTTGGAATGGCTCTAAAGCATTAATCAGCACATAAAAGAACAAGAGAACACCTCCCTCACTAAAACACAACACAACACTTGCCAAGATTTTTAGAGAAAAACTCCAGAAATGCATCTGGCTAAAGATGCAGACACTTCCTCCAGTCTTTAGTTCAGAGCACTCGGGGTCAAGTAAGACAGACTAGTACTCAAGCCCCAGCTGTGGGAGAGTTACCCTGCTTTTCTAAGCCCCAGTTTTCTTATTTGCCAATAGAAGGCACAAAACCAAGCACCTAATAACTTACCTCTGACAATCTAATAACTATTGCCTATCCAAGATATTCTCATGTTCCCAAACACACTGTGATTTGTTTGATCTGGAAAGACCTCTTCCCACACACAGAGAGGCACCTTCATCCATGACAGGGCTGAAGCCCAGTGTTTTCAATATACAGAAACTAAAATATACCCCCAAATTGAGCCTACTCATCATAACAGGAAGTTCCACTGCCATAGACTCCTTGGCGAATGTTCAATTATATAACTGTGTTCAATCATTGTAAATTCATTTGCTGGTCGTTTGAACTGTTCAGTAAAAACTGATTTCCAGGGCCTCCCTGGTGGCAAAAGGGGTTAAGTCACAGCACTATGAAGCTATCCACAGACACTGCAGCACGATTTCAATCCCTGGGCAGAGAGTTACCCACATGGTGTAGCAGACCTCTCCTGTCTCACCCGCTGCTCCCCTCAGCAGTGTATTTCAGTCAATCCGCCTGTTCTGCTCCCTAATCTGTTTCTGGTGAATCCTCTCACCTTCTGCACCTCTGGCCTGTACCCCAGTTCTTGTATGCATAAATAAAGAACTCTTTAAAAAAACTTATTTCCAATTTCCTCTTGTTAAAAAAAAAATACTCTCCTACTGGGAGCAGGGACAGGTAGAGCTACTAACGGTGAGAGCGGGGCTCTAACAGACTAGCTAGGTTCAAATCTAACACTTAACTAGCTGTGGACCTTGCAGGGTTAACTTATTCTGTTTGCAGTCTTCATTTGTAAAGTGTGGTTAACAAGATCTACCTCATAGGCTTGTGATGAGGCTATGGGTGAACATAAACAAAGATCTTAGAATGGTGACTTACATATTTATCCCTTGACACATGTCTCTACTTAGTCTATTCTCTCTGCTCAAAATGTAAACCATTCTCCTTTCATCTAATTTGTGTTGCCACTTTATAGCTAGCCCCCAAAGTCAGCACCAAGAAATCTTTCTTACTTGAGTATTCTTATTTAATTTCCTCCTGACTGATGGGATCACTATATCATCCCCTATTTACACACACCACTGATTATAAATGAAATCATCAGTGTAAGTGGATTTTCAAGGAGAAACATAAAAGAATCACTACCACATTAAATATATGCATTGTTTGTGCACATCTAATTTCCCAAACCCAAATATACATGCATGTTTTAAAGTGATTACAGTGAATAATGGTCTAGTGTATATTGGAAAGTTGCTAAGAGAATAGTTTAAACATTCTCATCACAAGAAAAAAATGTAACTCTGTGTGGTGATGGATATTAAGTAGACTTAGTGTGGTGAACATTTTGCAGTATCTATATACACTGAATCATATTATCCACTAGAAACTAATATAATGTTATGTACAATTATTATTGATAAAAATTTAAGAGAATATTGATATGTTAGACTCTTTAGGCTCCAACCAACTTCTACCATGTATCAGAATTCCGTGCCTTTTTAAAACCCAGTAATATTCTACTGCCTGTGTGTGCAAAATTTTGCGTATGTGTTCATCAGTTAAGGAAACTTGGGTTGTCAACTTTTGGCTACTGTGCACAAAGGTTGAATGAAAATTGATGTTTGATTATTTATCTGAGGTCTAACTTTCAAAAATTTTGACTACCTAGAAATGGAATTGCTGATTCATATGGTAACTCTATATTTTACTTTTTGAGAAATCACAACATAATTTCACACTATTTTACATCACCATCAGCAATACTTTACATTGTTGTAGGCACAACATTTTATATTCCCATCAACAATGCACAAGGGATCAAATTTTTCTACATATTCAACAACTCTTGTTATTTTTCTTTTCTTTTAATAATAGTCATCTTAATGGGTGGAATCTAATTGTGGTTTTGATTTGCATTTTCTTAATAACCGGTTGGTGTTCAACATCTTATCATGTGCTTTGTGACCTCTGTATAGCTGAAGAAATATATATATTCATGTCCATTTTTGAATTGTGTCTTTTTATGTTGTTGAATTGTAGGAGTTTCTTTATGTAGTCTAGATATTACTCTCATCACATGAACAATCTGCAAATATTCCATTCTGTGGACTGCTTTTTACTCTCTTGATAGTGCCCTTAGAATGTCAAAAGTAATTAATTTTTATGAAGTCGAAGTTATCTTTTTATTATGTTGTCTGCGCTTTTCTGGGATGAATTCCACTTGGTTGTGATGCATAATCATTACAATTCACTATTAAATTTGATTTGTTACTATTTTATTGAATATTTTTTAATCAATATTCATCAGGGATATGGGTCTGTGGCTCTCTTACGCTATCTTGTACTCACTTGGGTATAGGGTAATGTCAATATCATAAAATTTATTAGGGAGCATCTCACATGTTGGACTTTTACAAATAATAAGCAAGATAGACGTAAGGTTTTCTTTTAAAATTTGATAGAATTTGGGCCTCCCTGGTGGCACAAGGGGTTAAGCACCACACTATGAAGTAATCTGCAGCCTCTGCAGCATTCGATTCCCGGCCGGCCAGGGAGCAACCTACATGGTGAAGCAGACCTCTCCTGTCTCACCTGCTGCTCCCCTCAGCAGTGTATTTCAGTCAGTCTGCCTGTTGTGTTCCCAACTCTGTCTCTGGTGAATCCTCTCACCCCCCCCCCCATATCTCAGGCCTGTACCCTGGCTCTTGTATGCATAAATAAATAAATCTTTAAAACAAATAAATAAATAGAAATAAATAAATAGAAATAAATAAATAAATAAAATTTGATGGCATTTACTTGTAAAGCCATCTGACCCTGGGTTAATTTTGTATATGGTATTAGCTATGATTTTAACTTTTGCATGCGGATATCCAGCACTCATTGTGGAAAAGATTGTCCATTCCCCACAACACTTTCTGAGCACCCTTTTTGAAAATCAATTGGTCATATGCACAAAGGTTTATTTAGGATGTTTCCATTACATTCCATTCTTCTGTATGTCTGTCCTTATGCCAGTATCACACTATTTTGATCACTGTTACCTGGGAGTAAATTTTGAAATCAGGAAGTGTAATTACTCCCAATTTGTTCTTTTTCATGATTGTTTTGGTCACTCGGGGTCTTTTTAGATTTCATAAGAATCTCAGGATTTTTTTTTTCTGAAAAAAACACATCATTGAAATTTTTCATAGGGATTGCAATAATTATGTTGGTCATTTGGAATAGTATTATCATATGAACATTGTTAAATTTTCCAACCCATGAACATGAATCCCTTCACTTATTTATGTCTTCTCTAATTTTTTCAGCAATGACCTTTGCCTCCTTGATGAAATTTATTCCTTAATGTTTTATATTTGTATGCTATAGTAAATGGAATTGTTTTCTTAATTTCTTTTACAAATTGTTCATTGTTGGTGTACAGAAAGGCAATGATTTTTGTATTTGCTTCATTTTGTTTAGTACTGTTTAGTCTATGATCAATTATCATAACAATTGAATGAAAAAATGCCTAATATAAAGGGAAAATATTTTCCAATATAAAAGGTTTTGATTTATTTGAAGCCAGAAAAATAAAAGGAGTATTTTCTCCTCTTCAGTTTCTTGGGAGAGTTTGAAAAAGATTGGTGATTATTCTTTCTAACCACTAGTGAATTTCACCAGTGAAACCATCTGGTCCTGGATTTTTCTTCATTTGGGGTTTTTGTTTCCTAATTCAATCAGGTTAGTCATAGTAGTCAGTAGCAGTCATTGATTACTGATTCAGTCTCCTCAGTAGTAGCCTCCTTAATAGTTGGATTTTGTATTTCTTCACAAATCAGTTTTGGTGGATAGTGTGTTTCTATGAATATGTCCATTTTATCTAGATTATTCAAGTTGTGCAAATATCCATAGTATTCTCTCATAATTCTTTTTATTGTTATAAAACGAGGGAGCACAGGGAAAAGGAGCTGAGCTAGACATGCTCAATTCCTGATCTCCACTTCTCCCATCAGAATAAGCACTTGTCATTCAAGTACACCTTGACTTAGAAATATCCTGGGAATTAAGTTCTTTTGAACAGAGATAGTTTGAAGAAGGAGGGTGCATTCCTCCCCAGCTGGATGAGGCTGCCGGTAAGGAGGGATGGAAGGCTGCAGCCTACCTTCCCAAGGGAAGACAGGCATGAGGTACTCTTCCTGCCCTGATTTGCCAGGGAGAAAACAGCAGACTGGCAAGGAACACTGCTCCTCCCAGTCCATTTCTGCCCCTAGTAACAGTTTCTGACAACAAAATGTGGATGGAATACACATCCGTATTAAATTACTGCTCTTGCCTAGGATAAGATAAAAGGTATTTCTCTTGTGTGAGCTGCTGAATAGAAAAATGGATTATAGGTGGTATTACATGATGGCTCAATAGCTAAGTTGCCAAGGATTGTATCAGCTACATACCCTTGGACCGATTGCTTAACCTCTTATAGCTTGGTTTCATCATCTATAATACAGTGAATTATAATATTGTTCACTTTGTTGGGTTGTTTTGAGGCATAAATAAATTAATACACCTAAACTACTTAGAATAGTATCACCAAGTGCTACTTAATTTTTTTTTTTTAGATTTATTTATTTATAGAACACTGGGTACAGTCAGAAGCGCGGGAGGGTGAGAGAATTCACCAGAACCAGACCGGGGAGCAGAATAGGCAGAAGGACCGAAGTACACTGCTGAGGGGAGCAGCGGGTGCGGCAGGAGAGATCTGCACGCCATGTGGGACCCTTGCCGGGCGGCCAGGAATCGAACCGGCGCAGCAGAGGCTGCAGGCAGCTTCACAACCCAGGGCTCAACCGCTGTGCCACTGGGGAGGCCCCATGCTACTTAATTTTTGACCACTGTTACAATCTAATTCTCAATAATCTTCACTAAGGAGAAGGTAAACAGACATGGAGTGTTCAGAAACTGGCTTCTTATAGAGAAACCTACATTTTCTAAAACCCTGATTTCCTCTTTATTGGAAATGGGGAATTGACCTGGAACAGTAGATACCAATATATCTGGAAAATTCCTAAGAAAACTATTGATCTGACAGAAGAACGATGTGAATCCAGCAGAGCGCTGCTATGTGTGCATGGGTCACTCCATTTCCACTTCTCCCTTCCAAGCAGCTCTCTCTGTAGCCGCAACCAGTCACAGCTCACCCTGCTGCAGCTGTGAAGAGAAGGCAAATAAAGCAGAGAGTTTACAAGTTTCTAAAGCCCAGGGCTTTTCTCCCCACCCATAAGTCCCATTACTTCAGCATGGATTGTGGGCTTGGAGATGGATAAAACTGAGGCAGGGAGTGGACTTCATGTTCAAGTGCTTGTGCTGCAGTGCTGGCAGGAATTGCATCATTGGCAACTTGAGAGGGGCCAGGAAGAACATCAGGGCTGGGCAGGAGAGAGCAAACCAAACCCACATGGGCAATCAAGGAGCCAAATGGCAAGCCAGGGCCAGACCAAAGCAGGGCCTGCAGCCGGAGAAGCACAAAGGAACTGAACAGCCACCAGGAAATGCGAGCTGCGGGGCACGCAGGGGCTCACCAGCCTCAGCAGGTGTTCAGGAAAGATCCCTGCCAGCTGAGCAACTAAGAGCGACCTCTGGATTAATCAAGACGCCAACAGAGAAGTTCAGAAGCAACGACCCTACCTGAGAGTTTGAAAGCAGATTATATGATTGGCAGGGACTGTCAGATCCTAGATACTGTGGTACTGGAGAGGAAACTAAGGCCACACCACCATGAAGTTTGCTTCTTTGGGGAAACTGTGAATATACACACATTGTTAATTTTCTAGGAGACTCATATTTATCAGCTCATTTTAATGCTTACAATCACTTTCTCAAA
Organism: Talpa occidentalis; assembly: GCF_014898055.3. Lineage (NCBI taxonomy): Eukaryota > Metazoa > Chordata > Mammalia > Eulipotyphla > Talpidae > Talpa > Talpa occidentalis. The sequence goes on along the minus strand of NW_023601212.1, from coordinate 28,721,806 downwards.
GACACATTTGTATTATCCTTCACAGCCACCATGGCAAAAAAGCTACGCCTTGGGCCAAGAAGCATGGCCTGTCTGCTTCCTGACTGTGTACCCACAACAAAAGAGCATGTATGAGTCAAAAAAGGTGTTTAATCAACATTTGATGAATGTTAATGTCTAATCAAATGAGCACTCTGAGATTAGAAAGACTAAGTGGCTTTCTGAAGTTCATAGGTTCTAGGCAAAAAGTCAGACTTCCAAACCCTCTGACTCCTGGGTCTGTTTGCTTTTCCATTTTTCTGTTCTGTGTCTAATGGAAAAAAATGCTGGCTTGGCAGTCAGGACTCCCAGTTTCTAGTTCCAGTTCCACCTCTAACCGTGTGACCTTGGGCAAGTGACTTCACTCCTCAGGGCTTCGATTTTCTCCACTGCAAATCAAAGTGTTCAGAGCAAGTCACGTTCAAGTTTCACTGCGGCCCCCTGGTCCTGGGACTCCAGGGGTTGCGAGGAGCTCTATGGACTGAGTCCAGTGGAGAACTCCTCAGGAGGCAGAGATATGGCAAGGTCACCTGATGGAAAACTTGGAAAATGCATGGCAAGAAGCTGCCCTGTGAATGAAAAGCCAATGGAGTATAGCTTTTCTCCCGTTGGGAAAGTATTTAAATCTTTGCCCAATGAGAAATGGCTGCTGTTGCTCAAGTCCAGGCCAGTGATATCTTGCAGCTCTGGGAAGTAAGCTGTTCGCTGAGTCTCCCAACAGTTCCAGTGAGGTGAGGGGAAATCTCTGCCGGTTAGACCCAATCAGCATTTGAGGATTACAAGATTCTGAATGCAGGATACCAATTTCAGTCACATTCACAAAATGCTCATAATTAAAGTTTTGTCCAACTGATGTTTTGAACATTCTTGCTCAGTAACATCGTGACCCAAAAGAGTGAACTCTGAAACAGCCACACAGTTACTTTGAGTCATACATAACATTAAAGACGCCTCGTACCACATTTAACAAGACTTTACTGCCTCAGCTTTAATATTATTATTGCGAATAATTTGTGTGTGTTTGTACAGGCTTACTCCCAACAGCTCATATCATTTCCTTCCCAGGAACTCCAAACAACCCTCTCATCTTTGATATCCCTTTCTTCTATTCTGTGATTGCCTTTGAGGTGAAGACGAAAGCTAGGTTACCTCAACACAACCTTCATCATTTTGGGGGTCAAGGGCTCCTTCCAGAATTTGGTAAAAGCTATAGATCATCTCTACTTTCCCCCACCCATTGACATGTCATATGCACATATATTCATAGAAAGTCATATACAGTTTCAAGAGGCTCTAAGAGCCCTTGAGTTGTTCCAATGTGAGGTTAATGTGAGTTGTTCTAATGTGAGGATATTTCGACTCTTGGTGTTGAGAATAATGGACTGTTCTTTTGAAGAAAAAAGGAAGGAAGGAAGAAGAAAAATTAAAAAATGAGCTTGAGGGGCCTCCCCGGTGGCGCAGCGGTTGAACGCTGGGTTGCGAAGCTGCCCACAGCCTCTACAGCGCCGGTTCGATTCCCGGCTGCTCCCCCGGCCACCAGAGGAGGGTCCCACATGGCGCGCAGACCTCTCCTGCCGCCCGCTGCTCCCCTCAGCAGTGTACTTCGGTCCTTCTGCCTGCTCTGCTCCCCGCTCTGGCTCTAGTGAATTCTCTCACCCTCCTGTGCTTCTGACTGTACCCAGTGCTTGTATAAATAAATAAAAAAATAACAAATCTTAAAAAAAAAAAGAGCTTGACCTTATGTTACACCTTATATAAACATAAACTCAAAACCTAAAAGTGTTAACACTAGAACTTTTCTACAAGAAACTATAGGAGAAAACCTTTGTGACCATGGTTTAGACAAAGACTTCTTAGATAAGACACAAAAAGTATGAACTACAAAAGAAATGAATGACAAACTGGACTTCATCAAAACTAAAAACTTACTATTTGGAATATAGGTTAAGAAAATAAAAAGCCAAACCACAAACTAGAAGCCTGCCCAACAAAGCATGCTCGCCTTCATCGTGACCCTTAGCTTTCTTGTAGACTGGGAAAGTAGGCTTTTATTTGGAGCATAATGCTACTGTAATAACATCAGGTGCAATGATGGACCAGAAGAGGGGAGCGCATGTAGGGCAGGCAACCAAGAGTGTGCCACACCTCAGTACAAACCCTTGAATGCAAACACAATCTCAGCAGGTTGTAACTAAGCACTTCCCACAAGTCTGGCCCCATCACCAGCTTTTGGTAAAAGCAGAATACAGTCTCTGGGCTAGAGCTCCATCTACCACAGGGTAAGTCCACCATACTGGAAGCCATGAGGGAGCACATCTGTGCCAATCAGGACTGTGCCGACTGTAGGGGACAGAGCTATGCAGAGCAAGCAGAAAGAGATCCTGAAGGCAGCATGGTCTGAGCAGCCTGTGAAGGAAGTGATCTTGAACTTGGCTTTCACAGTGATGTCAGGAAGTAGACAGAAGACTTTGAACTCAAGACATTGGAGCATGGGAGCAGGTAGATGGGTGATCCCTTCAAGGACTAAGCAATGACATGCCAAACCAAGTGAGGCAGGAAGAATGTGTTGAGATGTGGGAGGTGAAGTTGGTCTGAGCCAAGTCAAGGTAAAACCTGAGAGCCTGACAGAGAACTTCAGGTTTGATGACAAAGAGGGCCCTCCGTCAATCAAGACATTACCTGATAAAAGTTGATTCATACAGATCTGCTGCTGAAGGAGGAAGTTAGGAAGTGGGTATAGGTAGTCAGTTAGGAACAGGGTGCTCCAAGCCCCTAAGTTCATTTATCAGCCTGACTGAGAAAAACTCAGTTGGAACCAGGAGGGCACCCTTCCCACCCACCCCCCAACCAAGCCCAGATGCCTTAGGTCCATTTATTAGTCTGATTGGTAAGTTCAGAACAGCAACACAGTAACACCATGCTAAAGCAAGGAACCAAGGCTGGTTTCGGGAAGGTAGGCCAGGTAATGTGGGCAAACTCAGTGGGCCTGGGTAGCCTAGGAGGACCCCACAAACTCAGTAGCCTAAGAGAATCTTGCATACTCAGTAGACCTATGCAGCCTAGGAGATGCCCATGGGCCCAGCCAATCAGCAAAAGACAACACAGAGACCCAACAACCAAACCCCCACTTCTTGCCGACTTTACACCTACTTCATATAAGCACCTACTTCTCACCATCTCAGTGGCCACCACTGGGACTCCTCTCTGCTTTGACAGCTTTCCAGTCCTTCCTCTTATCTATCAATAAATCTCATGCTTTTGTAACTCTGGCCTTGACATTGAATTCTTTCCTCACTGAAGACAAGAACCAAGAAAGAGCCCACCTCGGGTCTTTAGGCTACAGGCCTAGCTCCCAAAATCCTGATTCACTGCTTCTCCTCCAAACAGGCCCCTGGTCATTGGCTTTCTCCATACTCCCCAGTGGGAAGATTCATTCATATATTCAGGGAAGCAAACTCTCTCTTACTGAATCCACCACAGGCCCTTAGCATTGAGCACCACCATTCTTTATGATAGAACCATGGTGCTACTACAATCAAAAAGTATTGCCAAGTGACTAGTTGACACTGGGGATGCAGTTTATGGTGGAGCTGACAAAGAAGCCCTGTCCTTTGTGTCCTCCTTGCCCTGCCTCCAGAGCCTCTCACCAACCTTCTACCACCGCCACGACCTCCACCAGCATTTCTCTCCAACTTTATACATTCTTAAGGTGGTCACTGCTACTATTCATTTAAACCCAATTTTACCTGGAAGAAAAATGTTGAACGTGAACCAGAACCCAGCATAACATGGTCATGACCCTCAAGGATGATACTGGTAAAACTAGTCTAGCCCAGTACTCAGATAGCCAGGAGGCCAGGAGGAGAGAAGAGTGGACAGAACGATCAGAAGCAAGGGGAGTTGTTGGGATTCTGCCACAATGGCCCAAACATGAGGAGCTGGCAGCCTGAATTAGGGTGGTGACAGAGATGGGAGGATCAATATCAGAAACTCACCAAGAGAAGTGAGAGGTACTGATGAGAGATCAGGGTGAATAATGTGGAAAGTTCTGATTATCTATCAGTGCCACTTTCCCATCTAGCCAATGGCAAACTATTGTAAAAATGGTTTTTGGAGGGTGAGACTCTGTCATCCTGGAAAGTCTTCTTCAGATCACCCATAGCTTTAGTTCATTTCTGCAAGCAAAGCAAGGAAAGGGTACTATGGTGATAATGGAAGTAACTGCTCTTATATGAAAATCAAGGGATGAAACAGAGCAGTTGTGAAAGTTTTTAAGGGCTTATTTCTCCTCCTCATAAAGCAGAGGAAAAGAGATTTTGCTTCATGCGTTTTTCACTTGCATGTATCTGTCCCAGAGTTGCCATGGTGACGCTGTGTATGTTTGCATGGCTGGAAGCATCAGAAATGGAAAATGAAGCCAGGGTGGACCGAAGCAGGGAGCCCAGCAGGAATTTCCCTCTGATCCTCTGCAGGCAATCAGTCAACAGAAAGCTAATGTGCCCTGCTGAGGTTTGTCATCCAACCTGCTATTTCCAACAGCTCAAGGGGGAAAAAAATCACAAACCACAACAGTTATTCCTGGGAATGTTCACGTAAACCCATCTTCCCCAAGCAGAGTTTAACGAGGAAGGGATTTCATCAGGAGAATTCCTCAGGCCCTGAAGAACAGGTGCCAACTCACACATACAAGGCAGAGGCACCAGGCCTGGGGGGCAAGGGAGGGGGGACCCTCAGTTGCCTGTGGGGGGCAACAGCAGGCAAGACCAGAAGGGCAGTGAATAGTATATGGACTAGTACTAGTGTTGCATGGACTAGTACATGTGTAGGAAATTGCTTTTTCATGATGAGACATGTCATTTTGGTGCTGATACTCCCACAGAAGAGAAACTTCGTGCTCTTAGCAAATCTTCAAGCAAGACTGTCAGCCTTTTAATCATGTTTTTTTTGTCTTGTGAATCACCTCCCAACTTTCCCTTAAATTGAGGGAAGCATAAACTAGATAATATGAAAGATTCTGAACAGCATTTAGCCCAGCAAGACACTATGTTCCTACAGCCTAAGCTTATTTGTAGGTAAATCACATAGCATGTATAATGCCCAATATTTTGCCCAATGTCTGGCACATATTATGAATAGGCGCTCAAAGTATATTTGTCAAACAAATGAGTAAAGGTCCCACACATAGGTAGGGCAGGCTATATGGAGAGCAATTCCCTCCTGGAAACGTAATGTACTTGTTTCCATGGGGTACAGAGAAGCTCTTGAACAGGGTGGGGTGCTAAGCTAATTGTACTTCTTACCCATTCCTCCCTCACATATATTCATTTCCATGCAGACTTCAGGAGCATTGAGTTTAAAGTTTATTTGGAAATATATTGGTAGCTCTGTATCTTTCCCACTATGACAGCCTAAAATTGCTGGCAGATGACAAAGTGGGATGAAGAAGAGACAGATTTGTATCAGGCTAAAAAACAATTTAAATAATACAAAAACATCACTAGCAATCTCCTATAGAAAGTGAAAATATCTTCTTAGGTTGATAACATAGTTCCAATTGAAAAATGTACTTAAATGTATTTGTCAGGATGTAGATGATGTATGAAATACCACCTGAGTACTTTCTGGGATTTGTATGCTGCTTTGTTGCTGTTCAATTCCTATCAGTCCAAGAAACAGTCATTCAGTCATTCAACAAACACTTGTACTCTAGAGCAATGGTTCTCAACCAGGGCAATTTTGTCCCCCAAGGCACATTGATAATATCAATTTTGATTGTCACAACTGGGAGTGCAATCATCTTGGCATCTAGGGGAAGTCAGGGATTCTATTAAATATCTTATAATGCAAAAAAGAAAAAAAAAAGAACAGCGAAAAGGAGACAGGAACCTAATGATAGCATATAATGAGGTTTCTGTCCAGATCTTGGGATATCAGGGAAGGTTTTCCAGATGAAGTGATATGTAAACTGAGACCTGAAGAACAATCAGGAGTAAATTTAATTAACAAACAGGATCCCAAGCAGAAGAAGCCACTTAGGCAAAAGCCTACAGATGAGCATTTGAATAATTGCAAATAGTCTCAGAACCAATCTTCCCTTGTACCAACTCCTTTGTAAAGCAAATGGCTGTCCAGCCACCGTGAGTCTGTGTGATTAGTGATCCCGTGCCCCCTGCTCTTACCAGATGAGGTATAGGTTACCAAGAGTTAGTTGTATTTGTTTCCAAGGCTGCTTATTCCAATTTTAACATTATTTTAATTGTACAACTTAATTAGATATCTTGTAAAGTTATGAAATATGACTGCAAATAGTAAATTGCTGCTGTTATTCTGAGTGGAATGCTTTGAAAATATTTCATGAAACTGGGTCCTAAAAAAAAAATACTTCCAAATCAGATATGACCAAAACAATGTTAATAGTTTGGGAGAGAGAAAAAGGTCTTTAAAAATGTAGAAGAATGATACATTCACATTGTTTTGCAAGGTTCCTTAAGTCTATGATACACCTTTTTAAAAAACTAAAAATCAAAAATTAAGCACTATTGCTGTGGCTTATGAAAAGAAGAGGACTCTCAACACCAATCAATTTATTCATGCTCCAAGAAAAAGTCTTGCCCCATTGATGAATAAATGCACATTTACATGTTTGCCATGAAAATAAAATATATACTTCACATGTACATATTGTTTTGTATAGTCTCTTAACATAAACTGTTAAGGTTAATAAACCTCTTTATTTGATCTTATTGGGTGAGGTACCTTCCACAATATCTCGGTATAAAAAGATGGCAGAGCAAAACATAGGTGAGAACAGAGAGGAGCAATGTGGTCAGGTGAAGAGTCTTTAGAGCCATGATGTGTTTTGACTATTGTAAGGACTACAACTATAAACAGTTTTTTTGTTTGTTTGTTTTGAAAGATTTATTTATTCATGCATACAAGAATCAGGGTACAGGCCAGATATGCGGGAGGGTGAAAGGATTCACCAGAGACAGAGCAGGTTGCAGAACAGGCAGACTGACCGAAATACACTGTTGAGGGAAGTAGCAAGCAAGACAGGAGAGGTCTGCCGCACCATGCGGGACTCTCCCTGGCCGGCTGGGGATCGAACCTGTGCTGCAGAGGCTGCAGACAGCTTCACAGCCCTGCACTCAACCACCTATGCCACCAGGGAGGTCCACTATAAACACTTTTTAACAAGGGAGTAACCTGACCACATGATGTGTGTTGGAAAGATAAAACCCAGTCTCCATGCGAACACAGACTAAAGGGAAGTGAGACTGCAGGCCAGATGCCCAGTTTGGCTCTTGGTCATCCAGGTTTCCTGTGCTTATTGAATAAAGGTACACTGGGGATGCAGGGATAGGAATGGATTAAAGGAACATTTAGCAATTAGTATCTAGAGAACTTGGTTATTGATTAAATATAGCCTGTAAGGGAGAGGTTAGTGTCAAAGCCACACATACGTTTGGGTTTTGGACACCTGAGTCATTGGTGGTAAGATCTCTGAAACAAAACAAAATAGAAGAATTTAACCAGAGTGGGAAAATGATGAGCTCAATTTTGGACATGATGAGTCCATAATCCTATGGGACATCCAAGTACAGACGTTGAGTATGTGGTTTGATTCATGGGTGTGACGCTCAAAAGACACTCTTGGGCTGAATACTTAGATTTGTGAGTAATCAGCATATAGAAAGAAATTGAAGTCAGAAGAGTAAGTGAAATTGCTTGGTTAGGAAAAGAAAACCTGGTCTCAGAGAAGATATATAAAATATTTTTTAAAAGTTTTTTGAACAATATTTGCTTCCCCCCAAACTTCAAGCTATATTACAAAGCCATAATAATTAAAACAGTTTGGTATTGGAACAAAAACAGACACACAGACCAATGGAACTGAATAGAAAGCCCAGAAATAAAGCCACACTGATATGAACAACTAATCTTTGACAAAGGAGCAAAGAATATGCAATGGAACATGGATAGTTTGTTCAATAAATGGTGCTGGGAAAACTGGACCTCCACATGCAAGAAAATGAAACTAGACTACTACCTCTCATCGTACACAAAATCAACTCAAAATGGATAAAAGAACTGGACATAAGACCTGAAACCATAAAATATATAGAAGAAAATATAGGTAAAACACTACGAGACATACATCTCAGAAACATCTTTAAAGACTCATCATCCAAAGCAGTGATAGTGAAGGCAAAGATAAACACCTGGGATTACATTAAACTGAAAAGCTTCTGTACAGATATATAAAATATTTTATAGAAGTAAATAAGAAAATGATAATTAACTCATTATAATATACAAAATGTACAAGAAAAAAACACTTGACCAAAGAGGTAAAACACAAACAAGTAAATATATGAAATCAACTGCCTAATTACTCAAGGAGATGCAATTAATGCCACAATGAGATATTTCTTATACCACTATATCAGCCAAAATTAATAAATTTGACAATGTCAAATACTTGGAAAGGAAGGAGGTCATACTCTACTTATACAACTGCTAGGAAAACATCACAGTACCATCTAATAAGGTATACCCAATAATTTCGCTCCTATGCTATGTGAGAAACTAGAGAAATTCTTAGGTATGTGCATTGGGAAATAAATTCAAAAATAATTTCATTTCCATTGTTTATAATAGCATAATACTAGAAACAACAATAGAGAATAGACAAAGGGTGGAATATTCCCAAAAATGATTATTACAAAGCAGCAAAAAGAATGAACTACACATACATGAAACACCACAAAGCAATCTTGGAAACATAATGTTGAATGGAAAAGATAAAAATCCCAGAAGACATCAATCTGCATATTATTTTAAGAAATCTTTTAAAAAGCAAAAATAAACAAAATATTACTTATTTACATATGCATTCAGGATAAAACAAAGTAAATGATCCAGAGAATAAGAAAATTCAGGAGAATGATTGTCTCTATGGCACAGGAGAAGCAGGACAAGATGAAAGAGGAGCACAGAGAAGACAAGTCATATTAGTCTTACTGTTCTTTGAGTGAGGCTCATGGTATGCATAACACTCTCATGTTCTTTAACTTACACATAGGTTATGAATGGACTTTTGTGTGAATTAAATAAGCATCTTAAACAAGAAAGAAAAATTGCTCTCGATTGAGGCCATGTTCTGGAATCAAGGATTGCACTGATATATTACCTTGTTAGGATTGCTTTTTCTGAATTGTTTTAGAACTTGAATTTCTTTCACCATTTAAGGTGAATCATGGGGTGATACAGAATACATACAGAATCATGGGGTGTGCTTTTTGGGGTGATAAAATTACTCATGGTTTTCTTTTACTAATATTTTTCCATCACCCCAATGCATTATTTATTTTCATTCTTCTAGATGCATGTGGCGCATTTGTGTAAACCACCTCATACTCTTTGTGGAATGAAACAGGATACACATAATCAAAGATAAAAATAATCCCACAGGATTGGAAAAAACAATCAAATTCTGTCCTATTTTTCCCATTTATGGCAGAGAACACAGAAAAATGCACAGCTCCTTTCCCCTGGATGGCAGACTGCTGCAAAAAACTCTATGAGGGCTTTCTGATGGCCAAGAGGTAGTGAAAAAAGCCACTGATGGGCTGTATCCGAAAAAGAATTGGTGGCCCACTAAGCCTTAAAACTTTGGCTTCTCAGTCAGGGTCTTGAGTAAAATCAGATGCAGTTCTGAACAGACTTCCAGAAACCCTGCACCATGAGGGGCCTGAGTTCCTGAGCTCTATCAGGCTGCTGCTCTCCACTTGGATGGTCCCCAGGCCTCCAGAGCAGGTGAAAGAGGTCCCATAAGGTAGCACACTCACTAGTGCATGGAGAAGCAGAGTTTTTCTAGGCTGGAATTTGCATTTGGTCCACAACAGGGTAGCCCACTTCACCCAAAAATGCCATGTCCATGAGATACAACCCAACCTGCCGAAAACTACTAGGTCCTGCCTGCATTGTACCCCATTTGTTGGCCACAGAAAGGGTTTTTCTGCAACCCAAAGATGGTTATGAACTCTGGTTCCTGATTCCACATTAAGGTAATAAAACAAACAGAAGTCACAGGCCAAGCCCTGTTCCAGCTGTCCTGGCTCCTTGCCTAGTCCCAGGAGGCTTGAGAAAATAAACTAAGCTTTGGAAGCCCAACATTGGAGCAACAGAATCTGCTTCAAGCTGCAAGAGGTCTTGGAGAAGCTTCCCTGATTATCTCCCCCATGTGCCCTAGAGAGCTGTGACCTACCAATCCCCTTAAGACCCCTTGTCACTGCTTCCCATAAGATGTCTGCCATTGTATTACCTATAAAAATGCTTGTAGATAAAGAAGAAAGGAACAGGAAGAGGGGTCCAGTTGTGAAATCAATGTTCCTCTGCATATACCAATCTATCAGAGTCACATGGGCAGGGTGGGGTGGGGTGGTCTTCAGACCTTCCCATTCACCCTCCATATTAGCCTCATTGCTTTTTTGAATGAAGAGAGAAGTTTGCCTCTTCCATGTTTATTGAGATCTCAACATAGTCCTCATTCTTCACCACCTTTTCTTCCTATGATCCCTTAGCTCTTGAAACAGTTTTATGCAGGACAAATCTTCCTGAAGCCCATGCTTGGAGGCACCTACAACTTTGTGTCTAAAAAGACGGTGAATGGAGAATGGTTTACTAACGGTACTCGAATCACTAGAACACACAAGAAAGCCCTTTGGTGTTTATAATACCTCCACTCTCTTCTAGCACTTACTGAAAGGCCATTTGAAGAGCTCCTGTTCTAAAATCTCATGGATGCTATCCTCACCTGAAACCATAGGGAAAAAGTCTGTTTTGAGGAGGTTTCCACTGTCCACACCAGCATAATCCCTGAACCAAATCCAAAATCTACCTGCTTAGAAGCTTGCAGTAGAGTTCTTTGATCTTGGCTTGTTTACCTAACCACCTAGACTTTGTGGGCTGGAGTATTAGCATCTGTGGTGAAAGAAATATTGGGTTCCTGCAACATCCAATCAAACCATAGGTAACCAAGAGAGTAGCAGCCAAAGAAATAGTCACGAGACTCTGCTTCTCGCTTGCGAATATATCTCAGAGCCCATCAGAGTCTTGCATCAGAAAATGGAGTCCAAGGTGAAGAGAGGACGAGATCATACAGGATCACCTGTAATGGCTCTCTGCCTGCCTTGCCTTGGCTCTCATCCTCCTGAAGAGGTGTGGCCATTACATTCCTTGGCCAAGGCGGTCCTCCAAGCCCTCCTCCCACCTTGCTCTTACTCATGTAGAACAACTGCAATTTCTAAGTCAAATAGTAGAAAGGTAATAGCACCTGTGAAAATTTTTATTAAAAAATACAGTTTTCTCCCATAGACACACATGCAGTTTCATCTCATGAGCAGCCTGCCTGGTTGTTCATTGGGTTTCTCCCCGCAAGTCACCCTTCTCAAAGCACGTGGAGAGATTTCCAGGCCTCACCCTGGCTGCTGGCACACCACACCCCCAGACCCCTGCTCTTGGAGCTGTTTAAGAAAGGTAAGAAATAATATAAAATGGTAGTTATTTGCTATCCTGAGCAGAGAACTCTGGCTTAACTAGTCCCTAACAACAGACGGATTTCTGGCCTCAGTTTTATATTATATCTGCAGAACATTAAATTTTTCTTTAAATCAGCATCACCAAAGTGTACTTCATAGAACAGTACTTTGGCAAAATGTTTCTGAAAGAGGGGGAGGATTCCATGGTTGGAATGTACATGTTCTTTTGCATATACCCCTCCCAGAGTTTAACATGATTATGCATATTCTAACTGCTCGTAAAGCCCATTTTACTGGGTTTCACTTATATAACAATACTATTCACATAAAATCTATGAACACATCTGAGAACAAGTTTTGGAGAAGATATTTTGGATGATGCTATCCTAAGCTTACCTTAGCATTAAGATTTCAAGGCAGGAAAATTCAAATCCTCTATATTTTTAGAAAATTATTACAATGCATAAACATGCTAATTGGCTTACATTTTTCAAGATTCTTATTTTTTTAAGCTTATTGTATACATTGCAAATGAACCTAACATGGCAGAAACATTCTTTATGTGTACCCCCAAAGAACATTCTTTCAGTCTATCCTTGGAGGATCTGATGAGGTCTTTCCTAGTTTGTGTGAACAGTGTTCAAGTATTTCTTACTGAGCATCTGTTACTCCTCCCTTTTATGCTTTTATTAGTTAAATATTTTTCTATAATCTCACACTAATATAAATCAAAGCTACAATGAGAAGTAACTAGAGACCCATCATCACAGCCAAACCATACATTATCTAGAGCAATATACAGATTGAATGCAATCTCGATCAAAGTCCTGATGGGATTATTCACAGAAATAGAATCCAAAAAATCATGAAATTTATTTGGAATTGCAAAAAAAACTGAAGCAAAAACACTCCCGCGGAAAAAAAAGCAAAAATGAAGGCATCGTGCTCTTGACTTTAAACTATACTACAAAATGATCATAATTAAATCAGCTTGGTATTAGAATAAAGCAAAAACACAGATCAATGGCACAGAATTGAGAGCCCAAAGAAAACAAACAAATGAATGAAATAAAACAAAAATAAACATTTGAACTATAAGGCCAGTTAGTGGCTACCAGAAGGGGAAGGAGAAGAGGGATTGTAAATCAGAGAAAGGGAACAATGATATGGTGAAGAGATAGATTTGGATTCTTCATGGTGAGCTTAATGTAGCACATACACATGCTGATTCTCAATGGCGAACACCTGAAACGTATATAACAATACTATTTACTTCAATAAAAAAATAAGTAAAATTGTGTTTAAATTTTTTTTAAATGACCAAAACAAAACACAACATCAAATACTTGTAAGGAAGACGAGAAACAGAATGACTTACATATTGCTAGTGTAAAATATTAAAACACGGCACCCACTCAGGAAAAGTTTGGCAGTTTGTTATAAAACTAAACATTCAATAAATACCATACAACCTACCAATTGCTTGGGCATTTATCCCAGAAAAATGAAAATTTAACTTCATGCAAAAACCTATATATGAATGTTCATACTAGCTTTATTTGTAATAACCCACAATGGAAAACAGCCCAGATGTCCTCCAGTGAGTGTTTTAACAAACTACGGCACACCCATACCAAGGAATACTACTCATCAATAAAAAGGAATGAACTACTTTCATATGCAACAACTTGGATGAATCTCAAGAGAATTATGATGAGTGAATAAAGCCAATCCCCAAAAATCACATAGGGTATGATTCCATTTATATAACATGCTTGAAGGGACAAAATTACAGAGACGGAAAAGAAATTAGCAATGAGCACAGGTTAGAGACAGGGTGGGACTGGGTGGTAGGAAGGAAGGGGTATGAATATGAAAGTGGAAAACAAAGGATCCTTGTGGTGAGGACCTGCCATGCATCTGGACTGTGATGGTGGACACAAGAATTTACATGTGTGACAATATGCATAGAACTAAATACACACACACACACACACACAAATGAGTACATGATGGAAAATCTAAGATCAGTATATTTCATCAATGTCAATTTCCTGATCATAATATATTTACTATAGCTCTATAGAATGTTGCCTGTGGGGAAACAGGTAACAATTATGTAGAATATCTCTGTATTGCTTCTTACACTTGGCATTTGAAACGACCATTATCTCAAGACCATTCTTTCCAGGCCTCCCAGGTAGGCAAGTTGATATTTCTTAACATATGCCATCCTGCCTCTTCTCAAAAGAAAATAAGAAATAATATTGTTTATAATGAAGAGATCCATGTAAGACAGGGAAATTTCTCTCAAATAGAGTTTTATATTTATGTTAATGACCAGAGATTGTAAAATCTCCCTCTGGGGATGGGACACAATTTACACAGCATTACTATATTTCTGTGAAGTCATCCACAAACTCCCAACCCACCCTCCTCTCTGCCTCACAGCCATCTCTGTCACATATTGCTTATAACTCCATCATCCCATCGGTTTCCATGCAAACTGAACTCTGGGAGAGCAGGATTCTATGTTCTTGTTGAATGCTAAGGAGCATGACACAAACATGATATTCTGGTAGGGCTGAAGTCATTTATCCTTACGATTCTAACTCACATTTCCACTTCCCTAATTAAAATAGTGTAGAATGTTGAACATCTTTTCACATGCTTTTATCATTTGTATATCTTTTTAATGAGGTATCTGTTCAACTCTTTTGCCCATTTTTTAATCAGGTTGTTTTCTTAATACAGATTTTTAAAGTCCTTTATCATATATGTGATTTACAAAGACTTTTTTCTTGTATATGGCCTGTGTTCATTCTTAATATCTTTTGAAGATCAGAAATTCTCAATTTTGGTGATGTGTAATTCAGCAATTTTTCTATCATGGTTCATTCTTTTTGTTGTCGAATCAAAGAAATTTTGTCTCATTCAAGTTTATTAAGACTTTTCTCCTATGGATTTTTCTACATGCTTTATAATTTTTGTTCTATGATGCATTTTGAGTCAATTTTTGCATATAGTATGAAGTTGGCATTAAAGTTCTATTTTTTTAAATACAGCTATCCCATAGTCACAACATTTATTAAAAGACAATTATTTTTTCAATTGATTGCCTTTGCACCTTTGTCAAAAATCAATGGCCAAAAACAAAAGCAAAATCAGTGAACAACTTCTGGCTTCTAATCCCACGTCTCACAAACTGAAAATCAATCACTCAGACAAACTTGAGAACTGAGGTCAAAGGACAAACCACTTCCCTGAAAACTAGAGCTTACAGGTGGATACAGAGAAACAGAGATTACAGATGCAAAAGTCAGAGCTGGGGTGTGGTAGAAAGACTGATAGGATAAGTGAAGAATTGCTGGAGACTGAGCTGTGGACTAGTTGAGAGATAAAAAGTCTTGGGGCCCAGTCCTAGGGGAGCCCCACACTTTCATGGTTTTTCTTCCAGGACCCTCCCAGGTTATCAGAGTAAAGATCAGATAATAATTTCCTTTTGCTTCCAACAAGAGAGAAGTAAACATTTTGAAATGAGCCCAGAGTTATCTCCCTCCTTAACAAAGACCTGTCCTCAAGGGAAACTATTCTACAAGAGCCTAATTGACCTGGGTGGACTGGCAGACCCAACACCAGCCCCTCTCCTGTCCACATGGGTGAAGGGAAACACGCAATGCCAACTTCCTCTAACCTACTGGTCTACCTGCCTCTTTAAAAGGGGAAAAGGAAAGTTGAGGAGCAGTTGTGAAAATATTAGCCCAGAAGCATAGTCACTAAAAGACCTAGACATAATCATGAGTTTATAGACTGCTACACCTACACATTACCACCATATCAACAGGCTCCTTCATAATAACAAGAATTCCAGCTAAAAGGACAATGGACTTTATTAAATGTAAACTTCATCTCTACAAAATACTAGACACAAACTGTGAGAAGAGATTTGTATTCAAATATGTCTGATAAGTGATTTGTATTCAAAATACACAATGAACTCATGAAACTCAACTCTCAAAACTCAACAATAAGAAAACAAACCAAACTTAAAAAGCACAAAATATCTGAACCAACATCTCACCAACAAAGAGATACAGATGGCAAAAAAGCATATGAAAGTAAATTCAACATCATAGAGATGTCACTAGAGAATTACAAATTGAAACAATGATGAAATACCACCACAACCTATTAGCAACAGTGAAAATCAAAAACTACTGAAACGACCAAATTCTGGTAAGGGATCTGGAGCAACAGGAACTCTCATTCATTGTTGGTATGAATGCAAAATGGTAGTCACTTTGGCAGGTTTTAACAAAGTTAAATGTACTCTTACAATGGATCCAGCAACCACACTCCTCAGTATTTACCCAAAAGAGCTGAAAAGAGGTCCACACAAAAATCTGCTCACAGATATTTATAGCAGTTTTATTACTAATTTCCAAAAACTGAAAGCAAGCAAGAGTCCTATACTAGATAAATGTATAAACAATCCATGGCACATTCACAAAATGCAGTAGAATACAGTGCTAAAGAGAAGTCTATCAAGCCAGGAAAAGACTTGTTTTGGTTTTTTTAAAGATCTATTTATTTATGCATATAAGAGCTGGGGTACAGGCCAGAGGTGTGGGGGATAAGAGGATTTACCAGAGACAGAGTGGGGAACAGAACAGGCAGATTGACTGAAATACATTGCTGAGGGGAGCAGCGGGCGAGTCAGGAGAGGTCTGCTGTACCATGTGGGTGGCTGGGAATTGAACTCATGCTGCAGTGGATGCGGGTTGCTTCATAGGTTGCATATTTTTTCATGTGCCTGGCCCAAGCCAGGAAAAGACTGGGATTTTTTTTTTTTTGAGGTAACATCAGTTTACAATACTGTATATGATTCAGAGGTATAGGTTTCACACCTCTTCAGATGTATGTTGTTACCACACAACATCCAACACCAAAAGTCTTCCACCACAGTCCATTGTACCCCTTCAACACTTTCCTTGTCCCACTTTTCTCCTTCTCTGGTAGTTTCAATTCTAGAGTCAGATTTCTAGGGTTTGTTACTGGTTTTGTTTTATCTGACCTTTTGTTTTGTCTCTATTCCATCTGTAAGAGACAACATCTGGTATTTGTTTTTCTCTACTCAGTTTCTTTGCTTAACATAATTCCCTCCAGTTCTATCCATTTTGTCACAAAAGTCAAGAGTTTATCTTTTTTTAAAAAAAATATTTATTCTTTATTTATACAATAGCTGGGGTGCAGGCCAGAGGCACACGGGAGGGTGAGAAAGAGACAGACAGAGTGGGGAACAGAACAGGCAGAAAGACTGAAAGCACTGCTGAGGGAAGCAGCGTGCGAGACAGGAGAGGTCTGCTTCACCATGTGGGTTGCTCCCTGGCCAGCCAGGAATTGAACCCACACTGCAGAGGCTGTGGACAGCTTCAAGTACTCTGCTAAACCTGCTGAGCCACCAGGGAGGCCAGAATATATCATTTTTTTATAGCTGAGCAGTATTCCATTGTGTATATATGACACATCTTAATCCACTCATTTGATTTGGGGCACTTATAGTGCTGCAGTGAACACAGGAACGCATATACCCTTTCAAACTAGTGCATATGCATTCTCTGGGTAGACACCTAAGAGTGGAATTGTTTGATAATATAATCTAGTTTTAATATTTTAGAGAAACCTCCATTGTGTTTTCCATAGGGGCTGAACCAGTCTACATTTCCACCTACAGTGTAAGAGGGTTCCTTTTTCTCCACATCCTCACCAACACTAGTTTCTGGTCTTTTTGATATAAGCCATGCTCACAGGTGTAACATGGTATCTCATTGTGGTTTTGATTGGCATTTCTCTGAAGATAAGTGATGAGGAACATTTTTTCATGTGCCTGTTGGCCATCTGTATGTCTTTGTTACAGAAAAGCCTAATTAGCTCTTCTGTCCATGTTTTAAGGGAGTTTTTTTCTCTTTGTTGAGTTGCATGAGTTCTTTGTAAATCTTGGATATTAGCCCCTTGTCGGATATATGGTGTGCAAATATTTTCTCCCATTCAGTAGGGTGTCTTTTTGTTTTTGTGATAGTTTCTTTCACTGTGCAGAATCTTTCTAGTCTGATATAGTCCCAATTGCTTATATTCTCTTTTATCTTGCTTTTGGGAATGAATCCACAAAGACATCACTGAAGCTTCTGTCATGAAGTGTTTTGTTTGTCTTCTTCTATGTATTTTATGGTTTTGGGTTTTACATCCAAGTTAATTTTTATAAATGGTATGAAAGAGTGGTCTAGTTTCATTCTTTTGTACGTGGCTGTCCAGTTTTCCCAACACCATTTATTGAAGAAACTTTCCTTTCTCCAATGTATATTCTTGGTTCCTTTCCTATAGACTAGCTGCCCTTATAAGTGTGGTTTATTTCTGGGTTCTTAATTCTATTCTATTGGGTTGTGTATCTGCTTTTGTTCCAGAAGCATACTATTTTTATTATTACAGCTTTGCATCAGTTTTTTTTTTGTGTGTGTGTGTGTGTGTGTGTGTGTGTGATGGTGGTAAGCCCAATGACTTCATTCTGCTACCATCCTGTCAGATTCCCTATAATAGATTTTTCTAAACATTGATCTTAAACCCTGCAATCTTACTAAATTCCTTTATTAGTTCTACCAGATTTTTTGTAGACTGTATGGAATTTTCTACATAAGATGATCTGTAAATACAATTTGCGTCTTCCTTTCTAATCTGGGTATCTTTCATTTTTTTGTCTTGCCTACTTATATTGACTAGACCATATACTACAATATTGAACAGAAGTGGTTAAAATGGACATCCTTGCCTTTTTACCTGGTCTTGAGGAAAATCATTTAGTCTTTCCCCAGTAAGTATAACGGCTAGCTGTAGGGGTTTTTGTAGATTGTCTTTATCACTTTAAGGAAGTTCTCTTCTTACCCTATTTTCTGTTAGTGAATCTCTGTGTTCATCTAGTTAATGCTACTTTAGATTGAAGATTCAAGAAGAACCTAAAACTTTGACCTTTAAAGAAGGGGTTCCAATGGACCATGGCAGAAAACTATGGGTTTCTTGATGGTGGATGTAGTGTGGTAACCTGAAGGGGTGTGATCCTGAGGAGGTGTAAATCATATACAGTGTTGAAAAACAATGTTGCATCAACAAAGATAAATTTTGAAAGAATGCATGAGTTCCAACAATAGCTGGGCTACCTTTTTTTAATATTTTCTCCTAAACAAACAATAGTGTCTTATGCTATCTTATTCACAATAATATCTCCAGTTTCTATTTAGTGTCTGACAAATACAAAGAAATTAGGAAATATTAAACAAATGAATGGACCTAAGTATAAAATTCTCAACCCCTAAAAGAAAATTAGACAATGTACATAAAATGAAGAGAATATGAAAACCAGGTCCAGCCTTCTGGTTCTAGAACATTTACCTTCTTCATTAGCTGGGCTTTAGGAAGCTGAACTGGAAGATGATGAGATGACCCTTCCCTCCATTGAGGGCCCCTTCCCAGCACACTAATGCATTTCTCTGCCAAATACTAAAGCCTCAAGTCTCCTCCTAGTGCAGTAACATCTGTACATTTCCTTAAATCCATTTCCAGATTTGATAAATATAAAAGGCAGAACAGAGTCAAGCAGCTCAAGGAAGTGAGTGGAGGGATAATGGGTCCCTATGCCCTAGAAATCTGGCACCACTGTACTGTGCTAAATTAGGTGCAAAGACACCATCTGGTCAATTTAGTTTTAATTCCATCAAGTTTGTTTCTGCCAGTTGACAGGGAGTGAAGGGAGAATTTTAAAATAGTATAATCAGATGTGATGCCAAAAAGTCTTGTTGCAAGCCATACAAGAGCAAGGAAGGAAAACAAAGAAAAAACTGCAAATACAATTAAATAAATACACCACAACAAATGATAATAAACCCAAGCAGACCTTGGCCTCAGTCCCTGCATTCTTCTAGGTGGTTCACCATACTCTGTGCTGGTTTGCTTGGCAGGCTAAGCTCACTTGGACTGGGTTTAGCAGTGCTCAGGAATGTGAGTGGGAAGATCACCAGGTCTTGGCAGGTTGTCACAAAGAGGTACTGAAGGTACTGAATTGAAGGTACTGAACTGACAGGTACCAGGCAATGCATTGTTCTCTGGACACCTGGTACTGCTGCAGATGTACCTGGTCCCTAGGAAACACATACTCTCTTCTTCTGCAGCAGAAAAAAAAAAAATAGGCCACAGAAGACATTTCCAAGCCTAAGCTCACCAGAGTGAATTATTCCATGTTTAATGACCTCCATTCAGCAAGTGCTTTTCATTCTCTAAACCCTGAGAATTTATCAAAGGCTTATGTAGATGCCAGATTCTTGCATTTAATGCTGATAGTGCCAGGAAGCACTCATGTTCTAGGATCACTTTAAGATCTCATTCCAGGACAGGCCCAGACATCCAGATCAAACTTCCAAAAACAAGAACCAAAAAGGATCATCTCCATTTATCTACCCATGAGCATAGTATGACCAAAGCTACCAATTAAATGGGAAAGTACCAACTTCTCCCTACTTTACTGGACCTGCATCTTACAAGATATATGCAGGTAGAGCATTACCTGCAGAGCGTGTGTCTACAAAGCAGCAGTTGGTATAGCTTAAGCATAGGTTTGTGCCTCAGTTTGTCATTTACTGATCCTGCAATCATGAATAACCCAGTGAAGTCAATGAATGTGTATAAGACAGGATACTATTCTTACCTTTGTAAATTAAAATTAGCATATGGATATTAAGTGCTATTTACTGTTAAATGTTTTTGCAAAACTTGTTGGAAGTTTTCAAGAAGGGTACCTAGCAAGTGGTACACTCTTGGCTAAGTTAGGAGAATGAGTTCTGTTTCCTAATTCTTGCTTCCTTTTCTGAGTGCCTGTTGCTTTATATGTAAAACAAGGGGGAAAGACTAGATGCTGTTGAAAGACTTTTCCAACAATGGCCTCCTAAGGTATATAAGGGAGCTCATCTTGGGAAGGTTGACTTATCACTCAAGGACTATGTGCCCTCAGCTCTGAATCTCCAAGTTCTAGATCAGGGGTTGGCAAACTATGACCTACAAGGCCAAATTCATCATGCCACCAGTTCTCTAAATAAAGCTTTATTGGATCATGTACTTGTTTACTAATTAATTATTGCCTATACATGTTTCTGTGTTACAACAGCAGAGTTGAGTAACTATGATAGAATTCATAGGAAAGAAAAATCTAAACCCCTACCCCTTACAGAAAGTTTGCTAGCCCTGTTCAAGGTGGTTGCTGGATGGTTTCAACAAAAATATCAAACAACACCTGCTGACATTTTTTTCAAAACATATAATAATGAAAAGCTGATTGAAAATCTATAGTAAACTTTTATTTTAAATTATAGTACACTCATTGAGTGTCTACCCATACCATAACAATAATAATAATAAACCTATACAATCTGAAAAAAGAAAGGACATTTATACCTTAGTATTTTCACTAGATAGAAAGCTTAATAGACAGGATTTTTAAGCCATCAAAGGTCTGAGTCATTTTCCTAAGAGAAATACACTTTTTTCTTGTAATTTCTCTTGTAAACTAGATGAGATGTGGACAGAATTAGTACTTGGAGGGAAATCAATCCCCATACTCATATCCAAATCAATGATACCCTGGAGTGGAAACTTCTCAACATTTTCTAGCCAACCCCACTTTCATTCACAGAGAATTATAGGGTATTTTCTTCCCACTCTCATTAGTTCCCCCACCCATCACAAATCCAGCAAAACCAAGAGACACTGAAATCAGAGCTCAACAGAAAGGAGGGGAAGTGGTGAATTTCTAAAATGCGTACAATCTTCGAATTTGCAATGCACAAGAATGAACAGAGAACTAGGACTATATAAGTATATAAAGACTTTATTATCCTACAGAAGTGTGATAAGTCCCAGAGAAAGGCTGTACTCCACACCCCACCCACCACAGAGAGACGAAAATGAGAAGATAGTGTGGAGGAATAGGAAGAGGGCAAAAGACCAGAAATGAAGACATAGTCATCTAGGTGGGACATGCTCTGAGGGATTATCAGTGAAACTTCTTTCCTTTGTGCAAAATAAAGCAATAAAGGGGCCAAATCAGCATGGGGTTATTCATTATGTGAATGTGTCAAGGGTTGTATGGGTATGCTTTTGCAGCTCTTTTGCCCAAGGGAAAGTACTGTGTTCTGTATCAACTATCTGTTGCTATGCAACAAGCTATCCCAATTATTTATTAACTCACAAATCTATACATAATTAAGTTGGGTGCAGGTAAGCAGTTTTCCTTGTCTCTTCTGGAGTCATGCAACCACAGTCAGTTGGAGGGTCAACTGGGAGCTGGTTGGTCCAAGATGGCATCACTCCCAGTCTTGGTGATGCATGCTAGCTATTGACTAATCTGCCTGTCTTGGCATGTTACATAGTGGAGGGAGAGTTTCCACAAGCCAGAGAAGGCAAAACCCAATAATACACAACCCATTTTCAAGCCTCATCTTGTATCACATTTGTTAATGTCACGTTAACCAAAGCAAGTTGCCGGTCAAGCCTAGATTCAAGGAGTAAAGAGCAAGTTTCCACCTTGTGATGGGATTTCCCAAGAAACTGTTTGTTTTCAGCAAATTCATAGTGCAGAACTATGCATACAGGGATGGGATAGTTGTGGTCATTTATTACAACTTATCATATCATCCTAATTTTGAGTTTCACGGGAGATGAACTCATGATTGCAGGATATTGTGTATTTGTATTTTGCTAAGCTATGAGGCATCAGAGGAAGGAAAATGGTATTTGGAGTGAGTCTGAAAAATTGGGGATCAAAGCTTTTAACTTCATTGCTTAATTACTGTGTGATATTGGACATACTGCTTAATCTCGCTAAGCCTATTACCTCATCTGTAATATGTAAATGATGTTATCTAATGCACAGAGTGAAATGCCTAGACAGTACCTGCCATAAAGGCCTTTTAAAGATTTAGTTTCTGACTGCAGACATCTGTGCCCCGTGTGAGTGAGTGTCTTGTGGTAAGCAAATATGATGGGGGGAGAGTACGCAGGGCTTTTTCTGAGCTCTCAAGTTTAGTGTCTGGCAAATAACAACACAATAATCCCCAATATACAGCTTCTCACATCAAAACCACTTACCACATGGAACTATTTGAACTGTGAAGGCCTGAAGGCTTGGGGGACCTCCAGATCTCAATTTCTCTGTGAGACTGTGAAGGCAGCCACAGGAAGGGAAGAGGGTGATCAGGCAAGGGGGCATTAACCCTGTTGTGCTCCAGCTTTCTAATCCAGATACAAATTGGGTGGCTAAGAAACCATGCCCCAAAGGAAATCTTCTTGGCAGAGGGATGGCCTTGATCTTGTAGAGATTCTGCTGAAGTTCCTGAGCACAGACTGCCCACTCAAGTCAGTCACACAAAAGTTTTGAGTGAAAGTCTTAACACAGGAGAACTAAGAGGCCTCATGACAGTCAAAGGTGAATCTTCCTGAAAATTGGAAGTCATAAAGCATCAGTATTTGAAAAGACAGGTTCAGAAGTTCTCATGGATCTGCAGCTATGACTTTCCCAAGCAAGGAACACACCAAATTGGACCTAGGCAGGGTCTACTGTGGGTTGTGGCAAACCAATGTTGAGGATCCCCAGAGTATTCCACAGCCAGGGTGTTAATGCACTTGCTGGCAGGAGACACACTTATAATTAGTGATTTGGAGAGTACGTTTATGTAAGACTGACTGGTTCTTGGATGCAACACCAGGACCTTGAAATGACATATTTGTGATAAGGGTTGTATGCTTGTTCATCATCAATACCCAAGATCTACAGGGGTATTAGGTACAACAGTATCTCAGTAAGTTCACCAGAGATGTTCTTTCCAATGTTCTGAAAAATGTTGGCTATTCAGTAGAAAAAATCAGCAGCCCAAATTCCTAAAGTCAGGTAGGTTGACCAATTTATTCCAGTTTTCCAGATTTACCCCTAAAAATTCTCATTCTAGGGACTCTATCAGTCCCAGGCAAACCAGGATAGTCAGTCACCCTAAAGCTGGATACCTTATAGTCACCAACACAGTCAGCCATTCAAAATCAAATTTAATCTTAAACACTCAATGATCTTCTGGAAGGAAGAAATTAACCAATGAATTGAAGGGTACCTTCTGTTCTGGCCAGAGTAGTCCTCACCTAGTATATTAGGGTTCTCCAGAGAAACAGAACCAGTAAGATGGAAGTAGGGAAAAATTTATGGAATTGGCTCACGATTATGGAGAGTGGCAATCTAAAATCTGCAGGGCAGATTGGAACTATTGAGAGTTTGTTGCAATCTTGAATCCAGACCATCTAAAGGCAAAATTTCCTCTTCTTCAGGGGACCTCAGTGTTTCTCTTAAGGTCATCAACTGATTGAATGAGACTTACCACATAATGGAGAGTAATCTGCTTTACTAAAAGTCTACTGATTTAAATGCCAATCCCCATCACTTTAAAAAATGCCTTCAAAGCAACATCCAGCTGGTGCTTGACCAAATATCTGGGTTCTGTGACCTACTGAGTTGACACATAAAATTCACCATTACACCTAGTTAGATGCCACTTAATCTAAGATGCCATCCCATACCTGGTAACAACTTGGGTCCTAGTGAAAGGTCCTGGGAAGGATGTCCTCCAAGAACTAAAGGCTCTTTCTGAGGATACTAACATCACTGTGCACAATACCTATTCTGGCTAAGAAACTAGAGTGTTCCAATACAACTTCTTCAAGACCAAGAGAACACTAAGGCTGGGACTGAAGTCTTGGCTAGGACAATGCTCAGTCTGCTTTACGGTGTTTTGAGGTCACAGCAACATTGGAATGAGAGCACTGATATCTCAACTCCTCCCTAAACTGTGGGAGGAATTGGAAAGCAAAAGTTCTGGCCTCTCTAAAAGCTCTGGGTGTGCTAGAGTTCCCTGGCTCTGGCTACAGCAGTGACACAAGGAAAGGAAAATAAGGCTTGTCAAACAACTGCAGAGCTTAGAACATGGCTGGACCTTTTTGTGTCTTAGCTTTTAGCTTTTTAGAGCTAAGATATAAAAGTATGGACTGTAGCCACAATTAGAATAGACCAGTATAGCACAACTGACTGGAGACAATACATGGCTTTTAAAACATCACAGCTATGATATTCTACACACTATTCAATCTCAGCATTGGTAGGACCTTTAAGTTCATCTGACCCATGTATCCACTTGTAAAATTTATTAAAAATGAACTACAATAAGCCAGAAGCAACAGCATCATTTCATTGCCTCTGATTCTCCCATTGTGTATTAAAGACAGTCTAAGTTAAAGAAATTTTAATTCCCTCAAGGTATTTGAGTTGTTCCTGACTGTCATGGCATTTATGTTGCTTTGGTGTTCTGTTGTGGTCTTCCTCACCAGTCAGTAATTTTCCTGGGGTTCCGTTTGATAGCTTTGACCCAGAGCTTAGGGCAGGAAAGAAAAGGCAGGGACAATGAGCAGTCAGGAATGAGGAAAGAAGAGTCTAAAGACAATAAAAAGCATAAACAATTGGGGAAATGGGGCAGAAATAAAATAAGGTGACGCAAACTGGAGGGGAGAAGACAGCCAGGACCAATAACAAAGTGAGATAAGATCAGAAAAGAAGGGAAAGGGGAGAAGTCTTTCAAATAAAAAGGGAATGGGCAAACAACAGTTATGGGGTGGGGTGTCCAGCTGGGGACTGGATGTGGAGTGCAGCTGAGATGGGGAATGGGTCAGGCGGAGAAGCTGAGTTATGGCTGCTGGTGGCAGTGCGTCCACTGGATGACCTGGGAGAACAAGGAGGTTGACATCTTGACCACAGACAAAAGCAGAGCAAGTTCTTTGCTCTCTGCTCATAGCCCAAAAGGTTGCCGCATTCCAGGAAGGTGCCACTGACAAAGCACACAGCAGTGGAACAAGCTGACTCTTCTTCCTCTCAGACAATAAAGTGAAATTTTCCCCAGCTTTGGTGAGCTTTCCATTTTTCCTAACAAATACCCTGTGCCAGGCCTCTCTGGTGGTCTAGGAGTTAAGTCTCAGCACTATCACCCCTACAGCCTGAGTTCAATCCCAGGTCGGGGAGCTAACCCACATGGAGCAGCAGACCTCTCCTATCTCACCCACTGCTCCCCTCAGCAGTGTATTTCAGTAGATCTGCCTGTTCTGCTCCCCACTCTGTCTCTGGGGAATCCTTCTCACCCCTGTTCCTCTGGTCTATACCCCAGTTCTTGTACCCACAGAAAGAAAAAAAAAATACCCGATGCCTACATCATCACCTATGAGACACAATATTCCCCATGACAAGTCTCCTATACTTAGGATACTCACTCAGTAAATGAAAACATACACACATCTCTTCCCAAAACATGATCTGACATTTATTCATCTCAGCAAACAAACCACAGAAATTCTCCAAGTCCTCTGAAAACATGCTAACCTAGCATTTTCCCCAGCAGGCATAAAACTCATCCATGCTGACATAAACACACAAACACATATACATGCTCACATACAAACACACATTTTACTGAACATTGCAAAACTAAGCATTTGTGCACCTAAGTAGAGCCATAATATCTTAGAGATGCTCCTAACAGCCCACAAAGCAGTCAGTGCACAGCCTTGTGATGGTGCTGACCAGGTTGTATACTGAGTGTACCGTCTGTCAAAAGGGAAAATCATTTTCCCAGAACAATGATGGAAGTAGCCCAAATATGCACTGAAGAAAACCAAGTGAATTTGGGTTTTGGTCCAAGTAAAATATCAAAAGGATGAATCAGAAAAATATATATGTGGGACTTTGAAAAGTTATTTTTCTTTGTACAGTTAAGATGGCAGAGTTTCAATTTGAATTTCAAGTGTGCGAGAGATGTGTCAAATGATCCAGTTTGCAGCTTGTGACCAGCCTGGAGAGGAAATGATAAAACATTGTTTTGATTATGGACCTAAGATTCTTTCAATAAACACAGCCTAGAAATCACATTAATATCAAGGTTTTTTTTTTTAAGTGCCTTTCTCTTTTTATTAAGCTTTTTAAGAGTTTTTATTTTGTTTTTGATGGGGGTCTTTGGAGCTTCCTGCCTGCAGTCTCAAAACCTTGCACATCCCCACTATGTCTGACGTCCTCCTAGTCCCTTCTTGCACAACTCCTTTGAGATGAGCTGGAGCCTCACGCTTTTATAATAGTAGGCAGTAAATCTCACTTTCAGGGTCAGTCCAAGGTCATGAGACATTAGATGACAACCTGCAAAACCAGCTCGATGTGTTTGTGATTTTGAAGGGATGTCAGTGGGATTAGGAGTAAGAGTCCTGATCTCTGAGTTCTGTAACTGGGCTCTGTAACTTCTGAGCTTTGCTTCCTTCCATTTTCTCATTCAGCAAATATTCTCAAGTTTCTAATAACTGCCACACACTGCAGTACTGCATAGCAAAATAGAGGCAGAGTCAGGGAGTTTGTAGTTGGGGTGCTGACCATGTAAATATATAAGATGAAGTACAATGTGGTAAGTACAGCCATGGAAATAATGCAAGGTACAAAGTCTCCACAGACGAGAGTAAATTTGTGGCCCTCCCAGGTGGCGCAGCGGTTAAGCGCTGGGCTGCAAAGTTGCCTGCAGCTTCTGCAGCACTGGTTCCATCCCTGACCACGGGCGAGGGTCCCACATGGCAGCGCAGACCTCTCCTGCCACACCCGCTGCTCACCCCTGCTCTGGCTCTGGTGAATTATCTCACCCTCCTGCGCTTCTGACTGTACCCAGTGCTTGTATAAATAAATAAATCTTCAAAAAAAAACCACAACTGTCAAAAATAAAGTTTGTTTTTTAAAAAAAAAGAAGAGAGTAAATTTGTCTCTTGGGGAAGAAGAGAGTTGGCTGTTACTGGTGGTGGTATATGAATTAGTTTTCAAAAGATGGATAGTCCACCAGGCAAATAAGGAAGGGGGTAAGGATATCCTTGATTAAAGGAAGAGCAAGCACAAAAATTCACAGATGGGAATGTGTCTAGGAAACTATCAATACATGCAGTCCGCTACAACTGAAGCATAAAGTGCATGGGACAGGCAGGAAGGAAAGGTAGGCAGAAACTAGCCCAATGGTATTAATAATGACAGCAGCTAATTCTTCTGGAAGAATTCATGGTGTCCAATACTACATGGACATCCAAACATCATCTCATTTAATTTTCACAATTATCTTATGATATTGACATAAGGTGTTATTTTCTTCTGTGCTTAATAGATGAAGAAACTGGTCTTTGAAGAACTTAACAGAACTTATACAAGAGACACACAGTAAAAGGGGAAGATGGAACTCAAACCCTAACCTGACCAGTTGCAGTCCTAGTCCTCTTACGCTGTACGCCCTCCAATATATGAGCTTATTGGATTTAGCAAATGGATATCATGATGACCTTTGCTAGATCAATGTTGATAGCATTTAGCAGGAGCAAAAACTACAGCTTAGTGGGTTGGAGAGCAAACAACTTATTATCAATTTTTTTATATTTGAGGTAACATAAGGACCCTCCTCCTCCCCCCAAGAACTGCCTGGGTCCTCCTGCCCAGTCTCTAAGTCAATCCTAGTTTAGCCCTTGATAAACGTACTAAGAGCCTAATTCTACAGTGGGGTCTTTGTTACCCCTGCCACCACCAGCTTACCTGCTCAGCCCCTAGCCTGCTTGTCTATTGCCTGGAATTCCGGGCCATCTCTAGCTGGGTAGAGTGCCCCTGCTCTCCAGAATTTCCACCCATTGCTGGTCCCTTTTGAGAAATGGGTGGGGCATCCTGAACCACAAAGTTATCAACCACCTGACTCTAAGTATCTTAACCATCGGGAAGCACAGGCTGCCCCAGCCTCCCCTCCCTACCTCTCCTTAAATATCTCTGTAGATTCGGGTACAGCTCAAATATGCCACAGTTGTTTACTCCAACCTTTGCTGAGATCCAGGAGGCTTTCCAGACAAGCCTCCCTTCTCAAGCTAAAATGGAAGGAATGGGTGATACTTATAAAGTAGAATTTAGGGAATGTAAACAGAGGAAGAACTACACAAACAAGGAAAAGGTTGGGGGAATGATAGGGGCAGTCGCGTGTTATAGCACGTGGAAGAGTTTCAGAGAGAGCAGGGGTTCAGCAGGGTAAAGACATACAATGAAAAAGACCTTGGACCTGATCCTTGGAAGGTCACTGTGAGTGCTGAGAAGGCAGCTTTCCTAGACTATCAACCAAAAGTGAAATAAATGAGAGCTGGTCAGAGGCAAGGAAAAGGCAGCCAAAAAGCTTTTCGTGGAAAGGAGAAGGTGAGACACATGTTTAAGACAAAAATAAACAAAGATTGGAGGGCTATAGGGAACCAACCCCACCGTTTTTGATAGACCTACAGAAGAAACTATGGACTGAAAATACGAAATATAGGAAAGAGTGTCTGGGGGATTTGGTGACAGAACAGAATCAAGAGGACAAATAAAGATTTGACCTAGAAAGTAGGGATTGTCTGGGAACCAACAAAGAGTTAGAGGGAATTAAGAGAATAGGTAAAGAGGGTGATTGTGAGGCAAAGTGTGGTGACTGGTAGAGAGTGAAGGACTGGGCACTACAGGCCAGCTGACCTCTAAGAATTCAGTGTCGGGATGTCAACATGAATGCTGCAACTGGTTACGCCCCTCGGAATAGGTCCAGGGAAGACAGGTGTTTAGGTTGACATCACCAGTGAGTGCAGAACAGTCCCTCTGGATAATTACCAGAAACAAGGTCTCTGAAGGAGATCATCTTAGCAGAAAAGGTGAATATGGAGAAGGAGATAAGAAGGAAACACTGAGACCCAGGAGAAAAATCTTGCCCTCATATTCAGCAACCATGATCGAGGTGGTCCACAGCAGTGTCTTCTAACATCGTGATGGATGGGAGACAGCCAAACGCACACTGGCAGGTGGGTAGTAAGAACAAGTTATATAATGGGGTCCCATTCAACACAAAAATGAATCAACATCGGCAAAATGCATCAATTCAGATGTGTCTAAAAAACATGAAGCACCAAAAAATAACCCTATAGGATCCAATTCACATAAAGCTCAAAATTACAAAAATACATTTTATTAAATATACTTCAAACTGTAATGAAAAGCAAGAGAACACCACACATATGGTTCTTTTGAGCAGAGAAGATAATAGGGATGCCATAGCACTGTTGCATCTTTCTGGCAACCTTCTATGGCCTATGTTGGGCAGTGAGCCCAGCAGTATTTATTTTATTATCGTTTATACACTGCATATTCTATCTTTTATTTTTATATGTGTGAAACATTTTATTAAAAGATAAGCACAAACATTAAGGTGGGGTAGAAGGGAAGTCCCCAAAATCTGCGCTCTGGGCCTCTCTTGGGGAAGCAAGGTGTTCTGAACACCAGGTCACTTACTGCCCATTGTTTGGCCAGAAACTTAAAGTGTGTAGCCTATTTTCCCAACACTTCTAGTGATACTGCAAAATTTCAGGAGGAATGGAAAACTATCTTTCTTTTTTTAAAAAAAAGATTTATTTATTTATGAATACAAGATCTGGGGTACAGGCCTGAAGTGGGGGGGCAGTGAGAGGATTCACCAGAGATAGAGTGGGGAGCAGAACAGGCAGATTGACTGAAATACACTGCTGAGGGTGTAACAGGGTGGTCCCCAGGAAAGGGGGAGGTTCCCTGCCCCACCCAAGAGAGGGTGGAGCTGAACAGGAAAAAAAAAAAAAAAGTGGCAGAAGAGACTGAGGAAGGAAAAAATAAAATGGAGCCAGGAGACACGTAAAAAAACTGCGCTTGTCTTTTGGTCGTGGACTGGGTGACACAGATATGGGTGAGACCCGTGGGGAGGTAACAATGGCAGCTTTTATCTTAATGTTGATTTTGCTCTTTTCCTTCCGGGCTTGTTTGGTTGTTTCTGACCCTTTTCTGTGGGTCCCCACTGGAAGATACTTTAGACTTGTGGCAGGCTTTGGGGCCTTGCTCTGCGCCATTCCCATATGAATGGACTTTTACCCACGAGGGGACGGGTAACTTTGGGTGCTTCATTTAGAAACTAGACTCTTTGCCTTACCTGTATTGTTTCCTAGTTTTATTAAAGTTCCTTCCCATTAAAGTCTCCTATGTTTTGTGTTGATGCGGCGGATGGCAGAACCCATTTAGAATAGGCAGGTTTGCGGGGTTTGGGCTGCCCCTCTCCCTGTCCTATAACAAGGGGAGCAGCAGCGGGTAAGACAGGAGAGGTCTGCTATGTCATGTGGGTTGCTCCCTGGCCAGGGGATCGAACTCATGCTGCAGAGGATGTGATTGATAGCTTCCTAGTGCTGTGCTTTACCCCTTGCGCCACCAGTGAGGCCCAGAAAACTATCTTTCTCGTTGGAAGGATTTCAAACTGAATTAATTCAGAATTTTCCTCGCAGCAAGCAGAAAGACAGATCAAAAGAAGTACATGTCGTGAACTTTCCAAAGGAACCCTCTCTTGACAAAAATAAGTGAGTACCTTTGAGCAGTAATTGCAAAGTGACTCCAGAGGGAAGGCACTGGCAAGGCACAGGCGAGACAACAAAGGGCATCAGGACCATCCAGGTTCCAGCTGGCATGAGGAAGAAGAAAGAGCTCCTGGACAAATCTAGGAGCACAGATTTGCTCACTCTAGAATCATGGGGTGTCAGACCTTGAAGAGTCAGGGGCAGCAGATCAGCTTGGGTTTTATAAAGACTAAGAGTGGGGACTCCCTGGTGGCACAAGGGGTTAAGCACAGCACTATGAAGCAATACGCAGCCTCTGCAGCACGAGTTTGAGAACTGGCCGGCCAGGGAGCAACCCACATGACACAGCAGACCTCTCCTGTCTCACCCACTGCTCCCCTCAGCAGTGTATTTCAGTCAGTCTGCCTGTTCTGCTCCCCGCTCTGTCTCTGGTGGATCCTCTCACCCCTTTACCCCCTGCATCTCTGGCCTCTACCCTAGCTCTTGTATGAATAAATAAATAAATCTTTAAAAAAAAAATAAAGACTAAGACCATCCCAGGGCCAATATGGAGATTAGCTTACATAGTCTATGCTTATTTTTCCAACTGAATTCACGGAGGACTGCAGTTTATCTCCTCTCCCCACTCCCTTTCTATGTCCAGGGCTAAACTCAGGGATTGATAATTGGCAGAAGGTGAGCCAGCCAGGTGCAAAGAAAGGTGGGGTGAGGGCTCAGAGATTGTGAGCAAACTGACCACAGAGAACCTGAATCTAAACAAGGCAGGTGGTGGAGGGGCAGTTCACAATTTCTGAGACACCATCTTGTTAGCTGCCTCAGGCATCAAAGCCCCATGCTTCACCGTTGCCCTCATCTCCTCTTTTCATTGCCAAAAACATCCCCTCCAGCAGTGAGTATCCATCTGATAGCATCACACAACTGGAGGCCCCAGGATGGGGCTGGAGTTCACTGAAGACACTAGATGATGCATAAATGATAAAACACCACAGAAAGGTCAAACTCCAGGAAAGCACTCCTCATCCAGGAAAACACTCTCATCCATCCTCTTGATCTTGATTACTCCATCTCAAAGCAGATTAAGTGTAAATGACTGATTTTGAATGGGGTCCAACCAAAATTTATACAGCTTGAGGGTTTTCTGGAAGGGCAGTGTTCTTTGAAAGGAAAGAAGTGAGTTAAGCAATGTGGGGCTGGTGGAGTATCCTTGAGGAGGGTGTGGAAAGAGGAGCCAGTTTCATCAACCAAGTGGGATATTCCAAACCCAGCAAGTGGCATATACCTGTAAAACGTTGCCCCTCCTGTTCCAGAGCAGGCACTAATTCTCACGTTGCAGGTAGTTGTTGTAGGTATCATGACATCATAGGTCTGCTGAAACAGGTAGTTTTTTTCAAGACAGAGAATTTTATGAGATGAAAGGAAGAAAAAATTTAAAGTTGCAAAATATGAAGTAATTTAAAATTTAGGAGAAAGAAATAACAGTGCATAGCTTTAGGCATTTCATTCAACCCCTCAGTCTCAGTTTCTCTCAACTGCAAAAGGGGGATAATTACAGGATCCAGGTCAAAGGATGTTGTGAGGATTAAATGAGATGATGCATGTGTGACAAGAACATACTAGCTACTCCATACATGTTATTCATCATTGCCATGATGATATTGCCAGCATTATTCACCTGGGTGAACAATCCTATTTGTCGTGTTCAAGCTAACTGAGCCTGTGAAAGGGCTTGATCATTCAATAGAAATCAGTAAGTTAGTTGAGAGCTAATAGGATTACCTAGGGAGGTGACCCACATGGCACAGCAGACCTCTCTTGTCTCACCTGCTGCTCCCCTCAGCAGTGTATTTCAGTAGATCTACCTGTTCTGTTCCCCACCCTGTCTCTGGTGAATCCTCTCATACCCTGCACCTCTGGCCTACACCCCAGCTCTTATATGCATAAATAAATAAAAATCCCTTTTTTAATTTTTATTTTATATATTTTTACATCAGTTTTCATTTTTGTACAATGTATGCATTTTCATCTCAGTTATCGTCCCTGTAAAATTCCCACCCCTCTATAAATAAAAATCTTTAAAAAAAAAAAAAGAAGAAGGAGGTTTCTGAGGTCTGAATGATGAGTTACAAATAAAAGTTGACACAGGTCCTTGGACAGCAGGGCAAGAAGAACTGACAGACCAGCCTTTGAGTGGTGGGGAGAAAGATACTGCTAAGATGCTTTAAGTGGTTAGTCACACATTATTCCATTCAATAAATATTTATGAGCACCTACTCCATGTCATACTCTGTTCTTGGCAATGAGAGTAAGGCACTAAACAAGCAAACAAAGACCTTGCCCTCCATAGTTACTGAGAAAGAGGTAGGAGGTAAGAAGCAGGCAAAGGATTAAAAATGTGCCTAAAGTCTGTGGTAGAACAATTACCATGGGACATGAGGGCATCTGGGAAAACTCTCTGCTGTTTCTATGAAAGTCGTTTGAATGGTAAGTCGAAGAGCAGCATAGAGGGGAAAGTAAATAGACTTTAGTGCCAATCACACCAGAGTTTAAGTCTTGATTTAGTCTCATTGTACACCTATGCTCTCTGAGAGGCAGTTTTTTTGGCTTTAGAAAAGCACAGTAATCATTTCCTTCTAGAACACTGAAAGCATTAAAAATGACACATGTCAAGAGCTGGTTTTTGTACTTATATATACCATGTATTCAATAAAGTAGACCTACTTTTCTACTTTTGCAATTTATATTTTTTGGTCATTATTTTCTCATTTATTTCTTAGATTTCAGTAACATGCTTTTGAAATAAGAGACTTGTCTGAGGAACAGAAAAGTACAAACCCAAGCTTTGGGGGTACAGGAGTCCTGTGCATGAGTGTGTGAGTTAGCATGTGCTGACAACCAGATCCCGGGCAGAACCCCTGGAGGAAAATTTAAATCTTGGAGGAGGTTGTATTTTAGCTGAGAGTAGATGCTGGGCAAGATGGAAACCATGCTAGTTAAACATGTACCTTGCTATGACTGTCACAGAAAGCTTGCCCATGTTGTCCAACCTGATCCTCAAGTTCCCAGCTTGAGAGGAAGCTGTTTTATTCCCTATTAAACTTAAGAACTGAAGGCAAATGACTGCCTTTGTTGTTGTTGTTATTTAATACCTTACTTTGTATGTGATCAACTAGTTCTTTTCCCAATTATAGTAAAATACACACAACATCAGATGGACCATCTTAACCATTTTTAAATGCACCGATTGGTGGCATTAAGCACATCCACCCTTGTTGTGCAATTATTGCCTCTTTTGAAGCTTAACTTCCCATGGCTGGTGCAAGCCGCCCCCTGTCCTACCACACCCCTCTCCCCACTATCCCCTGCTCTGAGCTCTGTTCTGCAGCTTCAAGTTGTGTTTCTCTCGGCCTAACAGAAAGTAGGTTTGAGCACAAAAGGTAAAACTCAGGGCTGTTATGCTTCTCACCTTTCATCTGGTACACAGTTTATATGAAGTTTAACATCTTTCACCTGCTTCCGACACATTTACCAGGATATGACTCAAATCGAGCCCCACTTGGCTGACATCTGCCTTTCCAATCCTGCCTCACTCGGCAGGGAAGCTAGTATCTGGCAGAGGCAGCATTGTTGAGTTGCTGTTCCTGGCGAAGGGAAGGGGGTTTGCAGCCTAACATAGCAAGGGAGGAGGCAGGGCCCCTCGTTCTCTTCGAAAAGACTTTGTGAGTGCTCTGTGGGGGTTTCAGGAAGTCACTTTGTGCTTAGTTGTCTGTCAGGAATAAGAATAACAAAGGCAGTTTCTGTATAGTTCCTCAGTGGTGATTCATGCAACCCCAAATGTCTTCAGGTCCTCCAGATTCAAATGCTTGAGAAAAGTTAACCCTATTTTAGGAAACTGGCCTGATTTTAATTATAACAGTTCATGTGTACTTAGAGCCTGCTAGGTGCCAGTCACTCTGCTAGGGACACCTGTCCTTACATGACCTGAAAGATGGTTCTAGCACCAGGCTTCATCAATAAAGATCAAAGATGGTGAGATCACTAAGGCTCTTCCCAGGCACCACCCCTGCCAAGTTTCTAAAGGGTCAGTATGACAGAGGCTCTCAGGACAAATATTGGGTTGTTGGAAAAGTCATGACGCATTTTTGCATATAAAACATAGAAAAAAATACATCATGACTTTTCTGACAACCCAATTGAAAGGTGGTGGGCTTCCTGGTTGGCTCCTGCATTCCGGCCTGCTGCATGGACCTTTCACCAATAGATCCCTGAATATTGCCTGAGACATCAGCCTAACCAGTTGGATTAGTCTACATGCTAAGCCTCCAAAGTTCTTAGTTAAGGTCAAGGTCAAGGTCTAGAGAAAAGGTGGACAACCTCTTCTGGACCCACTTCTGGAATAGTAAGGAAAATGTAAGGTTTAAATTTCCTGAAACTTAAGCATAGGAATGAAGTTACCAAACAAACAACAACAAAAAAAAAAAACTAATGTACTATTAAGATATGGAATACAGAACACAGAAGCCACATCCTCTATGCCTCTTTCTCCTTCTTCATGTTATTGACCATTCTAGAATATGCCTTGATTCACTTCAAGACATCCTTCTTCAAGATAGCTGCTGATAATATATAGGAATCATTGGAAAAAACAAGACATGTAATCTCAGTAAAGAAAGTATATTATGTGTTGGAGTAGATAATGGGGTAAAAGTCATGAAAGAGTCCTTACAGACCTGTCACATGTTTGAGAGTAGAAATGGGACTGATGGGTAGATAATACCTTTCAATACTATAACAAAAATTTTTCTAACAGGATTGTCTGAAAGTTGAACTGCCTATTCTGTATCACCAATGCTATTTTAAACAGCAACTAAATAACCACTTGACATAATCACTATAAAGACAAACCTTATTTTTGGAGATATGAGGTCTAAACTCTACACTAACTCACAGATTTTCCCCCATCATACAACTTAATGGAGAGCTATCTTGGCTTATCCATAAAGAGTAGGAAGCAACATTTTCAAAATGGCGGCTCTGGGAAAGCAACGTTTTTTGGAACCACTAGTTGGGATTCAGTGGATGGAGAAAGAGAAAGATTGCAAAGGATCTACTAACAAGAGGAAGCAGAAGATATACTGGGAGAGGAAATTATAAGATATGCACATAGAATGTAGCTCCCAAGAGTTTGAGGGATTTCATTGGTCTGGAGAGGGACTTTATGAGGAAACTTTCTCCAATAAAATGAAAAGACAAACCTCATGGAGGAATTTATTGCTTATAAACCTACGCCTGGGAACTTAACCACAGAGAGCTGGTATCAACCTGAACTGCCCTCAGGCTCGTGATTCCATGTCATTGGGCACTATTAGCTTTTCGTGTCTCTGAATCAGAGTGATTACTAGCCTCCCTGAAATACTCACCTCTAAAAGGATTCCTTTCTTCCCCTTACCTTCTCTGTTTATTTTCTCTCTACACCCAGCAACCAAGTGAGAGCCTAGGAACACCCCACCATAAAAAAACCAAGACTCTGCAGATTGCCACTACAGCTTGTCATCAAATAAGAAAGGCATAGATGATGGGGTCTGGGTTCTTGTATCTATCTGCTCACTTATAATGCTGACCCAGTGCCTAGCAACTAATTAGCACTCAATAATATTTGTTTAATGGGTAGATGAATAAATAAATAAATAACAAAACATGCCTTATGGGAATGTTTATATAAGACCACGTGGTCACATCTGGTACAGGAAATGCTATCTGTTGAACAGCGTATTACGCTATCAGTTCCATCTCAGTGTAGGGCAAATAATGTCCCCTAAGATCACAATGACAGTAAAACACTGTCACTGAAATCACAATTCAATGGTAGTAGCTAAACCTTACTCACACAAAATGCTACCATTATGTAACTCCTTTTGTTTATATCAATGAAACAGCAATTCAGAGAGTTAGCTGGAACAAGACAGAGGGTAGCAAGTCACCTAGACTGAGGCCACTGAGGCCAGATCTTCTGGCCCTGCTGCCCTGTTTCTTCTACTTTGACTCTCACCCAGGAAATTCTTTAGGTACACCTGGAAATAAATGCTGTGAAAATACTTAGCATGGACACCATGTGAAATGTCACCAAGAGCTTAGGCAGGTGGGGCTTGGGGAGGGACTAACAGACTTTCCTCTTGCTCCTGCTTACTCTCTCCTTTTTAAAGAGACCTGCATTGTTCCTATTGCCCCACCCACACCCTCTGTGAAAATGTTACAGACTGGAATTCATACTCACCAAATATGCATTTAATTCTATTTTACTCAGGCAATTATTACATAAATAACTGCATTGTTATTGAAAACATATTTTAAGATTTTAATGACCATGCAGGAGATTTATAGCTATTACAGACTTGCTAATCCTCAATAAATATGTTTTTAATCAGGTTAGCATTTTATATACAACTGTCCTATTAATTCTGGGGTGGATTTTGTAGCCTTAATGGAAAGCACCGCAGTTGACTTGTTTTCCCTGGGGCTCTTTAAGTTACACTTTTAAGATTGGAGATTAAAACATGAGAATTTTCCACCCTTCAAAAAACAGGACGCAGGAATAAGATTGAGTGCAGGAGTGACAAGAAAGAGCAGGTAGCTTAGAGTAACTGGGAAAAGTCAAGACGCCAAATCAGGAGATCAAGATATAGACGGCTAATTAGCTTTGTGACTCTGGCCAAGTCACTTAACCTTTCTTAACCGCAGTTTCCTCATTTGTCAAATGGGGATAATCATACCTAGCCTGGCCTCACATTTCTGTGGCGGGGAATCTGACATACACATGAAAGTCTGGGAAAACGCTGTGAAAATCATACAGTACTAGTGTGGGGTCTGTGGAACCCAGGCTGGGCTGATTAGAGAACCATCATCTGCACACATCATCTAATCCTCTGGCCCTGTTTCTTCATTGGTACAAGGTAAATAATAGGAATGGTAGTAATGCCTATTTTTTAAGGGCTTGTCAAGTTTAGCAAGTTGATATACATGAACCTTCCCACGAGACCTAGCACATAATAAGCATCAAAAAAACCTTTCTATTCAACTTTCCATCCAGCAGGAATGTACATTCTTTCCTGAGATGAAATCCAAGACATTTGGGGAACTTCAGAATTATAGAATCACCTTGTTTCCTGACTGAGAAAAACAGGCCTGCTGTGGTGGAGACACGACCTCCACCACCATTTCCTAAATCCCAAGGCTCATGCCCCCGGTGTGGCACTTTCCCACCGTTCAAGAAAAGATCCAATGAAAACATTTGCTTGCTAGGCTGTCTGGGTGGGGTGTCCTTGGACTAAGGAATCAAAGGATGCATTGGAGAGCTGGTCACAATTCTCCCAGAAGAAGGGCAGTAGGCAGTTGGGAAATTTGGCTCAAAAGAAAATGTCTTAGTTGTCAGTGTCTTTCCAAAGAAGGGGCAGCCTAGATTTGACCTTCATTCCTAAAGCAAGGAACTATTTACTGTCAGTTCTACATCAACTGTGACCCTTCTGGAGTCAGGGATGCCCGCTGATGGGCAAACCCTGGGATTATGTCTCTCTATACCCCTGCAGTCTTCAAACCTGACATCGAAAATTGAGTCAAACTACCTCACCAAGATGCCCAGACTGAGCAAGAAAAGAAAGAGAATGCACAGTAAATGGATTAAACAGGCACTGCAAACCTTATTAGGCTTTTAGTTCTCTTAACCAAACCAGACCCCTGCATCCCACCCTTCCCTTCCCCTACCCACCCCAAACACACACACCCCCGTTCTCTAGGGACAAGCACCCTTCCCTGCCCCTAACACACACACACACACACACACACACACACACACACACAAACACACCACTCTCTAAGGACAAGCAGAAAAGAGATCAGCTACATAAACCAGGCAGGCTTGTAAAACAGCTGAAGAATTAAATACTCGAGAATGTTTTGGCCAAGCTGCTGACCCATTTCCCGCCCTGCACAGCCCAGGGAAGGAGAAGGAGGTAGAAAGAAAAATAAAGAACCAGGGAGAAACAAAACCAAATTAAGTTCTTTTCATTAAATAAATAAACTCCATCTGATAGGTCTGCCCCTGGAGTCCTGGGATGCTATCAGTCCTGGGAAATGGCTTGAGGAAAAAAACACAATAACAAAAGCTCCTTGGACTTGACTGGAGTGAGAGAGGGCATTTACTCAGTTCCCTGCACTTCAGTCAGATTCAAATAAGAACTGGAATCCACATGGAGAAAGGGGGGCCAAGCAGCTTGCTGGTGTTGAGGGGCACTGAGATCACAGGTAACGGAGATTACAGGTTTGGGTTAAGGCCCTGATACATCTACTTCTAATGAGATTCACACCCAAATCTAAATATTAATACCCAAATCTCCAGCCCACTACTATCCTTCTCCTCCCGGAAGAATTGTAACCAACTGAAACACAACATCTCCTTCACACTCTACTCATATGCCCTAATCCCTCTTCATTCCTTAATTGAATGATATCCCTCCATCACTGATGACCATCTAGTCGAAAATTTTAGTATTGCCCCTTCCTTCCTTCTCATCGCCCATCTGTCTAATTACCAACTCCTGTCCATTCTACTTATTATGTTGCAGGGCAACCCCAAACAGAAAAGGGGTGACATGGATGCAAGTCCTTCTCATCTGCGTGCTTAAGAACCCCATCCAAGGGGCCTCCCTGGTGGTGCAAGGGGTTAAGACACAACCTATGAAGCTACTGGCAACCATTGCAGCACGAGTTCGATCCCCAGCCAGGGAGCTACCCACATGGTGCAGCAGACCTCTCCTGACTCACTTGCTTTTCCCCTCAGCAGTGTATTTGAGTAGATTTGCCTGTTCTGTTCCCCACTCTGTCTCTGGTGAATCCTCTCACCCCCACACCTCTGGCCTGTACCCCAGCTCATACATGCATAAACAAATAAATCTTTTAAAAAAAAAAAAAGAACTCCATCCAAGCCTCAAGGGCAGATGCACAGGGAAAGATTAATTTAAAAAGTGTATTTACAAGGGAAACGAGAAAAGGGAGAACAGAGAGAAATTAATTAGTCAATACGTCCTACCAGTTACGCTGTCTGCGCCGGCGCATGCTGCAGGCAGGCAAAACCAAGACAGCGCAAGCCACGCACATTCCTATTACACTAGGCATGGCTGCTTAACTCCACCCTTAGTTCCCAGCAGCGC
This sequence comes from Talpa occidentalis, assembly GCF_014898055.3. Taxonomy (NCBI): domain Eukaryota; kingdom Metazoa; phylum Chordata; class Mammalia; order Eulipotyphla; family Talpidae; genus Talpa; species Talpa occidentalis. The sequence continues at coordinate 28,681,491 of NW_023601212.1, read as the reverse complement.
CCCCTTCAGGAAGTCAAGAGTCATGGCAGATGAATGGCATGATGGGAGTTGTAGTCCCTGGCACCTGGGACCTCAGGCTTGGAAGGTAGGGGTGGAGTCTCATAAAGCATCAGTGGGTGGAGTTCATTTCATACTGTTCCCCCAGCACTCGGAAGTAGCTTCCGAGTCAGTTTGACCGTCTGTAAATTTATTACCATCAGATTAATTCAGGATTATATTTTGATTTATTTTAAGTATCAATCCTTTTATTAGTGTTTCTGCTATCAATCTTCCATATTCCATGTCATCTGCCATAATACCATAGAAGCTTTTTTATTAAAGGAAAAAATATCGACTCAGTCTATTTCCTGATTAAAGACCTCCACCAACTCAATGGACATCCTACTCTTTCACATTCTGACCCCTACCTTCCTCTGTGACCATATCTCCAGCCATTCTTGCCTAAGACTCTCACGCTGTAATACATATGATACCATTGCCAGTCTCGCCATTCCCTCCCATGATTCTTGCTTCGTTTTGTTCTCCTGCCTGGAATTTCTTTCTTCATTTCTGCCCAATGACCCTTCCTCATCTTGCAAGGTCAGTTCTAAAAACATCTCTGCAGTGAAACCTTTGGTTCATGTCACTATAATAGCACTTATCCTGGACTATAAAGATTTTTTTTCTAATTCTGTCCCACTGGAATGCAATTTCTCAAGTTTATTCCTCTTGCTTGATTCATTTTTCCTACAGAGTGTGGTCTTTATATATTCTCTTTATAGGCACTTTTTAAATGTTTCAATAAATTAACCAAAGGGCAAATTAATGATGAATAAACAAATGAGCAACATAGACTTAGGTAAAGATCAGACCTCTGTCAGTCTGTTTAGTCGTCTGCACAATGAAAGGGTTGGGTGGATGAGCTTTAAAATCCCATCTAGCTCTGACATTATATGATTTTATGAGTTCCAGCTGAAAGATACTGGATGGCTGGACTTTTCTGTTGAGAATTGAAGCAGAGGGAACTATAAATATGTAAAGCCATCAAGAGCCTTCTGTAAACATGGAGGGCAGGGGCACTAGAGAGCAGACAGGTTTATGCAGAGGTAAGCCAGATGTTTTAATTAAGAGCACAGCAATGTACAGTATCCAAACAGTACAGTATAACTTGCAATCTGATATGCCTGCAGAAATTCAGCTCCAGTCCTTCCGAGGAAAATGATGGCAGTGGCCAACAAGAAATAGGAACCTCCAAAAGGCAGGTGGGTGAGCAGCGATGGGGTTTCTCCAACACAGAGCCTTCCTTCCCCAACCTTATCTGCCAGGACATCCAACACAAACACAACCTTCCATGTTAGCCAGACCATCCTGCTCACTACCCCCAGGACCTGTGGTTACACAGCACAGGGCCCATGCTTCTGTTTATTCCATTTCTCTTGCCTGGAAAGCCTATGTGCCTATGAAACAAAATGCTACACATTTTTTATGTCCATCCTATCATCTACTCCTTAACCACTCCAACCCAAAGTGATCTCTTTTCTCTTATTAAATCCTCTAACAGGGCCTTAACGGTGGCGCAGCAGTTGAGCTCTGGGTTGCGAAGCTGCCCGCAGCCTCTGCAATGCCGGTTCGATCCCCAGCCGCCGGGCGAGGGTCCCACGTGGCGCGCAGACCTCTCCTGCTGCACCCGCTGCTCCCCTCAGCAGTGTATTTCGTCAGTCTGCCTGTTCTGTTCCCTGCTCTGGCTCTGGTGAATTCTCTCACCCTCCTGTGCTTCTGACTGTACCCAGTGCTTGTATAAATAAATAAATAAATCTTTTAAAAAATTCCTCTAACAGTTTTACGGTCTGGCTTGACTAACCTAGTTACTACTGTCTAGCTTAACATAGTGTCTGAGAGATAGAAGACACTCAATAAAGGCTTTTCCAGGTGAATGACTGAGTATATTATGAGCTAAATGGAATCTGTATAGATTAAACTCTCTGCCCTGAAGAAATCACAGTATAATGAGGGTCAGCAAAGCAGTAGCTCTTAAATATTTCCAGGAATATGCCAACCATAGTCTTGTTGGTTATTGGTTTTTATTTTTATTTTAGTGTCGGTTTGATTTGGGGATTTGGTTGGGAGGGGCGAGGGGAGAGTGTGGAGCTTTCCTATGTAAGTGTAAATGTGTCCTTTCTCCAAATACCCTGCAAGTTTCTTGTGGACAGAAACAAAGTTTCTTTTCTCTTCCAAGACATCCACCACAGTCTTACATAAACACAAAGTATATATCTATATATAAATTCATATATTTACCTTGATGGATTGATTGGTTTTCTGTATGAAGCCAGGATTACCTAAAAGAGAAAAGCTGCAGAAAAGTGAATAGAGACAATTGTATCATAGAAGAGGCTTCACCTAAACTAGAACAATTAAAGACTTTGGTTAAAATTTAAAATGGAAGAAAGAAACTGAGCAGGTAGGAGCAAATGAAAGAACAACACAGCTCCAAAGAGCAAATGAGAAGGGAAGTTGGTGAAGTAAGAACAGTTTCAAATAAACGCTGGGGTGTAGTTAAGAATGGAAACAATTAGTGTAGATGGTGTCAGGTCACACAGCACTAGACACATAATGCGTTTTGTTTCAGACAGAGTGGTTTTTCTATGTGTAGAAGTCTATAATGGGAATCAAAGCACGTTTTGTCAGAAAACATTCATTTGGCCACTAGAAGAAACAAAGCTAATCATTTCCTTCTTTAAATGATGTAAAAGTTGGAATATATGCATATGTAGATTGCATATGCCCAGCCATGTTTGAGAATAAAAATGAAACTAACTGAATCAAGTAATTTTGTTCCTGTTGCTTGGTCCAGAAATGTTGTGAAGGAGGGAGCGAAGGATGGAGGGAAACAAGGAAAGGCAGAGAGAGAGGGGAGGTCTGTCCGCCAGACTGGCTGCAAGTGTCGTGTCTTCTGTTTCTTCTAACTTCCTTTCCAAAGCTCAGCTCTTAGGAGCACTCAGCAAAGAAACTACCCAATGAACCACATGGAAATTTATGGAAAATGAAATTATGTACAATGTAAAGCCTAAAGGAAGAATCTCAGAATCTTAAGAACCATTCAGTCAATGGCTTGCCATTAACTTTCGTCACGCTGTGGAAAACAATATGCCTTGTTTTAATGAGATTACCTTGTCATATTTCTTGACAGGCCTGGCATTAGGGAAAGGACCATGTCACCAGCATGGATTAATGCTCCCTTCCTGTGAAATACATCAGATGTTTTCCTTAGATGGGAAACAATACTATTCTATCTTCACTACTTTCTGAGAGCAAAAGTGTCCTTATAAGGATAAGGAAGGCGATAAATAAGAGGAACCGAGGTCTTTTTCTGCCAAAATTTTAAAACCCAGGACTGATTAAAGAGAACATCAAAGGGCAGACTAGAGACTGGGAAGAAAGTCAAAAAACTTCAGAGCTACATATGAAAGAAGGAGAAGGGAATCCTTAATCATGTGGAACTACTGTTTCTGGCTAAAAATGAAGATGGATGGTTGGATGGATGGATGAATGGATGGATGGATATGAGAAGACATGTTAATGAATGGACATCTGTAGGAACTATACCTCTATTTTCTATATGGAGCACCTTCCTAAATCATTGCCCAATCAAATGCTCATAGGAATAAATCCTAAAAGATTTAACTATAATAACTACTTACTTGTAATACAGAGGGAAAAAAAAGCATGTTTATTACCTTTAAAAGTGTATTTTTTGATAAATATTAATATATAACTAGTGTCATAAAGATGTTTATTGCCTTTGATTCAGTAACATCACTTGTAAGAATTTATCTGAATGGTCTTTTTAAAGAAGAAAAAGAAGTTACTTGCATAAAGATGATTTTGAAGCATGATCTATAAAAGTTAACAATTGGAACAACCTACAAATATCAAAGTAAATTAAGTTTGACAGGCTATTAGTCAGCCACAAAATAACAACATGGGAAAATGTTTATCGTTAGGGGAAATTCAACACCATATGTACATGTTCTCCATAGTGGTATGCATGAATTCTGAAAGTTTGAATAATTATAGCCATACGTGTAACTACAGTGATAACTATCCAGAGGTGCATTTACACACCAAGAATTACCAAAAAGCCAAAAAGCAGCAACAATGTGTGTGTGTGTGTGTGTGTGTGTGTGTGTGTGTGTGTGTGTGTGTGTGTGTGTGAGATGGTGGGATTTTGTATTTGGGACCAGCAGCAAGCTCCCTCCCTCAGTCTGCCACCTAAGCTGATTGTCTCAGTCTCAACATAAGCACCATCACTGAGACCTTTGCAACCTCAAGCATCTTGTATCTCAGTCTTGGCTTCACAAACTTCCAAAGGAAGCCACTCCCACTCAAGCCCTTCTTGTTGGCAAGCCCTCATGGTCTTCTGGAGAACTCAGCCCCCTCCTTCAGATCCCTCATGCTCCAGTCCTTCCTTCATCTGATAACTCCTACTTGCTCTCAGTTTCCAAGGTACTATAACAAGGTGGTCCCCAGGAAAGGGGGAGGTTCCAGGTTCCCTGCCCCACCCAAGGAGGGGTGGAACTGAGCAGGGAGGAGATGAAGCTAGAAGAGAAAATAGACTGGAAAAGGAAAAAAGACGGAGGAAAGCAAGGAGACCTGGAGGAGGCACATGAGCAGAGACATGTGAAGAAGCTGTGCTTGCTTCTCGGCCTTGAACTTGTACCAGGGACCTGGGGATGTGGAAGAAAACATTTGAAACAGATGTAGGTGAGAGACCCATGGAGAGGCTATAATGGCAGTATTTATCTTGATATTGATTTTACTCTTTTCCTTCCAACTTGTCTGACCCCTCCTGCCCCTCTCCCATGGGTCCTCACCAGAAGGAGCCTTAGACTTGTGGCAAGTTTTGAGGCCTCGGCTGTCCTGTTTTGGGCCAACCCTGTTTTGCTGGACATTTACCCACAAGAGGATGGGTAACTTTGGGTGCTCGATTTGGAAGCTATATTCTTTCTCTTCCCTTTATTGCACACTAATTATATATCTGTTCTTTCCATTAAAGGTCTTAAGCACTAGAGTATGTTTTGTCTTGATAGGGTGGATAGCAGAATCTATTTATAGCAGGCAGGTTTGGGGTTCCAGGGTTCCCCTCACCCTGCCCTGTAATAGTACTTCTTAAAGAAACCCTTCCTGATCCACAGACATAATCCATTAGTGGTTATGGGTTGAAAGCCTATTTCCTTTATCAAGTTTCAATCTCTAGGAAAGATAGAAGTGTCTCCTCTTGGTTGTTTTCCTAGCGCCTGTCTGGTCAATGCTTGGCGTCTAATAGGTGTTCGGTGGATATTTGGTAAGTGGGTTAATAAATGCATAAATGATAGGCAATCTCCTGGAAACACCCACCCATGCCTCAATGCTGTGACTTCTGAGGCCACCCCCTACTGCATCTTCTCTCTGCAGGATGTCAATGTCCCCATGTCAGGACCAATTGTCTCTCACCCTTTTTTCACCTGTCTGCAGTTCCTAGTGTTAGAGGGCAACCCCAATGTGAAATGGATTGCTGGACTGTGGGTTCTCATTGGCACACTTAAAAGGGACTTGTAATGAGACTTAACTGCAGGTGCACACAAAAAGGTTAATAAAGGGCTTATTTACAAAAAGGGGAAATGAAGAAAGGAATAACTGAAGGAGAAAGAGAAAGAGAAAGAGAGAAATTGGTGAATGTGTCCTACCAGTTCCACTGAGCTGATACCCCAATAGCATTCTGAAAGCCGGCGAAAATACCAAGGATCCCCAAGGTCCATATGTCTGGTTATATACCAAGCCTGGCTGCTTATCTCCACCCTTAGTTCCCAGCAATCCTCCCTTCCGTGGTGATGACATTATGGGATTTGTAGTCCTTGTATCTTGGATCTCTTTGGTCTGGGGTGGGGGTGGAGTCCATAAAACCCGTGTTTGTGGAGTTTATCTAGAACATTCTTTCCCCCCCAGAACTAGCACACTGACTATCCCCTGGTTTCTCTCCTCCTTGGCTTGGGAGCCTAAACTCTCCACATACCCTCCCTCCCTCACTAATCACCCTTTTCATATTGCCTTCTAAAATTGTCTTCCTCTTTTAGAGTTTCTGCTTCACCCCCATTCAGAGAACTCAAGCCCACACCCTTGACCCTAAGCGCTCCTAATCATACCCATATTGATAGCTGCAGGTGGATCTTTTCAATTCACTGATTCACCAACACCTGAAACTGTACTTGTCCAAAAGTCCCCTCCCCTTCCTTCCTGGGTACTCCAGATCTCTTTTGTCTTGTTAATACCATCATAATTACCCAAGTCAAAAACCTCAGATTCACCTTCAGCTACTCTGATATCTCCCTGAACTGTCTTCCTGCACCCAATTCCATCTCCCCATTCCTTCTGTTCATTCTGAGCAGTTTCCAGAGTAATCCCCACCTCCAGATCCTAATAAGGCAGCATCCCATGCAGCTAGTGGGGACACACAGTTTGGAGTTACTCAAAACAGAAGGTATTTACAGTTAAAATGAGAGCGTGATCATTAGCAAAAGGTCTTTTCAGACTAAGGTCTTTTCAGACTAAGTCATCTTCCCTTAGGGTCTTATCTTGCAGATGACTTCATTGGTGTTGATCAGTAAACTCCAGATTTGTTGGTTTGTTTCCACTTAGGAGAGGTTGAAAAACTGCAATTAGTTAGACACTAAGCCTTATGGGCTTGGCATGAACGACTCCATTTTGAGCCTGTTATCTTTCTAGAATACAGTTCTGATCTTGTTCCTCATAGTACAAGTACTATCATTCACCTAGAAACAATCCAAACTCCATACTTGACCTTACATGACCCCCACAATCTTGCTCTCAAGTGACCTTGTGGTCCACTTTCACCCTCACATTAACTCTGATCCGGTTTAAGCAGAACAGTAACTAATTCCACAAGTGCTCATCCTGCGCCTTTGCTCAAGGGGTGATTCCTGTTTAGAATGCCCTTCCCCTCACCATTGCGAGTAAAAAATTAATACAAATAATTTGCCTGCTGGTCCCCCAAAGGCCAGTTCAACTCTCATCTCCTCTATGAAGACTTCGCATCTCGAATTTCCACTGTCCTCAGCATTCCAGCCTCAGCCAGTGTCATTCATGGTTTTTATAATAACTCTGGGCAGATCTAATCCCACTACTAGACAGTGCCCTCCTTTGGGGTCCTGGTCACCTTCCTCTCTGCAATGTCTTCCACGCAAAGCAGAGCCCCTGATCCATGGCCCTTGTGTTAGAAAAGGTTCTTATTTTGTAGGACCAAGGCTGGCTCGGTGCCAGGCTCCTTTTGTCTGGGTTCTTGAGAGCTACTCCTGTGAGATTGGACTGATTCAGGCTTGCCTCTACCAAGAATTTTTTTCTTCCAAAAGTACAAACAGGAAATCCATGGGGAGGAAAAGCTGTGGTTAATAGAAAAGCAAGCTCTCAGCCCAAACCACCAGCTGCCTTGTTAAAATTAACAAGCAGCAAAGTGAAACATGTGGCTTAGGAGTTGGGTTTCTTATTGTTAGAGAGAGAGAAAGAAAGAGAATTTCTCCCAGGAAGAAGCTGGCTTCAATGGGTGCCCAGATGAACAATGGAAGATGATGGGCAGAAAGAAGGCTAGAGTCTGAAGCACAGTGGGTATTCCTCAAACCCAAAAGAACAGAATGTGGTGTATAGTGTGATCCTACCATGCCAGAGGGCATCAACCCTCTCAAAGTAATATGAAGACTCACTGCCAGGGCCATTCAGAGATAGCATAGCCACACAAATCATGTTGTACCTTTCTCCTTTCTCTCCTTTGATATGTGTTCAAACCCCATGCAAGCATTTAACATGGCAGGTGGAAATGGGCTTCAGAGCACCTGTGTTGACATCACAAGTCTGACACTCCCAGGGGCTGCACCGCTGTGTGTCAGGCCTCTGTTCATGGTAAGTGATTTGTACAGAGTGTATCTGAACCCTCAATGTATATTAGGGTTTCTTTTCTCTCATTTTAATGTATCCACTGGGTACAGACACTGTGCTGAGAAAGATTTAAATTATCATTGATGTCTTTTTTAAATTATTTTTTATATATTTTTTACATTGTTCTTCATTTTTTACAATGCATGCTTTCTCATCTCAGTTATAGTGCCTGTGAAATTCCCACCCATGTACCATCACCATAGTCCCTTACACTCTTCCCACCCCTGTTTTGATCCTACTCCCTTTTACAATAGGTAAGCTATAGAAACAACCTAAATGCCCAAAAATAGATGACTGGATCAAGAAGATGTGGTACATATACACAATGGAATATTACTCAGCAATCAAAAAAGATAAACTCATGCAATTTGCAGCAACATGGATGGAGCTGAAAGGGATCAATCATGCTCAGTGAAACAAGCCAGAAAGGAAAAATATATATATATATCGGATGGTTTCGCTTATCAGTGAAGTCTCAATGATTGAAATTTGCTCCAATTGTTTAGGGAGTTACCCCCCCCCCTTAATGAATGGAGGAGCTAAGAGGCCAGATGAAGCTGTATTAAAGAGTGGATGGGAGCAGATGGACTTCGGAGAGACCCATAGAGAAGAAGGGCTTGCTTGCTTCCCAGCTTTGGACTTGTGCCAGAGACTTGGAAGAGACACCATGGAGTAGAGACACTTGAAGGCATCTGGGTTAGAGACCTGTGAAGAAGCTGACAATGGCAGCCACTACCTTGACTGACTGCTCCTTTTGTCCCAGATTTGTCACTCCCTTTCTATGGTTCCCTGCCAGAAGGTGCCTTAGGCTTGGACAAGCTTTCAGGCCTCAGCAGCCCTGCTTCAGGACAACACTGTTTGGGTGGGCATTTACCCCTGAGAGAATGGGTCACTTTGTGGGGGAATATTTGAAATATTCTTTCTTCTTCTCTCTCTCTCTATGCACACTATTCTATGAAAGTTCTTGCACATTAAGTCTGCTTTGCTTTGTGTGCACAGATGACTGGACCCCTTTAGAGCATGTGATATGGGGAGCCCTGGGGTACCCTTGGTCTATGCACTAACGCAAGCACTTGGAAAGCTGTGTGACTATACAGGACAAACAGAACAACTCAACACTGAATCTTCTGGGGGCTCAGGCTGCCCTGGCACAAGATACTCCTCTCACCCCTTCTCTACCTACTTTGCTTCAAGTTGCCTCTGTCCTGAGGCAAGCCCTAGCTGTCAAAGCATGATGGCCCCAGAAGGAATTGTTGCCAAATTCCTGTGCCATAACACTCTAAACTGAAAATAGAACAATTCTTGCCAGCTTGGCACTGTGAATATTTTTCAAATGGCATTCAGCAAGCAAAATTCTGCTTCCCCAGGGATGTCTGCACAGGCCCCTAACACATTCCCAGGACTTCTTTTCTCCCTCTTCTCACATCTCTCTTGCTTCTTGTGAACATCCTTGGCCTTCAGTCAAAATCAGTGGTGGGTGTGAATGTTTAACACCAGTTCTCCAGGGAAGACGTAGGGAGGCTGGATTTGTTGCATAAGCCATTTTGCATGGTGTGAACACTCTCACCACGAAACTGGGAATGAAAACCCTCAATCGATGCTTGTGGCCTAGCACAGTGGGTCCCAGTGCACTACTGGATCCCTCAGAATGGCCCTGGACCTCTGAGTCATGTCTCCTAAGGAGATATTTTAATTGCTTAGTTTTCCTACATCCTTCATTTCTTTTAGGTGTGGAAGAAAATTTGCAAAAATCAGCAATTTGGGCCACCGAAAAAAGCTAGAGGGGCCAGAGTCAGTTATACCACAGCAATTTGTCTGTGAAGATGTTCTATAAGCTGCAAGCACACCATAATTCTAAACCATCAGCTATCCTGCCACTGCCAGAAAGACAGACAACAATAGAACGTTTGCTCAGACCCACATGTCCCCAAAAGACACATCCTTTAGGATCAAAATTCATGACCTAGTTCTTGTATTTCTCACACAGGTTACATTTGACCACAAAGATGATGAGCTCCCAGGGCCTCCCTGGTGGCGCAGGAGGTTGAGCGCTGCACTGTGAAGCTGTCTGCAGCCTCGGGTTTGATCCTGGCGCACCACATGGCGCAGCAGACCTCTCCTGTCTCACCCGCTGCTCCCCTCAGCAGTGTATTTTGTCAATCTGCCTGTTCTGTTCCCCACTCTGTCTCAAGTGAATCCTCTCACCCTCCCACGCATCTGGCCTGTTCTTGTATAAAAATAAATAAATTAAAAAAAAAAAAAGATGATAAGTCCCTAAATGTATCCAGTTTACTCTTCTGCCTCTTCTTTACCTATGGATCTTAGAAAATTACCCAATACCTGCTTCTAAAATAGGTACTTTGTTATAGAATCATCAGTGTGAACTTCCCATTATCCACTTTCACAGCAGTAAATAAGTTGTTGCTTCCCTAAAGAGAGCGATGCAGCTGACCTGAACTAGCTCTCTGGGTCTGCACCTGGGCTAGCCCTCACTTTGGACTCTGAAAACTCCTTTATTTTTTTTAAATTTTTTTAAAGATTTATTTATTTATGCATACAAAAACTCGGCTACAGGCCAGAGATGTGAGGGTTGAGAGGATTTACCAGAGACAGAGTGGGGAACAGAACAGTCAGACTGACTGAAATACACTGCTGAGGGGAGCAGCAGGGGAGTCAGGAGAGGTCTGCTGTGCCATGTGGGTAGCTCCCTGGCTGGGGATCGAACTCATGCTGCAGTGGCTGCGGATAGCTTCATAGCTTGTGTCTTAACCCCATGCACCACCAGGGAGACCCTGAAAACTCCTTTATTAACCATTTTTCACCACAGCAATGACTTTTTCAGCTGACACAGGCCTTTTAAAATGAATCATCCTTTGGCAGGTGAGTCCTCAAGCCAAAGAATCCAGGTCATTCTCAACTCTGCAGTGTCCAGGGCTGCACACACGGCCATTTGGGCCATGCAGTGACTCCATTGGACACTATTCGCATCAACTTTCAGATGAACAGTGACTCTGACATTGTGAAAAATGAGAGGCCTGAGACTGCCTGCATGGAAGTGATCCTACTCCCAGGGTTCAGGACAGAACAGAAATGGAAGGCTCCACAATATGGCATTCCCAGGTGAATTCTCAGCTTCCACAACTTCTCCAGCTGCTGAAAAATCCAAGCATTCCCTAAACAAAATGACTGAGCATGGTGCCTGCCTGACTGCTCAGATCATATCCATCCTCTCTTCCCACCAACAAAGCAGGTAGATATTCACCCCGGAGTTGCTTCCTTCCTCATCTATTAAACCAGGTCATCTATTGATGTATTCAACAAACATTTAGTGACATTCCTAGGTTCCAGGCATTGGACTAGATACTGGAAATGCACTGAATAAAACCAGAAGTTCACAGTCTAGAATGAGACACAGGCAAGCACAAGTAATGACTTGTGACATTTCCAGAGATGTGTACACCCCAAGAAAGGAGCAATGCTACGGGTAAACTTGTACCTGCTACAAGCTACTGTGTGTTGCACACTTACTATGGGCTGGGCCTTTGCTAAGCATTTCCTTGAAGTTATTTAATCATTATAGCAACCTTACAAGATGGAGAATATTATCCCCCACTTACAGATGAGAACCTAGCGACTTGAAGACATAAAAGCACTGGCCCAAGATCCCACAGTCAAGAGGCATAGAGGTTGGTCCAGCTGCATGACTCTTGGTCTTAATCTCTGGGCTACACCAGGTCCCCAAATCTCTTGGCAGGTAGCATTGGTGACCTCTGAGCTATTTGAGAGCCTAATATTTCTCTGTGTCTCCTGAGGGCTGCTCAGCTGCAGATGAGCCAGTTGGGACCGACAGGAAGAGGGAATCTAACTACCCAGGGAGTATGTGGTCCCATATGTGGGCCAGAGTTGTCCAGGTCACCCCAAGTCACCCCATTCCCTAGAGCCCAACCCATATGTTTCCTTGGAAATTCTGACTTTGAGGTCTTAAATAGTAGCTAAGCACTATTTCTGGAAGCACACATGACAACCAGCAGAGGTTTTGTTTTCTTATTCTAAGTTTGTCTTTATTTTAAAATGGAAAATCTGGAGAAGTCAATGGAGTAGAGGCAAGTTTAAAGTTGAGGGGCAAAGAACAAGGAGGGCCTCCCTGGTGGTGCAAGGGGTTAAGACACAACCTATGAAGCTACCTGCAGCCTCTGCAGCATGAATTTGATCCCCGGCCAGGGAGCTACCCACATGGTGCAGCAGACCTCTCCTGACTGGCCCACTGCTCCCCTCAGCAGTGTATTTCAGTTGATCTGCCTGTTCTGTTCCCCGCTCTGTCTCTGGTGAATTCTCTCACCCCCCCCCCATACTTCTGGCCTGTACCCCAATTCTTGTATGCATAAATAAATCTTTTTTTTTTAAAAAAAAAAAAAGGACAAGGAAAAGGGAATTTCACTCCTAGAAAATTATTCTTGACTGCCAAGTTAGACCTTCTAGGATGAGCAAAAGATAAAATGTGGGACACAACGCTGCCAGGGAAATCTCAAGGGATTCTAATCAGCCTGTTTCCAAGATGCCTAATAGTCCACCACCCTTGCCAGCTCTGGATTTAAGTCTTCTTATTCCTAATGTGGCCCCGTTGACATTAAGCCCACTTGTTTCTCTTCCTGGATGTGTGGAGATATGGAGAAGGCAGCCAATCTCACTCCCCTTGGTTAACTGAAGAAGGGTCAAGAAATATCGAGGGAGGATCTGTCAACTTTCTGTAAGGTCAGAAAGTATGCCCTTGTCCATAGCAGGCTTTGGAAAATAATAGCACTAATTTCCCTGTGCTTTGGTTTCTCCAGAGCCAATCTAAAGAAATCCAGGCAAAAGGATCCAGGGCCTGAAGTAGACACACACTCCCAAAATATATATTCCGATGTCACGGCCATCAGAAAAAGCAGGACACAAAGCAGTTTCTTCAATGTCTGATTGTACAAAGTAGCAAAAGGATGAAGGTCTCTTTTTTCATTCCTTCGACTTGCTCTTGACTGTCAAGTATTCTAGAAACCCTGTCCCACTTGAGATTCCTCACAATCCTAAGAGAGTTTATTTTCTCAGTACAGAGAGTTGGGAAATAAAGGCAAGTGACTCTGAGAAAATGAGGGCAGAGTCAAGACATAATTCAAGATGGATTTGCACAGCAGAGAAATCTTGAAAACTCTTTGTGCTGATGATGCTTCTGATTAAGCGGTACCCACACCACCACATCCGATCATGCCTGTGGGCCACAGGCCACAGTTCCTTGGATGGAGCCCTCAGTCTCCAAGCCAACCAGAGTGTGGAGAGTTCTGGCAGTAGGACTGCAAGCTACACCGTCCCTCAGCTCTGCAGCCAGAAGCCATGTGGGGACATGGCTGTCCAAACCTCTCAGCCCCTACCAGAAAGCCAGAGCTCACATCTGGGATTCAAGGAAGGTTGCCATTGGCCCTTGGGCAGCCCTCCCTCTGGCCAGCTCTGGTCTCTGTTGCTGGGAGGTACTTCTGCAGATAAAGGACTTTCTTTGGACTTCATGCTCTCTTAAATGAATGTTCTCTCAGGTCAAATAACACAACAAAACTTTTTCAGGGAAAGGGTGTGTCTGAGGCTAGGGGCCACAAAGGAACCCACCAGGCCTCCTGTGGTGCCTGTCAGCCTACAACAGATGAGCAGAAAACCAACGTGGACATGGGGCTCCTGTTAAACTCATGCCTGGGTTCTGCTGGAACCTCCTTAGCTGGGACCCCCACCTGACTGGGCTGCCCTCCTTTTGACCCTATTTGTCTTATTTTCTCCACTGAGGCCTGGACAAGAAAGAAATAGTTAGAAATCACTTCTTTGCAGAGTTTGGGAGGCTGATGAAGACTTAGATACAGGGGAAATGTGTGTCTTTCCTCTTTACCCCAATTGGTCTCTAAATCTGGTTGCGAAAGATGTTCTAATTGGACTTCCTGGTCATTCTGAGAAGCTTCATTCACCAGTGCTGAGCCTGAGCCCAATTCCGTCAGCTCAACATCTGGAGAGAGCAATAGCCCAGAGAATTCTTCCTTTCTTAGTGGGGAGATTCTGGTAACACAAGCATCACTTTCCCTTACGAGAGGCTGATTTGAGTCTCATAGATGATTTTCTCATGGGAAGAACCTTTTTCTCCTTTCAGAATCTGGAGTCCCAGCTCCCAGCCCTCCCAGTCCTTCCATATGCTATTCTCATTCATTTTTAATTTTATCTCAATTTTCTTTTTCTTTCTTTCTCTCTCTTTCTTTCTTTCTTCTTTCTTTCTTTCTTTCTTTCTTTCTTTCTTCTTTCTTTCTTTCTTTCTTTCTTCTTTCTCTCTCTTCTTTCTTTCTCTTCTTTCTTTCTTTCTTTCTTTCTTTCTTTCTTTCTCAATTATAACCTAATTTTCATTGCAAGGTCATTCCCCAAGAGGCAGAACTAGAAATCAGCAGTGTTATGAGAGGGTGCTTAAGGACTTGGGGTTCCATAGAAAGCTATATTTTGAATTTAATTGGTTCCCCTTCAGGATTTAGCATAAGGGGTCTAGGGCATAAGGGGTCTAGGCTTCCCAGGATTTTCAAACTAGAATGTGGTAAATGAGATGGACAGGGCAACATGGGGGAATCCAGCACCATCACTGAAATCCCCAGGGCATTGATAGACAATCACCCCACAACAGGAATAAGGATTATCAGTCCTGAGTGAACAGGCCTCCTTCCACACATGCTGTTTCTCTTGACTCTCACAAGTCACCTCTTAGAACTTTAGTTTCTTCATTAGTAAAATAAGAGGTTAGGCGAGATTATATTTAACAGCATTTCCAGCTCTGAAATTCTTTGCTTCTAATTCATCCATGAAGTCCTGGAGCCTTTCCATTTCTTCATTTGCCCCCATCAGAACCCTCTGCTCAATACTAAAAGATACCAAAAGCTCATCTTTATGATGCTCTAGGGAAGGATACAATACAAATATATGTTAATCCATGCTTCAGGATGATTCATGCCCACAGGCAATCATTTCACACCTACTCACAGTGCCTGTGCTAGGCATATGGAGATATGGCAATGAGAAAATAGGAAATCTCTCTTTTGGGGAGGACTCAACTGAGTGAGAGACAGGACCTTTTATCAGCAACCTACTTAGTACAGACTATTCTCAGCATGGAAGGGAGGGATAAAGATGGCCCAGAAGATTCAGAGGGATATGCAAAGGGACAGAGAGGAGGTGGAGGCAGAGGCACAAGGAGTGGAGGCAGGAGGCACAGGGAGAGCAGAGGCCAGGAATGTTCATGGAAGGACAAATCTGGGTGAAAGTATGGGGCAGGACATGGAGAATCATACAGAGGTGGGAAGGCAAGCAGGGCAGTGAGTTGGAGGTCTTGAACACCAAGTTGGAACGAATAGATCGTTTTCACGTGATAGTGATATTGGCGTCCATGCTACCTCCACATTTGAAGGAACCTGCTTACTATCCTTCTCTGCCTCCCCACTTGCCAGGATCCCTCTGTCCCAGGATGGAACAAGTCCAGCTTTCCAACCCTGCCCTCTAGGTGATCTCGACACAAAAGACTGACCTGGTCTAAACAGAATCGTCCAATATGCAATCATTCTTTCACATGAAACTCCTAGGCCATAGAAGGTCAAAGAAAATGACACTCCAGAACCCTTCTGTATGGCAACTATGGGCTAAATAATCACACAACAGGGGTAATTACTGTATAAGTGTAAGAAGTTAACAAAAACCAAGACAAAGTGTGCCAAAGGAGGGCTAAGTTGCTCTCTGGTTTCCTATTCAGCTGTGCAGGAACAATGGCTGCTGACTTGTTCACTTTGGCATACCTCAGTCACAGCATCAAGGTTCTCCAGATATTCGCCACCAACCCCCGGTTTCTGGAGGTTTCCAACTGAGATGGCTTCAGCCCAGCCCAGGAGTAAGACAGGCAAAGGCATAGCTGGTCAGAAGCTATTTCTACAGCAGCCTCTCCCACCTACACTGAGCACAGTAATCTCGAAGAGTGATTAGGACATAAAACTGCCCCTTTCCCATTAACTGCAAACTGACCTGTTTGGTTTGTGAGACACCCCAGATCCAGGAAACCCAGGGTTCAGCTGACAGCTCAATTAGAGTGGAGAGTCTCCTCCGCCCTCTACCTCCTCCTTCTGCCTTTTATTGTTTTTGGCAGCAGAGCAGGGGGTCCTTGAGGTCGAACTTGTTGAAAGTGCAAGGGAGAGAAAATTGTTGTCATCTGAATAAATAGAGTCAGCTGTTGCCAGCGGGTGAAGTCTACCCACAGTGAGTTCCCTGTGACAAGCTAGTGTGGGGCGGGGCTGAAATGGGCACTTGAACGCAGGCCAGCACTATCTTGAGGATGCTAAAGATGACTGCCAAGTAGATGCTGTGTGGCCCATCCCCATGACTTTGGAATGCCGGTACCAGGAGGCAAGACAGCAGGGGCGGGAAAGGTTGGGTGCAGGGAGGGAGATCTTGGACCACAGTTGTGTTGTAAGTATTTAGCACATACCACCCTCTTTCTTTGTCAGCAAAGGGCAGGGAGGGGAATAGTAGGCTCCTGTCACCACAGAACCACAGTTAACTGGCCTTGTCTTCAACCCCTTAGTCTAGGGGCTTGTGGGAACATCTCTGGCTCCCACATTACCAGGATCTCTGAGAAGAGGCGATGCGGTGAACCCTGAGAAAACCCCCAAGCTGCCTTGAGGAAGTCATCCAACCCCAGCGAACTGCCTGCCTGCAGAGAAATCAGAAAACTTTTCCATTCTGAGAGTTACATCAGATGGGCTCAGGAAAGGACAGAGGTGACAGGAGGAATGGAGAGTGATGGGGAGTGAGTGGAGGAAGAAGGATCCATGTGTTATGCTAGAAATCACTAGAACTGAATCTGGAGATGGAATGCTAGTCCCTGCTCCTTTCTAAACCAGCTGTGTGACTTCCTGCAAGCCCCTAACTCTTGCGCCTACGAGGGAGGCTGGGTTAGATAATATCTGAGGTCACTTCAAATGCAACTAATAGGCAGTGAAACCAAAATCCAGGAATGAGTGCCACTTTCCTCTGCAGCTTCAGCTCTGACCCAGTCCAGAAAGAGAGCATCTTCCTGACCACCACTTCCTGGCATCTGCTCCCATCCTGGGATCTGCCCTGGGGATTAAGAGAAAACTCTTCTCATTCAAAGGCCTGGAGATGCTGCCACACATGCTAAACAGAATAAGCCTTTTCTGCTCTGGTGGAAAAGAAATGAAGACTCACACTGCAGTGTTTCTGGTTCAGAAGGACAGAGAGAACCAAAGAGGCCGGACCACTGACAGATGGCAGGAGAGGCATCCTTTGTACTGAAACATTGTCAGGAGAGAAAGGGGCCACTTGATAGAGTGCTGTTTGCTAATATTTGAATATTTTCCCATTGGCCAGCTTTAGGCCATCATAGCAATTCTTTATGTGTTTGTGGAGTTTGACAGTTTCAAGGCACAGCACAGCCATCACCCAGTCCTCACAGCCTCCCAGGGGGGTGACCTCAGCCTCCATGTGCAGATGAGAAAAGAAAGGTTTGCAGGTTAAGGGAAGTCCTGGACATCCACCATAGCAGGTGGTCATCTCCCACCAGGAAAGTTTTGGGGGTGGGGTGGTGGTGGTCCTGAACAGTCCAAAGAGAAGAGGAAGTAGATAGCAATGAATGAAAAGAACCAGAGCAAAGGAAACTTGCTCCTTTGAGGGTACATTTGAGGGTATATTTTATATCCCAGTTTCTCATTATCTCCTCCCTCTTCCCCCAATGCCTCAACATATATCTAAAATGTCAGTGCTTCCTGGCAAGGGCTTGCAGCTGCAGAGTAAACAAAAACATCATAACACTGTGAGGAGGGTCTTAGGGATCAGCTAATCTACCCTGTCAGATTACAGATGGGGAAACTGAAGCTCAGAGAGGTACAGTGATATGCCTGTAGTTGTACAGTTGGTAGCAGAGCCCAATTTGAACCTGCTCTTCCTGACCCCTGGACACACTGGGGCAAGTGAGAATGCTGAGCCAGGGGAATGACCTGAGAAGGAACTGGGATACCCAAGGGCAGCCTGTCCCTCTGCGTCCTTTTCCCACCTCTCCTGTGGCCACACCCTGGGCCCATATGCTCCACATCAAAGTTGGAGGCTGAGCCAACAGGCCTTCCTCTCATATGGAATGACTCTGATATTCACATCCCAGGCACTAATTCCAACTGGAAGCCTTCTGCCAATCCAAACAGAACAGGATGATCAGAAAACTTGTGTTTTTTCCCCTTGTTTTCAGAGCCACACTCCGGAGACCTGAACCCATTTGACTCAGCTGCAGGGCTGGTGCCGGGAAGAGCTTCCTGCACTTGTGAGGGGTTGCCTGCAACTAGGGAGTTCTCTCTGGATTATAAAGGGTCTCGTCCATGTCTCTAGAGCATCATTCATTAATTCCTTCATTCAATACTTATTGGATCTATTTGTCAGGCCTGGTGCTAGGATCAAGACCCACAAATGCAGACAAGACAGAAAACCACCTTCAAGGAGTCTTCAGTCTAAATGTGATGTGAATCACACCTCATTCTTGAATCTCAGGGAGTCAACTTGAGAGTTACAAAAACCCAAGCAATGGAATTCCAGCCAGATGTCAGTTAGATCTAGAACCTCCAGCGCAGTGACCCAAAGCTGTAATTTACTAAGGACAGGGCCTTGTCCACTCATATGGGGAAGAATTTATGGAGGAGGTAAGCCTCAAACAGATGCTAAAGAAGAAAAAGAATTTAGATAGATAGAACCTAGAACCTTAGGATGGTTCTAGGATGGTTCTTAGGATGGGTTTGAGGAGGAGGAAATTAGATTCAGGGTGCTCGCTATGTTTCTACAATATTCAGCAAACCATGCAAGTTATCTCATCCAACACCCCCACTGTTGTGTAAAGTAGCTATTGTCATTTCCTTTTTATAGATGAGAAAGCTGAGACTCAGAGTGATCTATGAGCTAATATTACTAGAGTGTGTGCTCTTTGCACTCACTGCACCTGGGGAGGAGCTGAGAGGAGGCACTGATTTGCACAAAACTTGACAAAAAAAGCAAAACAGCCACATTACAGTATCTGAAAAAAAAAATCTGCAGTTTCAAACAATCATTTGTTCCCGATATTTTTCAGTGACTCTAAAGCCGTGCTTCAATTATTATCACCATCACCATGAGATTCCACGCCGAGATCCCACGTAATGAACAACAGCCAAGCACTAGGTTCTGGCTAAGTTTTTGTTCCAAGTAATTTTGCCAGCAACTCAATCAGTTTAATTGCACTATTATCGCCCTCATATTACATACAGATTACAGAAAACAACTCACCCAAATCACACAACTGTAGAGTAGCAGAGCTGAGATGCCAGCCCGGTCAGTTGGACTCCAGATCCCACAGTCTCAAACACACTGCTCATCCTCTGACATTCTGCCTGCCCGGGAATGGAAAGTGACGTTGCAGGTGTCGCGGAGACAGAACAAAGACACAATGTGCAAGCAGGGAAACTATTGATTTAGCTGGACCCATAAGAACTTGGGATAGCAATTGCAGAGAGAAAGGATACCCCAAGTGAGCTTTAGTCTTCAAAGAAGGAATTCAGGAGTGGCTGGAGGGTGGATAGACAAGGTCCAACAGGCTGTGGGAATCCAGGTGTGGCAGGTCCTGTGAGTAACCAAGGAAAAGGACAGGCAAGCTCAAGGCCAAGGTTCTTGCAGATCCAGTCCTGGTCCCAATGTGGCGCATCGCACCTCCCAAGTACCCAAATGTCCCTCTAAATTTCTCTGTCCCTACCAAGTGACAGATGCCAGATGCTGTATCCACCGCGGGAGGAAGTGTATCTTGGAAGATGACCTCTTGTTAGAGTACATTGGCTGCTTTTATAGGTCGTGGGTGGACTTCCACAGACTCTGGTCTTCCTCCCTCCCTTCTGAGTGCTCCCTCATAAATCATCAGCCCAAAGGAGCCAAGTTCTGCTTTCCACTTTAAAGTCTGAGGGTATTTCTTCTTGCTGATAAACTGGTTCTAGACAGCTTTGCAAACCCCCAACTATGGCCAAGATGATGAAGGTGAAAAAGTTGCTGCGTTCCGTCCTGTCTAGGAGGAGGATGTACAGCACAGGCTCTTGCTGGCCTGTTTCCCAACAAGAATTACTTCTGCTAAGGGCTGGAGCTGTTTTGGGGGTTGGCTATAGAGATAAATCAGGATTATTACACTGGAACATCCCACCACACTCCCCGAGAGGGAAGGGGCACCAAGGTCTCTCCTGCAGCATGTGGGTTCACCAAACCCAGCCCTCAACCTGGCCAGCACACAACCGGCTCAGGACTGTAAAATGGCCACTCTCCACATCTTTGACAAAACCTGGGGATGGTGGAGGAAATGGCTGGTACCTTTATACCAGGTGTGTGCAAGGTGTGTGCAAGGAGCCCAGGAGCCAACCTATATAGCCTGTCATTTCTTTCCACTTGCAGAATGCGGGCCAAATCTTCCTATGGAGTCTGTGTCAGATCCCAGGGAATAGATCTCATCAGTGGGATGTGCAAGACTAGGAAATAAGACTGGGGTGTTTGGGGTGGGGGACGGGTAGGAGAGGGGATGGGGCCATGAATACCTCCTCTCCTCAGCAGCTGCAAGCTGCCTCTAGACTGAGCAAAATCTGCCTGTGAGCACAGCAACTCCTCTCACGACCACAGTATTAAAGAAAGCAAAGCAAACGTCCATGGGTCTCATTCCCAAGCCCATAGGCCACAATGGTTGTGCTGAGCAAAGTTCCACTTGCAGGCAGCTCTCCACTCACTTTTCTCACATTCGCACAGAGGGCCCCTGTGATTGATGGAGGGCAGGTGAAGGGACCACATGGAGCCCAGGTGCCTCCCATGTCACGCATGCTCACTTTGGCATCCATCCACATTTAACTGAGTGGCAAGGCCAGTGTCATGGGAAGAGGGAGAAATATCAACTCCCAGAGCAAGATGAAGGAAAGATCCCCTGACACTAGCACTTGCCAAAGTGAGAGGAAGAGGAAGAGGAGCAGCCAGGAATGGGCTTGGTAACAATGTCGATGTGGACTCATCTCGCTCTGCATTCTGCCAGCTGGCCTTTCACAAGTGGCATCTTTGCTCTGAGATTCGGTCTCCTTACTGTCAAATTGGGATAGAAAACCTTCTGGTAATGAGATAAAGATTAGTGTAATGGAAGCAATCAGCACAGCCAGAAATCAGCCAGTACTCTCTCTCACTGTGTCCAGAACTTCCAGCCCCTTGTCCACCCTACGCCCGTGCTGTTCTGCTTGGCCAGTGGGCTTGCTGGCCATTGGAGAGTTTGCTTTTACTTCCTCTCTGTAAGGCATTAATCCTATCTCTCCCCCAAAACATTTAACAAGGCCTCCAAATCTAACAAACTCCAGATTGAGCTTGGCTATGGCCAGCTCAGTGTGGAGTCTGCCTACCCCTTCAAATACTCCTCCTCCAGCCTCCAGTGCCTTCAGCTCATTCACACCATGTGCTGCCCTGGGGCATACCCCAGGTCCCAGCTAAGCATACTGCTCTAGTTGGTCCGTTCAAAAATAGGATGTAAAATATAAATATATATAAATATATATATTTAAAGATTTATTTATTAAGTGCATATAAGAGCTGGGGTACAGGCCAGAGATGCAGGGGGTGAGAGGATTCACCAGAGACAGAGTGGGGAACAGAACAAGCAGACTGACTGAAATACATTGCTGAGGGGAGCAGCGGGAGAGACAGGAGAGGTCTGCTGCGCCATGTGGGTTTCTCTCTGGCTGGCCGGGGATTGAACTTGTGCTGCAGAGGTTGCGGATTGCTTCATAGTGCGGTGCTTGACCCCTTGTGCCACCAGGGAGGCCCTATATATTTTTTTTTTGAAGAAGTAAAATCCAAAATGTTATCTCTTCTTGCTTCTTCTCTTCATTTTGTGAATAAATTTACATAGATTTAAAAAAAGGGATGGCAAGGCTGAATCATGTGGTGATTCATTTTTAGTGTTTTAAGAATCCTCCACAGATTTCCATAGTGGCTGGACCAGTTTGCATCCCCACTAGCCAGTGATTCCACTTCTAGGAATATACCCAAAGGACACAAAAACACTAATTTGAAGGGAAACCTGCACTCCTATGTTTATTGCAGCACTATTCACAATAGCTAAGATATGGAAACAACCTGAATGTCCCAAAACAGATGAATGGATCAAGAAGATGTGGCATATATACACAATGGAATACTCAGCAATCAAAAAAGATAAACTCATGCCATTTGCAGCAACATGGGTGGAGCTAGAAGGTATTATGCTCAGTGAAATAAGTCAGAAGGAAGAAGGAAAATATCGGATGGTTTCACTTAGGGGAATATAGGGGAACCAAACAAAGGGTCAGGAAAAAGACAAAACTTGCAAGCTGACCATAGATCTGAGGTGTACAGGAGGGGAGGTTGGGGGTAAGAGGTCAAACAAGGGGAGAGAAGAGCGCAAGGGACTGTGGTGACAGTTAACAGGTGATGTGGTGGTGGGAGAACTATGGGAAATACACCTGAGGAGAGAAATCAAATATTGAACAAAAATGAACAATGATGTAAGAAAATTAAAAATAAAATAGGATGGGAAGGAATCCTCTTGTCTGTCTCCAAAGACTATTTTTTAAATAGGAAAAATAATATATTACTCTATGCAAATGGTATGAAATTCAGAGTACAAGAATTTATTACTAACATGCATTAAGTCTGCTGTACTTTAAAATTACTTTTCAGATAGTACATGTTTTTTATACTCTTCTAGCTATATGACACAATTCACAATTATTGAAAATGTTTTAACAATTCATCTCCTATTCCAGAAGCAACTTTTGTCAGCAGATTATTGTGTATGCTTCTGGAAGATTTCTATTCACATAGCCAATCATTACATGAATGAGAGTATACTTTATACACCATTCTTTGTTTTGTTTCATGTTTAACTCAGCACCATATTTGGAATATTATTTTAATATTGACACATACAGAGCTACTGTATGGCTGCCCCGGGTCCTCTTGCTGGATTGTCGTGTATTCACAACCTGATCTCCAGTGACCAACACTGTTTTGGCCTTTTGCTACTTCAAACACTGTTAGAGTGGGTATCTTGTATCCCTGCCCACATGTGTTAGTGTGTCTGCAGCATAACTTCCTAGAATTTGAATTGTAAGAGTGTCAAATTGCTTCCCAAATGAATTGCATCCATTTATACTCTCAACAATGCATTGGGCTGACATTTGTTTTTCCACCTGGCCATCATTTGCTTCTTTAACATTGTGCATCAAAAATAATGTACACAAAGGACTTAGAAATGGTAAGGCTCCATGTCTATTCAAAATGGCACCCTGATTGCTACTTCTTCTACTAAGCCTTTCCTGATTTACAGTCCTCTGTGCCTGCTTCTCTTCTGGGGGGCTCCACAGCACATTGTCTGGTCCTCTCTTGCCACTTGCCTATGCTTTGAGTACTAAAGTACTTTATTTGTTGGTTTTGTCCTGTTAAACTGTGACACTGAGCTAGTTGGCTTAATTTCTATCTCCTGCAGCAAATCTTACAGTCCTTGTACAAACTTAAGGCTTGCAGGGTTAAACTTGATGCTACCAAAGCAAGCTGGAGTAGCAGCAGGTCTGGGGTTACTGGATGACGTCAAGAATCCCTCCAAAGCATGGGAGTGCAAAATGGTCCAACCACTATGGAAAGCTGTGTAGAGGACCCTCAAGGGACTAAAAATGGAGCTACCATATGACCCAGCAATTCCACTCCTAGAAATCTACCCAAAAGTAACAAAAACATTAATTCAAAAGGAAACCTGTACTCCAATGTTTATTGCAGCACTATTTACAATAGCTAAGTTATGGAAACAACCTAAATATCCAAAAACAGATGACTGGATCAAAAAGATGTGGGGCATGTGTGTGTGTGTGTATAAAATGGGATACTATTCAGCGATCAAAAAGATAAACTCATGCCATTTGCAGCAACACAGATGGAGCTGGAAAGGATTATGCTCAGTGAATTAAGTCAGAAGGAAAGAGAAAATTATCAGATGGTTTCACTTATAGGAGGAACATAGGGAAACCATACAGGGGATCAGAAAAACAAAGAGACAAAACTAGCAGGCAAACAATAAATCAGAGACATTCAGCAGGGGAAGGGGAGGGAACAATGTAGAAGAGGAAAAATCACAAGAGACTATGGTGATGATTCAGTTATCTTGGTGATAGGAATTTTATGGAGATTACACCTGAGAGGATGGATAAAAGTGAACAAAAATGTCAAAAAATAGGTAAATAAAAATTTAAAAAAGAAAAAAAAAGAATCTCCCCAAAGCAGCCTGCAGTTTGCTACTGGTATCCAGTTATTTCACTTGCCCCTTCTTTAATGGACCCAGAATGTGCTTTCCTGGGTATATAAGTCCCAGTAAGAGTAAGACATTTTATCATAAATGTGTGCCTAGCAATGGTGGCTTTACTTTGCAGGGGGTGGTGGTGGGAAGGGGGTTGTGAAAGCAAAGAGAATAAATGCTTTTCTCCCTTTCCTCTAAGCTAATCCACAGGGATGGTCTCTAAAGGGAGTGAAAAGCCACGTCCTGCCTTTTCCCAGCTACCAGACTATAAGGACTATACGATGTGCTGCAGGAGGCCCGGAAACTGCAGGTTCTTAGCCGTCAGGAGAGTGGCTGCTGACACCCCACAGTGGGGCTCACCCACTGCCCCAGAATCTCAGCACACAACCCAAGTCATTCCTGCACTTGTTTCTTCTTTAAAATGGGGATGACATTCCTCACTGGCATGTAGTGAGAATGGGGTGATAAATAGCTTTTCAGAATCTCACTGATGAAAATTAAAATCAAATGATAAACCCTGCACCCAATTTCCCGCCAACTTGGACCCTAGTCTGTAGCCCCCACCCTCCACCCAATCTATCTTCCCAAGCCCAAGGGCAGGCAAGCCTGGAATTTCTTCCTCTTATCTCATAAGCACACCCAGATGTGGGAGTGTACTGCGTTGTGTGCCTCCAAAGACCCTCAGGTCCCCAAAGGGACCAGGACCACCCGGCTTCAGAGAGGGCCTCCAGCCAGTGATGAAGGCCCACCTTTCCGCTCCTATAAACCTCTTGGACAGCAAATGGAGCCCAGGTGGTGCCAGGTGCCAGGACAGGGCAGTGGTTACATGACAGCACTCAGCAGCTCTGCTCAAACCCAGCACCCAGCCTATCTTCCTGGAGTGGGCAGGCCCCTGTGGTTTTCAGGTGTCAAGATCTGGTCAGCACACATCAGAACCACCGCTGCATGTTTCAAGCCCCTCCCCCCACCCCACTGGGGGCATTGTTTTGGGAGGAGGTGGGTTCCCAGAAGGAGAAGCAACATAGGACTTACTTGGGGCCCAGAGACGTGGGACCACTGTGAAGCCATCGCAGACACAGCTGCACCCAGGGCCTCTGTGTCACCTCCCTTTCTCTGCCTCTTGCTAACACTTTGCATCTCCCTATACAACCAGACCCGTGCCACGCCCTATGATAGACTTGACCTCAGTCTCTTCGTGTCTCTATGTATATGGTTCTTCTCTCCTTCTCCCTTTCCCTGCCTTTTTCCCTTTCTTTCCCTCTCTTTCCACCTTCTCTCCCTCACTTTCTTCCCATCAGCCCCCTCTTTGCCTCCTTCTGTTCCATCATTTGCTGAATTTCTGAGCACCGGGAATAACCTCGCTAGAGTCAAGGCATAGGCTGATCAACACTCAACAGGGAAATTAAACCTCTTGTTGAGTGGTTGCCATTTATTAAAAGGGTGTTTGGGATGAAAGTGTCTCATTTAGCAATTAGGGGACTCAGAAATCACCCCCACCTGATTGCAGCCCACTCCTCTGTGCTGTCCACCCTTCTCTGTCTCCTGCTCTTTCTTTGTCGCAGGGGAGGGCTATACATTCTTTCTTCCTTACACTTTCCCAGACACTCATTACATCCTTAACCTCCGAACCCTTCTCACAATTTTTTAAGTCATATTCTGGAGCACAGCAGGCCAGGGAGGATGGTGATGGTTCTACCAGGAAGAACATTTTGACAGACCTGCCCGAGGAGAAGAAGCTTCAGAACAGGGTGAGTGACCATGTCAGGATGAACTTTGGCAGAGGGCAGAGGAGAAGCTGAGCTGTCAAAGAAAACCAAGCATCAGAGAAAAGAAGGACTAGGGAAGGCTTGGTCTAAATGAACTTCTCTCCTTTAAGGTCCTCTGTGCCTGAGTTTATATTAGAAACTCACAGGGCACTCCGCTGTGCTGCCTCAGCTCTTAGAGATCCTAAATTCAGATTCCCTGTGATTCCTAATTAATCTGCCCCTAGAGGAAGGGCCATTTCTGGATTAGAAATATCCCCCCTCTCTCCCTTACTCCTAGATGCCAGCACGCTTTCTGGCAAATCCAGTTCTCTAACTCCAATTAATGTCCACTGGGCATGAGCAACAGAGGGGCAAAGCTTTGTTGTTTTCTTTCTTTTTTTTTAGACTTATTTATTCATGCATACAAGAACTGGGGTACAAGCCAGAGGCATGGGAGGGTGAGAGGATTCACCAGAGACAGAGTGGAGAACAGAACAGGTAGATCAACTGAAACACGCTGCTGAGGGGAGCAGCTGGTGAGACAGGAGTGATCCGCTGTGCCATGTAGGATTCTTCCTAGCCTGCCGGGATCGAACCTGTGTTGCAGAGGCTGCAGACAGCTTCACAGTGCTGTGCTCAAACCACCTGTACCACCAGGGGAGGCACAGCTTTGTTGTTTTCTTTTTTTTTTTTTTTAATAATAAATTTTATTTTTATATTCCCCATGCAATTGCAACCCCCCTGTTTTCATCATTCTTTTCAAATCAATTAGCTCATTTTTCTCAAAAAACTCACTATGATTTCAAGGTAAAAAACTTCCAGCACTAGATAAGGACAAATCCCTCAGAAATAAAACTAGAAAGTTTATCCTCAAGACAAAGAGGCCAGTCAGAGATGCTGGGCTCTACACAGCCAAGTGAGGTTGCAATGACAACGTAAGGAAGGCAAGTTAGAGCCAATTGTCAGAGCAGAGGCGGTTGGGCCAGGGTGGTGGGTTCTGCTTGGGTTGCTAATGGCCTGACCCCAAACAAAACTTCCAAAAGGGATCACCTTGGCCTTTCATTAACTGGAAAATAAGTCATTCACCGCTGTCCTCCTGGCCCTGCCCTACAAGGCGGATGCTCCTGGAGCTGCCTTACTCTCCGGGGTCACCCCCTTCCTCCCTGTGGCTGCTCTGGCTTCCTCAACACAGACCGGATACAGACTCTGTGTAGTTGGGGTTTTTTTTGTTTGTTTGTTTGTTTGTTTTTGTGAATTTACTGCTTTTGTTTTTCTTTTGCTGTACAAAACTTTCTCTCTGTTCAGGGAATCATTCCTGTGTGTGTATTGTATTGCACATTTTCTTTGGCTTTGTCATTTGCTTTTTCATTTTGTTTCCAGTGTTCCTCTCACCTTTTAATTAAACCCAAGTGCTGTGAGCACTGAACAGGCTTTAGAGGCTTTGGCTTGATAAAGATATTACAGGAAAGGAGCCAAGGAAGCAGCGTGTGTGGTGCTTCCTGAGGCACTTAGGAGGTGCTTGAGGGTGCCCTTCACACAGGAATCATCACATGTGAAAGCCTCTAAGCCAATGGGTAACATATTGATCTGAAAGTAGTTTCATGAACAAACATTTAGGAAATATTAGGAAAAGCAAAGTTCAAACCATTTCTCTCCCATAGGACGACCTGGAACCCTTAGTATGCTGAAGTGTCTCATGGTACAGGGAGGGCTATGGGGGCTGTTTGTAATGACAGAACCTGCCATTTGAGGTTGGGATGGGCTTCCTGGAGGAAAGAGAGGGTCTGGAGGAAGGAGCACTGGGCTGTAAAGGCTGTAGAGGTTTTGGCTTGATAAAATAGGAAGATATTACAGGAAAGGAGCCAAGGGGACGGTGGAGCAAGCCAGTACTGACACAGATAACGTGATCCTCAGAATACCCAGTAGAACAGGACAGTTTTTAAAAGAACAGAACTCCCTCCCTTGAACTTGTTCTCACCGCCTGTCTTCCTCATGCTTTCTGTCCAGTTTCTTTACAGGAAGGTAATCTGGGTCTGCTCTCTGGCCCATGTGGTCTATTTCCTGGAATCTATCAGCCCTTAAACCCTGCACCTCGGGGAGATGCCCAAGCAAATGAGTCCCTAAGGGAGGAGGCCAGCCTCCTGATGACTCTGGGAAAGATTTCCTTGATAGACATAGCTCTGTGCCCCAACCCCCACTCCTCCCTTCCATCCAGGTCCAGCCATCGAGTTATCTGGCATCGATGCCTCTTAAATATTTGCAGAATGCTCTCCCACGCCCCTCAGTTGGTGCTGAGGTCAAGCCAACAAGTTCTGCTCATTTAGGTTTTACTCATAAATCATTCTCTCCCTTTCCCCTCAATACTTCAGTGGCTCCTTCCCACCCATGCCTGCGGAGCCTTCTCAAAGCTCACTGCCTCCCGCTAGTCCCCTGGGAGGGACCTGTTCCCAGCATTGACTTCAAACCTAGGCTGCAAAGCCCTTCCCTTGAAGCTCCTATACCACTTCTTTACACCCAAACCAGAGCTGCAGGGTGAGCCTACCACATGGCCTGATGTCACCTTCTTGGCTCCAGAGAAGTGCAGCCCTGGATGCAGGGAGTGGGACTGGCCCTTATGATTAGGCCTGGGGGGGCTTGCCTGGTGGCACAGGAGGTTGAGCACAGCGCTGTGAAGCTGTCCGCAGCCTCTGCAGTGCCGGTTCAATCCCCGCCAGTCAGCGAAGGTCCCACATAGCAGGGCAGACCTCTCCTGCCTCGCCCGCTGCTCCCCTCAGCAAGGTTATTTCGTCAGTCAGTCTGTTCTTTTCCCCGCTCTGTCTCTGGTGAATCCTCTCACCCTCCCATGGATCTGGTCTGTACCCCGGTTCTTGTAAAAATAAATAAATAAATCTTCAAAAAAAAAAAAAAAAGATTAGGACTGGGGCAGGGAGTTAGGGTGCCTGGGTTGCATTCCTGCCTCAGCTTTCTGTCTGCACAAGTCACTAACTCTTTGCTGCTGGGTCAAGACTTCCCTAACCACACACTGCCCAACCCTGAGTTTCCCATAATAAAGTCTAAATGGGAATTTGTCCATGGCTTCAGGCTGCAAGGCTGCAGAATGAGAGAGCTGACCCCCAGGACATCCCCACCACACAGCCATCTCTTTCCTGATGATCATGGTTCTCACAGTCTGACTCCCTGATCACAGAATCCTATGTAGGAAAGCACCGTAAGACAACAATTAAATACCAAGTTTAAAACTCAGAACTGGTCTCAACCCTAATCCTAATGCACACTTACTCTTCATCAGATACTTGCTAAATTGTTCTGCTAAAACTATGCAAGGTAGTTTTCATACCTATGGTGCAGATGAGCAAATTCAGCGAAATTCAATAATCTACCCAAAGTCACACACGAGGAAGGAGCAGTGCCAAGCTCCAGAGGACAGGCAGCCAGGAGACATTTAGGAGAAATGAATGGGAAGCTATTTGACTGGGAATTTCTCACCATATTTCCCTAACTTTTCTTGTGGACTTCCTTCCATCCTATTTTCACTTAATATTATTAGGAAAGAAAAACAAAAATAAGTTAAAACATTTTAAAACTCCTATGTGTCCAAAACTATTAGGCTCAGCCTAGAAGCATGGGACCCTACTGAGCTCCAACCAAACTTTCTGTTTTTACCTCTCTGCATGATTTGTTCAAGAGTACAGTTTGGTCAGACAAATGGCCAAGAGGTGATAGCAGCCATAATATAAAAGTCATCCCCAGATCAGGGGGGAGATGAAATAAATGAGAGGTCGAAAGCAGATTCCACCCCTTGGTGGCCCTTGAGCTTCCAAAGCTGTGGTCTCTGGGTCTCCCACTGATATAAGGAGCCCTCAGCTCCTGCCTGCATGGTGCTGGGTGTTTCCAGGGTGCTTCCATTCTCCTTGGGGCAGCAGCCTGAGCTTAGAGCCACCCCAACCTGGCCCCAAGGTCAAGGCTGTTCCTCACCCCTGCAGCCCCTGACTGTGAATGCACAAGAGTCTCTTTGTTGCCATCACACTGAGATCTTTTATTCTGCTAAGACCCAGGAGCTTCTGTATGCACAGGGCCCGCCTCCTGCCCTCTCAAGACACTTTGATCCTCCTCCCATTCGAAATCTTGCTAGCTTTTCAACACCCTCCCAGACAATCAGGTTCTTTTAAATAACCAAGCTGTTCTCCTTATTTCGCCTCAGTTCTCTCCAACAACTCTTACCAAGAAGAGTTCAAGAGGGCAGATCCCAAGAAACAACAGAAGCACCATGTTCATCTTCAGCAAGCCCAAAAACATTTGCTTAAAAAAAACAGAACAAATTAGTGAGTAAAGTGAAAAGGGGTGACAGCAGAAGCCAGGAGAAGGTAGGTGGTGTCTCTTCCATGGACAACTGGTCAACTCAGCACTTGCAGAGCAGTCTCAGACTTCATCCTCCACCCAACCCTGACTTTCCCATAGCCTAAGTTTAAGTTTCCCTCATACTGACCCTTTCCTTTTCATTTTCTCTCCTACTATTTCAGCTGGCATTTTCTCCTTTAGCTGGTCTCTCTGCTTCTCCTTTCAACTCAGACCATAAGTTCCAACTCAGCCTCACAAACCAACACTGACTCAATAACCAACTCATCTTTATATGTTTCCACTCTGACAGTGTGTCACCTCCCAGTTCACAAATGGTCAAAGGTTTCCAGAGCTTGGTATACACAGCTTGTGTCTCATCAAGGTGCTCTGTGGTCTTCCTGCGCTTCTGTTATCAATTCCCTGCTACAGTGGGCAGGATATAGTAAAATGTGTGGGTTAAGAGGTCATGGGCTGGTTGTAATCCCCAGTCTGCTCTTTATAGCCATGTTATCTTGAACAAGTCACTTAAACTTTCTAGGCCTAGATCTAATACTCCCAACAATAAAAATGAAGATATTGAGGCTGATTATTCCAATTCTAACATCTTGTGAACCCAGGGAACTTATACTACTGCTGAACTGTTACTGACTCACAAATATTCCTGTCCCTTTACTAACTTTGTTCTTTTGAACATGTCCTTTTTCCTATTCAGAATGACCTTCCCCTCCTTCTATCAAATCACACACATCCTTCTTTTTCCTCCTGAAATCCCAGTTTCTTTAAAAACTTCCCTGACCCACCAGAATGAGAAATCTCTCCTTCTGCTTCCTCAACCTCCATCACATGATGATGCCTATCACACATGCTTCTGATACTGTTATTGCTCCATGTGTACATATTGTGTGTTTCACTACACAATAGGTTCTGTGTTGTGTGGTGGGGTGTCTTATACCCACCATACCCCTGAACCCAGCAGACAACCCACAAATAGGTGACAGTGATTTCTGGTGGGAGCGATCAGCAATTAGGAAATCTGGAGACCGGTGTTCAATGATCCTAAACACACCACCTATATGGATCTCAGTTTTCTCATCTGTAAAATGAGACCTTTGAATCTAGACACTAGCTCCTCTCTGAGATTCCTCCCAGGATGACAGTCTATGCTTTTCTGATAAAGAATGCCCACTCCCTCTTAGAGTCTCACTTTTCCTGAGATCTTTACAAAGTCTTTTGTCTGACTCCTGGGCTGAGCAATACTAGTGGGAGTTTGGGTTTTTTTTTTTTAAAGATTTATTTGTTTATTTATTTATACAAGCACTGGGTATAGTCAGAAGCGCTGAAGGGTGAGAGAATTCACCAGAGCCAGAGGGTAGAGCGGAGCAGGCAGATTTACTGAAATACACTGCTAAGGGGAGCAGCGGGCAGCAGGAGAGGTCTGCGTGCCATGTGGGACCCTCGCCGTTGGCGGGGAATTGAACCAGTGCTGCAGAGGCTGCGGGCAGCTTCACAGCCCAGCACTCAACAGCTGTGC
Organism: Talpa occidentalis; assembly: GCF_014898055.3. NCBI lineage: Eukaryota > Metazoa > Chordata > Mammalia > Eulipotyphla > Talpidae > Talpa > Talpa occidentalis. Next base: position 28,649,516 of record NW_023601212.1, on the reverse strand, counting down.
CACCAGGGGAGGCCCACTAGTGGGAGTTTTTAGATAAGTTTCCTCAGGCCCTAGCCCAACCTATACCACCTCTGAAAGATACTGGAGTCAGCTGTAGAGAGTGACCACAATATGGATTTCCAGATTCTCTCAGCTGCTTGAATTATTCCTCAAAAGCAGACTCTGTTTACCTAGGAAAAGCAGGTTATTTGGCCTTGTAAGGTTTCTCAGTGTATCCCTTACCGTCAACACTGCTGTCAGCCAGCCACAACATTAACACCAGAGTTTAATAAAGTCCCAGAATATTCCCTTATACATATGGACTCTTACACAGAAACCAGCACTCAGTTCCTGCTGCTGTTTTAAGAAACAAAATTATTTCTACAGCAATTGACTTTAATTTGAGCTGGGAAGATGCTGGGGAGCTTTTAAAAATCAGATTTTTTTTAATCGAAGCACCATTGCATTTGAATACCTAAGTTTTAGGTGTACATCATCGAGACTCAACATGAGTATTTACTCCATTAAGCTCACCACTAAAAGCATGTTCTATCCTTCACCAAACCATTGTCCCCTTCCCCCACATTTATCCAACCCCTTCCTCTCTTCTGGTACCCAATTATTGGTCTTAGAGCTAGATGTTTATTTTTAGACTTACATCTTTATCCAGCAAATCAAGCTGGGTTATCAAAATGAGCAATTGCACCCGCTGGTTGGACTGCCACAATAGCCTAATTATAGAAGAATTCAATACATTTCTTCTCGTGCCCTGACGTGATACCACGTGTCACACACTTCATTTCCCATGTCCCCTAGTGGCTTTTTCGTTATGTCATTTAGACAAGACACCACAGCCTTGGGTCAGAATTTTACAGACCTTAGTGCTGGGGGTGGAGGGGAAGGCAGTGAAATGTCCATGGAATTTCTATGCTAAGTACCCAGTTCTGTACTGAGTCATCTGCCCCTACTTGTTCCCTCCCTGGCCAATAATTACAGCTATCATTTATTTCAAGAAGTGCCAGGCACTGGACTGAGCGTTCAGTGCCCACAACTCTTATTTAACCCCCAGGGAAGGGAAGGTCCTGTCGTGGGTCACGTCTAGAGATGGCAAGGAAGATTTGAGAGAACTGAGAGCCCAATTTCACAGCAGGTATCTGTGTCGAGAGTCAAACCCAGTTATAAAGGGCCCTGGTCCTGACCACGGCTACACAGCCATCCTGTGTCTTCCTAACCTCACAGGTGTTGTGGCCTTTTCACTAGATGGCTAGGATCACCTAAACTAGGCTTAAGTAGTTTCTCAGTGTTTCTGGGAATTTAGCAAGAAATTTTAGCCAAGGTTCCTCAAGGCCACTTCAGAATATGAAGCTTGTTGTCCTGGTTTGACAGAATGGAGCAGTTTCCTATCACTAATACCTACATATCCCCATTTTCTGGGCTGGTGCCCATTATGAGAGCACTGGCTATCTAGGGCAGGATGAGAAACGGGCCCACAACAGCAGGTTTAAAGACCTTCTGTCTGTTCAGTATCCTGTGAAGTGATAAGGGAGGGCGTGGCTGGGAGGGGGAGGTGAAACATCTTACCAAATGGTTCTTTTGTCTGCAGGATGAATGTGGCTATTAATGCTGTGCAGCCTCCCTCTTCCAGAAGACAATGGAGCGCCACTGAATCACGGAGTCCCTTTCAGGCCTCTCCTCTTGGCCACTGAGCCGGCCTCATAATTGAGACTCAAGCTGTTGTCCCTGGCCCAGCAGCTGGCATCCATGCCAGTCCAGAGCGAGGATCTGGCCCCACAGCCTGTGGCTATCTACCGTGCTCTGAGCTAACCCTTTGATGAAGAAACCAGAAAACCCAAGCATTTGGGACAGAACCTCTTAGAGCAAAAGGGTCAGCGCTACCTTTTAGATGCCCCCAGGTCGCCACATGATTCCTCACCTCATCAGAATGGTCCAAAATTGAGATTTCAAGCTGATGCAGAAGTCTTCACTTAGATCTCCCGGGACTTTGGATCCGAATTCTCAGTGTGATGACAGTTGTCAGTGCTGACAGCCAAGGGATGCGGTAGTCCCGCCCAACTGTCCCTCCTTGGGTGTGTGGTGCCTTCGGAATCTTAGAAGACTTGCTGGAAATGCAATTAGTGAGGCAGGACTGGGGCTTTTCTGGGTGCCTTCCCTGCCGCGCCATCACCACCTGACTGGTGCCCAGAACAACTGTGCAGGAAAATATGGGTTTTAACGCCTAAGCCGAAAACAAATTCAGAAAAAAATGAGAACGTTTTAGGAATATTTTGACCAGTTTACTACACTCACAGCTTCCTTTTTTATGTATGTCAAGAATGAGGTGTGATTTTTTTTTAAAAGTCTGTCGAAAGTCTAAAAAATTTTTGATGGAATAAAATAAAAATTTTTATTGGGGGGAGAGCCACTAAATTCATAGTTCAACCCCAAATCACTCAGCTAGTCAGTGACAAAGCCAAGGGATCAAGGACTTTTGTCCCCTGTCCCAAGATTTTTTTGCTGTGGCTTAACCCACAGTGACCTTACGGGGGGTCTCCACACCAGACATCTTTGGGGCTCTGCTGGACACCTGTCCATCCTGCTGGGCCCAACCCTCAGCAAAGGAACAATGAGTTTCTATAAAATGCATTCTGCCTCCAAATTCAACCCCAATTCAGACTCACGCTAGAGGTCAAGAATTCTCTCCAGTTCTCCTCAATCACTCAAGAGGACTGGATATGCAAAGGAAACTGAATCAACGGGATTTAAAAAAAAAAAAAAAAGCCCAAAATGGATACATCCACTCCAGCCCACTAAGATTTCTCCCTAACCTAACTGCAACTTCAGCCTCTGTCAAAGTGGAAATTTCAACTAAGCAATCCTGGTTAGCACTAGTGAGGTCATCTGCATGATAAGAAGGCTGAAGGCTGTCTCCCCTTAGGGAAGGTAATGTTGCCTGAAATAATCCTATTTTCCTTTTGGTTAAATAACCTGTCCCACCCTCCTTCTGCCTATAAAAACCTTACATTTTGTGCAACTTCTTGCAGCACCTTTCTACTTGCTAGATGGGAAGCTGCCTAATCATGGATCATTTAATAAAGCCAATTAGATCTTTAAAATGGATTCAGTTGGGTTTTTGCTTTTTTTTTTTTAAGATGTCTTTATTTATGCAGGAACTGGGGTATAGGCCAGACATGCGGGAGGGTGAGAGGATTTCCCAAAGACAGAGAGGGGAACAGAACAGGCAGACTGACTGAAATACCTGAGGGGAGCAGTTGGCGAGACAGGAGCGGTCTGCCGTGCTATATGGGTATCCCCCCTGGCTGGTCAGGATAGAACCCACACTGCAGAGGCTGCAGACAGCCTCACAGTGCTGTGCTCAACTGCCTGTGCCACAAGGGAGGTCCAATTTTTGCTTTTTAACAACGTTAGAGCCAAGAAAACTGATACTGCTTTTGCGCCTTGCAGTTTCTGGAAATGCTAGGGTGAAAAGATGTGCTGAGTAAACTCCATAGAGGTTTGTGGACTCCATCCCCACTCCAGACCCAAGCCATCAAGACACCAGGAACTACAAATCCCATCATCACCAAAGGGAGGGTTGCTGGGAACTGAGGGTGTAGTTAAGCAGTCAGGTTTGGTTTAAAACAAGACATGTGGGCCTTGGGGGGGTCTTCTGGGCCTTTTTTTTTTTTTAAAGATTTATTTATTTATGCACACAAGAACTGGGTTGTAGGCCAGAAGTGCGGAGGATGAGAGACAGAGTGGGGAGCAGAACAGGCAGATTGACTGAAGTACACTGCTGAGGGGAGCAGCGGGTAAGCCAGGAGAGGTCTGCTGCACCATGGGGGTAGCTCCCTGGCTGGGGAGCGAACTCATGCTGCAGAGGCTGTGGACAGCTTCATAGGTTGTTCTTAACCCCTCGCACCACCAGGGAGGCCCCCTCTTGGTCTCTTGGCTCCTGGCTTGACTCTTGACTTTTCGCCAGCTCTCAGCGTGCCACAGGGATTCCAGGTCAGAGGAACTGGTGGGACGTATTCACGAATTTATCTCCTTCTTTTTCTTCCTGAGTTATTCAATTCTTCATTTCCCCTTCTTTTGTAAATAAACCCTTTATTAACCTTTTTGTGTGTACCTGCAATTGAGTATTATTGTAAGGCCCTTTTAAGCGCACGGGTGATGACCCATAGTCAGGCTACCCATTTCATATTGCAGTTGCCCTGTAACAGTTAGACTAGGTAGGGCCTCCCGGTGGCACAGTGAGTTGAGCGCAGCGCTGTGAAGCTGTCCACAGCCTCTGCAGCGTGGGTTCAATTCCCAGCCGGCCAGGGAGATTCCCACGTGGCGTGGCAGACCTCTCCTGTCTCACCCATTGCTCCCCTCAGTAGTGTATTTCAGTCAGTCTGCCTGTTCTGCTCCCCGCTCTGTCCTCTGGTGAATCCTCTCACCCTCCCGCACCTCTGGCCTGTACCCCAGCTCTTATATAAAAATAAATAAATCTTCTAAAAAAATTAAAAAAAAAAAACCAGTTAGACTAGGCATGTACTAAAAAGTTTTAGTCATCAGAGTGAAGAAGCAAGGAGACTGGCCCATTGTTCAGAGAACCTGGAAATAAGGCCTTCAAAGCAATGGGAGCTTGCACAGTGGAAAAAGGATCATGAATTTTCAAATAATCCTAAAAGCTAGTCCTAGTTGAACCATTTATTTGCCATGTGGCCTTGAGAAACTTGAAACGCCATGAACCTCAGCTTCCTCATTTGAATATGGGAATAAAAATAAACACTCAGAAAGGGTGCTGGAGGACAAAATGAAATAATGTACATAAAGTACTTGGCTCATAGCAGGTGCTCCCAAAATGTTTGTTCTTTCTTCTAAACCTTGAAGAGTCCACTCATGTTATGTTTTAAAACATCTTTTTAAACAATAGAACCCTTTGTAAAATTGTCAGGCGTCTTGCCTTAGAAGCTGTGAGATTTGCAGGATGTAATCAGATATCATTTTAATAACGATAAGTTGTGTGGTCCTACTGATCAAGAAAAATATGGAAAAAGGACAGCATTCTGTCAGTGTCAAGGGTCACTGGAACTGGATGGGAAAGTAATAAATACATCCTAGACAAAGGAAGTAAAGTCAGATCAAGTCATGCAGCAATCTCTCTTGGTTGCCGACTTCCGTGGGATGGGGTTAAGTGCAATAAAATGAATGCCAGCAGGGGTGGTACCCTAAATTCTTAACACCCTGTATAGTGTATATCCAGCAAATGGAGCAGATGCCAGTGTAAGTAGCTGTGTGGCCCAGTAGTTTTCACAGCTCTGCATATTGTACCAATTGCTCATAACACTACGGAGTCACTGTCATGGACTAGAGTCTAGGCTAAAATGCAATCTAAAATCTCTGAATTCTCCCCAAATTGCTTGGGATGGCATTATCATTTCCTTATTCGGTAAGCATCACTTCATTCCAGGACGAGTTAAAATTAAGAATAGAAATGTTTAAAAGAAAATCAAACTCAGAACATTAATATTTATGTCTTAAGGAAAAATTTGTGCCTATGTGGTAGATAGGTGTTTGTAATATTCAAGAGAACTTGAATGATTATAAAATATTGCCGCATTAAAAATTCCAATCTGAAACATGTGATTAAAGTATTTAGACTTGTATATTTAAGTTTAATCTTTTAAGTTTATACAGTATTGGAATGGTTAAGAATTACTAAAGGATCACCAAATATGTAAGTTTATTTTAGTAAATTTATTTATATGAGTTAGTTAAGAATTTGAGAAGGCTTATTTTGTTAAGCTATTAAAGGACTTCAAAATGAAATTTAAATATTAAATTTAGACATGCAATTTTAAAAGCTTAGAGGTTTTTGACTCTATAAACAGACCCAATCATTAATCAAAGGTTCTATTAAAAGTAATTGACAACATTTGCTAAACTTATAAAGCAATAAGATTTATAAATTGAACTTTAATATAAAATTAGTTTTTTAATATGCAATTTAAATAAATGTTAACTTTTAAAACTAAAGAGACCTTTGAATAATATTTTCTGTGTATAAAATCTGTTCCTATGGAGTGGCTGGGGAGGGGGAACTCCCATTCAAGGAAATAAATAAAATGTTTAGGAATAAACTGCAATAAGTAAAGCAGATTTTCTAGTCCAGGTCAGGTCTGGATCCATCTTGCTGGTCTACCTCACAGCTTCTCTCTCAACCCAACTGAGGAAGATCCGAGTACCACTGCAATCCCGTTCTCCACTCACATTAGGCTCACTCTCTACCTACTGGGGAAATGAACTGAGTAGATGGGGACAACTCAAAGGGGGAGAAGTATGAAAGAATGGAACCATCTAGTTGTGAGTTCACATAGACCTGTTTAAATGACAACTCATGAGAACTTAGAAAATGCACCTAAATTCTCTGAGGTTCGGTGAGCTCTTTTATAAAATAGTAATTTTTTAAATGCCCACTCTGAAAGTTATTAAGAGTGTGTAGGTCTGTGTTTTTTCAGCTCTCACCACTAGCCAATGGGGGTCTGCTTGTGAACAAGACACAACCCTGTCTTCACGAATACCTGAGGTGCTGACTGCTCTTAAGATTGGTGTCTAATCACTGGCTGCTGCACCTGCAGCTCATCGTCATATGGCAGAATCTCAACTATTATTGAAGTCACAAAGATCTGTGTCCAGACACCATGTCATTTTCCAGCTGCGTAACTATGGCCTCTGAGTCTTAGTTTCATTTTCTGTAAAATGAGGATTATTGATTAAAATAGAGAGCAGCTGAGGGGCCACATAAGAAGGGGTGTGTGTGTGTGACAACATCTGGCATGGTGCCCAGCATTCATAGGACATTCTTACCATATTGTATATTCTACATGCATAAGGCAGGTCCTTCAACCCCCAACAAGTGCAGAAGGACCCCAAAATGCAGGGTTAACACCAGGTCAATGTCTTGTCAACTTCTAAGGATAATGAGAATTCTGGAATTGCTGCTGGCTAGGGAGGCTCCAATTCTTCTGTACCCATGACCCTGATTGACCCGGAGGAACCAGTCACTCTTCTGGAACAGATGGACTACCATCTGGTTCTACTCAGAATTTTCTCTCCCTTTCACCTCCTTAGAAGTTCACATGAAAGTCTACATTTATACCTGCCCGCTGCTCGCCCAGCCCCTTTTCTTTCTAAACTTCCTGGTAGAGATATTGGTCTATGAATCCCCTCTCCCCTCCCCACCCCTGATTTATACTTGATTTTTCTGGACATCTGAATAACTCTTCACCCACCAAAATGAAAGACCTTCTCTTAATGTAGAGGTGATGGATCTCAAGGAGATCAGAACTAACACTGAACCCCAGCAACGTACTCCTCCTATCAGCAAGACACTCTTCCCTCACCAACAAATACACTGTTTTTTAGAGACCCCACTCCTGGGCACAAGCGTCTCATCCAAGTAGCCAAATTATGACCCCTGGGACTCAGGGAACAAAATTCTCAGTAGTCTTTTATGCCAGAAACATCTGGTCATGCTCCCCTGAGAGAGGGCAAGGTGCCAAATCATAGAGCTACTTGGACTGTAGTTACCCCAAACATTCTATTCTTTCCACTCCCTTTTTTCCTTTTACACGTAAAAGGAGTGATCCAATCGTATTCCCAAAAAAGGCTGCCTTGATACCTAAACCCTTAGACAGGAAACTTCCTTCTGTTCAGAGAGAGAAATAGATCTTGCAAGTGATATTTGCTTTACTCTTTGCTTTCATTCACCCTTCTATTTATATATTTATTTACATAATTGTTCATTTTTAAACAATTTTTGCTTCCCCCAATCCTCTCAGGTGTAGTCCCCACAGAATTTCCTTCGCCAATGCACCCATACACCATCACCTCAGTCCCCTGTGCTCCTCCCTCTCTTCCTCTGACCCCACTCTTTCCTCCCCATTCACCCTTCTAGTAATGGCACCTGGGCTTTGCTCTGAGGAGTCACCCTTCTCCACTCCCAGTCCAGGTAGTTGAGTAACACTGACCACCCCAGTCGCCAAGTAAGCCTGGCCAAGGAGATTGTCATCACAGAGTTTTGTAACAAAACAACAGAGACTGAATTGAGTGACTTAAGCAACAGAATTTCTTTCTTACAGTTCTGGAGGCTGAGAGGTCCGAAATCAAGGTGCTGTTCCCAGGGAGGGCTCTCTTTCCAGCTTGTAGGTTTAACCTTCTCGCTGTGTCTTCAAAGAACACAGCAAAAGAGCACAAGCTGATTGCATCTTGTAAAGGCATTAGTCTCATCATGAAGACCTCACCCTCATGATCTCATCTAAACTTAACTGCCCCTCAAAGACTCCCATCTCCAAATACCATCACTTTGGGGGTTAAGGTTTCAATAAATGAATTGTGGAAGAGGGTGAGATGCAACTCTTTCCTTAGCAGAGAACCTCATGCTTCCCCGACCACAGAGCTTGGTCCAGGGGTGAATATGAAAGAGTCAGAACCCATGAGCCCCAGCACTTGATCTTTCTCTGACAACTGAAACCTTTATAATTGACACACTTCGAGTTCTCAGGACACATACATGGGGGTGTCAGGTGCTTTGTTCAAAGCCAAATATCATAGAAGTTACAACAGTAAAAATCATTACTAATGTCATCAACCTGGAGGATATGGCCTGAGTGATAAGCAGGTATTTTGATGCTACAAAGAAGACAGAAAATCTGAGATTGAGATAGAGACAGAGAGAAGCCCTTTGACACCTGGCCTGAGGTGGGCCTACTCTTACCCTTCTTCACGATTTAAATTTTGTGAGACAAGAAAATCCCTCTTGCTTAAGTCAGTTTATGTTAAGCTTTTTATTTGTTGTAACCAAAAAAAGTTCTAACTTATGCAGATGTGTAACAAATCATCAAGTGGTGTGCTGAAGAGAAATCATGAGAGCCGGTTATTAAGTTTCAGGAGTTGTGCAAACCAGGTGGTATACACAGCTGTTCATAATAATTAAATTATGCAAACTGACAATCAAATCAAGGACATTTTTTCCAAAGGTAGCAAATACTCAAAAGTCATCACGTCCTGTGATGTAGCTGTACTTTGATGTTATTTCCCTCTATTGTATCTGCATCGTAACAATAGAAATACTGTACAATGGTATAGAACTGGCTCTTTCAAAATCTAAATTCAGTGGTGTCACTTTCATAGCTAGAAACAGGCAAAGGGTGGGAGTAATTTCACCACAAGAAATGACAAACATTACAAACCAAGTCTTGCTTCACCTATTCATTTGTTGATTGTCTAGATAGAAGGAACATGTTAATAACACAAATTAAATTTAACAGTGCATCATGTTTATAGTTAATAAATTGTGACCAGAACAAAAACTTGAGAGAACATTCTTCCAATATTTGGAAATTAATATTTGGATGAGCAAAGAATACTGGTGGCCTCTGTCATCACCTGACACCACATGTACGTGTCCTGAGAACTCAAAATAAACTGTACGCAGCCCTGTGCTTAAGGAGTTCAGAGTTCAGAGTGCTTTACTCAAATATCATAGAAGACATAGCAGTAAAAAACCGCATTAATGTCATCAAGAAGTGTATCATTTAATTTTAAAGTCAAGTTCAGAACACATAAAATACAGTAACATCCCACGTCAAAGACGACAAATATCTGTTAGTTCTCCTTCTCCCCACTGACTCCTATGTGGATACGTGCCAGCCCTGGACCTTGAACAGGATGTGGCTCCAGCATCCTTCCCAAGAGAACACTCCAGACAGCCATGCTTTCCATCGTGTCATGGCACAGGAGTACAAGTTTAGTAGTTCAAAGGAAAGACATCAGCTGGAATACTGGATAGTACTTAAGGAAGGCTTATAGAAAGAAACTTGAAAAGGGCTCTGATGGATGAGTAAAGAACTTGCTAGAAATATATATACCCAGGCAGATCTGTTGAGTTAAAAACTGAGGCAGGTCCCAGGAATCTTTCTTTTAAGGCCCTCCGGGTGGTTCTGATGGACAGGGATGTGTGAGGTTCCTAAACTATCCTAGCGTCTTTTCCAGTTGCTTTCTTTCACATGTATTCAAGTTGGTTCTTACAACCACATAGGTAGACAAACTAGAACATTCCTAACCCAGGTGAGAAGAGCAGTTCAAACATTTTATGGGACTTACCCAGGGTCGCACAAAACAGTGTCATTCCATTAGATCCAGGGTAAGAGAACAGAGTGGGGCATGACCCCCTCCAGCCCCAGCCTCCCAATGTCCGCCTCACCTGCCTCAAGGGCTGTCATGACAACATGCTGTGAAGAAGTTAATGACAGAATCTGATAACAGAAGGAAGGTACAGGGTTTGGTGCCATGTCATGCCTGCAGGTATGGAAAATTGACTGCAAACAGCCAGCACCACCCAGCAAAGCCCAAGAATCCAAAATCTCAGCTCACCAGAGCCATGCCCAGAGTTGGCTAATGGCAATGTAGAAACTCAGCCTCCTATGAACCCAGGATTCAAGCCTTGAGATTTGTTCCCAGATACAATTCCTTGTGCCAAGCTTTCTCAAGCAAACATGATCAGGGTTTAAAGTTGTCTCCAATCCAAGGCCAAGCCGACTGGTCATCCTGGGATAATGGAAAGGGCATGGACAGACCTGCCTTTGAAAGCAAGACCACTGTTGACAGTTTTGCAAACCATATTCTTACCCTCCCTGAGACATCTTCTTCCTATGTAAAATAGGGATGACACACTTGTGAAAATGAAATAACACACACTAAGGTCTGGGCATTTCCTTCCTACAATCTTCCCTTTGAGAGTTCTCTGTCTCCATCTCTGAGGATCCTCAGAAGGGGATGCCAAAGCTGCTAACAAACCTAGACTAAAGGAACTAACTCTGCCCAGGGCAGAAGACAACTTCTAAAATTACCTTCTAGCATTAGATCATCAATCGTCTTGTGTTGAAATTGTATTTGTGGGCTGTTAGCTCTGTTAGGAGTATGTCTTATTGGCTTTATCCAGCATTCTGCACTCACCATGCAATAGTGAGATGCTTGGTAACTTATGCAACATTGGGAATGAAGAAATTAGGAGTTCCCAGAAAAAATCCAATACTTGGAAATTAATCAGTAATTCTCAGTAATCAGTACTTCTCTGGCAAACTATACCTACAATCCAAATGGGTGCCTAGTCCAGGATCTAGTTTTGTAATAAACTTCTATGGAAACACAGCCATACTCAATCATCCACATATTGTCTATGGCTGCTTTCATGCTATGCAGGCTGAGCTGGGCTGCAAGGGCTAATATATTTACTTACCTGGGCTTTGAAGAGAAGTTTACCAAGCCTGGCTAACTATTGTTGTTGGAATTCTCAAGGAATAGACTCTAAGGAAGAGTCTAGGGCTCAGGATATAAAGCTGGGAATATTGGGGTCTCCCTGGTGGTACAAGGGGTTAAGCACACACTATGAAGCAATCCTCAGCCTCTGCAACATGAGTTCAATCCCCATGGCCGACCAGGGAGCTACCCACATGGTGCAGCAAACCTCCCCTGTCTCGCGCACTGCTCCCCTCAGTAGTGTATTTCAGTCAGTCTGCCTGTTCTGTTCCCCACTCTGTCTCTGGTGAATCCTCTCAACCCCTGCACATTGGCCCCAGCTCTTGTATGCATAAATAAATAAATAAATCTTTTTTTTAAAGATTTATTTTATTTATACAAGAGCCGGGGTACAGTCCAGATACGTGGGAGGGTGAGAGGATTCACCAGAGACAGAGCGGGGAACAGAACAGGCAGACTGACTGAAATACACTGCTGAGGGAGCAGTGGGCGAGACAGGAGAGGTCTGCTTGCCATGTGGGTTGCTCCGAGGCCGGCGGGGATCGAACCGGCACAGCAGAGGTTGCAAACAGCTTCACAGCGCTGAGCTCAACCTCCTGCACCACCAGGGAAGCCCCTAAACAAATAAATCTTTAAAAAAAAATAAAGCTGGGACTATCTCCTAGAATCTACATCTCTGGGATGGATTGGAAGGATACACAGGTGGGCACAGGGGTGAGAAGTCAGTCTGCAATGCAGGTCTAGCAGTCTCACTCAACTCCATCAAGTTGTCTTGAATTGGCTGAATGGGCTATGCTTTTAGACTCTGCCTGACCAGTCTCCAGATGTGGGTCACCCCACAATGACATGACTTGAGCACGGCAGCTCCCCAAGTTGCTGTTGGGGGCCAGCTAGTAACAACCCTCCTAGTAACAACCCTCCAAAGGGGTCTTGGCAGCACCTCATGCCCATCATGACTCTTCCTCCCTTGAAGATTTCGCCTACTGTTAGGGAGAAAGGATGTCCTGTGCAAACTCCATATAGGTTTTGAGGACTCCACCCCCACTCCATCAAGACACTGGGAACTACAAATCCCATGACCCCCAAAGGGAGGTTGTGAGGACCTAAGGGCGGAGTTAAGCAGCCATTTTCTCTGTTTGTGAATATAACCAGTCATGTGAGTGGAGTCTCTCTCGCTCTCTTGGCTTGCTCTCTTGGCTAGGCAGTGCTTGGTCTCAGTGGATCATTTGTGATTCCAGGTCAGTGGAACGGGTAGGATGCATTTCAGAATTTATCTCCTTCTTCTCCCTGAGTTGTTCATTTCCTCATTTCCCCTTTCTTTGTAAATAAACCTTTTGTGTGTGCCTGCAGTTTAAGTCCCCCTTAAGCACACAAGTGAAGACCCACAGTCAGGCAACCCATTTTATATCAGGGTTTCCCTGTAACACTACCACTTTCCTAAAGTGTCCCCCACCCCTTCCCCACTAAGTCAGTTGTCAGAACTACCTAAGGAGGTAGTGGGTGTCATCAGTGGGATGCAAGAGTCAAAGTGGACCCAGGGTTTTCAGGATAACTAAGATATTTTCAATGTCTTTCCAATTGTCTTCTTGAAAAATTTTATATCCATAAACTTTATTGGAAATCATAAATAAACAGGTTATGGACATACAAATACCTTCTCAGGAAAAACAGATTTTCTATTTCTATCAGAGTGACACCCAGATTTTTTTTATAGAATGGTGAGATCTAAGATATGTAATGTGTCTAAGATATAAAATGTTTCCTATAAAAGATTGAGAAGGTACAAAATGTTACTACTATTAGTTCAGTAAGATAAGAGCATGGGTCTGAAGACCTGGGTTTAGTCTTCACCTCACCACTCACTGGGCAAATCACTTTATCCTTCTATCCTGTTTACTCAGTTGCAAGACAGGACTATAATACTCACCCTACCTCAGGGTGGTCATAGCATCAGATAAAACGACATATGTGGAACTGTGGTGAAATCTATAATGGGCTCAAAAAATATTTTATCATCTAGATCTTCTATCTAGAATCCTTTCAACAAGCATTCAGGGCCTTCCCTGGTGGCGCAGCAGTTGAGGGCTGGGCTGTGAAGCTGCCCGCAGCCTCTGCAGAACTGGTTCGATCCCCGGTTGCTGGCGAGGGTCCCACATGGCGTGACAGACCTCTCCTGACATGCCCACTGCTTCCCTCAGCAGTGTACTTCGTCAGTCTGCCTGTTCTGTTCCCCGCTCTGGCTCTGGTAAATTCTCTCACCTCCTGTGCTTCTGACTGTACCCAGTGCTTGTATAAATAAATATTTTAAAAAAAAAAAAAAAACCAAAAACAAGCATTCAAAGACCCATTTCCTACCTGTCTGCCTCCAGGGACATCCCACAAGCTGTCACCAACCCCTGGGAGCTGACTCTGCATGGTCTGGAACTCAGTTGGTCCTACCATGTTGCCCTGAGCTGTAAGTGATCAGAGACCTATTTACTATCCAGGTTTAACTTCATTTTCTCTTGTGTCTGAGCTGCAAGTGACCAATAAGATCCAGGGTTCAACTTCATTGTCTCATGTCTCAGCTGGCCCGTCTCTTCTCTCAATGAGCCATGCATTTCTTCTTTCAAACTATATCTTCGCTCCATGAACACATTATGTGGTGTTGCACATATTTATTGGCTGCTTTAGTCAAGGGGAAAAGACTATACCATTCACGGGGTCACCAGCATTGTTCAGGCTCTGTGCATTTCTAGTCAATCTGTCAAAGTCACCAGTGCTCATTGACAGTTCCCACAACTGGTGATGTGGATCCTTAGGAAGTGCTCACACATCCCCATGTCCTCAGCTCTCTCAGCTCCTGTGGGGCCCATGTTATCTTCTTTCTCTTCTAAGTTTGTGAAGCTCTATGAAGGCCGGTGACTGCGCTCACAGTTGTTTGGTGAAGTCCCTCAATGCCAAAGCCATCAGCATGGGGTGAATGGGAGTGATGCTGCCCAAGCCGAGGAGAATCCTTGCTCCACTTGGTTCCCAAAGCAGGGTCATCTGCTCTTTCCAGTCTCTTAAGACCCATATGCAAACCACTCTCCATTTCACTTCATTTCCTTCATGTTTTTCTTTCAGTTGCAACCCCTCCTTTTCTCTCCTTAGCACGCAGTACTGAGCCTGGACAGAAAGTATCCTGGAGGCTTGCTGAGTCTCAAATTCCATCCAGTTCTTAGAATCACCTCACCCTTGTCTAGGGTGCTGTCAGTTGGCCGGGCTTGTCCACCTGGTCTTCTGCTTCCCTCACAAAGAAGATCTGGGTGGTCCCTGCTGCCCCATGTGCCCACCTAGTCAGTGAGCATTTGCTAACCAGTTAACCATGCAGGCCAGAGTCAGAGACTGCAGACCTGAATCCCTGGGGCAGGGGAGCACTTCCTTTCCCTAGGCATTCCTGTAGCAAGCATACTCAGCTTCGATTATGTCTCATGCATGGGTAGCACAGATGACTAGAACATAGGTGCTGCCCTCAGAGGACTTACAGTCTAGAAGCAGATACAGGAAGTAAAAACAAAGTACCAACTATAATAAGTGTTTCAAGTAATTACAAGCATTTCTGGTATGCAGGAAAGAAAAATGCATTTATTAAGCACTTTCTATAGGCCAGGAATCATTGGAAAATACACACACACACACAGACACACACACACATACACACACACTCGCACACACGTCTAGAGAAAGAATATCGTGTGTGTATAATTTATGTGTAATATTTAAAGTAATTTCTTAGAAAGGGATCTCTGCTTTTTAATTTGAAAAAGTATCATTTCAACCGGTTCTTAAGTTTGGCAGCATTTTCATGCATATCTGTGATTTTTAGTTATAAATGTGATACTTGCCCATTGTGGGAAATTTCTAAATATAGAAAGGCATGAAGATGCAAATCAAAACAAAAAATATGATTCCCACCTCAATGTAAAACATTGTTAACATTTTCATACATATTCTTACCCACTTTTTTCCACTAATTGCCGCATCTGTTAAAAAAAAAACACAAAAAAAACAAACAAGCAAAACAGTAAAGGGAGTCAGCTTCACTGTGATGGAGGGAAACTAGACCTTGAGTGCAGGCATGATGGATGCACCCAGATGTCAAATGTCAACAATGTACACCTGAAACATATGCTCCAGGCCCACGTACCTTCAATAAAAATTTATTTAGGAAAATAGAAATGGAACCACACAGCTTAGTCACCACATTTTTATAAGTGTTTTTTCATTTAATGCCCACAACAGCCCTGTAAGCATTGTCAATCTCGTTTCATAAGATTTAAGGAACAGAAAAGTTAGCTTGTCTACACTGCTTGAGTCGAAATGAGTATCTAGAATGTCTTTTCTTAGAACTCAGACTCACCATCCCATCCCAGCTAGCTGCCTCTCCAAGGAAGGGCTGTGCCAGGGCTGAAAGCAATCGCTGAGAGGGGCTGTTATTATTGTTTTGTTTTTTTTAAAAAAAAGAACTTAATATTTTATTGAGGTACATTGACTTACGTGATTGCTTATATTTTGGAAGTATGAGAGGGATTGTTTTTAATCCTGGATTGCTTTAATCCTGGATTGTTTTTAATCCTGGATTTGACAAAGGCAGAAAGGAAAGGGAGAAATGTTTTAAATGATTCTACTATTTCCAGCTTAGATAGCTGGGAGAAGAATAATCCCACGAACAATAACAATGGCATAATTTGTTCAATAATACATGTAACTTCTACCAGGCAAAAAAAAATTTCCCCTCATTCAAACTGGCCCCAAACTCAGGCAGAAGCCTACACACTGTGTGAACCAATGAGGTCTATTCTAATCTGCCATCCAGTCTCTGCTCTGGAGACCTAACTAACGAGCTGCAGGAGCCAGCGAGGGGGCTGCAGCCCCTCATTGCTGCAATCCCAAGCCTACCCACACCGGGCTTTCCCACGCTGCCTCCCGGTATCCAATGTGGCATCTGGAACAGGCACCAGGCGAAAATCCAGTCAAGCAGAAGGGCCCCTCCCCACTCTACACCAAGCAGACAGATTTCTGCCCTAGCAGGAATGGGAACAACAAGTTTTTGCCAAAAGAAAAGAAGAAATCAAAACATAAAATGTACTTCTTCCCTGGCCTGCATGTTCCTGGCTTGACTTATATCACTTATGTAACAGTGATATTATTTGTTAGAACAGCACAGAGAGTTTCAGGAAAGGCCAGAAGTGCCAGCCTGATTTTGTCCCCCAGAGTTCTAACACTGAAAGGAGAGAGGAGGTGTGTGGGAGTCGGGAATGTCTCTTCTCATTCCAGGCCCCAGACCCAAGCCGCGCTGAGCCCCCAGATAAGAAAATGAAGACAGCAGTAGAAGAGGGGCCTTGAGACCAAGAAGAAAGAGTGGGCATAGAGTGTTTATCCTGGAACGCTGGCGCCCCATCAGTCAGCCTCCAAGTTCGTTTTTGATGGGAAAAGTGATTCTTCACTCAGCCAAATACACCAACCCACCCTCCATAGCCATAATCATTTTTTTTCTTGTTCTCTCAGGTTTTCTAAATCTTGCCTCTTTCAAGAAATTCACCCTCAGGGAGCTAATTTTTACATAATTGTTAGTTTGTGCTGGTTTTGCTCTGTGGAGGCTGCTCTCCGTTTCTTCCCGGCATTGCTGACCTGCATGGGTAGAAAGCTTGAGCGTTGCCCTGGTTAGCTATGAAAACTTGGCAACAAAGTCAGATTTTCTCCAGGTCTCTCTAGGGTGAGCTTCTTGTAATCCTTTTGCCTAACGCATACCATAAATCACTCACACAGATGCTCCAGAGAAAAGGCCAGGCCTTTACAAATATCTTACTGGAAGACTTCCTCAGGCCTCGCTGTTCCTCTGAATTTCTCCAGTTTCTGAGCCTCTCTCCTCTATATCTTACCACATTGTGTCCAAACACTGTGTCCTCTATTAAGTCCTGGGACAGAGAAAACACCCAGTATTTGACAAAAGGGGTAATTGTGAATGAATCCCTTTCCAACCTTACCCTTTCCGTTCTTTTCCTTTACATTTCCTTATCACTGGCTCCATATTCTTTGGGCTTTCAACTGAGATGACACCTGCTCCCCCAGACTGCAATTACCCTTTTGCTACACACTATCACTCTTTGTCCAAAAGTCTGTAAACAAGGCAAACTTCCTGGCACCCGAAGCAATGAGAGCTCATTTTTCCTTTTTTCGTTCAATAGTAAATATTTACTGATCACCTACCGTGTTCCAGGCCTTATTCTAAGAAAACCAAGTTCCAGGTCCGGTGGAACTTACATTCTATTGGCAGGCCACTAGATAAGCAAATAAACCAAGAAATAACATGCTCAGAAGAAAAAATAAAGCAGAGTCACGGGACAGAGTGACAGGGAACTGGCTAGGTCTCTTCCAACCCGTATTGAGAATAGTCACTTATTGTCTTCATATTTATCAAATGCCTAAACCTCTCTCTCCTTTGGCAACATATGGAGATGCATTGTGATGGCTGATCTACAACATCTGTTTCTGCCAACCAGCTCTCCAATGGGAACAATAAGAGTTTATTTCATGAGCATTAATCAAGATAGTTAATCCCAGAAAAGTGCTTCATGCAGCATCTAGGGCACAAACATACCCAGTACAAGGCAGCCAGAAAAAATGAGAAAGGAATGGCCATTGGCAAAGGTCATCCAGTGTGCTTTAATTTTAGTTTACTCTCCATATTGTTTGTGCTTTCTTCAGACAGCCCATGGTTTATGAGCAATTGACCTTTGAACCGAGAAGCGGCTCCAGATAAAGACCTTGGCTAAAAGGGCCGTGGTAAGTAAGGTTTTAGAGAGGAATGCTTCACAGTAGCTGGTCTCTCTTACTTTCTTCCTTGGGGCTTCTCTCCACTCACAGGAACTCACCTTCTTCTGACATATGGGCAAAGCTGGAAGTGAGGGAGATAAGCACCCATGGGTAACTTGATTTATGGACATGGGAGCCAAGAGCTAAACATACTTTACTTCTGGACTTACTGCAGAAGAGCTTGAGGTGCATAGCAGGATGGAGCTTCAGTCACCCAGAGCGGTGTCCAGCTCAATGACACACTCATGTTTTTCCCTCTTTCCCTGTTCAACCTCCTGGTCTCGAATGAACTCCTGCTCATTGGAATCCCTTCCCAAAATAATTCATAAGCCTCCAAATCAGAAAGAACTGAGGCTGAGACAGAGTCCATGTATTGGTCTTTCCTTTTAGATCCCACCTTCCAAAATTATAATATATATGAAGTTATCCATAATCTCTTCTTCACAGCCCCTTCAAGTTAGGAAGACTCAGTCATCACTTCAACCCCACAGTTTCCTACAAAGTATCTCTTAGACAGCTTTTTCAGTATATGTTTGGCTCCAGCTTGGCCAAACTGATCATTATTATTGCCATATGTATAAGCAAAACCCAGGAACTACAGCACTTGTTACAGAAATTCTACTTCATCCCAAGTGTTAATTTTGCTTCCTACATGCCAACAGAGATAAGATCTAAAATTTTTTTCAAGTTAGAGAACTGTCATTTGAAAGGCACTGTCAGTTTCTATATTTTTGGGTACAGACTGTCCTTTAGGTTTCGGAAGCAACATCTTTTTTTTAATTTTCCTTGAGTTTGTCTTTTGCTTTTTTTTTCTTCTTGCATTGCTATTTACTTTTGTACAATATTTGATTTCTCCCTTTAGGTGTAGTTTCCATAGTTCTCCCACCACCACATCACCTGTGAACCATCACCGTAGTCCCATGTGCTCTTCCCTCCCATATTGTGACCCCTCCTCCTCCTTTGCCCCTGCTGTACCTCAGATCTATGGTCAGTCTGCAAGTTTTGTCTTTTTCCTAACACTTTGTTCAGTTTCTCTATATTCCACCTATAAATGGAACTAATACAAAATTGTATACTAAATAAGACGGCATGAAAAGGAGAAAAAACTACTACTCAGTTTCTTTTCTAGCATTTCTCAGAGTGTTCAGCAGACTCCGATAACCATTAGACCCTTGGACAGGAAAAGATATGTGTTAAATGTTTGGGAATATTGGCTAATTAATGTAAAAATGGCTTTGTCATTACCTTTTTTAATTATAGAAATTGTCAGCATTTAATGTGCAACTATGTATCACTAGAGTGTATTCCATATGTATTTAATCATGACCTATTTTTAGAGAAGTATCTTGCAAGTTAGTGTTTCTTGATAATGTGGGTCCCTGGAACACACTTTGGGAAACACTGGCTTTTATTCTAATATCTTTTTTGGCTTTTGACTCAAACACCTCTAGTCCCAGCCATCCCACAGCTTCTGACAAGGTCATTCTGTACTCATTTTCCTTATAAAGTTTCTTCTGCCTGCCTCCTCCTCCTTACTTCTGCATTCCAACTTCAAAGTTTTATTTAGGCCCAGACCTATAAGCAGGTCACCACATTAGTCTTATCAGAGATCTTAATTATTTTCCCAGAATCTTGCAAATTTCCCTCAATTTTAAATGTAACCTATAAAACAGGTTATCTATCCTTTCATTCATCAAAAAACATGCACTAAGTACCTCTAAGTGCAAAGCACTGCAGGGATAATTACACAACAAATTCTGCCTTAAAGAGTATGCATTTTGATAATAACTGTAACTTGAAATTAATAATCTAAGAATGAAAGAACCTGACTTTTTGAACTTAGGCAAATTACTGAATCTTTCTATTGATACCACATCTGTAAAACCTACTTTGCGTCTTTGTCATGTTGATTAAATATGATGATTTTGCAACAATAGCTAACCAAGTACAGATTCCAGTACTAGAAATAGTAACAGCATTAATAGTTTAAAAAAAAAAACCTTTAGAATCCAAATAGCAATTTCACCCTAAAAATATAGGCTTTGTCCTCCACCACTTCATTAAAACCACCAGAAGTTGCCTAAATCACTGCATGCTGAGTGTGCATGGCAGCAATGCAAGACCTACAACCAGTGCATGCCCTCTGCCCCCTGCATACGGACCAAGGCAATAGGGAACCAAAGAAGTCATCGCCTTGGCCAAATATGCCTGGTCAGTCTCTCCAATCCCCTAGCCTGGCCCAGACTTTGTGGTCTGGCCTGGTTGACACAGATGTTTTCAACAAATTTTCACATATGAGTAGGGCATTTTTGCCATGATCTACTTTTGATAAATGAGTAAGCTCTGAATAAGTGCTTTAGCCAACGTCACTATGTTAATAAGTGGCAAAGCTAAGATGACTCTTTCATGAGACCAACTGCACATAAATGAGACAAAAGGTAAAAGGCTGGAAGCTATTGCATCAGTCCAGGGAAAGGATAAACAGGGGCTATTACTAAAACAGAGTGAAGAAGAAGAAAGAATACAAGATAAAATGAAAAAGGGGAGGTGATGTGTCTGACAGAGAAAGGATTTGGCAATCCTACAGCATCTGTTAATTTCTAACTGCTCCCAACTAGCTCCTCCTTTACCCACAAAATGGAAGTCCATGCTGCCTAAGAAATGCACCTTCATGTATCTTCATGCACAGCCAGCCATCTTTGACTCCATCTTCACCACCAAACAGCATTAGTTACATTACATTTTGCACAATCCCTGCCTTCAAAAAGTTAAGGGAAACAAGAGACCACAAAAGAATATGGACTCACGGATTCTGTTACACTCAGGTAGCCCAGATTCTAAGGTTAGTTCTGTCATTAAAGTTATCACAGAACTTCACTGGGTCACACTTTCCTCATTCATTACTTCTATTTTCACATATTCATTAAATATTTTTCAGTTGCTTCTTAGGTACCAACCACTGTGGTGGGCACTAGGTGTACAGGCGAGAGGCCATCAGAAAGAAAGGCAAACCTTCAGAGAGTTCCAGTTCTGTAGCAGATTCTTCTTCCTCACTCTCCAGGACTTGTCAGTTACCAAGTCCTGTGTACTTTGCTTCCAAGGCCCAATTTGAATGTGCTCACCTCTCAGCCCCTCTCCACACCGCCTTGGTCCAAGCCTCGGCTCACAGGCACGGAAGCACTCAAACCCCAATTTCACTAACTTCATCTTCCAAGCCAAAGCCTGGTGGGTGAGGGATCAACTCAGCCATGGCTAGCCTGTCTTCCTTGGCACCCTGCCTGCTAGGAGAGTGAGTCCAGTGTCCTGGGCAGCAGGCCCCTTGTGTGCAAAGGCAAGGAAGTTGGAAGTCTTAGGAAGGACAGTCTGTGATGCTGTGATGCTGAAAATTATATTAGCATTCCAAAGAAAGCACAAATGATTAAAAGTCACATTATACACATCATTGTCTCAAAGGGGAAATTAGAAACCAGAGAGCTTGTGTATCACAATAACAAAGTTATGATTCCTACAGGAATTTTAATAATAAAAGTGTTTTCAATAGCTATAAGTGATTAGCCAAAAAACATCACTAAGTAAATCCAGTCTTTGATGATTCTGGCCTTTCTGTGCAAGAGGAATGGCTGTTCTTCATCACTCCCAGCTCTACCACATCACAATTTTTTTTATCATTCTTTTGTATAGAAAACAAAAGACAAATCTCTCAGACAAAGCAGTGGGGTTGCACCTCATCTCCCCCCATACAAGTCCAGTTCCCCAGCAGATAATGAAACTTTCCTCAGTGTTCTGGTCAGTAAAAAGATGGTAATAGTACTCTACTTCAAAGAGTGACAGTAGGATTGCATTAGTTAATATTTGTAACATGTAGCACATAGTGCATGCTATATAAATGGTGTAAATTACTAGACCAATAAATTATGTTATAGCTAATTCCTGTTATGAAAATACCTGATGTGGGAGAACCATGTCAAGAGCAGAAAAAGGCAAAGGGTAGGAGATAAGGAGAAATGAAAGTTATTTAAAAAGAGAGGAGGTCAGATTCCCTCCAGAGATAAAGTATTTGGCTCAAACATGCACATCGCTAAATGTTATATGTGCACACGCATAGCTCTGCACACACCCACATGCATAAAGATATAACTCAATTCTGTGCTTAAAAATCAGAGTGAGTAGAATCAGAGGCAAAAATGAGAAATTCATTCATTGTGCCCTACTTCTCTCTATAATAACACACAAGAGGTTACAAACCTCAAATTGGGTCTGGTCCCAGAGTTTGGTCAGTAAATTGAAAATAAGAACATAAAATGACTGAGATTCTCCATCTGCAGAAATAAAACACTCAGGAGATGGTTGTAAATGTGCTGTTGATGGGAGAAGGGCTTCTCCCCATTTTCCGTCAAGGAGAACAGGATGCCTTACAAATTCAATTAAAGACACCAGAGTCTCCCCAAAGTCCAATCAGAGCAACCCCAGGGTGTCTCCCCAGGAAAACATGTTGGAATGTGGTTTATGGTAACCTACTCAGTTGAATTGCAATGAATCTGAGGTAATGTTGTGTTGTCATAACAGAGGGTGGGGGTCTACACAAGTCTGGAAACTGAAAGCCAAGCAGTGAGACTCTCGGGGTGTCTGTATACAGGCCCAGGATTCTGTCCTGCAGGGTTAAGGGAATCCTTGAAGAGAGCCAACAAACTTTGGTCTAATTCTAAGGTCTCCGAGGAAAATCTGATCTGTCCCTTGATGTCCTCAGTGTAGTGCCTTCCAAAGATGAATGGCTTCAACTCAACCCTCCTAGGCAATAACTCCTTTAACAAGTACTAATCTATAATAGTAAATTCAGGATGTGAAAGAATCAGTTCTGCCGACAAAGTACCTGGCTTTGAATACCAGTCTAATCTTTAAAGGGTGAAGGCATTGAGCAAATCATTTAGTATCTCTTGGTCTCAGTTGAGAATGGTACCAACATCCTGGGTTATTGGAGAAGATTAAAATAACATAATCCAGAAAAATGCTTTCCATTTTATGCCAAATAGATGCTAGCAATTTCTGTTGTTGATCTGGTTAAATCCTGACTGATCACCATTATGCTGTTTGAACACTCCTGGGTAAGCCACAGAAACTAAATTTTAGATGTGAAACATTAACCCAGTGCCTCAATCTCAAGTGACCCCATTAAAGTTCAGTTCTCCCTGCCTGCATAGGGTACTTCCTTATAACTGTTACCAGTAATGCTAATGTTAAGCATGATCATGGCCAGGAATAAATAACTTCCTGTAGATTATTGTATAAAATAAAATACTTAATGTTCTAGAACTATCCTCAATTGCTTCTTAGGGACCCAGCTTCAGTCAGTGTTTTCTTACAGTGAAACCACTTAGCAGGGGATGTCAGGAACAGGAGCTGAGATGTAAACTCTGTTTCCGATGTTCTTATTTTATAGTTAGGAGGCTAAGACGAGGGAGAAGTGACTTCCTTCTCTTTTCTGATTCATGGTCAAAGGCTTGTTACCCTGTGCCTGCTAAATTCACAAATGATGGCCATCAAAGTAGAAATGTGGAGATAGGGCCTCCCTGGTGGCACAAGGGGTTAAGCACCGCACTATGAAGCAATCCACAACCTCTGCAACACGAGTTCGATCCCTGGCCGTCCAGAGAGAACCCACATGGTGAAGCAGACTACTCGTGTCTCACCTGCTGCTCCCCTCAGCAGTGTATTTCAGTCGATCTGCCTGTTCTGTTCCCCACTCAGTCTCTGGAGAATCCTCTCAACCCCCACACCTCTGGCCTGTACCCCAGTTCTTGTATGTATAAATAAATCTTAAAAAAAAAAAAAAGAAAGAAAGAAAGAAATGTGGAGATAACTGCTGAGCTGTGGACTGGAGTTGAGGAGACTCAAGTTGTCCGTAGGGGTCCTGGGCACACACACTGACTTCTCTCTGCATTTCCAGTCTTGTACATAGGAGATAGAGTCACCTGGCTCTTTTCTGCTCCAGCTGCAGGGAAGGTCAGATGAAATCAAACATGGAGGTGCTTCATGAACCCCAAATCTCACATAAGCAAAGGGCCACAGGGCAGGTTTTCTGATCCAGCAGGCCAGGTAAAGGAGGAGTCAGAGTCCTCAGTGGCTTCTGCAGGTCTTTTATTTAGATTTACCCGGTACATGGCAGGGGTGCTGGGGGGCCGGGAGGCTGGCAGTCCTCCCAGCCCCCAGCAAATCCTCACTCTATCTGGGCTCTCTCCAGCCTTCTCTCTGCTTCTCTTCTTCTCTCGGCTTCTGTTCTTTCTCGGCTTCTGCTGGCATCCCCGTGACGCCGCCCTTATAAATTCAGTCTCTCAGCCCAGGTGTACCCACTCCAGGTGCCCGCCATCAGGCCTGCATTGAGGACCGCAGGGTTCCCTCATCTATCCTAATGGCGGGAGAGCAGAAAAGCCTGATGCTTTTTACCTTACCCTACAGGGTGTTATCTTGCGGACTCCAGAGCAAACTTTTACAAGTATACTCTAAAAATCCCTGAGCAAGGTTTAGCTAAAGGGAACAGCATTCAATTAGAGGTGGACTAGAGGCGGACAGTTACAATCATAAGCTCTAAGGAAACTCTCTGAAGAAAAACAGGGAATTTGCACATTTTGTCTACTTTCCCTACCTTTTCTGCCCCCAACCATCCTTCACACATTCAAGAAAGGAGCTGAGAACAAGGGTAAAGCTTTGCTTAGAAAAACAGGTGATAAATCACAAAGCAATCGAATCTGTTGCAAGGAATGGAAAACACATGGCAGGTCTTTCTAATTAACTCTTCAGTGTGCCGAGTTGTATTGGGGTGTCATTTCCCAATTTTTACATTTGACTTGTCCCAGGCCACTCTCTCACCATAGCAACCAGAAAGTAGAAGAGGCTGTATTTGAGAGAGTTAAAGGAGCTTGACACAGTTCAGCTAACCACAATTAACTTTTAAAAGCAGCAGCCAAATATTTCCCTCTGAGAACATCTTCTGGGAGGTTTTCTCTCCCTCTCTCTTTCTATCCCACTCTGCTCCCCCTCCCTCCTTCTCTACCTTCCCAAAACTCCTGGGTATCTGTTTCTCACAACTGAGGAAAGAATATGAGCAAGAGAACTAAGTCCTGTAGTGTTCTCTGTGAATATCCCTGAGGGTGTGTTGTGACAGGAACTTTGTTGCCGCTTTGGGGAGGGAAAGCAATGAGGGACACAGAAGTCGTGGAGCAGGTTTGCAAGGCAAGACTCTGCTACTTGAGCAAAAGTTCTTGTGCCATTTATTGAAAGCATACAGGCTAGTAAAAGCTGATCATGTGACAATGGTATGAGGAACAGGGTCCGAAGGGTGGGATACAAATGGAGGACAAAGCTTTATAAGGGACGGGGAAGGGGACATTGTGACCATGTGTCAAGAGACATTTGTGCAGAAAAGTGTGATGTTATGACAGAGTTATCCTGAGACTGCCATGGAGATAGTCACATAATCCGGTCAACTACCGCCTAAGCATCCCTGGGCCTGCCTTGTGATACGACTTATACTCTGTCAGTAGTCAAGGAATGTTCTGCTGTGATTTGTAGATAACAAATAGGTCACAGTTGCCCATGAGCGGCCAGATCATAGGAACCCACAGGTGTGTGCCCTGATCACTCAGCCTGGTGTGATTATCATTATACCCAATGGCAGCTTAACACATTTTTTTTCAATGAATGAGCCTCTCTAACATGGCATAGGGTAAGGTAAAAAATATCAGGCTTTTCTGCCCTCCTGCATTAGGATTAATAATAGATCCTTGTGGTCCTGAATGGATGCCTAATGGCGGGCACCTGGAGTAGGGTGTGGGCATATGTAGATGGGATTCACCTGGGCTAAGGCTGCGCTTATAAGGGCGGTGTCACGGGGACACCAGAGAAACGAACGGGAGAGCAGAGAAGCAGAGAGAACAAGAGAGAAAGCGAATCAGAGACCACCAGAGAGCCCAGACAGAGTGAAGAAGCCGAGAAAGGAGCAGAGAAGTCGAGAGAAGAGAAACAGTAGAAGCTGAGAAGCAGAAAAGCAGAAGCAGAACCATGAGAGAGCAGAGCAGCAGAGATCACCAGAGAGCCCAGAGATAGTGAAGACTTGCTGGGGGTTGGAGGCCTGCCAGCCTCCCGGTCCCTCAGCTCTCCTGCCTTCTGTGTACCTGGTAAATCCCAATAAAAGCCTGCAAAAGCCACCAAGGACTCTAAGACTCTCTCCTCCTTTACCCCATCTGCTGGATCAGAAAACCTGCTCAGTGGCCTTCCTGCCACTACACATAGTATCCAACCACTCTAACATGGTATCTGTATTTCAGAGAAGCAGTAGGTCATAAACCTACTGGCTTTAGATTCTGAAGCTCAGGATCCTGTTCAGCCTTGCCCCAACATCCTGTGTAGACCTCAAGCTAATCACTCATGTCTCCTCTCTGTTATTTCCTTCCCCTGAAGAAAGGGCATCAAATGAGAAATTATTTAAGGCCTCTTTATAGCTCAAACCTTCTTTGTGTATTTTGCCAAAGCAACTGCAGAAAAATAACCATCCCTTCACGGATGAGTAAGCTTGGCCTGTGCTATTTATCTTTGCTGACAGTAGGGATGGGACAGCCTGAAAGAAGAGGCAAAGGGTGTCCATTCCACACATCTTACTCAGATTCACATTAACGATCTCGAAAGATAAAGCTGGAAAACAGGCGGGCCTCCCCTGGTGGCGCAGCGGTAGAGCGCTGGGCTGTGAAGCTTCCTGCAGCCTCTGCAGCACCGGTTTGATCCCTGGCCACCGGCAAGAGTCCCACAAGGTGCGCAGACCTCTCCTGCCGCGCACACTGCTCCCCTCAGCAGTGTACTTCGGTCCTTCTGCCTGTTCTGCTCCCAGCTCTGGCTCTGGTGAATTCTCTCACCCTCACGCGCTTCTGATTGTACCCCGTGCTTGTATAAATAAATAAATCTTTGGAAAAAAAAAATGCTGGAAACAGGCCCTACTCTCTGAACAATTCAAGGACCAGATACTAGTCTTGATGGCTCCCTGCTAGGCTGGCTGCCCTGACTAATTTTATTCCCCTCACAGATACATGACTCTTCATCTCACTTAGCTCTTGTAAGTGAAATTCTCAATTCAAGGACAAGCTATGAAATAAGGCAGTCCTAACTTCACCTTTAAGGGAAAGGCCTCCCCCTCAATATTCCAGAGGGCAGACTAGATGCTGATGCCAAGATTCAATGAAGAACATTGGACAGCTTCTCTAGGCATTGTACCAGCTTCAGCTGAAAATGCACTGAATGCTATTAGCTTTAGAAACTAAAGTATAATGGATTTGGGAAGTCATGCAGGAAAGGTCGTCTGGACCATAACCCACAGTGCTCTCAAAACACTCATTTGCAGAGAAGACCTCAGTTTTGGATGACTCTCCTGGGCAGTGTTAACTTCTCAGATGGAGCACTAGACAAGAACTTGAAGATTTGGTTGATTAAGCCTCTTTTTGGGCATTCCTTCCGCTGTCACAGTGGCCAAGTCACAGGTATACCCAGTTCCTGGACATCCAGTGGACCCTGCTCTCTGGGGTAGTTACCAAGTTGGGTGGAGAGGAATTTTTCTGTACCTGGCCTATGTCCATATATTCCAAAATGTGGACTAATGGCTTTAGAACTTGCCAAGTGACTATTTAAGGAACTAATATATAAGTAGATACTTCTTTGGAGTCAAACTGCCAAAAGCTGCTCAGACCTTCCTGCCTTCTAAGAGCCCTTTCAAAGAAGGCATCAACGGACAGGTCATTAAGAAAAGTGAATGTGCTCATTCTGCAAAGCTTGCTTTTCCCTCAATGCTCCTTTGTTCCTGTGGGTTTCAACACACTCCATTTGACATTCTCAATTCCTTTGATAAGAAGTTTCTTAGAAGTTCATGGCCATTCAGATCTCCCTATTCCGGAAGCAGGTCATTAGGAATTCTAGTAATAAGTTGAAAAGCCTCAAACATGTTGTTTTGCTTCTCTGAATCTCTGAGATCATCCTCAGCCTTTGCTCCCCCATGGGCAATGCCTGGGTAGGAGTGCCAGGTGCAAAGGTACACGCAACCAAAGTCAACCCTGCCCACAAGCTTCAACCTTTGTCTTGAGTTTGGATGTTCTGTTAGGGGGTTTTGCCTTTCCTTTTAAAGAGCACCCTCAAATCAGATCTTTTCCAAACTAATTCACTTTCTTTTTTTTTTAAGATTTATTTATTTATGCATAAAGAATTGGGGCACAGGCCAGAGGTGTGGGGATGGGTGGAGGGGTTTGAGAGGATTCTCCAGAGACAGAGTGGGGAACAGAACATGCGAACTACTAAAATACTCTGCTGAGGGGAGCAGCAGGTGAGTCAGGAGAGGTCTGCTGCACCGTGTAGATAGTTCCTGGACAGGAATCGAACTCGTGCTACAGTGGCTGCGGACAGCCCCATAGGTCGGTCTTAACCCCTTGCACCACCGGGGAGCCCCGAGTCACTTTCTTCACATCCCTCCCTCCTCTCCCCCTTTCTATTGGCCAAGTTTGTGTCTCAAGAGAAAAGCCATTTTAGAAAAGTGTGGTCACACCCTTCTCTCATTACAATATATGCCTACTTAAGTGGCTTTAATTTATCACTGGGAATTTTCTCCCTGAACTTCCAAAGTCTGACCTGCTCTTTCCTTCCCAGTTCAACAAAGGAGGAGTTGATATAATTTTAGGTATTTCTCTCAGTGGGCAGCCTTCTTGATTCCTGCCTTATTCCAAACCTTAAGGTGTTGATGCAAATACAACCCACTAATAGCACGTGATACAATGCAGGAGTTTAAAAACTGAATCCCACTCTAATAAGAATCACACCTGAAGCAAATATTTCTTTGTCTGTATGGAGAGTGACCCATTGTAGTAATTTTGCAGATCTCATTACCTCTTCACCAGTTTTAACAATTTTTTATACCCTACTAAGGCAAGGATAGGCAAATTTTTTCTGTAAAGGATCAGGCAGTAAATATTTTGCTCTGCAGGCCACTCACACTTTTGTCAAATACTGTTTGGGGGGGGTTGTTCTTTTTTACTATGCTTGAAAAATGTAAAAACCATTCTTAGCTCAAAGCTATAAAAAAGTGTCCCTGCAGGTTGAATCTGGCTCACGTCTGCATACCCACATCCAAACCAATGACTTTGCAAATCTAAATGTTAATCTGTCTCACTTGGGAATGGAGTGAGGGAAGCTGTTCTTGAAAACAGGTTCCAAGGTCCTAAGCCAAGCCCACTAAATCAGAATCTTTGGGGTAAATTCTTAAGCTCCCTGGCGATTTTGAGGGGAACAGTCTGGAGGCCCATCTGACCCCAGAGGCTATTCTGGAAGACCTTCTCTGACACATACTTGTCTCCATCCTGCTCCTCCTCCATCCTACAGGGGTGAGTCTCTTTTTACCAGCTCTAAGTCACTGTTGACAGCATCCACCATTCTCTCTCCTCCATCTCTCCCTGTATTCTCCTCTAGTTGTTTACTAAGCATGTTTGCTTTGCTTTTAAATTCATTGTCAATAGCCCTTTCCCTTGCAGTGAATTGGGATTTTGGGGAGCAGGCCTAGAATCCCAGGACCCCAGGTGGGCTCTTCCTTTGATCTTGTCTTTGGAAAGAATTCAATGTCAAGACCAAAGTTATAGAAAAGCAAGAGATTTATTAATAGATAAAAGGACAGGAAAGCTCTCTGAGTGGAGAGGGGTGCCAAGTGGGTAACTGATTGAGGTGGTAAGAAGCAGGTACTTACATGGGTATAGCGGGCAAGGTGTATGGGTTTGGCCATTGGCTGTCTCTACATTGTGTCTTTTGCTGATTGGCTGGGCCTGCAGGATCTCTTAGGCTACCAAGGCCCACTGAGTTTGCCCATGTTACCTGGCCTATGTTCCCAAAACTAGCCTTGTCTATTGCTCTAGCATTGTGTTATTGTGTTGGTGTTCCAAAATCTCCAATAAGACTGATAAATGGACCTGGGCTTGTTGGGGGGAGGCTGGAAGGGCACCCTCCTGGTTCCAGCCAAGTGTTTCTCAATGAGGCTGATAAATGGACGTAGGGGCTTGGGGAAACCTGATCCTAACTATGATCCTGACTACCTATACCCATTTCTTAACTTCTTCCTTCAGCAGGACAGTGTTCCCCTAAAGCACAGCCTTCACCCTGTCTTGGCTGAGACCACAACTCCTCAACCCCATTCCTTCAATTTAGCATGTACCAGCTTGTGCCCCAGCCCTGACCACCTTTGGGTTGAAGGATGCTCTCTGAGCCAATCTTGAACTCAACTTCCAGAGGATGAGTTTTCCACGATTGCACTTCTGGGTTTCTGGTTGTTCAAGTCCATAGGCAGCTTACTAATATCCAAAGTTAGAGTCAAAATTAAACTTCTGGAGACCTGAAGGGGGAAAAAAGAATAAAGGCTTATGTACAGCCCAGAGCAAAAGGAAACTGGGACTGAAGACTAAATTTTCTTGTATTTATAACATCAGCATTAATTTTGAAAGAAATTGGCAATCAGTCCTAGAGGCAAACTGGATTTAAATGGTGCTGAGGTCATTTGGGAATAACCTTAATGTAGGTGCAGGTAGAAGATTTTCATGGAATTGGTGCTCTCAGCCTCAAAACAAGCTTTCACTGGAACTTGTAATATACCAGACATTTCAACAGTCTTCATTTGCAGAACTTTACTCCAAAAAAAATGCATTCTTGACCAAGAGAAATCAACCACCAATTTTATCTGTTTATTACTGACATAGGAGAAGCCAAGTGTGATGTTCCAAGGGTGGGGACCAGGCATGGACAGCAGGCACCAAAAACAAAAACAAAAAACAAAAACAAAAAGAAACAAAGTCCATCCAAGAGAAGATGCACATCTCTGAATAAAACAATCAACAAAGTAAGGACTGGCCTATTGGTGCTGTCTCCCAAGATCTTCCAGCAGACTTAATGAGAAGTTGAATAATCTCCCCTTACTTCAACAGTGCATAAGAATTTGACTCTGTTGAGAGACGTGTATTTTTTAGTGAGATGCGGAATTAAAGAAAAGGGAAGTGACATTGGGACATGTGCAGGGAAATTTTCAGAATTCATAATGAATTTTAAAAGTGCACCAAACCTATTAACCACTCCTACAAGATAACACAGGAGAATATCTAGATGAGCTTGGATTTGTTAAAAATGACTTTTTTGATACAGCACCAAAGGCACAATCCTGGGGGGGGTGGTTAATAAGCGGGACTTCATTACAGTGAAAACCTTGTGCTTACAAAAGACACCTTCAAGAGGATTGAGAAGAGAGCCATACACTAGGTGAAAATACCTGCACAAGATATATTCAAGATATACAAAGAAGTCCTGAAAAAGGAACCTGATTTAATATGGGCAAAGGACCTGAACAGACACCTCACCAAATAAGATACGCAGATGGCAAATATATGAAATGATGCTTAACATATGTCTTCAAGGGAACTGCAAAGGAAAACAATAAGATACCAACACATACCTATTGAATGACCCAGTTCAAAACACTGACAGCACCAAATGTAGGTGAGGACATAGAGGAACTCATTGCTAGGGGGAGCACAAAATGGCTTTGGATGAGAGTTTGACAATTTCTTTTTATTTTTTTAGCTTTATTGAGTTTATTCACTTACAGCACTACATAAACTCAGGTATCCAGCATAATGATTTGACTTACATATATTGTAAAATGGCCATCACAAAGAGTTTAGTTAGCATCCATCATCTCATACAGAAACAAAAGAAAACAAAAAATGTTTAATCCTTGTGATGAGAACTTTGAAGATCTATTCTCTTAGCAACTCTCAAATACAACATACTGCAGTGTTAACTATAGTCACCAAGTTGTACATTACATGTACTTGTTTGTCTTATAACTGGAACCTTTTGACTACCTTCATTCAATTCTCCCATTCTCCACCTTTGGCAGATTCTTACAAAGCTATGTATCTTCTCACCATACATGATCCAGAAATCACACACCATCATATTTTGACCCAAAGGAGTTGACAATGTATGTCTACATAAAAACCTGCACACCAATGTTTAATGAAAATTTATTCATAACTGCTGAAACTTGGAAGCAACTAAGATATCTTTCAATCAGTGAATGGGTAAAGAAACTGGTATGTCCACAGGATGAATTATTCATACTAAAGTAAAATAAGCTATCAAGCCACGAATACACATGGAGGAAACCTAAATGCATATTCTTTTTTATTATTTTTTTATTTTTATATTCCCCATACAATTGCAACTCCGATTTTGACCCCAATCTCGCCTTCTCGCCCCCCCCCCCAAAGAGTGTCTCTGGTTCATAGTTGTTTGTTGATTTTGGTTTTTTCCTTTCTTATAATTATTCTTTTTCCAGATCCATATTTAGGTTTTCTAGATTCCTGTTATGAGTGAGACCATCCGGTATTTTTCTTTTTCTTTCTGGCTTATTTCGCTAAGCATGATCCCTTCCAGCTCCATCCATGTTGCTGCAAATTGCATGTGTTTATCTTTTTTGATTGCTGAGTAATATTCCATTGTGTATATGTATCACATTTTCTTGATCCAGTCATCTATTTTTGGGCATTTGGGTTGTTTCCAAAGCTTAGCTATTGTAAACAGTGCTGCTATAAACATAGGGGTGCAGGTGCTCTTTGGAATTGATGTTTCTGTGTCCTTTGGGTAAATACCTAGGAGTGGATCATATGGAAGCTCTATCTTTAGTAGGTAAAAGAATGAAGCTTGACTACTTCCTGACACCATGCACAAAAACCAACTCAAAATGGATTAAAGAACTAGACATAAGACCTGAAACCATAAAATATATAGAAGGAAATATAAACGAAACATTAAATGCATATTCTTAAGTGAAAAAAAAGTCCCTTTGAAAAGGCCGCTTGCTGTGTGATTCTGACTATATGACATTCTGGAAAAAGAAAAACTATGGAGACAATAAAATAGCAGTGATTTCCAGGACTAGTGTGTGGTGGGAGGAAGAGGGATAAACTGGAGAAATCATTCAGAGGAAATTTAGGGCAGTGAAAACCATACTGAATGGTATCATAATGCTGGATTCATAGCATCATACACTTGTCAAAACCCATAGAGTGAATATACCACACCAAGAGTGAACCCTAATGCAGACTGTGGATTTAGGGTGATGATGGTCTATCAGTGTAGGAATGTGATGGTAACAAATGTATCAGTCTGGTAAGGGATGCTGACAGTGAAGGGGGTTGGGGGGGACTGTGTATATTTAAGAGCAAGGGGAAAATGGGAAAATCTGTACTTTCTGTTCAATTTTTCATTGGACCTAAAACTGCTCCAAAAAATAAAGTCTATTTACCTTGTACTGACCATCTTGCAAAAACAATGAAGTAGAACTGAACTGGATTTTTTTGAATTCAGAATGAGTTTGGATCCTAAAATAGTAAATTCTAGTGGATAGAAAAGGTGAACCAACCTAAAACATTAGCCACAACCATGCCAAATAGATGGAGAATTAATGAATAACTTGTCCTGCACCTCGTGGGCCACCCTTATCTGGATGTAAGGCATAGTTTGGCACCCACCATTTCATATAGTCATAATTACAGGCTAAGCTGTGAGGAAACTGAGGCACAGGATCATTCCAGGCTTCTTTTGCTCAAACACTTGTCCAGAGTCTAAACTCAAGTTACATACACATCTTCTGACAAGGCCAAAATTCTGTGTCATTCCCCACATCGAAGCAGTCAGCAAATATCATCAGTTTCACCTTCCAAAAACATCCAGAATCCAGCCTCTTCATTTCAGTCAATATCCCTCATCCCAGTCACCTCCACCTCTGCCTCAACTATTGCAGTTGTCCCTCGGGTCTCACAATTTCACACTTGCCCAGTCCATTCCCCACATGTCCCAGAATAGAATCCAACGGACCCCCTTGGTCCAGGCCGTGCTCCTTCTGACCTCATCTGCAAACCACCCCCTCCCCAGACTCCATAGAGCCCACCACACCCCCCTTGACAGCCTCCAAACACACTCCGGGCCACACTGTGTCCCACACCTGGAATTCTCTTCCTCAGAGATCTCTCCTACTTCCCTCAGGTCTCTACTCAAATGTAGAGAAAAGTAATTCCCTGCACAACTAGAGCTCTTACCCTCCTGTACAGCCTGCCCATCACGCACTGAGCAATGTGGTGCTTATCTGTGTTTATGTCATCTTTCTCCCCTGCTGGGATGGAAGCTTCATCATCTTGTCTGCTTGTTTACTGGTCACCCCCAGGGTCTAGATACCACATGGTGCACAGGAAGTTTTTGATAAAGCAAAGGAAGAAGGAATGGGAGGAGGGAAAGATGGAAGAGACAGGCAAGGGAGGAAGGGAGCGGGGGACTGGCTTCTGCCTATGAAGTCACCATTTGCCCCCTGGCTCTCTATACTGACCCTTTGCCCACACTCTACTAGTCCATGAGTGCTAAAAAATAAATATAAAGCACTCTTCTTGCTAAACTAAAATGAACTGAGTGACTAATAGCAGCAATTCACTACGCTGAATAGAATCAAGACCTAAATATACTTGAACACAAACAAGTGTTATGGAAAGAAAACTACATGGAAACCGGATATAGTTGTAAAGGCTCAGCTGTGTGTATTTCTCTGGTCCTAGAGAGCGTGTCCCTCCATAAAGAGTCAGGCCACACTATATCATGTTCTCTGAATCGGTTCTGCGGAAATTTGCCCAAATCTTCTGAAATGCACATTACCCACAGCTTCAGGGGTGTCCAATGACCTAAAAATCCCTGAGCTCCTTGTTCTCATTCTTGCTGTTTCTTCCATTGACCTATAAATTTAATCTCCCCAGTCAGCCCCTCCCCCAATGCTCTTTTATATGAGGGAGGAGCAGGGAGCAAATCACTCCTGTGCTTTCTTGGACTCCTTTCCTGATGTTTTACTAGCCCTTTTGAACTGCGTCTCTCCCATTCAATCTCAATAATCCTTTGTTCTTCTCTTCACCTACTTTTAATCTCTTCTTTCCCCCACACAGTCTCCACTTCATCTTCCTCTTCTTATTTCTTCTAGATTTTCCTACATGGAGGCTTGCATTTATAGCTCACCTCATCACCCCATTTTTAATAACTGGGAAGCATACCCATCAAAAATATTCTGTTACAGTGGGGAAAAGTAATTCCATCATTTGCCTGCATCAAACACGCAACATGAAGGAAGCCCTCAGGAAGTCATTCTTCCACAGGCGCATGTGGCCCAACTGATGGAGGTGGCCAGGGCCACACTACATGCCGACGACCTACTCTCCCAGCCACTGCAATTCCTGCTCCCTTCTACCCATCCACAAATAGACTGAGGTAAGAATTGAATTCATTGCTGCTCTTCTGTGGAGAAGGTGGCTAGAGACACCAAGGGATGGCGGAAGTGAAGAGATAGTCTTCTGCACTCAAAATAACGTGCTGGCCTAGAGCTCAAGTTTTGTGAGGCATTCAGAGAAGCTGGCTCTCACCTCAGATTCAAACTGAATGGGGCAACCCTCCCCAGGAGGGGATCTGCCACATGCACCCTCCTGTGTGAGTGATGTGTGCACTCCAACTAGAAGGACTGACCTTGCCGATCCAGAGGAGCCAGGAGAGAAGGTGGCTTGTCTATCCATGATCAAGGAGTAAAGGACTGAAAGATAAAGGGCAAAATGCAAGTAGGTTTAATTAGGAAAAGTCAAAACACGTGAAACCCCTGTAGCTGGAGCTTGTCTACCAGGCGTTCTGTGGGAAAAGCAATACACTTGCTGGAGAGGCAGCTGGCTTGCATTACAGCCAAAAGAAGTTTTAAAATAAATACAGACCCCCCTGATACCCGCCCCAAATTCAGTGCACATTCAATGCTCACAGAATGGACACCCAGACTTAAAAGCCAAACAGTTTAAAACCCAGACCACAGAGAATTGTTGCTGCTGTTGTTGCTCAAAAGGTTTATTCCTTTGGAGGTCACTAACTAAAACAATGACAACTTTCATGTCAAGTTCCAGGAAATAGAGGATAGACAATAAATAATGAGAGATTTTTTTTTTTTCCTCCAAATACAACCAAGTGAGTTAGTGCTGAAGGGCTGAAGGGAAGCGGAACAAATTAGGCCTGTGGGCTTCCACCAGCCTACCCCACTGAACAGCACAAGGGCGCATTCTCAGATGCGAGTTCAGAAGTGGTCTGGGTTGGGGCACAAATATGTAACGAAAGACACAGGCCCACCCAGAAGATAGTCCCCTATCTTCTGTGAGGATTACAAACATTGGCAGGGGCCCGAGAGCTGCCTCCCTTCCCCCAGCTATGGAAAAAAAGCAAAAGTGCCGTTCCAGACATCCTGGATAAGTCAAGGATGGTTTTTAATGCACGAATAATGCCTGGCATTGTGCCTCCAGAACTATAGGTTACTAACTACATTTTAAAATTATTCATTTTGCAAAGCTACTCTCCATTGCCATATCAGGCCACCTCAATCAGAACATTGCCTGGTATGTTCTCCGCAGTAAATATTTGTCATTAGAATTCATGAACTGTATTAAACAGGCCCTAGGCCAAGATCATTACACCATGAGTCTTTTAGCTTCCCACCGGGAAAAGTCTATTCTTAAACAAGTCTTTTTTTCCCTACTAGTATGCAGCTTTTAGTGTGTCAATGCTAGAATAAGAGTGTTCCAAGAGCAGGTAATGTGCCTAATGCAGTGCCTGGCACACAGAAGGCCCCAAGCAAATTTTCTTGTTTCTTTTGTTTCTTACTTTACGTGTATGTGTATATACAAAATCCATACATTGGACTATTAAACCAC
Organism: Talpa occidentalis; assembly: GCF_014898055.3. Lineage (NCBI taxonomy): Eukaryota > Metazoa > Chordata > Mammalia > Eulipotyphla > Talpidae > Talpa > Talpa occidentalis. The sequence goes on along the minus strand of NW_023601212.1, from coordinate 28,612,566 downwards.
ACTTTACCCTTACCCCGAACCAACCATCTGAAAAAGTTGTGAGTTATGAGATGGACTATTCTAAAAAACAGGCTCAGGGCAAATAACTACTGCCCCCCCCCCAAATCATGGGGACTAGATTAAATAACATGTTCTGAAGGTTAGCATGCTCTGGTAGCCATAGAGTGACCACTGACAATTCAAGGTGGTCAAAGACTTCCTAAGGCAAAAAGCAACAATGAGATTAGCCAGAAAGTCTCCTTAGGTGGTTTTCATTGAAAAGTCTTAAAAATCTCAGTACTCACTAGTCCTTATTACCTGGAACCAAATAGGTTTCTTCAACATCTGCCTTATGCCATTCTTCCACTTTCTCATGACTCTCCTCCCCATGCCTCTCTCCAGATCACTCAGGCAATCCCAATTGCCACATACAAATAGAATGACTGAACAAGGACAAGGAGGCCAGCAGGCCTGGGTGACCCCAGGAGCTCATGGCCTTAAAGGAGACCACTGCCTGCATGCAGGTTTGTGCAGTGTCGGGTAATCGGTGGAACCATGTGGGAGTCAGTAAGATGAGCAGATCGTTGGATAAAAAGTTAGAAAATGAACTTCTGATGGTATGGTCATGACCTGAAGTCTTTCCATGTTGTAGGTGCAGGAAGGGCACTGTGCAGGTTTTCTGATCCAGCAGACCGGGTAAAGGAGGAGAGTCCTGAAACCCTCAGTGGCTTTTGCAGGCTTTTATTGGGATTTACCAGGTACAGGGCAGGCAGGGGTGCTGGGGGGGCCAAGAGGCTGGCAGGCCTCCAAGCCCCCAGCAAGTCTTCACTCTCTCTGGGCTCTCTGGTGATCTCTGCTGCTCTGCTCTCTCATGGTTCTGCTTCTGCTTTTCTGCTTCTCAGCTTCTACTGTTTCTCTTCTCTCGGCTTCTCTGCTCCTTTCTCGGCTTCTGCTGACATCCCGGTGATGCCGCCCTTAAAAGCCCAGTCTTAGCCCAGGTGAATCCCATCTACCTATGCCCACACCCTACTCCAGGTGCTGCCATCAGGCATGCATTCAGGATCACAGGGTTCCGTCATCTATCCTAATGGAGGGAGGGCAGAAAAGCCTGATACTTTTTACCTTACCCTACACATGTGTAGGGAATATGGAATTAATCAAACTTTTTATTTTTTTGCCTCCTGCAACCAGCCTTTACAGCTGATACCTGTGGTATTGCTTTCTGCCCTGGTTGCATTACCTGCGTGTGATATTATGCTGACGCAGAAAGTGCTTGAGAGTGTGAGCATGGGGCACGTGAGCATTTGATTATGGACACTTGGGCTGAGAAGCTAGAGAGCATGGGGGCTGTGCATGCATGAATAAAGACACCTGGGTAGAGAAACGAGGGAAAAGAGGGAGGTTCATGGGGGCTGGGGGCCTCAGTGCTGCCTGCTAGCATTCCCTCCCTGCCTACTGGTCTGCTTGTGACTGACTCAACATTAAAAGGCATATTAGAGATACCAAAGCCTCCATAATCAAAGGCTCACTTTTGTCTGCCCAAATCAACAATGAACCTGCCCAGTCTGACATGGTTGCACAACACCATGCCTTGGGGATTTTCTGGCACTACCACTAGTTTGGTACCTGGAGCTATGCTTGGTTTCTTTATCTTTCACAATGAGCTTCATGTAATGCTCATAGACAGCACAGACCTATCTGCCCCCTTTGATTCTCAAGGGGCTATTGCTATGCCAGTTCATTAGAAACATGACTTTGCAAACTAAAATATTTCTTACATTTGGTGTGCTTTTGGTTGTTCTGCCTAATTAAATGCAAAGATACCCTTGAAGAAATGAGATGTTATCTCATCCGCAAAGATTCCACTTATACGTAATCTTTTAGGTACATGCCTATTATCTAGAGTGGTGGTTTCCATTTTGTGTCCCTGAAATCTGAAATATCTCAGAAGACCTATGAAGCCAAATCAGTAGGGCTCAGGGCCCCCTACCAATCCAATTTATTCTGGCTTTATTTTAGCTATTTATTTAATATGTATTTGATCATGTATATTATATATATAACATATACATAACACTGACATTGTGTATGTCTGTATTTTATATATGATAAAAACATACATACTCATAATATGTATAATTAGAAAATTTTATGTAAATAAAATTATTTTATTGCTAAATAAAAATCTTGAAAACCATTATTTAACCAAAGTAAGATCTACTTGACTAGTCAGTTACATAAAGCTTCTCTTTCAGCCTGGGGAGACCAAAGATCACCACTAAGGACTACCCTCTTACTTACCCTTAATTCATTCATATTCCCATTCTCTCTCCCCTCTGCCACCCTCTCTCTCTCCTCTTTCCACCCCAAATGATCTATATAGCTCCTCCAGATTCTATGATCAAAAGAGTCCTATATTTCAATAATTTTAGATTTAATGGATGAAGGAAATAATGATTTCACTGTCTGGGGATCTAAAATTAAAGATACTGAATTATTTCAAATCATCACCCAAGAAAGGTAAGGCAAGATATTAGGATATATTGAAATCAGATTTCACTGCACAATTACATAAATGAGCTTCAAATTAGTTTTTCTGACCTTTCTGCTTTGTTTTAATTATGGCCACCAGCCAAGCAAGACCTTTCACTTAGATTTGCAACAAACCAAGCATTTTAGCAATGGAATAATGATGGGGTAAATATATCACCAGGTGATTTTCAAACTATTCATTCACCAGCTTGTCATCCCATACTGTTACTTTTAACATCCAGAAAAATAAAAAAAACCCACTTGTTCCCAATCAAGAAGTTTAATGAACAACCTTAACATTGTCACCCCACATTTTTACATTATCTCATGTCACTCTATCACCACCATTTATGTTCTTAAGATATAAAACCGGGGGCCTCCCTGGTGGTGCAACAGGTTAAGTCTCAGCACTCTGAAGCTATCCACAGCCACTGCAGCATGAGTTCGCTCCCCAGCCATGGAGCTGCCTACATGGCACATGGTATAGCAGACCTTTCCTGTCTCACCCGCTGCTCCCCTCAGCAGTGTATTTCAGTAGATCTGCCTATTCTATTTCCCACTCTGTCTCTGGTGAGTCCTCTCATCCCCTCTCCCCCCGCATCTCTGGCCTACACTCCAGCTCTTGTATGCATAAATAAATAAAATAAATCTTCTAAAAAAAAGATATAAAATTGAAGACTGTCACCATTTACAGTAACAATCTCTCCCACAATGCCCCCCCAAAAAGCATTTTTTAACAAGAACTTCACATGACTTCCCCCCAGGATTATGTAAAGCATTTCTACTCTTGTCTTGATAAATTAATGTCAACTAAATATTAGGACTTTGATATGTATGTATGTGTGTGTTTGTGTGTGTGTGCGTGTGTGTGTTTAAGTAATGGACAGATTGCAAGTTAGTAGGACTCTTGGCTGAAGACATTTGCTTTCTTTTCCCCTTACTGTCTGGCTTATTTTACTAATCTATTAAATAGAGATGGTGCATGAAATCCACCAGATTTTCCAACTTGGCTGAATTTGAGATATGAAATCAGTCCCACAGAGCGGTTCTGATTGAAACAGAGTGGGTGACGTCTGAAGGAGCTCCCCACAGCACTATGTGAAGATCCTTTAAGACCCCCTCCAAGTGTAAGGTTCTATGACCCAACTGTCCCCACAATATGTAAATTGGTAAGAAAAGGAAATACTTGTTCAAAAAGCCACACTTGTCTCTAGTTTGTGAAAACCATCAGGCAATCTTTTTCATCTCCCCATAACTCAGGGTTCTCTGTCTACAAAATGGAGCCTGTACGGGGCAGACAAGGCTCTGAATGGCTAATGAGATCAGTTTCTTTCTTGTAATGGTTTTTTTTTATGTTTTTTACCCTCACCCCAAATACCTAACACAGTGAGAGAAGCATAAAGCATGACATCAGCAGAAGCAGGGTGAGCTGGGGACAGAAGACGGGACGCGACAGGAAACAGATATCCCAGAACTTGATAGTCAGAAATAATGGGATGGCTCCAACTGGTGTTCCTGAGCCTCATCTGTGCCAATTTGATTGGACACAGTTAAAAAGGAAGAAGGAAAATGCCAATAAAAACCAAAAAAGATAAAGAGCAGCTTTTCCAAATGGGTGGGCAGGACTCTGGAGCCCTGGCAGGGGTGGAGGCCAGCAGCCCCAGGGTAAGTCCTCTGAACCAGCCCAGCCTGCTCTCAGCATGTGGTGGCTCCTTCCCACGAGCTCAGCTGTGCTTTCTGCACCTTGAACCCATTTCAGGGACTTTTGTTTAGGGAGTTTGGCAAATTATTACATAAAACGAATGAAAGAAGAAAAGGAAAACATAATTTTTTCAAAATAAAAAAAAGTTTGTATCCCTTTAATTCAGCTAGACAAAGAATTTTCAGACTCCATTCAGCCATAAAATCAGTTCTCATGCCACCCACATTTCACATGCCTCCCCAATCCCTGCTACAACCATTCCACTCCACTAGCGCCCACCCAGACTCCCCTCTCCCAGCCTATCCCACCACTATCTCCCTCACACCCAGCATCCATCTGAAGCAGACATGTGGACCCAACAAGCACACACTCCCCCTCAGCTGAACTCACATGCACGTATAAATTCATATACAAACTTCTCCATCCCTCACTAAAACTAACATCTAATGGACATATCATTCTTGGGACCCAGCTTGTCCCCACACTTGCTTCCATTGAAGTGATCCCCTGCAAAAGCTCCATTTAGGGGGTAGTATAGGTAATGTTAATCAAACTGGTAACCCCACCTGAGCCATACCTGATTGGTCATAAAAGGAAAATGACAAATGAGTGTGAGTGTGTCTGAGTGCCATATTAGTTTACCTCCAAACCATAGATGAGGATTTAGGCAACATCCATTTCTACAGTCACCCTAATCCTGGGGATAGGCTATGGTCTGTATAATCTGTATAACACTTGATTCCAGACACCACTCTTAGTGCTTTACTTTTATCCTTCTACCCAGGCTTTTTTTTTTCCCTCGCTCTTTTTCTTTTTTCAGAATAGCAACTGCCAGAAGATAATGTCTTGAAACAAGTCAGATTCCTTCTGGCAACAGTGTTCCCACAGCCCTAGAGAGTTTTCACAGATCTCTGTCCCGGAATGGGCCTGCTCTCTCTGCAGAAGGAAATGTGATAATGAAGGAATGTGGCTCTGGGTCACTATTCTCCAGAAAAGGGAAGAGAGGAAGAGAAAAGAAGAAAAGCAGAGTTAGAGTTCATAAATAATTGCTGCTTGATAACACCTCTGCCGGTGACATTGAAGGTACACATGGTGATGGGGCTTTGAACTCGGGGCTCTGTGTAAGCTAGCAAGCCTTGGACTAAAAGTTCAACCACAGGTCTGCTGTTTAAGTAATCAGAAACTTCCATAAATCTAGTACTCTAGTGATTAAGAAACCATAGCCTCCTCAAATTCTACTCCAGTTGGATTGACTTGGGGTATGCAATCTGTTCATAATGGAAAGGCGGGTGTTACCTGTCCTCTCTCAACCCCTATAAAGCAAGTTTGACTCCATGAAGAACCTGGAAGTGAGAATCTAAAATCTGCCCTTTGGGGAAATTTTGGACATTTAAGTAGTTTCTCTTTTCTGTATTTGGAACAGTCATAATTTTTGCTGATGAAAACTAAGGTTTACTGAGGTTTTCTAAAGAGCCCATGGTCATGCAGGTTTCTGGGCCTAACAAAAAAAAAAAAACACATGAAGAGAAGAAAACCTGGAGGGTAGCAAAAAGACCGATAGTAACTATGTATTGACTTCATTTTAACATAACACATCTTTAAGCATTCAAGTGCAAACCTTATCCCTGGAGGTCATCAGATGTGAAAGCAAGGGAATGAATTTTACCTCCTCTTCCTCCTTGCATCCTCCTGTGGCAGGATTAGAAAGCAATGAACTGGCTAAAAATCAGGAAGCAAGAAGGAGAAAGAAACAAAGCAAAAGATCTCAATTACCCTCTCCCTGGATCATACCAGAATTTTAACAAATCGAGAGCTAGCCCTTTGAAAGATGAACTTTCTCAGCCTTAATCAGAGTCAAAGCCAAACATTCTCATTCTAGCAAATCAGTACAAGTATTGTTTGAATTCCAAATAGGCTCAAAATCTGCATCTTCATCTAGGTTCCCCATCCCCTCTGATTCTAGGAGGTAGATCCATAGACAGGAGGGTTATGAAGTAACAGAAATTAGATCCAGAAGGGAGAGGGAAGAGGAGGGAGGGGGATGGGGAGGGAGGAAACATGCTCTCAGTTTGGGGGCCTGTATCATTTATTAAAGGAGAAAAATGCTAAAATACAACTGGAGAGACTGCCCAGTCCCTCCTGCCCATCTCTGATGTACACAGCATTGGGCAAGAATAGCTGTTCAGTGGAAGAGGGCATCCTGTTACTAATTAGGTAGCTGCATCTTCTCAAACAGAAATAGTATCTAATTTCCAGGGAAGGAGTTAGAAGAAACCAATCAAGAATTCAAGATGCTCTCTAAGCATCCAAGAATGACTCAGCAGTCCGCTTAGTCCCTTAGGCCTCAGAACTGTATGAACCCAGAGGGGACAGCTTTGGAGACTAGAACATCTCTGATGCTAGGCCAGCAGTTCAAAATACATGGTAGACATTGGTCATCTGGGGTCACCCAGGAGCCACACACTCTCCAACTAGGGGACAAAAATCCCAAATTAGGTGGAAGATGGGCCTCCTTGTAGAAGTCAACATAGCCCCTCTGCCCCCTTCCCTGGCACTAGAGAAAGGCCATGTGACATAAGGGCAGCCAATCAGAGGCTTCCAGGCAGGGTTGCATTCTGAGCTCAGAGCTAGAGCTTAGCAGGAGGCCATTCTTTTTTTTCTTAAAGATTTATTTATTTATGCATACAAGAGCTGGGGTACAGGCCAGAGATGTGGGGGTGGGGGGTCAGAGGATTCACCAGAGACAGAGTGGGGAACAGAACAGGCAAATCTACTCAAATACACTGCTGAGGGGAGCAGCAGGGGAGACTGGAGAAGTCTGCTTCGTCATGTGGTTTTCCCTGGCCAGCCGGGGATCAAACTCTGCTGCAGAGGTTGCAGATTGCTTCATAGTGTGATGCTTACTCCCTTGTGCCACCAGGGAGGCCAGGAGGCCATTCTTGTCATGGCAAATTTCTAGGGGCAGTGGTGTCCAAGAACGTGACAGCAGGAATAGCATCCTAAGCCTACCATCCCCCCACCATGGTAGGATCTTGTCTCCCTTGGTGTGCACCCAAAACTGGTTCACCAGTCTTTCCATAAATTTCAATATATGCCTTCTAGTAAATGTATTTTCTATTTAAGTCAATTAATTTGGTTTCCTTCTTTACAACCAATAACCCTAATTAATGCTGAATTATAATGGGAAATGTATCAGAAAAGAATCGCCAGTTTTGAGGTACCCATCTAAGCCCTGAAGGGCCAAGAGCCCTTTTCTCCGGTGATGCCCCCCATGTCTTCTCTAGGCAGGTAACTGAGAAAATTATTCCATTTGTATTGTTTGTTGAATGAATGAATGAATTACTACTGGGTTATACCTCCAGATATGAACTTACTCTACCACTGAGGCCTCATCTGTCAAAAGAGAATATTCACAAAGTCCCTCTGGCCCCTAGATTTTGAGTCATTTCAGTTTACCCTCATGGACCACCCCCCCCTTAACAACAATGATAGTCACAGCCAACATTACCTGAACAGGTTAGCAGGACAACTGCTCCGCTAAGTACCAAACAGGGTGATCTCATTCAAGAACCGGGTGATCTCATTCAAGTCTATCGAACCCTTATCGGCATGCTTGGTTGCGAGGTGCACTGTAATCAAATGCTTGGTGCTATAGGTGACTCAGAGGGGGCTAGATTGGAGACTGCATGACTTGAAAAGGAGACAGCCAAGAAAGGAGAGAAGTGAAGGGCCAAAAAATTGGCTCTGGTTTCCTGCCAGAAGAAACTTGAGTTAGAAGCCAGGGGAGAAATGGGAAGGGAGATCACGGTTGTTCAACGTTCCCCGTTGAGTCCTCACAACACCTCCCCCACCCCAGTAAGGCCTCATTAGCCCCACTTCCCTGAGGGGAAAATGAAGGCTCAGCAAAGCAAAGCAATTCATCCAAGCTCCTGCTAAATGGAGGCCGAGTTTCCATTTGAGTCCCCAAAACATGTTCATTCTCCACCCCAAGATGGAAAGTATCTGAGGAAGAGTCCCCAGAACAAAACCTCAGGGCTCTGTCCTACAGGTTTCCCAGAGCTTGTTCTCTAAAGGAAGCCAAGGAGTTGTAATCAACAAAATCACAATACCAGTCAAAGTACCCCTTGCAATTTCCGAGGGGACTTCTAACATGATCAAGACTAGCCCCCGTCCCCCCAATATTGAGAAGTCACACAGGCAGAGGAAGGATTCACAATTCCAAGAACATGTATGTGAGGTCCCCTTAACTCTTTATTGGCTAGAGATCTCAGGACCTCAGAAACTGTAAAAATTATGCAAATAGGGCCTCCCCTGGTGGCGCAGCGGTTGAGCACTGGGCTGTGAGGCTGCCCACAGCCTCTGCAGCGCTGGTTCGTTCCCTGGCCGCCAGCAAGGGTCCCACAAAAAAGAAAAAAAAATTACGAAAATATTAACTAGTGTTTATGGCTGATCTGAGAATCAGGCTGTTAATGTACATCAGATATGATATGGTCTTAGATGTGGATCTTTCCAACACATTAATAGCCTTCAGAAGAACAGCACATCTCAGCTAAGCCTGACACAAGCTCTCCAAGGCTCCCCAGTCTGTTTATTTTTTCTAAGCATGTTTGGTTAGGAAACAAAGCAAGAACTGAGACTGGCGTCCCTCTGCCTGCAACCTTCCCTTCGGCTGCACAGATGGGCCGGAGAGTGGGGCTCACAGGAGTTTGGATACTAAACAAGACACAGATGGCCAGCTGACCCAGGCGAGCGGACTCCACGTGCCGGAGGTTGAGCAATATCACAGACAGCTCCTTAAACTCCCCCTCACCGTGGCTGTGCTGACCCCTCTGGCAAAGAGTTGATGGCTGGGATGGGCATCACTGCTGGGAAATAGACTGCTTCCAGTTTTCCCCCACCCTTTCCCTCCTCGCCTCCCTGCCTGCACTGGCGAGATTCAGTGCTGCTGTCATCAGGAGCGCCCGGAGCTGGACTATGGTCAGCTGATAGGAGCCTTGCACGAGTTTGGGGGCCCTTGGCACTGCCTCCTATGATGTGGAGGCCAGGGTATGTTCTGGCTTCCTGTAGCTGGCCCTGGATGACCTGAAATGGGGTGCCTTGCTCTCTCCTGCTTCCATGCCCTGAGAAGCTCTGATTCCTTCCTTGGAATACCTCTGCACCCCCCCTCACCCCACCCCAACACAGGTGCAGACAATCCTGAAACACTTGGAACAAGACACCTTGTTCTCTGCAAAGCCTCTCTGTCTCTCTAGGGCAAAGTTAAATACTCCTTTCTAATCTCCTTTTGCAATCTGTACCCACCTCTGTTGAGAAGACTATATGATGGGGTAATGAGAGATAGACCCTGGGGGATGATGGCCTGAGTTCAAGTCCAGTTATGGCACTTACCAGCACAGAGTTGGTGCAGGGATTGTCAGTACAGGTAAAGGGCAATCGCAAAGTACTTGTATGTGTGTATATATATTATTACCTATATATATTATCTGTCTATATACATATATGCAAGTATAGTATATCGATAAAATATATATATATTACATAGTGATATATATACATGGTGATATATATACTAATATATATACTAACATTTGTATACTAATATATGATATATATATCATATATTAGTGATCTATTATATGATATAAAATATATTAGTGATATATATACTATATATTATGATATATATTAGTATATATGCTATATATTATATAATAATAATATATATTAGTGATATATATACTAATATATTAGTGTGCTATCATCAACAGTAATACTATATGCTAATAAATATATTTCATACAATTTATGTATATTATAGATACTTTTCAGGATCTAATATCTATTTTTCTGCATTCTTCACTAGACTTGGAACTTATTAAGGGGCAGTGGCTATGCCTTCTATTTCCCCATCCCTGAAACCAGGGTTCAGAACAAGGTAGGTACCCCATAACCAATGATTGAATAAACACCAAAATACGATGCTGCCCAACGCAGCCCTTACACTGTCAACTAAGGTGGGAAAGTGCAACTCACCACCTACTCCTCCCTAATCTTTAATTTCACAGCAGAATCCCAAGTGGAGCGTAAAGGCCTGGCTTTAATTTTAAGAGATAAAGAGAGCCAAGAGCTGGAGAAAAGCCTTATCCTGATTTTCAGGCCCTTCTCTCTTTATTCCCCCCAGATTCCCACTTCGGCCTCCCTCCTCGGCCCCTCCCAGGCTACACCCTGCGCTGGGCCATCTCCACCCCTGGGCGGCCCTCCTTTCCCACGCAGCTTGTGACGACTCTGCCTGTTCCCAGGGATGCAGATGAAACCCACCGCCTCTGAGGCCAGGCAGGCTGGTGCCATTCCCACAGCCATCACCGTGGCCCTTCAACACCAACCGGCTCTGCTGGACGCGGCCCAAACACCTCCGACACAGAGTGCGACATCCAAGCCAGAGCCTCCCGCCGCAGCGGGAGACCACACACAGCAGGGCTGCACCCCGCACCCCCCGGCTGCTCCCCACCCAGGCCTCACACAGACGCCCACCTCACACACTGTGCTACACACGAAAATCCCCTCTTGGGGGCATCCTGCTGGCTGCACCCCTAGACAAAAACATGGCTACTTAACCCTATCACTTCCTGAACTTCCTGTGCGTCCAACATGGTGACTGAATGCTGTGATACCACAGGACAGCAGGAGCCTTAAGCAAAAGTGTCACTTCTAGGTTGCAGAACCTCATAGAAAGACCAGGATTCAAATGGGCACTGAAGGCCAGGCCCTAGCCATGCTAGGCACTCTAAGAGTCAAAAAGATACCAGTATTTGTCCTTTTTTGGCAAGAAAAATGAGGTTTGCAATACCAGTAGTTTTGACTGTGCTTAGTGGAGTGGCAGCAGTCCTCTCCCTACCCTTGGGACCCCCCAGAACAGCTTCATATGTGTTTGTATATAACAAACTTATATTTTTCAAGCTTTATTTATACAAGAACTGGGATACAGGCCAGATGTGTGGGAGGGTGAGAGGATTCACCAGAGACAGAGCAGGGAACAGAACAGGCAGACTGACTGAAATACACTGCGGAGGGGAGCAACAGGCGAGACAGGAGAGGTCTGCCGCACCATGTGTGTATCTCCCTGGCCGGTGGGGATCGAACCTGCAATGCAGAGGCTGTGGGCAGTGTCACAGCACTGCGCTCAACCACCTGCACCACCAGGGAGGCTCCTGTATATAACAAATTTTTAACTAAAATTTCATCTGAAGAAAGAAGGCCATGTGGCTAAAAACTAAAGTTAATACAGTTGCCAGATTTGCATAATCCCAATATATGGATTCAACCTGGATGAAGTTTTTGCTCCACCATTACCCCTCCCCTTCATCCCTTTGTAAGCATGTGAGTGTGTGCGCATGCATGCGCCTGTGCACATACACACTTATGCATGCAAGCTGCTCCTCCCAAGCCAGGTTGGTAGTTCCTAGCTAGCAAGTAGCTACTCTTAGATAGCCAGTATAAGTGACACCAAAGACCAGGGAGGCCACCAGTCTTTGTTCTGGGAAGGATATTCACACTTACAACGTAAGATTCCCAACACAGCAGAGATGCAGCGTTCGGCAAAACCCCAAGACCTTGGGGTCACTCCATCCTTTGGGTTTCTGCAACCCCAGAATTCATGTTGGGAAATAAGGGTTGAGAGTAAAACGATGTAATCTTGAAGATATTTTTGGGAAATAAAGGAATCTATGGAGTAAACATTCAGCTTTTCTCAAGTTTGTCTTCCCACAAAAGCTCTGTCCTAGAGGGAGGATGCGTCTGATGGTCTGCAAGCTGTCATGAGATCCCACCGTGAGCTTGAACTAGGAGGGGAGAAAAAGGGAAAGATTTCCTGCCTGCCAAGATCCAAGCATGTCCTGGAGAGGGAAGATCACGTCTACCCTTGGGAAGGTGTATATCAACCAAAGCAGCATGTAATCATGCCAAGTGAAGGATGGAGCCAGAGGGGAGACAGAGAACTTGGGAGTCTTCATGGAAAGATGGGGCTCCAGTGGGGTCTTAAAGCTCATGGGTGGGAGAAAAGTGGATGGGAAGCATTCCAGGGATCCAAAAAGTAAGCCAGGGAAGCCTAGAATGGAAATGAGCGGGAAATACTTAGAGAGTGCTGAGTTTAGCAACAGACCTACATTTGGGATACAGCTGAGAATAAGCAATCACTCTGTTTGAAACAGCTACTGAGTAATGACGTGATGTTGAACACCTTATTGATTTATATAAATACACTTTCACTATATTTTAATCATCCTATGCAATAGGAAGTGGGTTTTTTTTTTTAATTTATTTATTTTTATACAAGAGCTGGGGTACAGGCCAGAGGCGCTAGAGGGTGAGAGGATTCACCAGATACAGAGCAGGGAGAACAGGCAGATGGACCAAAATACATTGCTGAGGGAAGCAGCGGGCACAACAGGAGAGGTCTGCTGTGCCATGTGGGAATCTCCCTTGCTGGCCGGGAATTGAACCTGTGCTGCAGAGGCTGCGGACAGCTTCACAGCATTGCGCTCAACCCGCTGTGCCACCGGGGAGGCCCCTGCAATAGGAAGTGTTGCCCCAGTTTTATGGAAAAAGAAGGTGAGCTCAGAGAAGTTAGGTCACTTGCCAAGGCCCTGGCCCTATACCTTCTCTCCCAGAAATCCTGAGCTTTCTCTTCTCGCGCTGGCATGTATTTGAGCTCAACTTTTGCTTCCACAACAACCAGAGGAATAATTTCTCCAGTTAGTCTGGAAAGTTTGCAGGAACAGACTTGAAATTAAGATTCATCTTAACTGTTTCCCCACAGTGGATGACATCTTTAACAAAGCTAGTGATTTCTTCATTCATTCCAAGGAGTCAACTAGTGACCTGAGGGAAATAGATGCTAAAAGTTTTGAATTTCAGTCACCTGCTGATTTAATCAAACCAAGAAAAAGTGTCAGATGAAGCTACACCTGGCTCAGTACAGATCTGCTAAATGACACTGAATTAAACAACTTTGAGGTGCACGGAGGAGAGGGCAACTGAGCACTTTCCACACACAAGGCTGTACAGGACCTTCACTTAATTTAATCCAAATGGCAACCCAAAGGGTAATTTCTTTTAAAGATTTATTTATTTATACAAGAGCTGGGGTACAGACCAGAGGTGCAGGAGGGTGAGAGCATTCACCAGAGACAGATTGGGGAGCAGAACAGGCAGATGGACCAAAGAAACTGCTGAGGGGAGCAGCGGGTGAGATAGGAGAGTTCTGCCGCACCATGTGGGTAACTCCCTGGCCCACTAGGAATTGAACCAGTGCTGCAGGAGCTGCTGACAGCTTCACAGCGCTGTGCTCAACCTGCTGCACCACTGGGGAGGCCCTCCAAAGGGTAATTATTATTCTCCCTATTTAATGAAGAAGAGTCCCTGTGACTCAGAAAAGTTAAGTAATTGATCTTAAATCACACAGTTTGCGAAGAACGGTGCTCAGTGCAAACAGAGGTCCCTGCCCTTTTTCAGAGGCTGGCCGTGGCCACTATAGAATTTTGTATTTCTCATAAGACCTGTGAGCCTGATCTGCCAAGGGAGACCAAGAAAAGGAATTGTTTAGGAGAGAAACAGCTCGAGTGGTTAGCTCATTTAGATAAGCCACTGGCCATGCTCTGCCTCCCCAGGGGACCTCACCAGATGATCTAAGATCTGAGGGTCTGGGGTATTGCTGAGAGCCAGAGGAGTGGGGGCCCCACTTAAAAGGTCACTTTTCTCAGGGGATTTCTTTAAAAAACCATGTACCCCTCGCACCATTCCCTGTGCCCATCCTCCACCCACCCCCCACCCCATCCCCATCCCCATGCCCCACCCCACCCCCACACACACAGAGCAACACACTCAGAAAACACCCTGCAGGAGACAAGAGTGCAACCTCAGGTGTGGGGCAGCACCTCTATGAGTATAAGGAAAAACTGAGGCTGCTGGAAGGCCATGAGCCACATGGACATCGGCTATATTTCCCTGGGGATCCAACCCCAAACCCAGCAGCGAACCTGGGAGGCACTGCAAGAACAGGGACACCAGAGCACTAGGCCAGGAAACCTAGTCTGTTTTTCTCTCTGTTCTGCTGACGAGTCTCATCTCACCCCCAAGTTAACCCTGGTTGACTGAGAGGCAGGAGATAGGAGATAGGGAGCTGCAGGGAATCCCAGCTTCCCAGTGCTGTTCTCAGCAATCCTACCCTCTTTAGCCGCAAATGGAAGCTCTGTATTGAGCCAAGGCCAAGTGACTGTAAAACGTCACCCACCCCAGCATACTCTTGAGAGTGCAAGGAGGCATCGTTAATAATTATGCTGGGACATCAGCAGGGAAATAAGGTAAACTAGGGTATTGGGAGCCCTTGTTATGGGACTCAGAGCAAAGTCTATGTAGGATTAACTGTGAGGACTCTGTCTTTAAGGAAAATCCAGTGATTTCACGTACAGAAAAGTTCTTCCCCCAAAGTTTTGGGGGAAGAATACATACCTCCTCCCATGGTACAGGAGGATTCCTGTGTCTGAGAAATCTCTTCTCCCATAACTCATAGTGATGTACTTCCCTGATTAAACCTGCCGACATCTCTGTAGAGAGAGCAGACTATAAACATCTGAACAGGTGCAGGCAAATTCTACGCAAAGGCACACTGACCTCTGTTCTCATGCACGTGCTGTGACTAAGGAGAGCTGAGAGAAGGAAAGGAAACAGCTGGAAAGGAAAGGAAAGGAAAGAGGATCCAGGCTCAGAACCACAAGTTCCTGGAATCAAATTAATTTTGCCAACTAATACCTGCCTTGGACAAATGGGTAACTTTCCTGAGTCTCAATTTTCTCCCCTGGTGATTCTCTTGCTCTGCAATACCACCTACACCAAAAGGCAAATACATAAAATTGGACAATTACTGCACCCCATCTTCCAACATGTCACTCCCATAACCCTCCATGCTGGCTGCAAACCTTGTGCAAACATGCACAAGGCAGCAGCCAGCATGAAGAAATAGGAAGTCAGAGGGGATGTCTGCAGGGAGGGGTGTCCTCACACAGCCTGCCCCAAGTCGCCTGGACTGAAAGCTTATAAGGGATGGATTTCAAAGCAGTGTGCCACTTTTCAAGATGTCCATCTCATACAGCGTCAGTCCTGTGTGCCATTGTGCTTTCTGTGCAGTGACTCATTGTGGGCTGCCCCCACCCCTTTGGGCACTACTGGACGATTAGAGGCCAGGCTGCCCAGATGCCATCTCCCTCCACACATGCACTGATGCTTCAGATCACTGTTTCGGTCTCAGTTCGACCTCTGCCCTACACTTGGCTAAACAGAAACAAAGACCCCATGGCCCCCTAGCCTCTTGCCCTGAATGGACACGGGTGCTGCAGGGACTCCTCCCCCTTGCCAATCCCTGAGGCCCATTCAGGAGCTTGCAGATGGGATTGCCAGCGGGTGCTTGGGTGTGGCCATTAACAGCAGCACCTCCATTCATTCTACAGGGGCAGGGGTAGGAGGGGAGCAGGAATCCCAAGGCACAGAGTCCTTGGGAGGCCATGTTGGGGTCCCTCAGTCTTCTAAAAAGCCAATGATCCATCAGAGGGTTCAACCTCTGTAATGTAGACCACCATGATGCTCATTTGGCAGACCATACTTACAGACACCTAGAGAGCAACAGCCAGCTATCTCTGTGCCAAGTTCAGCAGGCTCTCCCATATTCTGAGATTTGTGTTCTGAGACTGCTGTGAGACTAATTAAATCAACAAGTGCAATTTGCCTCAAACCCAGTGTGAACTTTGAGGAGTCACACTTCACAACAGTTTGTTATTTGGTAATCTGAGAATGCAGCATCTTAAAAGCTTCTCACTCAAACCCCTTTCATCAGCCTAGCCTAACATCAATCACTCCTCCACCTAAGCCCTGGTACCCCTCTAGCCTTCTCATCCAGGTGCCTCATTCCAGGATGTGTCAAGGCCAATGCTTCTCAAAGAGGGGTTCTTAAGCCAACAGCATCAGCACCACCTGGGAACTTGCTAGAAATGCATGTTATTGGTCCCACCCCAGACCTGCTGAATCAGAAATTCTGGAAATGGGTCCAACAATGTGTTTCTACAAGTCTCCCAGGTTTAAAAACCATTAGTCTAGTCTTAGGGTTCCCTCTCCCTCCTTTAGAGCCAAGATGAGAGGGTAGGTCCTGGAGGCAAAAGTCCAGAAAGAGTCCCAGAACCCCTTAAACTCTGGGGCAATAACTGAAGGTAAGGAGAAAGTGCTTTCTGATGAGCCTAGCTTTTCCTTGGCAGCAGAAGTCCCAGCATCTGTCCCTCCATGAGCTTAATCTGTCCCCAGAAGAGTCTGACCATATGTCACTGCAAAATCACAGCTTGCTCTACCGCAGAGCACATGTTCCCAAGAGCTGAGCCATTTGAATTGAGTTAATGGGCAGCCATAAATCATCAGCTGGAGCCACGCGGAGGCTGCAGGGGAGATGAGGCCACTTGGCCTAAGTCCCAGCATGAGAACTAGGTGTGTGTTCCATGTGAGCCAGCATGCAGGGCATCCGCCAAACAGGGGCAGGACTCTTCCCTGTGCCAGCTCAGACCTCTGACTGCAGCCGACTCTCAGGACTGGAGAGATCCTGGGCTTGGAGGGAAGGGAGCCCAACCAGCCAGGGACTCATCCAAGAATATGAGCCCACTCCTTCTGACCCCTACCCTCCTCTTCTCACTGTCCTCTCTGAAGTTCTTCCCCAGGAAGACTTTATTTAGTAAAAGGTGATCAAAGAAGGAAACCCAGACAGAAAATGAACCTGGAAAGCTGCAGGACACTTGGGAAAGCCCAGGGAGCCAGCAGCCTGGATGGAGTCTTCTCCGATATTACCTTCTCTGCCCTCCCAATTGCAAGCTCCCCGACACGCCCAGTTCTGAAACTGATGCCAAATTCCTTCTGGTCCTCTGTGAGAGGCCCTCCCAAGCCTGTGTGAGCCCTGGCCCACCTGCTGATCACATCACAATGTGAGCAGCTCCAACTCACCAACACAACTCCAACTCTCCTCCCGTCCCACTCCCAGCCCCTCCATGCCCATGGTGGATGTCCACTTGAATCTGAATCTCCATCTATGAGAACTTCTTACTGAATCTGTGGTTTAGCACTGAAGACTAGCCCCATTCATTTAGGGCCAGTTTTCCAAAACTGTGAACAAGGTAAACTTCAAGAGGTCACCCTGGCCATTTGTCAGGTGAGCTAAGAGGGAGTAATCAGCCAGGTTTTGGCAGGGGAGGGAGTGGAACTAAATTAAGAATGATTTCAGTTCTGGGTCTATTAAATGTATAAAAGGATGCTAAAATTAAAGTTTCAGCATAGGAATCCATATGTGACCCTCAAAATAGCAACTTCCAGAACAAATTATACCACTGTGGGACCCTCCAGACAAGCAGTGATATAGGAAGAGCACAGAGTTGTGGGGGAATGTGCAGGAAGAAAGTTCTGTGGAAAGAGCTGTGGCTGAGTGTGAGTCCCATCCCTCTCGAACTTGGTGTTAACTTTCCTTCAGATCCAAGCCTAGTCCAAAGGGATTTCTAGAGGACTCCTCAGGAAGCCTGCACTGTTTCCTCCCCATTGAGCCATCAAGGAAGATGAAGACCCCTGGTGTGGGAGTCCTTCCTGAGAACGTGCAGATGACCACAGGGCAGGTGAGTCGCTGCCTGATCGATCCTGGAAAATGTTCCTCGTGTGCCTCAGAAGGCTGTGTAGCTGCTGCTATGGGGTAGAATGTTCTGTAAATGTTGGATCTTATAGGCATTTAGTTTAAATCATATGTTTCCTATTGGTTTGTCGGACAGATCAATTCTTTCAATTTAAACGATCAATCTTAAGCACATATCAATACTTTTCCAAAAAAAAAAGAACCCCTTAATGTTAAACTCCAATGACATGCTTTCTTCTGATTCTCTTCGATGTAAAAACCTAAATTTTTATACATATAAAATCAATAAAATACTGTATTTTATGCTTTAACACCTTTGAGTCTCATTAAAACATTTTTATGTATTTGTACATACATCAATATTATATATTATCATATGATTATATATTACTATATAACATAACCTAGGATAGGTTAATACACCAATAGGTACTTACCTGTTTTTCATTTAGTGGGCTTTTTAATTTGTGTGAAAAGAATGCTAGAAATCTTTGTGTAAGTAACATATTTTTCTTTTAAGTATTTTCCTGGTAATACGCTACTCAAAGTGAGTTAGAGCTGTCAAAAGATAAATTACCTCTAAAAATCTTATAATATTCAATTTAAGTGTTTTTAAAAAAAACTGCTAATATAAGAATGCTAACTGGTATAAGGACACAAGCAATTTTAAATTTTTTGCTAACATAATAGTATGAACTAGGACAAATGTGTTTCCATCTGCATTTTTAATCATAGGAAATCTATTTTTAATATTATTTTATATATTAGGAGGCCTAAATTTTAAATTAGTCTAAGAATTTACTTTTATTTTTATCTTATTTGTACTCTACCTTTTTTAAATTTTTATTTATTTATGCATACAAGAACTGAGGTGCAGGCCAGAGGTGTGGGGGGTGAGAGGATTCACCAGAGACAGAGTGGGAATCAGAACAGGCGGATCTACTGAAATACACTGCTGAGGGGAGCAGCAGGTAAGACAGGAGAGGTCTGCTGTGCCATGTGGGTTAGTTCCCTCATCGGGGATCAAACTCAAGCCACAGTGGCTGGCGATAACTTCATAGTGGGGAGATTTGAACCCCTAAGCCAGAAGGGAACATTCTCCATTTTCATGCATCACTTCATGTGATGCTTTGCCTTGGATTATTTATGGTTTTGATTTCACAACTGATAACTGTGCTTTGAGGATACCTCCAAAGAAGTGATCAGGATTCAGTCTTTGTTTTTAAAGGGAAAGGGTAGATAATATTGTATGAGTTACGTTTTCTATGGTCCCTATAGATTAAAAATAGTCACTGTGTCAAGGAATCTGCAGGAGTATGTCAGAAGTATCTGAAGAAGCCACCAAAGTACCCATAAGAAGCAAATGCAGCATAAAGTCATTTTTGGACATATAGACATTGGGACTTTACCTATGTCCTCCCCCTCCCTATATTTTCTCACTACCTCTCCATCTATTTAGGGAACAAAAACCAATCAGGAGGTAAGAGGAAAATAGCAGGTTGGAAAAACAGAAAGCAAGCACCGGCCCTCACCCCCAGGCCAGCTTCAGAGGATCCCACATGGACCAAGGAAAGGAAGGAGACTTAAACTCAATTCTAGTTCAGAATATGGATTCTCACTTTGACAGAACATTGCGGTCTCTGAATTGAGGGTATTAGAAATGTAACATGTTAAGATGTACCTGCTGGGAATTTTCTAAAGCAAGGAACTATTGCACTCACCAGTAATAGATGATGAGACACACAAATATTAAGTTGCTTTTTGATCATGTAATAAGTTATAAACATTTATTTATAGAGTGCTTACTACTACGTCCTGGACCATTCCCAGTGTCATCTAATGTAGCCTTCACGGCAGACACCTGGGAGTCTGGTGTTATTCTCCTCACTTGACAGCTAAGGAAATGAAGCTCGAAGAAGTTCAGGCACCTTCCTGATGGTGCACAAGTACAGCAGAGAAAGCGAGATTGAACTAATGTGTCTCAGATGCTAAAGCCCTTGCACTTAATCATCTCAGTTCAACTTCTTTTGCCTGTGGGTTCATCAGAGTTTCCAAAACATGGAACCAGAACCCCCACATGTCTGCATGTGTATGGGTAAGTTTTTATGAACCTACCAATTTTGAACCCTATCTCTTTAACACTCATCTCTCACCTTCCCCCCAAGTTCAAGTCAGTTCCCCAGAAGAAGCATGCCCCACCACCCCCTACTCCTCCACCCCCCAACCCCCAACCCCTTCCCCCGCAGGCAACCACATTCAAGTGGACATTCAGCTCCAGCCAGGGACAAAGAAGTGATATGTGTGGAGTGTTCTTGTCCTTCACTACCCTCTTTGGAATCACAACTGCCAATAAAGAGAAAGTCAAATGAGTTGGTTATGGTCCAAGACAAAAGCTAGGTGTTAGTTTTTAAATCAGGCCTCCTAAACTACAAGTCCAGCAAGCTTATAACAGGAAAAACCTTTACTAGGCATACACAGTCACAGTGAGAGTGCTCCTCGGACTGAGGAAGATGTTCTTTTCTACTTGAGAGATTCAGGGGTACGAAGTCAGGTACTAGTTCAAATGACCTGGTAAAACATTTAAATGTATCCAAATTCCTGGAAAATAGGTAAAGGAAAGGACTTATTTTGGTTTGGAAGCTGGAAAAGGAGGGAAGGTGGTCCTGAGACCAAACCTAGACTCTGAGAATTATCCCCAACTACTTTCCTGGGTCAGTGGGAGTCCTGAAAAGGCACCAGTGACCACAGCCAGTGAGATTCTGGCCAAATGACTTCATTCTTTCAGGCAACAGCCCATAAATAAGCCAACAACTTGCCAGACAGGTGAACCAGGTGACTAGCACCTTGATAGGACTTTTAAAGTCAGATGCATAACCAAAGCCCTGCCCTGCACTCACTAGCTATGTGACCCTGGAAAACTGCTGAGCAGGCCCCAATTCTGTAAATTCAGGGCCATAACAATGCCCATACAAGGGGGGCTTGTGAGGGTTAAATAAGATATTGTAAAGTGGTTTGTAGATTTCCTGGCTATTGAATTTTGATGTTGTGGTAAATACATTTTATGTTAATAAAATTTAAAATTAAATTAAGGGCCTTCCTGATGGTGCAACGGGTTAAGTCTCAGTACTATGACATTATCTGTAGCGACTGCAGCATGAGTTTGACCCCCCGCCAGGGAGCTGACACACATGGCCCAGCAGATAGCTCCTGATTCACCTGCTGCACCCCTCAGCAGTGTATTTCAGTCAATCCACCTGTTCTGCTCCCCACTCTGTCTCTGGTAAATCCTCTCACCCCTGCACCTCTGGCCTATAACCCAGTTCTTGTATGCATAAATAAATAAATCTTAAAAAATTTTAAATTAAGTTAAAAAACTGTTAAAGCTGCCCTTCCCCCAAATTCTGGCCACTGATTTAGATCATTCTGATATCTTTTGTGAGGGTTCTAATCGAGTTCCATTTCTTGGAAGAAAGAACAGGCATGCTTTTTTCTACCCCTCCCAACACATACAACTAAAAGCCCTGCACAGAATATAGAAAACAAATGTAAGACTCTGAAAGGTGAAGAGAAGAGGCAGACTGGCTAAGGACCTGGGGACCTGAGGGTAAGTGGTGAGTTCCCTGGGCTCCCTTTTTGCCTCCTATATACCAGACTTGGGACTCTAGTGATGACTGATGTTGGACCTTCCTTGAAAAAATATTAAAGAAGTTTTTCTTTTAGGTCAGAAACTTGGATCTGCATAAAGAAAGGAAATGCATCAGAGGGAAAAATAGAGTAAGGTAAAATAAAAACTTATTTTTCTTATTAATTGATCTTACAGATAATAGTTTGTTGAAATAATAGCAATAATGTATCCAGTTATGTATACTTCTGTGATTGTGTGTCTATGTATTGTGAAAAATTATATATACATTATATGTGCTTATGTGTAAATAAAATGAATTGAATAGCAGCAATGATACAAGGGTCAAGAGGCAAGAATTAGGATTATATTGTTATTTTAAGTTACTTGAGGTACTAGTGAAATAGTAGAGTATGATTTGAAAGTGAACCTGGATTAGTTGTAAATGTATATTGCAAACACTAGAGCAACCAATAAAAGATTTTTTAAAAAAGAAGTATAGCTGTTATAAGGTGAGAAAATAGAATTATATAATGCTCAGTCAAAACCACAAAAGACAAAATGAGTGGAAGACAAAAACAAAGAACAAGGACAGCAAATAGAAAACAGATGGGTGGACATTAACCCAAATGTAGCAATAACCAGTTTAGACACCAATGATCTCAATGTACCACCAATTAAGACAAATTGTCAGAACAAGGCCCAAATACATGTTGTCTACATGAAAAATTAAATATAAAGACACATGTATATTAAAAATAAATGAAGATGTGCGTGCTAACACTAATCAAAAGAAAGAATAGTTACATTAATTTCGAACAAAGCAGACTTCACAGCAAGCAAAGTTCTCAGGGATAAAGAGTGAAACCAAAAAAAAAGAGGTCAATTCTTCAATCCTTAGTAAATTTGAATCTAACAGTATCAAAATAGGTGAGCCTATTGATAGAACTGTAGGGAGAAATAATTGAATTCCACTATTACAGATGGAAATTTCAACATGTCCATATCAGAAATGGAGAGATCCAGAAGACAAGACAGAGAACCAGTAAAGACATAGCTGAACTCTACACCACCATCAGCCAACTGGATTTAATTGACTACATCATCCCACAAGAGAAGAATACACATTCTTCTCAGCAATAAACATTTTTCTCAAGTGCCTGTGAACACTCACCAAGATAGAACACGTTTAAGGCCGTAAAACAAAGCTTAACAAATTTAAAAGATTAGAAATCAAACACCGTCTGCTCTCAGACCACAGGAGATTTCTAGAAATCAGTAACAGAAGGACATTTCAGGTGAGGGAAGAGGGAAGATGGCACATTTGCCAATGAGTAAGCTAAAGCGGGGTAATCAGAGGAAGGGACTGGTGCTGTGCTAGGGAACAGGGCCACACACCACATCAGAGCCTCCTAGTGTTATAGGACAGGGAGAGGGGCAGCCCAAACCCCGCAAACCTGCCTATTCTAAATGGGTTCTGCCATCCGCCGCATCAACACAAAACATATGAGATTAATGGGAAGGAACTTTAATACAATTAGGAAACAATACGGGAAAGGCAAAGAATATAGTTTCTAAATCAAGCACCCAAAGTTACCCATCCCCTCATGGGTAAAACTCTGTCCAAATGGGATTGGCCCAGAGCAAGGCCCCAAAGCCTGTCACAAGCCTAAAGCATCTTCCAGTGGGGACCCACAGAAAAGGGTCAGAAACAACCAGACAAGCCCAGAAGGAAAAGAGCAAAATCAACATCAAGATAAAAGCTGCCATTGTCACCTCCCCATGGGTCTCACCCCAGTCCACAACCAAAAGACAAGCGCAGTTTCTTCACATGTCTCTAGGCTCCATGCGCCTCCTCCAGGTCTCCTGGCTCCATCCTGCTCCTTCCTTAGTCTCTTCTGCAGCTTCTCCTCTCCCTGCTCAGCTCCACCCTCCCTTGGGTGGGACAGGAAACCTGGAACTTCCCCCTTTCCTGGGGACCACCCTGTTACACTAGGAGCATGCTAGGCATTTGTATTCTCCTACCTTATTTCCAATCCAGGGACTCTGAGCCCTGGGCTCTGGGCCTAAGTCTTACCAACTGTAGGAGATTCTGACTCAGGAGCTCAAGAGGCTGCAACAGTCACCAAACCCAGTTGTTATGCCAGCAAGGCACGGGGCAAGTTTTCTATCTATTTGGGAGTCAGGTAAAAGAGAGTTCTGGAGTTCTCATGGCTTTTTCAAGCTTTTAATGATCTTTCTACACCATTTGTAGTGAGGCAACCAGGTACAGGGCAGGCAGAGGACCTGCCAGCCTCCTGGGCCCCAGCAAATCTTGACTCCCTCTGGGCTTTCTGGCCTTGTGGTCCTTCTGCGGCACTCCATCTTCTGTGATGCTGCCCTTATAGCCGCTCTCCAGGCTCAGGTGTGCCCATTTATGTATGGCCACACCATACTCCAGGTGTCCACCATCAGGCATGTGTACCCCAAGCCCACACTCCCAAGTGCCTCCTGCATTCAAAGCCTCAGGTGATAGCCACAGAGGCCAACAGCACAAAAGCCTGAGCAATCTTCATTTATCCTGCACCAGCTCTGCAGCTCCCACAGTGAAACACACAGGACTCCAGGACACCACTGGTCCCTGGGAGTTTTTACTCTCCTCTGGACCTAGGACTCGCTACTTAGGCCAGTTCACCAGCAAAGCATACCCTGTGCAGCCTGCTCATGAAACTATGCACCTAAGAATCAAATGGTTAAAATAAATAAATAAATAAATAAATAAATAAATAAATAAATAAATAAATAAATAAATAAATAAAAAACCAACACTGAACTTTGATCTGCTTTCAGACTTAACAGTCCCGTGGTGATGTTACAGGGCAGGGAGAGGGCCACTCCAGACTCCACAAACCTGCCTGCTCTAAATAGGTTCTGCCATCTGCCACATCAACACAAAACATGAGACTTTAATGAAAAGGAACGTTAATACAATTAGTAAACAATACAGGAAAGGCAAAGAATATAGTTTCCAAATAAAGCACCCAAATTTACCCGTCCCCTCATGGATAAAAGTCCACCCCAGGCAGGACTGGCCCAGAGCAAGGCCTGAAAGTCTGCTACAAGTCTAAAGCACCTTCCAGTGGGGACCTGTTAGGGGGAAAGGATGTCCTGAGCATTTCCTTGGTTGTCCTTATCTCTAAAGCCTCCCTAAATTCTTCAGAGGTCCCCTCCTGCACTGTCCCTAAAACTGCCTAATAACCCTAGCTTGCCCTGTGTCTCAATGGGGAGGCCTATCAGCTACCAGCCCCAAGAAGGGGTCAGGAACCTCCCTGGTGGTGCAAAGGATTAAGACGCAACCTATGAAGCTATCCATAGCCACTGCCGTATGAGTTTGATCCCCCACCAGGAAGCAACCCACATGGTGCAGCGGACCTCTCCTAACTCACCTGCTGCTCCCCTCAGCAGTGTATTTCACTCAGTCTGCCTGTTCTGCTTCTCACTCTGTCTATGGTGAATGTTCTCCCCCTGCCCCCCACACACACACACCTCTGGCCTGTACCCCAGTTCTTGTATGAATAAATCTTTGAAAAAAGAGAGGTCAGAATTGGCTGTTGTTTGAACCTTGAGAACTCAAAAGAACCCAGAAGCACCCAAAGTCTGTGTGCTCTCAGAAGCTTGTTGCCTTGAATTACAACATAGGCACAGCCATGGCTGCTATTAATTAAACCCTGAGGCCCCTGAAGGAGACACCACTCACATCTTAAGGACTAGGAGACTATCTGAGGTTCATTAAGACACTCAGGTCATACAGCTAGAAGAGTCAGATGCAGGTTAGATTCTAGAATACTGGTCACCCTTTTGGGCCATCACCCTATTCTTCCCCTAGTTAATTTGGGGCATAGGTAAAGCTCTTTGATGGTGGTTTTAAGGATGTCTTTGTGGATTTGTCTCCAATAGCAAGAGAAACAAAAGAGAATATAAACAAAGGGGACTACATCGAATTAAAAAAACTACACAGGAAAAGAGACCATAATTAAAGAGAAAAGGTAGCCTGCTGAATGGGAGATATTTGCAAATCATATATCATACAAGGGGGGCTAATATCAAAAATACATAAACAACAATAAAAAGCATAACCAGATTTTTAAAATATGGGTAAAGGATCTCACCAAAGAAGATACACAGAGGGTGAAAGGATGGTCTCTATCACTTATTATGGAAATGAAAATCAAAACCACAATGAGATTTCATCACCTCACACAGATTAGAATGGTGCTGTGCCAGCATGCACAGGCCAGGTTCTCTATTGGTAAAGGAGAGTCTTGGAGCCCTCAGTGGCTTTTACAGACTTTAATGCTCTTTCTTTTTCTTTTTTTCTTTTTTTTTTATTTTTACATCATTGTTCATTTTTCAACAATATTTGCTTCCCCCTCCCCCAGGTGTAGTGCCCATAGAGTTTCCTTCACCAATGCACCCATGTACCATCACCTCAGCCCCCTGTGCTCCTCCTGCCCTGACATCCCCTGCTCATGGATTGGAAGAATTAACATTATTAAAATGTCCATTCCTACCAAAAGCAAGATACAGATTCAACGCTATTTCTATAAAAATCTCTATGACATTCTTCAAAGAAATAGAACAAATACTGATGAAATTCATACGGAACCTCAAAAAAACCACAAATAGCCCAAGCCCTACTGATGAAAACAAAGGAGAAAGGAGATATCACACTTCCAAACTTCAAACTATGCTACAAAGCCATAATAATTAAAACAATTTGGTATTGGAACAAAAACAGACACACAGACAAATGGAACCAAATAGAGAGCCTGGAAATAAACTCACACTTATATGGACAACTGATCTTTGACAAAGGAGCAAAGGATATGCACTGGAACACAGACAGTTTGTTCAGTAAATGGTGCTGGGAAAACTGGACCACCATATTTAATGCTCTTTGTATGCCAATTGTTGTGAGGCCTCCCAGCCCCCAGTGAATCTTTACTCATTCTCTTTGGGCTCCCTCTGGCATTCTTTGCGGTGTCTTCATCTTGCAACGGCGGCTTGCCCTCTTATAGCTGTTTTCTACCACACCTTCTGAGTGATGCCACCCTTATAGCCCTGCTCTCCTAGGCACATGCACACTTATGCATGCCCAAACCAAATTCCAGGTGTCCACCATCAGGCACATGTGCCTGGAGCCCATACTCCTATAGCACCTCCTGCATTAGCACAATCAAGGCCTCAGGTGATAGCCACCAGCAGTATAAAAGCCTGAACATCTTCATTTACCAAGAAATTAACAAGTATTGGCAAGGATGTGGAGAAAAAGGAACCCTACTGCATTGCAGATAGGAATATGATGGTTCAAAACTGAAAAAAAAGTATCGAGGGACTTCAAAAAATTAAAATTAGAACCACCATATGATTCAGCAAGTCCACTTCTAAGTACTTACCTGAAGAATATGAAAATACTAATTTGAAAAGATATATACATACCTATGTTCATTAACGCTGTTCACAACAGCTAAGCTATGTTAAAAAGCAAGTGCCCAACAATGGGTGAATGAATACAGAAGGTGTGGTATTCATGGATTGGAAGAATTAACATTATTAAAATGTCCATTCCTACCAAAAGCAAGATAAATATATATATATTTATATATAAATATACACACACAATGGAATATTACTCAGCTATAAAAAATACAGTTGGTGAAATCTTGTGATTTGGAACAACATGGAAGGAATTTGCCAGGGTATGGGAGGGATTATGCTAAGTGAAATAAATCAGGAGGAAAACAAATACTCTATTACTCCATTCATTTGTGGAATATAAAAGGAGGAAAAAGCGAAGAAGTAAATAAAACTAAAATAAAACAAACCTGTAGATTGACACCCAAAAGATGTTTAACAGAGGAGAAGGTAGAGCGGAGAGGAGGGGAGGAGTAATCACTTAGTGGTAGACAGTGACTGACATTTGGTGGAGGGTATGGTGTAATATATACAGCTGCCAAGAGAGAAACTGCACATCTGAAACCTGTACGGTGTTGTAAACTAGTTACCTCAATAAATAAATAAATAAATAAATTACATGCCAGAATAAAATGAGACAATTTTCTCAAGATATAAGGAACACTTCTTTTTTTTTTTTTTAAGATTTATTTATTTATTTATACAAGCACTGGGTACAGTCAGAAGCGCGGGAGGGTGAGAGAATTCACCAGAGCCAGAGCGGGGAGCAGAGCAGGCAGAAGGACCGAAGTACACTGCTGAGGGGAGCAGCGGGCGGCAGGAGAGGTCTGCGTGCCATGTGGGACCCTCCTCCTGTGACCGGGGAGCAGCCGGGATCGAACCGGCGCTGCAGAGGCTGCGGGCAGCTTCTCAACCCAGCTCAACCGCTGTGCCACCGGGGAGGCCCAAGATATAAGGAAGACTTTTTTAAAAGCCTTTAAAATATCACAAATTACAAAGTATAAATGCACTGCATATATAAATTCTGAGTGTGGGATCTGGCCTAGAACTTTAACCTCTTTGGGTTTCTCATAAATAAGACTATATGGACAAGGATAGTAGGGCAGGCACACCTGCATTCTGTTAGCTTTGGTTTTTAATTTCTATCATTCCTAATTTCAAAGAAATGAAAATGGAGTCTGAGTATAATAAAACTCCTATGCCCTAGGCATAAAAAAAAAAAAAAAAAAAAGAGTGAGAAATTAGAAATCAGGTAGAAGAAACCGGGAGAGGGGGAGAGTAGTTAACTGCAAGCATAGGGAAAATGTCAGCGTATCTGAGTCCTATATTTAAGGCTAAGCTTCCTGGTAGCCAAGGCAAAAGGTGAGAAACAATATAGTTTTCATTTTCATTCTCAGAAAAAAAGATCACACCAAGTATGAGAAAAGACAGACCTTTCCTAGAGCTGCCTTTTGCAGGAATATAGTGTCATTCCATTAAAAAAGCTGATGGATAACAGCAAGAAGAATCCGTAATCCAAAGAGGCCCTGCTTCTGGGAAAGGATCAGAAAGGGTCCTCAGTAAAAAGTCGGCCTCCAGCTGACTCGCCCCCTCACCAGCCCCAAGCAGCTGCATAAATTGGCCCGTCACATCATTATTTAATGTGGTCTCATTGGCTATAGGAAAATGCCTTCCTAAAACAACTATTTTCCATTTGGCATTCTTTCTGACAAAATTTGCCATTGGATTAAGCTCTTTATTACAACAGATCATGGCTCCTGAGTGTAAAAAATCAGCCATAATATTAAGCCATGATAATAACATTGGTTTCCTTTATTGTGGTGGAAGAATTTGTGCCAGATTCATCTAAAAAGTCATCATTGTTTGCAAGTCAGAGAAAATTATGATATAGGAATAGGTGAGAAGTAGGGGCCTTTGGAAACAGCAGCAGAAAGTCAGGGATTTTGAGTTAGGGTGATGGGTAACTGACTCTTCGTTGTTCTATTTTACTCTGCTTGCATGTATTTCAAAACATCCGTAACAATATGTTTTAAAAAAAAAAATAGCTGAGAGCATTGCAGTTTATACTGCAAGATTGTAACTATGAAGTGTGATTTGAACCCCATAAAGCAGTATTGAGGGTTACCAGCTAGTCGCTGCTGCCATTGTGACTCAAAGCTCCAGGACCCCAACAAGTGGCTTTCCAGAGCTCACACACAGGCCCTGTCCCCTCCTGGAGGAGGACACCATTGACCAGTGGACTCTGAGTGCTCCTAGAGGCATCTTAAACAACAAGGTCTTTGTACACCCCAGTGGTTGGGACTTGCAGAGTTGGTCTCAGTGTCCTCAATGCTGTAACAAGAAACTTGACCCTCAGTGGAGATGGGGACTATGGGGGCTCTGGCCTCCCCTGCAGTGGAGGTGGGGTGGGGGAAGGGGAGATGTGCTGGCCTCTGGATTGATGGTCTGATATAGGAAGAAGGAATGGGTAAGGCAGGAATGGGAGGAGAAAGGAACACCTCTGTCCACTCTACCTGCAGACTTGCGACTTAGCTGTGCAGCTGCAGCAGCTGCAGATGCTACAGAATCAGAGGGTGACCATAGCCATGAGGAACCTCAACAGAGGAAGGGATTCAGCAGTGCTGGGGGTAAGGGGTTGTGATCTGGGAGTGAGGGGCTCTAGGGAGCTCAGTGAGCCCTGATAGTCCCCCTTCCCAGAGCCAA
The DNA here is from genome assembly GCF_014898055.3 of Talpa occidentalis. Taxonomy (NCBI): domain Eukaryota; kingdom Metazoa; phylum Chordata; class Mammalia; order Eulipotyphla; family Talpidae; genus Talpa; species Talpa occidentalis. The sequence goes on along the minus strand of NW_023601212.1, from coordinate 28,582,872 downwards.
ATTCAAATAGCCTGCCTGAGGCACAGCCTTGAGTTTGGACACCCTGATACAATCCAATTCCACAGTTTGGCCCTCTGAAGGGCATGCCAAGGGGCAGAGGCAAAGGGACAAAGAAAGAAGAAGGGCTGATCTGACCCTTTTAAATTCGGCAGCCCCTACCCCCAAGCAGCAGCCAGCGTTGCTCTTCCTCTCTTTGAAGAAAACAGAAAAAGAACACCCTTTGATTTTCTTAAAATAAACACCATGTCGAGTAAAGAGATAAGCTCTGCCTTGTGTTGGCTGGAGCTTCCCTGTGCAAGGGAAGTCACACTTCATATTTCCACATACAAGTCCAAGAAGGGCTGGGCTGTGCGCACCGCAGAGCTGGAGAGGCTGCTGGGTCTGGTACTCTTCAGGGGAAAGCTGTGCAGCCAAGGGCCCAGCCACAGTGGGGCGGAGGCAGAGGTCTCTGCTGGCCAGTTCTGCATGTCCAATGACACTAGGACCCAACAAGGCAAAAGCCAGAATTTCAGGATAGGACCGGGGTAGCTGGTGTTTAAAGAGGTGCCATCCCATCTCTGTGAGGTTGGAAAAATGACCTCACCATTTTCGGAAGAACCACGTTTTCCGCTAAGCATCTGCCTCACATCATAAGGGACAGGAAGCAACATGGGAGGCTTGGGATCCTCAGAGGACTTTCCCTCTGAAGCTTCCCCCAAATTTGCCATTGGATTAAGCTCTTTATTATACACCCTCAGCTGTTCTGCATTCACAGCTCTGCACCAACTTGGGGTGACCATGTAAACAGCTGCTTGTCTGTGTTCTAAGTTTTCTTCTTATGTTATCTCACTTAGTTCGCCCAGCAAAATTACCAGGCTTATACTATTAGCATCTCAATTTACAGATAAGGAATTCCAAAGGCAGGGAGAAGCAACCATGGCCAAGGTCACATACAAGTCATAAAGTTTACACTGGATTTGAACCTGGATCCATGGGCCCAAAGCTGAGCTGCATCATTATGCCTCAGCCTTCTCTTACCACCTATTGGCTGCAGACACCCCAGCAGACCCCTGCAGGCTGCCTCCAGGTGCAAGTCTCTCCCTCACCTGGGCCTCCAGGTTGCTTCTTTCCATGAATGTCTAGGGTTCCATTATGGATGGCCTGCATGCCCCCTTTGCTCAGCCCCTTGGGTTTCTGCTTGTAGCCCTGGGATCATATTTCTCTCAGCAACAAAGCCTCTAGCACAGAGTCTCCAAGTATATATATCGTCTTCTCTTTCACTAAAAAGCCAGTTCCTCATGACTTGTCTCAAGAAAAAGAATGGGAAAAAAAGAGTGAGCCATTTCACTCTTTCTAATCCAAAAACATGTAATACCTACTATCCAACAATAAAGCATTCCTACAAAACCTTTCTTAACCCAAAATGGTGTCAAGCAAAGATGTTTTGCTTTTCGCCTTTTATTGTAAAAGCAAAAATTCTCTTTGGATTTGTTTCAGCTAGTGGAAACAGGCACTAATATAGGCTCTTCCTTAAAGCAAGGTGGCAGAATGAGGGCTTTGAAAAGTAGGAGATACCTTTTTCAATTGATTGATTGATAGTCAAGTTGACCTTGATTACACCATGCTGTTATGGAGGAGTCTGGGGCTGCCAGCCCTGAGCTGCCCACATGCTCTGAGCACACAGTGAGCAGCAGGAGCTGGGATGGCTGTGAAGATGAAGACACTGGGGCCTGTTTAAGAGACCAAGAGAGCAAAGCCCCCAGGCCACAACACACCCATCACTACTGATGAGAACGGCCAGAGTGTAGCTGAGCAAGGACTAGCTAACAGGGCCACATGCTAAGCCATATTCCAAGATAGGGGTAAGGGACAAGAATCTGCAGACTTACAGAAAATAATCCATTCTACTTGAAGGAAGTTCTGAAAAGAAGTCAATCTTTTAGGTTGGGACAATGATCTAAGAAACTGTAACTTGGTGACACTATATTTACAGGAGCCTTGGTGACCAAAAAGCAATAGTGAAAAGTAAATGTTTCAGATTCTCCTATCCCAGGTGCTGGTGAGGCAACACCCTCATTGGCCATCCCTGATATTCCCATTGCTCCTGGAGATGTCTGAAATGAGCTCGAATCTACATGGCTTGGTGACACTTGCCTTAAGTAATTTTTCGGAATCTTTCCTTCCTAAGCTGCTTTCTAAATTTAAGTTTCCAAGTAAATGTTGCTACAAAAGAGAGGAAAATAACAATAGCGATCACTGTCATACATGGAGTTCTTACTAAGAGGTTGCAAGTATTTCTCCCTGGATGGCCACAAGAACCCTGTGAGTTGAAGTTATTTGTAGGTGAAGCCATGTCTGCCTACTGTTAAATTTTCACAGGCAGGCACGGAGCTCACTGCCTTTGCTCTCCTGCAGGTGTTAGCACGGTCCTTGAATAGATGCCAACCCTCAATTATTTCTTCAATTGAACTAGATTCAGTGAACAACATTCTGGGATTAAGAACACACCTCTTTATCCCAAAATACAAGTGAAAGCTTTTTTTCTTTATTAGTGTAGTAATAAAGATAAGACTCATATTTTTTAAATAGGAGTTGTAAAAGTTTATTAGCACAAGAAATATATATTTCTGTATTATATAGATTTCATATAATTAAAATAATAATAAAATATTACTAATATCCACTGGTCTTAGTAGATGCCAAGTGCTGTGCCTAAGGCTTCACGTTCTCTAATGTGACTGCCATAAAAATCTTATTATATTTTTCCCATTACACAGGAAGTGTGAGAGGTTTAGAGAAGCAGTCACAGAGCCAGAATTTCAACCTGCACTCAAATTATGAGTCAAGCCATCTGACTCTAGGACATGTGCTCTTTATCACCAAATGAATGCCAAATATAACATACATTGCAAATTCAATTCATATAATAAATAAATTAGAAAGATCTCCATAAACCATACCTATACTTTCACATCTCTGTCATCATGATGTCCACCTTTCTCTCTGTTAAATGTTTGATATCTATCCTTCCAAATGCTTTTGTGTGTGTATATATACATACTGAATATATCCTACTTCAAACTGGTATCAAACTTAGAATTCCAGACACCTTTCCATATGAGTGCATGTAGCTTATTGTGGACTGAACTGTGTTCCCCCTAAAATCACACAGTGAAAACCTAAACCCCCAGGGCCTCAGAACTTGACTGTATTTAGATATAGGACTTTAAAAGTAATAAATTAAAATGAAAGGATGAGGGTCCCTAATCAACACAGCTAGTGTTGTAAGAAGAGATTAGGTCACACACATATACAGAAGGAATTCCAGGTGGAGATCCAGGGAAAAGACAGCTACAAGCCAAGGAAAGAAGCCTCAGAAAAAGATTAACCTGGGCCTCCCTGGTGACACAAGGGGTTAGGCGCAGCACTGTGAAGCTCTCCACAGCCTCTGCACCACAAGTTCAATCCCCGGCCAGGGAGTTACCCACATGGTGCAGCAGACCTCTCCTATCTCGCCCACTGCTCCCCTCAGCAGTGTATTTCAGTCAGTCTGCCTGTTCTGTTCCCCACTCTGTCTCTGGTGAATCCTCTCACTCCCCACTCCTCTGGCCTGTACCCCAGTTCTTGTATGCATAAATAAATAAATCTTTAAAAAAAAAAGAAAGAAAAAGATTAACCTGCTAACACCTTGATCTCGCCTCCAGAGCTGTGAAAAAATTGCTTAAGAGAGAACGTCCATGGTGCTTATTACAACTTTCTAGAAAACTAGAACATTGCTTCACCACGTTGCTGTTTAACAACCACATAAACCCACAGTAGACATGTACCATAATTGATTTACATAGTTTCCTTTTTGGTAAGAATCTAATGCCTTTTTCTTCCTTCTTTTCTTTCTTTCTTCCCTTTCAATTACAAGTCATACAATAATGATATAGCCTCCTGTAGAGATATTCTTGCACATTGGTGTTTCCATAGGTCAGGTTCATCAAAGAAGAGTTCTCAACTCAAATAAGGAGTTATTTTATAAGTCAGGACACACTGCCTGGGAGTTTTGAGTGCATTTAGTTTGTTAAATAATTCATCATAATTATTTCCCTGAATTAAATTTGTTTCCAGCCCTCCCTTCGATTATTCCTATTTTGGGTTGTTGGCTTTGATTCTGCTTTTTTGGATTACCTTTGACCTTTTCATACAGAGGGAGCTAATAAAGAAAAAGAAAAGGAAGCTCAGTCACATGTTTAACTCCAGAAAGTTGGCAGAGCCCTTCAGCCTCCCGGAAGTCAAGGAGCCTCCTCTCTCTGCAGCTTCCGTTTGGGCTCATTAGCTCTTGAATTTCCTAAGCAATTTCTAAAACTGACGAGACTAAGACAAACTGTAAGAGTGACCCTTGAAAGCAGACTGTAGATCTAAGACACCCAGGAGGGGAGGGAAGGCAGAGGGTGAGAGGCGGGTGGGGGTGGGGGTTGGAGAGCTGGGTGGATCAGTGGAAGATGGTGGAGGACTGTGGGCACTTTGGTGGTGGAAAAAGTATAGTGACCACCCCTGAAGGGAAAAATCTTGTATTGTGAAAAAGTAAATAAGGTTGTTTAAAAAATAATAAATTAATTAAATAATTGGTTTATACATATAAAAACAGACTACACTATAGGGCCTGGAGTAATGAGGCCCTAAGAGTCGAGACAGTTGGGGTTGCAAAATCCCTCCAGGAATATTCGTGGATGGAGAAAGTGGCACAGAACATTGCAGAGGATTCTCCATAGTTGGTTTCAAAGAATTCAACACAGAGGTTCATTTCTGGCAAAAGCATTTAGGTTTATATTCTTTTCTCCTCATTTCTCTTAGTTGAAAAAAAGTCAATACGACGTGATTTCAGAACACTGTTCGCCTGTTTAGCAATCAGACTCCCCATTGCTATGACTCAGCATAAAGCCCCAACTTTCCAGGCAGGAATTCAAATCTTCCACAGCCTGCATCTTATCCACTTGGATCCACCATACCTTTCCAGCCTGTGCCTCTGCTGAGAGGAGTTATCCTGAGTGGGACCTGGGCTGGGGGTTGTTACTCCATCAGACTTTGAGCTGAATACAGATCCTTTGTCTCTTATTCCATATTCCTGGATCTAGTGAGAAACTGATAAATACTGAAAAGTGTGGCGGGGGGGTGGGGCACAGAGAAAGAATAGGGAAGGGCATAAAGTCTGCCTCAAGGAGATTAGCTTCCAGTCTCTCCATACTCTGTCTCTCTCTTGATCCACACCAGCTTCCAAGTTCCATCTCATTCCTCTCAACTCCTAGGAGACTTTCTGAACCACTCTGTACTATTTATTCATTTCCTTTGTATATGCACAGTGCCCTAAACTAGACTATAGACCCTTTAAGAACAAGGACCAATTCTTGGGCTTCTTTGTTAGGCTCCACAACTCCAAACATGCACTGAAATAGTTATTGTACTGAACCGAAAATACTATCCAACAATAAACCCCATTCTCTTGGGAAGCTTGAAGCAGAAGTTGAGACAGACGTTTGACTGTTGAGAGTTTCTCTGACATCAGAAGCCCAATAGGAACCATTCTCACTGTTTCTAACCCCAAATCTTACCAAACTCATTGTCATAAAATCAATATCAGTTTTCTGATCTGCAAAATGGGGATAATAATAGAACCTACTTCACTGAGTTGCTAAGGACAGACAACATGTGAATATATATTCATATAGCCTATACACACATAAAACATAGACAATATATATAAAGAACTAACTGTGCCTGGGTAGGATTTAAAAGCCCTTCATTATTAGTAGCAGCAGCCTTATTATTTTCTCACCTTCCAAAAGGTATCCAGGTTTTATTCCCCCAGGCCCCATACAAAGAGAATGCAGTGATGAAAGCTACCCACGGGGGGGCAGTGCAGAGTTCAAAACAGATCTTGGTGTCTAGGTATGGGCATGATAAACACCTGGAAGAAATACAAATATTTAAGTACCACTTTCTGGTTCCTGACATCCAAAACTACTGTAAAAACCAAGAAGACTAAGGAAATCCCAGGGTCAGAAACAACCTTATTTGTTAATATTTATTTGTCTAATATTTATTATTATGTTATTATATTAATATTATAATATTAATATTTATTATTTATATATTTATTTGTCTAAATTTGTCTAATATTTATTCTGCTTCAGAGGGCTGCCTACAGTGGGAAGAGCAGATAGACATGCTTTGGGAGGGAAACTTCCAACAGGCATGGAGAGATATGGAAATTTGAAAGCATAAAAAGATACATCTCCTTTTGTTTCAGAAGAAGTGACAGACAAAACCCCCTTGGAGTATCCCCTTGGGGCTGAGATTTTCAACTTGGGGACTGATGAGTATTATAGTTTAAAGGGGATTTTGTAATTAATGTTCGAGTCCAAAGCTGCATGTGGCAAATGAGGAAGTAAAACAGAAAGAAGATTTGCAGAAAGGCACTGGGTCCATGGAAGCAGAGCCTAGACAGGTTGGGTGTCCTGATTCTTAGCCATGGATCTCCAGACTAGCAGAGTCTTAAATAGGTGACTTTTGAAGAAATAAGATCAAAGTGACTTATCAAGATATAGTGTCCTGGACTCATGGGAACCAGGCAAGACCTTCCCCTTAAACAATTAGACATTTATCCAATTATCTCAAAGGCAATATATATGTGTCAAACTTCCCCCAAGATGGTGGAGAGAAAACAGCAATGGCCTAAACCATTAGAATTTTCATTTCAGATGCAGACTGGGCAGCAAGAGATTTACCTTAAAAAAAAAAAAAAAAAGGAAAGTTTTGTTCAGGTTCAATACATAAACCTTCTCATTCAGAAGATCCTCGTTTTTCTCAGTCTGACTGTAAGCCACTTGCCAATCCAGTGCAGAGTGTGTTATACATTAAAGTCACAGCCTGCTTTATGGGTAACATATGGAGCCATAATATCTCGTAACCCAGTGGTATTGTCCCCAGAGTTAATGCAACTCTGTTAACATATGTTTCTGCTATTCCCACTCTGAAATATATTATGCACAATGTATGGCTAATTGAAAGAAACATGGGGTATATTAAAAAATAAATTTGTTTATATGACCTATGCTGAAATGCATTTGAAATACCATACAGTTTCTTTCACGCTAATGTACGTGGACTATCTTTCTATCTTTTCCTCTGATAGTGCTATCCTTTTCCTTTCAGTCCCCCCCCAGGTCTCCTTGTATGCTTTCATGGTGCCAAGATAACCACAGGATAGTAAGCGTAGAGGCAGGAGGTGTGATGCCAGGAACTAAGGCAGTCAGTAAGGAGAGTCTAGTAGGAAGTAAGGAGCAACAAGAGAGAAGTATCAGTCATCCCGTCCCTCTGAATCCTGGCAGGTCTATATTTTAGAAACTTAATCCAGAGAGGATATCAAGCATCTCCATTTTCCTCTCCCTTTTGTCCATCATCATACCCATGTGTCAAAGAACAGTCTAACTTTACACTTCCTTTGTAAAGCAAGGAAGTCATTGATGGGAAAACATCAATTCACAGTTTCCTCTGACACTTCTTTCAAGTTATACCCTGTACACATGTCCTTATCAAACCAGCTCCTATATATTTCAAGAATTTATGCCAACCTCTCCAATCCACTTACACTGCCTTAATCCAGAATTCATGGTCTTAAATCTGGATGATTGAAGGAACTTCTTACTTCGTCTTTCTGCCAACAATCTTTTCCTATACTCATCCATGCTCACCAGAGTCGGGAGCTGATTAATATCTGATCTGATTTAAAAATAGGATTTAACGCCCTTCCACGACTTTCTATTGCCCACTAAACAAAACACAATTCCCTTGACATGGCATAGAAGGCCCTTCATGATGAGTCTCCAGCACAACCTTCAAGTCTCATCTCCTACCACTCTCCCCACTCATTCTACAGCTCAGCCACAGCTATTTCCATGCCTAAATATCCCATGCCATCGCGGATGCTGGCCCCCACAGAGGAAGGCTTCCCTCCTTATCTACCAGAAACTTCTATTCATTCTCAAAGCCCAGCTCCAGCATCATTCCCTCTGTGAGATCTTATCAAGTCCACTAAAAGTTATTACTGCAAATGCTTCCTCTATAATCCCATAGGTCTAGATACACGGTGTATCACAATCATTGGCTTATGCCTATCTCTCCAATAAATTGTGAGCCTCTTGAGGACTAGGACAAGGGATTTCATTCTTTAGCTCATGCAATAAATACGGAGTTTAGAGTCCTGACTGCCACAAGCAAGTTGGGAGAACTTATATGAAGTCATTAACATCTGTGATCCTTAGCTGCTTCATGTGCAAAAGGGTGTAGTCATTTAAGATAACTCATAATGTTGTGATGAAGAATATATACAATAATATCAGCAAAGCCCCTACCTTAATGCTTGCTTATAATTAATGCTAGTGGTGGCTATTCTCATTCTATTATTATTGTGGGTCATGTTGAGCCTTTGTAACTTAATCCTGGTCTAGAGTAACAATTAGCTGGCATTTATTGAGTACTTACTGATGCCAGGCACATTAGCCCGCTGAATTTGTTAGGGGGAAATGATGTCCTGAGTTAATCCCATACAGGCTTTGTGGACACCACCCCCACTCCAGACTAAAGCCATCAAGACATTGGGAAAGACAAATCCCATCACCACCAAGGGAGGGTGGCTGGGACCTGAGGGTGGGGTTGGGCAGCCAGGTTGGATATAAAAACCAAACACGTGGGCCTTGGGCTCGCTGGCTCGCAATCGCTGGCCTCCTGGCTTCACGGCTCCTGGCTGGCGGCCAACTCTGAGAGCGCCATTTTGGGATTCCTGATCGGCGGATCGGGTAGGACTCATTTAAAACTTTGTCTCCCACTTTTCTCCCAGAGCTGTACATTTCCTCATTTCCCCTTCCCTTGTAAATAAACCTTTTATTAACCTTTCACGTGTGCCTGCAGTAGAGCATTGATAAGTCCTTTTAAGCGCGCGGGTGAGGAACCACAGTCAGGCACCCTGTTTTGTATCGGGGTTGCTCTACAACAAATTCACAAAATGTCTCTATGAAGTAAGTACTATTATTTCCCCTTGTGTAGATAAATTAAATGAAGCTGTGACCCTCAATCAAATCTCACCTCCTGTCCAGTATCCCTGTCTGCACACTCTGACCTCTCTTGCTCTGCCCTCATAATCGTTTCTCCCTTCAGCCTTCAGGGCCAGTGTGGAAACTGAGCCCCACAGTTTCCTATCTGGGGTTCTGTATCAGCTCTTAAGTAAGGTGGATCAGGAAGCAGTCCTAGATGATAGAAAATATGACCCCTAAAAAGAGAAAGGCAAATTGTCAAAACTTGGGGCATGGTAAAACCACCTTGGAGAACAATTTGGAAATAGCTCATAATAAAGTTGAAGATGCACATGCTTTGTAGTCCAAAAATTGCACCCCTAAGAGTTCTCATATTGAAAGGGAACTGCTAATCAAATGAAATCTTTCCTGTTTCCTGCTAAAGAGTCATAGGTCTGGTACAGTAAATAATGCAAAGTAAATGTAAACAACGAGTTTTGCCTCTCTAAAGCCTGTCTAGATGAGATTACCTAAAGGAGGTTACATTTTAACAAGGTCAGACAGCTGCCAGGCTGATTGATCTCCCATTACTCCCTTCACCCTTCAGGGCCCAGTGAATTCACAAAACCCCTAGTGGGAAACTCTTCTGGGAAGAAAGGATTGGATCTACCGAGGTAAAGAAGCCATGCTCCATGTGGAAAGGACAGAAGCTGTGGAGGCTGACGTCAACAGGAGTAAAACCTCCCTCCTGCTGGGGTCCTCACCTCCACCCTGATGAAGGACAGGGGGCCTCTTGGAGACCTGCCAGGTAAAATACATTCTGGGATGGCCTTCCTGACTCAGGACAGTGACTGGCCCACCCTAAGTGTGGTGGCCCCCAGCTGCACCAGCCACTTCCTGCTTCCCTCAATGGCCATTACTCTGACCCTCCCCCACTGCAGCTCTGCAGTCACCCTGTCCACACAGTCACCTTGGCCAAGAGTTCATACCTCCCCGTTGTAGGCCTGAGGTGGGGCCAGGCTGCAGGGTTCCCCACCTGCAGTAGAAAGGCATGGCTGTGGTGGGCAGTGGGCAGTTAGGGACCTGGTCAACTCCTAGCTGAGTCTCCCTGGGACTGTGTCTGGGCAGGTGCCCAGTGGGACCCAGCACCTGGTCAGGTGAGCCAGCCTCCAGCCCCTGCACAAGGCCCCTTTCCCTGAGAACCTCAGTAGGAGCTGGGCTGGTTTACCCCCCACCCACACCTTAACTCATGTGGGAGGATACTGTGGGCCTCATGGGTGAGAGGTTATAGAGGAAATTTAGAGGTGTGGGAGGATGGGTGGTGAGCAATTGGCTATCGCAGGCCCGAGGCTCCAGAAGGACAGTCCCGACATGGCTGGGCCCACCACGGAACTGGCCCAGCTTTTTCTTCATTCTCACTCCCCCCACCAGGTACCTCCTTCCTGGCCCAAGTGTCCCAAGCCCTCCCACCCACACTCACCTGCTGAATAATCTCCATAGTCATCCAGCCAGCCAGGATTGTCTTATTTCCTGCTAGTCTCCAACCCCATGCCCTTGGGCCAGGACCGCCCACCCAGCCTCAGTGCTTTGAGCACTGAGTTGCTGAGAAATGCAGAGCCTGCCCACTGTCCACTACTCCCCACCACAACCCCACAGAAGAAAATTTTTTTAAAAATCACAGCAAAATTATTTGTATTAGCAAAATTCTGGAAATAACATATATCTGTCACTCATATTCACGTAAGTTACCTCCTGAGAAATAATATGGCAGACCAAAAACCAAGGGAACTAGAACTACAGGTATCCACATGAATGACTCCCACATACAGAACATTAAGCAAAGAAAGTTGCAAAAGAACATAGGTAACATGCAGGTATCTGCAGGTACAACCTGCACATGTAGTTGACAAGCATGCAAAGCAGATGAACTATGCATGGTGCAGGGATACAGATATGTGGGGTGAAAGAATAAAGAAATGAGTGAGGTGGTAAACACCAAATTCAAGACCACCTTACCCCTGGCAGAGGAGGGAGGGATATCAAATGGGCAGCACCTAATACTTCAACTCGAATAATGTTTTAATTCTTATGCCGGCTTATTAGCACCTAGGCTTTATTTTATTATTCTTTGTATTGCTGTATGTTTTAGGTATTTAATAATTATTTTAAGGAAAGGAGAGGAAAAAAAAACTTCTGGAGGTTTCCAGGGAAAACAAAGAGTCACAAGTGTTGTTAGCTTCCATCGCCAGAGTTTTACTCACTTCTCATCATTCTTTTCTGTCCCTTTGACACTCAAAGGAGCTCAAGCCAGTCAAGATTTCTGGAGCCTCTCTGAACTCTAGGCTCCTTTGCTGACAGGTTGGTTTCAAGTGTCAACCCTAAAAACCTCAGACGATACTCCATGGGGAAATAGACCAAGAAAGCCATCCAGTGAATAGGTTTCCTGTTGGGGGAGATTATAGGAATTGGGGACAAGTACAGGTTGTGTTAATACATTTTTTGGAAACCACAAGATATTACTTTAAGAACACACTAATAAGTCATTCCAAGGAATCTTTCAGGAACAAAGAAAGGAACAGGATCATTGTCTCCTGCCATGCCAGGAAGCTGATGTGGCCTCCTAAAACACAGGCCTGGGGAGAGCCTCATTTTAAAGGAAGCAAACTTGAGCTTGACTCCTGGCTCTTGTCTCACTTGCCAGGAGAATTTTGTTTAAGCTACTCCCCTGTTTCAGCATCAATAAGGCTGAATGGACCAACACTCAGAGGGTGGTTATGAAGAGAAATGCCATCAGATGTCTGGGTTAGGAAAGTGCCTGCATAGAAAAGGGTCCTCAGTTCCAGAGAAGGCAGGCTGTGTCTTCTCCTCTTGTTCTATTTGTGTTCCCAGAGAAGCCATTGAAGGTGGATGGTGCTGAGGCCCTGGGCGCGAGGTTGTGCATAACCACCATCTGTGGCTCTCAAAGGTCATGTCATCAATCACCCTGAGCACATTTCCTTAGGCCTCCCCCAGGCTCTTTTCTCTAAATCCTCAGCACCAACATCACACCAAGAATACCTGATAGGTTACCTGGGGTGGAGGAGATGTTTCCTCCCTACTGAGATAAGAATCCCAGGTCTGTGTGGTCATCCAGGCAGTTGGTCAGAAGTCTGAGATGGCAGCAGTCTACACACCTATGTAGTCCTGCCTGGGGCTGTGGCCTGGTTGAGGGCAGGGAGAGGACTGTTTGTAACAACTTGGGGATGAAGCTAAAGTCTTACCAGCCTCCGGCCATTTACCGCCACAATGTTTTTACCATTTTGCCAAATCCAGTTTTTTATGAGACGATTCCCTTCTGTCTCCCTCTACCTTGACCTTTCTACCTGAATCACTCTCCTTTGGAGACAAATAGTTCTGATTCTTCTTTGAAATGCCTCTGGAACTCTTATCTCCCTCTACAGCATTCTGGCCAGTACTTGGAATGTGATTTACATTATGGACTTCAGACTTTGAGCAGGGGGAGCAAAAGAATGGCAGGGCTAGCAAAAGAATGGCAGGGCTTCCCAGCCCAGCACAAGGACTGTGAGGGGAGGGGGCTGGGAGGGAGAGAAGGGTGAGCACTCAGGTGCTGGAGTAGCACAAGGCCTGCTCCTGCTTCCCTCTTTCTGCTGAGTCTCGTGGTTGGGAGCAGTGAACATGTCACTGAAATTCTCTCGTGGCTGCTCTGAATTGGGGGTGTTGTGGTGGGGGCAGGAGAGCCTGAAGAGCAATGTTCTGCTCTTCTGGGATTTGTTTCTAGGACTGCGAGCTTCAGGGCTGACTCACCCATCAGGGCTGGGCACTGGCCAAGAAGCCACAGGAAGACTCTGCGGGTCACACATGCCGCCCTTGGCCATGCCAGCTCAGCCCTCTGGGGAATGGCCAGAGCTCACTGGTGGGGGTGGGTACAGCCCAGAGGGTCAAGACCTTTTTGCAGTTATTGAGGCTTTTTCTCTACTATGGCAAGAATGCATTCCTCTCCTGAGGATGGATTACAAAGCAAATTGTTCTAAATCTCTTCAAAGGCCAGCAGGATTAGGAAACTGGTCCTTTCTTCTCCAGAAAGCTAAAAGGACAGGCAGGTCGGTGTTCCTGGAGGCTGCTTGAGTGAGAGTTGCTACCCTATTGCCTTCCTGGGAGCGTTCCTGAGCCTCCAAACCAACAACAGGGTGGAGCCCAGCCTCCTCCTCTCCTTATACAATGACCCCCTGCAACATCAGGAAAAATAAGAACATTTATTTATGCTCCTGCTGTTAGGGGGAAAGGATGTTCTAAGCTAATCCCACACAGGCTTTATGGACACCACCCCCACTCCAGACCAAAGCCATCAGGACATTGGGAAAGACAAATACCGTCACCACCAAAGGGAAGGTGGCTGGGACCTGAGGGTGGAGTTAAGCAGCCAGGTTGGGTATAAAAACCAAACATGTGGGCCTTGGGGTCTCTCACTCTATCGCTTGCCTCCTGGCTTCACGGCTCCTGGCTTGCAACCAGCTCTCAGAGTGCCATTTGGGATTCCTGATTGGCGGATTGGGTAGGATGCATTTAAAACTTTGTCTCCCACTTTTCTCCCTGAGTTGTACATTTCCTCATTTCCCCTTCCCTTGTAAATAAACCTTTTATGAACCTTTCGCGTGTGCCTGCAGCAGAGCATTGATAAGTCCTTTTAAGCGTGCGGATGAGGACCCACAGTCAGGCACCCCGTTTTGTATCAGGGCTGCCCTATAACACTGCCACGGGGCTCCTAAGTCCCCTACAGCTTCCTGGCTGGGAGAAGTGTCTGTTTCTAAGGAGGTGACTCTGGATGGGCTCCTGGAGAGCTTCAGAATGTGGGGTGGCCAGCAGAAAAAACAAGCCATAGTCAGAAGCTTGGAAATTTCCGTTCCATTCACCCATCCTCGGGGAGGGAGGGACTCTGGAAACTGAACTCATAATTAACGATGCCTGTGTAATGAAGCTGCCATTGCATAGCTTCCCTACACACCCCTGCAGGGAGGGTGACGAACCCCACCCTACCTGCAGGGGGCAGCAGCTCCTGCACTCAGGCGACGTGCAGAACTCACCCTACATACCTCTTTCTCTGGCTTTTCATCCATATCCTTCATCACTAAATCATATCATCATTTACTGGTCTATCGTAAACCAGTAAACATAAACAAATGTTCCCCTGGCTTCTGTGAGCCATCCCTGCAAATTATTGAACTTGAGGGAGGGTTGGGGGCATCCTCCACTTTGCAGCTCAATCAGCAGGAAGTGTGGGTCACTGGACCCCTTACCTAGGACTGGTGTCTGAAGGAAGGAAATGAGCCCTTATGGAAATGAGCCCTTCAGTGTGTGGAGTCTGATGCTGAGTCCACTTAGTTAGTGTTAGATATGAATTAAGTTATAGTATACCTGGTTGGTTTCCAGAGTTGGAAAACTGGCATGGGAAAAACACACACTTTTGGTGTCAGAAATGTAATTAGAGAAACAGTTTTCCTTCACCCCCCCCCCACACCAACCCATGGGAACTTTTCCTTAGAAAGGTTTTACTGGCAATTGTTACAATGGAAAAACAGAGGGGAAACAAAAATAACAAGTCCAGGAATTTAACAACATTTTGAATAATTTTGCGAAGATCTTAACAGTTGCTAGCTTAGACAGCAAGCAGAACCCCTCCAGGTCATTCCCAGGCTTCTACCTTCTGATATCAGGAGGGCTCTGCTAGCTGACTCCTCCTTCCACCAGAAACTTCTATCAAGTGCTAAAGGTCCACCCAAGCCCCACTTCATCCTGACCACACAATCCATGTGTGGGCCTCACTATCCATAACCAGCTCATGAAGTCATTCACCCCAAGCCTAGGCCTGCGGAAAAGGTACGAGAAGCCCACTCTCCCCTGAACCACAAACTGAAACCAAATGATTATCGACCAAAGTTTAAATCATGTCAGTGCCTAAAAACCCAGACAGCTGCAACCGGAAGTCCTCTAAAGGAACAGACTCTCCCTCTTCCTCTGCAGACAGGAAATGAGATTCCAAGGGAGGATCTCAGATTTGAGACCAACGCAAGTTTGCAAGTTTCTGGACTCCTCTTTGGATGCTCTTTAAAATGCACCATGCCCCTCCTCTGCCTGTGCACTTGTGAGGCTGTCAGAACAAAACAGAACTAGGAAACAAGACATTTTCTCCAAACAGAATGAAATTTGCCTCAGGAAACTTGAGGTCTCCTCTTAAGGAGAGGTGCATGAAAACCCCTGTATGATGAACCCTCAGACCTCAAATTGTGCCCCGCTCTCCATGGCCCAGTCCCAGAGGCCTTCTCTCCACCCTTACGGCACCCACCCACTTCTGATGTCCCGGGAGCCCCAGCCTGCTGCTCCTTCACTGGTGGACTCCAGTCCCCCTTCAATAGGGCCGGTCCCCTCCTCTGCCAGGCTCCCTCTGTCACTCTGCCCCACACACACCCAAAGCCCAGTTGTCTTTCTCAGCATCAGTTTATCTCTTTTAGGCACTTACCTGGTGTGTCACTAGTCTGTCTCTTTGCTTATGGACTATTTGCTCTGCTCCTCAGTTCGCCTGGAACCACAGAGGATAGAGACGGTATCGCCCCCTGTCCTTGTCACTTGTACTGTAGCCCCAGTATGGTGGGTGTTCAAGAGGCATGGGGAACATACATGAGAGGAAGTCACAGAGGCAAGACACAGATTTTAAATACTTACAACTTTATTAGGAGCGGGCTGTTGTCCCCGCAGCAGCCAACTCCCATGTATACACAGTATACACAGCCCAGCCAGTGTCCAGGTCCTCCCATCCATCTGCAGTGCATGGAATGCAAAAGAACCAAACGCCAAGGGAGTGTCTCTCCATGACAGTGTCGAGTGCCTTCGGGAACCAGCTCTCAGGCTGGGTGTGCTCAAGTCCCCCCACCTGTGCTCAGCTCCCTCCTGGCCCCCACACAGCTTGCCCAGGCCCAAAAGGGTGGACTCTCCATCAGTGCACATGGGAGGCAGAGGAGGCAGGGGGCTCCAGAGCCCGGACCCCTACTGCTCCACACACCCCATGAAAGAAGTTGTTAGAGCCCCCCAATGTCCCTCTTCTTCCACAGTCCCGAGATACCACCTTAACTTCTCATTCCATCACCAGACACCTGTGCTGTGAAATTTGACTCTCCAGTCTTGGAGGGTGTGGTTGGATTAGTGAAATGGCCCAAGACAAGATAACCCTGCCAAGTTGTCCCGGTCAAAGTTCTTTTAAGAGGAAAAAAGAAAAACACCATGACAGAAAAGGGCATCGAGACCCTGCTGTGTCAGGAACAAGATTGCTTGTCCCTCCTTGAAAAGATGTGTAAAGCCACTCTACTCAAGGGCCAGTGACCCCCGAAGGCGGCAGCTCCCTTCCCTCCCGCCCCGTCCCCCTGTCCCTTCTGCACAGTCCCCATGCCACCCTCTCCACCACGGGTGGGAACACCGAGCACAGGGCACAGCGCTGTCGTCAACTAGTGGGGGGCCCATCTGCCCTGGCGCTCTACAACCCCACAGGGTTCTCAATGGGGGGCAGTCATTCTCATTCTGCTCTTCAAGGGCAACAGCTCCCCTACTCAGAGCCCCACATGCCCTCCACACTCCCTTCCCCCAAGCTTCACTCAAGGGCTCACCTGGGGTTAGACTGGGGTTAGACTCGGATTAGAACAGCAACACAGAGGCTTGCCTGTTTGGCTGGTTGGTTTGTGGATTCTAACTATTAGGGGAGAACAAAGGACTGAACCCTTTTCCCAGGACAGTCACTTGCTCTGATGTCACCTCATTGAAGTTGGGGACTTAATTACCTACACTCAAAAGAAAAATCTCACAGGTACATGCTGTGGCAGTTGCATCCTCAAGAAATGCCCTGCGTGGCAAAAGAATCTGTACCCCCAAAACATCTTCCCACTTGGAGCTAATGGAAAGGCCCCTAACATGTCTCCAAGATAGGGGTTCCCCAGCGACAACTACTGGAGACTGGCAAGCACCCCTGGGCCAGTCATTGAATCTCAGTGCCTCCCGGAACCTGTCCCCAAGCACCTAAAGAGAAAGGCTTTGTCTTTGTATTTGGAGCCCCAGCGGGTTGTGGGATATAGGGGTGATAGGTCCACACTCTCATGTTCATGCTGGGCAGCTCAATCCACAGAGGACAGCAGCTAGGTCTGCTGGAAGCACCAGGGTCACCACTATCCCCAGAAAGGGACAACTGTGGGTTCCCAAAGAGCATAGTCTGAGGTAGCAAACAATGAACCCCGTTATCCAACTGCAGAAGCCTGGGAGGTGACATGATGTGCCCAGGGCCAGATTGCTTGTAGCTGTCTAGTTGAAGCGTGTGGGCATCAGACACATAGCCTCCTAAGCATTTCCCATGCCCCACTTGTGGGTATATCCCTGTGGCCACTTTGAAGGTTGTCTAAGGCAACACAGAGCCGAAGGTGTCAGCCTTATTTATCCCTGCCTCTCTGGAGGAAGAAACCATTGGAACTGGAGCCTCCTCCATTCCGTCCAAGGTGACATTCCCCCAAAGCTCTGACCCAGCCCCAGTGACAGTAAAACCTCCTAGATCTCCCTCAAACTCCCTGCTTCAGTCACAGAGTCCCTCACCCCTTGTAAATTTGGGCATCTTGTTTTAATGGCCAGATCCTCTTGAAGAAGACAACAGACTCTCTAGTCACTTCCTGTTTCTACCCACAGAGCTTCAAGGGACACCTACGTGCCTGTCCTCCCACTAGAGATGCCCTGGTGCACCCAGACAGAGGGGAGAAGAGGACCAAGCTTCGGAGGAAGATGGGAAACCTCAGAACCCTCTCTCCCCACACACCTCTTCCCAAATGGATTAGCCCAGGCTCCAGTTACACCTAATCCCACTCTCCTCTCCTCTTCTGCCCACCCACCCCAACCCCATCTTTAATGTTCTGTCCATGTCAGTCAGAGAAGGAAAGTAGGCCGAAAGCACCATAAAAACCTGCCTTGTTCAGAGACGGCTCAGAGCCCCTGGGGCCACCTGAGGATGCCACACCACCAAGCCATGGCTCTTCCAGCAGCCTGTGGCCTCACTGATGGAGGCCAAGGTCCCTGAAGTTCTGCCTGGGCCCCAGCGCCTTCCGCCCAGCACCGCACCACTCAGCCTCTCCCCGAGACTGGGCTTTGGAGGAGCCGGGCATGAGGTAGACTGTGCATTAGTTACTCAGCTTCCCCTGCCCAGGCCAGGGAGGAGGAGGGACTCTCTGGCTCTGCCGTGGTCCTTGTCCCTGGATGTGGGGACACCATGGCATGGGCAACCGGCCACAGCCCTCTGCCCACAGTTCCAGCCGGCCAGAATGCTGGCAGCACCAATGGGCAGAGCGAGGAGAAGAAGGGCCAATCCTATTCAGCATGGCCTCAAGATGCAGAAGTCTAGTTCCTGAGGCTTCCGGCGCAGGTTGCACTGGTCCCGGACCAGCAGCCGCCCTCCATGGCCCAGACACTTGAGTGGACGCCTCTTAAATCCCCGGCCACAGCTCTTGGAGCAAGGTGACCAGGGACCCAGCTCCCAGGTGGGGCAGGGCTCCCCACAAGCTCGAGTCTCCACTGGTCGATGGGCTGCATCGCAGGCAGAAGCCACATGCTGCCCTGGGGAGCCGCGACAGTCCACTGCCCGCTTCTGCAGGCCACTGCCACAGCTGGCAGAGCAAGGGCCCCAGCTGCCTGCCACCCAGCGTGCAGAGGGCCTGTCATCTGGCTGCTCCACTTGATTAGAGAGGTTGAGGACACTGTTGTGGAGCAGAGAAGGGTCCCGAGAGTCCTTAGGGTGGGGAGATTTGTCCTCTCGAGGCTCCTTGGGCAGATAAAAAGAGTAGCGCACTCGGGGTGGCGTCATCTTCCCCACAGAGAGGACCTCCACCGTCAGAGGCTCCAGGATGGGCCGGGAGGCCTGCAGGCTCTCCACCGCGGTCCCCGTGCCACTGTAGCGCAGGAGGCTTCCCTTCACCACCAGGTCCCGCTCCACAGCCGACACCACGAAGTGCCCGTTGAGCAGGTACTTGCCCTGGCTGTTCTTCAGGGCCAGGTAGTTGTCATCGCCGATCAGTCCCTTGTAGCCACGTTGGCGGATGTCAATGTTCGAGGCGCCCACGGGGATGGTCACCACGAAATTGTAGCCATGCCTGGGGTCACAAAGGGGGATGATGTGTTAGACAAATGTTAGACTTAAGAACTTCCAAAGTCATAACCGATTCCCCTTTCACAAACCCTGGGGCAGGTCACGAAGCTTGCAGAATGCCAAGACTAACCAGAGGCCCTGGAACCCCCGACCTGGAATGTGGGAAGCAAGATTATCACCAGATCACCTATAACTAAATACACTGGCTGTATCGCCTCAGGATCTTTTCTCTTCAGCACATTTATCTTTGAGTGATCATCTCCAGGTATGTTATGTCATCACCATCATGAACTTAGTGAGCATTTGTGATGTACTAGGTAATTACCAATGCATTTAACTTGGATAAATTCCTTTAATCCTCATTACTACACAGCACAAACCATATTAGTGTCCTACCCACTAGAATTCTAGGGACTGCATCTAGATTGCAGTCTAGAAATCTAGAATTCTAGGGACTGCATCACTTGCCCAAGGTTATCCAGAAAATAAGGAACTAAGATTTGAGTGGTGAAGTTAATCAAACTCCACACGGACCCTAACAGCTATCTGCCATATCCCTGAATATCACCTCCTGTTACTTGGTAACCCCCTCAAGCATTCACCTTTGTTTGATGAGTGAATGAATAATCAGCCTTAGAAGAACTGAGCGGCCAGGACCTGAGATTTATCCCAAACTAACCCAAGATTCCAACACTTGGGGCAATCCCACTCACTCCTACCCCTGCTCCCTGCAGCGCCCTCCAGGGTACGGTACTCACATAGGCTTAGTGAAGAGTCCTGTCACCTTCTTACAGCTCTTATTGTCTCCCCCACACACCCCGCATTTGTCGAACTTCTTCTTGGAGCCCAGGTTTCCGTCACAGCCAGCCTTGATGCACTTGCCTTGGACGCAGACTGAGGTGGAGTCGGGCGTGCAGAGGGTGCCATCCACCACCTGCAGCAACCCCAGGAGGGTAAGAAAAGCAGAGGGACAGTTCAGCCACTGCTCTCTTGGAAGACCAGGCCCCTGCTCCGGTCTCCTGCCCCAGGCTCACTCACCTTGGGTGCCAACACATAGAAATAGCCAGTGCCATTGGCTCGGCAGATAAGCTTGCACTTGTCCCGGGGAGACACGCCTGAGTACTTGGGCACCCAGGCCACAGCAAGGTTCAGCCTGTTGGTGCTGTGGTTGTAGCCATTGAAAGCTTCACACTGCTCCTCCCGGAAGCTCTTGCCAGAGGCTGGGGAGAGAAAAAGGACATGCAGGAAGCTAAAGCTTGAGGTGTGGCCAAGAGAGATGCTTGGGGATGGGGGGTGCTTCATCTCCAGTGACTCTGATCAGCTCCTCTCCACTCTCAGCCAAGTGACTCATCACCCAAGTCACCCCATCTCAAAGGACTAAGCAGGGTGGGACCAAAGGATGCAGGGTAGAGATGGTAATGATCCCCCAGGCAATGTGCCTTCCCCAGAATTTGACCTTAAATTTCCTCTGTAAAGGTATCCTAACCAATTTGTGCTACAGAATCCTTCAGCAGCCTATGAAAAGTATTTACAAAATGCTATTAAATGCATGAAATAAACCCCATGGATTACAAAGAGTACAAATTACATTGATATATTAAAGCATTTGTGATAGATGTGCTTCCTTGTTCAGGCATTGAATGGCAACATTCAATATGTGTCTAAAAACCACTGCAATTTTGCAGGAGTGATAAGCTCCAATGCTGTGAAATCTGCAGCATCTGTGATGCAAGGGAAAACACCCAGTATTTCTATTGGTGACAAAGTCACCTGCTGGAAGTACTGTAGTTTGTTTTCCAGGTTAAATAAATGCAAAATTTTAGATAGACAAATTAGTAAAAGATAACATATTAAATTTCTAATTGAAGAAAATACCAAATTTTAGATTAAAAGGTTAGTAAAAAAGGAGATGAAATTTTCTTCCCACCCAAGTCCATGGATGTTGGATAAAGAATTCAATGTTCAACTAAGGGAACTTCTAGTTTCTCATTCTCTTGGGCCATTTAGCCACCCAGTCTAAGTAACTGGAAGAAAACACCACCACACTCCCACCCCTCATCAAAGGTAAGTGAGGAGAGAGAACCCTGAAAGAAATTTGCACAGTATAGTGAATTGGTGGCCACCAATTACCCAGAGCAAAGGCCATGGCCGCCAGCCTCGCCTCCTCAAGCTGAGGCCACCGCTGCTCTCCCCTCCTCACCTGAGCTGGGGCAGGGCTCCAGGTTGCAAGATCGGTATTTCACCCTCACTCCCTCGCAGTACTTGCCCCCATTGGCAGGCGCAGGGTTGCTGCACTGCCTCCGGGCCAGCTGCACGCCCCCGCCACAGGTGCGGGAGCAGGGGCCATAGGACTCCCATTTGGCCCAGGAACCGTCCACCTGTGAGAGAGAGCGTGTCATCCTCTTGCAGGGGTCGAGTGCCACGCCCACACGCTGAGCCTGCAGAGGGCATGCTGGTACAGCCTGGGGATCTCATCCTGCCACTTTGTATTGTCAAGGGGAAAGAATGCCCATGATCAGCCTGCAGGGACCCACACACTTCAGCAGCTTCATTAGCAAATGCCAGCTGCTCCCCTCTGAGCAGACTCTTAGGGCTATCAGCTCGGATGGTCAAAGTCACCAGTGGCCTCTCCCTCATCTCAGGGGTGGTCTTGAGCAAGTAGTAAAACCTTAAGTTGCAGGGACTTCCTCTGCAAAACTGGGTCCAATAATAGTCAGGGGTGAGTAGACTGGAAGATTTAATGTTGCAACAGGAATGAAAATCCCTTGCACCCAGCTTGCCGCCACGGGAGTTCAGGTTCTCCTTATCTATCAGCGTAGTTATAAGACTGAGTCCTGAAATCTAAGGCATGGCCAGCCTCCAGCCTTGCTGGTAAATTATGTTGTCCTAGATATCTGTAAATGTCCTGCAATTCAGACTTCTTACCTCGAGAGAAGACTGAGTTTGAGAACGTTTCACTACATGCAGTTTGAATGTTTGTTTTAAGGGAAGATACAGATAAGAGATTATTAAGCAATCCTAAAAGTCCATTTGGCTTTGGGGTGAATTATGCAGTGTTCTTTTATTTTTTAAGAGGGTGGAGAGGGGATAGAAAATTTATAATCTTCGTTATGTTTTTCTAAGGATGACAGTAAAGTCAGTTTTTATCCCCTCAACACATATTAGTTGGGCAATAGAGGAAACAGCCCAGTTGGAGAAGCCTGGGATTAAACACGGGACAGCTCAGCCAACGTGATGGACCCACATGGAGCTAATCAAGAACTGGCTGCGTGCAAGCGAAATACTTGAACTGATGTATATGTTCGGGATATTTATGCTATCTGTCCTTCTGTCGGGGAGTTCCTGTCTCATTGTGTCAACATGTCTGTTTTATTCTGTGTTTTTTTTTTTTTTTTGTTTTTTTTTAAAGAGCACTTTCCCTTCACCCTGCTTTCTCCCAAGCCAGTTCCCACCTCCCTCCAACAACCTCTTACTCCCTGAGGCAGTCGGCTACATTTTTCTTCCTCCTTCCTCCCTCCTCCGGGTCTGGGGACTGGGTTTCATCCCGATCACCCCATGGAAGCCACTCTCTCCAAAGACAGCAGTGACCATGGAAAGATGGAAACAGCCATGACAGGCCTTGTCAGCTCCAATTTTTCTTCGTACTTAACATGGTTCCAGTGGCTTCTGAGACCCTGCTGTGTTTTTACCTGACATCACATCTCACCTGTTCCTACAGGAAACACTTCCTGCCATAGCTAGTCATTCATTCATTCACCAACTATTTGTCAAGTTCTTCCCACATTCCTGGCAACACGTGCAGAAAATCCAACAGAAGAAGCTTCATTCACCCAGACTGAGTCTGCCCCACCTCCCTGACTTTGCCCCAGGTGTGCCTAGCAAGGCCCGATTCATCCTTCAAGGATGATCCCTCAAATTCAACCACCTAACTGAAGTTTTTCCGACTCCTAGCCACTGTTTATCTCTCATCTCCTATTCGCCAGTGGCATCTTTTCACACTCCTGTCTTAACACACAATGTACACCTGTCTGTGTCTTGTAACATTACAGCTCCAGTGTCTCCCCTAGACGGTGCGCATCTGATGGAGCAGATCCCAGTGGGGACCCCCGCCCCTGTTCTCCCACCTCCCAGCCATCCCTGCCACGCAGCTCCCACACACTTACCTGGTACTTATTGAGGTTATACTTCTCCACACAGGTCCCCTTGAGGCAGAACTTGCCCTCACCACAGCTGGTGCCATCTGCCCAGGGGAAGTGGCGGGTCTGGCACACCATCTGCCCCTTCGCCTTGCCGGTGCACCACAGTTTGGTGCAGTACTGCATGTAGGGACAGGGCTTCGAGCCCACACCAAAGGCCAGCTCGCACTGCTGACTCAGGGTGTAGCTGGTGCCTGGAAGGTCCTCAGGCAGGGTGATGGGCTTGCTGGGTTGGTCCAGGAGACAGTCACCTGCAGAGAGGCCAGGCAGCATTGATAAAAAGCGGAAGGTGGGACTTCACCAGCTCAGTCTCTAAATGGCAGGGAGAGTATGAACTAAGAGGCAATGGAACCCACCCAATTCAGAGCTCAATTATTTGGGGCCATGCACACCTTAGTTAACAGAGGATAGGTCCAGAGAGGTGGCAAGCATCGCCTCCCGCGACAGCGCCTACTCTGCCACCCTGCTTACCGTGCCCACTGTCCAGGAAGTCAGTGACGATGGCAGCACTGCAGGCTGACCAGGGGTTGGCACGGTCAATCTGGATGAGCGTGGGGGACATCATGTGGTTGGCTCGGAGTTTTCCAAACACCTCCTCACACACTTTCACATTGTCATGGGGCATGTTGAACACATGGCCTGTGGGGTGAGCCAGGGGGACTCAGAGGCAGAAGGATGTGGCCTACCCATTTTCAAGGGGGGCCCGGTTGGGAGGAGGGATTAGCTGGGGAAGCTAGGGAGCCACACCCACAGTTTTCAGGCTGGTTGTGTCTGCCTATCACTAGATCTTTTGCAAATGTCTCAAGGTCATGTTCTTAGCTTCTCTGTTCCATCCATCTGTGTGTAAAGACATCGTGTACTGAACATATTCTCCCCTTAGTGCCTGACTGCAGAGATACTCCAGTGACTGACATACCCAGACATTGTCAGACATACCAGACTGGCTAACTGGGCTGGAGCCCATGGGAAAATAAAAACCATGCTAAGGCAGACTCTGACACTAAGAAGGGATCTTGTGCCATCCCTGGTGGCACAGGGGTTAAGTCTCAGTGCTACCACCCCTACTACCTGAGTTCGAACCCCAGCCAGGGAGCTGACCCACATGGCACAGCAGACCTCTCCTGTCTCGCGCGCTGCTCCCCTCACCTGTGTATTTCAGTAGATCTGCCTGTTCTGCTCCCCACTCTGTTTCTAGTGGGTCCTCTCACCCCACCCCCCACCGCCCACACCTCTGGCCTACACCCCAGAACTGTACCCTGGCCAGTTCTATGCATAAATAAATAAATCTTTTTTAAAAAAATGAAAAATAAGGGATCTTTAAGGCTTCAGGACATGAGAGAGCAAGACAAATATCTACCCCCTCCCCACCCAGGGCATGCAGTGCAAGCTAAGAATAATCCAAGGGGATCTCTCTTCACTCCATCCAAGCGCACCCCAACTCAGGCTTACCCAGTTCATGGGCAGTGGTGAAGGCTGACGGAAGCCCATCATCCTCGATCACAGAACAACTTCTCTTGGGGTCACACATGGTGCCCACATCGGCCATACCCAGTGTGTCACAGGTAGTGGCCCCACACAGGTCCTGCCAGGGCAGAGGAGAAGCAAAACCAGTCAGAAGTGAGAGACAGTGACAGAAGAGTCCCCACAGGCACAAAGGGCACCCTGTGGGACGTTCCAGCTCATCTCCCCATGCCTCACCAAGCCCAGCACCTTTTTCTCCAGCAGTTACGGGGCTATTCATGGAACAAGCCATGCTAGGGAGGAACCCTCAGGAAGAAAGCTCTGTGGCTCCCTGAGAAGATGTTATCCACTTATACAGGGAGGTCCTGTGGGAGTAAATTAGGAGGTACAAAATTAAACTGCTTTATATAGAGAGGGCCTTCCAGACCAGGAAATGGCAACTCCCATAGCTGGTTGAGGTTCAGGTCATAGTAACTGAGGCAAGAGGAGTGAATGGTAGCCATCCCCTACCCAGAGTCAGCTCTGAGCAGCCTCAGTCATTGCTATGACACTGCCTCTGAACAAACACAAATTTATTTCAGGTCCTCTGTCAAAAGGACACTGGCCAGCCACCTGCTCCTGGCTGAGATCTGACTTCCTTGGGTTGTGAGGGGGTAATAGCTAAGGAGGCTCTGAGCACCTATCCAGACTTAGCTCATTTGGCTACAGAAGCTCCAGGGAGCTTGGGCATCATGGCTGTTAGGAAGAAAAGGTGAATTACATGGACCATGAGCTAAAAAAGAAAGTCCCCCATTTTGTACTGAAACTTAACTGGCAGCAGAAGTTAGGGCTTCCAGCAGCAATCCTGACAGAGAGCACTTATGGGAGGGTGAAAGGGCAAAGGACATATTGGGCACCACAGGCCAGTGATGCATCCGGACTCCTAAAAGCCCTGCAGTTAGAAACAGGATAGGACACTTGTACACATTCTGCCCCCCTTGAGAAGACAGTGCTGACTCAGTGGAGCTGGCATTCTTGTCATCCTCACCTTTAATGCCAGAGCATTTTATAGTTGACAAACTACGGTTACCAGTATCACCTCATTTGGTTTCCACAAGAGTCTCAGGGGACAGATACATTAATATACATATTTGCCAAAGATGGAAATTGAGATGCCTAGCTGATCGTGACAATGACGTAGTCCATGCTGAACCAGACATGCACTTTCCATGCTGACCCTATTTAATCCTCCCCACAACCGGCCAAATAAGGACTACTACATTCACCTTCCACAGATGAGCAAATCGAAGCTCAAAGACTCAAGTCACAGAGCAGAAAAACATGCACTTGGGGTCCATATCCTGGGGTCCTCACTGTTATTTCCGTGTCACAGCTGATTGCCTGCCAACTCCACTCAGGAGAAGGAGCTGTGTGTGTGTGTGCACACGCACATGAGCATTGTGTGTGTATGCACACACATGTGTGTTCACGCTCTCCCAGGGAGCCCAGATGTTCATATAAACATACTCAGAGATGCCCTCACTTTCTCAAATTTGTTTCCCTTCAGGCCTGTATGTGTGCAAACATGTGTGTTCATGTGCATGCTGATATGGGGGAAGGTGGGCAGCAGAGCTAGTGGGGTGGGGTGAGGCACATAGATGGAAAACTGGTCATAGTCCAGAAAATCAGCAAAATTTAACCCAAAGCACTTGAGGTTTACCACCTGAGCAGTCACACGTGGCTTCCCACAGTCAGCCGACAGTCACACCTCCCAGTGAGTTAACAGTTATTGTGTCCAGAGAAGCATGAGAGCAATCAAACATTACCCAGGTGCCCCCATGTCAGGCTGAGTGGCATGCACACCCAGTCTTGACTCACCATCCTGTACTCACACCCCACAGGGTGAACCTCAAAGTCCCTTTCCTTTCAAGTACCCTTCCCTCTCCAACAGCTCATTCTCCCAGAAAGCCCTTCTTCCCCAGAGCTCTGAAACCTAGAAGACAACGAATGTCCAAACTTGGGAGGAAGGACGGGAGGGAAAGTGGCCAAGATGAGGAAGGAGGGGACTAAGGCCCGTGCAGGGACACAGTGAAGGAGGTGGTGAGAAACAGAGCCCCTGTAGTCCTGGACATTAGAATATAAAACCCCCCACAAAGGTGGCAGCCTCTGGAAATTCCAGCCTGGTGGTCACAGCCTATAGGGTGAGCCTACGGCCAAGCAAGCTGCACCGTGTCTGGGCACTACTGCCTTGAGCAAGAGAGTGTGCAGGAATAAGAAGCCGCTGCCTAGGCACCCATGCTGGCCCCATCACCAAGCAGATACGTAACTGTGGGCAAGCGGCGTCTCTCCTCAGTGCCTCAGTTTCTTCCTCTGTGGAAGGGCCCATTCTCAGCTACTTCCCACTAAAACTAGTGCCCTCAGCCTCTGCTCCTTCCCACAGCCCAGGACTCTCAGCCCCTCCTGGCCCTTTAGGTTATGAAAGGAGCATACAGAATGGTCGGCTTTTAGAATAGAAAAGACCCTAGGGATCATCTTGTCTACTGACCCATGTTACATAGTTGATAAACTAACTCCCAGCAGAGTGCCGGTCACCCATAGGGAGAGCTAGTGTCCTGTGCCCGACCCGGCCCATGAGAAGCAGCTCCATCAAAATGAGAGGTCAGCCCCGGGTCTCAGGGGTCACGGGAACTCAGCTGCCTGCCAGGCCACCTCTGCGGCTGGAAGGCCCTGAAAGCCAAAAGCCGTCCTCCCTCTCAAGGAGGGTGGATTCTCTCTGGAGCAATGAAATACAGCTGCAGGCCCTTCCTGGCCAGGAGCAACCTGTTCTTTCCATCAAGAAACCCCAGTTTCCCTGGATCAAACAAGAGGAACAAGGAAGGAGCTGCGAATTTCCTGAGGCTTGGGGTGTAGCTGAGAGCAGCCTTCCCTCAGTGTCTTCATGGTGGGAAGACACAGCTGTTGGGGTCAGAGACTCTGCTTGTCTGGTCCCAAGAAGAGTCACCGGACCACTTTGAACACCCACGGCGGTTGTGCCTCATTTGTGGCACTGAATGTCTCCACCCTTCTGGATTGAACTCAGATGCACTCCCCCGGCTTTAACCTCTTCAACTCAGGCACTAGTCTCTAGAGATAGAAACTGTTCTGGTCTTTCCCACCTGGTGGGTATAATCGCTTTCCAGCCCAGCCCTTACCTGCCTCACTATTTCTGGTAATGTGCCATTTCTCCGCGGGCTACAGCAGCTTTTCCAGATAACCCAAGGATCATCGTGGCCGAGAACCTAACCCTCCCAGATTATTCTTTTCTAACTGTCCCATTATGTAAAATAATTCAGGATGGGAGCCACCTTTTGAAAAATAAATAATTAAGGAGCACCCCTGGCCCATGCCCCATCTGTGTTCACCCTGATGGCTCCCTCCCTGCCCACAGCTGCCCTCCTATCTGCTGTCTTCCCTCCAGACCTCATTCGCACCTCTCATTTCCCCCATCACATACTAGGAAGCTCAACAGTTTCCAGGAGCATGGAGGGAGAGCCACCCACAAAAATCAGGCACATAAATTCCATGATGTGGCAGAAGATACAATGTCCTCATACAGCCGACTTCTGCTCCTCGTTCAGTGAGCCAGGGCACACCTTCAAGACCACAGCACAGCCACGTATCATACTCACAGGACTACAACCGCCCTCTCCTTCTGCAGAGGAGGAAACTGAGGTTCAGTGAACCAAGAACCAAGTTCACTCACCCCAGGCCATGCAGCTATGAAGAGAAGAACAGGAAGAATTTGACACCAAGGGCAGTAGAGATCTCTGGCCTGAATCACACACACTGGTTAGGATGGCAGCACGGGTGGGGACTGCCCTGCACGGTGTTAACACTGCCCCTGTAACTTGTTCCATCTGCATACCCATCATGCACCACTCTATTTCCTTGTCTAATCCAACATCACTTCTGTTTGTAATCTCCAAGGATGGGGAATTTTTTTTTTTTTAATGTAGAAGGAGAAAAAATATCTAGCAAGTCAGGGTCTGGGCGAAGTGACTAAGAATGCTAGGTAAAGACAGAAATCACACACCAATAACTTCTATCTAGAGTCAGTTTCACTAGAATATAAATCTCTCAAGATGGACAACATGGTAATAAAGTGAGAGACTGAGGTAACTAGAACAACGAGAATTACTAAAGTGAGGAAGAAGTAGAACCCAAAGCTTGCAGGAAGACCAAACTTTTTATACAAACCCTGACTCTAAGAGAAGGCGCCTACTAAATAGAATGATAGTAGGTAATATCTAGTGAGAGGCTACTGTGTAGCAGGTGCTGGTCTAAGAGTTCTACCTGTATTAGCTCATTGAATCCTCACAACAGCTTTATGAGAGGCTATTACTAGGCCCCATTTTACAGGAAAGACCCAGAGAAGGTAGTCCAAGGTCAAAGAGTGAGCCCAAGGTTAGACAGGGAGGGGTTGCAGCCAGGAGTGGAAATGCAGGTGGCAGCCTCTGAGCTGGGCTCTCCCCATGCCTCTGCGTTCCTTCCAGGGCAAATGCCCCCCATAAATGAAGTGACTGTGAAATCTCAAAAGGTCACGGTTATCCACTCCATATTTCCACCTCCAGAGAGCAGGTTGGTCAGAAAGGCATTAAGTGGCACGTGTTCTTGGAGCTGTATCAGCACTGCTTTCCTGGGTGAGCAAGGTCCTGGCTCCTGGCCTCACACCTGCACTGAAACACTGACCCCATCTCTCCTATGCACCCTGTCTTCCAGCTTCTCTCTGCTCGCCCCCTTTCTCCAGAAAAACAAAAAAATGACAGCAAAGAGCTGATGAAATCCCAAAAGAACCAGAGTCCTCTCCCAACCCTGCAGTCTGACAGCCCAAAACACCAGATTAATGATTCCTCAGGTAGGGAGAACTACCCAAGCACCCCAACTACTTTCCCTTAGCTCAGCACCTTCCTTCCATGAACATATACTGAACAACACAATAGGGTGGGGGCCACTGGAGGGGCTACAAAGATGTGAGGAGATCCCATCTCAAAGATGTTGACAGATCAATGGAAATGTCAGGTGCTGGAGTCCATAATTTCCATGAAAAAGCAGGAATATATAATCAGACAAGTGGTAAGTACATTTGCAAGGGCTATGAGACAGAATGTTTTCAATTGGGGCGATCCCAAATGTAAGCTCTGGAAAAGAACCTGTAGGTAATTATTCAACCACAAACTTAACTGAGTGTCTACTAAGGTAGTGATGAAAACAGCTGCCATTAGTTGGGTGCCAATTCTGGAACACTCCATAATTTATCCTTGAAACAGCCCTGTAAGTTAGGTACCACAATCGTCATCTTCACCCTCATTCTAAGGATGAGGAAAGTGAAGCTCAACTAGCTGATTCATTCCATGCCCAATGCTGAGAGAACACAGCCAAGATTCCAAGTCAGCTCTGCCCAACTCCAGGTCTGTGCTCTTCCATTGTGCCACCACCAGAACAAGGCATGATGAGGCCCAGGCACAAACATAGCACCCAGAAGCAAAAACAACACAGAGAAATTCAAAGGAAACAGAGGAGCAAGGCCTTTGTTGTTGTTTTGTTTTTTTTTGTTTTTTTTTTTAATAGAGGCATGTTTTATTTATTTATTTGTTTGTTTGTTTTGTTTATACATGCACTGGGTACAGTCAGAAGCGTGGGGGGGGGGGGTGTGAGAGAATTCACCAGAGCCAGAGCAGGGAGCAGAGCAGGCAGAAGGACCGAAGTACACTGCTGAGGGGAGCAGCGGGCGGCAGGAGAGGTCTGCGCGCCATGTGGGACCCTCCTCCGGTGGCCAGGGAGCAGCCGGGGATCGAACCGGTGGTGCAGCGGTTGAGCGCTGGGTTGCGAAGCTGTCCGCGGCCTCTGTGGCGCCGGTTCGATCCCCGGCTGCACAGAGCCGCGGGCAGCTTCGCAACCCAGCGCTCAACCGCTGCACCACCGGGGAGGCCCGAGGAGCAAGGCCTTTGGAGAGAGAAAACCTCATTTGCCTTCTTGATTAAACCAGTGTTTAAAAATCAGAGGAAAACATCCCAGTGCACATTCCTCCCAACCCCCCTCCCACCATCCTCCATCATTAATATCAGCTATTTGGTACAAGCAAGAAAAGGAAGGAGAAGAGTAGTATCCTTACGAGCCAGGGAGGAAGCATATTCTGCTTTGCTCTCCTCTTTCTCACATTGCCTCTTCTCTTCCAAAAGGAGTGGGTTGAGGGCCTCCCTGGTGGTGCAAGGGGTTAAGCGCCGCATTATGGAGCAATCTGCAGCCTCTGCAGCACGAGTTTGATCCCCAGCCAGTCAGGGAGCAACCCACATGGCGAAACAGACCTCCCCTGTCTCGTCTGCTGTTCCCCTCAGCAGTGTATTTCAGTCATTCTGCCTGTTCTGTTTCCCACTCTGTCTCAGGTGAATCCTCTCACCCCCCACATCTCTGGCCTGTACCCCAGCTCTTGTATGCATAACTAAATAAATCTTAAAAAAAATAATTTAGGGAAAAAAAAACAAAACAAAAGGAGTGGGTTGAGGTTCCACTTAGTGATAAGGGTTTACAAACTAGTAAGTACAAAACTATAGATTGCCCCCCTTTGCTAATATCTTCAAAAAAGATCCTGATAAAATTGTGAGTCTTTTTATTGCATTGGGAGATATATATAAAATATTATAGTTTTTTATTAATTTCTTATCCAAATGCTAAATTTTACTGCTGTATTGCAAAGTAGTTTATTATAGAAAAAAACTGGCTTTATTTCAAATGGGGTTCCGGAAGGCTGTTCCAGGTTGCAGGGTATGGAAAGAACACACACACACACACACACACACACACACACACACACACGTCCCTTTCGGGAGACACAGAATTACTCAAGACCAAAATAGGAAGATAAGCGATAAGCTTGGGATTGTGAGAAGTGGAAAGGTAAAGAATGAATGAATAAGAGATTGGAAAGACAAGAAAGAGTCTTTCCCAAAAGAGGAAGGAGAGAGTGAGGAAGGAAATGGTGAGCGAAGAGCCAAGAGAGAGACATAGAATGGTACTCAGCCAACAGACAAAATGAGTACAGGAATAAGCAGTCAGAAAAACCACAAATTACAACTCCTAAAGCACAGTCAGCGCAAAGGAAGAAATGTCCAAATAATAAGACAGATGGGGAAGATGGAGGAGAGGGCCTCCGACAGGTAGACAACAAACATCCTCTCCCATCACTCCCAGCTCCCAACACCATTGCCTTTCTTGCTCCCAGTCTCTCCAAGCAGCTTCCTCTGCTCCAGCCTTAAGAAAAATGACCTGCCACTAAGCTTCCAACAGAGGAGGGTCCAGCCTCCCCCAGGCACTTAACACTCCACATTGTCATTAATCCTTGGGGGTTTCATAGGAGACCCTAGGTCCCATCCTAGTAATATCTGTATCTCCACAGCCTAAGATAGCACCTGGAAATAATAGACGCTCAATAAGTATGAAAAGAATGCATGAATAAATGAGTGAAAGCTAGCCTACCACCAAGTTACCCAAAGAGCAGAAATATGGAATCTAAAGAGAGAGAGGATGCAGGAAAATTCGGTCCTACTAAGTCCCAGCTTGAAATATCTGGCTCCTGCTCCCAAGGAGACAGGAAGCCATAGGAACTTTTCTCCTCATAGAAATAAATGTTCGCCCAGAAAGAATGGCTCTGATTCTTCACAGATTCTGGTTCCAGTCCTCTGACCTCACCCTGCTGTTATGAGCCTGCAGGCTGATCACTTTGCAAAATCAGATGTGCGCTGTTTCTCCAGGAACATGAACTTATTCTGAATCTGTAAGCAAACTCTTCCAATTGTCAAAATACTTGTGGTATGATCCATTTATTCTCCTTGTGGACAGTAAAGGATCCTCCCTGGGTCTTTTCTGTCCAGTGTTTTCATTTCAAAACCCCACACCCCTCCCTCTGCCTGCCAAGAGGACAGCAGTGTCACCCCGCGGCCCAGCCCAGACTTGTCTTCATGCACAGTGACTCTGCCTGTCGGTGAAAGAGGGAACTCTGGCCTGCCAGTCACCTCGCTCACACTGCTTTCATTCCCAGTCCCCTGGCACCCGGGGTTCTTCGGGAGTGGCCCTCACCTCTCTCACAGTAGGAAATACAGTCTGAACTTCTCAACTGCTACCCCCAGTGAAAACCATGATCAGAACAGGATGATCAGCCAAAAGAGTCTCTAGTCATTTTTCAGATTTCTCTGGGGGAACCAAGAAATGGGTGACCCTAACGTTGGTCATATGTTTAAGATACCTTACAGGCCAAAGATGATTTACAAAACAAACACATTTCCAAAACCGTCTTATCTATCTACTATCTATATTCAAATTGTAATTTGAAAAAGCAATGCTTACACTAACATTGTAATAAGCCAGGGTTAAGAGGAGTAGCTCATACATCTGGTTGAAAGGATTACTACTGACCCTTACAAAGTAAAACAAAAGTCCCTCTTGTGTTGCAGTGGAGCAGTCGACCCCTGCTGCAGGTTCCCGGAGACCACATCTGCCTTAGTCTAGAAAGGACAGCTGTGCGCTCATGTTCTCATCAAATACAGTACCTTCCCCAAGGATTTCAGGAATGAGCAGTTTCTAAGACTCCAAGAATGCAGAAGGCCCTGAAGTCTGTGCTGGCAAGGAGGTGGGAGAGAGATGTTTACGCTAAAGAATAAAGCACATACCTGGGTAATGGACCTGCCAAAACAGCCTCCCCACTCTCTGAGTTTGCCCTCTAGATGCCTAAGGGAAAGACAGCTTTTAAGTCACATCTTGCACATCACTGCTTCTGACCCAAGTGGTGATACATCTTGTACCCTTTAAGGACAGTCAACAGAGCCTGGGTCTAGCACACACCACTGACAAGCAGAAGCTGTCACGCTGTTTGATTGCTTCTTCAAAGGCAGGTCTTCTGATGGCAAGGTCCACATTCCCAGCAGGAGTCCTCTTCCTAGAATTGCTTCCGAAAGTCAGTCTAGCCACCAGGCAGCAAAGACTGAGGTCTGTTACTTTATGCCAGTGAGTGACCCCTGCAGGGGCATCCCAGGTAGTGGACGGAGCAACAGCTGCTTTCCCCATTAAGATATCCTGTTCTTGGCCTTTGCTTTTCCCCCCAGCAATCTGACGACCGAGTTGGTCTGTGTGCAGAGGTTGAAGCTGCCTCCTTTGCAGTTTCCCTATGACTCAGACAGTGCTTGTAGGGGCTGGGCAGTGGCAGCTCTACAGACCTCAGTTGGAAGAATGAGTACAAGGAAGCAGACTCAGGCCAAAGACCTCCCTAGAGAAACCAGGTGGTGGGAGGAGAAGGCTGGGAAAGGAAGATGTTCAACTCCAGGAAGGGACTAGCTGAGCCAAATGGGTTAGTGTGAAAGACTCTGGTTCCAGGCCAGGCGCTCCCCTCCAACTTTGAGTAGCCATTTGGAAAGGGTGGAGCATTAGACCCCCACAGGTAACCAAGGATTCCGGGCCATCCCCCAAATGCCATGACTATGACAATAGCAAAACAGAGTATGGCATAGATTCAAGTTGCAGTCTCCAAAATCAGAGGAAGCAGGTCACTTGGATGCCTTCTCCTCCCGGTCTCCTGATCTGAGAAATTTCAAGACTCCAAAAAAACATGACTATTCTCACTCTATGCTGCGAAATGTTCATGCATCCATAGTTTATTTAAAACAAACTATCAGGTGAAGACCTGCAAAAAGTAGAGCTGATTCTATCTGCTTTTTTTTTTTTTTTTTTTTAATCTGAGCGTCTTTCTAACCCCAATACTCAGCTCCCAATCCTGCAGCTGGGCTCCGCAGAAGCTCTTTGCTAGGTGGCGCCTCTCCCACAGCACTAAGGGTGGAGCTCTATGGTCAAGTGCAGTCATAGGTAGAATTTTCAGTCGTGAGCAACCTTGGCTACTCTGCTCGGGAGAACACATCTGGGAAAACTAGTCACCCTCCGTCAACAAGGACGTAGGAAAACTGAAAGAGAAGTTCCCAGCTCAGATGCAAGTGAAACGCCAAGCTCCAAACAGGTGCCCTAACTAGACTACCTACCCCAAATGGACTGGAAGCCCCTAAAATAAAGGGCAGTCCCAGGACAGAAGGACGTGCGAGAAAGTGGCAAAAGAAGGAGGGAATGGATGCTCTGAGTGCTTCAGTCTGTCCTTTCAGTGAAAGGATAGTTCCCTCTATCCCAACCCAGGTTTTCCAGGCCCAAGTCAGAGCTAAGAAAACGACTATGTTGTCCTGGAGATATGTAGCCAGGTACTGAACTAGGACAGTTAGATCACCTTCCAGTTCTACAAAGAAGGGACGCCTCGGAAGGGGTGTCTGAAAGAACTTAGACGCCGCCATGCAGTAAGGAGGACCTTTCCCGCCCTCTCTAACACCATCCTCAGAGCGCCTCCTGTCTACCTTGGAGACAAACTGCGGTTCTGGGGCGGCAACTTCCTGGGTTCCGGCCCCTCGGCGCCTGATCTAGGAGGCGCTGATTGGCCACTCCAGGCCAACACCTTCCCAAGAGCAGACGCTCCTCTGACGGCCCACGTGTGTCCAGATGCCTGTGAACCGGAGCTCAGCTGAGGCAAAGAGCGGGCTCTCTCCGAAAGATCCAAAGTGGGACTCAGAATTCAGACTCAGGGACATTTCACGCACAAAGGAGATTTGGAGAACTACCGGTGATAACCCTAAGAAAATGCAGCCATGAGAGTCCAAAGAGGTGACAGATCAACTCACCTGCCTGGTGAAAAGGATGGCGGTGTCCCAGTATTCAGGGTGTTTGTCGCTCACTTTATTTAGCTTCTTTTGCCAGGCGCAGAAGTTGCGCAGAGTCAAGGCCGCGTTGCCCGTGACCTTGGGCCCTGTGTCGCGGTCTCCGAGAAGCAGGACCTTGACCACCACGATGCTGATGGGGTTGAGGATGCTGGGATGGCGGTAGAGTCGCGCCGCGGTGGCCAGTAGCGTCAGCAGATAATGCTCCAAGTCCGCGCCGTGGAACTTGACCATGGACTCGTCCGCCACCACCAGCGTCTCCACGTAGCGTGGAATAGACACGAACCGTTTCGCGCGCCCGGACCTGCGCCAACTGCGGCTCCCCCCTAAGCCAGTCCGCCGAGGCTTGTAAGGGTCTAAAGCCCGCAGGATGGCGGGGTTCCAGCCTGAGGCCACCCCGCAGCGAGAGGTGGGATCTCCGGCCGGCCCTCCGGGGACGCCCCTGCGCTGGAGGAGGTGTGCGCCCTGGCTGTTGCGCTGCGCCACCGGCACGCTAGCGTTGGGCAGAGGGCTAATGACATACTCGGTTCCACGGTAGCCGAAGGCTCCGCGTAGCCCCCCGCACAGGCTCACCGCGGCGAACGAGTCCGGCTCGGCGTTCACGTCCCCAGAGTAAAAGCAACGTCGCAAGTCTGGAGAGCTCCGGGTGAGCTCCTGGAGGGGAACGCCCAGATACTCGGTAGCAAAAGCTGGCGCCAGGAACTGAGCATCCGGCATCAGGTGTAGGTAAAAGTCCTCCTGAAATGCTGTGATCTGAAAAATGAGTCCTTGGTTCCCGGAGTCCTCAGGACTCCGCTGGTAATAGTGGCGACCGTTGATGTCCTGGTCCAGTCGGATGGGGACCACCACCTCCCGTTCTGGCTCGGACCCGCCGGCGGGTATCCAGGCGAGAGCCAGGGTTAAGATGCCCAGCAGGAGCATGGCGCCGGGCAGCGCGCAGCGGCGCTCTCGCAAGGGCTCAGCCGGGCTCCCCCGGTTGCCGGCACGTACCCCTTTGCAGCCAGCACTGAAACCACAAAACACTTGGAGAAGCCCGCAGCTCTCAGAAAGGAGAGCGCATGAAGAGAGACTCCTCTCAGAGCAGTGAGCCTGCAACGGGCAGCCCGCGCCTCCTACCTGTGCCTTTCCAAGCAAAGCGCGCCCTGGGAGCTTAAGTACAATCACTGTCAAGTGCAAGGACGAAGATTTGCAGCCGAGAACTAGAGGGAGATGCCGGGCGGCTTCTCCCAACCTCCGCCACTCGCAGCGCCGCAAAGCAGGCGCTGGGCGAGCCTATTAAAGGCCCCCTCCTCTTTGGACTGCCCAGTCGGCGCCCCTCCCTCTTCTCCCTCTCTGCCTCCCAAAGCTTGCAGCCCCAAGCCTCCAGGGGCCACCGAAGAACTCGGTCCCGCCTCCAGAGCGGAGAGCCACTTGGCGGAGGGAGTGGCGTTCGCTGAGGCAGGAGGCGTGGGCTGGCCCGGGAAACCAACACTAGAGTCTCGGTTCTTGTTTTACCCCTCCGCCGTGCCTCAGTGCGCCCCCTCCTCACCCCCCTCCCTTACGCACACATCAGCCACTTCTGTCCAGGCGGTCCAGCCTTCCCTTCAAGACAGTTGGAGTCAGGAATTGGGAATGAAGACGCACTACTGCCCCCCACTCCCAAACCACCTGGTCCCGCCCATTGTAACCTCTGGGTTTCTTCATCACGGTGCCCCTTAAACACACAGAACCAAGACTTACCCTGTAAATATCCTATTGCCAAAAGGGCAACTTCCCAGGGACACTGAGTGCCCTTCTAGAAGTCAGGATCCTCTTGGTCCCTCCTGGAAACTGGGGCAGCTCCAGGGACTGGTGGAGGTTGTTCAATTTTCAGGAATTTTGCCAGTCAGCTGTTAAACACAGTTATTATTTAAAATTAAAGTATATAAACTTCTAAGTTATTTTTTAAAACAAACCCCACCTCTCCCTAATAATTTGATTATCTGTGCTCTTGAGCCTCCAGAACCACCAACTCCCATCCCCTACTCCCAGGACAACTAACAGTTTCCAGAAAAGGGCGCAGAGTAAGTGGAAGTCTGATGGAATTGCTAATTGGGGTGCTCATCTTCATGTCCCCATCAGCTGCATTTGCCCCTCCTCTCTGCATGTCCCCATTCAAGGACATTACCTGAGAACTTGGAATAGGTTTACACCACTGAAAGAGGCAAACGCCACCACTCAGGGCTTGGAAGGAGAGGGGAGCCCCTGTCAAAGAATAAAAATACACACCAAAAACATGGGAAAGTTGTGTTCTTGCAGGCTGGGGGGTGAGAGGACACCCAGTGGCTGCAGACAGTAGACGAATGAATGGCACCTCCTCCATGAGTTCATCTTGCAGGGCTGTGAGTGGATGGGACTGCCACCATCAAGTTATGAGTTCCCCTCTAGTTCGGAGGGATGTGGGAGGTGCTTTGTTTCCAGCATGGTCCTTAAGGTCCTCATTATTGCTCCATCAACTCCATGTCTTTCTTCCAACAAGGAAGAAAGACAAGTAGAGTAAGGAAATCTTTACTAATCTCAATACCTAGAAAGTCTTTACAAAACCAAAGACTCCGGATTGAATCTGCAAGAGGAGCAGGCAGGGAAAGGAAGTACACAGTGATTGTAAGTATAAGAAAGGGAATGGTGTGGAAGAGTTTTAGAACTTTCTTAGGGAAGTGGCCACCCAAGTAAATAACCCTGCTGTTGAAGTAGCAAGAAATCTGGGACCTGTCCATCAGAAAGGAGCATGTTTTGCCCATTATCGTCTCTCCATAAAGCATTGGCTCTTCAGAGGGCTCCCTGGAGCTTTAAGATAAGAAGACTGCTCAGATACCCAAAATTCTCTTGGGGCCCCTCTCCAATTGAGATGCATGGGGCTGAAATTCATTACATGAATGAGTGTGAGTGTTTATGCTCTGTAAATGAAAGGGAAAATGTGCATATGGGACAATTGTGTGTGTGAGAGAGAGTTCAAATTTACAAAGGCATTGTGTGTTGGAGTGTTTAAGGAGGGCCTATAATTAAAAGAAAACTCAGAAAACTGAGGATAACCATTAAGTCACTTATTTAGGGCAAGGAATTGTTTTCCTACACCCAGAAGCTTTAATGGTGGGTTACAAGATTTCCAAAGACATTTTACTTTCACCGTGTTGGATGAGGTTTGGCAAGGCTGTGGCTTGTCGGTCAAGATGCAGACTCAGGGCAAGGAACACTTTTCCTCCTGTGTGCCTGTCTTTTCCTTCCCCGGTCATAGCCTAGCTGTTCTCAATGCTGAGCACAGAAACCGACCATGTGCACTTTCTCAAAGGCATTGGCATCCATTGAACCCTGATTCTGTGCTAAGCCACACCAAGAATTTTATGTGCATTAGCTTGTTTAATGCTTCTCTCCTTGGGAAGCTGCAATTTTGTCCAAGAGGACAAAATTTTACCAGGGTTTCCTAACCAAGAATTTAAACTCTTGAAATAAGATGAAGTAGAGGACAAGTAGAAATTAGGAGAACTCAACATTGACACTCCATTTCCATCACTGATGTGATTCTCTTACCCCAATTTTCTCATTTGTCAAGGAGGAGAAATTCTCTTAGAGCAGAGACTTCAATCAGAGGACTGTGCTAAAAATTTCCAGTGTAGATTATATCAAAGATCCTTCCTGATCAAAAGTTACATGACTGCTTGAGGCCTATGGAAAACAACATAGCATGATGATTAAGAGTCCAGCCTCGAAGACCCAAACTTGCATCATGGCTCCCCCAGATCTTAGTTGTTGAAACTTGGGTAAGTTACTGTCCCTCCCTAAACCTCTTCTTTGTCATTGTTAAAGTGATAATGATACTACTACCCAGCCCCTGTAACTATTATGAGGATTTAAAAAGTTAATGCTGGACCTCCCTGGTGGAGCAAGGGGTTAGATGCAGCACGATGAAGCTATCTGCAGCACAATGAAGCTATCTGCAGCCACTGCAAGGAGTTAGATCTCCCGCCAGGCAGCTGACCTACATGGCACAGCAGACCTCTCCTGTCTTGCCTGCTGCTCCCCTCAGCAGTGTATTTCAGTCAATCTGCCTGTTCCATTCCCCACTCTGTCTCTGGTCTGTACCCCAGTTCTTGTATGCGTAAATAATATTTAAAAAAAATAAAAAGTTAATGCTTAGAGAATACTCAAAAGTGCTTATACAAAAAGAAAAGTTTCTTAAATGCTAATAGTACTGTTAATATTCTTATAAATTATTTTATCACTGCTAATACTATTACTTCTAGTAGTGCTACCACTACTACTGCTACCAAGCCCCAAGAGGATTGCCATCTTCATCTTCTGAAGTTCCCAGGTATTACTGACACAGAAGGGAGGAGAACTCGTGGGCACATCCTTCCCCAGCTCTGCTCAGGGGCTCCCAATGTCACTCAGCAGTTCTGCTTCCATGCTAGGGCTTGTCATAGGCACTCTCTTGCCTCTCCTGGTCCTTCATGATCTTAAGAGCTTTAGAAATGAAAAAAAAACCCGCAACTTTTGAGTCCTCAAAAAAAAAATAGACATTCCTTTTTGTCTGGTAATCCTTCTTCAGGTATCTATCTGAAGAAAAAAAAAAAAAAAAACACTAGTTGGGGAAAACATCCGTGCATCCCCTGTTCGTCACAGCTCTGTTCTCAATAGCCCAGAGCTGGAAACAGCCTAAGCACCCACTGACCAGTGACTAAATAAAGAAGGTATAGTATATACACACAATGGAATTCTAATCAGCTATAAGAAGAAGAGACCCTGTCATTTGCAACAACATAGGGGACCTGCAGGGTATTCTGCTAAATGATAAACGTCTGATGGAGAAAGACAAACACCATATGCATAACTGATAACCAATCTAAACAAAAACATACTCTTAGTCTATAAGAACAACATCTCAGCAGAAGGAAGGGGGATGGAGATGGAGAAATTATGTAAAGGGGGTTAGCTGTGTGGGCGGGCACCAGCTCCTCTCAAAGAAAGATGGGCACCTCACTCATTCTATCTAATCTAAATACCTCAGCTTGGGGGCCTCCCCTCATGGCGCAGCAGTTGAACACTGGGCTGCGAAGCTGCCCGCAGCCTCTGCAGTGCCGGTTCGATCCCCGGCCCCCGGCAAGGGTCCCACATGGCGCACAGACCTCTCCTGCCATGCCCGCTGCTCCCCTCAGCAGTGTACTTCATCAGTCTGCCTGTTCTGCTCCCCGCTCTGGCTCTGGTGAGTTTTCTCACCCTCTCTCGCTTCTGACTGTACCCAGTGCTTGTATAAATAAATAGATAAATTTTTAACAATAAATAAATAAATACCTCAGCTTGGCCTTTTATGTCCACCAATGAGGCTGACCTCTTCCTTCCCTATCAGGTTTCAGTCCAAGTACCCACTCTGTAGAGTTTTTAGGCCACGCAACCTAAGAAGTTCCAGATCACAATCTTGATGCTCTGGTTTATTTTTGCCACGGCATTTATTTCCATCTAGACCTATTTCACTTACTTGGGTTCTGATTTTTTTTATTGTCTTTCTTCCCTCTGTCACATTCACGATTTTATCTTGGAGGGTCTGGCACCGTGCTGGGAAGATTGGGGCTCTCCATAAATATAGAATGAATGAATTGACTCCATTTAATCTCAGTCTGTGAAACTTTGGACAAGACACTTCATCTCTGAAATGAGGACATGGCTATGTCCTAGGAGAATTTGGAGTGTCTGACACGCTGCTCCCATAATTAATAATGTCCTAAAGCTCTTTTACAGGAAGTTGAATCCACCATCCCGGTCATCTAGCCAGTACTCTCATTTCATAGTGGAGGCAGCTCAAGCCATGAGACATAAAGTTACTTCTATAAGGCTACCCAGCCAGTCGCTTGGGGCTCATCTCATAATCTCACTTCTCTTTACCCTTTATGTGAAAACTTGGGCCTAGCTAAATTAATTGCTTGGTTCTCCTGTTCAGAAGTTATTGTTTCAGCCTGCCTTTCAGCTTTATGTGAACCATTTCTCCCATAGAGGCTACCCTGTCAGCCTCCTCTATGCCTGTCTGTATAACTCTCCACTTAACTTTGATTATTCCATTTTTCTTAGTTCCTGCAGCATATCTGTATTCCACTTCCATCATAGTAACATTCAACTTGAACTTGATTGTCCCCTGTTAATTAAATCCTTTTCATAAGTCTGGGCTACAGTCATACTGCTCTGGAAACTCACCCAAAACAGTGTTTTTCTTTTATATCCATCTCCATGACAGTCTCCAGGCCAGGTATTGGCTGCTTGGCTGAACCAGGTGGGTGCAGGAGGCTCCAGACAGAAGATCATCCCAAAAGCATGATGCACTGAGGCCAGAAGGAGGCAATCATGAGGGTCTAATGTGGAGACAACACTTCTTTGAGATCCTGATTACTCACCAACATCAGAACCAACAGTGACTTCCACCTCCCTGTAAAATCAGCACACTGCAGTACCTCCCCAATGAAAAAAAAAAGATTTGAGGAGAAAAAAGAGTTGGGGAAGAAATGAGGACTAAGCTCTATGATCTAGGCAATGTTTTATTGGGGAAAGAAGTGAATAAAAGAAGTTTCCCAATTCCTCAGATCAGATATTATAAATCCTTGGTCTTCCATGTAAGGATTCAGATCAGAGTCTCTCAGAAATAGATTTAAAGATTTATCATTTATTGTGTGCTTCACTTCTCTACCACGCTTTGCAGAAGACCCCAGATATGTTTGATTTGCTCTTCAAGGAAACTGTGCCAGAGAGGTGGGCAGAGCAGACATATCTAGAAAGGCACAGGCTTGGGAGGTTTTGTGGAAGACTCAGGAACTGTAGCCGCATTGTCCACTGGCCTTCACCAGTGCTGGCACTTTTGGCCAATCACCTCCCAGATGTGGAGACAGCTGAAGCAGCTGGAGATTCATCCAAGGCCCTGTGAATTATTGCTCTGGGTCTGGGTCCATTCTCCTCTGTTCAGAGGAAATATTTAACTCGTTTTTTCAACTCCGAACCACCCACTCTGTTTTTCTCTGCAGCAAGTATTTACTAGAAGTCCCTTGGTACTTAAGTCTTGTAGTTGTTCTCTTGAATGCTAGGAGGTTAGAACAATGGGTCCTGACCAGGCTTAGGGAAACTAATTAAATAATAGTTCCCACCTACCTCCTCACACTCTAAATTCCCCCTTGCAGAGTCTTAAATAAAAGTCACCACCCGCAAGCTCCCCAATGTAGTAATTGGTTTTATAGATTTGTGCACACGCAAACACAGACATGCAAACACACACACACACACACACACACACACACACACCCCAATATAACTTACTTTGGTTGTTCTTGGCTATTCAAGA
Source organism: Talpa occidentalis (assembly GCF_014898055.3). Lineage (NCBI taxonomy): Eukaryota > Metazoa > Chordata > Mammalia > Eulipotyphla > Talpidae > Talpa > Talpa occidentalis. Next base: position 28,539,934 of record NW_023601212.1, on the reverse strand, counting down.
TAGCTGGCCTCTGGGCTGGTTGAGGAGGAATACTTAAAAGAGATGAATTTAACCAGATGGTCTCAACTTAGGATGGTTTGGCTGAATGACTTGTTGACTTCACAGCAGTGCAAGATCAGTGTGCATTCAATGGAAACCATAGCTCATTTTTTTTAAAGATTTATTTATTTATTTATTTATACAAGAACCGGGGTACAGGCCAGATTCACAGGAGGGTGAGAGGATTCACCAGAGACAGAGCAGAGAACAGAACAGGCAAACTGACAAAATACACTGAGGGGAGCAGCGGTTGCAGCAGGAGAGGTCCTCCGCGCCATGTGGGACCCTCCTGGGTGGCTAGGATCGAACCGGTGCTGCAGAGGCTGCTGACAGCTTCACAGCGCTGCACTCAACCGCCTGTGCCACCAGGGGAGGCCCTTAGCTCATATTTGATCTTTTCCCATGTAAGGATAGATTATAGGACCCTCTCCCATGATGCTGGGCAGGGGAAGCCACTCCCAGTCACACAGCCACGAGAGTAAACACCCAATACTCTGCAGACTGCTCTAACTTTGAGTACAGTAATTAATAAATCACATGAGCTGTTCAACACTTTACTCTAAATTAGGCTTTGCATTAGATGATTTCACCCAACTCAGAACAATGTAAAGGTTCTGAGCACACTTAAGGTAGACTTGGCTAAACTATGATGTTCGGTAGATTAAATGCATTTTTTTACCTTAAATATTTTCAGTTTATGATGGGTTCATTGTGTAAGCGCAGAAAGGAAATGTCTGGGTTCTTTCGGTCCTGGTCAAGGCATCAAATGAACATCAGAAAGATTAGAAGGAGAGAAGAATAAATACAATTACATATGTATGAAGAATCTCCATGGTTGGAGAGTCTAAAGCCAATAGAGTTGGCTTTAGAATGAAGTTATTTGTAATAAATTAAGGAAAAGAATGGGGTTTTGGGACTTCCAGAAGAGAGCAGAGAGATTTACATGATGAGAAGTAGGGGACTCATGAATAAAGCCAGGGTGTTTGCCTGCCATAAATACAGGTTTCTTGAATAGAAAAATTATTTCTGATAAAAAAAATCTTAATTCTGGGTAATAGCCCCAATTTCTATTCTTCTAGGTAGTTAAAGAAATAGTAAAGTTTTCTTGTGAGGCTGTAGGGCCTTGACTGACCTCAGCTCAAAATAATACACATGCCAAGTGACATGTTCTGAAAAAGTCTAGCTGGACATCTGGGGGAGGCCAATCCTTCATTTAGGATATAATTTTATTGAAAGTTGAGCAAGATCTTGTCCTAAGTCCTTGACTCCTGTGTAGGTGTTTAGAAAGCAAATTGTTTTTTTCTGCCAAACAAGCTTCCATCTCCTCTGCCCCTCCCAGTATACCCTCTCCTCTATCCCCATCAGCATGCAGAAGAGTAGCTCAGCATGCATGAGCTAGATCTGGGACCTCAAGCCGTCCACCATACCAAGGTAAAGCGCCCCTCTAGGCTCCAGGATGTTAAAAGAGACTCCAAAATAGAATCCATCACTCCTCACACACCATGTTTTCTCCCATCAGCCCCTTCTCCATCTAATAAAAATACTTGACAGCTACAAAATAGCTTATGATTTATAAATGAGTTCAGATATCGTCTCACTTTATCCTCAGAAAAACACATGAGGAGGAGGAGTGGCAGGACAGGAATTATTAGCATCTCCACTTTGGTATGACTTAAAGGGGCTGGACAAAAAACATCATCTGTTAATGAGGCACAAAAGTGAGTCTGAAACTCTTTTGTCAAATCCCAGCCAGCTGAGTCCTCTGTACCCCATTCAGATGCCTTTCTTCTGGCAGGACGATGCCATTGTCATTATGGGGCTTGCCCCTCACCCAGTGGGTGCACCCCTTTCCCGTCCCATCCTGTAGCCCAGCTACAGACAGTTCTGTCCTCATCCTCCCTCTACTCACTCACTCCTCATCACATTCCTGGAACATATATTTTCAAGTTACTTAAAATAGAATTTATAAGAACAAATGAGTTGCCTCGAAGCTGATTCTACTCTGTCAGCAATTAACTTGATGGTCTTAAAATGACTGGTTTACTGTCTTCGGAGCCTTTACAAAAAGCTACAGAGAACACCCATGTGATCTAATTTATATAAAAGAGCATTTCCTCCATTGTATTTGTTTTTACTCCCTTTCCTTGACACTATGGCACTAGGGAGCTCAGCTCTCTGGAACACAGCAGATGGCCATTTGCTCTAGTGAAGCAATTCTTAACCATCTGGGGACCTTTGAGAATGTCTTTATCACAGGAAACCTCACCCCTAAAAAGTACCCAGGCACGCACATTCACACAAAATTTCATCCAAAGCATTGGGAGATATGCAAACTCTCAGAAAACTCCTCAATCCCCAGAGGTCTAGCAAGCCCTGCTGTGGGTTCCTATGAGCTGACTACTGGCTGGCCACTCATGGGCAACTGTGACCTATTTGCTATCTACAAATCACAGCAGAGCATTCCTTGACTACCTACGGAGTATAGCCCATATCATGAGGCAGGCCCGAGGACACTTAGGCCACTGTTGACATAATGACGTGACTATCTCCATGGTGGTCTGGGGATAACTTTCTGTGATAACATCAAATACTTTGTTAACGTAAATGTCTCTTGACATATGTTCCGATGTCCCCTTCCCTGTCCTTCGTAAAACATTGCTCACATTCCTATCCCACCCTCCAGACTTTATTCCTCATACCATTGTCACATGATCAGCTTTACTATCCTGTATGCTTTCAATACATGGCACAAGAACTCCTCAAGCAGCAGAGTCTTGCCTTGCAAACCTGCTCCATGACTGCTGTGTCCCTCATCACATTCTTGCCACAAAGCAGTAACAAAATTCCTGTCATTACACCGTGCAAGTGCCCAAACAGAAGGAATAGTTGCCTCTCACACATGCTAGTGGTATACCCCAGCATCACGCAGGATCTCCACCACCCAAGCCTGAAACAGAACTCAGAGGTTGGGAGCCGGGAAACATCCAGATCAAGACCCCAAATTGCAGACCCTTAAATTGAGCCCCCCTCTACTTAATGCTAGTTAAAGTTCCCAGTCTCCTGGAACTTAGGGTTCCTTATTTATGAAAGAGGAAGAAAATTCTTACTATCACTAGTAAGGACATGTGGAGCCCACAGAGTAGCATTACTTGGGACTCCTATGATTAGAAGCTTGATCCAATTCTCACTGCAGGAGTTTGCAATTTATTTGATTGCTTCTGCCAGGAAAAACTGAAGTGCAGGGCAGACTCTTGCTCTCTTCATGTGGGTACTGTTAGGGGATAGGCATGTAGCCCATGGAAGCCCCAAGGCAGCCAACCCTTCCTGTCCTCACACGAACCTCCTTTGTCTCCGAGGGCACCTCTGTCCCCTCACCCACTGCACCCCTCCTCGGGGCCCTCTCTCACCACAGGGCGTGCTGTTGCTCAGTCTAATTCTTCTCAGGTGTCCTCACTCCATTTTCTCAAATTTCGTCTTCATTTACATGAAGGTGAAAAGAACTGATAACATGTTTTAAGTTTTTACCACTTGGGTACATTTGCACCTGCAAGGGTGCAAAGCTGTGTCAAAACAAAACTCATATGGTAGAAAGTTTCAGACAGAGGTCAGCATGGAGTTTCTTTAAGAGGAGAGAAGGGAGAATGAGCTTCCCAGGCCAGGTCGCCATGGAGGTTGTACAGGTTACCACCAGAGGGAAACACGAGTCTCATAAACAAGAAACAAGTTCTCTGCTCTTGGGTCCATCTATCCACCCTGCTCTCATCCATCAAGATTCTCACCAAACCCAATAGATGGGAAGGGTTCTTCGAGAAACTCCCAGGATGAGAGGCTTCCACTTCACAAGCTACTACCCTCCATTTTTTCCTCTGGCTTCACATCTAGAAATGCCTTGTGGAACGCCCACCTGGCCTGTGCTTGTTAGCTTGGTCCAGGTCATTGCCTGCCTGTCTGTCTCACTTGGGGAGGAGTGAGTGGGAAGTGGGACAGAGCACCGTGGCTAGCTGCAGGGAGAATGGTGCATCCAGAGTGAAAGAGCAAATTCCCACTGAGCATCCACAACGCAATATGCATGAGGCTTGTCAATGTGAGTTTTCTCTGATCCTCAAAACATGAGACCTCAGGGCTTCCCCTGGTAGTGCAGCGGTTGAACGCTGGGCTGCGAAGCTGCCCGCAGCCTCTGCAGCGCCGGTTCGATCCCTGGCCGCCAGCGAGGGTCCCACATGGCGCAGCAGACCTCTCCTGCCATGCCCACTGCTCCCCTCAGCAGTGTGTTTCGTCAGTCTGCCTGTTCTGTTCCCCGCTCTGGCTCTGGTGAATTCTGTCACCCTCCTGCGCTTCTGACTGTACCCAGTGCTTGTATAAATAAATAAATCTTTAAAAAAAAAAAAAAAAAAAAAAACCATGAGACCTCAAAGGGCAAAAAGCTCTAGTATATAACTGAAGAAGAACCACTGATGTCCAGGCCCATGGTCGGGGAAAGGCTCTCATGGCTCAAGCCCTCCTACTACCTCAGAGCAGCTGCAGGCAGAGCCCAGCATTCCTGAAGACCCCACTCTCCTCCACCTTGTGGTCCCCAGCACTCTGTTGAGAAGCCCAATGGTCTTTCCTTCATAAGGCTTCTGGGGCTCTGCCTGCTCCTGCCTCCTCCTCCCCACACCTCTGTGCAGCCTCCTTGTCACTGCTGAGAGCCAAGGGGCGATGGGATCCAGTAATGTCATTTCTTAGCCAACCTGGCAGAAGCAGCCTAGTGACTTGTCCAATCCTTTCAAGTTGTAGCTGGTGAGACTCCAGACATCAAGTCACAGCAAGTGGAGATTTCTCCCTTTCTCTCCTATCCTCTCCAGGTTCGCCAGGAATCTTCTTCTTCACATTAGCGTAGGCCACCCTGACATTTCTCAGTCGGTGAACAGACCAAGTGGAAGATGCTTGTAGACCACGGGGCCTAACTGGGTGAAAAGCTCTGATTTCATGAGGAAAACCAAGGCTGCTTGCTCCTTCTGGAAAGGCCCAGGTGGGGCAGGAGAGGAGACAGCAAGAATGGTGATTAGACAGGCTGATTTCACCTGTGAAGTAGGAAAAAGGGAAAATGGTGGAAGAAGGGAAGTGGAAGAGTGAGCAGAAAGGCAGAAGGAACTAAAGCGAGGCCCTAATTTCACATACATCATAACGCTGAATGCACTCACTCACAACTTCAACTGCCCCGCCTCTCTGCATGGGGCTCCCAAACCCACATTCTCAGTCCCCATCCCTGCTGGATCTTCACTGTCGTGTAGCTCTCTCACCTCGACATCCCAGGGAGTCCCAATAGGCCAGACACCAAACCTGCCACTCCCTCTGTGCACAGACCCAGAGCGCCTGCATGCGCCCGTGGGTGGCGGAAAGGGGAGAAGCTCCTTGCCACTTCTCCTCTTCCTTTCTTTTTCCCAGCTCCTATCTCTGCAATCCCTGGCCTGGTCTTTCCTTTTCTCCTTGGTCTGTATGCAGTTGTTCCCTCTTTCTGAATTTTCTTTCATCTTTTCATTCTTAGCTTCCCATTCCCTATTTTCTCACTTTCAGGAAATACGATCTACTATGTACCAAAAGTGGTTCCAGACAACATGAGCCAGGAAGGGGAAAAGTAGTTTCTCTGTGCTGATCACCTTTTATATCCAGACACTTCCTAGTCTGGTCAAGAAGAAACATAAGGGCCTCCCTCATGGCCTAGAGGTTAAGTTTCAGCGCTATTACCGCCACAGCATGAGTTCGATCCCAGGCCAGGGAGCTAACCCACATGGCACAGCAGACCTCTCCTGGCTCACTTGCTGCTCCATTCAGCAGTGTTTCTCAGTAGATGTGCCTGTTCTGCTCCCCACTCTGGCTGTGGTGAATCCTCTCACTGCCCCCGCCCCCACACCCACACACACACACTTCTGGCCTACAACCCAGTTCTTGTATGCCTAAATAAATAAATGTCTTCAAAAAAATCTTTTTAGGGCCTCCCTGGTGGCACAAGGGGTTAAGACACAGCACTATGAAGCTATCCACAGACACTGCAGCACAAGTTCGATCCCCTGCCAGGGAGCTACCCACATGGCACAGCAGACCTCTCCTGACTTGCCCACTGCTCCCCTCAGCAGTGTATTTCAGTCAGTCTGCCTGTTCTGTTCCCCACTCTGTCTCTGGTGAATCCTCTCACCCTCCCACACCTCTGGCCTGTACCCCAGTTCTTGTGTGCATAAATAAATAAGTCTTTTTTTTAACATTTTATTTATTTTTTTAAAGATTTATTTATTTATTTATTTATTTATACAAGCACTGGGTACAGTCAGAAGCGTGGGAGGGTGAGAGAGAATTTACCAAAGCTAGAGCGGGGAGCAGAATAGACAGACTGACGAAACACACTGCTAAGGGGAGAAGCAGGCGTGGCAGGAGAGGTCTGCGCGCCATGTGGGACCCTCGCCAGTGTCCAGAGATCAAACTGGTGCTGCAGAGGTTGCGGGCAGCTTCATAGCCCAGCACTCAGCCGCTGCGCCACCAGGGAGGCCCAATAAATAAATCTTTTTTAAAAAATCTTTTTAAAAAAAATAAAAAAGAAACATAAGTAGTACACATGCACGTGCGTGCACACACACACAAACACACACAGAGCAAGATAAGGAAAAAAAGCCCTCAACGTTTGAAGCTTCATTGCTAATTAAAATGCTTTTGCTTGTAAGTACACAGGGCTTCTCCATCCCTGTGCCCTTCTGTCTCCTCCCAGCCTCACTTTAAGTCTCTCTATCTCCTAAGTCCTCAGGCCTCCCTCTCTCTCCATCACCTTTTGAGGCATTCAGAAGATACCTTCACAATCTTAGAGAGTTGAACCCAGGGTGAAACACGCCTTTGTAAATCACTAAATATGGTTAGCTTCTTAATACTTTGAATTCTTCCACAAGGAAGGTTCTTTTGCTGAAGAAAAAACAAACACACCAAAAACAGAGTTCTGAATGAATGTAACAGTCAGCTGGATTACACGGGATGCTGGACTTTAACCCCTGTCCCACTGCATTAAGGGAACCCAGATTCTACCACCAGTCTCCAAGCAGCTCTGGGACTTAACTGGTAATTTATGAATATGACTTTGGTTAAGAACACCATTTTGACCACTCTGAGCCCCGGTTCTGCTCTGCAGGGGAGAGTGGAATTAGATGTGACATGGACAGGACTCTGGGCTGAGAACCCTATCTGCTGTCCACCAGCCATGAGGGTCTGAGAAGATGACCACCTGGTGGGCCTCTGTTCCCCCAGCTACATCATAAGAGGTAAGTAAAAGATCTCCTACATGCACCTCTGATGTCTGCGTCCCTCTTTAAAATCCCCCAATACCAAAGACTTTGATGAGGCTCCAGGCAGAGTGGACTACAAGGAATAAATTTCTGGAAAAAAGAAGCAATTCCTGCCACCTCTGGAAGTAGGGTCAAAGGACAGCTACACAGTTTGCACCAGGCCTAGATGTCTAAAGGCAAAAGAGACTGGATTTTTTTAACCAGAATGAAAAGAATGTTTATTTCCTCCACTATTCAAGCATACTTGAAAATTAGCACGGGTGCGGCCATAAGGGTCTCATGATGCGGTTTCCCACCAGATTCAAGAATCCTTTTAAAAACCCCTCAAGTGCCCCCTGTCATTGCTTGAACAGGGTGAGGACACTCCCCCTCTGCAAAGTCCCCCAGAAATGCAAGCAGGAAGAGGACCACCTAGAAGCCCCAACAGGTGGCCCTGGGCCCCAGGTTTCTCCCTCATGCTAATGCCACATTGTCTGATATTCTGCCTCTTATTGTTTCTGTGGATTCCCCTCCTCAGATCTCTTATAATCCAAACACTCCTACGAAGACTTGCTATCAAGCCCAAGTGTTCCTCTCCTATTGGGGTCCCTTCCGTCCCTGAGAGCAGAGGTTAGTTGAGCTCCCTGTCACTCAAAAAGAAGGGAGAGCCTGACAAGGAGCAGGAAAGAGCCCACATACACTGCAGTCTCATTACAACTCTACCTGACCAGGTGGGACTAAACAGTGATGATGAGGATGATGAAGACCAAGATGAGGGGGAGGATAGAAAACAAGGAACATTTACATGTGTTTGCTATGTGTGGAGCACACCTCTCTGCACTGCACACTGGAACACGTTGATAAAATGTGGGTAGTTTTATGTCAAGTCCCTTGAAGATCTTGAATAAAAACTCAACTGTTTGAGAAATCACCCTCCTTGAAATACCACTGTCCTTCATTCCTCTTTTCTTCCCTAAAACAAGAAGTGAGTGCAACCTTTCCAGTTAGTACAATAAAATACATATTTATAAGTGTGTGTGTGAGTGGTGCCGGTGTGTCTGTGTATGCATGATTAGAAGTGGCTAATTAGAGCCTTAGTTTAGAGAGATTTCAGACCCTCTTGTAGCGGTCACAAAAGGTAAATGTGACAAGACTCCCATCTGGTGGTAGGAATCAATAATGGCAATCTAGGCGGAGGTGTTGTTTGCATTAATGGGTGTACAGTAAACCCAACCATTCTCATAATAATTGGGGGTCAGACAAGCAAGTGCGGAGGAGTCCAGGGGCCCTGGAGACATCTTAGCTTGGCCATCTCCCCAATACTGCCTAATAATTTTAACTGAGAGGTGCTGGTCTGATGAAAACCAGAAATCTAGATAAAGGACGGCAGAAATGTTATATTAAAATGACAAATCACCATTAAACTCCTTCAGCGACTGATAGTAAGAAATATAATGAACACTGAAGTTTTTATTTGTACAGTTTTGAAGAACTGTTCTTTCAGACTTGCATGACATGGCAGGGGTTTCAAACTTTTGGAAAAATTGCTGTTAAAAATTAGGAGGATAAATAACAAGTTCCAATAGTGCCACCTGCTGTTCGTATGGTGATAGTGCAAGCATGATCTTAGCCTCCATCACTGTTGAGGCTATTGTTTTGAACACAGGGCTCAAAATGTGGGAGTAATACCTCCTGCCTTGTGACAGTGGTGATCACAGGTCGTAGGCACAGATGCATTCCACATGGAACTTTGGGAAACTTTATGTTTCGAGTGCCCAACACTGAACCCAATATTTGCAAGTTAGTAACTAAAAATAAAAATGGTAGGAACAAAAAAATTTCTCAGTCTTTTAAAATAAATTAAAACTGTTTCCCAAGCAGACAAATGTCAATATTGCATTAAATTTGGTACTAGATTTCGTTCTCAGTGATATAGATAACAGAGTCAGGCACGTACCCATCAAGACTATAACTGGTGTAAATGTCAGAGCAGCCAGATGAAGGTAGGAAAAATAATCAGAGTAGATAGCACTTTACAGGAGTTAGGAAATTGAACTTAAAGTGGCCTTGAGTCTACAAAGCCATGGCTTTCCAAATGCTGTGTGAAATTCCAAAGGTTTCAAAAGATAGACTGTTTCGGAATAAGAAAGAACTGGCTAAAAATATTTAGGAATGCTTGCTTTCTTACAGGTGGCAATCACAAAAGCCTGCATGCCCAAAGGAAAACAAAGTGAAGCTGAATGCAAAAGTCAGGTCAAAAATCAAACATGGCTTGCCTGGGAAAAAAGATAAGGACCGGGAAATTCTCTGTGTTATAAGCAATACAGGGTCATGGCAATTGTATAATAGCCAATACGACAGAAAATGAATAGGGGTTATGACAAAAAGGATATTATTTTGTTTAGGAAGAAAGAATTCTGTATTTAACTACTAAAACAGGCTTTTGATAAAAGCTGTTTATCACTTTTTTGAGATCTATAAAGATAAAAGTCCTAGAATCTCTTCCAGCTCTGTAATACCATGATTTAATCCTTGGTTCCAAAGAAAGGAACACTAATCCAGTGTAGGACATTATCACCAGGAAAATATTATACTTAATTGGTAATTTATGAATATGACCTTGGTTAAGAACACCGTTTCCACCACTTACTAGGTGACCCTGAGTCAGTTACTTAACCTACTTCTTTATGGCTAGGGTATCTGTTCAGAGGATTGTTGTGATGATAAAGTGAAATGTCTGTGAGCTGTTTGGCAACAGTTCAGCCCACAGCGAGCACTGGACAATGGATACTATTATTCTGACTATTAAATTTAAATTTAATTTAAATGAGCTTTTAAAAGAATGTCTGACCCTGTAAGCAATTTTAATGAAAAGGTATTTTAAAGTAATGCAGTTTCTTTATCTTCATGCAGGAAGTACCATAGTATTTTCTTTTCTTTTAAAGATTTATTTGTTTATTTATACAAGCACTGGGTACAGTCAGAAGCGAGGGAGGGTGAGAAAATTCACCAGAGCGATAGCGGGGAACAGAACAGGCAGACTGATGAAACACACTGCTGAGGGGAGCAGCGGCCGTGGCAGGAGAGGTCTGTCGAGCTATGTGGGACCCTCGCTGGTGGCCAGGGATTGAACTGGCGCTGCAGAGGCTGCAGGCAGCTTCGCAGCCCAGCGCTCAATCTCTGTGCCACCAGGGGAGGCCCAGGAAGTACCATATAGTATTTTAGGAAAATTTTTACCATTAATTATCTAATTATTTTTTACAATATGATTTTTTAAGGTAACATTGATGTACAACACTGTATATGATTCAGAGTCATAGATTATTACCTGTTCAGATGCCTACCCCCACCAAGTTACCCATAGTCCTCCACACTCCCTATTGGGCACCCTCCCCTCTTTGCTCTCCTTCCCTCTCCTCCTCTGGTAACCTCAATTCTACAGTCAGATTTCTAGAATTTGGTTTGGGTTTGGCTTTTATCTGATCCTTTGTTTTGTTTCTCCATATTCCATGTATAAGTGAGACCACCCAGGATTTCTCCTTCTGACTTTTTTCACTTAGCAAACCCCCCTGCTGCAGATCCTTCCACTTAGTTGCAGATGGGACAATTCATCTTTTTCATAGGTGAGTAGAATTCCCTTGTGTACATAGACCGCATCTTTCTAATCCATTCATCTGCCATTGGGCACTTAGGTTGTTTCCATAACTTGGCCATTATAAATAGTGCTGCAGTAAACGTAGGAGTGCAAGTATCTTTGCACTAGCATTTTTGCATTCTTTTGGTAGATACCAGGAAGTGGGATTGCTGGATCATGTGGTAGCTCTGTCTTTAATATTTTGAGAAACATCCAAACTGTTTTCCCTAGGGGGCTGGACCAGTCTACAGTCCCATCAACGGTGTACGAGTGTTTCTTTTTCGTGTACACGTCACAAAATGTTTTCATTTCTGTTTCTTGTCTGTAGAATGGGAACTGATTATGACCACTAATGTCCCATGAAGGAGAGCCTAGACAACACCAGAGCTTAGTATCCCCTATAAGTGCATAATATATACTCTCTAAAGCTCTAGTTGTAAACTAAGAAATAACCTGTTATGTCAGTATAGTTAAAACTCACAAAAGATCTACAATATAAGGTACCATTAAAAAACTTAAAATTCACAAAAAAATCTACAATATAAGGTATCATAAATGTTTAAGTTCTTTAATTATAACAGGGCTAGTTAAATAATAATTGCTAGACACAGAATTAAAAATACAAACATGTTTTTATTTTAATTTTTTACTCATATTCATAGCAAGAAATTCCAAAAGAATCATATATATTGAGTCTACATAATCCCACATTCCAAATTTGAGGACTCCAAATGAATACTGCTTTACTGTAATTCCAGAGTCAAGAGTCAGCAAAGTTTTTTTTGCAAAGGGCCAGATTGTAAATGTATTTTAGGCTCACTCAGCCATGCCCTTACAGCACAAGAACAGACAATATGTAAATGAATGGCTGTGATGGCCTTCCCATAAAACATTTATGGACACTGAAATTTGGATTTCATACCATTTTCAAGAGTCTTGAAATTTTATTATGCTTTTTCATTTTCTTCAACCATTAAAAAAAGGTAAAATCATTCTTATTTTGTAGACTATGCAAAGGCAGGCAACATGTAAGATTTCACCAGCCCTGCTACAAGTATGTATTTTGGGAACAAATGCAATAATATAGGATATCCGTAATTAAAAGGACACCCCTCTGGGATTTTCGCTGGTCTGTTTGTTTTGTTTACTGTTTTCATCTGCCATCCTCCTAAAGGCTTTCAAGCACAAACCAGCCCAGCATCAAGGCCTTAGGTTGAAACATAGCTAAGGCAAAGCCTGGCACCCTGAGGTCATACTACAAGAGGTAGGGGCCATCCTAGAAGGGTAAATCCAGGAAGCATAGGAGGAAGGAAGTTAGGGGCTATCTCCTGGAAGAATGAATCCAGGAGCATAGGAGGAAGGAGACAGCCAGGCAGATGTAACCCAAAGTGAGCCTGCAGCAGCAGTAGTTGTTATAACTGCTGCTGCTGCTGCTGCTGCTGATGATGATGATGATGATGATTCTGCTGTGTTGAAATGAGGCAGAATAAAGTCCCTTAGTTCACTATCTGAACTCTCTCCAAAGGGTACTTTGAAAGCCCTGACTTTGGAGATGGTTTATTCTATTAAAAAAAAAAAAAAAAGAAAAAAACCACTTCCCCAACTGAGATCAGAGGTTTCCAAGGATAACTAAGAGTTTCCCTGGTCTGGTTAAGACTCCCACTCCCAGTCACAAATATACATTCGGGAGAGCAAAGGGCACAACCATTCAAACTCACGCTTTTCGGATGTTTACCAGGGAAAAGGAAGGAAACCTCTAAGACTTCATTGCTATTGAAAATCAGAAGTTTCACTCTGGGAAAAGGCCGATAAGGAACTTGAAGAAACAAAAATCCTGATGAAAATGTTACAATCACCTTGAAACACAGCTGCCTCCCAGGTCACTCTCCCTGGGACTCTTCCACAATGGTGCAGAGATGAAGTGGTTTGCTCATTTTTGGAAGTGTTAAAGAGGCTGTTTTTTCCATTCCCCTGTTTCCAGAAGTGTTTCCCCAAATGAGACTTGAGCTATTCCTATCTTGTAAATTATCCAGGAAAGAAGATTCTGCAGCATGCTAGGTTGGAAAGTTGATCCTTTCACCTAATTCAAAGGCAGCCCTTTGTGCTTCTGAGCAAGCAGTGAGAGGGCACACTTGGAGGAAACTTAGCAGGGCTTCCCTCCCAGATAATACCACTGGGATCTATAGTCAAAAAAAGTACTTTGTGGCTGTGAGAACCTCCTTTTTGGAGGTAACTTGCCCCGAGAGTCTCAATGCATGCTGGAACTCCAGAGTTACTGAAAGGACCTGGGTTGATTAAAAACAAGACAGGATTAATTCAACTATCAGTGTCCCTAACACAGGCAGAGATCAGGGTAGGTGGGGTCACGTGGGGCAAAGGACTATAAGGTCCTGATGCAGGGAAGTCCCATGGGGAAAACTCAGAGAAAGGGTAAAGGGGCGGCTCCAGAGCCTGTACCTGGAGAACAAGACCTTGAATCCAATCCAGATGCATAACATTAAAACATTAAAACGGTGTGCCTTAAGTGCTGTTTTATCATCTTGAGCAAGGATTATAGACCATGACAATCCTCTCTCCCTAGTTTCAGGCCCTGCTCATGCCAGGAAGGGAGGGGCAGTGTCAACTCTCATCCCTGTGAACCTGCTGTGGGCAGTACCCCTGAAAGGCCACCTTTCCTGAAGTTCCCCAGCAATTGAGCAGTATTGGAGAGGATTTCTCAGGACCAAACAAGCAGTTTCTAGAAATCTGCTGCCCTCTTAGGGAAAGGCTTAGTTTCCTTCCAGGTAATACCACTTTGCTGCCAACCTTGCCTCTGGTGGTATTTTGCCTCCATCCCCACCCAGCTTGAGGTGAAAATTAGCCCATGCCACATTGTTTACTGGGAAGCAGGGTTTTAGTATGCCCTTTCCTACATCTCTCTTTAGCTTTAAGTTTGAAAGCTCTAGAAGCTTCTCATACAGCTTATCTGCATCGGATTCACGTTGTCACCCTGCAGATATCCGAACACTGTCACTGCAGCACGGGCAGGAGGCTTTCCGGAGGATGTGCCCTGGGCCCTTGGCCTCACAGAGGAGGGAGTAACTGGGGCCTCCCCCAGGGCCCTGCCTGCAGGTCCAGTCCAGCACTGGAGGAGTTAATGTGGATCTCGCACAAAGCCTGGAGGAAAAAGTTGGAGTTGACACTTACCAAAGGAGGGAGGGGGCGGGGGAGAGACGACGAATCTTGCTGACTCCTGATTGGTTTTACATTTCATCCAAAAAATTTTTTTCTCCTCTCTCGCTCCCTCTTTTCAGTTTCTCTCTGATCCCAGGGGAGGGGAAACGGGAATAGTGAGAGATCAAAAATAAACCTCTTATGTCAAAGCCGGGAAGGAAGTATAAATACGAAGGGATCGGCAGCCCACTCGGTGCTTCCCAGGGTGGGGAGGAGGCGAGAGGCCACCGAGCCGGGCCAGCGCGCGGGGCCGGGGCGGAGGAGCGGCGCGCGCGGGCTGCCTGTCCAGGGCACCAGTTGCTCGCGCTTGCTGGGCGGGCGATCCAGGCAGGAGCTGGTGGCGCCAGCCAGAGGGGCCGCCCGGGGACCGCCGCCGCCAAGTCCCCGCAGGCCCGGGAGGCCGGCGAGCTGATCGATTTTCTTTTTCTTGGAGAGAGCGGCTGGGCCACGCTGCCGCCGCCAGCACCTGCCCGCGCCGGGCCCGCTTCTCCGCTCTCCCGCGCCGCCGCCGGAGTCTCCATGCCCCCCGCCGCCCCCGGTGGCCGCCGCTCCTGCTGCTCTTGCTGCTACCGCAGTTCGCCCGCGGCGCCCCGGCCCGCCCCAGCGCGGAGGGGCCGGCCTCGGAGCTCGTGGTGCCCACACGGTTGCCCGGCAGCGCGGGCGAGCTGGCGCTCCACCTGTCCGCCTTCGGCCAGGACTTCGTCCTGCGCCTGGCGCCCGACGCCAGCTTCCTGGCGCCAGAGTTCAAGATCGAGCACCTCGGGGGCTCCGGCGGGGCGGCTGGGGGCGAGCGGGAGCTTCGCGCCTGCTTCTTCTCCGGCACCGTGAATGCCCAGCCCGAGTCGCTGGCGGCCGTCAGCCTGTGCGGCGGGCTGAGCGGCTCCTTCCTGCTGGAAGGCGAGGAGTTCACCATCCAGCCCCGGGGTGCAGGGGGCTCCCTGCAGCAGCCGCACCGCCTGCAGCGCTGGGGGCCCGCGGCGCGCCAGCGAGCCCAGGGCGCAGCCACGGCCGGCGCGGAAGCCCACCCTCTCCCGGCGAGACCAGAGTGGGAGGTGGAGAAGGGAGAGGATCAGAGGCAGGAGAGAGGAGACGACGCTTTGGAGGAGGAGGAGGGCCAGGAAGACGAGGCAGCCGGCGCCAGCGAACCGCCGCCACCGCTGGGGGCCACGAGTCGGACCAAGCGGTTTGTGTCTGAGGCTCGTTTTGTGGAAACGCTGCTTGTGGCCGATGCGTCCATGGCTGCCTTCTATGGGGCCGACCTGCAGGTAGGACTCGCTTTGCCTGGAGACCCCCCAGTCATGTTGCAGAGTCTGCAAACCCTTCCCTTTGCAGTCCCGCTGGAAAAGCCCCTTGCGATGCTCACCCTCCCAAGACTGACCACAGACAAGGAACTTATCTTTGTGAGACAGCGTAGTGACTTTTTCTTACCTCTGACACCCTAATACCTACTCCCCCTTTCAGGCTGTGCCCTCAAATTTCAAGTGGAGGTCGTGGTGCCTCCTCCGCTCTGCTGTTGACCCTGAGTCTCCTGCAGCACTTGGCAGAACAAAACTGAAAGTGGGTTTTAAAGCCCCGCTACCTGCACCCCAGGCACCTGCCTCTCCCAATAGACAAAAATTGAACATCTAAGAAAAAAAGGCATCCCCCACCATCACCACCATCCACCCGCACATTTCTCAGCCCTCTGCTGTCTCCAGACCTGAGAGACTCCCAAGGGAAGGCAGCTGGGGTGGAAAGATGCTATTTCATTCCCTTTGCATACAGAACTGAGGTTGCCAGAAGTAAAAGACATTGTTTGGAGAGAGCTGAACCTGGAAAGGGGCTGCTCGACTTCTGTGCGCCCAGCTGGTTCTGATCAAGGGGCATGGACTACCTTGCCAACCTGGCACTCAGCCCAGTAGAATTTGGCAGTGCCAGCATCAGCTCAAGAAGGGAGGGGAACAGAATTCTGCCTGGGGGCTCAGCCCGGGAAACTGAACCTTCAGTGGAAAAGGGAGGGGAGCAGGGAGGGGGGATATGAACTCCTTCAGTTAATCTTCTTAGGGCAGCCAGAAGCATGCTCAGTCCACCCCAGCTGCTCTCAGCCCAGACACAGCTCTTTACTGAGCTGGGGCAGGAAAACTGAGTCAAGAAACAGCTTCTATAGCCAGACTATTTCTAACTAGAGATGGTGGGACTTGTCTAGAGAAGTCTGTGTAGTGCCAAGACCCAACCTTCCCCAAGGACCATGTGAAATGTAAGGATTCCAGGAGAGGGCTATATTTGTGCTCTGGAGGGAGAGCACAGAACCAGAGTTATAGCAGGTATAGAAGAGTCGCTTAGAAGTCAGAGTTCCCAGGAACAGGGACCTTGGTACCTCAATTGATCATGTCAGTCTTGTCTGGGGACCCAATTCTAGGCTCAACCTGTGCCCAAGAACTTTGTCATCCCCTCTGCAAACAAGCCACAGTCCACCTGGCTGTTTCTCATTGTGTCTGCCCCAGTCTGCTATCACTGGGAAATGCATTCAATGTGAAAGGATGTTTAGCGCTAGGGGTGAGAGGTGTGGGGGGCCACTCTTCTGGGTATGGTAGGAGCCGGTTACACTACAGGCAGCCTCTCTGGTGACTGTCTTGGTATTCGCTTCTCCCAAGGTGGCAAGGCAGCTTTGAGCTATCAAGGTAGCCTGCCTCGTGGGCTTTGGGTCTATACTGACTTAATATCTCTCCACCCTGAGAGCACCAGCTGCTTTCTCTGGCTCCTTCCCCAGGCAAGTTCTCCAGAGGGTGGCAGACCAGGCTTGTCCCATCTCAGGTTAGAACCCCCATGGCTGGCTCTTAGGAGCTCCCCTAGAAAGAGGCTAAAGCACATTCATTGCAAATGCAGAGCTGAGAGGTTGAGATGCTGAGGCCCTGTCTTAGTTTGCACCTGTTTCTGACATCTGCCTGAGCACCAGGAGGTAGGAAAGCCAACAAGGACACAGAGAAGCAGCCAAAACAGCCATTGTTTTTCAGTCTTCAAAACCTAAATGTCCCCTCTAATGCCTCCTACCACCTTACTCTCTCAGCTCATCACTAGACACTTGAGATATTGAGTATTTACCTCAAGGACATATTTGGCATCTCCAAACATTACAGTGATCTAGAAGGACACATGCTTGGATGCTACACTCTGGGATTCCCAGGCCACTGAAGCAGGGCTAGGTTTTGCCCCAGGTTTGCTGCACCAGACAAACCAGGTACAGATACTTCAGGTGCCTTTCTCTTGGCAGAGCTCTCTTCGCACTTCCACCCTTATGTGACTCCTGGCTGGATGTTCCAGTGCACGCTTGTCACATCCCTTCTGGGATTCTCATAGACATGCCTCTGTGCCCAGCCATCCCATGTGGCCCAGGAGAGCATCAGAATAAGCATCAGATACCTGTGCAGGCTGAGTTCCTCTCTCTAGGGGTCTACTTCTAGGTCTGACATCTAAAAGAATGTCTTCTCTTCGATGGCCCAGCCCTACCCTGCCCCCTCATTCTCTCACTGCCAAACCTGCATCACTGTGGGTACCTGATGGGTGGGACTGGGCCTGAGGCACAGCTGTTCCCTGATGACCCACAGACCCTCTTCTCTGACCATTCACCAGCTATGAGATGACACAGGACAGACTTGACCTTCTCCACTTCAGAAGTCCCCTGGCTTCTGAAATGGGCCCATGAACTGAGTTCAGCCAAGTCAAAGTGAGTATCAAGTCCCCATCCCTCAAAGTCTTGCCTGCCCAGACCCACCTCCTGCAAATAGAATCCAATTTTTCATAAGTAGAACCTAGAGCTGAGAGGCTGAGATGCTGAAGCCCTATCTTAGTCTGTTCTCCAAAGAAGTCTCCTACAGACTTCGTTCACACAGATGGAGGTACTTTGGGGTATCTTAGTGATCAGGATGTGCGATGAGGATTAAAAGAGACTTCGCCCTCTATGAGGTTTGGATTTCCTATCTATGGGGTCAGTCACCTGGACTAAGTAATCAATTCTAGTCTGAGCATCTGTGAGGCTGCTTCATGTGAGTCTTCTAGAAAGTTCAGCACTAGACAGGGGTGCCACTGAGTGTGTTCAATCTGCAGAGTGTCTTACACTCACCACCTCAGGGCAAATACCTATGAGGGAAGCAGAGGATGAAGGTAAGACTCGCAGGGGATGTTGACCTTCTCAAGGTCTCACAGCTACTAGGTGGCAGGACAGAGTCCACAACCCATGTCTCCAGAACTCTAGTCCAGTTCTCCTTCTCACTGTGCCCTGCTGCCTCTTTAGCAGAGGGTCGGCTCAATGACTATTTGATTCTTACCCCCCAACACTTGTCCATGCTGTAAGATTGGGTGCCTGAAAGCAGAAGACAAAAAACACCCAGCAAAAGTAGGAGGCCCTGTCCTGAGCAGGTACCACCTTCAACACTGGGAGAAAGAATTTGCCCTGTCGAAACTGGTCTCAATGCTCAGTGACAATGAAGTTTTCCAGAACTCTGTACACTTGAGTTCACTTAATCCCTTGAGAGAATGGGCCCCTGCCTCCCACCTCCTTATCTGGTTTCAGAGTTAAGGGGCTCAGACAAAGGGGAATTTCTGGAAGGAGGACCACCTCAAAAAGACCATTAACTCTGTCTGCATCCAGCCCCTACTCATTGTTCCCTGATGAAACTGGAGCAAGGGAGGAGAGAGCTGAGCAGTGGCATACTCCGTCTGGGAGATCTGTCCACCCATGTATCAGAGCAGAGAAGGTGCAGAGATGACACACATTTTCCCCAGAATGAACCAAACAATTCCCAGGATGTCAGGCTACCTACCAGCAGGTGATTTCAGAGAAAAGTTAAGTCACAGTCATTCCATCTCCCCCTTCCATTGCCACTGGGAAATATTTCCCCTAAGCCCTGTGCTAAGGTGACCATAGGTTTGCCCAGCTGGTTTGTTTAGCCCAGTTCTGGCATAATTAGCCATAGTATTATCTCTCAGTCTCAGAAGTATCCTGGTTTGAAAAATTATGGAAACAGATACACCCCCAGGCTCTCTAGCCACCTAAGTCTTCATGGGCAAAGTGTTATTTACATATGAATTAGGTTCTCCCACTGGCAAAAGAAGGAGTCTTTACCATCTCTTTTGTTTGCTGCTGGATTTTGCTACAAGTTTGCTGCACCAAACAATGAAGTTGACCCTTAAGCAGCCCAGGTTTGAGCTGCAAGTGTCCACATATACGCAGATCTTCTGGTAAACAGCTGATGTAAACTAATGGTATTGATAAATACAGTCCAGCACTGTAAATGTATTTTCTCTTCTTTGTGATTTTCTTTTTTTTTTTTTTTTTTTTTTTTTTTGTGGGACCCTCACCGTTGGTCGGGGATTGAACTGGCGCTGCAGAAGCTGCAGGCAGCCTCGCAACCCAGCGCTCAACCGCTGTGCCACCAGGGGAGGCCCTTCTTTGTGATTTTCTTAATAACATTTCTTTTGTCTACCTTACTTTGTTGTGAGAATGCGGTATATAATATGTATGACACAGGAAGTATTGTTAACCCACTGTTTGTGTTATACGTAAGGCTTCCAGTCATTAGCAGGTTATTTATTACTGGTTAAGTTTTGGGGGAATGAAAAATGAAACTCAGATTTTCAACTGTGTGATGGTCAGCACCCCTAACCTCTGAATTTTTTGAGCTGTATTTCTCAAAGCAAATGCCTTAATATCCAAAGTCCTTTAATCCACCACTTCCCTCTTGGGGAAGGTTGCAGGAAGGGGTACATTGACAATGTCAGGGGCAATCTTGCTTGCTTGCATGCATTGG
The DNA here is from genome assembly GCF_014898055.3 of Talpa occidentalis. Taxonomy (NCBI): domain Eukaryota; kingdom Metazoa; phylum Chordata; class Mammalia; order Eulipotyphla; family Talpidae; genus Talpa; species Talpa occidentalis. The sequence goes on along the minus strand of NW_023601212.1, from coordinate 28,519,979 downwards.
GTTTGTTTTGGTCATGCTCTAATCTAGTTTTCTTTCTAGCAGCAAAGATGGGTAGAGTCAGTATATGATTAAGAACGTAGACTTAGAAGGGAAACAGAAATCACTGAGTGTCCTTGCACAAGTTACCAATTTCTCTGTACCTCCATTTCTTCACCCCCCAAATAGCAACAGTGGTACCAACATCCTAGGATTGATTTGAGGATGCAGCCAACTATGAGAAGCACCCAATCCAGTGCCTGGCATATAGAAGGTGCTCAGCAAAGCACAGTTAATAGGACACTGGTCTTGGATGATGACATTGTCAGAGTGGGAGGACAGTGTGGTCACATGCCACCATAGCCAGCCACTAATGTGTCAGCTCTGCTGTCCTGAAGGGCAGAGGCCAGCCTTTTCAGCATGCTCTGCTCAGGATGTTTAAGCTTGTCTCCTCATGGCTGTAGGGAGTGTGTGCTCTGGAGTAGTGTGACCTCTAGCTATTTGGAGAACGAGGAGAAATGAAGGACATTATGACGGACCACTTTTTTCCCTATGGTTTCCATCCTCTTCCTTTGCTTCCCCTCCACCGCCTCCTCAACATCATCTCAGGCCCTAAAGAGATGCCCGGCCTGAAGGAAAAGTAATGGCATTGGGTGGCGAGGTCAGAGGTTTCCATGTTGCCACTCTTCCCCTCTTTGCCCCTGCCAGGCGTACTACAAGGAAAACGGTAAGACTCTCAGTGTGAAGAGCAAATGAGCAAAGCCTGATGGATGAGTTCTGAGCAGAAGGAGCTGGAAATGTGTTTGGCCCCAACCCAGTTTCCCCAGACTCCCACCAGAGTTAGCTTTGGCTGCCACGGAAGCTCTGAGGGAGGAATCTGCTTGTTTGTCTCTCAAAGAATCAAAGCGGCTATGTCCCAGCCTGGCTCGCTGGGGCGGTGTTTTCTTTTTTCCAGGTCCCAAGGCACCAATAGAGGAGGAGACTCCCAGAAAAATTCCCCGCCTTCCCTGAGAATTAGGGTGTGAGAGCCCCAAGTCATTCAGAGCCCAACTGGTCGTGGGCTCAACCCACCTGACACGGTTGTTGGAGGTTTTCTGTTCTGCTGGGACGCCCCACCCCCCACCCCGCACTCCACTGAGGGCCTCACCTTATTCTTGTTCCTCCAGCAGCAGCCTTGGCCTGTGTAGTGAGTAGGGAGTTATAAATAGACACCAGGTGGTGGAGCACATGGCCTGACCTTCGCTTGACCGGCTCCTAGGCCCACTGTCCAGGGCACCACATAAATCAGGCTGCCCATTAGGCCCAGGCGATTGGGTGGCTGGAGGAGACTGGAGGCCCACGGGTGACAACACCATCCCATGCAAGCTCAGAGGACATTCCCCATGGGGGATTGTAAGATGCATAGCAAATGTCAGACATTCCTGACACTATTTCTCCGAAAAGTGTCACCAAGAAGAGAGTGGGGTGACGGAGCTTCTGCCTCCAAAATCTCAGCACGAGGATAGGTAAGGGAAGCAAGCAGAACTGGGACTGGGAGTTTAACAGAAACCTGGGACCACAGAGTCCTTTCAGCCTTCTTGCAATGGAAATTATCACCTGAGATAGCAGCCAGGAGGACCTTCAAATGTGCTGAAGTCAAACCCACTGCCTGGAAGGAAAATGGCTCTAAAACTAGCCCAGGTGGACAGTTATTTTTATCTAGAGAAGATGAGATAAGCTTTTCACACTGTAAAGGAAGATACTCCCCAAAAAGCTTAGAGCTGGGAGGATCCCCAATGCCTCACCCTGTCCTACATTCAGATTACCCCCCCTCCCCATACCTTTGGTTTTCTCTGGGGAGAGAACTGTTGCACGATGCCTGCCCAGCTGCATTGCATGAGAACCTCAGCCTGACCCAGTCATCTTGGGACACAGACACTTCCTAAAGCTCTAGCATACATGCTGAATCTTCTTGGACCCGTGCTGACCAGCTGCTTCTCTTATCACCACACCTTCTTTATAAAATATCATCATCCTCAATTCTGAGTTTGTGAAATTGGAACTCAAAGGAAAGAAATCTTGCAAGGACAGTTGTAGGTTTTCTTGGAAGAAATTCCAGGGATTGATCCCTGTCAGGGAACTCTGGCCTTTCCCTAGAACAAGACACCAGAGGATGCTTTCTGCTCCCTGAAGCAGTGGAGACCTGGCCAGGAAGGGGCCACAGCAAGCCACCACTGCTCAACCCGCACCCCCAGTTGCATAATGATGTGATTGCTTTTTCTCCCTTAGGAATCCAACTCCAGGAGCAAGTGCCAAGTTTCAGCTTTGCTGATAAGATGTTTACATCAGCCTAAACATAGCTAGAGTGCTTGACGCTCTAAATAACCTGCCAACCCCTGTTTGTAGGGCTTACAAAATACCTGGCTTGTTGCCGGCGAGGTGAACAGACAGATCCCATTCACAAATAATGGGGTTTGTCTGGAACTCCCACACATGGCCTCTACTAATGGAATGTCCCTCTCCAGTCTTTCCCCTCTGTCCACTCCCAATTTTGGGACTATGGAAGCAAAGAAGAGGCTTATGGGAGATGGTGCTTAATTAAGGAATAGAGATGGCGCAAGTGAGGGGCAGCTCAGCTGACCTTGCTCCTGGCTCAAGACACACCTGCCTCAGTCCCTTTGTCGCCCCTTCAGCAAAGGATGCAAGCACTCCTTTCTAGAGGTCCCAGAGGCAGAAGAGTGGACTCCGATCTAGCCTCCTCCCAAACCTGGGGCAGTCTGCAGCCCAAGGATAGGCAGAGACCAAGGGATAATGCAGACTCCTTCAGCTGATGAGGGATGGGGGAGAGGGAAGGACTGAAAGCAGGTGTGATCCTAAGCTTCTCGGTCACATTAGGCCCACTGCATCCTCTCAAGCAAAAGGCTGGAGGGAATAACCCCTTTAGAGTCATTCATGCCAAGGCCAAGAACTGGAAAGCTTAACGAGAAGAGCGTCAGAGATAGGCCCACAGTCTGGCATCCTGACTTGAAGAGCTGTATAACTTTAGAAAGTTATTTAACATGCATGAGCCTCCATTTCCTCACTTGTACAGCTGGAGTTATAATACCTACTTTGGAGCATTATTGTGAGAATTTCATGAAGTGGCTTATGTAAGGTGCAGGCCACAGACTGGCACAGAGTAGCTGTTGTTAGTAGTGTTTGTTAGAGGAAAGTATTCAGGGCTAACCATTCCCTTCCTGAAGAGTTTACCCCCAACAGATATTAGGGACATGCTCCACTGAATTCTAAGAGGGAAATTCTGCTAACCTCAGGCATTCAGACCATTGCTTCTGAGAACAGGGAGGGTTGTGGGTGACTGGCAGGGAAGCAGCTGATGTCAAGGTTAAGGCAGAATAAGCAGTGCAGTCATACAGAACTTTCTGTGATGATGGAAATGTTCTGTCTGCTCAGTTCAGTACACAGCCATGAGCCATCGTGGCCATTGACGCATTTAAAATGTGTCCAGTGTGATAGAGAACTGTCATTTTAATCATACTAAATTGTCATTGACTTAAATTTACGTAGCCATGTGTGACTGCACGAGATGTCAAGTGCAAATGCTTTGGATCCAGGCAGTCTGGGTTCAGATGCTGGCTGCACTCTCATTAACATTGTGCTCTTTGGTCAATCACTAAGTCTCAGTTTTCTGATCTATAAAATGAAGGTAAATAACACCAGGGCCTCAGGTCTGAAGAGTCTTCACCAGGTGCTCAACACAGAGCCTAGCACATGGGATACACAAGAAGGGGTGGTGACCACGGGCAAGCAAAGGGCTGGATTTAACCTTTACTCTGCCTGCTGCCTCCTTCCCTCCAGAACCACATCCTGACACTGATGTCCGTGGCAGCCCGCATCTACAAGCACCCCAGCATCAGGAACTCCATCAACCTGATGGTGGTAAAAGTGCTGATAGTGGAAGATGAAAAATGGGGTCCAGAAGTGTCTGACAATGGGGGGCTCACGCTGCGCAACTTCTGCAGCTGGCAAAGGCGTTTCAACCAGCCCAGTGACCGGCACCCAGAGCACTTCGACACGGCCATCCTGCTCACCAGACAGGTCTGTGGACTGGCTCCAGAAACCCTGGGAGGAAGGGAGGCGGGATGGGCGGATCAAAGCCAGGACCAGGCCTGCCCAAACATGGGAAATGTCTCCCTGCTGGTCCCAGCTGGACGCCAGGAGCCTCAAGTGAGGAATGACGAGGAGGAGGTCATGAGGACAAGTGTGAGGTATTTGCAAGGGAAGGAAAGGAATCTCAGAAGGGCTCTTTTCCAAACGTTTGTGACCAGCTGTCTGCTGAGGTCATAAAAAGAGGAAATGGGCTCAAACTGCCCAGAGAGAGATCTGGAGTTGGAATAAGAGAGGACTTCATCTTCTACGGCTGTTAAAATAGGGGCAGGTAACCAGGGTGTTGCCTTGAGATTTCCCCAGATTGGGAAGCCGGCTCACCTATCTGGAGCAATTTAAATGGACAGCTTCATGATGAAGAGAGAGTATAATAACAGGGACTAGGCCCTGTTCACTCCTGCATTTGCAAAGCAACCCATAAGGCGAGTTTGTGTTAGCCCCACTTTTTTTTTTTTTTTTTGGTGGGACCCTCGCCGGTGGCCGGGGATTGAACCGGCACTGCAGAGGCTGCGGGCAGCCTTGCAGCCCAGCGCTCAACCGCTGCGCCACCAGGGGAGGCCCTGTGTTAGCCCCACTTTACAATCAAGGAAACTGAGGCACAGAGCCAGCACCATAGTTACGCCCAGGCTCTCCTGCTGCGGGTCAGTGCGCTCAACTGCTCTGCTGTCCTACCTCCCCAAAACAGCTTTCACAGTCCCTGCCAGCTCTAGGACACGCCAACATGGAAAGAGAAACAGCTGGCGCGCACGAATGGCCTATACGGACTAATAGGCGTTGGCTTTCAAATTTCCCTTTATCTCAGGAGGAGCAGGCGTAGGGAGATTTTCTGTTCTGTCTGTGCTCATGCTCTCGCTCTCTCCTTTGAGCAGAATTTCTGCGGGAAGGAGGGGATGTGTGACACCCTAGGCGTGGCCGACATAGGCACCATCTGCGACCCCAACAAGAGCTGCTCTGTGATCGAGGACGAGGGCCTCCAGGCGGCCTACACTCTGGCCCACGAGCTGGGTAAGACCTGCCCTCCAAGCCCGCTGACAGCATCAGAGGGAGGTGCTCTTCCCAATCCTGGCTAGCCCAGGGCCTAAGAAACAAGCAGCCCTCGCACTGAGCCCCTGTCCCCTCATACACCTGACAGAGTGATTGTGTATAAGTGCATCTTGTGCTTTCTCCATGCCCACCCAAGCAGAAGGCCAAAATATTAAAAGTGTCCTGCCCTCATCAGAGGACACCAGGAAAATGCCAAAACCTGAACCAAATGCCCCAGTAAAGTGATACTGAATCCATTCCAAGTAGGAAAGATTCTGGAAAGATAGATTGTAAAGAGAGGGCAGTGCAAACAAGGGAGTAAATGAAGTGAATGTGGATTTAGGACAGGCTGAGGCAGAAAATACCTGTGAAACCTGAAACAAAACTAATAGGGGAGTAGTAGTTCCCATGAAGAGCAAGTGATGGGTTAAGCCTTCTTTGGTCAGCAGAGTGTGGGTCTCCTGCAAGGGAGTAAGGGGCGGGGTTCCATGGCCAGTCCCAGGCAGGGCAGACAGCCAGAGAGAAGCAGAGACTAGTTGGAGTGAATTGTGTGTCTCTCTTTGTCACAGGGCACGTCCTCAGCATGCCCCACGACGACTCTAAGCCCTGCTCAAGGCTCTTTGGGCCCATGGGCAAGCACCACATGATGGCGCCCCTCTTCGTCCACCTAAACAAGACGCTACCCTGGTCCCCCTGCAGCGCCATGTACCTCACAGAGCTCCTGGACAACGGGCATGGTAGGCATCCTCAGGCCTCTGCTGCCTCTTCCTGGCAGGCCTGCTTCCTCAGGCTACTGCTGGCATCGGTGCTGTTTCTGCCTGTGCTCCGTCACATCACAAAATATTCTAGACATTTAGGGTCAGAAGAGACTTCAGAGGTGGGTTCCTCATCCAACCTCGCATGCCAAGCATTCTGGCCATAAAGTATGCTCCTCTTGGCCCAGTCTTCTTGGCCTGGCTTCTGGGCTGATTTTATATTATTAGTCATGCTGCAGGTAAAATTGGTCTGAGAGGTTTGTCTGGAGGAGGTGAGTCTGAGCAGAGCAGTCTGAATAGAAGAATGTGGCACAGAGGAGAAAGGACAGTCACCAGGACTGGCGTTATCAATCAGATGGTAACTTAGAAATTGCAAAGGCAGGGAACATGGGCAGACTGGGGGCGGATAGGTCAGGGGTGCTGTGCCTGCCTAAAACCATTTGAACTATTGTGTAAAACAGTGAAAATTTATTCTCGATTCTTCTCATTGAAGATGTAAAAGTCACATTACCTGAACATCACTACTTAGGCGTGGTTTTGCTTTTTTTTAAGATTTATTTATTTATGCAGACAAGAACTGGGGCGCGGGGCCAGAGGTGCGGGGTGGAGAGAGGATTCACTAGAGACAGAGTGGGGAGCAGAACAGGCAGATCTACTGAAATACACTGCTGAGGGGAGCAGGTGGCAAGACAGGAGAGGTCTGCTGTGCCATCTGGGTAGCTCGCTGGCTGGCCAGGGATCCAACTAGTGCTGCAGAGGCTGCAGATAGCTTCACAGTGCATTGCTTAACCCCCTTGCACCACCAGGGAGGCCCTGCCCTCAGGTTTTTAAGACCCCATTTACATCCCCCTTGGGATTGTGACTAGATTTGTGTGACACGACAGGGAGCTAGCACCTCCTGGTGTACAATGAATGAATGCTAGATGCTCTGAACAACGACAGAAATTCAATCCTACAAAAAAAAAAAAAAAACGGAAGTCAAAAATTGGATGAACTCTTTATAGATGATTGACTGTTGACCATTTTTTGAGATGAAGGTTTATGTCTAGTCCTTAAACCCCGTCCTAGGAATTAAGCGTAATGTGGGAGGCACTAGAGTGGAGAGGGGTCTCGGGCCTTATTCTCGCTCCTCTGCTTCCTCCATTTCTCAGGAGACTGCCTCCTGGACGCCCCCACCTCCGCCCTGCCCCTCCCCACAGACCTGCCAGGCCGCAGCGCCCTCTATGGGCTGGACCAACAGTGCAAGCAGATCTTTGGGGCGGGTTTCCGCCACTGCCCCAACACTTCTGCACAGGATGTCTGCTCCCAGCTCTGGTGCCAGACCGACGGCGCCGAGCCCCTCTGCCACACGAAGAACGGCAGCCTGCCCTGGGCTGATGGCACGCCCTGTGGGCCGGGGCTGCTCTGCTGGGCGGGCAGCTGCCGGCCGGAGGAGGAAGTGGAGAGGCCCAAGGTGAGGAGGGACTGGCTGCTGCTGGGATGGGAGGATGGGGCTGGGCGCGGGTGTCAAGGAGGAATTCACACTTGAGAGCCACGAGCTAGGAGACTTGGGGCCAGACTGCAGCTGACTCCTAAGTATGATCACTCATCTTTTAACAAACATAGCAACGCTTATTTATTCCAATGCATTATTCCAATGCCTGAGGAGCCCCTGGAGGCTGACTTCTAGTGAATGGAGTGACACAACCAGGGTTCTGGGCATGTTGGGAACTCCCCCCTTTGGAATTACTTTGGAATTGACTTGAAAGCTTGTGAGGATTGGTGATGGATGTGAAACACTCCTCACAAAGGCCAGACGAGGGGCACTCCAAAAGCGGAAGCTTATGGTTTCTGCTGTAAACAGAATAGAGTGATGGTGGAAGAGAAATATTCAATTAAGAACTGGGGAGAAAGTCCTATCCACGTCTGAGCTGAATTCATAATTAGAGGTCAGGAGAGTGAGAGTAATTGTGGGATTTCCATCCTCAAAGAGGAGAAATTAGAACTGCTTCTGACCAGGCAGAGAAAACTTGGCCCAGGACAGAGTCAACTTGCAAGAAAAACCAAGGCAATGCCAGTGAGAGCTTTTAATGATTCACTTCTTTGCCCTGCTCTTAATACTTCCAAACTGTGGGGCTGACCACATGTCTCATATTGCGAGAGTCGAGCCATCTCTGGGAAACAGCATCCTCTGAGCCCGCAGCCTGTACCCAGCCCAGCACCGAGTCCCCATGGTGGCCTGCACACTCACTCTGCCTCTCCGAGAGGACTGTCCTCGGTGGGCATGTCCTACACACTCAGACCACTGATTCAACCCAGGGAGCTACACACCTTCTCCAAGCCAGATCTGGGGCAGGATTCATGAATTCATCCTCCGCCATTGCCCACCTCCCTGCTCAGACACTGAGCTGCTCTTCTAGGTCCAGCCTCTCCTGTGGCTTCACACGTTACTGGTAGAAGGGGAGGGGGATTCCCTCCCCTCTGCCCAGAACCAAAGCCAATTCAGCAAGGGGAACATTGACATGAAATGATCCTGGGATGGATGATGTTAATCCTCTATTTTTTTTAAGGGGAAATAAGGTCCGAAAAGATGTTATCTGTGACAGAATCCTACCTTTGTAAAACAGAAGTACTACTTCTTGATGATCACATATTCTGAGCAAAAACATGAAAAGATAGTTATAAAAATCCCTGCCAATTTATCTGGGTAGGGATGTTTATTTAACAGTGTTTCTTTTCTACACTTTACTGCATTTTTCCATTTTCATATAAGTAAATATTGCTTTTGTGACTTTTTAAAAGATTTATTTTATTGATATACAGAAGAACTGGGGTGTAGGCCAGAAGTGCAGGGGGTGAGAGGATTCACCAGAGACAGAGTGGGGAGCAGAACAGGCAGATTTATTGAAATACACTTAAGGGGAGCAACAGGGAGTCTGCTGCACTATATGTGGGTTAGCTCTCTGGCAGGGGATAGAACTCAGGCCTTAGCGTTGATAAGCACTGAGACTTAACCCTTAGGCCACCAGGGAGGCCCTGATATTTTTTTTCCCTAATTATTTTCATTTTGAAAACTCTGTGACTGTCAAGGACAAAGGTTTGTCCTTTTCCTGGTCAGTTGTAAACCTGAAGCAACTCTGTGTGTTCCCAGACATTACCCTCCCCCTGGAATAGTAGCTGGTCGACGGGTTACAACACATCCCAGTGACTATTCCTTTAGTCTAGGCACTGGTCTGACCTCAGCAACGGTAACCTTTGGGCGGCACTGGACTTGGCTGTCTTGTTTATTGTTGGGTGTCCTCCAAGCCCCTATCATCCACCCGCCAGAGGTCACTAGGGTATGCCCTCCGCAATTGTGACAACCAAACATTGCCAAATGATTCTGGAGGGCAAAACTGACCCTGATGGCAAACAGCTGCATTAGACCCAACTTTATTCCTATAAAAGACATTCATTCAACAACTATTACATTGAGCAACTTCCTAAGGGCCAGGCACTGTGTTAGACACTGGTGAGGTAGGGCCAGCAGTCCAGCACAAACTCTTATGTTCACAAAACTACCAGCCAAGCAGACCACACAGTCACTAACCAATGATTGGGACTAACCAATGATTGAGCTCCGGGCAGCAGAATGAACTGCACCTCCCACATATCATCCCCCAGAGAACTGAGTCTCCTGTTGCAGGGTGACCTTTTGTGTTGCAGGCCGTGGTTGATGGAGGCTGGGCCCCGTGGGGACCCTGGGGAGAATGCTCCCGCACCTGTGGAGGAGGAGTACAGTTTTCACACCGCGAGTGCAAGGACCCTGAGCCTCAGAATGGAGGAAGATACTGCCTGGGTCGGAGAGCCAAGTACCAGTCGTGCCACACAGAGGAATGTCCCCCTGATGGTAATCGCCACCAGTCATACCTGCCCTGGCAGCTGCTTTGTTGCTGCAGCCAATTCCCCAGAGGAGGGGTAGGATGGTTCTCCCACGAGGCAGAGCTTCCCGACCATCACACATAAATGAACTCTGCGAGGCACGTAGTTTTAAGGCAGACCCTAGGGGCCTGAGAGCACTCTTGTGCCTGGAGAGCCTCGCAAAATCCAGGGAAGAGAGATTTCCCTGGCCTTCCAGAAGTGGACATAGAGGATGTTAGTCCCAACCAAGCTTGTTCAAGATGCCAGGGTAGGGGCAGGGGAGTCTTCGAGGAGGGCTAGTGTCTAGGATAATAATCCTGCTGGAGGCATCTGAACCCATGTCTGCGTGCAAAATGGAAGTGTTTTCCAAAGCAAGTGTCAGAGCCAAACCTCCAATATCTTTCCAGCCAACATTCAGCCCAGGGCAGAGGGAGGATTTCTGAATCTGATTCTAGTGCACATTCCTTCTCAGGAGAGCTGCCCATCTCCCCTTAGGGCTGTGGCAACTGCCTGACAAACATCCCAGGGAGCAACACTGCCTCTGCATCCTCTTGACATTGTCCTACCCTCCTTGGACTTGCTAGAAATCACACACATTAACTCAGAAGGCAGTAAGGGGCAGCAGTGGAACTGATGAGAGGGAATCACTGTAAGTTTTTCCCCACCATCCCATCCAGCTCCAAGTACTGGCAGGCAGCAAAAGACAAGCAAAGCTTTAGGAGAGCTTTGTCCAAGTGCAAGACACTGGCATTGGATTATGTCTAATGAAGTTCTAAAAACTTGGCCTCAGGATTGTAAGATATGTGGGGCACAGTGCTTCTGAGAAAGAGAAAGATATGGAGAGGGGTGGGGGTGGGAAGTCAGTATATATACAAGGCAGATGTGGACAATAGTTTATGTGATTTCAGATGCACCAGGACCAGCCATCTCAGTCAAGTGGTTTTTAGCACCTCTTGGTGGCTTGAACTAAAAGAGATGCTATAAATGACATAGAAATGCAGAAAGCAAGATCTCTGCCCTCAAGAAGCTGGCAGCCTAGTTAGAGATCCAAACCCCCTTTACAAAGCAATGTAAGTTTAATCTATGAAACACAGACCACAGGTTTATGAGAAATTCAAGCAAGAAAAGCCTGAGCTATTCAGAAGCTTCATGGGGATCGAGGGCTGAACAAGGAGGTGGAGACTGTGATGCGATATGGGAGGACATGCCAGGGGGATGACCAGGTCTGAACCGGCTGATTCACTCCAGTGGAGTCAAACAGAATGAACTAGCATTTCAAGGTTGGGCCACCAATGACCCCAAAAGCTAAAAGAGCAACTGTCATTTCTTTGTGCCACTGTTCCATCACATCACTTGGGAAGCTTCTTTAAACACCGAGGCCCAGACCCCTCAGACGTACTGCATCAGAATCAGGAAGCACACAGCCATCTGTGTTTGGAAGAGTATCCTCAGGCCATGCAAATGTACAGTGAGGGTGGAGAACCTCCTAAGAGAATGTAGTGAGAGAAGGTTTAATTTCAGGATTGTGGGAAAAAACATGCCTTGCTTGGACAAATTATTCTGGAAGCAGCATGTAGCAGGATGAAGGGGAGGCGGGCTGTTTGTAGGAGGCAGGGTCATGCATGATGCCATGAAGCTGGGACTTGGAAGCAGTGGGCCGAGATGCTGAGAATGGGGTGGAGACATTTAAAAAATCACAGATTGTCCTGAATATAGTGTAAGACTTAATGAACACATTGGAAATAGTGGATGAAGATGCTCAAACATTCAGTCTGAGGCTAGAATATGGTAATTTCACCCAATGAAAATCAAGCAAGTTCAGGGAGGAACCATCTGGAGTTGGGCCTTGCTGAGCTGGAGTCATCATGGTACCTAAAATGGAGTTCCTCACCCAGAGTTATGACAAGTGGGTATAGGGGCAAGAGCAAAGTCCACACATCCATCATCACCAAGGAAGTTAAGATAGAGCACCATTAGCTGAGACCCCAAAATATAGCTCCCTGCCTCATTTCTGTGCCTTCCAAGCTTTCTGAATTCTTCCCTGCTCCTACCTAAATTTATTCATCTGTAAAATGGAATTAACAGCTTCCCCAAATGGAAAGGATATTTATCCCAGAGAGCCCTGCTGAGACTGGATGCTCCTTTCTTTGTCCCTGTGATTGAGTCACCCATGGACGTAGTTCAGTGTTTCTAGGAATGTTGGGCCCAGATGACAACGGACCTGTGTTCTGTGGGTGGATCAAAACCAGAAGGGAGAAAGGTACCTTAAATCCACACACTTCTCCGAGGGGGTCCACCTGCTTCAGCACAGCTTGTTAACTCCATGCCATTTCTTTCTTCCTTAGGGAAAAGCTTCCGGGAGCAGCAGTGTGAGAAGTACAATGCCTACAACTACACTGACATGGATGGGAACCTCCTGCAGTGGGTCCCCAAGTATGCTGGGGTATCCCCTCGGGATCGCTGCAAATTATTCTGCAGGGCCCGGGGGAGGAGTGAATTCAAAGTGTTCGAGGCTAAGGTAAGAATTCTCCCAGAACTCAGATCCACAGCCAGAGAGGAGGGCCACCTGGCATAGCCCATCTGCAGGCAGTTTCCACGCTTCACCGCATCCTCTTACTTGCCTCCTCCCTGCTGCAGGTGATCGACGGCACCCTGTGTGGGCCAGAGACTCTGGCTATCTGTGTGCGTGGCCAGTGTGTCAAGGCAGGCTGTGACCACGTGGTGGACTCACCTAGGAAGCTGGACAAATGTGGGGTGTGTGGGGGCAAAGGCAACTCATGTAGGAAGGTCTCCGGTTCACTCAACCCCTCCAGGTGAGTCTCCCTGGTAGTTGCTTCCCAAGTTGGAAGAACAGAGGGGGCTTTGGAATCACATTAGTCTCAGTTTAAATTAGGACTGCTCCTTCACATTCATGGAGAACTGAACTTCAGGTGTTTTTTTTTTTTTTTAAGATTTTATTTATTTTTGCATAGAACTGGGGGGCAAACAGGAGGTGCAGGGGGTGAGAGGTTTCACCAGAGACAGAGTAGGGACCAGAACAGGCAGATTTACTGAAATGCACTGCTGAGGGGAGCAGCAGGAGAGATAGTAGCGGTTCACTGAGCCATGTGGGTTAGCCCCCTGGCTGGGGATTGAACTCAGGCCATCAAGGTGATAGTGCTGAGACTAAACTCCTAGGCCATTAGGGTGGCCCCCTGAGCTTCAGTTCTTGTAAAAAATTGGCAATCTTGCCTACCCTGGATCCTTGAGAGAGGGCACAGGCAGAGCTCTTGGCTCAGGGTCTGGCCCATGGAGAGGACAGCACTCCAGGCAGCCAGAACTCACATGGGTCAGGATGTTTCATCGCTGAGTCAATTAGCAATAGTGCTCCGCTGAGTAAGCTTGACTCTTCCAGGCCTATTTGGGGAAGGATATCTCACCCTGCAGCTGCTGAGTCCTTTCTGCAGGTGGATGTTCAAAAAAGAGGGTAGAAAAATGGGGGAGACTCAGTCACCTCACTGCTTTCATGAATCTGAGAACTTCAGACACTTTCTCACCTCTTAATGCCCCTGTTCATAAAGTTCCTAATATTTGCTTCCACTTCTGTGGCACAAATAGATTCCATGACTCTGCTAAGGGTCACGCTGATGTTGGCAGCCAGGAGGAGAAGCCACATGTCTAAGTTCCTGGACAGTTTTCTTCCTACTGTTGCATGTACTTCCTGAGGAGGAAGGGCAAGGCAGGTATTCTCTGCCACACTGCAGTCCTCTGTCTCCTTACCCCAGCTGGCTCAGAGAACCAGTCAGCCCACAGCAGAGAGTCTTCTCAAATTTAAACTCAAAGGAGATAAACAAAAGAAGCATGGAACATGGGCGATTCAGCTGCTGAGTCCCTCTGCCTGCTTTCTCTGGGGCACTAAGCATGTGGGCTCATGAATTCTCTAACAGCTGCCCCCGAAGAAATGGCTAGGCCAAGAACCAGGTGGTTGTCTTCCTCAAATCCCTTCACTTTCTCCCAGGCTCTATAACCCAGATACTTTTACTCCAGAAGAAAAGAACAGAACAAAGTAGTGTCTCTATCTCACAGAAGCCCTAAACCTACAATAGAACAGAATCATTTTTCCAAAACAGCATCCTAGCCTGTGGAAGTACGTGGCCCTAATGTCTGAGCACACCCAAAAGGAGGCTTCTCAGAGGCAGATATTTATACCCTGATTCTGATTAGGACCATATTAGCCCATCCTCGGAGCTGGTCATCTCTAACCAGTGGGATGAGGCGTCCCTCCGGATGGGTAGAACAGGGTATGTGGGGCAGACTTTTCCACTTGGGTTTGAGCTTTGGGTCAGAAAGTGGCCACACCAAGTTATTATACCAGTGCAGTGAGCTACCTGTATGTGCCATCTCACCTGAGCCAAAGCAGCAGATTTGACAGCCCCCGGTGGCTTTTCTGGGCTGCCTATCCCTCTGTGCTAGTCACGACCCACACATCTAAACTTCTCGATACTAACATTTCTGGGCCTTCCTGGTGGCACAAGGGGTTAAGACGCAACCTATGAAGCTATCCCCAGCCAGGGAGCTACCCACATGGCACAGCAGACCTCTCCTGACTAGCCCGCTGCTCTCCTCAGCAGTGTATTTCAGTACATCCTCCTGTTCTGTTCCCCACTCTGTCTCTGGTGCATCCTCTTACCCCCCCCCAATACCTCTGGCCTGTACCCCAGTTCTTGTATGCATACATAAATAAATCTTTAAAAAAATACTAACATTTCTAAGAGAGTTGCCAGGCAAAGCAAAGTCCTTGAAAATCTCAACATACAAACATTCCTGTCAGCCTCGGCAGCTAATTTATTTAGAACTTTGGGACAACTGCTGAGTTATTTGTTAGTGGGTTTTGTCTTCCCAGTCCTAATCACCTGCATGCTTACTCCCTGAGGTCCTGAGCTGGGTCTTAAGGATGTCTCTCCTTCCTGTCATAGTTATGGCTACAATGACATCGTCACCATCCCAGCTGGTGCCACTAATATTGATGTGAAACAGCGGAGTCCCTCGGGGGTCCAGAATGATGGCAACTACCTGGCCCTGAAGACGGCTGATGGGCAGTACCTGCTCAATGGAAACCTGGCCATCTCGGCCATAGAACAGGACATCTTGGTGAAAGGGACCATCCTCAAGTACAGTGGTTCCATTGCCACCCTGGAGCGGCTTCAGAGCTTCCGGCCCCTGCCTGAGCCTCTGACCGTGCAGCTCCTGACCGTCCCTGGTGAGGTCTTTCCCCCCAAAGTCAAATATACCTTTTTTGTTCCTAATGAGGTGAACTTCAGCATACAGAACAGCAAAGAAAGAGCAACCACTAACGTCATCCAGCCCCTGCTCAATGCGCGGTGGGTCCTGGGGGACTGGTCCGAGTGCTCGAGCAGCTGTGGTGCTGGCTGGCAACGGAGGACAGTGGAGTGTCGCGACCTGTCAGGCCAGGCCTCAGCCACCTGCAACAAGGCTCTGAAACCTGAGGATGCCAAGCCCTGCGAAAACCAGCTGTGCCCCCTGTGATTCAGGGGAGCCGGGGCCAGACTTGTGCTCATGGACTCGGGGTGCAGACGAGGGTCCCCATTACGGTGACCCTATGTAGAGAGGTGGCATGGGCTGGCCTGTCCAGGCCTCCCATTGCCACAGCCCCTCCAGTTTGGCATGAATTCATAAGAGGGAGAAGAGGATGGAGACAACAGAGTCTAAACCTTGTGGAGCGGACCTTGTTCAAGTAGAGGACATAGGTTAAAAGATAAAAATGTGCACTTATTGACCCAAATGGGAGATTCAATCAGCCCATTTGCAAAGGACTAGCAAACCCAAATGAAAAACATTTTCTATTTGATTTCCCCGATAAATAATCTACCTCAGAGGGGAAAGATTTAGTAAAAGAGAGGGGTGGGGCTGGGGAGTGAATGGTGAATGTCAAAGCAAGCTGTACAGTTAAGCTCCCGAGCTGTCTTCAGGAATGACCGTGGCTGACTTTAGTATTAAAACCCAGCATCTAAAGGGCTGCAGAGTTGCAGGACTATGGAAGCCACCTATTGTCATGCTTCTACCTGCAGGGGTTGATCATTTCAAGTATTTATGCAAATGTGTCTCTAAACTAAAGTATGATCTTATGCCATTGTAGTGGTCTGCTCTGGTTTACTATTTCTTTGGAAAGGGCAGGGGACCCAAAGCCCACAGAGACCCACCTAGGTCAGTGCACCTTGACCTCACACAGGCAAACCTGCAGTTCTGAGTCCCTCCTGGCCTCCTTCTGGGTCCTCATCCTGGAATGAGGCTGCTGAACCCAATTCACTGGGACAACCCTCCACCTGCAAAATCGAGACCAGTGGGTCTCAAATATCAATGGGCTTTAGGATATTCCAGAAGCTACCTTAAGTATATTTGGGATATCCTTAAAGTGCAGGCTGCTGGGCCCCACCCCAAAAGTTTCTTCTTCAATGGGTCATGAATGGGGGGACTGATAATTTGCATTTTTAACAAGTTTCCAGATACTGTGGGGGCTGCTGGGTTGGAGACCACGTTCTGAGTACTACTACTCCAATGGAAACTTCCAATTCGGAGGTGACAGCAGTTATGTGATAACGCTGGACTTATTATTCTTTTGAGAAAGGCTCTCCCCTTACTCTTTGCACACATCCCCATCCTCACACTTACATACTAGCTGGGGGCACAGGATTCTCTTAGGATCTAAGGAATTCTAAACCTGTATCTAGGGGACATCATCCCAATGGCTTCGGCTCCTGCTCTCCACATCAAATTTCACCCCCAACCCACAATTCTTTGGCCCAAGCACCTTGTAACAGTCCCAGTCAGTCCTTTTGCTAAGAAGAGCATCCCCACAGGTGCCTGAAACCTCCCTGCAAACCTCTCAGATACCCTATTCCCCCACGTAACTTCCTGCTGCTTCCTGGCTCAGAGGACAGATCTGAGTTGGTCCTACACAGGGTCTAGTGTAGGGGGAACTTAGTCCTTGGGCATAAGTGGGTGATAAGAAACAGACATCAATAAATGACCCTCTAGTAAAAGGAACAAAATATCTAAGTCTGCGTCTTCTGCTTTTCCATCACTTTTGATGTCTTTGTCCTTCCCTTTAGCTTTCTCCCAAGACCCTTCAAATATATGGTGACAGGAGCAGAGAGGAGGTTCTATGGAGCCTTTGGGTGAAGGAGAAAAAGGGTGCCCTCGGGGAAGACTCAGGCCCTTGGGGCACAAGGCAAAGCAAATGAGATTTCAGTGCCTGCCATACCCTGTACATGGCGCACAAAACTCTACACCACAGTGGCTTGGACACAGAGTTGACCCCTTTCCCTGGTCTGCTGACTCTTTAGTGAGTGGGAGGCCAGGCTTACCTAAACAACAAAGCATGTTGATGATGACTAGTAAAACCAGAGCTTTCCTTGCTGCACCCCAGCGTTGTAGAGGCTAAAGTATCTTTCTGCAATTCTTCATCTCCTTCCGTTTTCATTCTCCCAAAAATAATCAAGGCCAAGTGTGTCCCTCATTAACTGTCCCTGCCAGTCCAGCTGCGGCATCCCTGCTGCCTGCATCATTACCAGCCACAGCATATGCCCTGGAGTTCAGCTGGCAGTGGAGTCACTGATGTGCAAAGCAGAATGGAATCCAGCTTGGCTCTTCCTTGCTGTGTGGGCTCGGCAAGGCTCACAGAATACATACTTGTTTGTGTCTGGGAATTCAACAGCTGCAGCTCAGGGACTCAGAAAACAGATCTGCAGAGAGAGACCAGAGCACTATTTTCCCTGGCCAACCATGACCACCCTTTTATTCCAGAGAAGGGAAAACTGCATCTTCTCTGCTGTGAGCTTGCATTTTCCAGCTAGTGCTCCCACAACCACTAAATATTGGTGCTTCCTGATAGGATTCCTAATGGCTCGATCTTGGCAGGTAACATGGTCATTACCTTCCAGCACCTGCCAGAAGTATTTCAAAAGTGGTACATTAGCATCAATGTTTATATCCAGCCTTTTATTCTTAAGATAATGGAATCCTTACCTGGGTATCCTCTCTGTCCTTTATTCCCCAGTAGCTGACCAGAAGGGGTGGTGAATTTATAAAAGTATGCAACGTTATGATCCGCTTTCGCACACCACCCCAGGAATCTTTTCCAGGGATGATGGGCCCACCTTCTCGTTAGATCCATATCTTAGTCTCTGATGATGTCCACTAGTTTCTAGATCCTTCACTCTGGACTTTTTAACCAAGTGGGTCCTCTTAATGATGATGCCCCCTCCTTTCTCAAGTCCAAATGTGTAGTTCTTATTTTTCTCTGTAGTCCTCTTCACTTTTTTCCATCTCCTTCCCCACAAAAAACAAACAAACAAACAAACAAAACATAAGAATCACAGAAATGTTCTTAAGAGTATACTGACTTCTGCTTTCTCTTGATATTTTTGATTTGTGCTCCAGGGCCAATAAAGAAAGAGGCTTTGTCACTACTGCATTCTTGAGTCTGTAAAGTGAGAAGGCGGCATTGCTGCCACATACCAGTTCTTCACAAAGCCCAGACTTACTTCTGCATCTGAGTATCCACCGGTTGTGGGAAGAGACTCCCGAGCCCATAGCCGCTTCTCCCACACACCCTCTACCTCAGGTCCCAGACCCCTGAGGAAGCCACCATGTCCCCTTTCAGTTTGGGATTAGAGGTGGTTTGTCTATAAGAGTGGAAGGAAATGTGGAATTTACCTATGAACCAAATGCAGCATAATCCTAGGGCTTACAGCGTTCTGACCCAGCAGCCTCAGCACTCCCTCTGGCTGTGATGCTAAATTACTGAATACATGGCCAAAATGAGGCCGTTAGGTGAGTGAGCACAACAAAGACAGTGAAGGCAGATTTTAGGCAAGGCAAAGTTACCATGCTGACACCTGTGCTCCAGCCCCCTCAGCTCTGTGCAGAGCAAGAGGGAATTCCCTTGATGAAGACAAGAGTCTCCCACCCAGTGTTCCCCACCTCTAACTCCACCCAAATGATTGCCCTCAAAATGAGCAGGCATAGCCTATTGGCTAGGATGAGGAGCTGAGGATGGGAGTCGTGTAGCAGCACACCCAGCTGAGAAGCAAACAGGGCTCTCCTTGCCATTGGTGGCCCTCAGCTGAAGGACAGATGTCTTTGCGAAAGGCTCTCTTGCAGCACACAGCATGTTTTCCCGTGGTGCTCTGGCTGAGCCTGCAGCATTGAAAAAGTTGCACATGGAATGTGAAAGAGAAAGAAGTCATCCATCTAGTCTGACATTTTTGTGGATTCAGTCTCAATAATCACTAACATGACATACGATGGTCCTATCGACCTTACATATGAAAAAATTCTAAACAGGACAAAATAACACAGTGAGGGGAACTAAAAGGAGAAGGACTGAGCGGGCAGAGCAGTTGGCTTGTAACCTCCATGCATTCCCTGGCTCCCTGGCACCCTGCCAACCCTCCCTAGGCACCCATCTGCTTTCTAGGTTAACAGTTCCCAGCTACCTGGCCAGACTTAATCAAAATATGTGAGCCTCTTTACAGCTTGCTTCATTCTTCTTCAGTTTCTCTGAGATTCTGCTCAGGAAGTAGTCGGCCTTACTTCTTAAAATTGAGTACCAGCCCACACACCCAAAAACCTATATAAAAGGGTTCCTCACAGACACTGTTCAAATAAATACTAGGAAGGAAAAGATGAAACCCAACATACAGCTGCATTCTGAGCTATAAGGCTAATGCATGGAGAGAGAAACAGTGGAAACTTCAATGGCACCTGTCTCTTCTAGAACATACTTTCCCTCAGGCTTGGGTTCAGCAAAAGAAACTGAAGTTCTGACCAGTCCATCACCATGGCAGTCCATGATTGGCAGATACACGATTGGCCCAGGAAAGGAGAGAGTAAAGAAACCTTCTCCCAGATCTCACTGTTCCTCATTCCAAACATCTTGGAAGTCCCGGGGGCACTGGAAGAGTTTATCCTCTGCCAAACACAACTTCCTGTTTCTAAGAAAGAGAAGAAAAATAATAGTTGAAAGGAGTTTTGGACACTGGAGATTTCAAGTTTCTGTAAACGCAAATGAATCAGACACACGTGGAAGAAATTTCTCCGGAAGTTAGAAAAGATGCTGTGAGTTCCTCTTGCTGGACCAGGGAGTAGGAATAGGAAAGGAAAGCTGTGACGGGAGGTACTAAAGGAGAGGAAAAGCCACGAGGACACTGGGTCAAAGAGAGGATCCTGGTGACAAGAGTCAGTGTGAGCCCTTCTGAGGCCACATCTTGAACTTGCTTATTACTCAGAACTTCTCCACCTCAGCAGTCATACATGTGCATATCCTCTGCCCTCACTGCAACTTGCTGACCTTCCTCTGCCCACCCCCACATTTCTCCTCTATTTCTCCTGCCTCTACTCCTCTTTCCCTGTACTAAATCCACTTCCATTACTCCAACCTCATTCTCCCCAATATTGTCCCATTGTCTTTCCATAGCACTTAACAAAGCAGAACCATGTTCCAGACCATTCACCTCTCTGCCTTATTATCAGAGCACACGTGCAGCTCTTAGCACGCTGGTGCCACTTTTTTTTTAATTCTAGAAGTGTTTTGGTCTTTAGTTAGAAGTTTGGTGATGTTTCTATGACTGGAGATATGCTGTAAGAATTTAACTTTTTTTTTAATTAGACATTGTTTTCATGTAAAAAATTTTTTTATTTTATATATTTTATATCATTTTTCATTTTTGTACAATGTATGCATTTTCATCTTGGTTATAGTCCCCATAAAATTCCCACCACCCTTGTTTTGATCCTACTCCCTTCTCCCCCACTGTAGTATGTCTCTGGTTTATAGTTGCTTGTTGATTTTGACTTTTTACTTTTTATTGTCTTTAGGGGAAATTCTGGCCAGCAAACCAAGCAGGCATCCCACAGAAGAAAGCAGCAATCAGACTTTTCCAGCTTAGAAACAGGACATTTAAACCTCCTGTGGCTTCCTCTCTGCTTCTGTCACTGTCACACTATTTTCTGTGAAGTTACTTCAGGCTTTCTCTACTCTCCTCAAATTCAGAGTTCTGCCACATTTTCCCTTACTATAAGAAGATGACTTTACCTCCCACTACTAAATAGACCCCAAATCTGCATCTCCTGTGATGAAAGGAGAAAAAGGAACATCTCATTGTTAGCAGGTCAAATTATAGTCATGAATCTGTAACCATGCAACTGAGGGGTACCAGGGACCCCAAACTCTTATAGGGCACATTCTAAAAGGGTCCTGCCATCCATGCACACAAGGGCAAAGAAAGCACTTTAAAAATCGATCCTCTTCTTTGTGCTACATAATGACATCTGTTTCAACTATCAGAGTTAATCCCTTCTAGATACTAGCGCCCCCTTCTCAAGGGCCTCAGCCACGACAACCCTACTTGTAGATGTGGCTTCTCCCTCTCTGCTGGCTCCTTCCCTTGGGGTCTTTAAGTGTTGCCTCATCTCACAGCCACCATTTTGCATCCACATCTCTTCACGCTCCTTCCTGCTCCCTAAGCTCTGATGTTCCTCCAAAGTAAGTACTCTTTTCTCTCTCTAGACATAATGCCCTTCATTCCCTTGTCACCACTCCCCATTTCAATTAACTCCTACTTATTGGTCAAGTCCCAGATTCAAGGTCACTTTATCAAAGAAACCCTCAGGTTGGGTTAAACATCCCAAGGCACAGTGTGCTTTATTTTTCAAATACTTCACACACTGATAGTTCCTTCCTGTCCTCACTGCTGGGCCACACTCTTTGTGAGGCCCGCACTACACCTTGTGTTTGCTTGCTTCCCTCTCCTCTGACCTAAAAGCCTATCATATAGTGGGCACTCCACACAGGAGAAAGCAGCGATCAATCATTCTCTTTTCCAGCTTAGAAACAGGACATTTAAACCTCCTGTGGCCTCCTCACTGCTTCTTTCACTGTCACACTGAAGAGAATTGCTCCCCTGCTCACCCCCCTACAAGCCAACCTCTTCCTCAACTGCCCACGGGGACTGGGCAAGGTCATTCAATGTCCTTGTGCTGAGTATAGCAGACATTCCTCTCTCACTGCCTGAGTCAGGCCCTCCATTGTAGCTCCTGTCCCCCTCATCACCCTGAAGTGGCAGAGATCTTCAGGGTTCTATTCACTCTTCCTGGGCGATTGCATGTGCTCCCATGGTTTCACTGATCACTCCCAGATTTAAATTTAATGGGGCTGTGTCAGTGTCCCCCAAGATGCCCCATCATTCAGAAACTCACTAGAAGAAATCACAATACTCAGCATGTAGTTGTCCTCCTGAGTAAGATATATAACTCCTAGGAAAGATATACAGCAATCATAAAGGACAAAGACACAGAGGTAAAGTCTAGGGGAATCCATGTGAGCCTTCCTTCTGTTCTTTTCCTCTTAGAGGGGAAGGGGATTCACACAGAGCTTACTCTTTCCCCAGAAATATGTGTATGATGTATATGATGTTTCTTCCAGGGAAGCCCATTAGAGACTTAGTGCTGTACATCTTAATTGGAGGCTGGACATGTGGGCACCCTCTCCCTAGCACATACCCAAATCCCAGACTCCCATAAGAAAAGCAGGTGTTCCGGGTAAGTCATATTGTTTGCGCAAACAGTCTGGCCACTGAGAACCACCCTTATCAGTCAACTGTTGACTGGGGACACTCTGAGAGCCAAGTTCCCTAACACCAACCTCTCAAAAAGGCCTTTCTAAGAACAGCAAGTCAGACCAGCTGTGTTAACGCTTTTCTGCAAAGGCTGGATCTATCTCCCATACTACAAGTCCAAATGTTTGCAACTTCCCACCAGCTTTGTCCAGAAACTCATCCTTTTCCTCCCAGTTTTGTCTATGACCTGTCTTCTGTGACCCCTCCTTCCCCACTAGCCTCTCCACTACAGCCACTTCCCTCTATTTCCACCCCTTGCTCGGGATTACTTCACCCAGGATGACTACATCAGTCCTCAGAATGGGCCTCTCTTGTTCCACTTGACATCCCTCCAATCTGATTCTCACAACAGTTTAGACACGCAAATTGGAAAATTTCACTTTCCCACTTAAACCCTTAGACCTATGAGCTCCTCAGTTGCGTCACACTCCCCCTCTGGTGACATTTGTATCTTGTCAGCTTCTCAACAAGTCCTTTGTCATCCAAAATTTGCACACATGCCCTTCCCAAGCTTCACTCACTCCTCTGCTCTTAGACCTGGTTCCTCTTGACTCATCCATCAGGGCTCAGGATGAGGGTCACATCCTCAGGAAGTCCCCCCCCACCTCTCCTTTGGCCTAAGTGAGACCACGTTACTCCCTTTCATAATTAGTAGCTATATATATATGCTACTATATATATGTGTGTGTGTGTGTGCGTGTGCATGTGTGTGTGTCTCTCTGTGTGTATCCTCTGTGGGTTATTCATTTCATGCTTCCCATTCTTTCCCACCAGACTGTCAACACCATAAGGAACAAGGACTTTGTTTATCCCCAATGTACAAAGCCGAAATTATATGCTGTCTCTATCAGCCCAGGCTGCCATAACAAAGTACAGTCCTGCTCTACTTAACGGCATTTTGATCTCCTACTCGACTGTGGTCACGTATATAACCTAGTTGTGTAATAGGCTATCCCATCTAGGTCTGTGTAGTTACACTCAATGACAGTCACACAATAACATCTCCCAGTGACACATTTCTCAGAACTTATCCCAGGTGTGAACTATACAATAGAAATTTCTTCCTAATAGTTTTCGAGCCTGGAAGTCTGAGATCGGTTTGTCAGAATGCTTAGTTCCTGATGAGATCCTGTTATCAGGACCTGTTATCAGCATGAGGGACCCCCAGAACCCCCAAACCTGCGTGCTCTAAGTAAGTTCTGCTATTGACCACATGAAGATAAAACACACTCTAGTGCTTAAAACCTTTTATGGAAAGGAACTTGAATGCAATTCACGTGCAATAAAGAGGTGAATAGGGAAAAACAAAGAATATATTAATGGTTTCCAAATCAAGCACCCAAAGGTACCCATTCCCTCATGGGTAAATACCCAGCCAAACAGGGTTGGCCCAAAACAGGACCACTAAGCTCACCAAAAGTCTAAGGCACCTTCTGGTGGGGACCCATAGGAAAGGGGCAGAGGGGCCAGAAAAGGAAGGAAAAGAGCAAAATCAAGATCAAGATAGGGCCTCCCTGTGGCGCAGCAGTTGAGCGCTGGGTTGCGAACCTGCCTGCAGCCTCTGCAGCGCCAGTTCAATCCCTGGCTGCTCCCCAGCCACAGGAGGAGGGTCCCGCATGGCACCCACTGCTCGCCTCAGCAGTGTACTTCCATTCTTCTGCCTGCTCTGCTCCCCTCTCTGGCTCTGGTGAATTCTCTCACCCTCCCACACTTCTGACTGTACCCAGTGCTTGTATAAATAAATAAATAAATAAATCTTAAAAAAAAAAAAAAAAGATCAAGATAAACACTGCCTTTGTCAACCTCCCCACAGCTCTCTCACCTACGTCTGTTGCAAGTGTCTCCTTCCACATCCCCCAGTTCCTGGTACAAGCCCAAGGCTGAGAAGCAAGTGCAGCTTCTTCACATGTCTCTCTGCTCCATGTGCCTCCTCCAGATCTTTCTTCTTGGTCTCCACTATCCTTCTCCTTTCCTTCTTCCAGTCTTTTCTCCAGCTTCTCCTTCTCCCTGCTCAGCTCCTCCCTTCCTTGGATGGGGCAGAAAACCTGGAATCTCCCCTTTCCTTGGGGACCACCCCGAACAGTCCCACTTCCTGGCTTACAGGTGGCTGGCCTTTCCTTGGTGTGTGTGCCTGGTACCCCACAGTATCTTCTTTTTTTTTTTTTAAAGATTTATTTTACTTATACAAGTGCTGGTGTACAGGCCAGAGATGTGGGGGTGAGATGATTCACCAGAGACAGAGTGGGGAACAGAACAGGCAGATTGACTGAAATACACTGCTGAGGGGAGCAGCGGTTGAGGCAGGAGAGGTCTGCTGCACCATGTGGGATTCTTGCCTGCTGGCCGGGATCGAATCCGCACTGCAGAGGCTGCGGACAGCTTTGCAGTGATGCATTCAACTGCCTGCGCCACCAGGGAGGCCCCCAGGGTATCTTCTTTATAGACACTAATCTCATCATGGGGGCCCCACCCTCATGACCTCTCTAAACCCAATTACCTCCTAAATTGCCTCCCTCAAAACTCCCCTTTCTTGTTCAGGAGTGTGTTCAATGCTCCTATCGTCTTTTATGTCCCTGCCACAGCTGTAACTGTGCCTTTGGTAGCACCAGACCTTGTTCGCAGCTCCCATGGGCTACAAACTGCTGCAGCGGAGCTTTGAGGACACCGAATAGACAGAGGCAGCAAAACTGCCAGAAACCTGTCCTCCTAGTGCTGAGAAACTGCCAGAGAGAAAATACACCCTGGGGAGGAAGAACCACATTCATGCATATACATTACCTAATTTAATGAACACCACAAATAGTAACATAAATTCTGTGCTTGATGTCAAGTAGGAGAGAATTAGGGGGGACAAAAGAGCAAAATGAATGTGTTTGACTCAACAATCTAGGACTTCAATCTAATGCCAGCCCAGGCAGACATGTGGGGATGTGGGTCACAATCCTCGCCCCCTTCTGGTGCTGAGTCTTTGGGAAATAAACACAAGATTTAAGAGTGAGGACATTAACTTTATTTTTTTTTAATAATGACAAAAAAGAAAACAACTAAATGCCTGTCCAAATGGGACTAAATGAATAAATCACAGAATTTCATTCAAAGAAGCCATTTTTAAAAATATGGATCACATGTGTGAAACAGCAGGGCTGGGGGAAAAATGTCAAGAAGGACACTGAATGACAGGCTTCAAGGCTGGGATAAAGGATTATGAGAAAAATAAGTGGTGTCATAGGTCACAAATTTGCATGAGGGCCAGAAAATGAGAGGATGGCGCTGAGTGGGCCTGGATATTTAATAGTGCATCCTTCATGGAACTGAAGAGGAAAGGGAATGATGGCCTTAGATCTTGCACAATTAGCAAGCATGCAAACAAGATGGACAGTGACCACCCCTCACCAGAGCATGATTCAGTGTAATTCTAAGGAAGCCTCTTCATTTCCTGACCCCCGCCCCATGTACTTCTGCACTCCCACCCCCACATTTAGAAAAATCTCTTCGTTTAGCGTCCATTCCAATGCTCTGTTTTACATTTGGTTTTGTTCAGCAGCAGCCTCTGCTCAGCCAATTTCTGCTTAGACGCCAAAGCGCCAAGAAACTATACAAGAGCAGGGCCTGGGTAGGATCAGAAAATGCCAGAGATTTTGCCACCAAGTCTCATCCAGCAAGACTGCCAGGAGAGCTTTGCAAATGGAATCAATCTGTATGGGGCTGATGAGAAACATCTGAATGAAAGATGCCAGTACAAACAAAAACCATCACATTTCCCACTGCAGTAGCCTCCAGTGGCTTCCCCAAAGATTCTACTTCTACTCCCTAGTCTTTCCATCACAAGGAGGACACAGGCTTGCGTCTTCCCAGAAACTTCTCCAGGACATGCTGATTAACCCTGACTTCACAAACTCCCACCTTTCCTCAAGTCCACTCAGCCCTTCTGTGATGAGTTTGTCCAGGGGCTATTTGACCTTATTGCTGTCTTTGATACATTTGATCAGAGGAAGGCAGGTGGGAGGAGATTTCATTCACAGCAGTGTGTCTCTTTTCCTCTGGAATTTGAAAAGGTCAGGAAACCTTCCCTACAGGCAAGGTATGTCCTGGGCACTCCCAAATGCCTTAAAGGTCATGATGCCTCCCAAAAGTGGACAAAGAATTAGGAGGGATTCCTATAATTGCCTCAGAGAAGAATACCTGAGGCCAGTCAAGTGGCACCTCTCCTAGCACAGTCACAGATGAGGTTATAATAAACGTCATTGTTTGCCTAGAGCTGAGAAATAAGAGAGGCAGTAAAAGCTAGAAAGTCGCCATGAAGAGAGCATGCTCATTCTAACACCTGGTATTGGATTCTAGATGGCTGTGTCTTCAGAGAGGAAATCAGGGACACTCCCAAGAAATGCTAACTTCAGGGAGATGTTGTTTGGGCAGTGTGTACACTCATTTTCCTGATTCCATTCCCACCATGCTGCCATCTCCATTTTGACTGAGGCAGTTGGCCAACTCAAATTACACAGACAGGTAGTGAACATTCAACCCCTTGGCATCATGCTTTACCAATCAGAGGCTCTATGCTTATTGGGCATGAATCTGGGCTCATGCCACCTAGGGCTTTGGCATCTGCAAAGCTGTGGTCCAGACCTGATGATTGATGGTTCTGTGAGTCGACGTTTAGGACCCACAAGCATCAGAGCAGAAACAAACCACTGGGCCGTGGAGTCACTCTGCTTCTTAGGTTCACTGAAGGATGAGTTAGCTATGTGTGACCCTGAGCATAAACATTATGCCGACCTTGATCCAGGAATTTAAACAGTGTCATTTAATGTAAACACTAGCAAATGCCTCCTGGTTGACTTGGCCTGTTTTCAAGATGGTCAGGGTTTCTTTGCTAGAGCAGTACTTTGGGGCATTGGATTGTAAACTCAGAGTCAGAGCTACAGTTCTCTGATTTACACTAGTTGGTTTTCCAAGCATCACTGCCAGTTCTTAAGAGTGAGGGAGCCCTCTGCTGATGGCTTGAGTGTAACTTCATGGGGCAAAGCAAGAAATCTGGGTTAAACAACTCTGGCATCAGAGAACTGCAACTTGTCTTAAGTCCAGCAGCAGACTTTTTCTGAGTAAAGTCAGATTCTAGAAAAGTCCCTAAGTTCCTCAAATTATCCTCGTAGTTTCAGGTTTTATTCTTTCGTGAAGTAGCAAAGATCTGAAAGTGGTCTCATCCTCTGCATTGAGAGTTCTACACACACACACACACACACACACACACTGGGATTGTAAAGCCTTGATCCACTCTGCTCCAGGACGACTACTCTGTGTGTGTGTGTGTGTGTGTGTGTGTGTGTGTGTCCTGGAGGGAGGGAAGCAGGATGCACTAAAATATATATGGAATCCCAGAACGATGGAATAGGATTTAGGGACATTTACCCTTTGTGGTGTGTCCAGATGAAGAACTCTGATGAGGCCACAACTTGAAAATGGAATTCTTCCCAGCAGCTGTGGCCTTGATGCTGGAGGTTAACAGCTTAACACCAGGGTGTGGTGCCTAAATCTGAACTCTAAAAATTAATGGTGATAAGGGTGGGCTGTCTGCCAGAGCTGTGGTGTGAATCCCAACAGAAGGACCTTCTATTTTGAGAGCTCTCTCAATCCATGGCATGCGGTCCTGTGCTTGGATGCATCTCCCACCTCTGAGTGAATATGCTTCTCTCTCTCCAGACCCTTTATTACTAAACTTTCAACCCATGGACAGTGAAAACTTGCTCACTGACCCATTTTTTGATAATATACCAAAAGAACAAGTACAAAGTAACGTGAATCAAATACCTGACCCAGATGACAATAGGAAGAAGCAGTGGTATTCCCCTTGCCTTGCCAAAAGCATCAAAGGAAAGACAACTGGCAAATAGAATATCAAACTAAACCCAGACAAAGGGGGATAAAGGGACAATAAGGTCTTTTTCCTGACAATGTAACAGGGTGGTCCCCAGGAAAAGCGGAGGTTCCAGGTTCCCTGTCCCACCCAAGGGAGGGTGGAGCTGGGGAGAAGAGGAGACTGAGGAAGGAAGGAAGCAGGATGGAGCCAGCAGGAGACCTGGAGGAGGCACATGGAGCAGAGAGACATGTGAAGAAACTGCGCTTGCCTTTTGGTCGTGGACTGGGTGACACAGATGTGGGTGAGAGACCCGTGGGAAGGTGTCAATGGCAGTTTTTGTCTTGATTTTGATTTTGCTCTGTTCCTTCCAGACTTGTCTATTTCTGATCCTTTTCTGTGGGTCCCACTGGAAGGTGCTTTAGACTTGTGGCAGGCTTTGGGGCCTTGCTCTGGGCCAATCCCGTTTGGGTGGACTTTTACCCACGAGGGGACGTGTAACTTTGGGCGCTTGATTTAGAAAAGTATATTCTTTGCCTTTCCAGTATTGTTTACTAATTGTATTAAAGTTCCTTTTCATTAAAGTTTCATATGTTTTTTTTGTTGATGCGGTGGATGGCAAAACCTATTTAGAGCAGGCAGGTTTGCGGGGTCTGGGGTGCCCCTCTCCCTGCAATGCAACAACAAGACTCCTTAAGAAAAGGAAAAACAGAAGTTCAGCCTTGTTCCATGTAGTATAGCCAACACTGTCCAATGACTGTATATGCAAAAGGAGCCATCTCTGGAAAATCAGAAGATCAAATGATGCTACTCCTCTGCTCAAAGACCCTCAGTGTCTCCCACTGGCCATATTCCCACCACCGCGCCTGCCTGACTAAAACAAGTACTACCTCACTTTCACCTTGGCTGTTAAGTCACTTTCACCTCGTGTTTTTCCCTGCTACTATTCCTTCCTTTTCCAATTGTCAGCAACCTGTTTATCCTTCCAGAGTGAGCTCAAATATTCCCTGCTCCACAAATCCTCCCCCAGCTCTCCCAGGCAGAATATACACTCTCCTCTTTGTCCCCAAAGGGGTTTTGTTTATACCTTCCCTCCACCCCCACCATTAAAATACTTATTGCCCTCACAGGTCGTTCTCCTCTGTGGTTTATAAATTGAGAACAAGTTCACATATTCATTTCTGCATCCTCCCTCAAAATCCCACCTCCACTGTGTCCTTCCATCCCCCCACCCAACACACACACACACCCCAATCCCCACCCTCATTTCTCCTGTCAAGGGCCTGTCATAGCATCTTCCACACAAGATATTCTCAATACATTGTTTGATTCATTAAATTAAATTAATAACAAAGAATATCGAGAGAATACAGTTCACTCCAAAGACAGAGGAAAGGCAGTACCATGATATCAAGCAAGTGAACTGTCACTTCAGATCCTAAAATCTCTCATTTGTCAGTTTCAAGACCACTCATCTAGAAAATCAAGATTTTGAATTCCTCAAGTGTCCCTGCCTTCAGAACTTTCAGAACAATGTTTGAGCAACTGTGAATTAGGCACACACTGCTCTCGGACATTTTAATGATACCTGCTAGAAATTATTCACAACAACTATGCAAATATGCCCTGAGCAGAAGGCAAGCAGCCCCTCTCCCCTCCTGGCCCCTCCCCAGGCCCAACGGAGTTGTACAATAAAGCGCCTAAGGGGCCTTAAAGTTGAACGTATACAATCAGTCTGTTTTTCCACATCATCATAGTGGTGCATGGACTGTGGAGTCTGACAAATTGAAGTTCAAATCCGGATTAACCACCCAAACCTTTAGTTTCCATATCTCTAAAATGGAGTTAATCAAATGCCTCTTTGCAGGGTTATTTTAGGATTAAAAGAGATTTTGAAAATTGAGTGCTTAATGACTCACAACAAATGCTCAGTAAGTGGAAGCTATTATTATTACAGTAATGCTTCTATAATTTTATATATTTCTGAAAATTCTCTTTTGGAATTTTACCTTCAAAGTCCTTTTATAAGTCACAAGCAAACAGCTTGAGGTTTTTTAAAAAAAATTTATAGTCCATATTTTGTGCTAAACTATTGCCATATTTGAGTCTCCATTACATTACTCAGATTTATCTAAAAGTTATATTTGTAGATTTACAAAAGTCAAATGCACCGTTTAAAGAAAAAGTTTTATAACCACTAACTATATGTTTCAGGTGATTATGGAATTCCAAAGGCATTGTTCAAAACCTAAATTTTGTATAAAAGATTTACATCTTATACAAATATCCCAGGCATTCTTCATGATATCAGGTAAAAGATTAAACCCACTGTCCCTTGCCTTGTTAAAATCATCAAGTATTTATTGGCAATGGATACTAAGGCTATTGAGAAATGACAATTGTCAAAATCAGGTCTTCTAAGTCCATGGCACAGAATTTCAAGAAACCTAAAATTATGAAAGCAACCCAGCCTGGAAGCTAAGTCAAGCTGACATTCTAGATGGCTCCAAGGAATTTCAGTAAAGTAATATTCTCTGAGCTCCCTTCTGGACCTGAGAATAACTGTAACCATTACCTCATATCCCAATTTTCCACTGCTCAGCCAAGGAATGTCCTTGAAATGTCTCTAGATTCATTTAAAAATACTGTCAATGCTCTGCTTTTTCAAGAGTGGATTGTTCCTCATTCCATCAATTACCACTTCCTGGTTCCTCATAGATTTAGATATATAGATATATAGCACATAGTACTTAACACTGCAGGAGTTACAAAGAAAATAATGTATGACCTCTGATCTTATGGGATCTCTAGTGTAGGATCTAGAATAAAATCTAGAATTCCAATCCAAAAATCTGTCTATTCTAATCAGATGTAATGTTGTAAAGAATATGCCATAAGTAACATAATTATGCATTGAGTAAAGAGTATAAACACTACATACTAAGGAGAGAAAGACTATGCCTGAGAGTGGTCATGGAGGCCCTGGAACTAAACAGTTTTAATGCGTAGAAAAGTTTTCAAGAGGTGGAAAGAAGGGGAACTGTGTTAAGGATGGTGACTGCTACAATCGTGGAATAGTGATGTAACTGGCTTTGGAAAACAAAAGTAGACCAATCTGCTTAAATAAAGGCTAAAATAAGGATGCAATCATGATAAGATGGGAAAGCAGTTTGGGGCCAGGTGGTAAAGAATCTGAATGGCAGGGAGTCATAGGCTAGGGATTCTCTCTTACAGCACATCCTAGGAAGCTGGGCAGGAGATATAAAAAGGCTGGCCTGTCAAAGGGTCCTTTTGACATTAGCTCTGTGGTCAAAGAGATTCTAAATACTCTGTGAGTCTAAATACTCTGCCTTAAAAAAAAAAAAAAAAAAAAGGTTGGGGATTAGCTGTACGTTACAGTCCTCCAATTTCATCTCATCCTCCCTGACCAAAGGTCATGGTAATAGACAGCAGAAGCAGTGTGAAAATCGTAAAAAACTCAGAGTTGCCGGTGGCTAGAAAGAAATTGTTCAGGATGGTGACATATGCCCCTCTACGCTGGGATAAAGCAGGGGGATTAGGTGGCCTGGGGCATGGTCTGTGGTTCTGTCAGCAGCCTTTCATCAAAATACGACAGTGTCGCATACAGTGGTGGTTAGTTTATGCTCTGGATATTAAATGCAGGCTTACGTGACCCTCTATTTATACATGCACCCAAGCCTACTGGATGACTGCCATTCCATTCAAGGGAGGTAAAATAAAACCCTCTGTGCAGCACGTCGAGACACACCACACATTCCTGGAAGCAGCAGGCAAGAAAGAGTTTGACCTCCAACCACAAAAAGGAATCCAGTAGGGCAAACCGCACAGCAGCCCACAGACCACAAGAGACATCCCTCCTCAGAGTGGGGAAAGCTGGTCTTGGTAAAAGCAGTGGGTGGGATTTTGAGCAGACCCCACCTATTTTGAAGGCTTGGAAGGCAAGACTAAGGGCAAGGCCGGGAAGGTGGGTGAGAGGATGGGAGGGGGGCACCACCTGCCCGGTTTCCATCAACTCACACACAAAGTCCAACCTTGTTGAAATCTTGCATTTGGGAGACCACATAGTTTACATGAACTTCAATTCCCCAAATCACTAGTCCTACTTTCCAACAGCTCTTCTCCAGAGACCCATCCAGAAGCAGAATAGACTGCAAAAGTTGGTATGGCTGATTGTATGGGAACTGGCTAAATTGGGTTTGAAGACTCCTAGATATAGAACTACCAGCAACAGAGGGGCCTCCCTCCTGGCTTAGGGGTTAAATCTTAGCACTATCACCGTTACAGCCTGAGTTTGTCTTATAGCCTGAATTTGACCACCGAAGAGGGAGCTAACCCACATGGCACAGGAGACCTCTCTGAGTTCAATCCCCAGCTAGGGAGGTGACCCACATGGTGCAGCAGAGCTCTCTTGTCTTGCCCGCTGCTCCCCTCAGCAGTGTATTTCAGTAGATCCACCTGTTCTGCTCCCCATTCTGTCTCTGGTGAATCTTCTCACCCCAGTTCTTCTACAAAATAAATAAATAAATATTTAAAAACAACAAATCAACAGTAGCCGCCCCCACACACAATCCCCTTAATTAGACCTACTTCAACACACAATCTCCTGCATAGGTCTTTCAGTTCAAACACCAGCCTCTCATTCCTCTCTCATTCCTCACCCTTGAGTGTTTATAGACAGACCCATTTTTTTTTTAATTTTTATTGACCACTTCTTTCCTAATGCTATCCCAGATAACTAGACCTAAACGTATCCTGTCTTGAACTTGTTCTAATCTTGCACTGTTGACATATCCCATTTAATCTGATTATTTGTGTACACAACTATAATAATTTGTAAACTCCAAATATAATTTTCCCAAGGAAGAAAGCACATTTTCTCTCTTTTTTTTTTTTTGTACTTATAGGATGGATATTAACTAAACTTATTGTAGTCATCGTTTCACAATAAAGTAAGTAAAGTCATTGTAAGTAAAGTCAATATATTGTGTACCTGGAATATATACATTGCTGTGTATACCTTGAATTTATATCTCAGTGGAACTAGGGGAAAAGATTTAATCTCCCTCCTCTCTCTACATCATCTTCCACTTTAGAGAGATTCAATAAACTCTAACTAAAAACAAATACAGATCTTAAGCCTTGCTAGGTTTTCAATAAATGTTACTGACTTTTGACATTGACTTTTATTTTATTTTATGATGGAGGTGATATTGGTTTACAATATTGTATAAGTTTTATAACTTCACACCTCTTCAAATGTATAATACTATACCACACCCCCTGCCAACGTTCTAATAACCTCCTACCAACATCCCATGGATCGCCCTCTGCGCATGCCTCCCCCTCCCATGCACTTCCCCTCTGGTAACCATCATTTTGTTGGCAGAGAAAAAGTTTGTTTTGTTTGATCATTAGTTTCATTTCTTTATATTCCACAGACAACTGAAATCATCTGGTATTTGTATTTCTCTTTTTGACTAACTTCACTTAGCATAATTACCTCAAGTTCCATACAAGTTGTCACAAATGGTGGGTTGTTTTATTTTATATAGCTGAATAGTATATTCCATTGTGTGTAGGATACAGCAGTAAAGTATATGTCCCTCTCTGTCGCATGCAACAGGGTAATCCTCACAGAAAGGGGAGGTTCCAGTTTCCCTGCCCTACCCAAGGAAGGGTAGAGCTGAGTGGCAAGGAGAAGCTAGAAAAGACTAGGAGAAAGGAGGAAGGAAGACCTGGGGGAAGCACATGGAGCAGAGACATGCTAAGCAGCCACACTTGCTTCTCAACCTGGGACTTCTCCCAGGGACTTGGGGGACATGGAAGGAGACACTTGAAAGACAGAGATGTGTGTAAGACCTGTGGAAAGGCAGACAATGGCATCCTTTATCATAATTTATTTTTTGATTTTGCTCTTTCATTCCAGACTTGCCCAGCTCCCTCTGCCCTTTTCTTATGGGTCCCCAACAGAAGGTGCCTTAGACTTGTGGCAAGCTTTCAGGCCTTAGTTGCTCTGCTTTGAACCAAGCCTATTTGGCTGGGCATTTACCCACGAGGGGATGGGTAACTATGAGTGTTTAACCATATTCTTTTTCTTTTATCTTCTCTCTATTGCACACTAATTGGATTTAAATTCTTTTCTATTGAAGGTCGTCTTCACTCAGTGTATGTTTGTCTTTGTGTGGGGAATGGCAGAACCTATTCTGAGTGTGCATGTTTTGGGGCCCTGGGGTGTCCCTCATTCTGCTCACTAACACCACCAGATAAGCTCTCTGATTTCTTTTATTTTTCCCTCTAGGCTTACCAAACTTTGTTTTCTTATATCCCAAGGGGAAAGAGTATCACTAGGGAGATAACAAGGGAATTTCTGACTGCCAGGTGATAGCGAAAGCAAGCTGGCATTCCAGTAAGATACAATCACCACATCTTCTTTACCCATCATCCATCTTAGGCCACTTGGGCTGTTTCCTATTTTGGCTGTTGTGAATAGTGCAGCAATGAACATAAGGATGCATATATCTTTTCAAATGAGTGTTTCCATATTCTTCGGAAAGATACTTAGAAGTGGAATTACTGGATCATATGGGAGTTCTATTTTTAACTTTTTGAGGAATGGCCATAGTTTTCCACAGAGCCTGCACCAATTTACATCCCACCAACAGTGTCCTAGGATTCTTTTATCTCCACACCTTTGCCAACACTCCCCCCTACCTTTTAAAGCAAAGCAACATACATAAGCAAAACACAAATATAGTCCAAAATAAAGATCATGATGCAAATAGTTATCGTCGTCTGGTCAAACTCTCACTCTGAACAGATGGTTGATATTAAAATCAGTGCAATTCAAATAAAAAGTGGGAGGCCTGGCAGAAGTGACCGCCAGCCTTTAGGGAAAGAAGAAAATGTAAGGATTCTTACTGCCAGTTTCCCTCACTTCCACCCCTTCCTTGTCATT
Source organism: Talpa occidentalis (assembly GCF_014898055.3). Classification (NCBI taxonomy): domain Eukaryota; kingdom Metazoa; phylum Chordata; class Mammalia; order Eulipotyphla; family Talpidae; genus Talpa; species Talpa occidentalis. The sequence continues at coordinate 28,484,696 of NW_023601212.1, read as the reverse complement.
GCCACAGTCACACTTTCCCAGCCAGTTTTAACAGCCCCTATGTCCCCCCAGATACTCACTAAATGAATTATTGCCCTTGCCTCCAATTGTCTTCCATGCAAATCCCCTTGAGCTTCCTATCTTTTTCTAGATGATTTATCGTTTCCCAAATATATCCCATCTATTTCCACCTCCAAGTCTCTGCTCAGGCCCTTATTGCGTAAGGAATATTCTCCCCCACATCTGCCTAACCACATTTTATTTATTACTTAAAATTCAATTCAGCCACTCCATCCTTCATCAAGTCTTCCCTGACACTCCTTCCTGGAAGCAATTTCTCTTTTTCTAAACTCTCGTAGCACTTGGCACCTTTCTTACTGTATACTTAGCACACTCTATATTAGTTTTCTATGCACATCTTGTCGCTCCAATTAAATTAGAAATTCTTGAGGACAGAAATTTTTTTCTTTTTCTCCATAGTGTCATGCATTGCTAATTTCACATAGTATGTCTTCAATGCATATTTGTTGAATGAAGAATATATAAATGAATGAGCATGTAAAACAACAGTAAATCATTGAATGAATGACATGGATTGTCAGTATTTCCAGATTTAAGGAAAAAGAAAGTCACTCTAGATATTTAACAGGTTGAACCTTTTACTTTTAGTTAGGTTAGTTATTATCAGCCTTATTTTATAAACATAAATCTGAGGCCAACAAAGAATAAACCCTTACAGCAACCACACTGGTCAGTAAAGAACTTTGACTCTTTTGGCAAAATTTGGGCATAGAGAAATAACTTGTTTTAAATCAGTGATAGCATGTTGCTATAATAAAACTATCGGCTATGAAGCACTCTGCAGTTTCTCCCACCACCATTCCATCTGCCCCACCCCTGTATGCTGCTCCCACCACATGAAGAAATAAAAGAGACATTTTGTAATAGATTTTACCTCCTAATTCTTGCATTTCTCACACACAGATTGCATCTGCCACAGAGATAAGGATCCCTTGATAGCAAGCATTTATTCTGCTAGTTAGAAAGTTACCATATGCCCTTAGAAACAAATCCTTTATTACTTTAATTAATGTGATCTTTTTTTTCTTCCTGAAATCAGCCGGCCTGTTCCAATGGTATATAAGCTACACTCTATCTTGGAGGGCAGGAGAGGTGGACAGCAGACCAGAATTCTCTGTACCAGTCTGCTTTTCCTCATACTATCCCTCATCTCTTTTTTTTTTTAAAGATTTATTTACTTATTTATGCATACAAGAGCTGGGGTGCAGGCCAGAGATGCAGGGGGTGAGAGGATTCACCAGAGACAGAGTGGGAAGCAGAAGAGGCAGATTTACTGAAACACACTGCTGAGGGGAGCAGAAGGGGAGAGAGGAGAGGTGGGTCAGCGAACTGGCCCACAGGGATAGCTTCATAGTGCTGCGTCTTAACCCCTTGAACCACCAGAGAAGCCCCTACTATCCCTCATCTTTGAGTCTAAAATTAAAGTTCTCTTTTCCGTCATACAGCGGTGACAATTATTTTTAAGTTAACATTCTACACCATTCCAATCACTATTAGTCTCTGTTCTTTCAGTGTGTGGTACATATGTCATGGGATTACATTCAAGAGGACCAGAAAGCATCCTTGTTCTTTTCATCCTCTTCTATTAACCCCTTCTTTATCCTATTCCTTCGGAGTGGGCATAAATAAACACCTATAAAATGAAAATGTCATAACAAAGCACATGATCTAAAAAAGTACAAAAAAACCCACAAGTCTTTCAAGATCAAAAGTAATCCCTAGATTAGACTATGGTCATAGTGAGGTGGAAACTTTTATCAAAAGTCACAACCTAATTGTGGGCAATGTGAGAAATCAACTACAGGTCCTCTGTCAGCAGGCAGGATCAGGAAAATAGCTGTCTGCAGTGTCCTTATCTCCCCTGCCAAAATACCAGTAGGGCAGATGCCTCCCTGGACTTGGTTCAGCACCTACAAAAGGAAATTATCTGGGCAAGCTTAGTCTTCTTGCCTCTAGAAAACTGTTACAGAAACATTCCATCCTCCCTCTGCCCCTCACTACTGGGGGTGAGAGGTAGAGGTAGGCATCAAATCAAAAGAGCAGAGAACCAGCGTCCAGGAACAGAATGGACCTGGCTTGGTAGTGGCTCAGGCACCAAGAAATGTGAAGACCACTAAAGAGGCTAATTCTGAAATAACTGGAAGAGTTAAGCCTGGTCCTGGGAAATCTCTGGCAAATGTTTTCACAGTACAATTTGTGAGAACAGCAGTTCCTGATAAAAATTCAGAAAAAAGATAGTAGCTATTAACACCCTTGGGCGAAAGCCTGTAATTCTTTTGACAGTCTTTCTGCAAAGGCATGCAGAAAATCAGAAAGATTTACAGGTAGGTGGGAGTCTGAACAGCTACCTGGCATTAGGAGGTGGTTATCTCGACCCCATTTTTTAGAAGATAGAAAGCTAAATGATTTTGTGCCTCCATTTCCCTAACTGCAAAATTGGGTTGCTCTTAGGTGAGGACTATTGTGTTTGTATGTCAAGTTCCAAATCTATATTCTCTGAGTGAAGCCCAAATGTCTTCAAGCCATATCACCCTGGCATGGGACACTGGCAGAACAGCCATTTGAGACTCAGTCCTCACCAGCAGAAGGAGACTTCCTCACGTACTGAATCCTCCCTGCTGCTCCCATCACTCACGTAGTGCTTTTTCTTTTTAGATAGAAATTAAAGAAATGAGGGCCTCTCTGGTGGCTCAAGGGGTTAAGACATAGCACTATGAAGCTGTCCACAGCCACTGCAGCAAGAGTTCAATTCCCAGCCAGGGAGCTACTCACATAGTGCAGCAGACCTCTCCTGTCTCACTTGCTGTTCCCCTCAGCAGTGTATTTCTGTAGATCTGTCTTTTCTGTTCCCCACTCTGTCTCTGGTGAGTCCTCTCACCCCCCACACCTGAGGCCTGTACCCTAGTTCTTAAATGCATAAGTAAATAAAAATAAATCTTTAAAAAAAAGAAATTAAAGGGCCTCCCCCGTGGCGCAGCGGTTGAGCACTGGGTTGCAAAGCTGCCCGCAACATCTGCAGCGCTGCTTCGATCCCAGGCCACCAGGCGGGGGTCCCACATGGCGCACAGACCTCTCCTGCCGCCCGCTGCTCCCCTCAGCAGTGTACTTCGGTCCTTCTGCCTGTTCTGCTCCCTGCTCTGGCTCTGGTGAATTCTCTCGCCCTCCCGAGCTTCTGACTGTACCCAGTGCTTGTATAAATAAATAAATAAATCTTAAAAAAAAAGAAATTAAAGAAAATAAAAAATATTGCCTCCAATACAGCAGAGAAACCTTTTATGCATCCATATTTGGACACTGCCCTAGAGACTGTGCATGACCAGCAATTAAAAGAATTCCTTTAGGATCATGCTAAGTAAAATAAGTCAGAAAGAAAAAGAAAAATACCGGATGGTCTCACTCATAGCAGGAATTTAGAAAACCTAAATAAGGGACCAGGAAAAAGACTAATTAATACAAAGTAAAAAATCAAAATCAACAAGCAACTATAGACCAGAGACACACTGGGAGGGGGAAGGGATGGGGAGAGGAAGGATTAGGGTCAAAATAAGAGGGGTGCAATTGTATGGGAAATATAACCAAAATGAAAATGCATACATTGTGCAAAATGAAAAATGATGTAAGAATTACATAAAATAAAATATTAAAAAAAAAAGAACTCCTTTAGACTTTCTGTGGGGGAAGAGAGGACAGGAAGAGCACCAAGCAGTGGTCATTTTCCAGGCTTTTTAACCTGTGGGAGGCACACGTTGTACATTTTCAAACTAATCTGATCATAAGAATCACTGAACACACTCATTAACAAAAGAGAATTCCAGACTTTAGCCCAGATTGATTGAATCTCCAGGTAAGAGAGGCAGAGGGGGCAGGGGAAGGGTACCTGAGGACCTGTATTTTAATACACACTCCAGAAAGTCTTGTAAGTGTGCAAGTTTGGGAAACACAGACAAGGAGAATAAGCATGGGCTTTGCCTTTAGGCCAGGGTTGAATAGTGACTCAGTCTTTAACAGTTGTGTGACTTAGAGCATGCACTTAATCCCCCTGCCTCCATTCCCTTATTTTGAAAAGGGAGTTAAACATACTCACCTGGTAGGACCTTCTGATGAAAGTACAGTACCTTCAGTTATTCTTGTTTTTGGGACATCCATTCTCATTTTTCCATTCTGTCTTGGAGAATCACCACCATCTTCCATGACTAGTTCATGGGGTTCAGGTTAATGGATTTGACCCTGCCTTTCACCTCCAAGAGTAAGGCAATCAGCAAACATCATCACCTCCACACCCCCATCATCATGATTAGTTCAGAATGAGGACCATGACCCAAACTGATTCAATGAAATTCAGTATCAGCACTTTCACCAGAGCCATGAAGCTGGAAATGAGCTGCTTGGCTGTTATGTTGCCAGAGGAGGAGATGACACACTAGTACTGCTGTATCAGAGGAAAGGACAGTGGCCATATGGAGAGCATGGACCAAATCCTGAAGACATCTTCGAGAACTGGATCTGAACAAGCAGAAACAATTCCATCCTGGGACTTTTTAACTATGTGATCCAATAAAAATTTTTGCTTAAAACAATTTGAGTTAGATTTTCTGTTGCATTCAAAAAGATTCCGACAATGATTTTTATGACATTCCTTCTGTCTTAAGTCTCCAGCTTACTGTGTAATCATGCAAGCCTTTTTCTTGTCTGATACATTTTCTAGCTTTATTAGGAAGAATCAATCCAATGGTCTAGCATCTAGACTTGATGTTACCGGAATGCTGGCCAGTCTCAGTTCCCTTGGCCAATAAAAGGAAACAGAATTTGAGGGAAAGGAAAGTAGTTTAATTTATCGACACATTGAGGAGGGCAGCAGACCAGTGTCTGAAAGACTGCCATCCTGCTCTTCAGAAGATGCAGGGGTATTTATCTAGAGTTACAACAGAGTAGAAGAGGCAGGGCAGGACACATGCCCCTCCTTGCAAAACAAGCATCTGGAGATTTTGATTGGTGCCAGCTTGCTTTGGCCATTACCTGGTGGTCAGCAATTCCATTGTTATCTTCCTAGAAATGTTCTTTCCCCTCAGAATGTAAGAAAACAAAGTTGCTTAAGATTGGAAGGTAAATAAAGGGAATGGGAAAGCTTATCTGGTAGGACAGAGAAAGACATTTACTTTGTTGCTGCATCACTGATGGATATTGGAAATTGCTAAGGCATGATCACTCTCTGAGAATTAGAAAACACAAATTCTTTGCATCTAAATGGATTCTTTTCTCTCAGCGTGAGAAGAAACTGATATTTAGGTAGATCTTATTTTGTTCCACAAACTCTGAAAAATGTTGCCATTAAAGGACAATGCAACAACTAAAAGGTCTGGGATATGGGCATGACAAGCTTGGCTGGAATGAAGTGCTATGCAGCTGAGATGATTATTCTCAATGAATGGGCAAACATTATACAATTGTCTCTTTCAAGTTCAGAGTGCTAATATATAATACACAATCAGAGGGCATTGTAGATTGGAATATAACTCATTAGCCACTGCCAATTTTTTACCCCCTAGAGATAAAATAGTCTGTTTTGTATAAAAGCCATTATTTTGAGTCATTTAAATTTGCAGCCATAGACCAGGTGAGGGATTTCAGAAAACCCAAATGGAATTGGGACTAGAAACTCCTATTGGAATTCATTAAGGCAAAACCTGTGGTTAGTGGGATGATCATTTGGTGTGGGGAGGTAGAAGGCAGACTTTGACCTCCCTTGCCTCCTACCAGGAATTGGAGGGTCCTTAGCAAATCTGGCTGAGGCAGTGTCTGCCCTGGTGAAGGACATCCCAGAATGGACATGTCCCTGTATGAATACACAGAGAATACCAAATGGATTGGGTCATTTTATTCAAACCTGGAGGACTTGGCTGCCCAGGCACATGCTCTGAGGATGAACTCACTTTTGCTTTAGTCCCATATGGCTGCTGAAGTCTGAGTAGCTCAGACAGCAAGGGACAGAGGTGAGGAGAACACAGGGTGGGTGATCAGAGAACTCTAAGGATGAGGATTAGATTACAGTCAGATGGCAGGGTGTGGGAGACTCTGGGACAGATTTTTGGGAGAGCCTCATCAGCTGGCAGGGAGCTGAGAACTGTCACAGTCGGTTGTGCTGAGCCAGCTGCCTTGTGTGTGCATGCATAAGTGCAGGCTAGCTGGGAGGACAAATCTCAACAGTTACCAAAAACATCCAGCAATCCTTCAGCCCACCCAACTGGAAAATATGTCTTTTAGACTCCAAATCCCCCAAACCAAAGAGGAATCTACAATGTGACCCAGTCTCTTGCTTCACAGGACATGTCTCTACCAGTTTTTCAGCAAACACTAAGAGCCTTCTAAATGTCGGAGCTGTGCTAGCTGCTGGAGGAATATGGAGGAAATAGATACAGTACTTCCCACTAAAAACCTCACCCCTAGTAAACAGTTATAAAAAGAGGGAAAATGCAGTGAGAGTGGGATAAAAGAGAGTTGAGGTATAATTAGAAGAGACTTTCAGAAAGCAGGCAGCAGGTCATAAAAGTTGTGATCTAAAGCCAGAGTTTCTCTCTTTAAGCACATAAACCACTCTTCAAATCCCACCCAGTATTATGCTTGCCAAACATCATTCAATCCAATCTCTTATCCATGACCTCAACGTGGCAAGAATATCCCTCATGGCTGTTAGGATCTAATAATTTAATGTGTTATTCTGTTCTCTGAATATTTCACATTTTGATTGGTTTTGTTTTCTTGATTTTTTGTTTAGTGTGTTACATAATCTGTTTGGTAGAATATGATATTAAGAGGTCGGGGTTTTAATTTTTATGGACCATTTAGCTCATTTTTTTTAAAGATTTATTTATTTATACATACAAGAACTGGGATATAGGTCAGAGTGTGGGGGTGAGAGGATTCACCAGAGACAGAGTGGGGAACAGAACAGGCAGACTGACTGAAATACACTGCTGAGGGGAGCAGCGGGCGAGTCAGGAGAGGTCTGCTGTGCCATGTGGGTAGCTCCCTGGCCAGGGATGGAACTCATGCTGCAGTGCCTGCAGATTGCTTCGTAGGTTGCGTCTTAACCCCTTGTGCCACCAGGGAGGCCCCATTTAGCTTCATTTGGAATGAAAACAGAACCCCCATGACCAGAGATTACCCATCTACCTAAACCAGAGCCTAGCAAATGTCTACTGCATCCTTGGTTACTGGGGGTCACATCAAGACACTATAGGTGGTTTGCTCTATTGGTACCCATCATCATTCCCAGATACACTGTCAGAAGGATACTGTCTTTAGGTAGTTTGGCAGTATCGTTATAGTCACAAATAAGGCTATGTATTGGGTTCTGTGTGCATGTGCATGTGTGATGGTTTGAAACCTTATGAGGACAGCAGAAATAATGATCACTACAAACCTATACACAAAATCCCATTCTGAGCACACAGTTCCTAGTGCAGTGCCTGTCACAGGTTGATGCTCAGTAACTATTGACTGTCTAGTGAATCAAGTGCTCTTTTTTTTTTTTTTTTGAGAACAGAACAGGTGGATTTATTGAAATATACTGCTAAGAAAAGCAGTATATGAGACAGGAGAGGACTGCTGAGCCTCTTTTGTGAAATTTCCTCTTATCTAATTTTGTAAAAAAGTATGTTGACAAGCATCAATATTTATTTTAGTGCAAATAATAATGCAAGCCCTTATCACGCCATTCTCTCGAATCCAGTGCCTATAATCTGCACAAGACTGTCCCCCCATAACCATTTTTATTTGTTTCTATCCTTCCCGATATTTTGTGCAAATCAAACACAACTGCATTTTTATTTAATTAGACAGATAACATACAATGTACTCTGATATTAACCCTCATTTTTTTCCCATTTAACATAACTTGCTGAATAGTTCAATGTGGTATAGATGTACAATGGGATATTATTCAACATAAAAAAAGAAATGCTACCAGTTGCAACAATATGAATGGACCCTGAGGACCATTATGCTAAAAGAAATAAATTGGGCCTCCCTGGTGGTTAAGTGTCAGCTCTATTACCACCACAGCTTTAGTTCAATAACCCACATATGGCACAGCAGACCTCTCCTGTCTCGCCCGCTGCTCCCCTCAGCAGTGTATTTCAGTCAGTCTGCCTGTTCTGTTCCCCATTCTGTATTCTGTATCTGGTGAATCCTCTCACCCCCTGCGCCTCTGGCCTACATCCTAGTTCTTTTACGCAAAAATAAATTTTTTTTAAAAAAATGAAATAAGTTGGACAGAGAGAACCAAATGCTTCATGATCCACTTAAAAAACCAAAGTCATAGAAGCAGAGAAGAGATTGGTGGTTGCCCAAGGCCAGGGTTCATGGGTTGGCAATATGGCAAAGGTGGTCAAAGGTATAAACTTCTAGTTAAAAGATAAACACCCTGAGGATATTGTATACAAAATGTGGTAAGGACCAAAGAAAGAAAAGTTTACATTTTGCGCTGTTGGACTGGTTTACCTCCACTCCAACTTAAAAGGTTGCATTACTGTGAAGAAACTTGTGGTGAGAGAGAAGGAAATGCCTGAAAAGTCCACAGATCAAGCCCCTGTCATAGTTGTGATTACAGGAAGGAGGAGGAGATTATGGAGGAGGAATTATGAATGCATCCTCATTTTTTTAAGATTTACTTATTTATGCATACAAGAACTGGGGTACAGGCCAGAGGTACAGGGGGTGAGAGGATTCACCAGAGACAGAGTGGGTACAGAACAAACTGATTGACTGAAATACACTGCTGAGGGGAGCAGCAGGCGAGACAGGAGAGGTCTGCTGTGCCACGTGGGTAGCTCCCTGGCTGGCCGGGACCAAACTTGTGCTGCAGTGGCTGAGGATAGCTTCATAGTGCTGTGCTTAACCCCTTGTGCCACCAGGGAGGTCCTACCCTCACTTCTTTAGGTTACGCTTAGGATAAGAGATTTGACTAGCCTTTGGTTCTTACATCTTCCCAACACAGACATCTCTGGGTGAATCAGCTTCGTAAGATGGAGGGATGTTATCAATCACGTTTCTTCCTTATCATTTAACTAAGTGTGTAAGAACCCCTCCTTTAGTTAACTGAAAATGTTAGAAATTAATTAGGTGTCTTCATCCCTCTGTTAAAAAATAAACAACAGAAAACAAATGCACTTTATTTTGTGCATATAACTTAACTATATAAACCAAGACCAAAAACTCCAGGGGTAAGGTCAGTCACCCAGAGAAATCTGGTATTGGTCCCCCAAGCCTAGCTCCTCACCTCTTTAATAAATTTCTCTTTCACCAAATTTTGAATTCATTTCACAGTGGTGATTATTTCAGTCAATAGGGGCTATCATTAACAATACTGTAATAAATATTTGAAATGGCTGAGAATAAATACATATACCAAATCATCGTGCTGTATACTTAAAGCTGATAAAATGCTCTGTGTCAATTATAGCACAATTAAACTATAGGGGAGGGCCTCCCCAGTGGCGCAGTGGTTGAGTGTTGGGTTGCGAAGCTGCCCGCAGCCTCTGCAGTGACAGTTTGATCCCTGACTGCTCCCCGGCCACTGGAGGAGGGTCCCACATGGCGCACAGACCTCTCCTGCCGCCCGCTGCTCCCCTCAGCAGTGTACTTCCGTCCTTCTGCCTGCTCCGCTCCCCGCTCTCACTCTGGTGGATTCTCTCACCCTCCTGCACTTCTGACTGTACCCAGTGCATGTATAAATAAATAAATAAATAAATAAATAAATAAATCTTTAAAAAAAAAAAAAGCAGTCCTGGGCCTCCCTGGTGGCGCAGCGGTTGAGCGCTGGGTTGCGAAGCTGCCCGCAGCCTCTGCAGTGCCGGTTCGATCCCCGGCTGCTCCCTGGCCACCGGAGGAGGTTCCCACATGGCGCGAAGACCTCTCCTGCCGCCCGCTGCTCCCCTAAAAAAATTAAAAAATAATAATAAACTATAGGGGAAATGTAACTTGGAGATTCTTCCATATTTAATTTGGAAAGTGTCTTCAATTTTTTTTAATTTATGGTTCTAATCAATTCCATTGTATAGATGTTCTACAACTCACTAAACCAGTCCATGTGGATGAGCACTTGTGTTGTTTCCAATCTTTTGCTGTTAAAAAACAAAAGCACTCTATACCATATACTAGTATAAATTTCTAAAGATGATAGGCCAAACAGTCTATGTGTTGGTAAATATATATATATAACCAACTTGCCTTCTAATAGAGCTATATAAAATTTATATTCTCACCAGGAATGTATAAATACTTGTTTCCCCACAGTTTTGCCATGAGTTTTTTTCTAACTTGAAATTATATAAAAGCAATGGGCAAAAAAAATAATATTTCAGTAAGGTTTTAATTTGCTTTTCACTTGTTGTGATGGAGTTCCTCTATTTCTATGAATGTACACTTCCTCTCTTTCTTATGTTTCTATTATGTTAGCAGTCTTTTTATACTTGACTTACAGGCTCACATCATATTAATATATGGAGAGAATCAACCTTTCTCTGTCATGTGAGTTGCGAAATTTTTTCCAGTGCAAATGGTGTGTTAGTTAATATTATTATAGTCTTTGCGGAAAATAAACCCTGATTTATAGTATTTGCCAATTTCCATGATGTAAATATCTCCACCACAGCCAATTTCAAGATACCAACATGACATCACTAAATGTGATGTGCAGTGGCACATCACAAAAGAGAAGTGCAGTGGCAGACCATTATATGATTTCTCCATGATACTGATACAATAGATGTAAATAATCTTGAGAGTATGGATGACAGTAAAATGAAATTAAACTATTAGAAAGTGATGGACTTTGAGTATTTATTACCTTTGTTTGTAATACACTTTATTCAATTAATTATAAGTTTATATAATGTCATTTTTAAATAATAGCTATGTTTGACAAACAACTTGCAAAATTCCTGAAAATTTAATAATCAGCTCCTATGAGCCAATACAGTCCAGCCCCTACATACCACTGCCTTTCATTCTGATTGTGTTTTGTCTTATGACTTTCTTTCAAATGATGCCTTTCATCATATAAAAGTGTGACTTAGATATGTCATATTTATTAGCCATATTCCTTATGAATTCAAAATTTTGAATAATGATTAGAAGACCCTCCCCATTGAAATATTATAAAAGGATTTACTCATGTTTTTTCCTAAGACTTTTATAGTTTTATTTTTAAATTTACATTTTTAATCCATTTGGAGCAGATCCTAGTATAGGATGGGAGGTAGGGGCTTTCAACTTTCATTCCCCGCTCCCCAAGGCCTGTCCAGTTATCCCAACCAGTTGTCAAATGATATAACTTTCCCCACTAATTTGTAAAGTCATCTTTATATGATAGAGCTTTCTTGATTTTAATAACAATGACATTTGTCATTATTTGAATAAGTTTGAATTATGGTTGTAGGTAGTAAATAGCTTCCCTGTGTCTGCTCATTTGATTCTTTAATCTGTAACAGTAGGTTTGTAGATTATAATAGCTGTATTCTTTTTATGCCCTGCATTCTTTCCCATCATCTGCCTCCTGTATCCTTCAGGGAATTTCTCCTCCATGCAATATGACTCTGGAGAAGCACTCAATTCTACTATACCAGCCAAATCACTGTGCTGTTCATAAGACCCAAGCTGGCCAATCAAAATAAATCCCACCTCACATTGATCAGCTAGGGTTTAGACATCTGACCTGAACAAAGCAATATCATCTTCCCTTGGTGTGATATTTGAATGAGGTCTTCTGTTGGAATTGCTAAGCTGGGAAGTAAGTTCTTACATCTTCTTAACTAACACATAAATTAAAACTCTCTGAGCATAAAACCTAACAAATACAAGCAGAGCTAAGAAATGGAGAGCTGGAAAGCTCTGAAAGCATCCTTTGGATCTTTGGATCCAGACTTTTCCCCCAAAGACAATGCCCCTTGGACATCCAAAAACAAAAGCTGACCACTTTTTTTTTTTTTTTTAAAGATTTATCTATTCATGCATACAAGAGCTGGGGTACAGGCCACAGGCATTGGCGGGGGGAGAGCGGTGAGAGGATTCACCAGAGCCAGCACAGGGAACAGAACAGGCAGACCGACCAAAGCACACTGCTGAGGGGAGCAGAGGGGCAAGTCAGGAGAGGTCTACTACGCCATGTGGGCTGCTCCCTGGCTGGCTGGGAATAGAACTCATGCTGCAGTGTCTGCGGACAGCCCCGCACAGGCTGCGTCTCAAACCTTGTGCCACCAGAGAGGCCCCGATCACTTTCTTATAAAAAAAAAAAAAAGAAACAACAACCACAGCACTGGGTCTGCCCATCTGTGACTATGCAGGTGTTGCCCACCTGTGACTATGCAGGTGCTTCCTTTCACCAACTCTCTCCCTCGACAGGGCAGCAGCCTCCTGCCTGCCCGTGACCTGTCCCATGCTGGGGCTTCTCGGCACTGACCCCTCAGCGGAGGCAGCTCTCTCAACAAACCTGTCCCTTCCCGGGCAGCTCTTCCTGCCTGCTTGTGTCTATGCAAATGTTTCTTACTATCCTATCCCTTTTCTAATAAACCTGCTCTTTAAATATCAAAAAAAACCTTGTTTTATGAGGTTTATCAAAATTTATAATAAACAAAACTCCCTTCAATACCTAGTGTTTCCACACTGCAGAGGAAGAAACAGGCTGAGAGAGGTTAAATTTAATCACAGTAATACCATGTTTCCCACTCTTAGCTATTGTTTTCTGGTACCCCCTCCTTCCAGCACTGGTAGCACCCAACTTTGTGCACTGCATCCTAAAGAAGATTTTTTGCTAATGACTAAGAAGAAAAACCATGTAAAGGTATAAATGTTGGTTATTATCCTCTAACATAGCCAAGATCCTAAATTAAAACTGCCCTATTCCTGCTTATCAGCCTTTCTTTTTCCATAGCAAGGTGAAACTCTCCCTAACCTGACTTCTCAGTGCAGTCAAGTCTTGTTTTTATCCTTGGTGTCTTTGGCTGCTAAGGTGTAAAATGTCATTACCCAATGATGTCACTCAAATTAGTGCCTGAGCTCCTTCTCATATTAGTGGGAGAAACTTGGGTTTCTAAAACTATTTTATGATTTAGAATTTCCTCATACTTACTATTAGGAGTAGAGTGTATCTGGAAAACAGAAATATTCTGAGTTGTACCAGGTCCTCTAAAAGTTCTCTTTCCTATGGAATAGCTAATACTTGGAGTTTCACAATCAGAAATATCTTGTTTTAGCTTGACATGTAAAATTTTGCCAAAATGCAAATAGCACCTGGGAGGGTTTACACTCAAGTTTTATTAGCCATGTATAAACTGATGTGAATTCATTTAGCAGATTATTTCCTTGAAGAATATTTTCACCGAGGAAGTAGGAGGCAAAGGGAAGATAAATTGTCAGAAAAGAAAACTGAGAGGAGAGGCAGGGTACTCCTGACCGGGGACAGGGAGTATTCAAATGGAGAAATGGAGAGAGGAGACAACTAACAAAGGTGTTGCTCCCCACGTAAGACTTGATAAAGCTGTGAATCATAGTCAGGGTTGGAATAGGCTGCTATGACAACTACAACCAGGAATGAATAGAAGAATCAACCATCTCATACTTTTCACATATTCTTCTACTTGGTCATTATTGGCATTACTCGAGATCCTTCAGGAGCTGGAATGGATCTGCATCTAGAAATCAGACCCAACAATTTGTAGCATGTAACCGCAGCTGTCCCATTCTGTCAACAAGCATCAGCTCCCTGAGTAATTTATTACCTGGGCACAACTTCATTGTTTTTTTTGTTTTTTTTTTTAAAGGATTGTTATTTATTTGCTTTTGCTTATAAGAACTGGGGTGTAGGCCAGAGGTGTGGGGGGTGAGAGAATTCACCAGAGACAGAGTAGGGAACAGAATAGGCAGATCTGCTGAAATAAATCGCTAAAGGGAGTAGTAGGCGAGACAAGAGAGGTCTGCTGCACCATGTGGGTCAGCTCCCTAGCCAGGGATCAAACTCAGGCTGTTGCTGTGATAGTCCTGAGACTTAACCCCTAGGACACCAGGAGGCCCTACAACTTCATTGTATAAGCTTATCTGTTCTCAAATGTCATCCAATATTCTTCTGGATTCCTCATCTATAAAATTGTAACTCCCCAAAGAAGTTTCCTTTCCAAGATCTGTTAGAATGGCTATGATTATCTTTGTTCCCACCCTTTTTTGGTGACTGCACATACTTTTAGTGATGTGCCAAGTCCCCTCTGATGCCCTCTGGTGAAAGTCCAAGTAAAGGCAGAACTATGTTGAAGAAGACATCAGCAAAATGTCAGATTAGAAAGCTCCAAACTTTGATTTCCCCACAGAAATTTTTTTCAAAAATATTGGACAGAACCAATCTTACTAGAGTTCTGGGAAATAGTTCAAGATTTAGAGCCACCAAATAAATCCTGACCAAGTAAAGAGCTATCTTCAAAATGGTAAGAAAGTGTTTGTGGTGAATCTATTCACCCTTACTCTATCCCTCTCCAGCTGACAGTAATTTTGTGCCTGAAGTGGAAAGGGTGTGTGTGAAGCAGCACTGGTCACTTGTTGGATTTCAGGGCTTGGGTGATAAGACATGATTACCTTCCTCATATCTCTTCTACTTTGTATATGTTTAGAATTTCCACAATAAAAGAGGTGGATTTTTTAAAAAGATTTATTTATTTTATGCATACAAGAACCGGGGTATAGGCCAGAGGTGTGGAGAGGGGGGTGAGAGGATTCACCAGAGACAGAATGGGGAGCAGAACAGGCAGATCAACTGAAATACACTGCTGATGAGAGCAGCAGGCCAGGCAGGAGAGGTCTTCTGCGCCATGTGGTTGCTCCCTGGCCTGCAGGGGATCAAATTTGTGCTGCAGTGGCTGCGGACAGCTTCACAGGTTGCCTCTTAACCCCTTGCACCACCAGGGAGGCCCAAGGGGTGGATTTTTTTAGAAAGGATATTCAGAAAGCAAAATTGATTATTTAGCAAGGAGAGTATAAGTGAGGGGTGATTCTAGGTTTCTGATTTTTGTGCCTAGATCTAAAATGGTACCCTTTGGTGATCTAGAAAACAATGAGCAAGAGCCATGTTTATAGAAAGTCATTCATCTATTTCAGGCTCGTTGCATCTAGGGTGTCTCTCAACCTAGCAAAGTGGAACTAGTTGGCTGTTAGGCAGATATGGAGCTGGGCAGAGATACCTGGGATAGTAACACACATTAGGACTCAATCACTCATAGAGCGTACATGAGTGGATGGGACTGCTGGAGCATTGCTCTCAGACTTGAGCTCCGATCTCAATTACCTGTAAAGTATACTCAGACACAGATCACTGTGTCCCAACCCTAGAGTTTCTGATTCAGCAGGTCTAGCTATGACTTAAGAATTCATATTTCTAACAATGTTACAGGTGATACTGATGTTGTAGTTCTGGGAATCACATTTTGTGAATCACTGGCCTAGGAAGATAATATAAACACTAGTTCTCAACCTTGGATGCACATTGAAAATGTCAGCAATGAGGAGGAAGAGAGTGCTCCAGGTTGGAGGGTGTGTTCAGCAAGACCAAATGCTGCTCAATGGTTCTGCAAGATGAGGGTGAAAATGTCCTTTATATTAATAGCATAGAAATAATTGATGACTTCAAGGAGATACATTTTGGTGGAATTGTAACAGGGTGGTCCCCAGGAAAGGGGAGGTTCCAGGTTTCCTGCCTCCACCCAAAAGGAGTGGAGCTGAGCAGGGAGAGAAGAAGCTGCAGAGGAGACTGAGGAAGGAAGGAAGCAGGATGAGGAGCCAGAAGGAGACCTGGAGGAGGCACATGGAGCAGAGAGACACGTGAAGAAACTGCGCTTGCCATTTGGTCATGGACTGGGTGACACAGATGTGGGTGAGACTCCTGGGAAGGTGACAGTGGCAGTTTTTGTCTTGATTTTGATTTTGCTCTTTTCCTTCCAGACTTTGTTTCTGATTCTTTTCTGTGGGTCCCACTGGAAGGTGCTGTAGACTTGTGGCAGGTTTTTGGGACTTGCTCTGGGCCAATCCTGCTAGGGTGGACTTTTACCCACGAGGGGATGGGTAACTTTGGGTGCTTGATTTAGAAAGTATATTCTTTGCCTTTCCTGTATTGTTTCCTAATTGTATTAAAGTTCCTTTTCATTAAAGTCTCATATGTTTTGTGTTGATGCGGCAGATGGCAGAACCTATTTAGAGCAGGCAGGTTTGCAGGGTCTGGAGTGCCCCTCTCCCTGTCCTATATCAGAATGAAGAGAAAAATCAAATTAGAGGGGATGAGAAGTAAAGAAAGAAGTACAAGAACAAAGAATAGTGAACACATACCATAGTTTTGAGAAGTTTGGCTGTAAATCCTGTGAGGGGAAGAAAAATAGTGTGGAAGGGAGGTAGGGCTGAGGGCAGACACAAACAGTGAGATCACATCATTGTCCTCTCAAATGAAAGGAAAAAATTATGCCATCATTCCTCTTCTAAATATAAGTTGCATTTCAATTGTTGTATCTTAAAGATCTAGAATTTTCAAAAATAAAAATGATGGACTTGTGATTATGGATATTCTGTCAACTTGCTTAGAAAAAATGGGTAAGAAATTGAGGTACAAGCTTCTTTCCTGAAGTTGTCATTCTACTAACTGATAAAATTGGCCTCCACACTCATTCATTCATTCATTCATTCACTCGACATTTCTCAACTATCTATTATATGCTAGACACTGTGCTAGGTTCTGGCATTATAGTAGTGAATGACAAGAATGAATTACACTGGTAATGAGAAGAATGTTAGGGAATTTCATATATATACTCATATATATATTCTAAGAATATATACCATGAAATCTTACATAATCAAGGAGGCAGTCTTGAATGAGTGGTGGTCAAAGAGATCTGAATTTCATTTATATGAAATATCCAGAAGTAGCCAAATGTAGAGACAGAAAGTAGATAGATTATTGGTTGTCCAGGGCTGAGTAGTTGGGAGGAAATGATGTGACTGCTAATAGAGCTTCTTTGTGGGCCGATGAGAATATTAAAAAATGATTGTAGTGATGGTTGCATAATTGTGAATATACTAAAAACCAGGGAATTGTACATGGTAAATAGATGAATTCTAGGGTATGTGAATTATATCTCAATAAAGTTCACCGTAGTAAAGAAAGCTGAAGATTTAGAGAAATTAATTAAGGAATGAAGTATTTCTACAAAGAGGTGTTAGGGGGAAAGGATGTCCTGAGATAATCTCATACAGGCTTTGTGGACTCCACCCACTCCAGACTAAAGCCATCAGGACATTGGGAAAGACAAATCCCATCACCACCAAGGGGAGGGTGGCTGGGACCTGAGGGTGGAGTTGGGCAGCCAGGTTGGATATAAAAACCAAACACGTGGGCCTTGCTCGCTCTCTGGCTCACGATCGCTCGCCTCCTGGCTTCACCGCTCCTGGCTGGCGGCCAACTCTGAGAGCGCCATTTTGGGATTCCTGATCGCGGATTGGGTAGGACCATTTAAAACTTTGTCTCCCACTTTTCTCCCAGAGCTGTACATTTCCTCATTTCCCTTTCCGTTGTAAATAAACCTTTTATTAACCTTTCACATGTGCCTGCAGTAGAGCATTGATAAGTCCTTTTAAGCGCGCGGGTGAGGACCCACAGTCAGGCACCCCGTTTTGTATCGGGGTTGCTCTACAACAGAGGGAACAATGCTTTCATTGGAGGAAAGAGTAACATTTTAGGAGATGTAAAAATAAAAAATCCTGCAACTGGCATGTTTCTTGAGGAATATGAGAAATGAAGCTGGAGTCAGTGAAAGGGCCCAGACTGTGCAGTGTTGTGAAAGGCATTCTAAAGATTTGGAACTTTATCCTAAGAACAATAGGAAGCTACTGTTGTGCAATAAAGTCGCTGTGCATTATAACTTTAGCTACCATGTAGAGAATGCAGAAAGTGTGTTTGAGAAACCAGATAAATGATATTAAAATTCTTCAAGTGTAAGCTATTGGTGTCTTACATTACAATGAATGGTGTCAATGAGAATGGACAAATTCAGCAGGAATTGTTGATGGATGGTATTAAAATGGAATAGAATAGTGAAGTAGCAAAGATGACTTCATCAATGGGGTGGATGATGAAACGGGAATACTAAAAGAGGTGCAAGGTTCAGTGTGGGCAGCAAGATTAATTTTGTTCAATATAATTGGAACCATCTAATAAGGGAGTAAGGATGACTTATGCAGTAATGAGTTTTCCTCCATTACAATTATTCAAGTTGGGCTTTCTATTGAGTGCCAAGCAATTTTGCTCTGAAATAAACTGTGGACTAAATAACCAAGTACCCATTCAGGTCTAATTCTCTCCTACAAGAAAATCCCCCCCCCTTTTTTTTTTGCCAAGATCTTGGCCCTCCAAACAGCTCATAGCTAAATAAATCCTATTTGCCTGGAATTTGAATTCCTCAGAATCATCTACACTGAGTTAATAATTAAAGTTTCCTTATACTGTCTACATTTGTTTGTTTCACCTGTGTGCTGGATTCTGGTTTCATAAAATTCTCCCAGAAGTACTATAACCTAGTTTCAAAGAAAGGTGTAAGTATTCCAACAACCAAAAGGCAAGTCTCAGCGAGCCCAGGAAGGAGGTGAGAGGTACAGAAGTCACAGAAATTGACCTTGCCCAAAGCTAAAACAGAGAAGAGCACTTCTACAGAGCTAATCCTTGTATTCTTATGCACCCTCCCAGTATGTAGCACTGTGTCCTCCAGTGCCCAACAGCCCTTCCTAGGTTAATTGATTCTTCAGCCCAGAGGGGAGAATGGGGTGAGAAATTGATACCATTTTAAAGTGGAAAATAGAATGACCCAAAAGGAGGGCAAAAGAGAAGAAAATAGAATAATTTAAGGAAAGCTGATTTTTTTTTTTTTTTTTACCACCATGAACAAGAACTAACAACTTTGTCCCTTGGCAAACACTTAAAGTTTTGCCTACAGGTCTCTTATTGACTGTCCAATTAAATGGCCAAAGATGTGCTTTGACTGATTTATTCCCATCTTAATTATTCTCCAGGTTTTACCTTATGCAGTCAAACACACACCCCATCAGGGCCTTAAGCTCCAGCCCCTTCCTGAGCCTAGTTCTACTGATACCATTCTTTTTTTAGGGTATTAGCCTTCTTATACTTTCCCTTCTTCAAATCTCAGTGCATAACTTTATGGGTCTTAATCTGCATCTCTCTGGCTTTCTTTGCCTCTAAATTGGAACAATAAGAATGATGGTGGTGATGTAGATTAAGAGTAGAAAATTTGAAATGAAGGTGTCACAAAACTAGAAACTGGAGGTGGGGGCGGAAATGATTAAGACAGTTTTTTGTTTTTTTTTTTAAGATTTATTTATTTATGCATACAAGAGCTGGGGTACAGGCCAGAGATACGGGGGGTGAGAGGACTCACCAGAGACAGAGCGGGGAACAGAACAGGCAGATCGACCGAAGTACTCTGCTGAGGGGAGCAGCTGGCGAGTCAGGAGAGGTCTGCTGTGCCATGTGGGTTGCTCCCTGGCTGGCCGGGGTTCGAACTCATGCTGCAGAGGCTGCAAATTGCTTCGTACAATGCTTAACCCTTGCACCACCAAGTGCTTAACCCTTGCACCACCAGGGAGTCCCTGAGACAGTTTTTAAACAGGCCATAGACATGAAAATCGTTAGGTATAGACTACTATAAAAAAAGCAGATTGTGGCCTCCCTGGTGGGCAAGGGATTAAGTCTCAGCACTATGAAGCTATGGACAGCCACTGCAACATGAATTCTATCCCCGGCCAGGGGGCTAACCCACATATGGCACAGCTTACCTCTCCTGTCTCACCCACTGCTCCCCTCAGCAGTGTATTTCAGTTTCAGTAGATCAGTCTGTTCTGCTACCCCATTCTGGCTCTGGTGAATCCTCTCAACATCCCCTGCCCCTGCACCTCTAGCCTACATCCCAGCTCTTGTATGCATAAATAAATAAAATAAAATAAAATAAAAATTTTTTAAAGACTATTATAGAAAGTATAGGAGGCACAGACCAGAGGTGGGTATATGGAGACAGGGCCATTATAGAGAATCATCAATCCTTAAAAATCAACCTAGTCACATACTAGAAGTGATTAATAATAGATAACAATTCCACCAAGGAATGACTCCTTCTCCAGAAGAATACTATATTGGTAAATTTCTACGCTGGTAAATGCAGCTCTCTGCCCGCCTGTGACTATGTAGGGGCTTCTCTTTTCCTTTCTCCTTTTCCTAATAAACCTGTCCTTTTAAAATGGCGCCTTCACCTGCCCGTGTCTGTGCAAACATCTTTGTCTTCTGGGTAAACTTGCTACTGAAAGGGTAACTCTGCCGAATCTTTTTCTCAAGGTAACCCAAGGACCCCACTCTCTAAATGCAATATCTTATCAAAATGACATCATCAGAAATAAAACCTATGTATAACAGTTGTCATGAAGATTAAACATACATTTGGAAACTGCAAAAGACTATACAATAGAGGTTGCTTTCACTGCCCTTATTTTTTTTTTTTTGAAGACATGACCTTTTTTTTTTTTTTAAAGAGATTTATTTTTATTTATATAAGAGCTAGGGTACAGGCCAGAGTTGTGGGAGGGTGAGAGGATTCACCAGAGACAGAGCAGGGAGCAGAACAGGCAGATCGACCCAAGCAGCGGTCGAGATAGGAGAGGTCTGCCCCGCCATGTGGGATTCTCCCTGGCTGGCTGAGAATCAAACCAGCGCTAAGGAGGCTGCGGACAGCTTCACAGCACGGCGTTCAACCCGCTGCACCACCAGGAAGACCCTCACTGCCCTTATTTTTAAAGTAGATTTCAATTGTCAGGATTAGGGTGCTAGAGTGTTTGGCTGCTTGATTCGCAGGGAGGTGATTAATATTAAGAGGTTGCCAGGTGTCTACAAAGAAAATTCAATCTGAAATAGACCCTCCTTGTACCAAGTCTTTTGGAGCTAAGTCTTTAGTTTAAAAGCAGGAGGCTGGGAAAACAAAGATTGCAAATACACAGTACCTAAGGCACTAGGTCTGCAGACCTAGGACCCCAATCCAGCTACTCAAATGTAACAGGGTGGTCCCAAGGAAAGGGGAATTTCCAGGTTCCCTGCCCCACTCAAAGGAAGGTGGAGCTAAAGAGAAGAAGCTACAGAAGAGACTGAGGAAGGAAGGAAGCAGGATGGAGAGCCAGAAGGAGACCTGGAGGAGGCACATGGAGCCCAGAGACATGCGAAGAGACTGCACTTGCCTTTTGGTCGTGGACTGGGTGACACAGATGTGAGAGACCCGGGGGGAGGTGACAATGGCAGCTTTTCTTGATTTTGATTTTTGGTCTTTTCCTTCCAGACTTGTCTGATTGTTTCTGATCCTTTTCTGTGGGTCCCACTGGAAGGTGCTTTAGACTTGTGGCAGGCTTTGGGGACTTGCTCTGGGCCAATCCCGTTTGGGTGGACTTTTACCCACGAGGGGACGGGTAACTTTGGGTGCTTGATTTAGAAAGTATATTCTTTGCCTTTCCAGTATTGTTTCCTAATTGTATTAAAGTTCCTTTTCATTAAAGTCTCACTTGTTTTGTGTTGATGTGGCAGATGGCAGAACCTATTTAGAGCAGGCAGGCTTGCGGGGTCTGGGGTGCCCCTCTCCTTGCCCTGTAACAAAAGGACTAGCTTCCAGCTTCCCCACTAATGCACTTCCCACTGCAGTGATGAGTTCCTCCTCCCACCTCCCAGGCCCCTCACCTTGTGGGCCAGGTCTGGGTCCTGAGAGTACCCTTCCAAGCCTTGGAAACCAAGACTTAGAGTCATGGGACCTTTTAACATTTTACACAATTTTACAGTTGATCAAGAACTCTAAAACCCCTAGAGTAGTACTGCTCACCTCTGGGTGGCCCACAACCTGGCCAGGAGGCCAGGGAAGTGACAGTGTAATAAAATGAGATTTAAGGACGTTACTTCTGGGGCAGCGCTAGGTGTCCCGGTGTTGGGGCCACTAGACGGAATTGGGTATTGATTTCTCTAGTCATTACAGAACTGCATGTCCGGCTAGGTTGCCCAGGGAAATGCTGGAACCATTTTAGGGCACTAAGAGAATGCCAGAGAATGCAAAGGCAGTAGGAACAGGGGATACCCAAACGAGATTGGCTATCTGCAAAGGCAGTGGACGCCAGGTTTTCTGCACCGCCCCCCCACTTGTCTAGTGGGTTATGCCTTCACAGACCTCAGTTTCCGATTGTGAAAAATGGGCTCACTAGCAGCTAACCTCCCACACCATGAAAAGGGGTTCGGGTGTTCCGGTTTCAGCCCGCCATAGAAACCACTGGAGAAAACCTTACAGGTTCTTTCATTTTTGGTTCAAAGAAAAACATTCAAGAAGCATGAACCTAGCCCCCCCCATGCTTTTGTCAGCGTAGGCAAGGACCTAGCCGAGAGGACCACTAGAGGAAGGACACACTGGACTGTATTTATGCAGCCATTAACGTAAATCTACAAGGGTTCATACATGCAAAGCTGCAAAGCCAGCATCAAAAGCCACGGGCGTGCAAGTGGCCCACAGTTTAAGATGGGAGGACCCGGAGCCTGCTCTTCTGCGCTTGCGCACCTTGCGAGTTCCCGCCCCCGCCCCGCGCCCAAGCCCGGCCCCCTGGGCTCGCCTCGCCACGCCCACTTCCCCTCCCCTTCCCCAGCCCGGCCGCCCGCGCAGAGCATTGTGGGACACAAACAAAGTGCCCCCAAACAGGCTGGAGTGAGAGGAGCGGCAACGGCGGCGGCGCCGGCCCGCACGCGCGCGGCGGCGGCTCCCTCCCAACCTCCCCCTCCCCTCCCCTCACTCCCCTTCCCCTTCCCCACCCCGCCCCGCCGGGAAAACGCGAGCCGTCGCCGCGCTCCCCAAACCGCCGCCTGCCCTCGGCCAACCGCCCCCAACGGCCGCTCGCGCGCGGCTCCCCGGGCCCCGTCGCTCCTCCCCTCCGGCCCCTCCGAGCGCGGCGGGCGCTTCCCTCCTGCCGCCCCGCGCTCTCCCACCTCGCAGGCACGCCGCTGGGCCGCCGCCATGCCCCAGCCGCAGGCTGCCCACGGGCCTGGGCGCGGCGGCCCGAGATAGGGTCCCCTCAGCCTCCCGGGGGAGGAGAGAGGCGGCGGGCCGCGCGCTCCGCCCCCTCCCCCCGGGCTGTCGCGCCGCCGCCGCCACCTCGCCGCCTCAGCCTGGCGGGGCGGAGGAGGAGGAGCAGCAGGCCTCCGGGCCCCCCGCCGCCGCCCGCAGGTAAAGGGGGGGAGGGCGGGCGGGGGCCGCGGCCGGCCGCTCCGCGCCGCTCGTGCCTTCGGGGTGCGCCCGCCGAGGGGCTGCCGCCGCGCGTCCCCCAGCTGGGCGCTGGACGCGAGGGAAGCCTGGGCTCGGCACCCCGATCCGCCGCCGGGGAACACCCCACGGGGTCCTCGCCGGGGCATTTAATCCCTCAGGGAGGAGACGAGCCTTGGGCCCCGGCGGCTCGAGAGAAATCCCCCCCACCCCGGTCTCCCCGGGTGCTCCCCGTCATTTGCACGCCCGCTTGCCCTGCACCCGAGCCCGGAGGAGGCGGAGGTGTTACCTCTCACCTGGTGGTGTCGGGGAGCCTGAGACCATACTGTTCCCCCCCCACTCTCCACCCTGCACCCCCTACCCTGCACCCCTCGCTCCTGCTGCTTTTTCTCTGCTGGTACTGGGAAGAAAAGGATGGCACTTCTTAAAAAAAAAAAAAATCCGAGCACCTCTTTATTTTGCCTACCTGAGGATCGCTCCGTTTAAGTCAGGTTCTGCTGGCCTCACCCCGAGCCAGGGGTTACCTGCAGGGGAAGGGATAAGTGCGTTGGGACGGGAAGGAAGGAAGGAAATTGCAGCCTGCTGAGTTCTGTGAATCTTCGGGAGAATTGTGGAAGAAAGCGCGATGGTTGTGTACTTGGCTGGAACTTACAGGCGTGAAGGCAGACATTTAAATTTTTTCAGCATGCAACTAGGTTATCTGTTGAGGTTAGGGGAAAATTCCCTTTGACCGCCTTTTTCTTGTGTTTTATGTGGCTATAGAGTAAGACCAAAATCCAAGGTTTAAAATTTGATAGATGCCAATTTGGACAGGTGAAGGTTTTTATGATGTTTTTTTGACTGAAGTTTCAGTTGAATTACTGGGTGGTTGGTTTTTGTTTGTTTGTTTGTTTTTTAATCGTATTAAAATGTTCACTTTCTCCATTTCTTCAGGTTGCCCGCCAGCGCATTAGTAATATTTAACTTTACCTTAGTTTTTAATTTTGCCTCGTGTAGTTTCCTTACGGCATGTGAAAACGATTGTGTTTTAGAATGGTTACATTCCTTAATTATGAAGACCAGAAGGACTTATTTTGTATACAAAGAAACGGAAACACTGCAGGGCATTTTACATGGTATTTAATTCTCATAACCTAATGATTTAGATGTTATTACTTGAGTTTTATAGATGGGACAGAAACTTAGTAATATTAAGTAACTTGCCTTAGGCCACACAACTAGTAAGTAGTAGAGGTGAGGTTTGTACCTGGATATACTTTCCACTGTACCTCTCAGAACAGGTACCCTTTCATTAAAACTTTATTATGAAAAATTTATGTCTTGAGGAAGTTGAGAAAAACAGGATTCCACTACCCTATTCAGTGACTCATTTCTTTGCCATATTGTCACCCCCCTTTTCTCTCCTTGTGGCCTTTTTTGTGTAACCATTTGAAAGTATGTTGCCAAGATTGACATTGAAATATTTCAGCATGAATTTCCTAAAAATAAGGACATTCTCTTACCACAGCATCATCAACACCTTTCAAAATTAATCTGTATACAAATCTCAGTATTCAAAAGTCTCAGAGAAAACATTCCCCTCAGCTATTTTCAGTGAAGATTAATGCATTGCATTTGATTTATCTTTTATGCCTTTCAAAAATACCTAATTTTTTTTCCCCTGACAATTAACTAAACCATTTGTCTTGTGGAATGCTGCCACTTTCTGGACTTGTCTGTGTCTTTACAGTGTCATTTAGTTTATTCCTCTGTCCCCTTGAATTACCTGTTACTGGACGTTATAGCTGAAGAAAAGCTTGATTAGCTTAATGTAAAACTTTCTTGGGCAAGAATGTTTAATAGGTGATGCTGTGTAGTCATTGCATCATATAGGCGGTACATAATACCAGATTGTCACACCATTATGACCACTTGATTAAAGTGATGACTACCTTATCTGCTACCAAGATGTATTCTTTTTCTGGCTACCTTTTCACTTAGTGGTTTTAGCACTGATTGATGACTGTTTGTTATTTTATTGGAGATTTTCTGTGAGAAAGATTTCCTTTAACTGGGGGTAACTAAAGTTCCTCCTTTTATGCAGAGTAAATGCTTAATTTCATCCCTGTCATTGATATTTAAACAATTTAGGAAATACAGCACCTCTGGTAGCAAATGAGATTTTTTTTTCTTGTGAGGGTGGATACCACCATGAACTCACAGGTTTCATTTTACTCATTTTTTAATAATAATTAACTTCATTTTTTTTGAGTGATCAAATTGTCCCAAATTTAGACACCAGGAACTCTTTCAGGCTGCCTCCCATGTCTTTTTGACACTCTGCTTGCCTTTTAGTCTTGGAGTACTTTCTGGCATAAGATAACCCAGACTTGCCTTGTTACTTTTTCTTCACTGTAGATTTCTTTATTCACTGTTTATCCAAGGAGTCTTTGTTCTTTTACTGAAAAATAGTAATAGAAACCAAGATCTGAATGTTTGGCATAGTCATTTCTTCTGGAGTGTCACTGCTTCTGATTTCTCTCAGAAGCGAGAAGAATTTGTTGTTGTTTATTTGTTTAATCATAAGTTCATAGTAATACATCCAATTGGAATTTAGCATAGCAGACTTTTTCTTTGCTTCTGTATTTGTCTCTTTTGTCTTAAATGAAAATTGTCGTGCCTGTTAAGGTTAACATACTTGTTTTATCCTAGTACATAAAGTCATTTTAAATTTACCATACCAACACTACTACTATAAACTTCAAGTGAAGTCTAAGATTTAGCAGTTGTTTTTGTCCTGAGACTATATTACATGAAGGATGTATAATCAGTACTTAAAGTATATTAAGAAGTCTCTTGAAATACTTTATTTGGCTATGCTACCAGTTTCATATGGTCCCTGGGTTGCTTTTTTTTTATTTTAGAATTTCCTTTTTTAATTTAAATTTTATTTGTTAATATGTATAATATATATATGTTTCAAAAGTCAAAATGTTTTTAAAGAATACTTAAAAAAACCTTACACATTTGTTTTTAAAATTCTTTACTTTTGCCATAGCTTTTATTTTATATTTTTTTTAAAGTTTTTTTTTTTATGTGTTTATTATCCTCCCCCTTTCATTGCGTTGGCCAAGTTTTCTTTCTTTTTTTTTTTTTTAAGATTTATTTATTTATACAAGCACTGGGTACAGTCAGGAGCACAGGAGGGTGAGAGAATTCACCAGAGCCAGAATGGGGAACAGAGCAGGCAGACTGACGAAATACACTGCTGAGGGGAGCAGTGGGTGCGGCAGCTGCTGGGGATCGAACTGGCACTGCAGAGGCTGCGGGCAGCTTTGCAGCCCAGCGCTCAACTGCTGCGCCTCCAGGGGAGGCCCTGCCATAGCTTTTAATATCTTAATACATTCTCATATATCCTAACTGCAGAAGGATTAGCAGTGTGCAGTGTGTTATTTATTTCAAATGATATAGGAGGACTTTTAAACTTTGCTGTTAGATTCTGATCTTTCTGAAAAGAGAAAGCATTGGTTAATCTTTGGAGATGAGCATTGAAAATCATGTCTGTAAAGAAACATGGTTGACAGAAGTTTTATGAATCCATCTAACTATATACCACACAGCAAAACTAACAATACATATGCTATCAGTAAATATAAAAAGCATTTGTACATAGGACCGGTGAAGACAGCACTTCTTTTGCATTAGGCAAAATTTGATAGGAATTAAAATTATGTGTTTCTTGGGGTTTTTTTAGCAGCAGGATTTTTTTTAAGATTTATTTATTTATGCATACAAGAGCCTGGGGTACAGGCCCGAGGTATAGGGGGTGAGAGGATTCAACAGAGACAGAGTGGGGAACAGAACAGGCAGATTTACCAAAGTACACTGCTTAGGGGAGCAGCGGGCGAGCCAGAAGAGGTCTGCTGCGCCATGTGGGTTGCTCCCTGGCCAGAGATCAAACTCTGCTGTGGAGGCTGCAGGCAGCTTCATAGGCTGCCTCTTAACACCAGGGAGGACCCAATTATGTGTTTGAATGAGGTAACAGATAGGCAGTTTATCAGCCACCTATCACTTAGGTGCTAAACAGCAAAAGATGTGCCTACAGTGTGTCTTCCTCTTGTCACATGACTGCTTTTGATAGCAGAGTAAACATCTGTTTCTTTAGTGAGTGGAGTTGGGGAAATGGAGCTTCATATGCTTTGAATGC
This sequence comes from Talpa occidentalis, assembly GCF_014898055.3. Taxonomy (NCBI): domain Eukaryota; kingdom Metazoa; phylum Chordata; class Mammalia; order Eulipotyphla; family Talpidae; genus Talpa; species Talpa occidentalis. The sequence continues at coordinate 28,457,093 of NW_023601212.1, read as the reverse complement.
ATTCACCTTCATTGTGTTGTTAATCTCAGTAAAATAGATCGCCCAAGATTATTTGAACACAAAGTTTCATGGGGGGAAAAATGCATACAAACAGTAGCATAGGTATGTGGAGTCCCATAGCAACTAGAGCCTGCTGTGGTAAGTAAGCTGAGTTCACCAATACAATGATGATGATCATTGGTAACATTTGTTGAGTCCTTTATTTATCCTAGTATCTTACTTTACAAATCAGGACACTGATCTTCAGGTTTCAGACTGAAGTCTGTCATTAGCTATACTACTGTACCTCACAAATAAATACAACGCATCATAAAGTTGAATGTTTTCAGTCACCATGAATTAAAGAAACTACATGAGCTATGTTTGTCCTGTAACAACTGGTGATTGTTTGCCAAGAGCCCATATGCTTGTCATGTCACTTACACATATTTGGTATATCAGACCTTAAGAAACTGTATTTAGATGACCATTTTAATGAGTGTTTTTAAAGTAGGTAGAGCACAAAAAAGTCAGGATGATTGGTGGATATGTTGACTTAGAAAATCACAATGGAGGGCCTCCCTGGTGGCGCAGCGGGTTGAGCTCAGCGCTGTGAAGCTGTCCATAGCCTCTGCAGCACAGGTTCGGTTCCCGGTGGGCCAGGGAGATTTCCACATGGCGTAGCAGACCACTCCTGTCTCACCTACTGCTCTCCTCATCTTGTGCTTTCAGTCTGTCTGCCTGTTCTGTTCCCCACTCTGTCTCTGGTGAATCCTCTCACCCTGCCGCACCTCTGACCTGTACCCCAGTTCTTGTTTAAATAAAAAATTTAAAAGAAAAAGAATATCACAGTGGAGGAAAGGAGAACTTGATTTTCAATTAGAGTCTAGGTGGACTTTTTTTTTTCCTTTTTTTTTTTTTAAAGATTTATTTATACAGGAACCAGGTCACAGGCCAGATGTGCAGGAGGGTGAGAGGATTCACCAGAGACGGAACGCAGGGAACAGAACAGGCAGACTGACAAAATACACTGCTGAGGGGAGCAGTGGGCGAGACAGGAGAGGTCTGCAGTGCCATGTGGCATTCTCGCCTGAGGGGACCAAACCGGATGCAGAGGCTGCAGACAGCTTCATAGCGGTGCTCAACCTGCTGTACCACCAGGGAGGCCCCCCCCCCTTTTTTTTCCCCAATAGAAAAAAATCACTAAGTAACCAAGCATTTGTTTTCTGGAGCATGTTGTAATTTTCTAACATCTCTGCAGAATAGGAAATGCATGGTTGCACTCAAGAGCATTATCTCTGGTACAGGTATACTTTGTGTGTGAGAAAGGCAAGAACTAGGAGATAAAATCAGTCATAAGGATTATCTTTTTTTTAATTGTGAAAATATGGGTCTGGTTTCTTTAGGCTACAGGTTTGGTTTCTTCAGGTAGCTGCAACAGCCTGGGGGCTAGAATGTTGGCAGGCAAAGAATGCAGGGTGCTTCACAATTATCTTACATCTTATATTCTGTTGATATCTGGTGGCTGACTTGAAAATCTCTACAGGTTATTTTCTCTGCCCAAATTTGCTAATTTTCTTGCACAGATAGATATGTGATAAAAACAAGTATAGTATGCCTTAGAACTATATATAGTTTGCCGGCAAGTTTTCTTTTTCCTGATCCTTTGGTTTCCCTATATCCCCCCTATAAGTGAGACCATCCAGTAAATTTCTTTCTTCTGATTTATTTTGCTTAGCATAATCCCTTCCAGCCACAAATGGTATCTTTTTTGATTGCTGAGTAGTATTCCATTTTGTGTGTTGTGTATACATACCACATCTAGATCCCTTTGTCTGTTTGGAGGCATTTAGGTTATTTCCATATCTTGGCTGTTGTAAATAGTGCTGCAGTAAACACAAGATTGCAGGCTTCCCTCAGAATTAGTGTTTTTGTGTTCTTCCGGGATAATCCCAGGGGTGGAATCACTGGATCCACCCCATTTTTAGTGTTTTAAGAATCTGCTACACAGCTTTCTATAGTTGCTGGACCAGTTCATATTCCCAGCGACAATGTAGGTGGGTTCCTTTTTCTCCACATCCAGTTTTTGGGTTTTTTTTTTTTTTTTTTTTTTTTAATAAGGGCCATTTCACCTGTGTGAGGTGGTATCTCTTTGTTTTGATTTGCAGTCCCCTGATTATAAATGATATTGTGGTTTTGATTTGCATTCCCCTGATTATAAATGATTTTGAAGGGGGGAGAGGGGGAGGGGGAGAGGTCAAAATGGGGAAGGGAAGAGATCAAGGGACAAGGTACTGTGGTGGTGGAAGAATTATGTTTTAGACACTTAGGTTGTTTCTGTATCTTGCCTGTTGTAAATAGTGCTGCTATAACCATGGGAGTGCAAATTTCCCTTTGATTTAGTATTTTTATATTCTTCTGGTAGATACCTAGGAGTGAAATTGCTTGACCTTATGGCAGATTCATTTTTAATCTTTTGAGAAGCCTCCATACTGTTTTTCATATGGGCTGGACCAGTCTACATTCCCACCAACAGAGTAGGAGGATTTCTTTTCTCACAACCTCACCAGCATTTGTTGTTTCTGGTCTTTTTTATTTTGGCCATTCTCACAGGTATGAGGTACCTCATTGTGGTTATGCTTTGCATTTCCCTCATGATAAGTGATGGTGAATATTTCCCTGATGATAAGTGATGGTGATAAGCCTATTAACCATCTGTATGTCTTGGGAGAAATGCCTTTATAGCTGCTCTGCCCATTTTTTGATTGGATGGTTTTCTTTTTGCTGCATTGTATGAGTTCTTTTGTAGATCTTGATAATCAGTCACTTATCAGATCAATGGTGTGCAAATATTTTCTGTCATTCAGTAGGGTAACTGTTTTAGTTGCTGTCCTTGCTGTGCACAAGATTTTTAGTTTGATATTGTCCCAGTTGTTTATATTACATTGTTTTCCTTGCTGCTGGGGTGAATCCACAAATATATCTCTGAAGCTTAGTGATGGAGTGTTATGCCTCTGTTTTCTTCTATATATTTTATGGTTTCAGGTCTCACATCCTAGTCTTCTATCACTTTTAGGTTGATTTTTGTGTTTTGTGTGAGATAGTGGTCTACTCTCATTGTTTTGCATGTGGCAGCCCAGTTTTCCCATTTATTGAAGAGGCTTTCCTCATTCCAGTATATATTTTTGCTCCTTTGCTGCAGATTAGCTGTCTATATATGTGTGGGTTTATTTTTGGGCTCTCAGTTCTGTTCCATTGATCTGTGTGTGTGCTTTTGCCCCAGTACCAGGTTGTTTTAATTATTATGGCCTTACAGTATAGTTTGAGGTTTGAAAGTATAAGACCACTCTTTTGCCTTTTTTTGTCAGCATAGGTTTGGCTCTTTGGGGTCTTTTGTGGTTCCATGTGAGTTTCAGTAAAGTTTGTTTTGTTTCTTTGAAGGATGCCATTGAAATCTTTTTTGGGATTTTTTTTTTTTTAATGCTACCACAAATTTTCAGAAGTGAAACAGATAGTACTTTATGTACCTCATAATGAGTGCTAGAAATTTATCTCCTATTAAACTAGAGCCAACATTAATTTTTCTTTGTTATTTTTAAAATTCTCTTTATTGAGGTTGGTTTACAACACTACATGATTTAGGTCTTTGTTCTTTGTATTAGAAATACTTCACCTCATTTTAGATTATAAGCTGGAAATTTTTAGAATCTTAGTTACAAGAGTTAAAATAGTGATTGTATATATGCCTTTAAAAATATAAAGAATTCTGTGACATTAGATTTACATTACACTCCTGCTTGAAGGTCACGTTAATTTCTTCACTAACATTATTAGTGCCAAGGATGACCTTAGCTAACACATTTTTTACGTAACTGATCCTGGAGTAACTCACTGATTTGTATCACCATGCTATTTCACTTTGATAACCCTGTCTTATAAGAGCGAAAATTTTTGGATGAAACTTATTAATGTCTCATTCTTAAGAACATTTTCTTGCCTCCATGTTGAATATATTTCCATTTTAGTAATTTTCTTTTATAGCTTAAAAAAACCTTAATGTTACAGATGTTTGAAATCCAGTCAGTTTTAACATTCTATATCGCTATCTTTCTACAGGTATTAAATGGTATGTATTTCTTTATTTTTAAATATATATAATAGGCTCTTTTTTTCCTTAAGATTTATTTATTTATGCATACAAGAACCGGGATACAGGCCAGAGGTACAGGGGGTGAGATGACTCACCAGAGACAGAGTGGGGAATAGAACAGGCAGAGTGAGTGAAATACACTGCTGAGGGGAGCAGTGGGAGAGGCAGGAGAGGTCTGCGCACCATGTGGATAGCTCCCTGGGTGGGGATCGAACTCATGCTGGAGTCACTGCAGAAAGCTTCATAGGTTGCATCTTAACCCCTTGTGCCACCAGGAAGGCCCTGGTATGTATTTCTTTGTGTTGAGATGATTTACTATTAAAGTGTTTTGGTTTTTTGTTGTTGTTTTTTTTTTTTTTTTTTTTGACATAGTCATCAGATTATTTTTTTGTGGTTTTGATGTCTTCAGCGTAACTGCAAACTTCTTGGGATGGCATGTTAACTAATGCTGTGTATGAGTCTTTGAATCAGACTTTGGTGGAACTCTGCCTCTGACTTCTGAAATAATTCCTTTTTTCAAATTATGTCCTCTTCTGATTTTAACCCAGTAACCAACTGATATTTATACATTCTTAGTCAGCAGGTATATTCTAAACTATCCTCTATTAAATATTTTATTTTTGTTCTCTGATAAAATTGAAACAGTCTTTAACCCAGAGAAAGAAAATAAAGTATAAGCATTTTCAACTACTTGTTTTGCTTCCACTTTATTTTTCTTTTTTACGTGTGTGTGTTCCACTTTTATTTTTCCCTCCCTTTTATGTTTTGACTACCTGAGTTTAACTTTTCCTTCGCTTTTTGCTTTTCTTCCTTTCTGCTTTGTAACTTCCATCACTGCTCATTTCCTTTTTGTGCCTTTCATTAATTTATGAGTACAGTTTTCTTTTATCTTTGGCGCCTATTACTTGTCATATAAAACTATACAAACATACTTCTAAGAGACTTTTTTTTCTATTTACATGAATCACTACCTTCTCATCTTTTTGGCCCACCTGGTATTGTTTCTTATTTTCTTTTGATTTTCTTAACTGAGTTTGCTTAGCTTTACTTTGAGAGGCAGTACAGCATAGTATTACGCGCACAAATAAATAGTCTAGGCTCACTCTTAATACTAGTGGCATAGCCTTGGGCTAGTATATTAATCTCTTTGTGCCTTGGTTTTCTTATTGAGAAAATGAAGATAGCAAGTTATAGTTCTCTTAAAAGTTTGTGTAAATGTTAAATTATTTACTATGTAAAAAGTTCTTAAAACAGTGCCAGTGCATAATGAGTTATGTAAATGTTAACTATTAACCAATGACTATATTACTAATACTTTTTAAAGTGGTCAATGCTGTTGAATTTTTTTTGGCAGTTCACTGAGATATAACTACAAATCATACGTTATCGCCACTAGTGCTTTGTCGCTCCAGTTTCATTTGGCTCCTCAGTGTCTCCATACCATCCTTCTGGATTTTTTTTTTCCTCTACATGTGTTTCATCCTTTAATTTCCTCAAAATTACACTTTACCTACTGTCTTCTTAGCAGTCTACCTCTGTCTGTAAGTTCAAAGAAAAATCAAAGCCATAACTACCAAACAAGACTGCCCATTGCTTCTCATCATCTCATTTGTAAGTTTACTGCAACCTTTTATTCCTCTTTTTTCCTATTATTGAGTCTCCTATTTAAGTCTAATTCTTTCCCTCATGCACTGAATCCAGTTCCTTTCAAACTACCCAGGAACTTTATGCTATCTGCTATCACCTGTTTTTTTGTATCTTTAACTGTTCTTTCTTCTGTGAAACTTTTCTTTCTCTTTTTCTTTTTTTTAAGATTTAGTTATTTATACAAGAACCCGGGGTACAGGCCAGCTGTGCGGGGGGGTGAGAGGACTCACCAGAGACAGAGCGGGGAACAGAACAGGCAGACTGACCAAAATACACTGCTGAGGGGAGCAGCGAGCTAGACAGGAGAGGTCTGCTGCGCCATGTGGGTTTCTCCCTGGCTGGCTGGGATCGAACTGCACGGCAGAGGCTGCGGACAGCTTCACAGTGTGGTGCTCAACCTGCTGCGCCACCAGGGAGGCCCTCTTCTGTGAAACATTTCTAACAATAAAGAATTCCCTGTATTTTTTTTACTGTACGTATATGCATGTATGCATGTGTATGTGAGTGTGTATACAGGTGCACACACATACTTGGGAGAAATAATTCTTTGTTTTCCCATTCTATAAAAATTACCAGTATCCTCCATGAGCACTTACTTCCCTTCAGCTAACCCACTTGATCTGTTAAGAACCAGATTTCAGGCCTCCCTGGTGGCGCAAGGGGTTAAGATGCAACCTATGAAGCTGTCTGCAGCGGCTGCAGCATGAGTTCAATCCCTGGCCAGCCAGGGAGCAACCCACATGGTGCAGCAGACCTCTCCTGACTGTTCTGTTCCCCACTCTGTCTCTGGTGAATCCTCTTACCCCCATACCTCTGGTCTGTACCCCAGCTCTTGTATATGCATAAATACATAAATCTTTAAAAAAAAAAACAAACCCAGATTTCTTTGGATTGGATTGTTTGTAACTAGTTTTCATTTAATCATTTCTATATACTCTTTCTCTTCATCTATTACAATATAGCATCTAATTCTATCTCTCCTAGTATGCTAGTATAAGGTTACCCATGACTTAATTTTTTTTTTATTTTAAAGATTTATTTATTTAGGCAAACAAGAACTAGGGTACAGGCCAGAGGTGCAGGGGGTGAGAGAATTCACCAGAGATGATGGGGAGCAGAACAGGCAGATCCACTGAAATACACTGCTGAGGGGAGCAGTGGGCAAGACAGGAGAGGTCTGCTGCACCGTGTGGATTGCTCCCTGGCCAGCTGGGGAATCAAACTCATGCTGTAGTGGCCAGAGATAGCTTGATAGCTCTGTCTTTACCCCTGGGCCACCAGGGAGGCCCCATGACTCAAATTTTGATAGGGATTGCACTGAATCTGTATATTGTTTTGAGTAGGATGACCATTTTGACAATGTTAATTCTTGCAGTCCATGAGCAAAGAGTATCTTTCCATTTCTTTGTGTCTTCTATTTGTTTTAACTATTTCTTGTAGTAGGTAGGTAGGTAGGTAGGTAGGTAGGTAGGTAGGTAGGTAGGTAGATAGATAGATAGATAGATAGATAGATAGATAGATAGATAGATAGATAGATAGATTCTTCACCTCCCTTGTGAGGTTTATTCCTAGCTAAGTAGGTAGATGTATTTTGTGAATGGTATTGTTTTCTTGATTTCCTCTTCCAGGTCATTCTTTATATGTAGGAAGGCAACTGATAAAATTTTGTGTATTCATTTTATAACCTACCATTTTGCTAAACTGATTTCTTTCAGCTAGTTTTCTAATAAAGTCTTTAGGATTACCTTTGTATATCATGTCATCTGCAAATAATAATTGCTTTACTTCTTTCACAGTTGGGATTCCTTTCATCTCTTTCTTTTGTCTTATTGCTCTAGTTAGGACTTACAGTACTGTGTTGAATAGTAGTAGTACATGTGGACATCCTTATCTTGTAACAGATCTTAGTTGGAAAGCTTCCAGTTTTTCACCATTGAAATGATGTTAGCTCCGGGTTTGTCATATATGGCCTTTATTTTGAAATTTATTATGTTCACATTTATCCCCAGTTTTTCAAGAGTTTTCATTATAAATGGATGTTGAATCTTACCATATGTTTTCCCAGCATCATATTGATACCATATCTTTTTACTGATGTGGTGAATAATATTGATTTTTGGATGTTGAATAACCCTCGTGTACCTAGTATAAATTCTACGTGGTCATGGTGTATAATTAGGTTGCTAAGATTTTATTGAGAAATTGTGCTCCTATGTTCATTAGGGAAATTGATCTGCAGTTTTCTTTTTTGTGTTCTCTAAGTTTTAATATTAATGTTGACTTCATAAAATACATTTGGAAGTATTCTTTCTTCAATTTTTGAAGGAGTTTGAACAGGAAAGGTATTAGCTCATCTTTGAAGGTTTGGTAGAACTCATTTCTGAAGTCATCTGGTCCTGGACTTTTGGGTTTTTTTGGGGAGATTTTGATTATTAGTGCAGTTTCCTTGTATATATAAAATAGGAAGTGGTGGTAATTTTGAAAAAATATTTTGGTTGTTTCACAGTTATGTATTCTAGGTGTCCAAAATCAGGGTTTTGGCAGGGTTGGTTCCTTCTGGGGGAAGGGAACTTTGAAAGAAGGATCAATCTGTTCTAGGTTTCTCCTTGCTCTCTGGTAGTGCTTTGGCTTGTGGCATTATAACTCCATTTTTCACATGGTATTCTCCCTGTGTGCCTTCAAGTTTCCTCTTTCCCTAAGTATATCCTAATAATCTCATTTTTACTTGATTGCTTTTGTTAGAGCCCAAATCAGGTAATATTCTCAAGTGCTGGGTGGGGGTAGCACTTTAACATATCTTTTAAAAAAAGATTTATTTGTTTGTTTGTTTATACAAGCACTGGGTACAGTCAGAAGCGCGGGAGGGTGCGAGAATTCACCAGAGCCAGAGCAGGGAGCAGAGCAGGCAGAAGGACCGAAGTACACTGCTGAGGGGAGCAGCGGGCGGCAGGAGAGGTCTGCGCCATGTGGGACCCTCCTCAGGTGGCTGGGGAGCAGCCGGGGATCGAACTGGCGCTGCAGAGGCTGCGGGCAGCCTCACAACCCAGTGCTCAACCACTGAGCCACCGGGGAGGCCCAATTTTAACATTTTTAACGTTTAAAAAATCTTTAGGGAGGAAAAAAGGCCCTTTAAATGCTAATTGACTAACACAGACCTGAACTGACTTGCTCAATGAAGAATCCAAAAGAGTGAACAAAATAAACCCTTTCTTCAGACTTTCTAGTAATAATCTTTTGACGCTAATAGCTGGTATGCCTTAAGTACTGTGGCTGAATTCTTGCAAATTGCCACATGATGGAGTGCAGAGGATGGAAATTAGAATTTTTTAGTCAGACCTGTTCAAATCCTGGTTTTATTTATGGGACTGTGGGCAAATTGATGCAATCCTCTCTTTCTTCATTTATAAGAGGATTTTAATCCTTTTCCCAAAAGTGTGAGTCCATAGTAAGATAAGGATACTTGATGTAGGAGATACTCAATGTGCATTATTGTCTTTCCTTGAGATAAATTATCATTGACTGTCAGCAATGAGAGGAAAGCCTAATGCTTTAATGGTACTGGTTTAATTGATTTATTCTTTAATTCCATGTAAATCTCAGTCCCTTTCTCAAAGCTGTGATCTAGAAAGCACTTCTTATAGTAAAATGATTAAAATCTTTGATTAAAAAATGACTAGTCAAAAAAAATGAAATGATTTGTTTTGAAAGCACTTCTTAAAGTAAAATGATTAAAATCTTTGATTAAAAAATGACTAGTCAAAAAAAATGAAATGATTTAGTTTTATAACTCAGGTACAGTAATCCGTTGGAAATTCTTCCTGAAAACTTAATAAACAGTTAAGGAAGACCCTTGAGAAATAAATCATTGTCAAATAAAGATCATATACGCTTTCATTAGTGTTCAGAGATAGTAAAGACTTATTCTCAAAAAGTACTCATGTGAATCCATTCTAAATATGGCTTGTTTCATGGGAAAATATAGATATTTGTTTTTGCTTAGATTGTCGACAGAGTGGCAAGTTTTCCTGGAACAAAGTTTAAGAAAATTAATAATGAAAAAACATCTTAATTTTCACCTAATAATTTCCTGTGTAATTTAGCTCTTCCATTTGTAAATCAGCCTTATTAACAGGTTTTCTATAAAATGTTTGCATGTTGCATTTATGTTAAACTCTAATAATATTACATATTTTGTAATTTTATTCATTCAAATTTTACTCATATTTGCAATTGTACTTTTGTTAGTAATGTGCTTGTGTAACAGGGTGGTCCCAGGAAAGGGGGAGGTTCCCTGCCCCACCCAAGGGAGGGTGGAGCTGAGCAGGAAGAGGAGAAGCTGCAGAGGAGACTGAGGAAGGAAGCAGGATGGAGCCAGGAGACCTGGAGGAGGCGCATGGAACCTAGAGACACGTGAAGAAACTGCGCTTGACTTTTGGTCGTGGACTGGGTGACACAGATGTGGGTGAGACCCATGGGGAGGTGACAATGGCAGTTTTTATCTTGATGTTGATTTTGCTCTTTTCCTTCCGGGCTTGTCTGGTTATTTCTGACCCTTTGCTGTGGGTCCCCACTGGAAGGTGCTTTAGACTTGTGACAGGCTTTGGGGCCTTGCTCTGGGCCAATCCCATTTGGATGGACTTTTACCCACGAGGGGACGAGTAACTTTGGGTGCTTCATTTAGAAACTAGACTCTTTGCCTTACCTGTATTGTTTCCTAGTTTTATTAAAGTTCCTTCCCATTAAAGTCTTATATGTTTTGTGTTGATGCGGCGGATGGCAGAACCCATTTAGAATAGGCAGGTTTGCGGGGTTTGGGCTGACCCTTTCCCTGTCCTATAACACTTGAACATAAAATAATGGGCTTGTTAAAAAAAATAAGCACTATAAACCACAAAGATTTATTCAACATTGTTAAGTGCTCTCTCTGTTAAGCAGTTATATAATACTGTTGTAGAGCAACCCCGATACAAAACGGGGTGCCTGACTGTGGGTCCTCACCCGCGCGCTTAAAAGGACTTATCAATGCTCTACTGCAGGCACACGTGAAAGGTTAATAAAAGGTTTATTTACAAAGGGAAGGGGAAATGAGGAAATGTACAGCTCTGGGAGAAAAGTGGGAGACAAAGTTTTAAATGAGTCCTACCCGATCCGCCGATCAGGAATCCCAAAATGGCGCTCTGAGAGCTGGCCGCCAGCCAGGAGCGGTGAAGCCAGGAGGCGAGCGATCACGAGCCAGAGAGCCCAAGGCCCATGTGTTTGGTTTTTTATATCCAACCTGGCTGCCCAACTCCACCCTCAGGTCCCAGCCACCCTCCCTTGGTGGTGATGGGATTTGTCTTTCCCAGAGTCTTGATGGCTTTAGTCTGGAGTGGGGGTGGAGTCCACAAAGCCTGTATGGGATTAACTCAGGACATCACTTCCCCCTAACAATACAGACAAGCTCAGCCTTTTCTCTCAAGTACCATATGGATCTATATAGGAGAGCAGTAATTGGTCACATTTTATACATAAAATAAACCACTGAGTGATAGAGCATTGATCTTTTTGTGGCCAGAACAATATGACTATTTGGGAATCATTGTATTATCTGTCATAAGTGATATTATTAGTAAGAACGTAAGACATGTAAATGTTGTAAAAACCAAACTGATTTAAGAATCTCTTCGAGTGTGGGCCTCCTTGGTGGTGCAAGGGGTTAAGTCTGCACTATGAAGCTGTCGGCAACCACCACTGCATCCTGAGTTCATCCCTGGCCAGGGAGCTGACCCTCATGGCCCAACAGACAGACCTCTCCTGTCTCACCCGCTGCTCCCCTCAGCAGTGTATTTCAGTCAGTCTGCCTTTTCTGCTCTCCACTCTGTCTCTGGTGAATCCTTTCACCACCCCTACTCCTCTTCCCCCACTACCCCCCTGCATCTCTGGCCTGTACCCCAGTTCTTGTATGCATAAATAAATCTTTTTTTTTTAATCTTTAAAAAAAAAAGAAGATTCTCTCTTTGTGTGTCTCCACATGAAGAGTACATTTGTGAGAAGTGGTAATTGATTCAGTTGGACTTGTTGAAGTACCCATGAGATGTCTATATGTGAATACTCATTTTGTTTATCAGAAAACCTTGAATTACGTGGCTTCCGTGCTGTGGACATTCATTTCAAACTAAAGCAAACAAGAAATCCTTTGCTAAAGCACCTTCAGATTTGGTTATTCAGCAATTCAGTGACATCATCTAGGACCTGCCTTATCAACTTTTTGTTTTGCCATCCTTAGGCTAACACTCATTATCATTCAAAGAGCCCATCCTCATGCATCACACCCTCACACCAATTCTAGGCCTTAAGTCTTGAAATGAAAGCACACCTAGCTTTTGTTTTGTGTGCCTTTTTATTTTTTTTTAATCAATAGAGATATACCTAACTCTAACCCCTGAAATTACCTAGCAGGTTATTTTTCTCTTGTCCAGATAAAAATCCTAAGCATTTTGACTGTCTTTTACGTAAATAGACTTATTAAATCTACACTCCAAATGTATTGAGGTAGATAGCTGCCCCTCCCTCAACTGAATGCACTTACTCTCTAGACACTCCTTTACGATTATATTAAGGGGCAGGTAGATTTTAACTGTTCTTTGATGTGTTAATTTGATAAGAACCTTGAAGATAATAGAACCTGTCTTTTTCTGACTTGGATTAGAAATTTAGATAAGCAGCAGTTCATTCACCTTACTTAGCCTTCTTTAAGTTCTTGTCTACAAATTCCTAGCCATCTCTCCTGATTTAAAATTAAATATTAAAACAATGGTTAATGTGGTGTGGGGACTCTTCTGAGAATTCCAGAACCTTTCAGAGGGTCCAGAACCTTTATAGCTTCCCAACTTTAGTAAGATATTACTTGTCATTTCCATTCTTTCTGTCCCGATGCATCCACAGTGGAGTTTTCTAGAGTCTACTTGAAATGTGATAGTACAATATAGACCTGAATGCAGATGTAGATGTGAGAATTCAGCTGACTTAATAAATCTGACTAAAAGATTTGCAGAGACCAGTGCCACTTCTGCTTCCTTTTTAGTCTGAGAAAATAGTTTTTTGAAAAACTGTGGATGGGCCTCCCGGGTGGCGCAGCGGTTGAGCGCTGGGTAGTGAAGCTGCCCGCAGCCTCTGCAGCGCCAGTTCAATCCCCGGCTGCTCCCCAGCCACCTGAGGAGGGTCCCACATGGCGCGCATACCTCTCCTGCCGCCTGCTGCTCCCCTCAGCAGTGTACTTCGGTCCTTCTGCCTGCTCTGCTCCCTGCTCTGGCTCTGGTGATTCTCTCACCCTCCCGCGCTTCTGACTGTACCCAGAGGTTGTATAAATAAATAAATAAATCTTTAAAAAAAAAAAAAAGGAAAAACTCTGGTATATATAATAGACTTAATTTTATTATTTTTTGATATATTTTTACATCATTTTTCATTTTTGTACAATGTATGCATTTTCATCTTGGTTATACTCCCCATACAATTCCCACCACCCTTGTTTGGATCCTACTCCCTTCTTCCCCCCCTGTAGTGTGTCTCTGGTTTATAGTTGCTTGTTGATTTTGATTTTTACTTTATTATAACTAGTTTTTTTCCTGATCCCTTATTTAGGTCTTCTAAATTCCCGCTATGAGTGAGACTATCCAGTATTTTTCTTTTTCTTTCTGGCTTAGTTCACTGAGCATGAGCCCTTCCAACTCCATCCATGTGGCTGCAAACTGCATGAGTTTATCTTTTTTGATTGCTGAGTAATATTCCATTGTGTATATGTACCACATCTTGATCCAGTCATCTATTTTTGGGCATTGGGGTTGTTTGTAAATAGTGCTGCTATAAACACAGGGCTGCAGGTGCCCTTTTGAATTAATGTTTTTGTGTCCTTTGGGTAAATACCTAGAAGTGGAATTGCTGGATTATATGGAAGCTTCATCTTTAGCAGACTGAGGAACAGCTCTCCTTAGTGGTTGGACCAGTTTGCACTCTCACCAGCAGTGCAAGAGAGTTCCTTTTTCTCCATGTCCTCGCCAACATTTGTTGTTGCTGTTTTTTTGTTTTAATATTTGCCATTCTCACTGGTGTAAGGTAGTATCTCATTGTAGTTTTGATTTGCATTTCCCTGATTACAAGTGATGTTGACCATTTTTTCATGCCTGTTGGCCATTTGCATTTCCTCTTTGGAGAAGTTTCTTTTTAACTCTTCTGCCCATTTTGTGACTGGGTTATTTACTTTGTTTTTGTTGAGTTTCCTCAGCTCTTTGTAGATTTTTGTGATCAGTCCTTTATCATTAATGTAGTATGCAAAAATTTTCTCCCAATTGGTGGGTTGTCTCTTTGTTTTGGTTACTGTGTCTTTTGCTGTACAGAGCTCTTTAATTTGATAGAATAGGCTTATTTTTAAATGAATTAACTTTTTAAGTTTTTATTTACAGTATAGTAAATATTAGAAGGTAATGGTTCACATAAACCAAAGCTCTTTAGAATTCTCAATAAAATTTAAGATTATAATGAAGTCTTGATATTCAAGAGTTTGAAATCTCAGTTTTTCAATTTCTCCAGTCATTTCTTCCATCCCTTACTGGTTATTATCAGTTATCAAGTAGATACAGAATCTTCATATATTGCAGAATTTGTTACAGAAATCATTCTGAATACTTGACAGTGTGTTGTTTTTTTTTTTTTAAAGATTTATTTATTTATACAAGAATTGGGGTACAGGTCAGAGGCGCGGGAGGGTGAGAGAATTCACCAAAGAGAGCAGGGAGCAGAACAGGAAGATGGACCAAAGACAGAGCAGCGGGCAAGAAAGGAGAGGTTTGCTGCACCATGAGGGAATGTCCCTGGCTGGCCGGGAATCGAACCTGCGCTGCGAAGGCTACGTAGCTTCACAGCACAGCACTCAACCCGCTGTGCCACTGGGGAGGCCCAATGGCGTGTTTCATTCATGGGAACAGAAAGCTATCTCTTTATTTTAATATGTTGAGCTCTGCATTTTATTTCCACCATAAACATAACTTAATTAACACTTCCATCATTCTTTTTTTTTTTTTTTTTAAGGATTTATTTATTTATTTATTTATTTATACAAACATTGGGTACAGTCAGAAGCGTGGGAGGGCGAAAGAATTCGCCAGAGCCAGAGTGGGGAGCAGAACAGGCAGAAGGACGAAAGTACACTTCTGAGGGGAGCAGCTGGCGTGGCAGGAGAGGTCTGTGCACCCTGTGGGACCCTCGCCAGTGGCCAGGGATCGGACCGGCGCTGCAGAGACTGTAGGAAGCTTCGCAGCACAGCGCTCAACCGCTGTACCACCAGGGGAGGCCCTCACTTTCATCATTCTTAAGTTTTCATGTTTATTGACCATACTGGATTTAATAATATTCATAACTACCTCAAAATTAAGCACAGAGGGAGCAAAGTATAGAAAGACTAGAAGCAAAGACTAGAAAGCAAAGACTTGAATGATCATCTAAGTCTATTATCATCATCTGTTGGTGTAGTGGGAAAAGTTAACCCACCCTTCCTCTGGAGAATGACTGGTTTAGCAATAAACATGCATAAAAGTATGGGAGGATACACACACACACACACATATCTATCTATCTATCTATCTATCTATCTATCTATCTATCTATCTATCTATCTATCTTTCTATGCCTATGAATGGAGAGTAGCTGGGGGAAGATTTCCAGGTTTTGATAGGTGGTGGGGGGTGAGAGGTGGTCACTTGAGTACTAGATTTTAAGCTCTAGGTGAGGAGGCAATTGAAAAGATTCAGATTTAGAACTTCTGCAGTGGAGTATTAGTTGAGGAGAAATAATTTGTTCAGTTTCAGATAGTGAATTTGAAAAATGGCAAATTCATTCAAATGAAATTATCTAGCACTTTTAAATGCTAGGCCCAGAACTGAAGGATGATGGGATTAGATTGTAGTCTGTTATTTGTGCAATAGCATGTCTAAGACAGTGTACATACCTTAATTAAAGGTGAGAGAATCACAGAGTGAGCACATATTGTTGGAAAATGGCACCTAAGACTTTCTACACAGTGTTGCCACAAACCTTCAACTTGTAAAAACTGGATATCTTTAAAGCACAATTTAAAAAGTATCACTGTATAGGGGAGGGAAGAACACAAGGAACTATGGTGATGGTGCACAGGTAAATTGGTGGAATTGGTGGTGGGAATTTTACAGGAACTACACATTAGAGGAGAAAGCATATGTTATATAAAAATGAAGACTGTAAAATATATATTTTTAAAAAGTATATATATATATATATATATACACACACACACACATACAGTGTTAAGCAGCCTTTTAAAAGGAAGAAAATTCTGATATATGGCACAATGTAGATGAACTTTGAAGACATACTAAGTGAAGTAAGCCAGTCACAAAAGGACAAATATTGGGTGATTACTACACTTACGTGAGGTAGTCATATTCATAGACGTAGGAAGGTAGTTATCAGGGCTTTGGCATGGAGAGAGGAATGAGGAGTTACTGTTTAATGGATACTGAGTTTCAGAGTGGTAATGATTTAAAAGATCTCTAGATGGTTGGTGGTGATGATTGCATAACAATGTAAATACACTTACTGCCGCTGAACTGTAGACTTAAAAATGGTTGAAATGGTAAATTTTATGTTATATATATTTTTGTGCCACAATAAAACAAAGTCTTATTTTTAAGTAAATAACTTGGATGATACTCAGGCATTTCAGTTTCTAAGACTTCTAAAGAAAATTTTTAAATAAAGTGATGTGGACTTATTACAAATATTGCTTTTTGATATACTACCTGAAATGTTGCTACTGCAACTGAAGAACTGAACTTTCAGTTTTGCTTTAATTTAAAATAACCACAGGGGCCTCCCTAGTGGCACAAGGGGTTACATCTCAAGCCACTATCAAGCTGTTGCCAGCCACTGCATGAGTTCCATCCCGGACCAGGAAGCTAACTCATATGGCACAGCACACCTCTCCTGTCTTGTCCCTCAGTGTATTTTCGCCTGTTTTGCTCCCTACTGTCTCTGGTGAATCCTCACACCCCCTGCTCTGCACCTCTGGCCTACACCCCAGTTCTTATATGCATAAATAAGTAAGAAATCTTTAAAAAAAATTTAAAATAACCACATTGACTAGTAGCTTCATTAAGTTATAGTTCTATATTTTCTTTATTCTTTTACTTTAAACCTCATATTTGAAGAGACTTACGAACAACATGTTGAATCTTTATTACTATCCATTCTGATGCTGTCCTGTCATTCTTTTGATAAGCTCATTTCTTGAGTGTTTTATTTTCAGTTACATTTTATAGCAGCTTTTGGATTAGCATACTATACATACTATTCACCCATTTAAAGTAAACAGTTCTGGGGCCTCTCTGGTGGTGCAGGGGGTTAAGAGGCAACCTATGAAGCTATTCGCAGCCACTGTAGCATAAGTTTGATCCCTGGCCAGGGAGCTACCCACATGGTGCAGCAGACCTCACCTGCCTCGCCCACTGCTACCCTCAACAGTGTATTTAAGTCAGTCTGTCTGTTCTGTTCCCCACTCTGTCTCTGGTGGATCCTCTCACCCCCTGCACCTCTGGCCTCTACCCCTGTTCTTGTATGAATAAATAAATCTTTTAAAAAATAAACAGTTCTATGGTTTTTAGTATATTCACCAATATGTGCATTGCCATGGTCAATTTTTAGAACATTTTCATTACCCAAAAACCCTGAACTGTCACTCCAAAACTTTCCCCATCTCCCTAGCCTTAAGCAACCACTAATATGGACCTACTCCATTGCATATAAATGGAATCATTATAATATGTGATCCTTTGTAACTGACTTTATCACTTGGCATAATGTTTTCAAACTTCATACATGTTGTAGCATATATCCATTCTTCATTTCTTTTCTTTTTTTTAAAGATTTATTTATTTATTTATGCAAGCACTGGGTATAGTCAGAAGCGCGGGAGGGTGAGAGAATTCACCAGAGCCAGAGTAGGCAGAAGGACCGAAGTCCACTGTGGAGGGGAGCAGCGGGCGGCAGGAGAGATCTGCGCGCCCATTCTTCCTTTCTTATTGCCAAGTGATACTCCACTGTATGAATAAGCATTTTAATTTGTTCATCAGTAATGTACTTTTGGGTTGTTCGCTTTTTGAGTGATATAAATAATGCTGCTACATGTCTCTCTTTTTTTTTAAGATTTATTTATTTATACAGGCACTGGGTACAGTCAGAAGCGCGGGAGGGTGAGAGAATTCACCAGAGCCAGAGCGGGGAGCAGAGCAGGCAGAAGGACGGAAGTATACTGCTGAGAGGAGCAGCGGGCGGTAGGAGAGGTCTGCGCGCCATGTGGGACCCTCCTCCGGTGGCCGGGGAGCAGCCGGGGATCGAACTGTCACTGCAGAGGCTGCGGGCAGCTTCGCAACCCAGTGCTCAACTGCTGCACCACCTGGGAGGCCCATTTCTTTTTTTTTTTTTTTTTAAGATTTATTTATGCATGCAAGAGCTGGGGTACAGGCCAGAGGTGCAGGGGGTGAGAGCTTCATAGTGGTGTATTAACCCCTTGTGCCCCCAGGGAGGCCTGCTGCTACATGTTTCTATGTGGACATGTATCTTCAGTTCTCTAGGGCATGTCCCTCGATGTAGAACTGGTGAATCATGGTATCTCTAAATATAACCTTTAGAGAAATTTGCAAGACTGTTTTCCAAATGGGTATACCATTTTATATTTTTACTGGCTGTGTGTGACATTCTCTGTTTCTGTATCCTCACCAACACTTTTAAGTCTTTTTCATTCTAGCTATTCTTGTGGGTGTGAAGTGTGGTATCTCATTGTAGTTACTGTATTTTTTTATGTCTTTTTTTTTTTTTTCATTTGTTTCAGGGGTGTTCATAATTGCTTCTTGCAGCATTTTTGTGACAGCTGCTTTAAAATACTTACCTAGTAATTACTTCTGTGACATCTCAGTGTTGTTATCTATAAACTCTTATTCAAGTTGAATGTGAATTATTAAATAATCAGAAGGCAGAGATTGTCAAATTGGGCTAAAAAACACTAGCTATATACTAGATCTACAGGAGACACATATTACATTCACAAACATAAATTGCAAGTAAAAGGATAGAAAAGGATATATCATGCGAACAACTTTTAAGGAATCTGGAGATGGTTGTACTAATATAGATCCTGACAAAAGTTAGTGGGGACAAATTATAATGATAAAAGGGTCTTTTCATCAGGAAGATATAAACATTTTTGTACTTATTAACAGAATACATGAAATAAAAATGGTCAAATAAGAGAAGTAGACAACAATTTGATACTTCAGTGCACTTCTGATATAGTAGAGAACCAGTGAAGATCTACAGGAAATAGACATCATAAGCCAACTAGACCTAGCTGACACCTACAGAACAATCTACTAGGACATAAGGCAAACCCTAATGAATCTGAAAAGGTTGAAATAATGCAAACTGTGTTCTGACACCATAATAAAATTAGAAATCAGAAAAATAGCAGGAAATAGTTTTGGGAAACCCACAAATGGGTGAAAATAATACATCACACTCCTAAATAACCATTGGGTCAATGAGGGAAGCAGAAAATGTTCTGAGGTGAACAAAAATGTAGCTTATTATGTGCAGCTATCAGTATACTTAGATGGAAATTTATACTTGTAAAATGCATATATTAAGAGAAAAAGAAAGATGTCAAATTACTACCCAACCTTTCACCTTAAGAAATGTAAAAAGAGGGCCTTCCCGGTGGCGCAGCAGTTGAGTGCTGGGCTGCGAAGCTGCCTGCAGCCTCTGCAGCTTCGGTTCAATCCCCGGCTGCTGGCAAGGGTCCCACATGGCACGCAGACTTCTGCCGCGCCCACTGCTCCCCTAAGCAGTGTATTTCGTCAGTCTGTCTGTTCTGCTCCCTGCTCTGGTGAATTCTCTCATAGTGCTCCCACACTTCTCACTGTACCCAGTGCTTGTATAAATAAAAAATTTTTTTAAAAAATGGAAAAAGCAAACTAAACCCAAAACAATCAGAAGGAAGGAATAAATAATTATAAAAGAATAACATGAATAAATGAACCATCAAAAATAGAGCACATTTTTTATGTGAATTACATTTCAATAAAGCTATCTTATAAAATGTATAATCTCATTTATTCATTAAAAATTAGCAGTAATTACCTGACATTAGTCAAAACCAAATTCTAATTTTCTCATTTATGTTCTATGTTAGTTTAAAGAAGATATGCACAGTATGGTTGGTTTGTGAACTCTGTCTCTTTTATAAGTTCCCTACTTTAACTTTATTTCTCTTTTATTCCCTTGCTAAGTTTTGAAGAAAACACTTTTTCCTATAAAGTTTATCTGCACCTAGACTTAGTTCGCATCGCAGTGATGGTGTAACTTATTCCTGTTTCCCCTGAATTTTTTCTAAATTGATAGTTGGATCTAGAAATATTACCAGATTTTGTTCAGTCTTTTTTGCAATGTTTTATTGGTCTCTTTTTGTGAAGTCATTAATCATTGACAATCAATGACTTTCAATGAAGGGGGATGCAAACATGTTACCACCTTATTCTGATGGTTCCTTCACATGGTAACCAGAATATTCCTATAAAGAACAGTATTCTTTATTGTCTCCTTGTCTACCCAAAGGTGCCATTTGTATTAGGCTAAATAAATCTTTATTTACTCTCATCAGTTTTCAAAATAATTACCTGGCTTAAATGGGCTCAGGGGAAAAAAAAGTAATTAGTAATAATAAAAAAAAATTAACAGACACCTATAAGTCAGAGACATTCTACAGAGGAGGGGAAAGGAAAGGGATCAAAACAGGGGAAGGAAGAGCACAAGGGACTACGGTGATGGTGCACGGGTGAACTGGTGGTGGGAATTTTACAGGGATTACACCTGAGAGGAGAAAGCAAATATTGCACAAAAATGAACAATGATGTAAAATATATATAAATAAATTTTTAAAATAATTATCTGATTTAATAGCATTTTTTAAAGATGAGGAGTTAATGGGCCTCCCTGGTGGCGCAGCGGTTGAGCGCTGGGCTGCGAAGCTGCCCGCAGCGTCTGCAGCGCCGGTTCAATCCCTAGTTGCCGGCGAGGGTCCCACGTGGTGTGCAGACCTCTCCTGCCATGCCCACTGCTCCCTTCAGCAGTGTACTTCGTCAGTCTGCCTGTTCTGCTCCCCGCTCTGGCTCTGGTGAGTTCTCTCACCCTCCTGCGCTTCTGACTACCCAGTGCTTATATAAATAAAGAAATCTTTAAAAAAAAAAGATGAGGAGTTAATGTTTTTGTTTAGTTTCTGGTGTCATATGAACTCATGTGTTGAAACATATTTCATGTGTTTCAGTTTTATTTCCTATTTTATTTTTGGTCATTGGGAACCTTCTCAAATTGACGAGTTTTGTTTTTGTGTTTTTTTTTTTTTTTTTAAGATTTATTTATGCATACAAGGTACAGGCCAGAGGTGTGGGGGGTGAGAGGACTCACCGGAGACAGAGTGGGGAACAGAACAGGCAGACTGACTGAAATACACTGCTGAGGGGAGCAGCAGGCAAGTCAGGAGAGGTCTGCTACGCCATTTGGGTAACTCCCCAGCTGGGGATCAAACTTGTGCTGCAGTAGCTGTGGATAGCTTCATAGGTTGCGTCTTAACCCCTTGGGCCACCAGGGAGGCCCAAGGTCTGTAGTTTTTCACCTCAGTCACTGTATATATTAAACCATGCCCACCATCAAATGTCCGTTCACCATCAACCACCAACCAATTCAAATAATGTAATTTCATTCCAAGTTTTGTCACAATGTATGGTGTCGCACTGTTTCCAAAATTGTGTTTGTCCATGTACCTTTTATTACAGAGGATGACTATAAGTTTTCCACAAACATGTTGAACAATGCTTGTAATAAATAATGGCAATTATGGAACTTCCCAGTCATCTTCCTTTCTCATATGTCCAGCTATCTATGTATTTATCTATATAGCTATTAATCTGCAGGGTTAGCAGCAATGTGTTTATATATATATAGGGTATCCAAGAGGTAGGTTCTATTATCCCTGTTTTACTGCTGAAGAAATTGAGGTACAGTTTTGTGACTTGTGTAAGGCCATACAGCTAGCTATAAATGGCAGAAACCAAGATGCCGATCTACCATTCTTGCCTCACCGTCTGCTCTCAGCTACTCTGCTATATTTCTGTTCCACAGTGTTAGGCAATAGTAAGCATACTTTCTAATTGGGCCAGAGTTTAAGTGAAGTGTGACACACATTTTCCATCAACTTGGGGGACAAAGAGCAAACATGCCTCAATCTCTTTCCCTTTCGGGGTAGTGAGAGGATGTGGGATAGGGTCTTTAACTCACAACATGCTGATCACGCCACAGAAATCCTTTTCTGATATTTAACTCTTTGACATTAAAGGTGGGTATAACTCAAGGTAGAAAGTTTTCTACTACCCCTCCCTGCATAAGTAGACTTCTACCTCTACTTAGAATGGAGTGTCTGTTGCTTGGTTTCATTTTAAAAACCCTGTAGCACATGTTTTTCAAATATGCTATTTAATCTCTTGTCTTCATACCTCTTCATACAGATGGTCCCTAGATTAAGACTTTCACTTCCCCTGTAGGCATGTTTCCTCCCTGAACCACATGATCCCAACAAACTAAGCTTTCTTGATGGCAAGGCTGTGAAAGAAGTCAGTTTCTGAGGTGTAGCCATTGAATAAAAATCTTTATATGTAGCTCTCCCATTTTCTTCCTCTTTAATCTCATTCTTTATGGAAATCTGCAGGTAATATTAAATTTACTTAGACCAGTCCTGAGCTACCTAGTGTCTCATTGTGATTACTTGTCTTTGGGAAGAGTATATAGAGGAGGCTAATATTTGAACTGTTTTTTTCTGATTATCATCAAGACAGTTATTTCAGCTGCCTTAACTGGCTGTCTTGGCACAGGATTTTACACTTTTTGTTTTTTCTGTTATCAGACAAAGAAGAGCCCCAGGTTGATCATTTTGTGTTCCCATATTAGAATATTGAGTGATCTCTTTATATTCACTTGATTAGAAATCTTGAGATTTTTTTCTTTTCTCCTTGACATATACATTTACCTGCATAGAACATTTGAAGGGATGTCTATGTCATGAATTGTTTGATGTTTGAATTGACATTGCCCTCTAAATGTGCTCACATTTAGAATATTTTACAATGTCTGTTAGTAATGTGTTCACTTTGTGCAGGGAGGCACATCGAGATGTAAGCCTTCACTGAGATAGTGTGTGATTCCATACTAACCCAGAACTGCCTTCTACTTTATCACTTGGCAAAATTCTACTTTCAGTAGGTCCTGTCCTCTCTGATGCCTCTTTTGCCTTCAACATTCAGAAATAAGTATTCCATTCCCTACTGTGGCACACCTCTTAAAGTCTTAGGCATAAGGACTGTAAATTTATTGAGATCAGTGAAAATGTTTTATTTGACCAGTAGGTCTTCAAATAACATCATTTTGCTTAACATTATAACGTTAATGAGGGGGAAAATTTCAATTCCTGGCTGGGACCACTGCCTATGTGGCACTTACATATTTTCCTTTTGTTTTTGTGGGTTTTTGTTTTTCTTTTGTTTTTCTCCAGGGACTTCTGTTCTCACATCCCAAAGATGTGCATGTTATGTTCATTTACGTGTCTAAATAGACCCAGGAGGAGTGAATATGAGTGTGTGTGTATGTGTGTGAATATGACCCTTTGGTGGAAAGGCATTGTGTCCAGTGTTTACCGCTTTGTGCCGTGAGTTGCTGGGTTATGCTCCAACCATCTGTGACCCCACTAACTAGAATAAGCAGATTGGAAAATGAATGTGTGAATATGAACGATTGTTTAATATTAGAGCTATTTTGTGTCTTTATTTAAAAGTTTGGTGAAGTTTCTGCAGCAGTTAGCCTGTGGTAATATTGGTTTAGTTATACATCATTTCGATTAAAGACACAGATTCTAAGAACCTGTTGACAATGTTAAGTGAGGACTTACTACTGTACACGTGTTTCTCCCCTTTAAGTACCTTACATCTAATAAGTCCATTATTTAAGTTTTTGATAATATAAATTAAATCAGCAGGGTATGATAGTACTATTAAAATATATGAAACAGTAAAGTTAGACCCAGTTCTCATTTATCATACCTATCAGACTACAATCCGAGGATTGCAGGGATGTTAATCAAATTTTAAGGTGCACTTAAAGGAATTAGGGATGTTTAGTTTAAAGAAGAGAAACCTGGGGTCTCCCTGGTATCCTAGGGGTTAAGTCTCAGCGCCGTCACCACTGTGCCCTGAGTTTGATCCCTGCCAGGGAGCCAACCCACATATGGAGCAGCAGACTTCTCCTGTCTCACCTGCTGCTCCCCTCAGCAGTGTATTTCAGTAAATCCACCTGTTCTGCTCCCCACTCTTCTCTGGTAAATCCTCTCACCACCACTACCCCACACACACACCTGTAGCCTACACCCCCGTTCTATGCAAAAATAAGAGAAACCTTAAGAGAGTGGATTGTGATTGCCATTTTCAGATTTGAAAAGTTCTCTTGAGGAAAGAAAAAAGTAGACCTCTACTCTGACTTGAATTTGAGTCGAGTAATTGAAACCCCAGGGTTTTGCAGCAGTATGGTGAATGTTTGTTTTAAGAAGTATGTAAAATAAGAGTGAATTCTGTGCTCCTATCAGTCATTCTCTTGAATATTTTGAAAGCTGTTATATATATGCAGACATTCTAAGGATCATGGCTCCCATTGGGAATTCATGAATCTTTGCCTAATACCTCATGTTCTCTTGCATACAAATATGCACACACACATTTCACAAAGATGGGATCACAATCTATATACTCTTACATTTTTTCACTAAATGAGTAATAGAACTACCTTCTTAAATGTTCACTTTTTCCATAATCTTGTATTCATTTAATGCTCAAACTAATCATTTTTCTAGGTCCATTAATAATCATCTTTAATATTCTATATTGGTGGGCCTCCCTGGTGGTGCAAACAGGTTAAGTCTCAGTACTATGAAGATATCAGCCGCCACTGCAGCACAAGTTCAATCCCCGGCCAGGGAGCTGACCCACATGGCGCATGTAGGTCTTGCCTACTGCTCCCCTCAGCAGTGTATTTCAGTCACTCTGCCTGTTCTGCTCCCCATTCTGTCTCTGGTGAATCCTCTCACACACACACACACCCCTCTGGCCTATACCCTAGCTCTTGTATGCATAAATAAATACCTTTAAAAAAAAAAAACACTCTATAAGTGTATCCCCATATTTGCTTTGTTTTTCATTTATGTTAGTACTAACTAAAAAAAATTTTTTATCTTAGATAAAATAATTTATGTACATAGTTGTTTATTTTTGCAGTGAAAACAGTGTGATCTAAGAATCAGAAGGCTCAGATCTTAGTTTTGGTTGTCATTTGTTAGTCATTAACTTCTCTGCAAATTAGTTTTCTTACCTTCATCAAGGGGCTAATATGAACCTCCCTTACTTCACATAAAGATTGTAAAAAGAAGTTAGAAAAAAATACAAATTAAAGCATTATTAGATTTGCTAAATTAAAAGTATTTGAAAATGTCAATTTTTATAGTTTTGGTAAATGTGAAACTTGAACTGATAAAGGCAAGCCAGCTCTTTTAAGGGAAAATTCAGTTTATTACTAAATTTTTTTTTTATAAATTTACTTCAAGAAAGGTGAGTTTTTTAAATATTAGTAATCTAAACAACAAAAATTGCTACTCTCATTTGTTGACCTGTCACAAAGTATCAAATATTTTGCTAAGTATTTACAGCATGCATTATTTCAGCACTTTTAACAACCTTGGAGAAGTTTCCAGTCCTACCCAAGTCTAAAATTTTGATTCTTGACCCCCTATTTACTTATACTATACCCTAAAAGAGGTAGCGAGTACAGGTTCTAGAGCCTGCCTGTCTGGATTTGAGTCCTGGGTCTGCCACTGCAATAGCTTTTTTACTTCAACCAAGGTAGTTAACTCTTCTGTTAAATGAGGGTTACCTACTAACAGATAGGACATAAATCAGCAAATACAAAGCATTTAGACAGTGTCTGGCACATAGAAAGCACTCTATGATTGCCATCATTTACAAATTATTAAAACTATGCAGGTCATTAAAATAGTTTACTGTCTTCACTGCTTCCACAGATTTGGGGACAGTTGGAGAAGTATATATTTTAATATATTCCCTACCTTGAACTTTTCACAGTCATTCAGTTTTTTTATTTAGCATAGTGACTTCATGCAAATGATCTAAATCACCTGCTCTTTTGACCATGAGACCATCAACTAATGGTTTATGTGTTTTTTTTTTTTTTTTAGGACATTTCTGATTCATTTGCATCCTTGAAAAGCATCTGCAGAAGAGGAAGGAAAAGATGGGTGTGAAAACATTTACTCATAGCTCCTCTTCCCACAGCCAGGAAATGCTTGGAAAGCTAAATATGCTGCGAAATGATGGACACTTCTGTGATATCACTATTCGTGTCCAGGACAAAATCTTTCGGGCACACAAGGTGGTACTAGCAGCTTGCAGTGATTTCTTTCGCACCAAACTTGTAGGCCAACCAGAAGATGAGAACAAGAATGTGTTGGATTTGCATCATGTTACAGTGACTGGCTTTATACCCCTTTTAGAATATGCTTACACCGCCACTCTGTCAATTAACACAGAAAATATCATTGATGTTCTAGCTGCCGCCAGTTATATGCAAATGTTTAGTGTTGCTAGTACCTGCTCAGAGTTCATGAAATCAAGCATTTTATGGAATACACCCAACAGCCAACCAGAAAAGGGCCTAGACGCTGGACAAGAAAATAATTCTAACTGCAATTTTACATCTCGTGATGGAAGCATTTCTCCAGTATCTTCAGAGTGCAGTGTGGTAGAAAGAACCATTCCTGTCTGCCGAGAATCCAGGAGAAAACGCAAAAGCTATATTGTTATGTCTCCTGAAAGTCCTGTTAAGTGTAGCACTCAAACAAGTTCTCCCCAGGTATTGAATTCTTCAGCTTCTTATTCAGAAAATAGAAATCAACCTGTTGACTCTTCCTTAGCTTTTCCCTGGACTTTTCCTTTTGGAATTGATCGAAGAATACAGCCTGATAAGGTTAAGCAGGCAGAAAATACTCGGACATTAGAATTACCTGGCCCATCTGAGACAGGTAGAAGAATGACTGATTATGTGACTTGTGAGAGCTCAAAAACTTCCCTGCCTCTGGGTACTGAAGAAGATGTCCGAGTTAAAGTAGAAAGGTTAAGTGATGAGGAGGTCCATGAGGAGGTATCCCAACCTGTCAGTGCATCTCAGAGTTCGCTGAGTGATCAGCAGACAGTGCCAGGAAGTGAACAAGTCCAAGAGGACCTTCTGATTAGTCCACAGTCTTCCTCTATAGGTATAACATCTTCTGTGTTTTTCATGATGCTATAAAGTTAATTCAAGGATTTTTAAGTGCCAATCCAATTAAAAATTTTTGTGGGTCTTTTGGGAAATATGAAGAAGATTAAAACATGGTAATTGGATTTTTTAAATGCTTTTAGTACTATCAGTTTTTTGGTTTTGTTTTTTTTTTTTTCAGCCTACATATTGTGAAGAAAGAATATTGTTTTGACTAAATCTAATGGCACAAAGGCAGATATATTGACAGAAATATATGAATTGTGAATTACTTTCAATGAAGCAAGTATCAATTTAAAAAATCCAATTAGTGTTTTGTTTATTAAAATATTTATTGATAACTTGCTATGTGCCAAACATTGGAGATACATGATTTAAAAAGGCACAGTCCCTGAATCTGAGGATGTAATAGTTTTATTGAGGAAACAGATGTATAAATCAACAATTAGTGCTAATCTAGAGGAATTAACCAAGTGTCAGGTTCATAGAGGAAAGAGCAAGTTAACACTGTATATTTGAGCTGGATCTTAATAAGTATAAGTTTGCCTTGGCAAAGAAATGGCATTTCTTTGCACATGTATAAAAGAGGTGTGGAAGAGCTTTGAATGTTTGGTAAGCAGTGAATTCAGTGCAAAATGATGTGAATAAAACATGGATGCCTGAAAGTAAAGGAAATAATGGGAGACAAGATAAAATATACAGTTGAGTGCTTGTTGTGAAGGGATTGCATTCAACTGCATGTAATAAAATCCCTTCAAAGTGACTTAGACTAAACAGAGTTTTCTCTTTTTATCACATAAAATGCTTAGATAGGAAGTCCAGTTCTGGCACAATGGCTCCACAATATAATCAGTGCCTAGACTCCTTATATATTTGTAGTCTACCATCCTTAATTTGTCCTTTTCACCAATGTACATATGCTGCAAGGTTATAAGATGCTTTCTTCATCTTTAGCTTCATATTCTAGAATAGTCAACACTTATATCAGGAAAACACAGATGTTCCCAGAAAGCCCTAAAATACTTCTGCCAAATTATGTCCTGTGGTCCTGCCTTGCTACAAGGCAATCTGGGAAGACAGGCATATTAGTTGCATATGTCTCTCCTCAAACAAAATTAGAAGAGAATGGATATTGTTTTCAACTAACAGTATCTGCCACAACTAGGTCAAGTAAGCTAATTGTAGTAAGGAATCTCCCTTCTAGGAGTGAAAAATAAAACATTTATAACCATTTTAAGAAAATTTATTTGACATTGGTACTCAGAGGGTTTGGCTGGGCAGAAACTGAGAAAGTAGTTCTAGTACAGTTGTCTTTGTATGAATAAAGATGCTTAGAGTAAAACTATTTTAAAAATGGGTACTAAAAGATTTTATAAAGTAAGACTCATTATTACCTGATGATACAGAATTAATGTAGTAAGGATATAGGAGAGATCAGAATACTCTGGATGACTAGGAAAATAGTGATAACAATTTTATTATATTCTGATATATCTTACAATCAATAATCTTTTACAGTTACAAAGTGAAAATCAATGGAAGGAGGTGGGAACCCAGTTTTAAGAGCAAGCCAAATTACGCTTGGATGATAACCAAGAAATATCGTGGCCAAAGAGCTATTGAAAAGGCAGTATTGTTAAGATCAAAACTGAAGATTTTGGAGCTATTAGCCCTAACACATTGACTCTTAACAGGAAAATTTACGTACAGACACTAAAATCAAAGGACTAAACTTGAGAAATACCTATATTCAGAGAGAATAAAAGCTGACAGAGTAAAAAGGATTTCTAAAAAAAACTGGAGAATCAGGAAGGCCATGCTATCTTTGTTAATTTCTTGAATTTTGACTCTACGAGTTTCCCAGTGCTGCCAAAACATAGTATCACAAACTGGGTGATTTAAAAAGCTAATTTATTGTTTAACCGTTCAGAACAGATTCTGAAATCAAGGTGTTGGCAGGAGTCATTCTT
The DNA here is from genome assembly GCF_014898055.3 of Talpa occidentalis. Lineage (NCBI taxonomy): Eukaryota > Metazoa > Chordata > Mammalia > Eulipotyphla > Talpidae > Talpa > Talpa occidentalis. Next base: position 28,427,867 of record NW_023601212.1, on the reverse strand, counting down.
CCTTTGAAGACTGCAAGGAAGACTCCTTTCTGGCCTTGCCTCTCCCTAACTGGCTGTCACTAATTCGTCTTAATATCCGTTGACGTGCTGTGTCCCTCCAATTGCTACCTCATTCTTAATGTGGCTTCCCTGTGTCTCTATCTCTAATTCCAAATTTCCTTTGTATAAGGTCACCACTTATTTGGTGAAAACCAAAGACAAATATAATTCTGGGTAATCCACAGTTTACTATTTTAACAAAGAAATTCATCTTTTTTTAAGATTGAGAATTCTTACATAAAATGATTTTTATGGGAGAGGTAGTTGGTAAGGTTTTAAGAAATAATTTGATAGTTTTCTCAGTAGCCGTAATGAATAGATGAATTATTGAGGTACGTAGCTAGAAAAATGGTAGAATTACAACATTAGACAGAGAAACAGTACAGGATAATGATTAAAAGTTGAGTTTGACAAATCTAGATTCTGCTACTGATTTCTACCATTTAATAGATGTGTGGCTTTGAGCAAGTCACTTAACTGGAGTTCCTATAACCATAATGAAAGGATAATAACTATCAAGTATGTCAGTGCCCTCCAGGAAAATAACTATATTTTTAATATCTGAAAATCTCCATCAGTAATCACAAATACACAGGATTAATTAGTGTGCAACAGGTACATGTAAACCATATGTCCACTGAAGAAGTAATATCTTAGGGGTAGGCATATTGGGAATTTACATGTTATTCATAACAACAGGAGTGAACCAGTTTTTTGTCCTTTAAAATAGATAAATTTGGGCCTCCCCGTGGTGCAGCAGTTGAGAACTGGGTTGTGAAGCTGCCCGTAGCCTCTGCAGCAACGGTTCGATCCCCGGCCGCAAGGGGAGGGTCCCACATGGCATACAGACCTCTCCTGCCGCCCGCTGCTCCCCTCAGCAGTGTATTTCATCAGTCTGCTTGTTCTGCTCTCCGCTCTGGCTCTGGTGAATTCTCTCACCCTCCCGCGCTTCTGACTGTACCCAGTGCTTGTATAAATAAATGAATAAATCTTTTTAAAAAAATAAAATAAATTCCAGGCCTCCCTGGTGGCACAAGGGGTTAAGATGCGGCCTATGAAGCTGTTCGCAGCCACTGCTGCACGTGTTCTATCCCTGGCCAGGGAGCTACCCACATGGCGCAGCAGACCTCTCCTGACTCACCCACTGCTCCCCTCGGCAGTGTATTTCAGTCAGTTCGCCTGTTGTGTTCCCCACTCTGTCTCTGGTGAATCTTCTCACCACCCGCCCACACACACACCTCTGGCCTGTACCCCAGTTCTTGTGTGCATAAATAAATCTTTAAAAAAAAAAAAAGAAATTCCTTCAGTAGAATTAATCAGTTCCTGCAAACCAAGCTGAAATGTACTCCAAAGAGAACCTACTATCCCAATCAGAATTATTAGAAAGACACTTTCTGATTGGATAATCCTTAACCAATAGGATTATAATAACTTCAGCAGAAACATTTTGGTGATGTGAGGCCAAGATCCAGTTGGTTTTTTTTTTTTTTTTTTTTTTAAACTAAGGTTGAGTAATGTGATACGATATGGGGTTCTTAGAAAAGAGTCTACCCTGAAATGTGATTTTTTTTTAAATAAATTTTATTTTTATATTCCCCTTACAATTGCAATCCCCTTATTTTGACCCCAATCCCTCCCCTCCCCACCCCCCACCACCCATAGAGTGTCTCTGGTTCATAGTTGTTTGTTGATTTTGATTTTCACTTTCTTATAGTTATTCATTTTCCTGGTCCCTTACTTAAGTTTTCTAGATTCCTGTTATGAGTGAGACCATCCGGTATTTTTCTTTTTCTTTCTGGCTTATTTCGCTGAGCATGATCCCTTCCCGCGCCATCCATGTTGCTGCAAATTGCATGTGTTTATCTTTTTTGAATGCTGAGTAATATTCCATGGTGTATATGTACCACATCTTGATCCAGTCATCTATTTTTGGGCATTTGGGTTGTTTCCAAAGCTTAGCTATTGTAAATAGTGCTGCTATAAACATAGGGGTGCAGGTGCTCTTTGGAATTGATGTTTCTGTGTCCTTTGGGTAAATACCTAGGAGTGGAATTGCTGGATCATATGGAAGCTCTATGTTTAGTAGGTCAAGAAATCTCCACACAGCTCTCCATAGTGGCTGGACCAGTTTGCACTCCCACCAACAGTGCAGGAGAGTTCCTTTTTCTCCACATCCTCGCCAACATTTGTTGTTGCTAGTTTTTTTAATATGTGCCATTCTCACTGGTGTAAGATGGTATCTCATGGTAGTTTTAATTTGCATTTCCCTGGTAACAAGTGATGTTGAACATTTTTTCATATACCTGTTGGCCATGAAATGTGTTGATTTTTAAAAAAGATTTATTTATGCATACAAGAACTGGGGTCTAGGCCAGATGTGCAGGGGGTAAGAGAATTCACCAGAAACAGAGTGGGGAGCAGAACAGGTGGATCTACTGAAATATACTGCTGAGGGAAGCAGCGGGTAAGACAGGAGAGGTCTGCTGCGCCATGTGGGTTAGCTCCCTGGCCAGGGATCAAACTCATGTCGCAGTGACTGGCAGAAGCTTGATAGACTGAGACTTTTAACCCCTGTGCCACCAGCGAGGCTTCTGTCCTGAAATGTTTAAAGTTTTTACATTTTTGTCAACTGGATCAGATGGAAGATCATAGATCCAGCAGTCTATTCAGAGTAGTAGCTGCAATCTAAAAAAAACATAGAAGAGTTTTGTTTTTCCCTACTTAGGTGGTCAGAAATAATTGAATGAAGATGAGAGATTGTTTCAGTCATAATAGACAAAATTAGTAATAAAGAAATGAAAAGTCTTAAAGTCAGGGCAGAAGCTATCCACTTTTTAATATAGTAGTCTTCTGGAGAGTCCTCAGAATATGTAATTTAAGGTCTTCTAATGGAATTGGGTGGATGTACAGTAGTCAGAAGGATGTGCTATTTATCTTTTAAGTTGGGAAATATGAATCCAGTGACCAACACTTTGAAGTTTTATGGCTGAGTGGTTGCTATCTGGTCAATTTCTTTCCACTATTCTGTGGCAAGTTTTCTCTGGTGACATCTTTTCCAAAATACCAAAGCTTCAGATTTTAGGTCATTTAGAAACTGCTTTGATGAGTATTTTCAAAATGCAATTCATACATATCTGTGGTAAGAGTGTTCAATCATATTACCTGGTAGTATGGTAGAACCTAAGATTTAAGCTAAAATTCCCATTTACAAAAGGTAGCTGCTTATTAACTTATAAGGAGTTAAATTGTGGGTCCCAGAAAGGAGTTATATTACTCTCAAAGCTCTTGGCCATAGTTTGTGCTGTGGAAAATTGAGAGGTTTTTTTTTTTTTTTTTTTTTAAGTTTTATTTATTTATACAAGAGCTGGGGTACAGGCCAGAGGCGCAGGAGGGTGAGAAGATTCACCAGAGACAGAGTGGGAAGCAGAACAGGCAGACAGACCGAAAGCAGTGTTGAGGGGAGCAGCGAGTGAGACAGGAGAGGTCTGCTGTGCCATGTGGGTATCTCACTGGCCAGCCGGGAATGGAACCCATGCTGCAGAGGCTGCAGACAGCTTCATAGCACTGCACTCAACCACTGCGCCACCAGGCCCCAGAAAAATGAGAGTTTTTAAGTGCTTTGATAATCATAGTTTTAGAATTGCACTTGTTCTCTTTATTTTTAATGAAGTTTTTGAATGATTAAAAATAGTGATGAGTCTGAGTAAAAGATAAAACTTTTACAACTATCAGGGAATATGTCGTCCTGTTACTGGAAAACTGAGTTGGGATCTCCCTAGTAAGGAATACAAAGTTATTTTTTTCCCACCATTACAGCATAGCTGTTTAGCATGAGAAGCTCCCAGTTTACTCTGAAAATAAGCAATAACAAGAACAAACTCATAGTTCATTTGGAGGTTTTTATAGTGTATTTCAGTGGCTCATTCCTATTTGTATCTTACCAAGGTTGTATCATTGACAGAAAAGCCCTACACATAGGCAACATCCATGGCAGTACCATGTAGTTGGCACAGTGTTGACAAACCTCAAATAAGCAATCTTGTTCATCTGAGAAACTCTTCCAAATGGCCACCTGCAACTCCAAATTGCCCTTGGTAAAACTGAATCAGTTGAGAGATTAGTATACAAGTTAGTGTTACAGTGAAAAATGCATGAAGGAAGCAGATGTTTGACCTGCGAAAGGTGCAGTTTTAAATTGAGACAACCCATGGGAACTGCAACTATCCATTAAGAGCAATGCTTGTGTAACTTTTTATTTCCTGTGCTTGGGTAAAGGCCATTTGTCAACTATCAGACAAAAACTCCTGATTCTGGGCATATGGAACTAAGTAGAGCGGTTCCTGGGGATGAAAGGACAAAATTGAAGCAGTTCTCATAAAGTTTTTTTTTTTTACATATTCATTGAGATACGTTACATATTGTAAAACCCAGTTAAAGTGTACACTCCAGTGGTTTTTAGTATATTCAGAGTTGTGCAACCATTTCCACAGTTGTAAGTTTTATAGTATTTTCATCACCTCAGAAAGAAGCCTTTTAACCCTTAGCAGTAACTTCTTACTCTTTCCTAGTCTCACCTCCAACTCTAAACAATTTCTGATACACTGTCTCTAAATTTACATATTCTGGTTATTTCATATAAATAGGATCATGTAATATATGGTCTTTTCTGACTGGCTTCTGTCACTTTTCATGATACTTTTAAGGTTTATCTATGTCATAACCTTGTTATATTTTAAAATGTTCTTCTAGTCAGAAATCTTCTGAACTTGGCTTCCAGGGCCATTTGGGATGGGCCAGTCAGGCTTTTGCCCATCTTCTCATTATAGTCTGTCCTCTTGTAGACAAAGAGTAGATACTAGACAGATCATAAGATCAAGTGTTAGAGGGCCTCCCCGGTGGCGCAGTGGTTGAGTGCTGGGTTGCGAAGCTGCCCGCAGCCTCTGCAGCACCGGTTCGATCCCTGGCCACCGGGTGAGGATCCCACATGGTGCGCAGACCTCTCCTGCCACCCGCTGCTCCCCTCAGCACTTTGTCAGTCTGCCTGTTCTGCTCTCTGTTCTGGCTCTGGTGAATTCTCTCACCCTCCCATGATTCTGACTGTACCCAGTGCCTGTATAAATAAATCTTTAAAAAATAAATAAATAAATAAAGCTAAATCACAAGAGTTTCACCTTTAAAAAAAAAAAAAAAAGATCAAGTGTTAGAAGGCTAGAAAAATTGGAATAATGACAAATATGGTTAGATAACCATAATAGTCCCCCAAAGACTTTAGGAAAATAAAATAAACCCAACAGTGAAGGGCTTTGGTGAAATCCAGTTCACTATGAACTACCTCCTAAGGTAAGGAGGGCAGGTTGCACCTCAAAAGTGGTTTTTTTTTCTTTAGGCATTCTTTGCATTTTGGTATAATTTTGAGGTATTTTAATGTCTTTTTCTTTATTTTTTAAAAATATATATAAACACACATAAAATAATACAAAGGGATTTTAGAAGTATGCTCTGTTATCAAGATTCCCTGTATAGGTAAAGCAATGAGAACTTCAACTATGTATCTTCATGAGGCCTCCTCTCCATATCTGCCAATACTTTGTTGCCAGAGATCACCAGGATTTGTGGCAGGAGAGATCACACACCATGGGGTCTTTAAGGTACCTCAGTAAGTGTATGAGGCAGAAATTAATGGAGGATTGGGCTTGCTTTAGGTGATTTTAGGGAGGATTTAAGGAAGTAGGGTTTTTCCAGGACTGGTGATGTCAGAAAGCAAGGATAATTCTATGATTGGGTATCTTAAATACCTAGGAATACAGACTAAAACAAACCTAAAGCAACAATTACATATATTAGCTGGAGAGAAGAGGGGAATATTTGGTTTTTCTGTGATTGCACAGTGACCTTGTTTTTGTCTGTGCTTAAGCAAAATTATGTGTTTTGTTTCAGACCATTGTGGCCTGGTCTCTGATACTGGTATTCTGAAAGATTACTTATGTCCAACAGGAAAACACTAAACCATTTTTGGGGAGGCCGGATCCACTCCTGAATGTTAGGGGCTGCTTTTCTCACATGAAATGAAATACTATATTTAAAACATTTAGAACAGTACTGGCAATGCTCAGCAGTAGATGGCCACTATAATTTTTCACCACCAGAAGGTTTTTTTTTTTTAAATTTATGCATACAAGAACTGGGGTACAAGCCAGATGTGTGGGGGCATGAGAAGATTCACCAGAGACAGAGTAGGGAACAGAACAGGCAGATAGACTGAAATACACTGCTGAGGGGAGCAGCAGGTGAGTCAGCAGAGGTCTGCTGCACTGTGTGGGTAGCTCCCTGGCCGGGAATCGAACTCATGCTGCAGTGGCTGCCAACAGCATCATAGATTGCATCTTAACCCCTTGCGCCACCAGGGAGGCCCCACCAGAAGGTATTTTGGAGGAGTCAGGTACTTAATAATGGTTGTTAGCAGCAGAAAATAGGAGTCAGTTTGATGTAACAGAACTTGTGATACAGCCCTCATTGGTGGAAAATCTTTATCTTCTTTGATAAGATACTCTACCATATACAGCTGATTAACTCTGCAAATTAGCTTTTCCATTTCATAAGCGTTCTGTTAGTAATTCTTAGACCTTAGCCACTGAGAGCAGAGGAAACTTTAATAGTTTAAGAAATACCACGATATCAGTTTCAGGATAGTGAAAAAAAGTTAAGTGAAAAATAAGATATTGTGATATTAAAGCAGTTCAATTAAAATTCCAATTCTTATAATTTGTGTTATTGGCATCACAGGAAAAAGTTTACAATATTTATTTTTGCCAATGATTGCATAAGTGATGTGACACCATTTATGTGTTATAATGTCCATAGTTTAGATAGAATTCTAAAAGTGTCTTTTATTTTTAACTTTTAATTTAGCTTGGAGTGGCTTTTGTTTTTATTAGCTTTTGGTGCATTTAATAGCCCATGGTCACTCCCAGAGGTCAAGGCATATCATAATGTGAAATGGATTTAAGAGGGACCATGGGACCATCTGCTAAATGTACCTTTATTCCATTTTAGTTCTTTTTCACCAGCTTATTAAAACAAATCCTTTATATACTAGAATCAATCCAAATTGGAGTATTTTTTATTTCAACCTCATCAAGACTTCCCCTCCTCCTAAAAGTAGTATAACTTCCCTGATGGCAAGGAGAAGATATAAATTATATCAGTTTTCTTGGCCTGCCCAAAATCACACCTTAGCTTTTATGCAAATCTTTGCTTAGAAACTGAAATATTACTATAAAACAGGTGTTTTTGTGTGTCTATGGTGACCACTTCCAAATGCTGGAAATTTCCAGTCTGTATCCTAGGACAGATTGAAATGATAATGTTTAAAGTTCACTTTTCTTTAAGGAAAGTGAGAATGAGAAGATATTGACAAATGAAGTTTTTTCTTAAGCAAAATGCAGCATTATCTGTCTTTTAAACCACTTTTCTGTGTTAAAAACAAATCAGAATGATCAGGAATAAATTAGAAAGGTAGGCACAGGACAAATGGGGGTGCTGTTAGGGTTAAACATGAACACACATAGTCTGGTAAAGATTAAGTCAAAGCAAGATGTAACACTGCCAAATTTTTAGCTCAGATGATGTTCAAAATTAATTTTGGGGCCTCCCTGGTGGCGCAAGGGGTTAAGCACCACACTATGAAGCAATCGCAGCCTCGCAGCACGAGTTTGATCCCCGGCCGGCCAGGGAGCAACCCACATGTGAAGCAGACCTCTCCTGTCTCACCCACTGCTTCCCTCAGCAGTGTGTTTCAGTCTGCCATTCTGTTCCCCACTCTGTCTCTGGTGAGTCCTCTCACCCCCCGCATCTCTGGCCTGTACCCCAGCTCTTGTATACAATCATAAATCTTTTTAAAAAAAATTTTTTTTTGATTTCTTAAAAGGGATTAGGTTAGTTTTTTGGAAATTTTTATGTAAGTGGAAATTTCATTTTATATAATTTCAACTAATTCAATGTTGCAAAGAAAAAAGTATTTTCATCAGAAGGAACTTCTATTCTGTGTGTCTCTTAGCAGATATTTATTAAATGTTGCATGTATATGATGTTGTATAAGGTGTCAGTACAAAATGTACATTTTTTCATTAAAATATTGCAAACAAAAGTTTGTTCACTATTCATGTACTATACAACTTCAGGCAACTCAAATTTACATGGTATATGCCTATTTGCATGTAATAATATTGACAGAGTTCAGTACCTAATAAGAATAAGCTAAGTTGTTTCTATCTACCTTCCCACTAATAAACAAACACTTAAGAACATATACACACACACTTTTAAAGGTCACTTCAAAAGTGTTTGTAAAGATAGTCAAGCACCTGCCAGGTTAAATTTAGGGTGACAGGACACCTGACCCAGAAAGGTAAGTAGATTTTCTGAACACTAAAAGTTTGAATAATAGTTTCAGAGAGCAGTTTTTTCCTAAGATACTTGCCGAAACAAACGGGTTTTAGTTCATCAACTCAAGTGAGGCAAGGCCCACAGCATGTGAAAGTTAATCTCAGAAAAGTTGCCCCACACTTAACTAGGTACCCCAAAGTCCTTCTTTATCACTAGAACTAAACCTGTTACCCTTCCTCCAGACTCCAGGGGACTGTAGAAAAAACTACCAGGGAATTGGGCAGACTACAAAATGAAAGGGAAAAGGGAAAAACACATCCCTAAGTTGTGACCATTGACCAGCTTCTTGCAGATTTATGTCCTGATCATTCCTTGATCAGGTAGGTCAAGGAATCAGTGAATTCGTTTTAGGGAGTGCCCTCCAGGACCCTCACAGAAACAAACTTCTCTGAAAATAGGGTATATTCATCCCAACCTCAGCAAATCAATCCTCTGTAAATCATTTCATGGGCAGCAACCACTGTCAAAAATATCCACAGCATGCAAGGGAACATGACGGAGAAAACCAACTGAGAGGAAAAACAAACAGCAGAAATAAATTGGCATAGCTGTTTGGCATAGTTTTCACAGATATAGGATAAATTTGTTTACTATGTTTAACAAACAAGTTTCAGTAATAATTGCAAAGAGTAATAAACTATAAAAATTAATATAACAGATTTGGGGGAAAAAACCAAACAGGGCTTTTAGGAAAGAAAGAAAAATAAAACAAAAATCTTAGTCAACATTTTAGCAGCAGATTGTCCTTAGCAGAAGAAAGGATTTATGAAGAAGATAGAATTAGAGAAATCTGTTTATTGCACAGAGAAAAACTGTATTAATGAAGGTTCTTTAGAAAAGCAATAAATCGGACATAGATTGATATCTAGAAGAGATATATTAGGAGGAGTTCACTCAGGATTATGGAGGCCATCAAGTCCCATAATATGCCAGCTGGAGTCCCAAGAAAACCTGAGCCTGGGGCAAATGGTATTAATTCCAGTCCAAATCCCTAGGCCAGAGAAGCAGGACTATTGTATTCCAAGTTCATAAATAAAATTAGCCATCACAGAGACAAGAGTGGTAGAGACTGCAGTGTGGAGAAAAGGAGAAGAGACAGTGACTGGATTTTACAGAATTGATGAAAGACACCAGTCTATAGATTAGAGACCAGCAAATCCCAAATATAAATTAAAAAAAGAAACTTAGAATGTTAAGAGATTTTTAAAATGAGTATTACCTTCAGAAGAAACATCTGACAATATTAGCATCAGAAACTAGTGAGATGACATCCTCAATGAGCTGAATGAAAATAACTGTCAATCTAGAGGTATATACACCGTGAAAATATCTTTGAGAAATGAAAGAAAAATAAGGAAATTTTCAAAGAAAACAAATCATTACTAAATTAAGAATGGACTTCAGTCAGAAATGAGCACAGATGAAGAACTAATATACAAGAAGAAATGAAGAGCAAAGGTAAATATATGGACAGATGTAAATAAACATTGCTTGTATCAAGGAGTAATATGTCTTAGTTTTATCAAAATTAAGTAAAATATCAAACAATGTCAGTTGCAAAAGGAAATATGTGGGAAATGGAAGAATTAAGGTGTTCTTAGATCCATACATTATGCAGGAAAAGGTAACAATTTTGTTTGACTTTAGACTTTGATAAGTATGTGCCTAGTTTCTGAAGTAACTAATAAGAATAGGAAAAAATTACATGATTCCAAACTAAAAGAATGGTAGAAATGGGATGATGATTATCACATTCATTCAACAAGCTGATTGTAAAAATGTATAGAGAAATTCAAGGGACCAAAAATAGCCACAATGTTTAGGAAGCACATGAACAAGGTGAGAGGAGTTACTCTACCTGATAACAAGATTTATTATAAAGTTGTAGTAACTACAGATTGACATTAATGCAAGTCCAGACAAGCAGATGGAAGTAGACAAATGGAGACAGATTCATGCATTTATATACAGTTGATACATGATTGAAATGGCACTGCAGAGCAGAGAAGAAAAAACAGACTTTTAATAAGTGTTCAGTCACAAAATCAACTCCAGGTGGATTAAAGACCTAAATGTCAAGGGCAAAATAAATCTTATAACCTGAGAGATAGGGAAAGATTTTTTAAAACAAGACAAGTTGTAACCATAAAGGAAATTATTTAATAAGTTGAAAATTAAAATTTTGAAGAAACAAGATTTTAAAAACAAGCCATGGAAGAAGAGAAAATATAATGTATCACTGACAAAGAGTTTATTTCTTAAATACGAAAATAACTCATAATAAAAAGCAGACAATAACAAAACTTCAACAGGCATTTCACAAAAGAGGCATTCAATAGAGAGGTGTTCACCCTCAGTAGTAATAAGAGAGATGAAACTCAAGCCACAAGAAATATTACTACATCCCTTCTAGGTTGGCAAAATTTGTAAAAATGCAACAATATCAAGAATTGATGAAGAAGTAGATGAACATGACTCATGTATTGCAGGTGATAATGTAAATTCAGTGAAATCACTTTGGAAAAGAAGTCAAAGATCTATGTATACTATGACCCAGAAATTCCTCCATGTAGGTAACCTAGAATAAACCATTTATACCCATTAAGTTACTTGAACAAGAATATTCACAGCAACATTGTTCATAATAGCCTGAAACTGAGTGAAAAGGATAAATTAATTTTGTGCAGCAACAGTTTGAATTTCATGTACATGTAACAACAGGAATGAAGCCACAGTATTGAATTTATATGAAGTTTGCAACCAGGCAACACAAAATTGCTATTTATAATGAAGGTAGCAGACTTTCCCTTAAGGGGCATGATAGTAAATATTTGAGACTTAATTATCAACATGACTTCTGTTGCAACTGCTACTCCCCTCTGCCACTGTAATGTGAAAACAACAATAGATGGTGCATGACTATGTTCCAGCAAGAACCAACTCCTAGTTTATGGGTACATGCAGTTGAGATAAAATTACTTTTAAAAGGAAAGGGGACAGAAGAGAAGGAAGGAAAGGATAACCATAATAGACAAGAGAATGGCTCTCTATTAGGAGGAGGAGGGATTTGTGATCAGAGAAGGGTAAATCACTTCTGAGATTCTGGTGATGTGTTATTAGGACCTCTGCATAAAAGTTGTATGTACAGTGAGTTGTATATCACAATAAAACAAGTTTTTAAAAAATTTTTTCAGTGCTTGAGTAGTGATAACATTTAATTTTATGTGAATTTGTTTTGTTTACACTTGCATTGCTCTGTTTCTGAAATTTAGACTTCTAAAAAAATTTCAACAGTAATATAAAACAAGTAAATATATAGAACATTACTATTTTGATTTAATATGATTTGATATACACATCATATAATCTGAGTTTGAGGCTTGTAGCTACAACTTGCAGTTACTACCTTTTTTTTTTTTTACACCAGAGTATTAACAGCTGTTCTTTTATTCACAGGCTCAGTAGATGAAGGTGTCACCGAAGGGTTGCCTACACTTCAGAGCACCTCTGCAACGAATGCTCATGCTGATGATGATGATCGGTTAGTACTGACATAGTATGTGGTTTTCTTGTGATGGCTGTGCTTGCAACTCTTAAATTCAAGCATTTTATATGGGGGTTATATAGGAAGCTTATTGGGGGGGTCTCCCTTGGAGGCGCAGGGGTTAAATCTCAGCACTATCAAGTTATTGCCAGCCACTGCAGCAGTTTAATGCCCAGCAGGCCAGGAAGCTAACCCACATGGAGCAGCAGACCTCTCCCATCTCACCTGCTGCTCCCCTCAACAGTGTACTTCAGTCCGTCTGCCTGTTCTGCTCCCTACTCTGTCTGTGGTGAATCCTCTCACCCCCTGCACCTCTGGCCTACACCCCAGTTCTTGTATGCATAAATAAACCTTTAAAAAAAAAGCTTATTAGGACCCCACTTTAACAATTTTCGGATGAGGTAGCATCACCACATAATAAATTAGACCACCTTCACAAGGGTATTTTTTGGCTTTTCCAAAACTACCCAGGCCTCCACTTTAAATAGTATCTGTATCTGGAGTAGCAAGCTGGACTGCAGGCCAACCCAGTCTACCATCTTTATTTGTAAATCAAGTTTTATTGGAGTATAGTTACACACATTTGTTTCCACATTGTCCATTGATGGCAAAATTGATCATGTGGTATGCAAAGTCAGAAATATTTACTGGCTGACCTGCTATAGAAAGTTTGTCAAATCCTCATCACTATACCCATAATTTTCAAGTTAATCTTGAGATTGTCCCTCCATACTTATTGGTTCCACATAGCTGTATAAGAGGCATTTGAGAGGTAATGTGGTCAAGACCTAACTCTAGACTTCTAACTCCCCTTCAAAGACAACTCCTCCAGTCTTGCTCATCTCATTAAACAGCAAGAGCATCTCCACAACTTCTCAAGCAATATCTCTGGGAATAATTTTATATTCTCCTTTCCATGGCCACCCCATTCTCCTATTTAATCCTTGAGCAAGACTTGTCAGCTCAACTTCTGTCTCCAAAATATATCCCTTACCAGTCCACTTTTCCTTCATCTCTGCTATAATCACCCTACCTCAAAACATGATCATCTTTTGCCGTGACTAATGCAGTAGCCTTCAACGAACTTATGATTTCATTCTCCCTTATTACATTCTCAAAATGGCAGCCAGAATATTTTTTTTTTTTTATTGTCAGGTTATGTTTTTTTTTTTTTTTTTTTTTAAATAGAGGCATGTTTTATTTATTTGTTTGTTTGTTTGTTTATACATGCACTGGGTACAGTCAGAAGTGCGGGAGGGTGAGAGAATTCACCAGAGCCAGAGCGGGGAGCAGAGCAGGCAGAAGGACCGAAGTACACTGCTGAGGGGAGCAGCGGGCGGCAGGAGAGGTCTGCAAGCCATGTGGGACCCTCCTCCGGTGGCCGGGGAGCAGCCGGGGATCGAACCGGCACCGCAGAGGCCGCGGGCAGCTTCACAACCCAGCGCTCAACCGCTGCGCCACCGGGGAGGCCCTTATGTTGCTTTTTTAAGCATTAGTTTCTTAAAACATTCCAGTAAATTCATATCTAAATTTTCTGTGCCTCTTTTAAATCAAATTTTATTGATTTCTATTCATTTACATAATTATAATATTAGGGGTACAACCACACCTCAACATGTTCACATGCTTCACCCACCCTCCACTAAAGTTCCAATACACTGTCACATCCTCCACTCTCCTCCTCCCCCTCTTTCCACCAACTTTCTATGCCTTTTAAGGACTGCATGGTATGACTTCTGCCGCACTCCCTTCAGCCCATTCTCCTTGCATTCTACATTCTAACACTATTACCCTGGAATATTTCATGTTTGTTCATGCTTTGGGCTTTTCTGCCGCTTTAGAATCTTTACTCTGCCTGAAATGCTTTCACCCCTGGTTTTCACTTTGATACCTCTTTTTTGACCTCTAGTTCACTTTTTAAATGTCAGTTTTCAAGGAAGCTTTTCCTAGCCACCAGTCTAAAATAAAATAGCACTAATCACTATTCAGTCACCCTGTTTTAATTCTCTGTTCTGATAATATTCCTGGGTATTTATTGACTCTCTGATCACTGAATATAGACCCCACTGTGTGAATGAACTCCTCATAGAGCATGTAGAACAGACTTAAAAACTGTAATTGTTGAATACTTGAAGGATTAAAGGAATTCAAACAAGGTTAACTGTTCTTAAATAGCTACCCTTGGTAGAATAGGTTATTTGAATAAAATTAAATGAATCAGTCATTTGAATAAATTAATGAAAGCTTAAAAAGAATTGTACCTACATTCCTTAATTTCAAATAATAATGAGGTTGTCTGTTCCATACTAGGTACTGTGCTAAATGGTGGAAATATAAAGATGAAATGTATAGCCCTTCCTCTCAAAGAGATCTAACCAATTTGGGGGAAGGGAGAAAGTTTGAAGATAGACAAGTAAACCGATGATTATAAGTGATTTGCATATAGTTCTCTTCTTCTGCATAGGAAGTTAACCTATGCAGGGAAATGACTTCTTAGCTAGACTTTATACAATGGATAGTTGTTAAATAGGCAAAGAATGTAGGCAAATAGAAGTTAAGTGTACAAAATGTATGTATATATAAAGAGGACCTGTTTGCTATAGAATGTGTTTGGAGGGGTATGACAAGAAATGAGACTGGAAAAGAACCCAAAATCCAGATCATGAGGAGTCTTATATACCTTACAAAGGGAGTTTAGACTTTATGTTGAAGATAACCATTGTGGGATTTTAAACAGGGGATTATCTTAATCAAAAGTCACTGTGAAACAGCTGGATGGATTGGTGTGGTACCAAAGGAGAGAGTTTCTCATTCTGCCTTGCACTGATGAGGGTCTAAATTACAGCAGCAGTGAAAAAGAAAGGACCAGAGAAATTAAGGATCCCTAAGTAAATTGATTTTAATATGTTCTGTGGTCATACATCCTTGAATATTAAGATGCTGGCCTTTGGGGCAATACTATTGTTTTTCATTTTGCTATAAATGAAACTTGTAATCCAACAGTTGTTTAAAAAGACATTGTATTTTTTCTTTTGTTCATTTAAAGTTGTGCAGAAATGTTTATTCAACTTAAAAATCAGAGCCTGGTTGCCTTCTTTGGTCTGTTTTTTAGATTGGAAAATGTTCAGTATCCCTACCAACTCTACATTGCTCCTTCTACCAGCAGTACAGAACGACCAAGTCCAAATGGTCCCGATAGACCTTTTCAGTGTCCAACTTGTGGGGTGCGATTCACCCGTATTCAGAACCTAAAACAGCACATGCTCATCCACTCAGGTAATGTCATCTTTCCTATTATTGTGTAAATGAGAGCTCTAAAACATTATTTTAACATTCCAGGTAAATACAGGAAATGGGATTTTTGAGTTTAAAGTATCTAGGAAGTTAAATGAGAACAGATAAGCCTCAGGCATGTTGCTGAAATGGTGCAATATCAGAATGCTATTTGTTTAATACATTGCCATGTTCTGTTTAAAACTTGGAGAGGGAATATATGTAATATTAAATTAAAGATATCAGAGACCTCCCTGGTGGCGCAGGGGTTAAAGACAGCACTATCAAACTGTTGGCAGCCACTGCAGCATGAGTTCAATCCCCAGCAGGCCAGAGTGCTACCCACATGGCGCAGCAGACCTCTCGTCTCACCTGCTGCTCCCCTCAGCAGTGTATTTCAGTAGATCTGCGTGTTCTGCTCCCCACTCTCTGGTGAATCCTCTCATCCCCAGCACCCCACACCTCTGGCCTATACCCCAGTTCTTGTATGCATAAATAATCATTAAAGAAATAAATATACTGGCTATATTAGATTTGTATATATGTGTGTGTGTGTGTGTGTGTGTGTGTGTGTGTGTGAGAGAGAGAGAGAGATGTACCATAGAGATTATAAAGCAAATGAAGTTAAAAGTATACATTGGTGCTCTTTGTACTATTCTTATAACTTCTCTTTCTGTTTGAATTTATTTCCAAATAAACTGATTTAAAGAACTTAATAACAGGGCCTCCTTGATGGCCTAGGGATTAAGTCTCAGAGTTATCACCCTGACTGCTTGAGTTCGATCCCTAGCCAGGGAGCTAACCCACATACAGTGCAGCAGACCTCTCCTGTCTCACCCGCTGCTTCCCTGAGCAGTGTATTTCAGTAAATCCACCTGCTCTGCTCTCCACTCTGTCTCTGGTGAATCCTCTCACCCCCTGCATCTCTGGCCTACGCTCCAGTTCTTTGCAAAAATAAATAAAATCTTTTTTAAAAATTTAATGACAGTTTTAATTCTTCAATCCTAAATTTCTCCATGCCCTCATTTAGTCAGCTTTGTAGTTGTTTTGTTTAGTATAAAAAAGATTTTGGGGGCCTCCCTGGTGGTATAGTGGGTTGAGCACAGCACTGTGAAGCTGTCCGCAGCCTTTTCAGTGCGGGTTCGATTCCCGGCCAGCCGGGGAGATTCCCACATCGCGCAGCAGACCTCTCCTGCCTCTCCCGCCATTCCCCTCAGCAGGGTCTTCGGTCCGTCTGCCTGTTCTGCTCCCCAGTCTGTCTCTGGTGAATCCTCTCACCCTCCTGTGCCTCTGGCCTGTACCCCAGTTCTTGTACAAAAATAAATCTTTAAAAAAAGAGAGATTTTGGACAAATGATGTATAACATATTTGAAACTTAAGTTCAGTGATCACATGAAGGCAACAAAATGCTAGTGGGTAAAACACTGACCTCTGATGAAAAGGAATCTTTGCTACCGTTTGTCAGCTATATTATCTCACTTCTCTGTACATAGTTTTATGGTCTCAGACCTAAAACCAATTCCCTTTGACATTGTTAAATCAACAGATTGTATTTTGAAGATTTTTAATTTTTTGCCAAGAATGAGTTGGAGGGGATTATTAATATACTTTCCAAGTTATATTGATTTCTACACATTTTCTGTCACTACTAATTACTCAAAAACCCAATTCATCAAATAATAGTTCTGTCATGATAATTATATTCATAGATGTTAAAATTTTCCTTTTTTCCTTCTCTCTGCTCTCTGAGGAAGGAAAAAAAAGGTTTCTTACCTTTTCTATGCAAAGGGAAATTAGGTTGTTTTAAATAGTGCTTAAATTATGTTTTGAAATACCTATGTTAGTTTACACTTTCCTATTGTGTCTTTCTTCCCTTGCTTAACCCCCTTTTTTTAGGAGTAATGACTTTTCAATGTTGTGTGCCTTTCTGAAATACTGAATTAGAATTTTTGCTAATTTTATATTGAAACAAAATTACAATGAAAAATTTAGGGGGTTTATGACTTAGCAGTTTACTTTGTTTGTAGATAACATTTTGTCTTGCTTTATTTTATAGGAATTAAACCATTTCAGTGTGACCGCTGTGGGAAAAAGTTCACCAGGGCATACTCGCTAAAGATGCATCGCCTAAAGCATGAAGGTAAACGCTGTTTCCGGTGCCAGATATGTAGTGCCACTTTCACTTCCTTCGGGGAATATAAACACCACATGAGGGTTTCCCGGCACATTATCCGCAAGCCTCGGATTTACGAGTGCAAAACATGTGGCGCCATGTTCACCAACTCTGGAAATTTAATCGTGCACCTGAGGAGTCTGAACCATGAAGCGTCAGAGCTAGCAAACTACTTCCAGAGCAGGTGAGGTGCACAACGAAAACCCAACCAGGAAAACTTCTTTCTAAACTCTCTTTTCCTGCTTTTAGGGCAGCCTGCTGTGTTTTTTAATCAGGTTGCCAGCTAATCAGTCACATTCCTTTTAAATTCCCACTGTCATACTCTGATCTCCTGATCTGATACAATTTTGCTGAATCTTCTAAGTATATATAGTTATAAATATTTTTTTTGGCTGGTTTTAGAAATCTTTTCCTACAGAAGTAGACTACTTACCCTCTTTGTATTGTTTTAATAATATAAGGTTAAAGTATTCCATAGTGGATCTTAAATAGACCTCATTGGAAAATTTACCATGTCAAGTGATACTTAGTGATATTGGATTACATCAGACTCTTTGGACGTTAATAAATCCTTTTTAACTCTATGGTAAGGAATATACATTTATCAATAAGAAATTTCAACAACATTTACTATAGTGGGTGTGACTATTTAGATCAAATGAAGATTTCCCTTTCCTTCATTTTAGAGCATCATGTCTTTAGTATCATTTTTATTTTTTGATAGAGTTGCCTTTCTGATTTGTAGGGTATCCAGGTAGATCAGGTTCTAGCTACAGCTTTGCACTAACAATTTTTGTAACTGAATATATCACTTTATAGATGAAGAAACTTAAAATTTAGAGAAAGATAAAAATGTTACCTTCCATATGATTTTTTTAAGGTTTTCTCGGGTATAAAATTCTGTTTTTTTTTAATACTTTAACAGAATAATACTTCTGTAGGAACCCTTAGTTTCTTTTGTAAAATGAAACGTTGTAAACTTTTGAATTTTAAATCATTTTTATTTTTTAAATCTTACTTTCAAATAAATCCCAAATTAACTCCTGCATAGATTTTCTCTTCAAACTAGACATTCATTTTGTTTAATCATTCCTAACTCTAAGCATCTCGTCACATCACTAAACCTAGATTATGCATATATCGAATATTGTTTGGGACTAGAATAGTGTCCCTGGTAAGCACTCCTATTGTTTGTATCTTCCCTGTTTCCACTCTCCACTTCTCTTGTCTAACACCTGAAAACTCTTTAGAAAATATAGCATATGGCCTCCCTGGTGGCACAAGGGGTTAAGCACAGCACTATGAAGCAATCCGCAGCCTCTGAAGCATGAGTTCCATCCCCAGCTGGCCAGGGAACAACCTATATGGAGCAGCAGACCTCTCCTATCTTGCCCGCTGCTCCCTCAGCAGTGTATTTCAGTCCGTCTGCCTGTTCTTTCTCCACTCTGTCTCTGGCGAATCCCCTCACCCCTGTACCTCTGGCCTGTACCCCAGGTCTTGTATGCATAAATAAATAATTTTTTTTTTTTTAAGATTTTTTTTTTTTTTATAGAGGCATGTTTTTTATTTATTTGTTTGTTTGTTTGTTTATACATGCACTGGGTACAGTCAGAAGCGCAGGAGGGTGAGAGAATTCACCAGAGCCAGAGCGGGGAGCAGAGCAGGCAGAAGGACCGAAGTACACTGC
Organism: Talpa occidentalis; assembly: GCF_014898055.3. Classification (NCBI taxonomy): domain Eukaryota; kingdom Metazoa; phylum Chordata; class Mammalia; order Eulipotyphla; family Talpidae; genus Talpa; species Talpa occidentalis. The sequence continues at coordinate 28,408,706 of NW_023601212.1, read as the reverse complement.
TGAGGGGAGCAGCGGGCGGCAGGAGAGGTCTGCACGCCATGTGGGACCCTCCTCCAGTGGCCGGGGAGCAGCCAGGGATCGAACCAGCGCCGCAGAGGCCGCGGGCAGCTTCGCAACCCAGCGCTCAACCACTGCGCCACCGGGGAGGCCCAAATAAATAAATTTTTAAAAAATATATAGCATAAGGTATTTTAAGTTGCCTTTGCAGTAAAGCAGATTTTATTTTTTTTAATACCAGACAATCAAGTATAAATACTGATTATTATGAAATTTAATTGTTATATAAGAGTATTAAAGACATTCAATATCAGTAAATTACTTTCTGAGGACTGGTATATAGCCAGTCTTTTGGCATTCATTTCTAAAATCTGATTCAAAAGCAATTTTTTACTGTTTTTCATACTTCAAAGCTAATAGCAGAATATACATAAGTTATTCTTTTACATTTCTCTATATAGTAGATTATGTATAAGGTGATTTGTGCATAAGGATTTAATTTTAAAGACTTAACATACCCAAGAAGTAATAAAAAGCTAGGTTTACATATGTCTTAGTGTGTAATCCAAGGAAGGTTAAACATGTAAGTTATTGAGCTTGCTAGTTACATTTGTATTGTATACAGAAACTTCTACATAGAACAAGAAAGACTACTTAGGTGTCCAAATAACACTGAGGGTGGTAATTAATCTTACCTATTATTGGTAGAGAAACTTGCTATACTTTGGTTTTAATGGTTTATATGCTTCACATTAGGAAAGCTTAGAAGTTGAAAATCCCTGAGCTAAAATCTTCATCTGAGAATTGGGGAAATGACAAATCCCAATTTTTTTTTTACAAATCAGGTGTTTTGTTGTGTCTTATTTATTATTGGTTTGAAAATTAACTTTCTGTTTCATCCTTTGCTTCTTATCTAGTGATTTCCTAGTACCGGACTACTTAAACCAGGAGCAAGAAGAATCCCTTGTTCAGTATGATCTTGGAGAACACAGTTTCGAAAGCAACTCCTCTGTTCAAATGCCTGTAATTTCACAGGTCTCCTCGACCCAAAATTGTGAAAGCACTTTTCCTTTGGGGTCTCTTGGTGGGCTGGCAGAAAAAGAGGAAGAAATGCCAGAGCAGCCAAAGACCAGTGCTTGTGCAGAGGCAACCAGAGATGACCCCCCAAAATCAGAGTTGTCTTCTATAACTATTGAGTAATTTCATGGTTGGGCTTCATATTTGGTTTTTGGAAAGTGCCTGTGCTTGGTCTTGTACATTAAGTTTAATTTATAATTTTTTAAACAAAAAAGGGTTTGGGAAAACTTTCCCTTTTTACTTTGTAAGCCCTGCATCTGAAATTGTATTTTTCGTGACTGAGAGGTTGGTTCTATAAGTGCACAATAACATGATGTTGAAACAATAGAAATTATGAGATTTAAGGAGACTTAAAATATTTATCAGTTTCTCCTTCCATTGTTAAAAGTATGCTAACAATAGATCATTAGACAAAGAAAAAATCAGATAATTATTGACCTTCCTGAGATGAAACGATATACCAGAAACAAATTACTAAACAGAATGAGACAAATAACTTGGATAGATATTTGCTTCTATACACAGGACATTGTACAATATTTTATAAAGTCTATTGTTTTGGACAGTATTTATGGTAAGCTTTCTTAAAAATTATTAGGACAAATACTTCTGGAATTCAGTGTACTCCTTTTTTTTTTTTTTTTAAGCTTTTTCATTTCTGTTATGATTTTTTCGTGGTGAAAATTTGGTATTGAGATAGGCATTTCCTGTACCTTTATAGTACTATTTCTCCGAATAATCTCTCTTCCATGAAAGAAGGCAAAGAACCATGATAGAGAATAGTCAAACTGTGCATGAAATGACCAGAAATGGAGAATGAAGTATGTAAATCCCGCTTCATGAGAATTCTTTAATGCTGCTTTTCTGACTAAAATTATTGTTTACCTGATCTTTAAATGTTAATGACTGGCTAATTATAGGTCATTTCTATAGGTCATTCCTAAATTAGTTTCCTTTTGCCCCATCAACAGTACTTTCTATTGCATATACTGGTTTGTTACCATATAAAGGAAAAATATTGGAGATAGTCTATATTTTATATATAGGTTTATGTATTGTTGGGGATGATTTTATTGTGCTGTTTTGGACAAAATAAAGAATTCTATGTTAAAGCTACATTCTTAAACCCAACTAAGATCGTTTAAAAAATTCCATATGACAGCTATACATTGTCCATGTTCCAAAATAATTTTAGACATTGCCAAGTTTATTAAAGCTGTTGGTATATTTTTACACAATGAAAGCAACAATGTAAAAGATTAGAAGACTATAAAATGATCTATGATTCATAAATTTGTTTGGGAAAAAAAGAATTGTTAAGAAATGCTAAAAATCTTAACACCTCTTGCTACTAAAAAAAAAAAAAACTTCCTGATTTATAGTTGAAATTTATGATACTCTAGGCTGGAGTATACTTCTCATCTGGTGCCCTTACAGCATCACTGATCTTGATCCTTAATATTCATGAGTCCATGAACAATGAACTTTTGAGTAACTCTGTGTCTGTGTATATACCCAAAATTTAATAATTGTGAAAGCACCTGTGATTAACATTAGAAAAAAAGAAATAAAATGCAGTTTCTTATTTAAAACACAAGATTAAAACTTCATCTAGATGCTAGTCTTCAATAAAATATATTTTTAAGTTATAACAGTTTTTTTAAATTGGCTAATTCTATAATTTATTCTCTTCCCCTCCCCACTATGTAACAATAGGTGTATTACCTTCAGGAAAAAACATTTTCTGGTTATGATAGGTTTTCACCATTTATGCTTTTTTTACAAATAGGTTTGAATTATTTTCTGTGACAGACTGATACCTCTTGGTAACAGTACTGTTGTGTCTCACTGGAAAGGTCAGGAATCTTTATTTTTAATGTCTTGTATACTATTTGAAAACTGTTATGCCTACCATTAATCTAAAGCTAATATTTAAAATCTTACATGGTTTAGACAGTAAGAAAAATTATGATCTGGAGTAATTGTTACCCTCAGTTCTAAGAGTTATTTAATTAAAATAAAGAAGGAGAAGGGAGGAAAGAAGTAAGTATCATTTGGGAATTTGTTGGTTGAAAGCTTTTTTTTAGCACAATCTGAGAACTCTACATTGAGAGCCCTGCACAATTTTGGCAGCTCTGAGGTATTATATTCTCAGAATGTAAGGTTAAGCTACTGGCAGTTCTTTCCCAAATGGATATTTTAGGTTTTCTTTGATTATTACAAATTGTACAGATTTCCAAGTTTAAGAAATGTGAAAAGGCTTACATGGTTAGTTGTCTACTCCTCAAATCCTATCAATACAGGTAACTAGTATTTAACATAAAATGATGTAAACATTGCCCTTTTTTTCTTTTCAGTGAGGTGCTTCATTTTTCTTGATACACAGTTTAAGGATATTTAGCGTATGAATCTGTTTTAGGAAACTAAGCTGCAAGGGATAATTGTATATAGTGTTACTTAGATTTATTTAAAGTTCATCTAAGAGAACGATGCCTGGATGTATAATTTTTCCCAGAATATATGGAAAACATTGCAGTTACATTATTCCACCCATTAGAAATTACCAGTATTATTCGACTTAAAAGAAATTTCCATCTTAGCGTACTTAAGCATAGATATCTTAAGGCCCAAGAGGGTAACTTTGTTGATATTTAAAGGGCTTAAATTTTAGGATGCAGGATAAGTTGCCTTTTTAAAACCAAGCATTTTATAAAAGAAAAGCATTTATTTTCAATTTTTAAGCTACCAAATAAGTATGATATACTTTAGAAATGAGCAAAGATATTCACCATGATATTGGATGTCACAGCTCCTGAACTCACTCTTTTAATTTTTAAGAGTGTATTCTCACAGTGGGAGTACCTAGCGTGTCAATGATTGTACTAATTCAGAAACAAAGGGGTGATAATGGAATGGGACTTTTTATTTCTTAAGTTTTCTATAAATGGATGCAGATAGAGGTTAGCACTCACAAACATCTAAATTTGATTTTCAAGTAATCTTTTTTGTTAGTTTTTGTTGTGAACTACACTTTAAATTGCCAGTTTTTAAAGTTGTTGATTTCAGTGAGATAAGTACTAAAACGTTTAACTTCTTTCAGTCTTGGATTTTAGCATTTCAGCAAGCTTTCTGGCTTACGGTAATTCATTCCATGTTGTAACATATGCCCTTTGGTTTATAAGAAAAAAAAAAACTTCCATTTTGTTAAAATATTAATAACTGGAATGGATTAGTCAGCACATGTGATGTGCTTATCACTGGTAACTACTGAGCCAGACTCTCCTGATGTATAAATGGTTCCCTGGGAGCCTTTGTTAACTTTATTAACTTTTATAGCCTCTTATCTCTTAATTTTCATACTTAATAGAAATCAATTCCTCTAGTTTAGTGGTTCTTACTTTGAAAATTCTCAGATCATGTTTTAATCTCTTTTGACTTTGTAGTCCCTGGAAAATACATTACTATATAATGTAATGGCAATTCTGTACTAGTCTACCATATGGAGTGACTTACTCTTATTACTTGACAAATGAACAGCCCTATAACTGTAATATTTTAACTGAAAGGAGTTTTAGATTTGAGCAACTCATGAAGAATTAGAAAGTTTTATACTCCACTTACTCTATTTTCATTCATCTGCAAAATGTGAAGTTGTAACTCAGAAATACACATCCAAATGAAAGAGAATAGTTTTCTAGTCAATACTAATGGGGGGAGGGAGAACCTAAAAGGTTTGCATTCAGAAGTGACCCAAAGTTGGTAAAAGGCAGTAAGTGTGGTTTTCACTAAGTTATTGACATATAAGATGCTTTATTTATAATATATATTTAGATTTTGAAAGTTACTGAGAATGTATAGAATGTATACATTCTATACAAGAATGTATAGAAACTAGACTTTTCTGAAGCAGTGAAACAAAATTGGGGGGGCTCTAGTATAAATATATCTAAGAAATATTTATAAAGATATTCCTACAACTAAGAATACTGTAGGCTAAAATTGTCAAAATTTAAATTATTCCTATTTGCCTATACACATTTTTATCTTTCAGTGTCATTTTGCTTGGCAGAATATGGTGACACATAGGATATTTTTATTTGTAAAATTCTCAGCAAGATATTTCTCAAAAGCAATAATGGTTAAGATTAAACATTGATGTGGATATTGAGCCAGTTTCCGGGTTCAACTAAGGAACAGTCACTCTGGATATTTCATATTCAGATTAAAAATATTTTGAGATTTTTGAGCAGGGAATTAAGCCTATGTCAGATTATGGGATAAAGACGCTAGTGACATCTTAGTTGTACTTTTTTTTCCTCCTACTTCATACTAAACTAATGCTGGTATATATTTTCACTACATCTTAGTGATTATATTTTTGTGATAGAAAAAAATAATAGTTCCATTTCTTAATAGTCACTGCAGAGATGTCAGGTGATGTTACTGGAATCTCATCTTGGCAGTATCCAAAAAAATGAGACTGCCTTAAAGTGTTTGTGTTACTTTTAGTTAAGTAAGCTCCCTCTGTATAGGACCCAGGCCAGTTCCAACTAATACCAAGAGTCCTGTATACATAATAAGTTTACAAAGAAAAGAGTTCAGACCATTGATTAAAAATAAGAACTTTAAAAAAAAAATGTAAAACATAAAAAAAAATTATTTTAGTTTTGAAGTGCCTGGTTTATAAAATCAAATTCTTGATTATTGCCTTTCTCTTTTAAATTGACTAATTTTGCTGATTAAGCTTAAAATCCTGAGCTCAATTGTGATGATTTATTGATAAAATTGCTGCTTGATGGTTTGAGGGGCTACAATGTCATGACCTTCATTGAGTTGTCTTTGTTGTCCTATAAGCTGGTCTAACCATATTCTAATATCACTTTTCAGTTAAACAAGTTAAAAAACATTCTCTAAATGAGTGTTCAGGTTACCAAAGTACATCACCTCACCTGTTGAGGAAGGATAAATCTTCCCTGCTTTCCGAGGAGCCAGCCATCTCCTATGTGGTTTCCCTTGGTATTAGTGGAAGCTGTGTTCATTTAAGGAAGGGAAACCTTTCCTGCAGTTGCTAGCAACATGTTTTCTAGAGAGAACCTTTTCTGTGATCAGGTTATAAGTATGTCTTCAAGAGCTTTCTTTCAATTATCAATTTAATTTTCAAGTTGACATGTATGTAAAGTCTCTCATACTGAGAGTAGTCCATTAAATTATTGAAAGTTGCACTGTTTTTCATCTTTCAGGTGCCTGAAATAAATGCCATCAGGTACTCGGAAGGAGTAAGATCATACTTTATTCATTTTCTTCCTTGTACAAAATGATGGCTTCTAATGCTTATATTTCAAGGTGTTTTTTAAAAGCAAGAGTCCCTTATAGAGTAAAATTTGGTTTCAATCCAAGTCCTTGATTTTCCTGTCATTGCTGGTGCCTCCCTCAGCATCAGATAAGAGATTGCCTGCCTCTTTGTTGGGCACCCTGTGGCACCTTATGTCCAATTGGAGGATAGTATATGGCATCTTTGTGCCTCTACTATCTTTTCAAAAGCCATTTTATAAAAATCCTAGGTAGCCTATTTTAATATTTAAATATATATATATATTTGTGAGAGATACTTTTAGAGGACTTTTTTTTTTACTTTACAATTCCTGTATTCCCATTTTTAAGAGTAAATTTAAGCTCTCCAATTAGGATTTGTCTTTTTCCACAGCAACATAATGAGTAGGTCAGATGGAGATAATAATAAACCATAATTCAGTGACAGAAGAAACTGATGTCTGGTTAAAGGAGACAGATGTGAAAGAAAAAATTGTTTTGGTGTAACATGCATTTTTAAATAACATTGTTTTGGTTTCTATAATTTTGCATTTGCTGCTACACTTGCTCAGTATTTTACAGAGCTGACATAAATCTGGCTCCCTTTAAAAACTGGAGTACTTCTAGTACAGCCTAGGAGGAAACTGTGCCCCACAGTCTTCCGGATGGGTGATGGATTCTTTGTTTAGCTGATGCATGCTTTAATATTTGCCTGTAGCCCTACACCGAGGAAGTTTGGGGAAAACATTTTTATCTTGTTAGTTAGAGCAGTATGATTCTTTTTGGGCACTGGCATTTTGTGAAACCCTTGGGGAAGGGTAATGTTGGGGAGGAAGCGTGAATTCAGTTATGTAGGTGGGTGTTGTTATGTCTTCTACCCCTCTCCTAGAACCAGTACAACTCTTAACTATGCCAGTCCCTAGTCCACCAGCGTTGTACCCAGTTGTCATCTCATTCAAGTATGGCTTTACTTGGTGACAGTGGCCATAGCTAAGTTACTTGGCATGTTTGACTTTCAACAATAATAAAAATGGTTTTGGATTTTGTTTCATTTCCTAAAAATGTATACAATGTCAGAACTTCACATTTTATATACTAGTACCTGGCTATTAGTATTTTACAGGAACCATAGTTCTTAGTGATTACATATATATATATATATATATTTTTGTGACTTTTGTAAACTAAGTGCCGTTTCAACGTTACAATCATTTTTAGAGTTATTGTAATCAATGTGAATATCATGTTTTTTCAAATCTGTTCTGAGCCTATAGTGTTTGCTTTGTGAACATGTTTATTGTATATATTCTGTATAGTTACATTGTACTGAAATAATAGCTTGTTTGATATAAGGAAAGTATGTATTGAGTACATTTTGCTAGCCTGGTTGTTTAATCTTTTTTTAAAAAGTTTAAACTTTTTTTTTTAACAAAAATCTTCAAATTGGCCTTTATTATATAGTCACAAATAAAGTTGCAGTTAGAAGGGATGGGCAGGGAAAAACTAGGTTTGAGTGTCTTTAAATAGAAACATAAGCTTAAATTTGGGGGCTTTTTCCTCATTAAAATGTCTTATTAATGCTTTACAGAGAAAAACTTCCTGCTGTTATTTATTGTTGGCTGGAAGCAAGAATTTGTGTTGTTGGTTGAGGTCAAGTAGATAAAATCATCAGAATGCATTAACTTAAATAATCTTCCATTTAGTGTGTACAGGCTAGAAAGTATTAGACAGCACTTGTCAGCTTCCTGGGCAAGCAAGGAAAGAGCTAAAGGTGCAAAGATTCCTCAAACACCATCCTAAAGGTTGACAGGGATATAAAAAGGCTAGTTGGAGAAAGTCATCAAATCTTAGAGCTATTGAGATACCAGATTCTTGTGCAGAGCTACTTCCTGAGATTGGTTGCCTCTTTAGAAGTTGCTCTGCAATTTCTGAAGTTAACTCTTTATCGATTAGAGAGCTGTTGATGACATTTCAATAATACCTTACATCCAAGGAGGAGAATTAGGTATTTGTCAGAGGAAAGCAGCTCATTGCATAGGTAGTGCATCTCTGAGAGCTAAAGGAAGGGCTTTCTAATTATGCATCTTGATGTGGCTGTTGCCATGGCTGGTCTGCAGAATGAGATTATCAGGCAAAGAAAAAAATCATCAACTCAACCTACCAGAATCACTTTAGAATTAAGTTCAGAGTGGGAGAGGGTAAATTTTTTAAAAGGATTCTCTTCCTTTCCATGGGTGTATGAGTGTTTTTAACAACATTTTACCAAATCTTTCAAGGTCAGAAAATGTTGGGTACCTTGGTAGGCTCAGCCACAGATTATATATTAAATACATAATGTAGAGTTTAAAATAGTTACATCCTTTGCATATGAATATGTGCAGGGGGCGGAAATCCTTTTGGAGAACGATGCTAAAGTTCATAACCAAAGATGTCTATGTCCGCAGCTGATAAACATTTGGGCATTCTCTTCAGTGGTAATCTTTGTTCAAAGTACTAAACTGAGAAAGTTAACAAAATAAAATCTACAACCATACCAAGAGTTGAAGTGGGTGAACGATACTCATAAACATCAAATCCCAAAGTTTATTATAATTCATTTTTATGTGGGTAAACTCAATTACCCTGTGAGGTGAATTTCCAAGACACTGAGGAGAAGCAGTTTGGTGGAGCTAAACAAGATCTGCTGAGAATAGACAGGAGGGAACTTGTGAGAGGTGGAAGTGAGGATTGAGGGATAGAGTTTCTAGAGGAGCTCATAAGTAAGATAGGTCATATTCAGTCTCAAAATTCCTCAGCAACAAACCAATTTAGAGCTAAGGTTTGGACTGTGTTGAGCACAAAGGAAAAGCGAGCTTGTTTTCTTCAACTTGTTTACTTAAGTTTCTCTACAATAATATTTGACATATTTGAACTATTTTACAGATAAGTAAAAAAGGCATTGCATACGCTGTGGGCAGACTTGGCGTTACAATCACCTTGCAGGGCTTTCGCAGCTAATCCACATCCTTCTTTGCTGCCCAATTCTTCCACAGCTGACATTTCTGACTGCCCTTGGAGGTCAGTTAGTGGATGAGTCTCATTGACCAATCTTAAAAAGTTAGTATTAGCAAAACATACTCCTAATAAAGGTTCACCCTCTCAAAGAATTGCCTCTGATGAGTCTTGCTATCTGGAGACCCTTAGCTGGGAAAGTTGCTTTAGACATAAATAAATAAAATCCCTGTCATTAGAGACTGAGGCAAAATAATAGTATATGTGGTAGGACCTGTAACAACTTTGGTTATAACTTTTGCTCAGGGACAGAATTCTTTGAATACAAGGAAGTCTACCTATAAGATTACTAAAAATTTCAGTTTGTTTTAGTCCACAAATGTTGGCACTTTTAGTGATTTGTTCATCAAACACCCAGTAAGATAACCAAGGAAAGTAGTAAAAAAAAAAAAAAATGGTCCACATCCATGGTCCCCTGCCTGCACATTATCAGAGTATTCGATCCATTCTGAAATCTGCAGGCCACTAGCAGGGCTGGAAGCTCAAGTCCTGAATTGGTGGTCTTTGTGCTCTCTCTACCCTGAAAACAGTAATTTGAGAGAAGCCCAGAACCCTCACCCTGCCAGTTCCAGCATTGTTCTGCATTAGGGGCGCTAGCATTTTGGGAGGTCCTCAAGGGAGGATAATGCTGGTGACAAATGTGAATTAAATTGTACGATGGGTGTTTTTGCCAGGACCTGGTTCTTTTAGAGGAGAATCTTTTATTGTCTTACACCATGGAAAGAATTGCATACAATTTTGTTTTATAAATATGGACTGGTCAGTTTTTTCTCTGTGTTCTTACTTAGTTAATGCTGCCACTGAATTATATTGTCCACTCGTATGGATAGCATTTTCTATCATTTTTCCCATCCCTAGTTATTAACTTAATTCAAGCCATTGTTGTTTCTGGTCTAATATAACAGAAGTCCTGACTTCCCTTTGCTCTGCACTTGGGCCCCTGCCAGCCTATCCTTCAGTCACTGCCAGTCATCACTTGCTGGGTGCCCCTGCTAACCTGCTCTGCCCAGCTGATTACATGGGACATTATAGGCTTTCAGGACACAGATAAGGCTCCACCTCCTCTAGGCACCCACCCCTCACTCCTTACTCCCACCTTGCACCCTCTATTTGGAAGTTAAGAATCCCTCCTGTCTCACAGGATTTGTGCAGCTCCACAAAATGACTGCTTAACCGTTCTGTCTCATAAGTCTGCCTTGTGGGATACTTGTGAGAATTAAGTGAGTTATATGTCAGTGCTTAGAACAGCACCTAGTTTTTAGTGACCACTTTATAAGTCTCACCTATTACTAGTGTGTCTTCCTCACCTGACTGAATTCTTAATTGCCAGAGACTTTTGTGTATCCCATGTAGTATCTGGCACATTGAACTCAAAAAATTTTGAATGACTAAATGAATGTTTCCAAGAAATGGTTGTAAGTTCAAGTTACCAGCAAGCTAACAGGTAGTTATCAGGGAACTTTAGGACAAGATACCTAGAATTATTTTCATCATGTCACCTAATGATTTGATTCAACTGTCACATCACCCTTTATCAGAATCTTACTCATTTTTAAATGAAAGTCTGAAATATATCAAGGGATTATGAGTATTAACTTTAAATGAATCCTCACACTGCCATCAATCTGGCCAAAATTTCCCCAAATTGTTCTCTTTCCACACTGGGGCCTGTATTTTCCTCCCTCATCTAGTTACTCACCCATCAGATTCATCCTAAGTACTTCATGAAGAATCTGCCCCAGTGCCTCCCACACTACATTGGAACTTCCTATCGTGTTTACATAAAACCTGTACTTTCACAGTGATTGATTAAGATGAACTTGACTCAACTCCATTAGATTAAGTCCCATTAGGACAAGAACTATATCCTGCCGAGGTGTCTGGGCCAGGTTTGATTGAACAAAGTCCTTGACCTCAAGATCAAAGTAAAGAATTATATTCTGAAGCAAAGAATTATAGAAATAAAAGCAATAACTACATTATATAGAAATACCTGATAGCAACAAGAGAAACACCAGACTATGCTTTGAAAATTTGAAGGAAGGAGACACCTGGCTGGAGGGGTCAGGAAGGCATCCAGGAAGAGGCTGTTGAAAAGAGGCCTAGGATTTGTACAGGTAGAAATGAGCAGGAGAGAGTATTCCAGGAAACAACACTCAACACTGTCCAGGGAATGAAAGTTCAATTGACCGGGCATTACAGGATCCCTAAAGGGAAAGAAAGTAGGCTGGGGCCAGATCAGAGAAGGCCTTACAAATTTGAATTATGTAGGGAACAGCACCACCACACATTTTCAGGCAGAAGAACAACTTAAGCAGAGTTTTCTCTAGAAAGATTTAAGAACAGAGACTAGAGGGGAGGCATCAAGATTTAACTGAGATCACTTAGAAATTAAGAGGTTAGGGAGGACCCAAAAGAAGGTAATGGGAGTAGTGCTGGAGGGAGAGTTAAGTGCAGGGACTGGGAGAGGCTTGGTGAGACATGAACATTCCATCTTAAGGCCAGGTCTCGTCGCTCAGCAGTGGAGATACTGGTTCCAGAGCAGACAGTGTCCATACTACTAATTTGACTTCATCAGGTTCTTAGGGAACATCATATTCTAGAGAAAACAGTAGGAATTAGGAAAAGTTCTGAGCCAGGTTCCAGAGATGATCTCAGAGTTCGGTTGTGGAGTGTTTTTTTTTTCTCCTTAGAAAAAGGCAAAAAAGGGGCCTCCCTGGTGGCTCAAGGGGTTAAGTCTCAGCACTATGAAGCTGTCGGCAACCACTGCAGCATGAGTTCAATCCCCAGGCAGGGAGCTACCCACATGGCACAGCAGACCTCTCCTGCCTAGCCTGCTGCTCCCTTCAGCAGTGTGTTTCAGTCAATCTGCCTGTTCTGCTCCCCACTCTGTCTCTGGTGAATCCTCTCGCCACCCACACCTCTGGCCTGTGCCCCAGTTCTTGTATGCATAAATAAATAAATCTTTAAAAAAAAAAAAAGAAAATGAGCATAAAGATCAGGCACTGGCAGCACTTGCAGGTTCTTGTTTTTTAGCATAGCTGAGCTCATTCTCCCTATCCAAATTTTTAGATAGGGAGTTTAAGATGCCATTTAAAAGACCTCTAGGTGTCAGGTACTAGGACATCCCATCCTACGGGGGGACTGATTCCACCTCAGCTTCCTCATACACTCAATCCAGAAATGCCCAGGCATGCGCACATACTCCATAGGCACCCTCTTCATTGGCCCAGTCAACACAAACTGGCTTTTTAAAGACATTTTTCTTCCCTAAGAACTTCACAGCAAAGCTCAATTAAAGAGATTTTTCTTCCCTAAGAACTTCCTGATGGAGATATTTATAAATGCCTTTGAGAATTAAATGCCTTTTAAAGGGATGCAGCAAGGAAGAGATTTAAATGGGGAAATGTGCGTATGCATGGAAAAATTGACCACTGGTCCATTCAATAGTAGCTGAGATTTATGCATAATTTCTCTCCAGAGCTGGGCTTCCACCGCATCCCAGGCCTTGCACAGTACAAGTGTGTGATGAGTACGAGAATTCAAATCTCTTAGATGTGGCAAGGTTTTCCATGAGGTCCTAGGAGAAAGACTCACCTACTCCTCAGAGTAGCTTTGGGGAAGAATTAGTTTTAACTTTGCCTCACACATTTTATGTGCTCCCGAAACATACAAGTCTGTATATACACACACACACACACACACACACTTTTACGTGTAACCTCTCAGTGAAGATTAGGGACAACTGAAGGAAGTTCTCAGAACACATATTTGTTATCCAAGCTCCCCCCTGACATGAGAGCCCTAGTGTAACCATCAGGCATGTCCACCCCTAGAACTGCTACAGATCCCCCTGCATGGGCTATGGGACACGAAGCCTCCACCCCTGAAGCACTTGGGGCCAGAAACCCTTTCATGCCAATGAAAACGAGCATGGGCCTGAGCCTGCCATTCCCATTCTCTCACTTCTGTCCTTGAGCTCAGCACCTAGCACCGCCCCAGAGCCAGACATGCTTCCCTCTCATTTGCCCCCATTACAGGCACCGGGTGGGGGAGGTCTGGCCCAGCTGGCTGATTCTCTTCCCACCTGACCCTTTAACACGGTCCTTGATTTATCCCAGCTCTTACATGCGGCAGTGGATTTTCCAGTTCCTTCCCCACCATGAAGTGTGGGCTGGGCGTGGGGGAGGATGGGAATGAGTAGAGCCAAGAGCAAAGGAAAATCGGAGCAGCTGAGTTTGCCAAGCACCCTCCCAGTCTTCCACGGGAACCAGACGGTCCATCTGGGCCAACAGCTCAACACCCAGCACCTGAGTTTCTAACCTTGGAACAGGGGCCTCTGGTTTTCCCCACATGTCACTCCAACAGACCATCTTTAAGTAAAAAAACAGCTGTTTTCAGTGCAGATGGGAAGGGTTGGTCCTTGCTTCCCAGCAGTTACCCACACGGCACTCCCATAATAAGCCATGTACAAAATAAAAAAGGCTAACTCACCCCAAGGAGAATGAAAACATCGCGGACGTCAAGGTGGAACAAAATTAAATCTCAGTCTAAGATAATGTCAATCTAGGATGACAGGAACACATGGTAACCAACATGCTTCCCTCTCCAGAACCAAATACTCATCTTTCAGTAGGTGGGCATGGCTCAAGTTTCTATGAAACAGTTCTGCTCCCTACCTTTTAAAAAAAAAAAAAAAAAAAAGATTTATTTATTTATACAAGCACTGGGTACAGTCAGAAGCGCGGGAGGGTGAGAGAATTCACCAGAGCCAGAGCGGGGAGCAGAACAGGCAGAAGGACCGAAGTACACTGCTGAGGGGAGCAGCGGGCGGCAGGAGAGGTCTGCGCGCCATGTGGGACCCTCCTCCGGTGGCCGGGGAGCAGCCGGGGATCGAACCGGCGCTGCAGAGGCTGCGGGCAGCTTCTCAACCCAGCTCAACCGCTGCGCCACCAGTTGAGGCCCATGCTTCCTACCTTTTTAGCAACTTTCTTCCCTCCTGGCCACAGGGCAGAACACTGTGCAGTAAGGAATCTGAGTCCAGTCCATGTTAAGTCTCCCTTTCCTCCCGAAGTTATATGGGATCACCACTGTGCGCCCGTACCTAGCATAAGGCCTGGCACCTAGTAATAGGCAGGCTTTGAATGAAGAAATGAGAAGTTAAGGGGGCCTCCCTGGTGGTGCAAGGGGTTAAGGTGCAGCCTATGAAGTTATCCACTGCCACTGCAGCACAAGTTCGATCCCCGGCCAGGGAGAGACCCACATGGCACAGCAGACCTCCCCTGACTCACCCGCTGCTCCCCTCAGCAGTGTATTTCAGTCAATCTGCCTGTTTCATTCCCCACTCTGTCTCTGGTGAATCCTATCACTACCCCACACCTCTGGCCTGTACCCCAGTTCTTGTATGCATAAATAAAAAAAAGATGAGAAGTAAGAAGGTACATACTAGAAGTGGGAACATCATAACTGCAGTCTGTTTCTCAGGCTACAGTGTAAACTCAAAAAAAGTATAACATCCGATCTGCATTTTTGCCCTCTCAGTAATGAAGAAACAGCTAATTATGAGCTGTTCATGGAGAAGTGAAGCTCATCAGCTTCCTTAGCAATTAATGTAAACAGGGGTGAGAAGCTAGGAAACACCACCCGTGAAGAAAGTCTAAAGGGATTAACATTATTTAGTTTCTTTTCTTGGGGGAAAAAGGCTTTAGAGGTGTGAACTGTTTCTGGATATGCTCAGTAGGATGAAATCCCAGCTCTGAAGGTGATCTGAGGAACTTCTTGGGGCCCTTTGTACACCTGAGAGAGAAGAGAGGCTGCTTGGTTCCCCATGGCAGCGACCGCAGTCCCAGAGTCCCTTGGCCTCCCATAAACCTGCTTCAGCCTAGGAATCTGCCAAGGACTCTGTGGGACTCCCACCCTTAACACGCTCCCAGGTCCATAAGTGAGGCCTGCTCCACGTGTACAGAGACTGGAGATTCAGTTCGTCCAGTGCAGGGGCCCAGGAAGTACTTGGGGGAATAAAAAGTGCCTGCCAGCTCCCCCAAAGTACAGTGGCGAGGTGCTCCAGAAACAGCTGATGATCTGCTATTGCCTATGAGCCTTCACAGCCTGGGGTGAGGGGTCAGGAAGAGGAAAGCCTGCACAGGCACTGGAAAGTCGCCCACACAGGGGTGTCCAAACCTGGTGTTTCCACACACGGAACACCGGGACAGAAGTCTGTGCTTCGCCAAGACTCCTCATAAATTGGATGTAACGGAGTGATGGCGAGAGGCCGGCTGCCGGAAACTTCCTCCTGGACACGCTACTACTGTGGCTGCAGCTTCTGGGCTCATGAACTGCAGTATGTGAGCGCCCCCTGCTGCTCCAGGGCGAGCCCCAGGCGGGGATGAGAATCATCTTTCTTTACCTTTAACCCAAATTTGCAAAACAATTTTTTTTAAAGATTTATGCATACAACAACTGGGGTACAGGCTAGAGGTGTGGGGGGATAAGAGGATTCACCAGAGACAGAGCAGGGAACAGAACGGACAGAGTGACTGAAATACACTGCCGAGGGGAGCAGCAGGTGAGCCAGGAGAGGTCTGCTGCGCCATGTGGGTTGCTCCCTGGCCGGGGATCGAACTCGTGCTTGCAGTGACTGCGGATGGCTTCATAGACTGCGTCTTAACCCCTTGTGTCACCAGGGAGGCCCGCAAAACAATTTTTAGCCAAATCAAAAGTTTTGTTTAAAACAAGTACCTGATGAAGCAATTCAAACTGTTAATCATTTCTTTTTTCAAAAGCCTGTGGTTTGCTATATTCCCCAGGTCCCGGTGAAAATCCCTGTCACTGCTGATCGAAAAGTATTCCTGTCCCCTGCACAGACTAGATTTGTGGGTCGTCAGGACTGGAAAATCTGAGCAAAGGGGAACACCCAGTAAGTACATGCTCCGCGGCCCCAGCAGAATGTCAGCCCTTTTCCACTCACTGCTCCAAGCGGAGGTACCCTCATCACTTTGTGCCTGTTCCCTCGCAGCCAGCATTCGGCAGAAATGAATGGCTCAGGGAGGAAGATGAGGGGCAGACGTCAACCCTCTGAATCAGGGGACAGAACTCGTCGTACTGCTGTCCATGGCCAAGACCTCAAGGAAACATGTTCGCCCTCCAGTCCGCTCTGGCTCCAGGCAAAGGAATAATAGAAAGCAGATGCTTTGGCCCCCATGAAAGGGAAATGCCCAGGGGCTGCTGGGGGTAGCCAGGGAAAGGGGAATGGGAAAGATTTTGAAATGCTGAGGAGCCATTACAGAGCCCAGCTAATGAAAGTTCATCTTGGCCTTTTCCACGTTATGCCTAAGCCAGCGACTTTATAACCTGGCGAGAGGGTCCCGGATCCAGCATCTCAGGGCTTCATGTGGAGAATGCCCTGCTTCCAGAAGGCAGTGCACAACTTAATTGCAAAGGTTTTGGAGTGCACCAGCTGGGTTAGCATCCTTCTTTCTTATGA
Source organism: Talpa occidentalis (assembly GCF_014898055.3). Classification (NCBI taxonomy): domain Eukaryota; kingdom Metazoa; phylum Chordata; class Mammalia; order Eulipotyphla; family Talpidae; genus Talpa; species Talpa occidentalis. Next base: position 28,391,788 of record NW_023601212.1, on the reverse strand, counting down.
AGGATCCTCAAGATGGGTATTGCACCACCTCAGTTTCCTCTCGTGTAGATGGGGATGATAAAATCTTTCATAGGGCTGCGATGAGAATGACATAAGATGATGTGGAGAAGGCACGGAGCACACATCACTGTCTAGTTTTTTTAAGATTTATTTATTTATGCATATAAGAGCTGGGGTGTAGGCCAGAGGTGCAGGGGGGTGATAGGATTCACCAGAGACAGAGTGGGAAGCAGAACAGGCAGATCTACTGAAATACACTGCTAAGGGGAGCAGTGGGTGAGACAGGAGGGGTCTGCTGTGCCATGTGGTCAGCTCCCTGGCCAGGGATCGAACTCGTGCTGCAGTGGCTGCCGATAGCTTTATAGTGATAAATCCCTTGCACCACCACGGAGGCCCATCACTGGCTATTCTTGACACACATTATTGGCTCAGAAGCAGGACATCACGATTACTCTTAACTCCACTGGCCTGGTGGTGTTCAGAGGTGGTAGAGCACAGCAAGCTCCAAGGCACCAGAAGCCCATCTGTGGCCTCACATTAAGGGACAGAGAGTCTCCTCTGCTGCAGGTGGGTCTACATGAATGCCAAGCTTCTTTCCAGCTACGAGGTGGGAGGGCAACATTTTTCCAGTTCTAACAGCCTGTACTTTAGGCAGTTGTTACCCTAGGAATTACCCCTGAGCAGCGGCAGGATCACAGGAAAGGCTCACGGGCCTTGAAAGGTTGGGGCCCAGGCAGGTGGCCCCACACTGTGACCTCCCACCTAATAGGGAAGTGAACTCCTCCTAGCCCTGGCTGGGTTTTGGGACCAAGGATCCCCAATTCCTACAGTAGGTGCCCTTTTCTCTATTCATAAATGCTGCAGTGTGGCCCTCAGCTAAAGCTTGGGGAATTAATGAACCACTTCTTTCCTTATCCCTCCTCTGGCTTAGCTCGTGGTTACCATTTTTCTCAACAGACACGTGTTTCAAATACAATTTCAATTATTTCTTCTATGTTTTTGTTGGGGTTTATAGGGTTAAAAGATCAGTCTCTTCCCTTCCTCAGCAGACAGGGATGGGAAGTTTTAAACAGACCTGGGTTACCAAAGAGTTACCAAGGGAACCAGGCCCTGCCACCTAGGCCAGATAAGGGAACCAAAGGGTTGTTATTGAAACAGGGCCATAAAGCCCACCTGTGGCCTCTAAAGGCCGATGTAAATTTTAAAGGACTAGTGGAGTGATTGTGGCCTGACACCTCAGCAGAGCACAGACCTGTGTTCTATTGTAAATCTTAGCGACAGCCTACAAACTCAGAGTATAAGAAAGAGCCAAACTTTTTCCTCGTCTCGCCCCTGCCTGTCCGTAGTAACTCAACAAATCTGCCTTTTCTACTTTCCACACTCTCTCTGGTGAAGTTTTCACTCCTGTGACCCCCAGAGCCCCTTCAAGGCTGTCGAGCGCCTTCACAGGGCAGTTTTACCATTTTTTCCGTCCTGTTCGGGATTTGGACAGTACTTCGATCATGAAATTAGAAGAGGTGTCCAATGCCCTGCTAATTCTGGGAACTGTTCTCTGAACAAACTTCTGCCTGGAGAAGGGGACTTAAGAGCAAGGGAGAAAGGTCTCCGGCCCTCTCCTCCCAGGCCCGGCTTCTCTCCCTCACACCCCCACACCTCCCTTACACACGCATTGTGTTCTTGTAGCTCTTTGGAAAAAGAGCACAAGCAAAGGGCGGGAGAATTTCCTTTTTGAGTTAAACAGGTCCATATGAAGTTCCAGAGGAAAGGCCTGGCAGAGAGACGGTGTTGTTCTTGCTCACAGGGTGCGGGCAGGGAAAATAGCGATGACCTCCAAGGTGAAGGAAGCGTGTGTGGAGGGAAAGCAGAGAGCCAAGGGGAAGGGAAAGTCCAGTCTGCATCCCAGGAAAATACACACATCCCTCCTATTGGAAGGTTCTGAGACAATGGAACAAACAGACAATGGACTGCAGTCCACCTCCGCCTGGAAACAGCCCCAGACAGTGACATTTTAGGAAACAACTGGAGGAGGAGAGAATAAACACGCGGTCTCCAAGCTGCAGGATGATGGACCTTGGGAGTGGACACCCCTCTTGTAAAGAAAGGTGGGAAACAAGGAAAGAATAATGAGACTTTCTGAAAGCCTAGGTTAGGGTTTTGTCATCAAAACAGCCATCACTGTGCGCATACCAGACCCCACAAGCAATCAGCGTGACAAGAAAGCACTAACCTGAGAATCAAAGCTGTTCTGTCCTCAGCGTCTGGGGGCCAGGAAACAGCCTGAGCGTGATCTGGACACTGCGCCCCTTTATTTCCAGCTGGTGTCCGGGTTTTGCTCCTCCTCAGCTCCCTCCGCTCTCATCTCAGCAGGACTCAGCCCCGGGGAGCCGGCCAGGCCCACCAGCACCACAGGCTCTGGGAACCTGTCACCCGTCAGGCCCAAGGCGGCCTCCATGTGCTCAGCCTTCTGGCGTCTGCCTTCCCGCTGGCAATGCCAGTACCTGTCGGCTTGTGGAGAACAGTCTGAACCACCGTCTAGGCAATACCAACATAGAAAAGCAGGTGATAAATATTCACATTCCTGCTTTGGCCTTTGGGGTCAGCATCCTCAGCACTATTTGGTGGCTGTCGAAGCTCTGTAACTGCAGGAATGGCACAGAGCAGGATCTCTGTGACCGAGCAGACGGGGTAAAGGAGGAGAGAGTCCTGGAGCCTCAGTGGCTTGTGCAGGCTTTTATTGGGATTTACCAAGTACATGGCTGGCAAGGGGTGCCAAGTCTTCACTCTTCCTGGGCTCTCTGGCATTCTCTGGTGGCCTCTGCTCACCCATTCATTCTGTTTTCTCGGGCACCTCTGTTCTCTGCTGGTGTCTCCATGATGCCGCCCTTATAAGTGCAGTATGAGCCCAGATGTACCCATTTACGCATGCCCACACCCTACTCCAGGGGCCCGCCATCAGGCATGCATTCAGGACCACAAGGATCCATCATCTATCCTGATGGCGGGAGGGCAGAAAAGCCTGATACCTTTTCACTTACCCTGCAAGCTCCTCCCTGGTTGTCACCTGGAATCCCAGCCCAGGGACCAGGGACCTGACCTGAGCCAGCAGTGATCTCCACCTCCTTCCAACATCCTTCTCCTTCTCCCTCCCCCAGACCCCCAGCGTCCTCATTGGGCAAATTGAAGCACAAATTGAGGCAGCGCCCTGGCTAAAGCAGAGGGAGCACCTGTGCATTGCGGCCTCCGGCCCAGCCCCAGCCGGAAAACCGGTCTCATGTCTGGTCTATCAGAATTCCCAAGAGGATTCTCACAGGTCAGGGAACAGTCCCAAGGTGCGGGTTCACGGGTCTGCTGCCCTGAGCCTAGCTTCACTGTAGTGCTAACTTCCTTTATGAAGTGATAGACTAAGAGTAACATCTAGCACGGGTGGGGGTCTTGCCAAGAGTCCCGGCTCTGGAGTCTCATCAGACTTCAGCACTCAAATCATGGATCAAGGCTTTCCTAAACGCCAGGCCTTGGCAATTAGTCTTGGTAGGTATCTTGGTGTTCTAACTGTGAAATGGGAACAACCGCAGGGATGTTGAGATTTAATTGAAATCAGGCATGCAGGCACTCAGAACACTTCCCCCTCCTCCTCCCAAGACCCCTCCAGGCCAGCAGGCCCCAGTGGGGCTCTCTCCAGGAGTGTGCAGGGCCCTCACCCTGCCTCCCCACCCACAGCTAAAAACCCTATGAGGCCCCCTAGTGGCTAATGTCCTCTGCAGCCCTTCCCCTTCTGTGGCTCTCTGGACCTCCAAGCTGGACCCTCACCTGGTCTGTACTGTCCTGACTAGTCCAAAATTTACTCCTGCAGAATCTAGGTGCATGGGTCTCCCTATCCATGCTATATACAAGATCAAACCATTCACTAAGCTAAATGTTTTTGATTGTCATTAAAACGATTATCAAAGTTAGCTGGGGGGCGGGGGGAACCAGAGAGATGGTTTGGAGATGCTAGCATGTAAAAAAGGCTGGTCAATTAGGAAAAAACCCCACACTGGGCATGGGGTATGGCACTGGTGTGAACAGGATGCCCAGCCGTTCAGCCTGGCCACTACCACTTCCTCCTCTCTGGAGATCCCAGTACAGCTGAGCAGCAATGAGGACCCACACCTAGAGATGGAGCAGCAGGTTCTAGGTTCCTCCATTCACCAAGTTTGCTGGGTGGGGGGGGCAGTTAGTAGCTGTAGATGGGGGGAAGGAGCCTATTCCACCTCTCAGGGCCTCCTACTCAGCACCGGTATGGGGATGCAGCATTCACCCCAACCCTCGCTGTGAGCTGCCCACAGCAGCAGGCTGCACTGACTTAATTGAATTTTCTGTCATACACTTGGAGCTAGTTATTGAGTTAAACATGCAAATATATTCAAGATAGTTTTTGTCATAAGTGCTTCTCCCAACCTTCCTGTGTGAAGGAAAAGCAGGGCAGGAGCCGGCCCAAACAGGCCTCTGGCCCACTGCACATACCCAGCCCAGGCAGTGGCTGTGTGCCGGGGCCACCATTGCAGCTGGCACTGCTGTCCTGGGCAGGAAGAAGGAACCCAGACCAGCTGTCACTTCTACTGTCAACTCAGACTGCTTATACCAGTGACTTCTGTCTTCATCAGGGATAGCAGTGATGAGGGCTAACTAAAGGTTCTTGACCTACTCCTATCTCTGGTCAGAAGTAACTCTGGATTTAGCTCCACCATCTTTTTACAGGCACTGACAGTCTGTTGAGTTTCCAGGTGTCAAATGTTTGAGGCTGCCAGGGCCCTGCCAGGACTGCAGCACAGGCTGCAAACCACAGCTCCATGTGAGTGATATGGGTGCTGAAACCATGTCCTCGAACTTTAGGAACATTACAATCACCTGGAAGACTTGCCTCAGCACACACGGCCAGGCCCGCCCAGCTTCTGATGCAGGAGGTCTGCGTGAGCTGGGAGAATCTGGAGTCCAGGTGGAGCTAATGCTCCCAGCCCTGCAGGCCACACCCCAGGAACACAGTCAACCAAAACATGCCCAGTGCCCACACCAGGCCTGCCACTGAGACTCCTGGAGAGGGTGGGGTGAGCCTACTGGACAAACCGTCTACATTTCCAACTTGTTCCTCGGGAGAAAAACACTGGGCCAAGAAACCACAGTAAATCAGAATGGGGTGAGCAGACACTGCCATTGAGGGGCAAACACATGATCACAGCGAAGGCTAACAAGCCTGCCTGCTTTCTGACCTGGAAGGTGGCTTCATGTCAGGCCATGGTAGCAGAACTAGAGTGCTGTGGGTAGGCACAAGCAAGCCAGCTTCCCAGAAACCCCACTCTGCAGACAACCACTTCTACAGGTAGGCAGAGGCCTGGCAGCCTGTGGGGATTTGTACCTACAAACCGGACCCCATATGGGTCATGGGAAGCACCCCTATATGTCCAATTTTCATAAGATGGCACAGTCTGCACAGGAGTCTTCTGGAAGCATCTTCATCTGTCCACTTCCCAGGCCTTGGTAAGAGTGCACATTCTTCCCCTTCCTTGGGAGGCAAATCCATTGTGGATGTTTGTAGAGGTATGAGATGAAACTTCTCCCTCCCTCAAAGGTAAAACACTCAGATTAAGATGAAAGAGGCAATCACCTCCTTCAAGAAGCCTTCCCAGATTACTTTAACCCAACTATATTTCTTTTTTTTTTAAATCTGCTTTTTTTTTTAAGATTTATTTATTTATTTGTTTATTTATTTATTTATACAAGCACCGGGTACAGTCAGAAGGGCGGGAGGGTGAGAGAATTCACCAGAGCCAGAGCGGGGAGCAGAACAGGCAGAAGGACTGAAGTACACTGCTGAGGGGAGCAGCAGGCGGCAGGAGAGGTCTGCGCACCACGTGGGACCCTCCTCTGGTGGCCAGGGAGCAGCCAGGGAGCAGCCGGGATCGAACCGGCGCCACAGAGGCTGCGGGCAGCTCTGCAACCCAGCGCTCAACTGCTGCGCCACCAGGGAGGCCCCCAACTGTATTTCTTTCCTCTCTTTTATTTCCAAAACTCATAGAGTGCAAAGACCATTCATTCAACAAATATGTATTAGCATCTTCTAACAGTTGTTTGTGGATGGGGGGAATTTCTGGAGGATTCAGCGACAAGCAAAGACAAGCCCATATTTCCTCACGACATTGACCATCTGATTTCTCTTCCCAGGTCTGCTCCTTTCCCCAGGCCCCCACTGAGAGTGCCCTGGAGCACAGAAAGCCCTTGAAAGTCCCTTCAAGAACTCCCTAAGCCCTCTCCAAGAGACTAGTTAGCATCACTGACATGAGAACCTTAACCCATGCTACTTCCTTCCTTCAAAAGTTTAATTCACACCCTCATATCAGCCTCTCCCCCCACAGCAATCACATGACCAGCTGCCCACTCCACTTCCTCCTTTCTTCTTGGAATAAAGCCCCAACCCAACCCCCTGCTTGGGTAAACCCAGGCTGCAGCACCCACTGCCCACCACATGCCTCTCCCCAAGACCCCAGCTCTCGGCCCCAAGCACCCCTCCTATCAGGGCACCCGGCCTGGGGCACTGTGGACCCCCCTCTTAGCCTGACATCAGGGTCTGTGCTGAGGGAGATTTAAACCCAGTTCTTGCAGCTGGGGTGAAGAGGAAGGAGAGCCCATCAACTCCAATAAGAAAAAGAAGTGTTTTACTCACACACAAATACACACGCCCCGTCCCCCCAACCCCCCCCCCCCAATCTGGTCAAACAATTCCAATCTGAGACTCAGCAGTCTTCTAGAGTCCTTCTGGCCTGGGTTGCAGAGGAGCCTGACTCGAGGAGTCCACAGAATCCCCATCTGAGGGTCCCAGAGGCAACAGTGCTGCTGCCCTCATATCCGAGGCAGAGGCAGATCTTGGAGAAAGAGGCTTCGCCCAGCTTGGGCTGTGTCTTCAGACCTCGGTCCTCCCAGGCACATCTGGCGGCCTCCCCTCTCAAGCGCCCATCAGCGCTGTGCAGATGCGGGAGGTGAGGGGCTCTCCAGGCCAATTCGCCATTTTCAGGGCCCTGAGGACTCAGTTCACAGTCTGGGTTCAGGGGGCCCCGAGCGGGGTGCAGTTAGCGAGCCTGTCCTCAGTCCTCGGGTGTACGTGCTGTTGGCGCAGAAGGTGGGAAGCCCCTGCATCTACACCCCCGTCTGCTCTTTAATCCATTCCCGAAACACTGGCAGCCTGGTGTACACGCCTGGCTTGTCCCTCTGCGCGCAGCCGTCACCCCAGCTCACCACACCCGCCTGGAAGATCCGGCCATCCGCCTCCACACTGGACAAGGGACCCCCGGAATCGCCCTGAGGGGAGACAGCCTCGTGTGAGCACCCCACTCAGGCTCCCCAGCCCCTGCATGCATCCCCTTGACCCCCCAGCTCCCTTCGCCCCCCAAACGCACCTGGCAGGCGTCCACGCCCCCGCTGAGGTAGCCCACGCACATCATGCGCGGGGTGATCTGCTGCGGCAGCAGCTTCTCGCAGGTGGTCTGGTTGATGACCCGGATCTCGCCCTTCTGCAGGATCATGGCCGCGGAGCCTGCGAGAAGCGGGCAGGCTGGGCCGGCGCCTCGGGAACGCCCCGGCTAGGGGCCCCACGGGGAGAGCCCAGAGGCACCGTTCAACACACCTTGATGACCCAGGGGAGGTACGGGGAGAGGCCACAGAAGGTGCACTGAGAGGCTCGCGGGCCTGTTAGAGGTGAGGCCCTAAGAGCAGGTTGCTTTCCTCACTCTAGTCTGCACGTCTCCAGTGAGACACTGTACCAATATTCTGATTCGTTCAGTGTGACATTTACCAAGTACCAGCTTTATAGAGGCTTCTAGAGGGACTGCAGAAGCTGGGCTCCCTCCGGGACCTGACAAAGGGCCTTCTAAGTCCATTTGCATTCACAAGCGCCATTTGGGAAGGTTTGTATGTTCACAGGTGGAGAAATGGGCCTGGGGAGTTTAAGTCACTTGCTAAGGTCATTCCCGTGGCACAGCCTGGTCTCCAAACCCCCCACTCTCCCCACCTGGCTCCAAGTCACTCCTAGACAGCCCCACCGGCCACTCACCTCCCTCTTCTGTGTGGCCCCAGCCGGTCACCCAGATGGCCTTGCCCGTGGGGAAGGAATGTGAGGTGTCCGGTAGGCAGATGGGGCGGATGGTGCTGCTGTACTCCACCGGCTTCTCCAGCTCCAGCAGCGCGATGTCGTAGTCAAAAGTGAAGTCGTTGAAGGAGGGATGACTGATGATGCGCTTGAGTCCGAGCTCCTGCACCCCTGGGGCACTGCGCTTTCTCTGGTCATGCAGGCCCAGGTAGGCCTTCCACATTTTGGGGTCAGAGTAGCTGGGGAGGGGACGGGGGAGGTGCCATGAGCGCCACCTGGGCTGCTGAACCCAGGGAGGAGCAGTTGTGCCAGCTTGGCCTTGACCCTCAGCTGGAAACTGCAGCCTCCTCCCCACACCACCCCCCTAGACCTCTTTGTTTGCCTCTTAATATATTTTAAGTGATTACCATATATATAATTAATAATTAATCTGATCTTTCACAGAAGAATGGAAATCAATCCAAAGAATTTCATAACATGGTAGTACATATTCTAAGGACAGAATGAATTAAAAAAATAAGTTGAACGTTATCTACTGGGCTCACTATTGGTAGCAGTAGTGGTTCAGCAATTTGGACACTTTATCAGTTATAGTGGATACCTGAACAAACAAGGAAAAGATGTTGATTTTGATGGGAGCAGATCCAGTGTGGGGGGAGGCGCCAATTTGGAGTGGGGGGGAACTCTGAGCAACTGGGGTACAGTCCCGAGGGAGCAGGGAAATCTCACAATTTCACAGACCAAAAAAATGGCCTCCTTTATTTTTTAAAATTTTCTTGTATTTTTAAGATTTATTTATTTATGCATACAAGAGTTGGGGTGCAGGCCAGAGGTGCAGGGGGTGAGAGGATTCACCAGAGACAGAGTGGGGAGCAGAACAGGCAGATCTACTGAAATACACTGCTGAGGGAATCAGTGGGCTATACAGGAGAGGTCTGCTGCACCAAGTGGGTAGCTCCCTGGCCAGGGATCAAACCTGCAACAGTGGCTACCAAAAATAAAATGGTCTTCTTTCATTTGTACTTGCATCTTAGGTTTGACATTTTTCAAAAGAGAACAATGGGAAAAATCTATCCTTAAAATGGAGAATTTGTGTGATCAAGAAAAGCATAAAGACCTGCTTTATTTTATGGTCCCTCTTCACACTTAATCTATTGTTGCCAGATAAGAACGTCCCTAACACTGCTTTTATGACATCCTTTTTATTTTATTCAACAGCCTAAAATGGTTCACAAGACCTAAAATGGTTCACCTGCCCCAGTGTGATCACCTGCGATCCATCTTGCCTCACTGTTTCTCCTCAGTCACCCTCATGCCTGACCACATTCATCCGTCCATCTAGTCATTTAACCAATAATTATCGGGCCTCTATGATGTTCCAGGAATTGCACTAGACCCAGTCTTCAAGTTCACAGTGTACTTGTGGAGAGTGTGTGAACAGCACAGAGGACTGGGGCAATGCCATGGTAGTGCATGGGATGTGAGGCAGTGAGTCAGGAGGAAGCAGGTCATGAACCAGGCCTTGAGGATGAGGCCAGTCAACATCTGCAGGTGGGCGAGGAAACAGCACATTCAAAGAGAGCAAAGGGCCTGTTTCTGAAGCCCCCAATTGAAATGCATGGCGGGTGTGGTAACTGAGATTGGAGAGATGGGCAGGGGCCAGACAATATGGCCCTGTTCATCACCCTGTGGTATTTCTGCTTTCTCCTGCGAGCATGGCAGGCACTTTTTTTTTTTTTAAAGAACTTTTTTTTTTTAAAAGATTTATTTATTTATTTATACAAGCACTGGGCACAGTCAGAAGCGCGGGAGGGTGAGAGAATTCACCAGAGCCAGAGCGGGGAGCAGAACAGGCAGAAGGACCGAAGTACACTGCTGAGGGGAGCAGCGGGCGGCAGGAGAGGTCTGCGCGCCACGTGGGACCCTCGCCAGCGGCCGGGAATCAAACAGGTGCTGCAGAGTCTGTGGGCAGCTCGCAACCCAGCGCTCAACCGCTGCACCACCAGGGGAGGCCCATGGCAGGCATTCTTCAGAAGGCCCCCTCTGGAACAGTAGTATGCACATGAGAGAGTTGAGAAGGAAGCAAAGAAAACAGATAGAAGGTGCTATAGCCAAGTAGGCTGAGGCAGTCACAGCGTGAGTAGAAGAGAAAAATTGGGAGGCAAGAACTGGTGTTTAAACAGCCATGTACTCCCCTCAGCAGTGTATTTCAGTAGATCCGCCTGTTCTACTCCCCACTCTGTCTCTGGTGAATTCTCCAGAATTGTGGCTTGCGTTCACTATCCTGCAACTCTGGTCTACACCACAGTTCTTCTATGCAAAAAAAAAAGCCTGCCACTTCAAAGCTGTGCAACCTTGAGCAACTGACTTCTTTACCTCTCTGAGCCCGTTTCTGTAAAATGGGGACACAATCAGACCTGCCTAACCAGTTAAGAAAGCACTTAGATAGTGCTAGATGGAGAGGGAGCATCTTATTATGATGATGAAAAGCTCCATTATTACGTATCATTACGTTACTAAGCCCTCTACGAGGGCGTGTGCCAACCCACCAGTTCTGCTGCTGTCTCACCCTGACAGGACTCACAGACACAGGGGGCTACTCTACCCTGGGAAACACCAGGGCCCCATGCAAGGCCTATGAGGAAGCCCCCATTTCCTGCCCAGAGGCCTACCTGAATCCTCTCTCGTCCTTGTAGCAGTGAGCTGCAGACACCATCCAGCTGGGCGAGATGAGTGAAGCCCCACACACGTGGCCATGGCCCTTGGCATGGAGGCTCACCTGCCAGGGCCACTCGCCTTCGTCTGCATTCTCGCCTCCAACGACCCGAGACTGCCTGCTGAACGACCGCAGCCCACAATCTAGGGGGAGGGGCAGAAACCCAAAGAATGGTGAGATATGGTGGGGCACGAACCCCAGGCAAGAGCCCAAGTGGCATTGGCACTGCTAAGCAGTCATGACATGAGGGACCCCCTACAAGTAGCTTTGCAACACAGAGATGCATGCACATCCACCTGGCTCCTCTCCCCTACTCTCATATTCAAAACCCTCACACTCCCACCTCCCCTCACCCTGCACAAATATATTTAGAGGCCTCCAGACACCTGCTGGTTTGCTTAGATTTAATTTGGGCATCGTTTGCCTAGATGTCCTTGTGGAAGGTGGAAAGACACAGCTCTCAGAAGGAAGAGCAGATGGGTGACATGAAGTCACGGGACAGCTGAAGCAATGAGCAAATTTAACCTGCACCCAGCTCTTCTGAAATACACAAAAGGCTGCAAACTAAAGTATGGGGCTGTGGGGAGCCCTGCAGAGGAACTTGGTAAGCTGCTTTCTCCTCCAGGCAGAATGGGCAAGCCAGGGCTGCCACTCACTTGTGGTTGGGTGAGCAGAACAGGGGCCAGCCCAGCACTGCAGTAGGGACCCCAGTCCTGCCACAGAGGCACTGACACGCTGGCTGCCTGGGCCTTGCCTCTAAGACCAGAGCTAGCCCATGGGGCAGTGCCTTTGTGCCAGCTGGCAGTCGTCCCTTCTCCAGGTACACACATGGTCTCACCAGGCAGAGCTGGGTGAGGGAGGCACTGGCATAATCTCCACCTCTGAATGCACCTTGCACAGTAAACAACCTGCACCACCATCCAGGGCGTCCCTCCTCACCACAGTCCTTTTCATCTGAGCCGTCACTACAGTCCTTCTTCCCATCGCACTCAGGGTTGCCCTTGCTCACACAGAGTCCGTTGTGGCAGCGATAGGTGTGTTTGGTGCAGGTGACGACGCTCACTGCTCAAGGAGAACGCAGGGGAAGGGAATCAATTCCTCAACAATCAGAAGACCCACAATCCACCCACCTTATGCCCCTTCCCCAGGCCTGCCCCACCTATCCACACCCATGCCCACTGTTTCTCCGAGTCCTGCTTAAGGTTATCCACCTTCCAGAAGATTCTGCCCTGCTAACCGTTTCTCATCACGCCTAACGAGTAAGTAAGTGGCTTGTGTTCACTATCCTCAGATATGTGGCCTGTGTGTTTGCCCATGGCTGCTTCCTCCAGGTGCAACCCCCACTGGGAGAAAAGCCCCTGGAGGAGGGTGTGCTGGGCCAGGCCTCACCGCTGTCACACTTGGCTTCATCTGACCCGTCTCCACAGTTGTCCTTCCCGTCACACTGCTGGTTTCGCGGGAGGCACTTCCCATTGGTGCACTTGAAGGTCTGAGCTGGACAATCTGGGGAAGCACAAAGCACTTGGCAGTGGCTGGAAGTTCCCATGGGAGTCAGGGGCAGGAAGCCGGGACAGCCCCTCCCAGTGGGACTCACTACAGTCCTGCTCGTCGCTGTTGTCCCCACAGTCGTTCACGTTGTCACAGACCCAGAAAAGGGGCTTGCAGAACTTGTTCTTGCACGTGAACTGGTATGTGGCATTGCATTCTGGAGGAGGGCAAGGGACAGCTGTCAGTGGCCAGGGGACAGCTGGGATCCAGGCTCCCTCCAGCCTCTCACATCATGCCGCTGCCCAGGATCACTTTCCCACCTGGGGGTTGGGTCTGGGGCGCCCCTGCTATGGAAGTCACCCCAGACCCTACAGACACACTCCATAGTCAAGGCTTCTAAATGGTGGAGGGAGGGAAGGAGGAGTTGGGAACAGCGTGCCGGCCATGGGGACAGTTGGCAGGAGCCGGGTCACAGCCAGGACAGAGGGACACAGGGCCCGCAGCCCCACTCACGGCAGTTGAGCTCATCGGTGTAGTCCGTGCAGTCGGCCCAGCCATCGCAGCGCAGCTCGTTCCGGATGCATCGCCCCGTTTTACACATGAACTTCCCTGGGCATGCTGCAGAGGAGACACAGGATAATGTCCAGGCTGCCAGCCCAGCCACCCCTCCCTTCATCATGCTGAGGACCCAAGAGAGAACTTCTCGTTCCCACCCTCCACAGAATACCAGGGCTGCAGGTGTCCTCCAGGGCCTGGGACTTCCATGCCCCCAAACTGTGACCAGGGCCTTCCTACCACTGGCTGGGGAGTGCAGGCCATGGAGCCTCAGTCTGGACTGCATAGGGTGGGTACCTCCCAAACCTCAATGACCAAGCCCCGGGAAACACTGGGCAAAATGGAGTGAGGCCGGCTGGGCGTGCAGGCAGTTCTACTGCCCGCCGGCACCCTGGGCCAGCCACGTCCCGAGGGCCAGGCCCCGGCCACAACACAAGTGACATTGGCCTGCAGGCTCATGATGTATGTGTCAGTCCACATGCCACACAGCATCACAACAGATGCCTTCATTGTAAGTACTTTCCACATCTCAGTGTTTCTGAAATTGATGTGTCTGACCATTGACATCATCAGGCAGACGACAAAGTTGAGAGGAGGCCTCTGTGGCTTTCCCTACACAGGTTGTTTAGTCATTTAGCAAAAGGTGTTTATTGATCCAATTTCACTTTAGGTGGTAAGCTGGGCAGCTGAATTTTTTTTTTAAAGATTTATTTATTTATGGGGTATAAGCCAGAGGAGGGGGATGTGAAAGGATTCACCAGAGACAGAGTGGGGAACAGGATAGGCAGATTGAATGAAATACACTGCTTAGGGGAGCAGTGGGCATCATGTGGGTAGCTCCCTGGCCGGGGATCAAACTCATGCTGCAGTGGCTGCAGAGAGATTCATAGGTTGTGTCTTAACTCCTTGTGCCACCAGGGAGGCCCTGGGGCCGGCAGCTGAATTTTAACTTATATTTGGAATCTTACATGTCATCAAAATGTCTTCCAAAAGGTTATTCGACAAAAAATCAAGTGTGTGTGGAAGAACAGGTTGGTGGCACAGAAGACAATGAAATTAAAGGCAGTAGGAAGCGCTGAATCTCTTAGTGAAGATGACAGAATTCTCCAAGCTCGGAGTATTTAGTGTGATGATTCCTGCCCCAGGATTTCCTAGGATGTCTCAAAAGGATGCCACTTATGCAAAAATGCCACAAAGACAACCAGAGATTCTCACATTCACAGGGACAAAGTAACTCAGGGGCTCTCAGGCTCTAGCACCTGACACAGGACTCCAGGCCATGGCATGTGCCAGGTACACCTTGGCATTTATCATAAATGCATTCAGGGAAGAGTTTTTTCCCTCAAAAGCTACTAGAGGGAGGGTCTCCCTAGCGGTGCAGGGGTTAAAGTCTCAGCGTTATCAAGCTATCACCAGCCACTGCAGCATGAGTTTGATCCCCGGCCAGGGAGCTAACCCACATGGCACAGCAGACCCCTCCTATCTCGCCTGCTGCTCCCCTCAGCAGTGTGTATCAGTCGACCTGCCTGTTGTGCTCTCTACTTTGTCTCTGGTGAATCCTCTCACCACCCTGCACCTCTGGCCTACACCCCAGTTCTTGTATGCATAAACACATAAAATAAATCTTTAACAAAAAGCTACTAGACGGAACCTGAGATTCAGGAAGCACAATGCCCAGAAGATACAGAACTGAGTGTGCAGCGGGCTCAGGCCCTGTGGCCAGGCTCCTGCCTCTACGGATGCCTCACTCACGGTCGCTGGAGTCGTAAGACACATAGTCAGCCAAGAAGCCCGTGTCGGTGTGGGACTGATCCGAATGGAAGCGGACGGTGATCCTGTTGTTCTGGCTGGCAACCACAAACTGGGGCCTCTCTCCACAGTACCTGGAGGAGGGGCGACAAGTAGGAGGAGGATCCCTCAAGGGGCTTGGGCACCCCCACCCCACTGCCCCAGTGCTCACTTCTCCCCGTTGACCTCCACATAGTCCTTGGTGCAGGTGCCCAGAGGGACATTGGGCTCCAGCAAGTAGAAGAGTTTGAAGATAACCTTCACGTTCCGGTTGCTGGGCACCTGCAGAGAGAGATGCGTTCGGGCTCTGCTGCTTCTTTCCCTCTTTCCTAAACCCAGCAAGGTCCCGTGGGTGGGGCTGCTGGGGCTGGGGGCAGCCGCACAGATCAGGCCAGGGCTGCTGAGCTTTGCCCTCTGCCATCCAGGTGGGTGCCACAGACCACACAGCAGGAGCGACTCAGGCTCCTTGTACGGGCAATCACGCTCAGCGGTGAGACACAATTAATGACTAACGGAAGTTCTGACGTCAAAGAAAAAAGGGATGATGGTGTGAGGGGCAGTTTCATCTGTCCAATGGGCTCTTGTCTCGCTGCCATTTAGCAGATGCTTTCTACGTGCCTCACACAAGGACAGCACCTGTGGACAGTGCCTCTGAAGGACAGATGGACAGCGCCTTGGAGGGACTGGACAGTGCCTCTGAGGGACAGATGGACAGCGCCTTGGAGGGACTGGACAGTGCCTCTGAGGGACAGATGGACAGCGCCCCTGAAGGACAGACATCATCACACTCACTTTATCCAAGAGCCAGGCAGGCGGTGAGAGGTGAAAAGGGCCCAAGGTGCCTCGGTCTGCACAGACCAAGACCAGGAACTGAATCTGGGTCTCCTTACCAAGGCAGATCAGCCCTGCGGAACCCACCCTGCCCTCTGGGGCTTCAGAAGTGGGACCTCTTTGGTTGCTAAAGGGGCTCACCCTCCCTCTTCTGCCCTTCCTCCCCTTCCAGCCTGAAGTCCCTTTCCCTCCCTCCCTCCTGCTGTCTCTCCTTTTCCTTCTCTCCTTCTGCCCCTCCCCCCCTCCCTCCCATCTCCTACCTGGATCTCCCACGTGCAGTTGATGTTGGGGGGGTAGTGGCCAGGGTAGAAGGGGCTGGTAAATGTCCCATTGTTTCCCTGTAAGTAGCCTCCACAGCCTGAGAGGAAAGGTGGGAGAAAGCATGAGCAGTTGCTTGGCCAGACAGGCAGCCCAGGGGTCCTGACACAAAGCCCACACTTCTCTCCAGCTATGTGCCGGGCACCTAGACTCCCACAGCTCCCAGAAAGTCCAT
Organism: Talpa occidentalis; assembly: GCF_014898055.3. Classification (NCBI taxonomy): domain Eukaryota; kingdom Metazoa; phylum Chordata; class Mammalia; order Eulipotyphla; family Talpidae; genus Talpa; species Talpa occidentalis. Next base: position 28,375,801 of record NW_023601212.1, on the reverse strand, counting down.
GTGCTGGAGGCTGACTGTTTAGAGATGGCCCCTGACCCAGGGGGTGGGCAACAGGCTCTCTGATTTAAGCATTAAACCTCTATCCCTGCTCAGGGTCAGCACAATGTCACAGGCTTGACCCACGACCTCTGGGGCTCAGACCAGTCTCCAAGGCCTGTCCCTTCTCAGTTCTGCCCCTGTCCCTCCTTACTGCTCATGCGAGGCAGCTGGAAGAACACGGCCTCAAAGCCAGGGTGTTGTCGCTCAGTGTTGGCTATCAGCGTGACGAGCAGGACGTTCTGAGAGGAGAGGAAGGTCAGGTTGTAGGAGGGAGGGTAGGTGCCACACAGCCTGTGAGGGCAGAGAGGACAGGCGTCAGGGAGAGCAGACAGAACCCAGGCAGAGGGGCCCGTGAACCCCCCCTAGCCCGGCTCAGAAAGACCCTCCCCACACAACCAGCAACCTGAGTAAGGACTTAGTTGTAAGACTGTCTGTTTAAAACGGAAAGTTCAGAAACACTGAATGCCTAACAATAGAGGATTCACAAAATAAGCCAAATGAACAAAGGGCTAAAGAACAGCAATAGAGTAGTAACAGCAACAACTAACACTTACTATGACCATCCCAGGTGCTGCTCCTAGTACTTTTACAGGTACTAACTCAGGTATTCAAAACCTATCAATGAAGCAGATACTATCACCCCATTTTACAGATAAGGAAACTGAGGCATCCAGAGGAGCTCTAACTTGCCCAAGACGCCAAAATTAGCAAGTGACTGCAATTCAAACTCAGCATGCAGGCTCTGGAGTCCCTCCAACTGAGAATGGTGACATGCTGTCTCTAGCAGGAAGACCACCATTAAAAATGGCAATTAGAGGGGCCCCTCTGGTGGCGTAAGGGTTAAGTCTCAGTGCTGTCTCCACGATGGCCTGAGTTCGAACCCCCACTAAGGAGCTAACCCATATGTAGTACAGCAGACCTCTTCTGTCCTGCCCGCTGCTCCCCTTAGCAGTGTATTTTAGTAGATCTGCCTGTTCTGTTCCCCACCTTGTCTCTGGTGAATCCTCTCACCCCCCACACCTCTGGCCTATACCCCAGTTCTTGTATGCATGCATAAATAAATCTTCAAAAAAAATGGCAATTAGAGACGGGACTACTGACTTGGAAAGGTCATCACAATACACTTCATTTTTTAAAAGCAGACAAAATGAATGTCCCACATAACCCTACTTTCAAATATAAACACAAACATACACATTCATAGAAAAAAAAAGTCTGAGACGAGACATCAAAAATTTAAGTGATTATTTCTAGATGGTAAGATTACCAGTGACTCTGTGTGTGCTCATTTTCTACTTCTTCCTTTCAGAACCATGTATTTATCTGTTTACACTTAGCCACTAGCCCCTGCCACAATCACGCTAGAGCCAGGGACCAGACGACTAGAGATAATCCTGGACTTCTAAGTCCACCAGAATTACTCAAACTAGACAGTCCCAGCCCACTTACCCTGCTCTGCCTCACCTTTGCTACAGAAACCACAATGAAAGCTCTTCCCTACTTATCCCTCCAGCGTGCTCTGCCTCCTGACCTGCTCCGGTGTGCCCCTATGGCCCTGCATGGCCCCCCTCTTGGAAACTGCAATGAACTATTTTTTCAATAACAGTCATCTTCCTCATCTGTTGTCTTCACCACACCTGACTATAAAACCTATATTCACAACAGAGGCAAGACCTTTGCTTGACAGGGAGGGAGTGCTCCCTGCTCACTGGCATCTCAGGACCAGTGATCCTGCCACCCCTTTGCCAAGACTGATGGAATCATCTCTGAGATGCTGCTGAGGAGTGTGTGCTGTGGCCAGTGGCCAGCATCAGACACTGTCTCTCCAGCCTATACTATAATTCATTCTGGAGACCAGGTCACCAGGGCAGCTGGCAGCTCCCGCAGCCCAGCACTGCTCCCCAGGGACACTCACTCCACCAGAGCACGGGGTTCCACAGGGCTCAGGCTGTCATACACCATGACCAGGTCACGGTCACTGCCGCTGCCTTTGCAGGGTGTGACATCGAAGCTGCGGAAGGTGAGGCTGAGCATGAAATTGGCATCTCCCCGCAGGGTCCACTGGCAGCGGGCGTGTGATGGGTAGGGGCTGTCGGGGAAGCCAGGCGTGGTGAAGCGAATGGGCTCACTCCCTCGGGCGTGGAGGGCAAAGCTGCAGCTGTCTGTGGGGGAGACAAAGGAGGCGGGACAGTTGGGCAGTGCCAGGGCCATGCTGGCCAATACCACCACGTGGCTTTGGAGGGCTCCATTGACCCAATGGGCACCTGGCCACACCCCTCCTCCTCAGGGATAAGGGTGTGATACTTACTATCCTGGGTGGTCTCTATTGTTCTGGGGTCAGCAGCTAAAAAATAAGAGGGAGAATAAAGTCGTTACTGACGTGGTCTATTTCCTTATTTCTGCATCCTCAGCCCCTAATGGGAAGTGCCAGCTGCAGGCACAGTCTTCTTGTGCCCACACCAGTGAGGGAGTGTTGGCTGCCCTGCAATGGTCCAGGGCCCGGCCCTATTCAACCAAAGGCTGGTCCGACAAGTGCCCACCCCCCCCCCAGTGCCCTGCACTCACGGAAGGCCACCACAGAGGTCACCTCGAAGTTGTTCATAGCACGGGAGCGGGGTGGCAGTGTGATCACGTGCTCCTGGGCCATGGCGCGGTCAGCCTCCTCCACCAGGTACTGCGGGATTCTGAATTCTGACCAGTAGTAGGCGATGACACTGCCCTCGCTGGGGGACAGAAGCCGCCTGAGACATGGGTGGGCCCTGAGACCCAACCTGTCCCGACCACCCACCCCCACTACTGCTGAGTGTAGATGGGGCAGCTCAGGTTGTGAAAGGGTCACTGAATGACATTCCTCAGGAAGAGCCTCCCCACATGCTCCTTTGTGCTCACTCCGCTTGGGCCTCTGAGCAGGAACTTCTACCCCTACCTAGCCCTCTGCTTTCAGTCTCACATCCAGGCAGACAATGTGGGACCAGCTGACACTTAATAGTGAGAAAAAAGGGCCTCCCTGGTGGCACAAGGGGTTAAGCACAGCATGTGAAACTATCTGCAGCCTCTGCAGCATGAGTTCGATTCCCCAGCTGGCCAGGGAGCAACCCACATGGTGCAGCAGACCTCTTCCATCTCGCCTGCTGCTCCCCTCAGCAGTGTATTTCAGTCAGTCTGCCTGTTCTGCTTCCTACTCTGTCTCTGGTGAAACCTCTCACCCCCCACACCTCTGGCCTATACCCCAGTTCTTCTATGCATAAATAAATAAATCTTTAAAAAAAAAAAGGAAAAAAGAGTGAGAAAGAAACTCAGGTTGGTCTGGAACTCTCCCATTAGCTGGACACTGAGCAACAACTTCTAGAATGTTTACTGAGAGGGGACAAGAATGCCAGCTGCCACACAGCATTCCCAAAAATCATATGCAACAAGTAAAATAAAAGATACTTTTGTGATAAAGGCCATTTTTTACAGAAATATTTCAAAAGCGGACCAAGCAAGGACAATGTGAGGCTCACTGAAGCCTTCCTGAGCACCTCAACACCCCCTGACTCAACCTCGGAAAAGTAACACCCATTGCTGAGGGGCTGGTGTGGCAGGCCCTGTGCAGAGCATGCCCACACCCACACACCCCATCCGGGCAACTCTGCTACGTCATGCTTGCCCTGGAGACGGAAGTTAGGCGGATAAGAGCAGGAGGACAGAACCAGGACAGTGCCCTGGCCCTCCAGCCAGCACTTGGCAGCTTTGCCATGGAGCAGACAACATGCCACCTCCCACCACACTGAGCCAGCCCCGCGACCTCGCAACAGCCTCTCCCCAGCACCCACCTGAAAGCAGTCACGGCCGACTGCCTGTGGTAGGGACCCAGAGCCGGGTTCCTGCTGTACAACAGCACCAGCTGAGGAAGGAGAAGAGGCTCACAGCAGGCTGGAGGGCAGCCACAACCCCCTGCCCTCCCTCTGACCCCCTGCCCACCCTCCGGGCACCCACGCCCACGCTGTTCCCTCCCTCCTGGGGCAGTGCTCCTTCCCAGATGCCTGGAAACCAGGTCCAGAAATGGTCTTTTAACCCCAGTGTGGGTGGGAGTGCCAGCTCAGCAGCTGAGTCGGGGCTCCCCACCCAGAAACTGGACTCACCGCTTCTTTCACTTTGCTCGCTAGGTTTGCAAACTCCATGGAGTTTGAGTTCTCATAGGCATCCAGAAAGTTCTCATTTGTGATCCTCAGGTAGCCATTGAAGACCTTCTGGACCCGCACATTCCGATCTGTGAGAGACGAGGGAAGGAGGGGGCTCAGAGGAAGTGGCAGCCCTCTAAGTGTTAGCCCACACCCCCGTCCACAGCCGCCCCAGCAACACTGAGGGGGCGACATAGACAGCCAGAGCAGGGGTGAGCCTCAGGGCAGCTGTGACCAGCTCTCATCACCCCCACCTGCACCGGCCATCATCCCTTCCTCACATCCACAAAAGGTGGCCCCTGAGTCTGTCCGTTGAAAGAGGGGATGCAACCAGCCCACTTGGCCATCCCCAAGCCTCACCACTTTACTCACAGTGGAAGTGCCACACGAGCAGCCCGGTCATGAGGGAAAGCACCAGGAAGCCCACGAACAGGGTCAGCAGCACCACCCAGCGCCGGGGGCCACGCTTCTCCATCTTCTTGGTGTTGTTGACCGGCAAGAACTCCACGCCTTCCTCGCAGCCATTCATGTTCTGAACAGAGAAACACAGTGTGCTAAGCAATTTGCTCACCTCCACAGCATTCCCAGGCTGCCCATCAAGGGAAGAACGTTTACTTTTTGTAAGGTCCAGCACACACTCAAGGAGAAACGAAGAGCAGCTTTCCCATCCTTGCATCCCGCCATCCGGGCAGCACCAGCAATGTGTCACCCAAGAATCAGTAGTTTAAATGAAAACGAAATGAACAGCCTGTGTAAATCCGTCACTGAGGCCCTCCACTTGAATGAATCACCCTCAAGGAGGTGGATGCCCAGGTGTGGGACGCACAGGCCCAGCCCAGGGCCATGACTGGCCACGGATTGGCTGCCTGGGGCCTCTGTGCAGACTTCTAAAGGCAGCCCCTCCTCCAGCGAACATAGCCACAGGCTCTGTGAGGATTCCCGGTAGAGGAGGTCCCCACTCCAAGGCAGGAGCTGTGGGCATGAAGTAAACCACACACCCTCTCCAGTGGCCTTCCTCCATCAATGTTTAACTGGCCAAAAGGAAAAAAGGCAGTAAACCCAGGCAGCACTGCCATGCCTCAGTGGAAAGTCACTCTTCTTTTGGACTTCAATGTCCCCATCCAGGAATCTCAAGGTGAGGTGACAAGGTCAGGTCTTTACTGTACTCCACACCCATGCACAGACAGGAACACGAAAAGCAAACAAACCTCACCAACAGGACCACAGTTTCCCCAGAGTCCTCCCTGCCAGTAGCACCCAGGAAGAAGAGGCACGAACATGGACGGGGGCAGGCGGGGTGTCTGCAGCACTAGGCGACAGCACTAGGCTATGCCCTGTAGCATAGCCTTGATCTGTCCTGAAGCCTGAAGAAGCTGTGCCCTTTTAGGTTTAATGACCAGGTACCCACTCCAAAGGGTGTTGTAATAAAAGCAAGAGTGCCAGCCCAAATCCCACAGATGTGGCCACTTTCAAGTTTCTAGATGTGGTTCTTCTGGTGTTCACCTCATAACTTGAAATGTTGCACCTGAACTGACATTTCTGGATTTGTCACATTTACCCAGTTCCTATTAACTCACTACCATGAAAGATTCTTTTTATTTTTTAAGATTATTTATTTACGCATACAAGAACTGGGATGCAGGTCAGAGGTACCGAGGGTGAAGGGATTCAGCAGAGACAGAGTGGGGAGCAGAAGAGGCGGATCTATTGAAACACACTGCTGAGGGGGAGCAGCAGGTGAGACAGGAGAGGTCTGCTGCACCAAGTGGGTCAGCTCCCTGGCCTGGGATCAAACTCGTGCTGCAGTGGCTGCAGATAGCTTCATAGTGCTGAGACTTAACCCCTTGTGCCACCAGGGAGGCCTCACTACCATGAAAGAGTCTCCCCACCCCTAACCCATTTGGATACTGATATCACTACTGTTCAGTACTGTCCCTTAATCAAATTCTGCAGAGAAACACATGCCATAGCTAATGCTATAGTGGTAATCATACTGCAACTGATAAATGAAACAAATCGATACATTGCACACCTTAAACTTACAATGGCTACATATTGATTATATCTGAATAAAAACACACCCCAGAGGCAACCACTTAAGATGCTTTCAAGAATTTTGCTCTCCAAGGGGTTAAAGTCTCAGTGCTATCAAGCTATCACCAGTCACTGCCGCCTAAATTCAATCCCCAGCCAGGGAGCTAACCCACCGGCAGCAGACCTCTCCCGTCTCACCCACTGCTCCCTTCAGCAGTGTTTCAGTAGATCTGCCTGTTCTGCTCCCCACTCTGTCTCTGGTGAATCCTCCCACCACCACCCCTGCCCCCCAACATACACACACCTCTGGCCTATTCCCCAGTTCTATGCATAAACAAATAAAAATAAATCCTAAAAAAAGAAGAGGTTTGCTCTCAAATTTGTGTTCCTAAATATGCCAATACCTCTCTCTCTTGTTTCATCTATTTAAAATATAACCAACTGGGGGCCCTGCCGGTGGCTCAAGGGGTTAAGTCTCAGTGCTATCAAGCTAACAGCAGACTCTGCAGCATGAATTCCATCCCCAGTCAGGAAATTAATCCACATGGCACAGCAGACCTCTCCTGCCTAGCCTGCTGCTCCCCTCAGCAGTGTTTTCAGTCCATCTGCCTGTTCTGCTCCCCGCTCTGTCTCTGGTGAATCCTCTCACCCTCTGTACCTCTGGCCTGTACCCCAGCTCTGGTCTGCGTAAATAAATAAAATAAATCTTTAAAAATAAAATACAACGAACTGACTTCCTACTATGATCATGTAGATTTAACACCCTTTCCTTCGTTTTTCTCACCTAGTCTCCCAAGAGTTACAGGGTACCATTTTTAAAATATTATATCTATACTTTATTCATTATTTATCTTTGAAAATATTGTCCACTATTATGTTTCTTTTCCTGTACAACTAATTTGCTTTGCCAGCTGCAAATATTTATTTGCTTGGGTTTCTTTTAACATATACAATCTAAGAGAGCCGTAATGCTCTTCTCAACCTCTCCCACAGAATGTCAAATATCCTACCATTTCTTTTTCTGCCTGGGGTCTCCCTTCTAGAGCTCTCTGTCATTTCCTATAGCTATTGTCTGCAAGTTCCCTCACCATCTCTCTGGAAATTTTTTCCCTCTCTCTCTTCAGTTAAAGCTCCTTTTCCTGGATTCCATGCCTTCATCAATCTTTGCTTACCTACATTTTTTTGTGGAACACATACTTCCTTTGTTTCCTGAGCATTAAAATTTTTGAGACTTTGCACATTTCTCAAAATACCTAAATTCTGCACTCACAGTTACTGATGGTTTGGCTGGTTATAGGACTGTACATTTCCAATAATTCTCACTTAGAATTTTGAAGGCACTTCTGTCTATATGCTTCTAATTTTGCTTTTGAGAAATATATTAATACAATCATTACATTAATACAAAATCATTCATGACTTTCTCTGAAAGTCTTAAGAATATGTTTTGAAGTCTTCAAATTTCATTACGCTGAGTTCTCCACCTACCCTTTGAATTTGGAAACCCATCTTTTGGACTGGGAAAACGTTCTTGCTTTATTTTAAAAATTATGTCCTTCTTTCATTTTCTCTGATCTACTTTTCTGCAACTCCTGCTGTATTGGTCCTCTTTATCCTTTCTCTGCTACTATCGATCTCATTGTTTTTAACCTTTCTATTGAGTCTGTCATTTCTGCTATCAAAACTTTAATTTTCAAAAATTTCTGTCTTGTTCTCTGAAGTTTGACTGCAAAATTTTCTCATCTTTACATTTCCATTGGGTATCTTTTCTCTGTTTTTCACTTTCTCTTTCTTGTTGAAGGCTTTCCTCAATTGCCCAGGGATGCCTAGTTGTTTGCTTAGGAATGAGGTCCTAAAGGTTGTTTGGAAGCTGTGTGCAGGGCTTGCCACTGTAGCTTCATTGTGATTCACCAGTAAGTCAGATTTCTTTGCCAGGAACTCCCAAGTGCTAGGCTATCTTTTCTATGGGATGATTTAATTGCTCCAGAGAATAATTTTCTAATTTCCTGGATGGAGCAATTTAAACCCAGCCACTAGCAATCAGGAACAGGTGCGAATAAAGAATTCATACCTCTCCTTTTGCCCCTCACCTCAACTTTCCTCTGCACCTGTGTCTCAAATCTGGAGAAATCAATTCCCCAACCCTATGGAGGACTGGTGGGGTAGGGGGCTCTCTGTTTGGGATGTAGTTGTGGATCCAGGAATTTCTAACAATGCTCTCTTGTCTCACCTCTGCCTTCTGTCATATTCAAGCCCAGTTCCTGAACCTGGCCAAGGCTGTTATCAAAGAAATACTACAAAAATATTTTCAAGAACTGAAGAAAGGCATATATACATCTTTAAATCCAAAGGGCTTAGGGGTGGGGGTGAAAAAAAATTTAAAGGGCTGAGAAAAATAAATGAGAAAGTACACATAAGTGTGTCATGGCGACATTTCAGAACACCAAGGAGAAAGAGTAGATCCTCTACACACATTAGTCTAGCTTCTCTTCATTTCCCATATTTCATATTTTTTGTCATTTGGCTCTGTTGTAGGAATTTTTGAAAACTTGCTCCTGTAAACTTTCTAAGGAATTTTAAAAATAGTTTCACTGAGGCACAACTGACATAATATTTTTAAAGTACAACTTTGGGTTTATATGAATCCCATGAAACCATCACCATGATCAAGATAGTGAACATGTCCATGACCTTTGAAAGTGTCCTCCCCACCCTACCCTCCTGTTCTCCCTGATAACTTCTCTTGTACCCAAGCAACCATTCATCCACTTCCTATCAGTAAATATTAGCTATGGGGACCTCCATGGGGGCTTAGGGGCTAAGTTTCAGCACTATCACCTATAAGGCCTGAGTTTGATCCCCAACCAGGGAAATAACCCACATGGCGCAGCAGACCTCTCCTGCCACCCGCTGCTCCCCTCAGCAGTGTCCTTCGTCTGTCTGCCTGCTCTGCTCCCCGCTCTGGCTCTGGTGAATTCTCTCACCCTCCTGCGCTTCTGACTGTATCCAGTGCTTGTATAAATAAATAAATATATATATCTTTTAAAAAAAAAAGATTAGCTAGCTGCTACTACAGTTTCATATCAATGGAATTCTATGCCTGTACTCTTTTTTGTATGGTTTTCACTCAGCACAACGTGTTGAGGTTCACCCACAGTCTGTCCATGATGGTAACAGTGCATTCTTTTCTGCTGTTGAATCGTATCCCACTGTATGGACAGACAAGTCGTTTACCTATTCACCTACTGATGAATATTTAAATTGTTTCCAGTGTGGGGCTATTACAGTTAAGCTGCTATGAACATTCCTCAACAAGCCCTTTTACTGGCATATGATTTCATTTCTCATGTCAATACCTAAAAGCAGTGAGATATGCCTAGCAAGCTTGTATAACAGGTGTATGTTTAACTTAAGAAAGAAACTGCCAAATTGTTTTCCAAAGTGATTGTACCGGCTCACATTTCCATCAGTAGTGTATGGGGTTCCAGTTTTCCATATCCAACATGCACTATGGTCAGTCTTTTTAATTGCAGACTTTCTAATAGATGTTCCTTGGTATTTCATCGTCACTTTAAGTTACTTTTTCCTAGTGACTAATGATGTTAAACATATATTCATGTGCTCAATTGGTATCTATTTATCGTCTTTGGTGAAGTATCTTTAATTTTTCTGCCTGGTTTCTTTAATTGCTTAGGTTATTTTCCAATTACTGAGTTCTTTGTATACATTATAGATACAAGTCCTTTACAAGATATATATTGATGTTTTGCAAAGGTTTTTTCCCCCAACTCTGTGGCTTGTATTTTCATTCTCTTAACAGTGTATTTTTTTAAGACATTTATTTGTGAATCCATGAACTGCGGTGTAGCCCAGAAGTGCGGGGGCTGTAAGGATTCACCAGAGACAGAGAGGGGAGCAGAGAGGGTGGATTTACTGAAATACACTGCTGAGGGGAGCAGCAGGTGAAACAGGAGAGGTCTGCTGCACCATATGTGGGTTATTTCGTTGGCTGGGGATCAAACTCAGGCCATTGCAGTGATAGTGCTGAGGCTTAATCCCTATGCCACTAGGGAGGCCCTCTTAACAGTGTATTTTTTTTAAGATTTATTTATTTATGCATACAAGAGCTGGGGTACAGGTCAGAGGTGTGGGGGGTGAGAGGATTCACCAGAGACAGAGTGGGGAACAGAACAGGCAGACTGACTGAAATACACTGCTGAGGGGAGCAGCGGGCAAGTCAGGAGAGGTCTACCATGAGGGTTGCTTCCTGGCCGTCCGGGGGATAGAACTCATGCTACAGAGGCTGTGGACCGCTTCATAGGTTGCATCTTAACCCCTTGCGCCACCAGAGAGGCCCAACAGGATATTTTTAAAACATAAGTTATTCATGTTGATGACGCCCAATATGTCAAGTTTTTTTCTTATAGTTTGTGTTTTTGGTATTGTGTCTAAAAAGCTTTACCTGACCCAGGGCAACAAGAATTTTGTCCAGTATTTCTTTCTAGTAATTTTAGGTTTTATATTAGGCACTATAACCCATTTTGAGTTAATTTTTTATATGGTGCAAGGTATACATCAAAGATTTCAAAAATTTTTATTCTTTTCTCTTTTTTTTTTTTGTGGCTATCAATTGTTCCACTACCATTTGTTACAGAATATCCTTTCTCTACTGAATTGCTTTTGCACCTTTGTTCAGAAATCAGCTGAACATATTAGTGGGTCCATTTCCAGAGTCTATTCTGTTCTATCGACCTTTCTGCCCATGTTTATGTTAATACCATACTGTCCTCATCACTGTATCATTGTTAAGTCAAAAAATGACTCACATAAGTAAGTTTAGCCAGGTTGCAGGATACATAATCAATATACAAAAATCAATTGTAGTTCTATGTATTAACTGAAATTAAAACTGAAAAACTAGCAATTACAGTATCAACAATATGAAATACTCAGAAGCAAATCTGACAAAAGATATATGAAACTTGTGCACTGCAAAATATTACTGAGAGAAATTTTTAAAAACCTAAGTAAATCAAGCAATATTCCATGCTCATGGATCAAAAGACTCGGTCCTCTTTTCCTTTTTCTTTTTTTTAAAGATTTATTTATTTATGCATACAAGAGCTGGGGTACAGGCCAGAGGTGCAGGGGGTGAAAGGATTCACCAGAGACAGAGCAGGGAACAGAACAGGCAGACTGACTGAAATACACTGCTGAGGGGAGCAGCTGGTAAGACACGAGAGGTCTGCTGTGCCATGTGGGTTGCTCCCTGGCTGTTCGTACTGCAGAGTCTGTGGATTGTTTCATAATGTGGTGCTTAACCCCTTGCGCCACCAGGGAGGCCCAAGACTTGGTCTTCTAAGATATCTATTAAGGTGTCTATTCCTCTCAAGTTTGTCTATAGATTGAATATGATGTTGATCAAGCCATGAGCAGGCTTTTTTGTAGAAACTGGTGAATTGCTTCTGTAATCCATACGGAAATTTCACAGACCTTGAAAAAGAACAAAACTAGAGGACTAACATTACCTGATCTCAAGACTTATTATAAAGCAATGAATGGTATTTTATTTGATTTCAAAAATAATAAATTTAATTTGCAAGGGCAATACTTTGGTTTTTTGATGGTTATTTTTTTGAGCAGTCTTTTCTAATTTTGAGAATGCACTGCCTCCCTGTTCTTCCTGAAGATACCAACTCAATTTTTTTGCCTTTCGTTCAGTCTGTAGCTTTTCTTTAAATGTCCAAAGGTGCTTGATTATCTAATCATATTGAAAAGTAAAGTTAGTTAGGGTTTCCCTGGTGGCCCAGGGGTTAAGTCTCATTGCTACCATCATGATGGCCTGAGTTTGATCCCTGGCCAGGAAGATAACCCACATGGTGCAGCAGACCTTTCCTGTTTTACCTGCTGCTCCCCTCAGCAGTGTATTTCAGTACATCTGCCTGTTCTGCTCCCCACTCTGTCTCTGGTGAATCCTCTCACCCCCAACACTGATGACCTGTATCCCAGTTCTTCTATGCAAAAATAAATAAAATCTTTTTTTTAACAAAAATAATAAAAAAAGGTAAAGTGAGGCATTAGCTAGACTCTTAAGAGACTGGGTTATGTCTACATGTGCTAGGAGAAATATAACAAAATAGTAATTTATTATATTTATTTTCCATTTACAACTATTTTCTTTCAAAAAACTATTTAATTGCATAACAATTTTCTTTCCTGGTCTTCAGGATAACCCCAGGACCATTTATGACTGTACCTATCACTGGTCGCAGAGATTGGGTGGGAAGAAATGATGACTTTGCAAGATCTTACAGCCACTGGTGGCAGGTCCAGATTTAATCCTGGCTTTCTGCCACCCAGTGTAGTGTGGTCAGCTCCCCAAGCAGCACGTATTCAGGGAAATGGCGAAGCAAGCTCCTTGCAAGGGGAAGGTAGCCAGTAGCATGGACAGTGGTCCCTGCAGCCACCCCAGGCTTATCTTGGAGCAAGGCTATCAGCAGTGGGACTGGCTCAGTGGCAGGACCTTGGTCATCTCTGGTACCAGAATTGCCTTCTGCGTCCCACTCAGCCCAGAAACGCTGTTTAATCAGTAACTTCCCTGCTTCCTTTTATAGCCCTACTCTCGCCTCCACTTTCAGACATGTTAAAGATTGTCTTACCTACCCCAGTTGTTCTACAGATAAGGACAGTAGGACTGAGAGGGAGCCACCTGTCCAAAGTCACAAAGGCAGTGAAGTCAGTAAAGCAGCAAAGAACCACTCCCTCCAAACCCCTAAGCAGGGTTGCAGGCAGGCCGGCCTCCAGAGGAGGAAGTGGAGGGAACACCCCATGCACTCGGGTTTAACCTTGTAAACAACCGTCTCTCTCCACCGTCTTTCTCCACAGCCATAAGCCAATGGGAGAGAAAGTCTGCCAGAGCCTGTTTTGGCTTCGCCTTCCCTTTTCTCTTCAAGTAAACATGGTTTGCAGGTGCACATAACAAAACACACCTGGCTACGTGCTTGCTTAGTAAAAGCAGATGGAGGCCACACAACTCTCGTGGCCGCTTCCCACCAGCCAGCTCAAGTGAGCCTGACAGTCCCACACAGCACAGTGTGAGGCCTGCCTCGGACAAGAGAGTCAACAAGGGCTTCCTGAGGACAGACAACACAAACGGCCCCGGTACATGCAGAGTGGAGACCCTGGAGGGGTGAAGGCTGAGTCCTAAGAGAGTCCAGGCAAGGACAAAGTCGGATGATCACCACTCCCATCCAACAGCCTGGAGGGATAGAGGAGGTAGTTTGCAGAAATCCAGGAGGGGATTTCTGTTGTTTTAAACACACTCATGGAAGTGATGCAAATCCACCCCAAAGCCAATGTGGGACTACCTAAAAAATAAATTTTTTTAAAAAAGGGCCTCCCTGGTGGCACAGGGGTTAAAGTCTTAGCGCTATCAAGCTATCAAGCTATCCAGCTATCACAGGCCACTGTGGCATGCGTTCAATTCCCAGCCAGGGAGCTGACCCACATGTCGCAGCAAACCTATCCTGTCTGGCCCACTGCTTCCCTCAGCAGTGCATTTCAGTAGACCCACCTGTTCTGCCCCCCACTCTGTCTCTGGTGAATCCTCTCACCCCCTGAACCTCTGGCCTGTACCCCAATTCTTGTATGCATAAATATTTTTTTAAAAAAAATTTAAAAACATGGGCCTCCCCGGTGGCGCAGCGGTTGAGCGCTGGGTTGCGAAGCTGCCTGCGGCCTCTGCGGCGCCGGTTAGATCCCCGGCTGCTCCCCGGCCACCGGAGGAGGGTCCCACATGACGTGCAGACCTCTCCTGCCGCCCGCTGCTCCCCTCAGCAGTGTACTTCGGTCCTTCTGCCTGCTCTGCTCCCCGCTCTGGCTCTGGTGAATTCTCTCACCCTCCCGCGCTTCTGACTGTACCCAGTGCATGTATAAACAAAAAAAACAAACAAATAAAGAAAGAAAGAAAACATGCCTCTATATAAAAAAAAAAAAATTAAAAACACAACTAATTTAGAGTAGGAATTTGATGCTATAGGAAAGACACATGTGGCCACCTTACTCTCATTAAGTCACCAGGGCTTAAAGCTAAATTTTGAACAAACAAAACTGTGTCCAAGTCAGCCAACAAATCCTCCCATTAGAGGAACCTTCTGCGCCTCCAAACACACACACACACACACACACACACACAGAGATCTGTCACCGGGTTGAAACTCCCAATGGTCCTACCCTCCCTTGGCTCCAGGGGCCAGTAAATCCAAAGTTGTAAATTGCCACTGGTATCTCAGAATGTGGTCCTCACTAGAGAAAAGCTGCAGGTTGGTATGTTCTTATTTGCAAACAGTAAAAATGCTCTCAAAAATCCACAAGGTTCCAGGCCTCCCTGGTGGCCTAGGGATTAAGTCTCAGTGCTATTACTACTGCTATGGCTTGAGTTGGATCTCCGGCCAGGGAGCTGACCCACATGGCGCAGCAGACCTCTCCTGTCTTGCTTGCTGCTCCCCTCAGCAGTGTATTTCAGTAGATCTGCCTGTCCTGCTCCCCACTCTGTCTCTGGCGAATCCTCTCAACAACACCCCCACACCTCTGGCCTACACCCCAATTCTTCTATGCATAAATAAATAAATGTCTTTAAAAAAAATTCATACAAGATTCCAATCAGGAAGACAGAAGAAAAATAGCATGTCATGCCAGACTACTTTTTTTTTTTAAGACTGTTTCTCATTCGGCTGAAGTTGGGCGTGATCTTCTGGGAAGGCAGGGGATGAGTGGTCACTCAGAGTGCTGGGAGGGACCACGAAAGGACATCACATGACAACTATTAATCTGCTCCTGCCACTGAAGATGAAGGTCATGTGGGCACAGGTGATGTCACTGGCTGGAGACACAGGTGTGTTGCTCAGACTGAGACCAGGACAAGGGTGTCTGGGCTCAGGTGCCACTGCCAACTGCTGCTGGTCTGCAGCAGGTGCTCTTCACTTACAGGTTGGGTGACTCAGTGTCCCCAACACCAGACAGGACAGATTTCAACTTCATGAGGTCATCACCACCGCCAACGTATGAAAGCCATAAGATATCCCTGAGATTATGAAAAGGAGAAATGACAACATGAGCGTCTGGATGGCCTGCTGTAGAGAAGAGGCAACCGAAGCCCCTCAAACATCCCTTCTGGATCAAGGGGAAAGGCTAAGCCAACATCTCTCCTATGGCCACTCCCTGGCCAGAATCCCCAGGAACACGGATCAAGGCCACCAGACACGGCAGAGCGAAGGACAAACTCCAAAGACGAACGCTGTGTCTGTCACCCTGGGGAATGTGAGCACAGACTGTGAGTAGCGGGAGACACCAGAAGGAAAACTGGAGAAAGGTGTGATTTTCAAGTTGCTGAACATGAAAAGACCCTGTCTTCAGGCAGGAGGGGACCTGCTCAGGTGTGTCTCTCCACTAAATCAGCGCCCATGGGAAATTGGGGTGTCTGTGGAAAGAGAGCAGCCAGCCCAGGTGCAGACTCCCAGGCAGGGACCCCACCATCTTTCACCAGCACAGAGGACCCCTGATTTGTTCATCACAGGATGGCCAAAGGGACAAATAAGAAGGCAAAGAAAGCCTGTACTGGTATCTTCCACCTACTCACCAACCTGGGGCCAGTGATCTCACAAGAAACAGGATTCTCCAGCATCCCACAGAGGCCAAGGTTCCATTGATCCTACCACCCCAGCATTTCCCAGACTGGCCTAGTTGTGAAAAATATCAATAAAAACAGAATAAAGCAAACAGTGCTGGCTCAGCATCCAAATTCCCAAGCCCTGCTCCCTGCAGATTCTGATAAAGCAGGTCAGGAACACCGCGCTGGGAGAGAGGAGTTTAACAAGCTTTCCAGGTTATTCTTAGGAACTTGAAAGTTCGAGAAACGCCTCCGCCTATCATTTCCAAGAGGCTGTGGGCCCAGCTCACCCACTTCCAACACAGAGAGGAGCCCGCCCGGTCATGTTGGAGTTTCAGCTAGCCTATTTTAAGCAACCACCAGGATGCAAGGTTGCTTCCAAGCAGGGCTGCACTTTGCTTCTGCCTGGGGCACTCTTCCACTACAGGTGGGAAGCAACACCCAGAGGTCCCTGAAGCTGCCACCACATTCCTCAGACACACCCTCCCAGCTTTTCCCAGAACACACCACCTGATGCGGGCTGGACAGCTAGTGTGTGGACTCTCCAACCTCGCCAACTTGCCCAACCCTCTCACCCTGGCCCTTCAAACTTTTCCCTGTACTGGGCTGTCCCACCAGCAGGACCTGCTGCAAAATGGGTCCGGCTCCAGGGTCCCAAGGAGGATCCACTATCACCTGTGACCCCAAGTCATCTTGGGTAACAAAAAGCTGACCCACAGCCAGTAGGTTACTACTGAAGGAAATAAATCCAAACTCTCCCTGAAAGTCTCCTGGGGCCTGACTCAGATGCCATGGGTACTCTCATCGCAGAAACCCAGGGCTGCCAGCCAGTGCCTGACCCCTGTCGACTTCACATGCTCCCTCCCCAGTCCCTGCAACAAGACCCAGAAAGGGAGCAGAGACCCCAGATTCAAGTCTCTCTCCCTTTTGAGGGATTTGGATAGATATGACCTGGATGAGGGGGTCAAGGCTGAGACTCCTGAGTCACTGGGGCAACCATTTCTCACTGTGCCTCAGTTTTCCCTTCTTAAAAGTGGGTTAATAACCCCTTGCAGTCTACTAAGTAGAGGTGTCATAAAACATAATTAGTTGATTCCTGCTAATGACAGGGGCCTACCTACTATGTTGGTTCGGTTTTGATTTCCCCACCCACCATCCATTCAACTGCCCAAAGCCAAGCAAGCCCCATCCCTCTCCCCTGGTTTGGTAGAGCAGCCGGAGTTCAAGTTCAAACATTAAAACAAGTCATAACAGCGCACATCTAACATGTGGCCCTCAGAGTGTCCAGCAGGAGGAGGCCAGGCAGGCCCTCCAGAGGTAAATCAAGGCCTCCTCAGTCCACCGGCCTCCAGTCACTCTGCCTAATAGGGAAGGCCTCCTGGATTTGACCCTTTTCCATCCTCCTCTGGCGCCACTCCAGAAGGCAGGGACTGGTCAGAGGAAAGAAGGGCGCCTCCCAATGGCCTCTCCACCGCCCCCCCATAGCCAGAGGGCATTGGTTCATCAAAGCCAGCAAGGCTGTTGGCCACATCTGCAGTCTGGGCCTGTATTTACGTATCAAGTGCCCAGTTGTTTGTAAAGCATTTTCTAAAATGAAAATCTTATTTCAAATGCAATTTTTTTAAGATTTATTTATTTATGCATACAAGAGCTGGGGTACAGTCCAGAGATGTGAGGGGTGGGTGAGAGGATTCACCAGAGACAGACTGGGGAGCAGAACAGGCAGATGGACCGAAGTACACTGCTGAGGGGAGCAGCAGGCGAGGCAGGAGAGGTATACTGTGCATTGTGGGTTGCTCCCTGGCCGGGAATCGAACTCCTGATGCAGAGGCTGCTGATTGCTTCATAGTGCGGTGCTTAACCCCTTGCGCCACCAGGGAGGCCCTCAAATGCAATTTTTTACAGACCCTCAAAACTATAAAAAGATGAATGGTCTGGTTGAAACATCGGCAAGACCCAGAGGACTTCCAGGCTATTCTTTGAGACCCGATCCCAAAAGACTGTAAGTTTCAAAACTATCTAGTAAGCTAGTCCAACCTCAGGCAGGGAAAGGCAGCAGAGGATCTCGGGACTGAGGGCTCCCCAGGGTTTTGCACAGCTGGCTGAGGGAGGCAAAGGCCCCAGCAAACATAATCATTATTTCTGTACACTTTGTGTCATCTTAGGCATTTGTATTATATTTATCTCCAATTCTTACAACCCAGGTTCATTTTTCAGATGAGGAAATGGGCTAAAAAGGGGGCAACTTATCAAAAACTCAGATAGTGAAAAAGTGGCAGGGCTGAATTTCAGACCCAAATCTATATTCCAAAGTCAGTGCCCCCTCAGGCCTCTGCTGCTCTTCCAGTCTGTCCCCCAAGCCAGTACCATTTAACCCCGAAGTGGCAGAAGACAAGCAAGTGGCAGCTGAGAGACTAAGTGCCTTAAAGGGTACCCAGCACCCAGTGAAAGTCCACCTACAACAAACCCCAGTTCTTGCACTCAAGGGGCTAGCTCGCTGTGCCCACTGCTGTACACATAGGTTTCCATTCCTTCAACCCTGGTGTCTTGGGGTGCTGACACCCCCACCTCTGATCTCAGTGAGGAGACCCCCAAACTGGTAAGAAAGCTGGCCCCAAACTGTCTGCTCAAAATAACCCACCTCTGCCTTCTTTTGGGGTGTACAAAGCCCAAGGCTGTGTCCCTCCAGGAAACCTCCATGGACCTCAACCCACAAGCTTTTCTCACTGGGGCCCATGACCTACGCCACTCACTAGACATCATGACACCCCACTGCCACTCTGGACTCACCAGACAGTCCTTGTGGGCCAAGAGTCCCAGTCACCTCTCTTGGGGGCCAAGGGCCCCCATCTCCTCTATCCTTGTCCTTGCCCAGCGTGACCTAGCATTTGTAGACTGAATGAGTAAAGGGCTTCTCTCGGTGTGGCCAGATTTAGGAAGCCAACACAGGGCAAGCAGGGATAATCTCCCAGGCATCAGGAGCCAAAAAAGTTTCCAGACTTGTATCTCGGAGGAACTCTCTCCAGCCCAAGAGGGGGAGAGAATGTTCAGTCCACACCCCGGGCTATGCGGACAGCCCCCACCCCCAGCTTCCCAGCATGGGCCCAGGATATCATCCACTATCCCAGACCCCAGTAGTTTACACTCGCTAGAGCTCTTCTTCAGTTAAATGCTCCCCCAGGACACAAGCTCCTTTGTCATTTCAACCAGAGAATTCCAAGATCACTAGTGAGAAAAAGGGAGGGGGATTTCTAGATCTTAAGTGTGCAGAGGCCCCAGGGCCCAGCCACTCCCCTCCCCCTTCCTCCAGCCCCTAGTCACTGGACAAAGGGAACAGAAGCATCACCCTGCCTCTGAGCAAAGCCAAGCAAGTCCCCAGAAAATAAACAAGAAAAAGCAGCAAAGGCAGCACCGAGTATTTTTTGTTCTTTCTCTGCTTTTCACTGAGCCCACCTTCTGATTTCAAGGTTGGTGCTTTACTTAGTTATTGCAACTTTTAAGATTGTTGTAGATTCACAAGCAGTAGCAGGAAATAACAGGGTAGTCCCTTGTGCCCTTTGTCAAGTTCCCTCCAACGGTAATATCTTGTAGAACTAAAATCCCACGATCTCCACAACACTGGTATAATCCATGGACCTCTTTCAGATTCCACATGTGTGCACGTGTGCATGCATGAGAACATACTTAGTTTCACACAATTTTGTCACTGGTGAGGTTCCTGTACATCAATCAGCAGCCAAGAGTCCCAACAGCTCCAACAAGAGGATCCTGCCACTGCCATTTTGTAATCACACCCACCTCCCCCTACCCAGCAATCTACCTTCCAGTTCTAAAACCCTGTCATTTCAAAATGTCATATAAATGAATCATCCAGTCTATAATCTTTTGGGATTGCTAACTTCTTTTACTCAGCAAAATTCCCTGGAGAAACACTGCCTTTGTTTCATGCACCAAGTTTGCTCCTTTTCAGTGCTGAGTAGTATTCCATGGTGTGTCAGTACCAAAGTCTACCAAACCCTTTTTAATAGATGCTTTGGTAGACCCGGAAATCTGGAGAATTTAGTGGGGGAGTCCCCAAAACATGATTTCCTGGTAAAAACAGGATTCTTCTCCAGCTCCCAGACTTGTCAATGGACTGGGGTGAAAGGCCTGAATATGCAAAGAGGAAAGGCACCACCACTCAGGGAGGGCACCTGGGGCCCAAGTCCACAACTTGAATCCTGGGGAAGTAAAGGTTAACAGCCAGGAGAGAAGTGCAGAACAGAGTCCTTGGAATCAGATCCTTAAAGGAGGGATGATTTGAGACATCTTCTTGTGCTTTTGGGGCCATCCTTTGAGTAGGAAATAGCTTTTTTTTTCTTTTTTCTTTTTTAAAAGATTATTTATTTATACAAGCACTGGATATAGTCAGAAGTGCGGGAGGGTGAGAGAATTCACCAGAGCCAGAGCGGGGAGCAGAGCAGGCAGACCGACAAAATACACTGCTGAGGGGAGCAGCGGGCAGCAGGAGAGGTCTGCACGCCATGTGGGACCCTCCAGCACTGCAGAGGCTGTAGGCAGCTTCGCAATCCTCAACTGCTGAGCCACTGGGGAAGCCCGGAAATAGCATTTTAATTTAGCTCTCAGTATTAGGAAATTCTCCCCTCACCCAGCAGTGATCAGCATCACAATAATCCCTGAGCATTAGCATTGCAATGGAACCAGCCCAATTCATCCAGATCAGCAGAGCCAGAAACACTCCACTCTGGCATTCCTGCTCTCTGAGTTGGCTTTCTCAGGTTAATCATGCTCAGCTCCATCATGCAAACAAAGCACTTCATAAACCTCTGGCCATCTGGTTCCACCTCACTGTAGGCAGTATTCCCATTAAGCAAACATGGCACACAGAACTCAATAGCATAATCCAGAGGCCTGACCAGCATGGTCTCCACTGGGGCTATTAGTCAATGAGCTTCCTTATTCTGAATGCTCCATTTCTCATTAGCTGTCCAATAACACATTCAGTGAGCACATACAAATAATAAAAATACTGAAAACAATAATGATAGATTCACTTGATGAAAACCTATGCAGCCATGAAAAATATTTTGTCAAAGTGTTCCCCTAGCTCCTGAGTTCACCTCTGAGTTCATCTCAAGGTCAAACACCTGCTACTTAAAGGCAAGGGAGAATAGAGAGGGCTAGATCTTTGCTCCACAATCCCAGCATGGGTGAAGACATTTAATAAAAGTTTGATTAATTAATTAATCACAACCATGTCTTTAACTGCAGGCTAGGAATTACATCATTATTCCAATTGGGGGAAAACACGTGCCCATATCTATTCATATCATGTGAGTACTGGGATATACATAGAAGACTTATGAGAGAATATAAGCCAAATCATTTTTACAGGAGTTATGAATCTAGGAAAGAGAATTTCAGCAGAATTTCACTTTCTTCTTTGTACATTTCCATACTGTTAAAAAAGTTTTTCTAATTTTTATTATCAGAAAGGCCAACTTTCTTAAAGAATATATGCATAGGCAATATCAAGTTATCAAAATTACTTTGTAGGGTACCTCCCCCATTTTTTAATTTGTTCTACTTATTATGAGTTAGTCAATGTTTCTCTAAATATATACAGTAGCCTTTTAATGATAATTTTAAAAGGCACCACCAAATAAGAATATGGGGGAGGGAATTTGCTTTAGATTTTAGGGGAACCACATTACTTCCCTTTAACTGAAAGTTCTAGATCAACTGTGGTGCCAACTCTTCACTCTCCCCAAACTCTCACCTCCTGAGAGAAGGCAGGAGGTGACTTTTGTTCTGGTTGTGACGTTGGTGAGGTCAGCATACTACTTATCCTAACACAGATGGATACAAGTCTGTCCCTGGAGACCTTTCATACAGACTGTCCAGCTCCTTCTGACTCATTATCAAATCACCCAAGATCTGGCCTTTCCCGCCCAGTAGGATGTCATCTACAAAACTGATAAGCAAATATTACTAAAAATGGCACAAGACTCAGGAGGGACTCAGGACTCACTCTTCAGCCACAGTCCAGAGTGACTTGGATCCAAAAAAGGAACCTCTCCAGGACAAGCCCCCAGGCCTCTACCATGCGCTGAGCCTGAGCCACTATCCTCCCCAGAAATTATGTACATAACAACAAACCAGCTATTATGTTATGTACATAACAACAAACGCATGCACCAGTCCGAGTGGAAAGAGGCATGAAAAATGTAAACAACCTGATTTGTTGCCTTGAGTAGTGAATTATTTTTCATTTACAATTTTCCATTATGAGTTGTAATCACATGTATCATAAATAAAGCTACATTTTGTTCAAAGCATTGTTGACATGATTTCTCCAGCCCTGCTTTTGGTCTACCAGATGAGTAACCTCATCAAAAGGGGAAAGCAGACATGAGAGGTGTTTAGTGGACCTGCGCTGGCGCCTGGCGCTCCCCACTCTCATGTTTAATGATGTGGTCTAGGATTTTGCTGGGGATGCGCATCAATCGCATGGTCTTCGGAATTCAACTGTATAATGGTGGTGTGGTTAAAATCAGAATCTTTGAAGTCACAGAGATCTAGGCTGAACTCCTCCACTTCTAACTGCCTTGGGCCATAGCATAAAGCCTTTGAATCTCAGTATTGCCATCCATAAACTAGGCATTTTTCCTCCTGTAGTTGCTCTGAGGATAGAAAGTGAATTAGAGGGCACAGATTTAGTGACGAGTAGAAAAGATCATCAGAGCCTCCCTGGTGGTGCAAGGGGTTAAGCACAGCACTATAAAGCTATTCACAGCCTCTGCAGCATGAGTTTGATCCCTGGCCGGCCAGGGAGCTACCCACATGGCGTGGCAGACCTCTCCTGTCTCGCCTGCTGCTCCCTTCAGCAGTGTACTTCAGTCATCTGCCTGTTCTGCTCCCCACTGTCTCTGGTGAATCCTCTCATCCCTGTACCTCTGGCCTGTACCCCAGTTCTTGCATGCATAAATAAATAAATCTTAAAAAAAAAGAAAATGAATTAGAGGGCACATATTTAGGGACGGATAGAAAGATCATCATTATATTCTCCACCTTTTCACCAACATCATCATCACCATCTCAGAAGAGATAAAGGATCCAAGTTTTGACCGGTTGACCAACTATCACAAGGAGTCTAAGGTTCTGTTGCTAAACCCAGGTGGAATAAACAAACTCCCAAAATGTGAGAATCTAAGAATTTTAAATACCTGCTTCTAGAAAAGTCAGCAAGACCCAAATACCTTTCTCACCCTGCCATTTCTCTGTGAGAATCCTCCGAGAAACCCCAAGTGTCCCCTTCCCACCCCCACACTACCAAATGGTTATTAGAATTTTGCAAAGCCCCAAGCATATCAGAAGCAACCCAAGAAGAAGAATCTAGTTTCTTACCCAAATTTTACATCCCTTCCTGTGGCATTAGCTGACAGTCCTGTGTTGCACTGAGCTGATGTAGGATACAACAGAGCCGACCCACCTGGGTTCACATCCCAGTCCCACTACTGTTTTGCTCTGTGACCTTAGGCAAGTTACTTAGGCCCTCTGTGCTCCATTTTCTTCACTTATCAAAGGGTAGTAATAATAGTATTTACCTCGAAGAGGTGCAATACATGGTGTATGTTCAATAGATATTAGCAATAATTATTAATATTCTAAACACTCCACATGCACAATGCTAAAAGCAACATTTTGAGGACTCAGCTTCCTCGGGGCTCTTGCACACTCTCACGCCTCTTTCGAGAATAGACTTTCTTTCCTAGGAGACATGAGCCAACAACCTGGGCAGAACCACGGGCCAGAGAAGGAACTAACACGGGGGAACTCCAGGACCACAGTGGCCACCAGCCACGACTGGGCAGTCACCCCTGGGGAGCAGAGTGGGAAGCACAGGTGGGGAATGCTGTGATGACACTGGCAGCTTTCCAAGCAAGGAGCCTCTGGACCATCCACCCTGCGCTACTCCCAAGGTACCAGAGAACTCGGGCTTCCTATTTGGAAAGTTGGGCAGTTTTTCTTTCTCCTAAATGAGGACCATGAATTTCCGGGTCTTCCTGTCCCCTCCAGCAGCTGGGAGGTGAGTCCCCACCTAAGGCACATTCTTTGTTCCCCAGGATGCTTAGTACTTAGTATCTGCTCTGCTCTTTTCTCACCCTGCACACACCTCCTGGCACGTACTCAAGAAAGGCAAGAAATAAGGAAGCATTTCAAAGTTTTGTTTTGCTTGTTTCCATAGTATAAAGCATTACTGCTGTCTGAAGTCATTCTCAGATTCCAAGTAGTTTTGTGAACGCAGTACCCAACACAGTGAAAAAAGTTTAAAAATTGGGGGCCTCCCTGGTGGCACCAGGGGTTACGTGTTAGCACTATGAAATAATCAGCAGCTACTTCAGTGCGAGTTCTGTCCCTGGCCAGGGAGCTCTCATGGCACAGCAGACCTCTCCTGTCTCGCCCGCTGCTCCCCTCAGCAGTGTATTTCAGTCCGTCTGCCTGTTCTGCTCCCCGCTCTGTCTCTGGTGAATCCTCTCATACCCCGCACCTCTGGTCTACACCCCAGGTCTTGTATGCATAAATAAGTAAATCTTTTTTTAAAAAGTTTAAAAATTAAAAAGAAATAAAGTTCTGTTTTGTATGGTGGTGGGGAAGTGGGTGAGGACAGAGTAAGGTTGAGAGAAAGGGATGAGGAGCTGGGTCTCATGGTCTTGGCCCAAAATCTCCTTTTCAGAGAGGGATTTTTCGCATTGAAGGTGGATACAGGGAGGAAGCCTTCTGCAGAGGGTCTGGATGGTGGGGATGCTGAGATGACCTGCCGGGAAAGCTGGGATAGGCTTCCACTCGATGTTGGAGACCCCCACCACACATTAGAGATGGCCTCTAGCTGCTATCACCTACTCTGGTCCTCCAAGCCTCGTTAGAGGTCCCTTCCAAGTGGCCAACATGGGCTTATCCAGAATCTAGTACTTATGCAGAATTTAACGCTATCTGTCCCATACCACACTGGTGGTGGGGGGGGTGGAGTGGGTAGGGGTCCCTGCAGCCTGGAACTGTTGACTGCTGTTTTTCTCAGTGCCGTTGCCCAGCTGATGCTCAGCTGTTAGGTGGAGAAGTGAATGGATGGCCAGTTAATGGAGTGGACTCTCTGAATGGCCAGACCTGTTCAGCCTACTCCATAATACCTGGCCTGGGGGATATTGAGCTCTACCCGGGACAATCCAGACTTGACAAGAAACTAATGCCTAGCTATCAAAGCAGCTTCATAACCACCATTAAATATTCAACAGGGGCCAAGACACTGGGTGAGATGGGCTTCCCAGTTCTCATTAACACCCAAAGTAATTGGTATCTGCACACCTGCTCCCACACAGGCAAGGCTCACACTATGCCCAGATGACACATATGCATAAGGACCCTGGCCAGGGACAGAACTCATGCTGTAGTAGCTGCTGATTATTTCATAGTGCTGATGCTTAACCCCTGGAGAGAGTGGGGGACACAGAGGTGGCCCCTTCCTGCTTGATGGGAACAGGAGGGGGTACGGCAGGGGCAGCCTTGGGAAAGAGGCAGCCAGAGACAAGTGTCACCAAACAGCCTTTCTCCATCCCTGCAGGGATGGAAGTCACCAGGAAGAAGGAAGTCAGAAGCAACAGGGGCCCCCTTGGGGCCCAGCACGCCCCAGCCAGGTTCTGTGGCCCAAAGGCAGCAGCTGCACCTCATGGACAAGGAAACGGGCAAGGCAGAGTCTACAGACCTGGCGGCAAACCCACCAGGAAGTGAGATTTCTAGTGAGGCACGGGGTGGGGATGAATAGTTGGAGACTTCCTGCAACATGGGACCGAGCTTTGGACATGGCAGGGCCACTTCCTTCAGGAGGCACCGCGACACAGCTAATCTTGACACGTCTCGGCAGGGCTCTCAATGAGTATCCAGTGAAGGCCCAGGACTGGGGTTGTTGGGTTGATGGAGCATCAGGAAAACAACAAGCAAGGCCCACAGGAAGGAAGTGGAAGAAGTGGAGATGGCTAAGCTTCCTAAAGACAGGGAAAGAAAGCAAAGGCTCTCAGGTGACAGAAGTCAGCTGGCTGTGGGGCTTGGGGAAGATCTGGGTGGTAAGGAAACTCCAGGACCCAGCTCCCAGGATCAGCAGGGAACCTCCTAGAAAGGGGAGCTGGGGAATACAAACACCTTGGGGGGGTGGAAGGGAGAGAAACAGCCCTAAAATCACAGATACCACACAGCAGGTCCTCTGCTGAGGAGGCAGGAGCCCAGAGCCCCAGTAGGCAATTAACAGGGATTCATAAACAGAGCAATTACTGAAAGGAAAACAGGTGTCCTTCCGGGGAGGGCTGCCTCCCAGCAGGGCAGGGTCTCCACAGGAAAGCAGTCCAAGCCTCCAGGCCAGCTGCTGAGTCCAGCTTCCATCAGCAGAGAGGAAGAAATGGAGGAAAGAGGGCCAGCCCCAGATGCTATTTGTAGTGTGGGTAATCCCAGAACCTGATCTTCTGCAAACTCCCCTAAAATCAGGATGAATTGGAGATGTGTTTACTTGACACTGTTTCTGACTGTGGCCTGACAGAACAGTAGGCAGTAACTGGGGCAGCAGAGGATGTTACTCTACCCTGGAACAGCAGAAAATGGGGCGGGGGGGGGGGGGGGGGGGAGAGGAGGGGAGTGGTGAAGCTCCTGCACAAAACAGCTCCTGCCTCCAAGGCTGCAGAGAGCAGCCCTGGCCCGGTGTACATAGGTCTCTTCCAGAAAACCTGGAGCCTCCACTGGCCAGAGAGGTGGAGTCCCCTGCTAGTTGCTTTGGCACTGCCACCCAGGTGTGTCCTTCAACAAAGTATCAACCTGTCCCCAAGTCTGTACAAGAAGAGCTAATGTTTTGGGGATCTTTCTGCCCAACACCATTGCCCTCCTGCTCTGGTGTCTTCCAAAGCACCTGTGACACATGCCCCCACCTCCCTTCCCATAATCACCTTCCCAAGGGGCTCCATGGCCTCCAAGAGAAGCCCAGGCAAGCCTATCCTGGAGCCCTCAGCGCCAGGCTCTATGGCAACCAAAGGGCCAGTCTTCCAGTTGCCCTCTGCAGCTGTTGCTCAGTTGCCTTCTAGCCAGGGCAAAAAATAAAATTCCTGCAGAGGTCAAGGATGGCTAGGACTCCAACTCCCCACCCCAAAATCTCCCTTCCCAGCCCAGGTCACCCCTCTTGGCCCCTGGTTTGTGCACTAGCAGCGCGCGGTTAATGGAGGGTCAGAGACCGAGCACTTTTCTGAGGTCAGGGAAAGGACCCAGCGACAAGGAGGCGGGAGGAGAAATTCCGCGTCTCCAAGGACCCGAGGGTTCCCGCCTCCACCCCGGCTGGCTGGCGCGCAGCAGGGCAGGTACCAAAGGTTCGGCCAGGTACCCGCCGAACAGGTAATTCCACCTGCCGGCCGGCGCTCGGCGCAGATGGGCAGTGGAGCGGTTCCCGGTGCCAAGGACAAAGCGCTGCGCCGCAGGGGCCGGGGGTCAGGGGCCCGCGCGGCCCCAGCCTCAGCGCCCGCCTGGATCGCCCGACTCCTGGCCGCTCCGAGGGGCTTTCCGGGCCCCGACGACGGCCACGAAGCTCGAACCCCTCGCCGCCCTGCCCGGCCACAGCAAGGCCGGGGCCGGGGCGCGAGACGGGCACAGGCTGCCCAGTCCGGCCCCGCGCGCTCGCCCACCTCTAGCCCCGAGCTGTACTTGAGTCCCGCGCCGAAGTCCTTGGAGCCCGCTCCGCCCTTGCGGGCCCGATTGCTCCTCATGGTGCCGGCGACCGGTCGCGGGTCTCAGAGACGTGGTCCCCGAGGGCGCCGGGCTCCCATGGCCGCCGGGGCGCGGGGCGTGGGGGGCGCGGGGCCGCGGGGCGGGGGGCGCGCGGAGTTCCGGGGGCTGGCCCTGCGCGCCCGGCGGCCGGCGGTGGCTCTCGCCCTCTCCCTTCCTGTCCCGCGCAGGTAGTTTCAGGGTGTGGCCTCCCCGGACCCGCCCCGCCGCCCGGCCGCGCTCGCCAGCGCACCTTTCCCCGGCCGGCCGGTTCCTCCTCCCGCCGAGGCCGCGAAGGAACCACCCTCCCCGCCTCTGGTGAGCAGGAGCAGGCCACGCTCCTGCAGGGGATGGAGAACTAAGCCGAGGGGACGCGTTTGGGGGTGGCCAGGAGCATTAACTCTGCTTCGCACACACTAGGCGCTCGAAGCCGCCTGCCAGGAACAACAAAAGCTAAGCCGCTTGCTTTTTGTCTGCTGGAAGTGGCCCTTCCCTCTGCAGGACAGCCCTCCTGCTAACTTCCCTGAAGCCAACTTTGGTTTCACTTCCTCGGTCTTGCATCTTTCACTTCTCTCCACGGAGCCTCATTATTCCCCTCCACACCCAAACAAAACCCAGGCGCATTGGCCCAGCCTCCCCCTCCAGCCCTCACCCTCCTCCGCCTCTTGGTCAGCAACTGCCACTTCCAGTAACTGCCTCTTCTCGCTGGTGGGAGGCCTGCCTTCAGCGCTCCCGCGTGCGTCCCTGGGGACCTGGGTTGCCTAACCCAATGGTCTCTTAGCGGCTCCCAGTATCCTTCGCTGATCCTCAAATACGTGCCTGCTTGGATTCCTGTCCAACTTTCTGGCCCCTAAATGTCAGGTTCCCAAAGTTCCCTCTTCAATCTCCTTCCTCACTTTTTCCTCTGTGCTTTCTTGGCATCTCATCTCATGTCTTCAAACAGGTAAAGCTGCCTTCCTAGCTTTGGCATCATGAAGCAGTGCCATTTGTGCATTAACAATAGCCTGGGGACTTCTCCATTTGTGTTCTACTGGTACTGCGTGGTCAGCATATACTACTGTTGAATACTGGTTTGGGTGCTTGGATACAAAAATAAAATTAAAATCCCTACTATGTGGGGCCTCCCTGGTGGCACAGGGGTTAAGACGCAACCTATGAAGCTGTCCGCAGCCTCTGCAGCAGGAGTTCCATCCTCCAGCGAGCCAGGGAACAACCCACATGGCACAGCAGACCTCTCCTGACACACCCGCTGCTCCCCTCAACAGTGTACTTTGGTCAATCTGCTTGTTCTGTTCCCCACTGTCTCCGGTGAATCCTCTCACCCCCCACACCTCTGGCCTGTACCCCAGCTCTTGCATGCATGCATAAATAAATCTTTTTAAAAAAATCCCTACTATGCAATTATCAAACCCAAACTTCCTTCACAAATGCACCTATCTTCCACAGCCTTCTCTTAGTATGACACTATCATCCCCCTAAACTCAAAACCTTGGCTTCATCACCTTCGACCCTCCACCCCTCTGCATCTCATATTCAATTAGTTCCATATCTGGTCAAGTCTTTCTCTCCATTAGCTGATATGTACTGCCACCATTAAGAAAATCCTTATTCCAGTCCATATTACCCTTTTCCTGGATTTGTGTAAAAATCGGATGGATCTACTGCTTCCAGTTTGCCGCCTCTAATCTCTCCTGCACATGCAATTGTGTGAATCTCCCCTAAGCATAATTTCTTTTTTTTAAAGATTTATTTATTTATGCATAAAAGAGCTGGGGTGCAGGCTGGTGGGGGGAGGTGAGTGTATCCACCAGAGACAGAGTGGGGAGCAGAACAGGCAGATCTACTGAAATACACTGCTGAGGGAAGCAGTGTGTGAGACAGGAGAGGTCTGCTGCGCCATGTGAGTCAGCTCCCTGGCTGGGGATCGAACTCATGCTGCAGTGGCTGCAGATAGCTTCATAGTGCTGTGACTTAACCCCTACAGCACAGTTTCTTTAAAGCCTCTCCTGGCTCAAATCCAACCTCCTTAGCCAGGTTTTCACAATGGGATCTGTCTTCCTTTGCCATTATTCCTCCAGCATCCCTATCTGGTCCTCTTCAGCCAGACCTACTGATCTTTGCACTTTTCCTGATGCTTCTCATGCACTGGGAAGCCCTTCTTCACACTTATCTCTGCTTATTGGAACAGACTGGGTCTATAGTGTTTGGTTGGCAACTCCACTGAGTGCTGCTAGCTTACTGCCTTGTGGGGGCAGGCTGCGATTGTGTTCCCTTTGAAGGTAGGTGTGGCCACATGGCTAGCTGAGGCCACGGAAATGTCACATGAGGGGGATGTATGGCACTTCCAGTAGGAGCACAAGGAGGTAGTGCATAACTCCTGCACCTTGCCTTCTTCCCCGGCAAGGTGATTCTGGAATCACCTTGGGACTTGTTAGGATAAAACCTCTGTCACACTGTGACCCAAGAGGTTACAGTGAGGGGAGACCTGCTGCTGTGTGTTGGAGGTAAAGTATGACTGAAAAGGAAACTTTGGGTGTCAAGCTGCTGAAAGAGGAATGTTGATTACTGCAGCAGACCTATCTCATCCTAACTGATGTGTTCCCTTGTTCATAACATTTTCTCTTCCCTCCAAACCAGAACTAGGTATATTTGTACCTCTCCCATGGAATTTATCACCTTTTCTTTGCATTTGTCTTACTCATTTGGAGTCTTCAGTCTGGCACAACAAATTGTGTCAATTTAATAAATGGAAAAGAAACCAGACTAAAGCATTCCAAAATTCAAAAGAAGGTACTGAAAAATAATTTTCTGCATATTAGGACAAAGTGGCCTCTGGCAGTTGGTAGGTACCACATTGGTTTACAATTACCAGTGGCATGATACACTTTGATTAGGGTAGAGGATTAAGAGTAACATACATGGGATGGTGCCAAAGGCATTGGAGCCCGCTGTTCTGTTATAAAGAGTGTCATAGTGTCACCCAGGTTCCTAGAGCATCATCTTTGTCTCATGGAGCTAATAGAAGCTCATAGAAGCTATTCAGTTCCATCATTTGAATGCAATACATATTCGGTGCATTTATTGCAAATCCAGATTAAGAGAAAGAGATGTAGCTATAGCCCTTCCACCCAGGATCTTTGTGTCATGTCAACTTACCAAGTGCATCTATGTGCACAGCAGAAAAATATACAATCTTAGAGCATTCCATTAAATCCAGTTGGTTTAGTCCTCATAAAATTATGATATGTGAGGCTAGTGCTTTATTCCTAAATTGTAAATGAAACCCAAGAAGCCCCAGAAGCCCCAGGCTCAAGATTCAGATATGCTGGTCATCTTACTCATTTTTGCAACAACATTTAGAGCACTCTTATGTAATCCAGGAAAACTGAAATATCCTTAACATAATCTCTAGTTTCTGGGAGATTGAGGAAGAAGAGATTAAACCTTGAGAAAGTTCCATAGCTGTGATATTTTAACTGAATTTGGATTTCACTGGGAGAAGGAGACAGAGGGTGGAATAAAGTGGAAAGGACTGAGGCTGATGGAGCAGCACCTGAGGCCAGGCCAGGCATGGAGGGCACTGTGCTGTGTAAGGGTGGGCGCTGGTGGTGGGGGTGGGGGGTGCTGCCTTTCCATGTGGCTGCTGAACAACTGGTCTTTAGAAAGTGTATTTTTACCTGCCAAAGGAAGTAAGTGCTAGAGCTGCACCAGCATCAGAGCAGATGTGGCACTAGGTGCCAATATGTGAACTTTGTTCTAGAATTAGCTACATTCGCAGATGACGGCTCCATAACTGGCTCACTGGGCTTTACGCTGTTCCTCCAAACCTCTCCCTCTCTTGTTTGCAGACTTGTCTTCCCGGAATAGGATTTGCCTGCAGCCTGGCACCATCTGTTCTGACTGGGTTTGTCCCCTGCTCTCATGTCTTGGGCAGTAGCAGAGCTCTGTGATTCCCAATCTAGTCTGAGTCTACCTGTCATGGCCCAAGTTCAGAACTCTCCCAAGTTCTCTAGTGTCTAAGTCTTTGGGCAGGTCACACTTGTATACTCTCCAGGTAGCTCTGGCCATGTAAGGTAGAGAGGCCTCCTGTGACCTCCCCAGCAGCCTGAGGCCTGAGGTCAGGAAGAGGACGACTAGAGACCAGAGAAGAGACAAATGGGACCGGGAGTGTTTGGGGGTAGGAAGGGCCTGGTAACCGGGCTGTGCTGCAGGTAAATGACATGGACCTCAGGCTGAATCTGGTCTGGAACCTGGATTTATCCCTCTATGTCTGAGAACCTGGCTCCAGCCTTTAGGCTTCTGTTCTTGGGTCTCTTTATTTAGGATTTAGGATTAAAAGCACTTTCCTCCCATAACTTTATGAGGATGAAGCCAAACAAGTTTACTATAATTACCTTCGGCTCTCCTTCTCCCACTGTCTCAGTACGCTGACATAGCTCAGTGATGTCAGTGATGCTGGGGGTCTTTTCTTTTTTTTTTTTGGTGGGATCCTTGCCGGTGGCCTGGGATTGAACTGGTGCTGCAGAGGCTGCGGGCAGCCTCGCAACCCAGCGCTCAACCGCTGCACCACCAGGGGAGGCCCGATGCTGGGGGTCTTAATCTAGATTCGCAGTAAGGGGCTTCTCTGGTGTCACAAAGGGTTTAGTGTCAACACTATGAAGGTAGCTGCAGCCACTACAGTAAGAGTTCGATCCCGGCAGGCCAGGGAGCAACCCACATGGCGCAGCAGACCTCTCCTGACTCACCCGCTGCTCCCCCAGCAGTGTATTTCAGTCAATCCGTCTGTTCTGTTCCCCACTCTGTCTCTGGTGAATCCTCTCAACACCACCCCCACACCTCTGGCCTGTACCCCAGTTATTGTATGCATAAATAAATCTTTAAAACAAATCATTTCACAGTAAATCTATATGACATACTAACATCTTCCTAGGGACCAGTGGTATTTGTTTGCTTGTTTAGGTATTATATATCTTGACTTTGTATTAATTTTGTATTAATACAAAATTATTTGATACAAAATTGTTAATTCCCTGGCCTGGATCGAACTCATGCTGCAGTGGTTGCAGATTGCTTCACAGTGCTGCGCTTAACCCCTTGCACCGCCAGGGAGGCCCCTATTGCTTTATTTTTTAAAAAAGATTTATTTATTTATGCTTACAAGAACTGGGGTACGGTCAGAGGCGCAGGAGGGTGAAAAGATTCACCAGAGACAGAGTGGGGAACAGAACAGGCAGATCAACGGAAATACACTGCTGAGGGGAGCAGCAGGCGAGTCAGGAGAGGTCTGCTGCACCATGTGGGTTGCTCCCTGGCCGG
Organism: Talpa occidentalis; assembly: GCF_014898055.3. Taxonomy (NCBI): domain Eukaryota; kingdom Metazoa; phylum Chordata; class Mammalia; order Eulipotyphla; family Talpidae; genus Talpa; species Talpa occidentalis. The sequence goes on along the minus strand of NW_023601212.1, from coordinate 28,342,792 downwards.
GGATTGAACTTGTGCTGCAGAGGCTGCCGATAGCTTCATAGATTGAGTCTTAACCCCTTGCGCCACCAGGGAGGCCCTCCTATTCCTTTATTTTTAATTAATATTTTGTATTATTATTATGAGCTCTTGGATTTAAGCAGATTTGATATGTTTTGATTCATTGCCATTTTCACTCTTATTGACGTTCCTGTTGTCCTCTCTTGGACCAGTAAGAACCTCTTCAAGTTGACTCCTTTCGGTCCTGTCTTACTCATCTTCGATCTTTCCCTTACTCCCTGGTAAGATGTTCCCAGTTCCTCCTGTCCAGTTCCTACACAGACATGCAATTCACCATTGCTCCTAGATAGCCTAGTGTTTTTTTAGTGAGAAATTATATTTTAAGATAATCATTTGGGTACAAAGGATGTTTATTACAATGATTTTTAGACATTGGTTCTGGGACTTTGGGTGAATAAAGCTAAGTCTTTTTTTTTTAAAGAGAGAAAAATACCCAACAAGCTCACAGTAATTCTTCTAGCTTCAGTGTAGGACCACAGGGTATAGGCTGAACTGATTCTGTCTGTGTCTGCATTTCCTTTCCCCCACACTAAGTCCATGTTCTCCTGTCACTTTTTTTTAGTCCAATCTCCTTTATTAAATGGAGGGAACTGGTACAATTTTCTCATTAGAGTTCAGTGAATTTGCTCTTAATGGGGCCTTTGTCAACTTGCCAGCTCACAAACAACAGAATATTCTGACTAGTTTAAGTAAAAAAAAGAGAAAGAAAAATAAGAAATTATTAAAAGATTCTAAGGAAGCACACAGAATCATTACGAGGAGCAGAGAGGAAAGAAGAGAAGACACACAGCCTGGAAGAAGACTCCTTGCAGCACAAGGCCCCTGGGGAAGCCGCGGCTGCCCCTGCCCCAGGGAGGGACCACTGCAGGCATCTCAGCAAGACCCACCCTGGGGGCCTCCCTGGGGGTGCAAGGGGTTACGAGGCAGCACTATGAAGCTATCCTTGGCCTCTGCAGCACGAGTTCAATCCCGGGCCAGAGAGCTACCCACATGGCACAGCAGACCTCTCCTGACTCGCCTGCTGCTCCCCTCAGCAGTGTATTTCAGTCAGTCTGCCTGTTCTGCTCCCCACTGTCTCTGGTGAACCCTCTCACCCCCCACACCTCTGGCCTGTACCCCAGTTCTTTCCAGTTCTTTCTTGTATATATAAATAAATAAATCTTTAAAAAAAAAAAAAGACCTACCCTGGATGTCAGTAATGCCACCTGGAGCTGCTGCTCCAGGCTGTGTCCCTCCAGTGGCTCCCCAGCCTTTCTTTGTTCCTCTTTTTTTTTTTTTTTTAATTTTTAACAGATTTATTGAAATGTCTCTGTTCCTTTTTTTTAAGATTTATTTTTATTTATGTATACATACAAGAACTGGGGTGTAGGCCATAGAGGTGGGGTGTGGGTGAAAGGATTCACCAGAGACAGAGTGGGGGACAGAACAGGCAGACTGATGAAATACACTGCTGAGGGGAGCAGCAGGCGAGACAGGAGAGGTCTGCTGCACCATATGTGGGTCAACGCCCTGTCTGGGGATTGAACTCATGCCACAATGGCTGGCGATAGGTTGATAGAGCTGAGACTTTAACCCCTGCGCCACCAGGGAGGCCCACATTGAAAGCTTCTTGAGTGCATGTCAATGACTGCTGTTCCATCTGCACCTACCTACAAGGCAGCTGAGAAGAGGCATTCTGGCTCCCATCTTGGGAGACAGGCCTCAGAATGTGCAGATCCTTAAATATAGGGGGGCTGACTGCTCAGGACATGCCGGGATCTGTAAGTTGGGCAAATGCAGGTAGGCTGAGCTGGCAGTTTGGGAGTGTGTCCTTAGAATCTTTCTGGAAATACATTCAATTATCCTGGGCTATTTACTTAACGCTGCCATTACTGAGAGTTTCCCTCTCTCTGACTTCCCCTGCTGTGTGCACATCATCAGCACATCTGAGTTCATCCCTTCTTCCATCTGGCATGGGGGGGCTATGCCTCAATCCCATAGAGGCGCAGCATTGCATAGGCTCTACATGGGCTTTTTTTTTTTTTTTAAAGATTTATTTTTATTTATTTATACAAGCACTGGGTACAGTCAGAAGCGCGGGAGGGTGAGAGAATTCACCAGAGCCAGAGCGGGGAGCAGAACAGGCAGAAGGATGAAATACACTGCTGAGGGGAGCAGCGGGCGGCAGGAGAGGTCTGTGCGCCATGTGGGACCCTCCTCCGGTGGCTGGGGAGCAGCCGGGGATCGAACCGGCGCTGCAGAGGCTGTGGGCAGCCTCGCAACCCAGCACCCAACCGCTGCGCCACCGGGGAGGCCCTACATGGGCTTTTTAAAAGTCAAAGTAGGGGGCCTCCCCGGTGGCGCAGCGGTTGAGCGCTGGGTTGCGAAGCTTCCCGCGGCCTCTGCAACGATGGTTAGATCCCCGGCTGCTCTTCAGCCACCGGGGGAGAATCCCACATGGCGCGCAGACCTCTCCTGCCGCCCGCTGCTCCCCTCAGCAGTGTACTTCGGTCCCTCTGCCTGCTCTGCTCCCCGCTCTGGCTCTGGTGAATTCTCTCACCCTCCCGCGCTTCTGACTGTACCCAGTGCATGTATAAACAAAAACAAACAAATAAATAAATTAATTAAAAAAAAAACATGCCTCTAGGGAAAAAAATAAATAAATAAAAGTCAAAGTAGGGCCTTCCTGGTGGTGCAGGGGTAAAAAACAGCGATATCAAGCTATTGGCAGCCACTGCAGCAAGAGTTTGATTCCCCAGCCAGCCACGGAGGTCACCCACATGGCGCAGCAGACCTCTCCTATCTCTCCGCTGCTCCCCTCAGCAGTGTGTTTTGGTAGATTTGCCTGTTCTGCTCCCCACTCTCTCTGGTGAATCCTCTTACCCTCCACACCTCTGGCCTGTACCCAAGTTCTTATATGCATAAATAAAAAAAAAATCTTTTAAAAAAATAAATAAAAGTCAAAATACCCTGACTCATTTGCTTATATTCTGAGTTCAGTGCTCATCTGCCTAGCTAACTAATGAAAGGAACTTAAGTTTTGATCAAATAATGTAAAGATATGTGTGTGTGGCTTTAAAAGATTCTTGCAGGCCTCCCCTGGTGGCGCAGCGGTTGAGCGCTGGGCTGCGAGGCTGCCCGCAGCCTCTGCAGCGCCAGTTCAATACCCGGCCACCGGCAAGGGTCCCACAAAAAATAAAAAAATAAAAAAAAGATTCTTGCCAATTATTATTTTCATTATAATCGAACATAATATGAACACTGCAGGCACAGAATGAGAAGATGGCACATCTGACTCTTCCACTCCTAGTACAAGCTCTCCTGCAGGCACCTTATCAGGTTAAAACAATTATCATCTGATAAGAAGCTGGCAAAAGAACTTTAAGCTAACAAGACATTTATTATTAATAATGATGTTCCTTCTAAATGTATGTTGGGTCCTGAGCTATTAACAAATAAGACCAACATGATTAATGGGACTTAAAAATGAATGGTCTGGTACATGAAGAACAGCCACTACAACATTTTCAGTGCTCAAAATCGTGCAATACTCAATTTAGTAATTTGCAAAATTTCATTAAGGAATGATAAATGTACAGCCTGAGGATCTTAATTAAATGCCAAAGACGAGAAGCCATAAACCATTACAGAATCCCTTTCCTGCCATGGTAGAAATGACTGAGGTAATACACAGAAAGCCAGGCAACTCTATTATCTGTTCTTCCATGAGCAAATGCTTCTGGAAGACAAACATTTGAAGAGGCAAGCACAAAGCAATGTTAGACTAGGGAAGTTTTGGATAAAGGTATAGACATTTATTAAAGTCCAATTTATGGTAGAATATTTGCCAGTTGTTTTAATCACTAAATACTTTTTTTTTTTAGTGAGATTTATGTACTGAAGAAGATATTCCAACAGCTAAAAGGTAAGTGCAATCAGCACCCCCATTTTTCCAGATGGAGAAACAAAGGTAGAGTGCAGTTAGAGAACTTATTCAAGGTCTTACAACCTAGGTTGTAAGGAGCCAAATTAAGAACCAACCAATTTAGCTTCAGAATCCCCACAGATCACAAGATCTTAAATTTTATTTTCATTTCTTGAGGAATCTTCAGTTTTCTGGCCAAGTTAACCCAGAACTAGCTGAATTTAAAATAGGAGGTGGCCAAGTTAACCCAGGACTAGCTGAATTTAAAAAAGAGCTTCCCCAGGGACCTTGTGCTGCAAGGAGTCTTCTTCTGGGCTGTGTGTCTTCTCTTCTTTCCTCTCTGCTCCTCAAGATTTATGAACATCTGGGGACTGACAGGTAGGTTGCTCTGATTAAAGAACTATCCTGAGAAATTTTGGGGCTAGCCCACTTAGAACGCTAAGTGCACAATATACTACAGCATGTCTTCAATGTGGTTATTTTGATCAGAAGCAAGAACTTTTAAAATATGGTAGAAACTTTGTGATTTTTTTAATCAAATTGGTGTTTGACAGATGCATACCCCCCTGAAATCATCACCACATTAAGAACTGTTTTGATGGCCATTAAATACCACGGTGGATCAAACAGACCTTAGAACCAGTCTATTTGCTCTATTTCAGTGTGAAAGCACTATTGGAAAATAATAAATGGATGGGCACAGCTCTCCAGTCCTATGTGTTAGTGACACATAATGACATCCTTCCTCAATGAGACACCGCCCGGCTAGAGGATCAAGTCAGCATCGACAGTGACAAGTCACGGTGACACTCTGTCCCCTTAGTGTGGAGTGGTGAGTGAGTATGACACATCATCTCTGTGGTCTCCCCCCAAAGCACATCTTCCCAGATCTCACCAGCAGACAAACATCAGGCAAGTTCAAATAGAGCAGCATCCTTCAAAATACCTGACCATTACTTTTCAAAACTGCCCAAATCATCAAAACAAGTATGAGAAACGTCCAGAGTCAAGAGGCTAAAGCTTAAAGATACACTAAGAACATGGTACCCTGCAACAGAATAAGGACATCTGAGAAAAGATTTGGGAAACATGAATGAACTGTGGCCTTTCGTCGAAAGAGAGAAAGAATGAAAACAGTTTCTCTGCTTGAACTAAAACTAGTTTTATTTTACTGGACCCAAAAGGCTCTGGGCTGCTATTTTTAAAAATTTAGAAAAAGTGTTCATTTTTTTAATGCTTTCCAAGTTTCTGTTCATGATGGAACATGTATGTCATTGTAAATAACTATATGGACAGGGCACACACCGAAAATGTTTATTTTATTTTATTTCATTTATTTTATTTATTTTTTAATTTATACAAGAGCCAGGGTACAGGCCAGATGCACGGGAGGGTGAGCGGATTCACCAGAGACAGAGTGGGGAACAGAACAGGCAAACTGACGAAATACACTGCTGAGGGGAGCAGCGGGAGAGACAGGAGAGGTCTGCTGCGCCAAGTGGGTTTCTCCCCAGCCAGCTGTGATCAAACCTGTGTTGCAGAGACTGTGGACAGCTTCGCAGCGCTGAGCTTAAACTCCTGCGCCACCAGGTGCACCCCGAAAATGTTTTTTGTTTTTGTTTTTTGATGGCGGCTGCTACTCTAACCAGAAAGGACCATTGACCAATTATTTTAAATTCAGCTAGTCCTGGGTTAACTTGGCCAGAAAACTGAAGATACCTGAGGAAATTATGCCCCATCCATATCAAGGAGTCTAGAAAAAGTTTTTAATTGTGTCTCCTGTGTATTTCTCTGGATACCTGGGTTACTCCACAGCGTCACGCACTAACAGTCTACAATTGTTAACATCTGCTGGACATTAAGCACCCCCAGGACAGAACAGAGGCGATTTCCCCTTCTCCTTTTTTGCCTAAAGCCCACTTTATCCTTTGTCTGAGAAAAAAAGAACCGGTTGCACATCACACAGACTTTGGCTCTGTTCAGAAGAGCATGTGACCTTGTGGCCATGTCAGCAGTGAAATGAGAAGCCATAAGGCCCCTTATAGTTCCTCCTTTCTCCTCTGTCCACGTTCCCCACTTCTGATGAGTAATGTGACATACCATGTCCCTTTAGAGCAGACTTCTGGGCTTCCCCAAATCTTAGGGACTCACCACATTCCAGTCTGGTCTCCTAAGAGCATTAATGTTACAGCAATGCAAACCAGAGATTGCCAGGGCACCTGGGCTGTTCAGCCTCAGCCACTGGGCTCCAGCTGGTAACTGACAGCAGTCAGGGAGGTAGGAGGCCCTCAGTCAGCTGGGAGTTGTGGACACCTGAGGCTGAGAGCAAGGTGGGCAGGGCCACATTCCTCAGAGGGCAAAGCTGAGTCACCAAAGCAGAAACCAGGCAGTGAGTAAGTTTCTCTACCCCACATGAGGGGATGGTGCCATCAGGGAGCACAGCAGAGCTGACCTAGGGCAAGGCCTGCGGGGCAGTCCCTGCCTTAGACATTCCCAAGGGTGTTTCCTCTCGAAAGAAAAAGCTTTATATAGATACCATATCTACAGATCTGTCATTCCAGGGGAGGGAGAGATGTGAGCCTAGTGACCAGGGCAGTCGAATCAAACTCCAGTCACCTCTGAACTGACCCGATTTGGGTAATGACTGTAAATAGAAACTACTGTCATTCTCCAGTCCTGAGCTTTCCAAGGCCCACCTACCATCCACAGGAGTGTTGCTAATGGATGAAAGTCCCATAGCTGACCAGATGGACAGGTCCTAGTTGACAGGCAGGAGCTCGTGGGGTGACCCCCCCCCAGGGCTGCCTTCTGGAAATAACTGTGCCAGAGCTGGGTTTGGGTGTTTGCTCCACCCTTTACCAGTCAAAAGACCTCAGCTTTCGGTAAGGGGGTAATACCCATGCGATAAGGCTTAAGACAATTAAATGAGACACTACATGGAAAGCAGTTACACTACATGGAAAGCAGGTACTAAAATCAATGAAGTCGGTCTGCCAGATCTGGAGCCCGCTAGTGAAGGCTTACAGCCACTTTCCAGTGGATTCTGCAGAGGGTCAGGTGATAGTAGCTTCAGAGAACACTGGTAGAAACTGGCTTCAAGAAATGAAAATGTTCATCTTTTTCATAACCTTCCTGGCAGCAAGGTGATTGGCCAGAAAGGGCGTGGCAAGACAGAGAAGTGCTGATGTTACAAAGGTCCAGCGAGTTCAACTGGTTTTTATCCCAAGGCATTTCCTGGCCAGAGGCTCATAAAACACACTCTCCCTCCCTTTCCAGTACCTTCCCAGGGAAGATACTGCCTTTGTGGACACATGGCCATTACACAGTTACAGGCAGTGTTACCTTAGCTGCAGAGCTGTGTCAACAACATCATGCTGTTGACATCAAGTGTGAGGACTGAGAAGTTAGCTCTGAATTTATGGTAGTACCTGTAGCCAAAAACGTGGATGGTTGGTGTTGTAAATGCAGTTACCAGGTAAACAAACCTCCCTCAATGACAAATACCGCCTACTAGTGGCAGATTATTGAAGAAATTCAAGAAAAGAGGCTGCAAGCATTGCTCTGAAAATTTAGCTCAAATTCCACACTCACTGCTTCCAGTATCAAGAAGAAACATCTCAATACTAAAAATAATTGGTAGCTTAGAGTAAATTTTGCTGGATAAAACTCTTGTCTGATATTTTTCCCTCTTTTTTTTAAAGCAAACTGGTACTTTATTCTTAAATTTGATCAAACAGTATATTTACAGGAAATCAATAGTTCAAAAGAAACAAGTTAGAGAATGGAAGCTCTAAAAGTTCTCCCTTGTAAATTTCCATGGTTTTATTATCATGAAAAGCAGGCATGCTAAAAACTACAGTATGACAAAGGAGCAGCTCTTACGAAATTTAAAAGCATAATCACAAAACTCACTAGGAAGGCTGGAAGGTAAAGACAAAGCAGTCATTCGGGAATATGGAATGAAACTTCATAAAAATAGAAAACTTTTTAAAGAAGCAATCCGAGCAGTCCAGGGTTCAGAATTTTAGAAACAAAGTACAATAATGCTGAATATCATTGAAGGAAATAATGAAAGAATATTTTTCTGAGTTCAAGACACTGTATTCAAGGGGAAGGTAATTTCTCTCGTCTTTTTTTTTTTTTTTACTTATATTTTTAAAATTTATTTTCTTACATTGTAAATTTTTGGACAGTATTTGCCAGCTCTCCTCAAGAGTATTCACCACAGTCCTCCCACCGCCACAGCACCTGTGACATCACCATAGTCCCTTGTGCTCTTCCCTCCTCTGCTTTATGTCTCAGATCTATGGTCAGCTCAAAAGTTTTTTTTTTTAAGATTTATTTTTGTTTCATTTATGCATACAAGAAATGAGGTGCAGGCCAGAGGTGTGGGGGGCAAGACGACTCACTGGAGACAGAGTGGGGAACAGAACAGGAGCTACTGAAACACACTGAGGGAAGCAGTGGGTGAGACAGGAGAGGCCTGCTGCGCCCTGTGGGTCAGCTCCCTGTCTGGAGATTGATCTCATGCTGCAGTGGCTGCAGATAGCTTGATAGTGCTGAGACTTTAATCCCTGAGCCACCAAGTAGGCCCAAGTTTTGTCTTTTTCCTGATCCTTTGTTGGGTTTGTCTATATTCCACATGTATGTGAACCCACCCAATACTTACCTTTTTTTCCTTCTGACTTACTTCAGCATAATCCCATCCAGCTCCATATACGTTGCCACAAATGACAAGTTTATCTTTGATTGCTGAGTATTGTGCATATAGACCATACAGAAAGGACCCAAAAACACTAATCTGAAAGGAACCCTGCACTCCAATGTTTATCGCAGCACTATTTACAATATCTTCTTATTTTTTATATGAGAAATGAAATTCAGGCCCAAGAGTCCAGCTTGCACAATTAGACCATCCCTGCCTCTGCCACTCAGCTCTCCACGGAAGGTACCAGAAGAGTCTCATGGTAGGAGGGTTAAAGTCACCCCACCCTCCTCCCAATTCCCGCCAGGGCAATAAAACACAGATTCTTGGTGGAAGTTAAAGTATTTATTGATGTGTTTAAACTGTACATTCTCCACAGATCAAGTTAAGAAGTTTGTAGGTGAAGTTTATCTGTGCATAGTAGGAAGAGACATGGGTAGGGGTTTGGGGAGGAAAAAAAAAAAAAAAACAGTCACAGGGAAATAGAAAAAAAATACACCACAGTTACGGGAACCTTCAGAGTAAAAAAAAAAAAAAAAAGAATAGGCTGTGAGCATCAACATCAACTATACAGGCATTACAAAGACGTGTGTAGGAAACAATCTTCACAGCTTTCCACATGTTCACAGACACACAGTGTGGAACAGCCTCTTCCACAAGAAAGCAAACCCCACCTGCCACTGTTGTCTTTCTGAGGGACACCAAGGGGGGTGGTGGCAGGAGGGGACAGCAGAGAGGTCAGGGTGCGGTGGGGCAAGGTGGGGTCAGTGCCTTCAGAGGGAAGTGTCCACGGAGGAAAAAGCAAGTCAGGACATTCCTGGGGAAGGAGTGAGTGGTAAATGGCGGGCGGTGGAAGAACATCATATACAAACTACCAGCTAATTTCTGTGGAAGAACTGGATTTAAAAGGAAAGCAGTACTGGCGGCCCTAGTCTCTATACATTAGGCTCACTAAGAGGTGCTGGGACTCAAATGCTGTGAACCTCCTTGTTGACGGGGCTCGTGTGGACACCGAGCAGTGGGAACACCAGCCTTCCAAGGAACTGGTCCTCGACGACGATGATTCGGAGAGGCTATCACGACGTGCTTCCCCGGACATCACAGTTCCGTTTCATTCCATTCCTCAGCAACTTCCTGAAAGCTCATTAAAAAGGGAATACTGCCTTCTTCTCTTTTCTTTTTTTTATAAAAACCAGGACAGTGAAAGAGCCTTATAGAGTTGATTTATACAACGCAACTGGAACAAACAGCCTGCATATATATAGTCTATCACTGAAAATCAACATTTTCCATTTGTATAGATAGCATGTATGAGACAATACGATAAAAGTGGGATTTCTGATTAATTTTAAAAAAAGTAAACTACATCAGTCAAATATCTGCAATAGATCATTTTTTCATTTCATTTAAGGTTTATATATCATATATTGTTATATTAACATTTTTTCACCCATTTAAAAGAATGGAAATTGTGATTCTACAGTAGTACTTTATAGTCTTAATGATCCAGGAGGTCTGAATGTAAGATGAAATCCTCTGGAAGTAGCTGGTCAGTAGTCGATCCAAGATGCTGGACCTCTCCTGCCCACCTGCACCGCCCCACTCCAACTGGGGGTGCTCGAGCTTCTTCTCCCTTAAATCTGCATCTGCTCCAGGTATTTATAGGTTGGGTTTTCGTAACCATGGTTCTGCATCTTGTTCAGGTGACGCTCTTCTGGGGTGAGCATTGGGTCAACCTGGAGAAAGAGACTGCACATTACTGGGGAACACTGTGAGACAGCACATGGTCACAGCTGTAAGCTGCGAGGGTCCCCAGAAACCAAAGTCAGTCCAGTGTCCTGCTCCACCAGGCAGACAGACAAGAGCTAGAGGCCAGGGTGTAGAAGAGTAAAAAGCTGAGGTCCTAAAAGCATCATCCAAATTGGAGAAAACAGCAACTTAAACTTCTCTGCCTAATCAGTCTCCGTTCTGCCACTTTCTATTTGGGACAAGCGGAACAAGCTCTTTTTATTTTATTTAATTTATTTTTTAAAGATTTATTTATTTATTTATACAAGAACCGGGGTACAGGCCAGATGCGCAGCAGGGTGAGTGGATTCACTAGAGACAGAGCAGGGAACAGAACAGCCAGACCGACGAAGTACACTGCTGAGTAGAGCAGCGGGCGAGATAGGAGAGGTCTGCCATGGCATGTGTGACCCTCGCCGGCCGGCCGGCTGGGATAGAACTAACGCTGCAGAGGCTGCGGACAGCTTCGCAGCGCTGTGTTCAACTGCCTGTGCCACCAGGGGAGACCCAGCTCTTTTCACAAGTTGCAGCACCAGCTGATTTCTAGGGGCTTCTCCAACCCTGAAATTCTACAATTACATCAGTGTCCAGCAGGAAAGGAAGCCGAGTAACTAAGACATGCAACTGAACTTATCTTCCAGAACATATTGTGGCATTTTTGTTTTTTAAAGATTTAACCCCTGCGCCACCGGGGAGATCAGCACATTGTATTCTTTACTGTAGTTATTTTCTAGAATCAGGAGTTTGGACATTGCCACTACCCAAAAAACAAGTGGCAAGAAGTTCCAATTACAAATCAGTAGATGGAACAGAAACTGCCCATTCTGGCTCTTTTTAAATTTCTTGTTGTTTTTTCTCCCTTAAGAGAGAAAAGCAAAAATAAAATAAAAAAATGCAGAATGTTTAAAAAAAAAAACAAAACATTTGCCATCCTTTATTCTCAAATCTCTAACATATCTGGAAAAAGGAAACACGAAGGAAATAATCTGAGAAAACCATTTCACCCTCTGCAGCCTGACATGCACTTACGACTTCCTCACATTCACAAAACCCAAACGAATGTTAACAGTGGGCAGTAGCCCTTCGTGACAAGGCCAGCATGGTTCGGCTGGGGCCGACTTCCAAACCATGACCTAATAATCCAGTGGGAGACTGAATGGTACCCAAGTCTGGTTTCCATAAATCTCCCCACAGTGCAGAGCAATGTTCTTCAGCTCAGGGCCAATTCAGAAGGAAGCTCAGCCACTCACCTCCACGATCCCGTGGCTGATGGTTCCATACTGTCTCTTCCTCAGCATCACCAGGCTGATGACAATGACTGTGGCGATGGCCACGGCAATGACCAGCAGACCAATGAGGGCACTGCTGCTCAGACTGAAGTCCTCCCGAAGTGGCCTCGCTGATTCCTAAAATAACCAAGCAGATGTGCAACTAAGCCCCATGGAACATGTGTCCAGAACGAAGTCTGCAGCCCCAACAAAAGCAGCCCTGTGGGCGCAGCCGCCTCAGTGTTGTCTCTAAACCCAAGGAGCACCCAGGCCTGCTTCCCAGGGAGCCATGCATATGGGAGAACTTCCACTTTTTTCCAATCTCCATTGAGAGTCTAAGTTCAGTTGTTATCCTAAACTATGGGCAAATGGGGATGAGGGACCTTTGACAACTTAAGACTCTGGGCACCTCTTCCATTTGAAATGAGAAGACGGGAAAGCGAAAGAGCTGACACACGTGCAACCCGGGACAGGTTCGCAGCCACTCACCGGCTCCTCCTCAAGGCCTCCCACTCTCTCAGCATTGAAGATCATTTCTTTAACATCCAGAGTCTCATCAATGACCTGAAAGAGCATGAAAATGTCAGCAAGGGGGCGGAAGGAAAACTTACTATAAACAGAGTCGGTGCTTCCCTGTTGCGTTTACTGTGTGGTGAAGGAAGCAGGAGCCTGACGGATACCCAGTTGCCAGCCAGCTACCTCCGCTCGCCAAGCCCCAACACCCAAGGGAGCAAATGTTGAGTCAACATGACTCAAGAACAGCTGGTCCTTTAAGGGCTTCCACCTGCATTTTCCTTTCGCTAACTACTGCGAGAGCCATCCCAGGACAGACTACGAGGGAGCCACGCTTAAGTATCAAAAGCAGTCAAGGACAACCCAGAAATACAAACAATAGAAAATCCTAGCAGGATAATTAACAGGAGGTATAAGCCTAAGACAATATAAAAATCAAAATGAATTCTATTCCATTTTCAAGTTTTTCTCTACTCACTATAAATGGCCCCTCGGATCTTATTCATATCTCTAGTCGCAAATACTTTTCCTACTAGTTAACGAGAGTTATTGCTGAAAATAGCTCTTCATTCCATCGCACCCCCAGAAAGTAAACAATACAGCAAAACCTCCAGAGGACCTGGGCCCACCCAGCTGCTCCCACATGGGAAACGAACGCATGAAGTTCGCATCTGAAACGAGGCCACTCACTCAATTACTCTCTCTAAATTAAAATGGAAGAGAAAAATGGCTCACCATATTTTCATCCACTTTATTCTTACTGTTAATCACTTTCTCCTCGGCACCTATCAGTTCTCCATCCTGTTCTCCCGCTCCAGAGCCTGTGTGGAGAGAGCACAGCTGAGTGTCCCAGGTTGGGCTGGCCTCACAATCTCACAGAAGCTGCAAACTCCCTCCTGAGAGCCAGGGAGCTTTCAGCAAACACTGTCCACTATCCACCACCCCTGAGCCCCTTCCCCCACACACACACATTCGATGTGCTACTTTATTTGCATTTTTGAGTATGCACCTTGTTCTACAAGGATGAATGACACAGGCATTTCTCAGAGACCAATGGGTATAATGGAGGACAACAGAGGGCTTAACTTGTATCCAACTGAGAAAAGTGGAATGTAAGCCTTCAGAAGACAATGCTTATTGTTAAGGTAAGTAGAGCTGTGCCCAAAGGTGTTTGAACATGGAAGCACAGGGCGCACCTTTTGGGACATCACCCAGCACCTATTACCCCACTACTTGCCCCTCCCACACCGTGGGCTCCCTCTGAATGAAAGAGCTGTCACAGGCAGTTCTGCACACGCAGTGAATCTGCTTGTCTACCTAGAGCACCATCCACAGGTGCTTCTTATGCCTGAGCTACCTTCCCTGACCTCGAGCCCTTGCTATTTGTCCTTCAAGTTGCAGCTCAGCTTGGGAGACACCCCAGGTTATAATCACTGCTTTATAATTACATCTTCTGTCTCCTGGACTGTAATCCTCTCAGGACCTGCATCAGATGATCACAACCTTCATGTTTATTAGAGAATGAACAGGAAAGAAGCATTCCATAAACAGGGAGACTTATAATAACAGCAGGCTGAAAGGAAACTTTCTATCAAGTGAGCAAGAAAAAAATAGCAATATACCTCTAATCAAGGTCAGGTATCACCTGAGCCAACGTCACTTGTGCGTGGAACTCCAGTGTGTTCAAGACAGTGTAACTGAACTCAGCACAAACCCAAGAAGAGGAAGGAAGATGCAATCCTCCTTATTTTTAGCTCCAAAGCATGTGATATCTAACAGTCCTAAGAATTCCTCATGGATAATATTATATACCACTCCATATAAACACCCATGATCTGGACCTCCTGGTGTGCTGAGGTGACTACCTGAAATGGAGTTTGGCTCCCACAAGAGTCTCTGCATAGCACTGCTGTCACTGGGCTTGCCAAAGGCAAGCGGACAGTAGGCCCAGTCACAGCAAGGCCTCCCAGCTAGACTTGCTCTTGACACCGAGCAATTACTAACAGCCAATGCAGCTGTGGATGCACTAGCTCATTAGCATGCAGCCCCAAATGGCACTTTTTCTCCCAAAGCTTTCACTATAAAGAATTTCACAATTTCACAACTTGTTTCTAGGGTAAGTCAGGGCTGGCTTTTGTAGTTTCAAAATGCCAAACAGCAAATCCTGCACATCAACTCTTTGAGAGAGAAGAATCTGGAGAACAGCTGCTCGGCGATGCTCAGGTTCATGCCTAATAAACCCTAGCTCCCATCTCTCTCCTCAGAACTTTTAATCCTAGAGGCAAGACCCTATTTGAAAAATAATGTGGCGGGCTTCCCTGGTGGCGCAAGGGGTTAATTACCGCACTATGAAGTGATCCCCAGCTGGCCAGCGAGCAACCCACATGGGGTAGCAGACCTCTCCTGACTTGCCCACTGCTCCCCTAAGCAGTGTACTTTCGTCAATCTGCCTGTTCTGTTCCCCACTCTGTCTCTGGTGAATCCTCTCACCCCCCACACCTCTGGCCTGTACCCCAGCTCTTCTACGCATAAATAAATCTTTTAAAAAAAAGAAAAGGAATGTGGCATCAACTAATTTAAAGTCTTACTAGTACATGGCAGAGTATTTATTAACATTGACTAAAACCACTTTGGTTTTATGGAAAGCATAAACAAGTGACATGGTGAGACCAAAATTAATGTTCAAATTATCTCTATTAATTATAGGTGAAGTAGGAAGGCACAAATCAGTTAAGCTTCTAAAAAAATTCATCGTTCTGCATAAATATGTGTGCTGTTCAGAGGAATGCTCACAGATCTCCCCAAGAAGAGGCCTATGCAAATAAAACAAAATAAAGCATTTATGTTTAAGTGGTGTCTGGGAGATGCAAATGACACACATATATCCTGAGAGAAAGCTGTGGCATAAAACAGACACGAAACTCTTAGCCAGGGAACACCACTTGATCCATCCACATTCAGTCTGGCAAAGTCAAAAGAGCAGGCTCACAAAACACGCTGAGGACACGGCACCTCTGAATTGAGGATGACACTAGGGGTTGTGACCTACCAACAAGCCGGGAACACTCAGTAGCCGACACTGGCATTTTATCTAACAGAAATCACTTGGGCTTTGAACACAGAGGAAGCTGGGGTCAATTTCTGGTTCCTCCACTTCTTAAATTCATGACTTTGAGCAAACCCTAATCCAGGAAAGAGAACTAAAAATCCCCCTAACAAGTATGGATTCAGTGAGAACAAGCACGCAATGCACCAGGCACAGTGCTTACATAATGGTACCTTCTTCTGAAACCTAGAGACTCACTACAGCAAGAGTTCACTTGCCCCAACCTGGTTCACCCATCAGCAGAGGAATGCTAAAATTTGGGGAGACAGACAGTTGAACACAGAAGGACAGCTGAAAAGGAAAAAGATATAAGTGGGAGCAGCAGAAAAAAGAAAAGACTCTCCACCTGACTCCTGCAACTGCATATACACTGAATAGTCTACTTAGATTTAAAAGGCTTTATGAAAAGATCTATTTTAGAAGGCAGCTATGCTCACCACTATACCACCAACGCAACAGACCTATTTTGGTTACTCTGTATTCTCTGGCCATCCAGAAGGAAAGTTTAGATGGTCACCTGATCACCAATACCACTGACACTGGGTTCTAGGTGCTGGAGACGCTGGCTCTGCTCGCAGCCACGTCTGAAGAAATGAGGTGGAAAAAGCCAGGTGATGTGAGACAGAAAATGTGACAGCTGACACACTGGGGAGGTGAAAAGGAATGAAGGTCTTAAGGGGAACATCTTTGACAAACCAACCTTTTTTCATTGGGTGGTACAACTCCGGCTGAGTGTCTAGCAGAAAGGAAAACAATAAAAACAAAATAGCACAGAAGGAGATTAAGAAAGAAAACAGCTTCTTTCAAAATTCCTGTCTTAGAATTTCTCTGTAATGTGAATAAAAGGCATTCTTCCTTAAAAACCATGGCTGAAACATCTCATAAACAAACCAGCAAATGACTAGAATGTTGGAAAGAAGGGGCTTTTATCCCGGGTCTTTAAGGGGAAATTGTGGGAGATTCCCAAATTACTTAGCTTAATGTGCAAAGCTATTTTCCTTCAAAAATAGAAGTCAGCATTGATTGTGGTTTTCTGATGAGACCAGGTCGCAGTTCAGATGTATCCGAGATGCCCCTCCCCAACAAACTATGTAAGCATGGCAACCCTGCAGGCCCATGGAGGTTTGGGATTTGTCTGAGTAGGTTTTAGGAATGCAGTGGTACCTCTATTTACCCAACTCCTTCAGATTTGGTCTTATGACTGGAGGGTCAGCTGTACTGAGTTGGTAGGCCTGACATAACTAGTTTAGAAGACATTTCTGTTAAGGTCTGTCCTTCCCATTTGGTGCGCTTGGGTTCAAATCCTGACTTTCCACCTACAAGTTGCGTGACCCAGGGCACTTAACCTCTTTAAATCTTGGAATCCCCACATGCGGACAGCCCCAGTACCTACCCCTTAGAGAGAGCTTTTGAGATTAAACACGTGTCCGTGTTTAGTGCTTAGCTGAAGCTGCCATCTAATAATGACTCTAGCTCTGACCACTATTTTTATCATCACCACCATCAGCAGTGGACAAATAAATAGAATCTGATTCCACACCCTGGTCTCAGGGCACCAGTCTCAGGAGCTGTTTATTTCTGGTGCAGAGTCACAGCTTTCAGAGATTCTTTTAGACATCAAGAACCAGCAAGGGAATAGAAGCAGCATGCCCCATTGGGAGTCAGGGGCACAACATCTCAGCACCACCTAATACCACCAGGGCGGTCCCACCAGGGCGGTCACCCTGACAGGTTCCGCCCCCAAAGCCTCTTCATCGCCCACCTCCCAAGATTATTATGGAAAGAAAACGGCAACAGATAACATGAAAGTGCAATTTAAACTGCAAAGTGATTTCCATATGTAAGCATCACAAACACAGCTGATGGGACCAGGGAAACAGTGGGCTTTAAACAAGTTGCCTGTAAAATGGGAGAAGCATCACTAACCTCTGGAGACACTGACTCTGTAAGTGCCTGCATGGAGCAGGTGCCCAGTAAATCCAGACTTCCTTTGTGTGCCCGATGGTCATCCGGAGCACAGCCTCCCCAACACAAGTCAGGCTCACAAACCTGACTTCTACCTTAATTGTGCCCCCACCCCCAAGAAACTGTGTGGTCCATCATACACACCTTCGTTTTCAGGTAAGGATGGGAAGGGATGGAAGGGGTGGAATGGTGGGATCTCATCACTTTCCTCCGAGCTCACCCGGACGTCCACGGGGGTCTCTGAGATGGAGGCAGTGAATTGGTCCACGTCGGCACGCTGTTCTTGGAGCAGTTCATCTGACAAAGAGATACAGGAGGGATCAGGTTTTCAGATAGACCAAGTTTCCAAGCTCAGGACCAACAGCCTCTTCCACACACTCCTTCCTACCCAAAATACCTGCTCCCCAATTCTAAGGAATCTGTAGAACCCAAGACCGGGAACCCCAAGGTGCCTTCCTGGCTACCCCTCTCTTCTCAGCAACACCCTCTAGTTAAGTGACTTCATCCAATGAAGGCACAGTTTTAAATACCACCCATATGTCATGCCTCCCAAAGCTGTATCTCACACCTACTGCTCTGGCTCATCTAATAGCCTACCTTACACTTCCACTTCAAGTCCAACAACAACTTCCACTTTAACAAGGACAGAGAGAATTCCTTATCAGTTAACTTACGCAGCACCGTCCACTGAGGTCTCACAATGACCCCTGCATGCTGGATATCCTTGATGCTTTTCTTTCCCTCACCTCCCTTACCCAGCCGTCAGCATATACTGTGCCCCCTTCCTAAGGACCACCCACGTCTCCTGTATCACCATCTCAGTGCCCATGACCATCAATCCGATCTCTTCTGGTTTTTTACAATCACTTCTGGTTTTTCACAATCACTTGATTTAAATTTTAATTATTTCTCTACACAGTGGTCAAGTAATTTTTTAATTCACATCTTTTTTAAGGCATAATCTAGAGGCAGTGACTCCCCAGTTTTAAACCTTCTAATGGCTTTCCACTCTCCTGGAATAAAATCCAGACCTTGAAAAATTGGTTAACATTGGCTTCTGCCTATTTCTTGGGCCTTATTCCACCCTCACCATGGTCTAGCCACACTGATCTACTCAAATGTGCCCATTTGATATAAACTTTGGGCCTCTGCCATAGTCACTCGCCCTGCTAACAATGTCTTTCCCCATGTGCTCTGTGCAAGGACAGCTTCTTCTTACTAATCGGACCCCAGGTTACAGCCCCCAAGACAGCCTCCCCTTACCCAAGTCATCTCTCCACACAGCACTCTTCACTATCGTGACTTGTTTGCTTGTTTTATTGCCTTTCTCCTACTACGATGTGCTTCAGGAGATATTACTGCCTACCATTTTAGTTGCTGACACACACGGCAGACAGAAGATCACAGGAAATTCCCCCAAGTCCCTTGCAATTTCACACCCTAGATTTTATTTCCGGTAACAGAGTGAAGGTCAATGAAACTCAAGGCTCAGTGGCTCAGAGCCAGTACATCTGTCCTCAGTTACTCCTTGACACTGCCAAGCAAACACCAGTGAATTCCGGACTTCTGAACCATGGCAGACTAGTGCCAGCTTTATGGCCTTGCTTGCCCCCAATTCTCACTCCCATCCCTCCTGGGCCTCAGGGAGAAGTCCCACATGACCTCCACACAAACAGTCAGCACCCACCAATTTCCTCCTGGATTTCTTGGGCTACGTAAGGTACTTTGTAGAGCAGAGAGAGGCTCTGGTTCCTCCTTTCCTCAATCACAAGGAGGTGAGTCATCACCTGAAAGTACAGTATGGTGGAAAGGTTGTCATCAAAGGCAGATTACTACAGGCGGAGACACTCACACACTCTTCAACAAAGTCCACTGAGTCTTTGTCTGTAGTCCAGTGAAGCAGCGGGTCAGAGGGCACAGATTAATCCCCGCACCGTTTTTACAGGCATTGAAGTATAAGCATGTGTTTAGGTGAAGTGTAATACCCCGCAGTGACCTGAATATTTATCCACAAGGAAAGCTCCAAGTGAAAAGCAAGTTTAAAAACCTTCACTAGCCAATTTTACCACATATTAGATGGGATAAAAAAAGGAGAATGAAATCACTGGCTAAAACGTTGATTCAGAGGAAAAGGGATTCATGGATTTTGTTCGGTGAAGTAACTGCTGAAGATGATAATCATGGCGAGTAACAGAACTAGTTTATTCCTATTTAAATTAGCTACTCTTTGAAAGATTTACACTGAGATATAAAGAAACCTGATACTAAGGGATGATAAAGAAAGATTTATCTGTAGTTTTCAGTAACTCACTACTTAATGTAAAAGTTCCAAGGTTGTTTGTAAAAGAAAGAAGGAACAGGTAGCCATTAAAATTGATCATTTACTCTTAAAGCTTTCTGGGGAGGAAATGAAAGGTGATTTGGGCTACCACCCATCCCAGTGGAGTATTGTGCTGTGTACTTCACACAAGCTACTTGGATGGTAAGCCTAGCTATTTACACCTGCAGTTACCGAGCTCTTCCTAAAGAGGGCTCTCTAAGGCAACAGATTAATTATGTGGGCTTGAAGCCATTAACATGAAGGGTCAAAATGGAGAAATAAGTTCAAGATGATTTGATTATAGACTGATGTCTCTTGACCTTTTATTTAAAAGCAAAGATGAAAGCCATTTAATTTTATATTTGCCATTCTTTCAATCAAGTAAGTTGATGGGAAAGCACAAAACCAAGCTGCCTTAGAGGAAAAAATACAAATGGAATATTGAAGTGTAGCATCTGCAATCTTGGCAGGGGTTGGTCACTATTCTACTTCTTAGGACAAATTAAGGAGGCATTTGAGAGAGGACAGCTCATCTACCCAGAGGGTGAAATACTGGTACTGGTGTCCTTGTAGTAAATCCTTGTGCTTCCATACGAGTGAGGGAATGCACCATATGAGTGAGGAAATGCACCAGTTCACTCATACCCAAAATCAAGTATGCACATACTATGATGAGCTCAACACATTCAAGCTTTTCTAGAGTTTAGTAACAGAAAAAGACCAGGCAAAAGGTTTGTGTATTTCAACAGCAAAGGTTCATGACAATGGAAGGCTTAGAACAGACAACTGGTACCACACAGGAGACCTAGTCCTGAGATTTTTAAGATTCGAAGTTTCTACTTCCCATGTTAGATGGGGTGACACTTTGATCTTGCTTACAGGTGACATTTCTGAGTTGTTAACTTAATATACTGATCAAGGTTTCTCCGTTCCTTATAGTCTCACCACACACACACAAAAGGCTAATTTTCTGTGTCCATTTGATATAAACTTTGGGCCTCTGCCATAGTCATAGGCTAATTTTCTTCACAATAGTCAGTCCTTCCTTACAGGGGAGGAAAAAAAACCAAAAAACTGAAAAAAGATTAAAAAAAAAAAAAAATCACGTTGACTGGAAAAATCGCCAGCCACTGCAACATGAGCTCGATCTCTGGCCAGGGAGCTAACCCATAGAGCGCAGCAGACCTCTCCTGGCTCACCTGCTGCTTCCCTCAGCAGTGCATTTCAGTAGATCCACCTATTCTGCTCCCCACTATCTGGTGAATCCTCTCACTCCCCGCATCTCTGGCCTACATCCCAGTTCTTCTATGCACAAATAAAAATAAATCTTTACTCAAATTAAAAACAGCACCCAAAACAAACCTCTACCGGTAAAGGTGGAACCAGCCTGGGGCAAAACCCCAGAATGTGAAGTGTCTGCCTAAACAGAGGTCATAATACATGAAATGAGATTTTTAAGATCTGCTTGATGCACCTACCTGAAAAAGCTTTCACCATGCCTCTGCCTGGTGGTACCCTCAATTAGAAATAAACTGATATAAAAAAATGATTTTAAAATTGACCTTTCAATATAATCATGCAGTTCTAAACTTTCAAAAACTATGCAAAAAGTACTTAATAAGAAAAAAACCTGGAAAAGATATTTTAAAAATACTACCTTTGCAAAAACTAACTCTTGTACCTAATGTCTCTAAAAACCAAAAAGCATTTCTTCTGGTTAAGAACAAGCACAACCGTCAGTGCTGTGCAGTCATGGGCCTGAGCAGCCTCTCCCGGCTAGAATCTAGAAACATTGTGCCGGAGCCACCTCTGCTCTGTCTTGTGTACCTGAGGTTTCATCTGGGCCGCCTTTTCTGGGTCAACAGCTAACACGTGCTGGTAGTGACGAATGGTATGCAGGCGGTCTTTGTTCTCAGCACGGACATAACGCCGAAAGGCCTGGAGGATGCGATGAGGCTGCAAGAGAGAACAGTTGTTTCACCATCCAGAGACAAGAGAATGGAAATAAAAATGCAAAATTCAGTGAGGCAGAAGAATGAAAGCTGTACTTTTAAAAGCTTTTCGCTTACTGCATAGCTTAGAAGTTACCTAAGTACCAAAAGCCAAGTCCAAAGTTATAATGGCTCCTTCACAAACAGTATTTTCCAGAATCTCTAAGCCACTGTCCTCCTCTGAACTATTCTTCCCAAATTCAGCCTGACAACTTAATTACATGCTGGCTAGTCTCTGTCAATCGGAAAAGACTACTTAAGAAGGGTACACCCTCCCTCCCAAAACTTTCCATGTTCCCACAGCAAGGTGGGTTAAGAGTTAAGGGATAATTCACAGCAACATGAATGGCACTAGAAGGAATTATGCACAGTGAAATAAGCCAGAAGGAAAAAGTAAAATAATGCATGGTTTCACTTATAGCAGGAATACAGGGGAACCAAATTAGACATCAGTGTAAAAAAATAATAACAGGGGGGGTCTCCCCGGTGGCGCAGTGGGTTGAGCACAGCACTGCAAAGCTGTCCGCAGCCTCTGCAGCACAGGTTCGATTTCCGGCTGGCCAGGGAGATTCCCACATGGTGTGGCAGACCTCTCCTGTCTCGCCCGCTGCTCCCCTCAGCAGTGTCTTCGGTCCGTCTGCCTGTTCTGCTCCCTGCTCTGTCTCTGGTGAATTCTCTCACCCTACCCTGCCTCTGACCTGTACCACAGTTCTTGTATAAAAATAAATTTTAAAAAACCTAAAAAAAAAAAATAACAGTACAAAACACAGCAAAGCAGAAACAGACAATTATAAAACAGAGACATAACTGCAGGGGAGGAGGAGGGAGAGGGATTAGAGGGAGGGAGGGAGGAGCACAGGGGACTGAAGTGATGGTGCACAGGTGCAATGGGGAAGGAAACTCTATGGGGACTACACCTGAGGAGGTGGGGGGAAGCAAATATTGTTTACAAATGAACAATGATGTAAAAAATAAAAAAAAAATTATTAAATAAATAAATGCTGGAAAAAAAAAAAAGAGCTAAGGGATAAAAAAAAGTTTGGGATCATTAGCACAAATGAATCTCAGTGTAAATTTCCCAACCTTTTCTAACAATCTTATTTAGACTAGAGCTGGTTATTTAGACTAGAGCTAGCCTTTGACAGTAAGGCTACTATAGAAAATTCGATAATTGGTTAATCGCCAACCAATAAGCCAAGGTTATGTTATGTTTTTGGTTTTTTTTTTAAGATTTATTTATTTATACAAGCACTGGGTACAGTCAGAAGCGCAGGAGGATGAGAGAATTCACCAGACCCAGAGCGGGGAACAGAACAGGCAGACTGATGAAACACACTGCTGAGGGGAGCCAGTGGGCGCAGCAGGAGAGGTCTGTGCGCCATGTGGGACCCTCGCCAGCGGCGGGGATCGAACCGGCGCTGCAGAGGCTGCAGGCAGCTTCGCAGCCCAGCGCTCAACCGCTGCGCCACGGGGGAGGCCCAAGGTCATGTTTTTCTAGTGTAAAATACTTTGGCTTCACAAGTGGCACCAGCAGACTTGCAGTGCAAGGCTAAGCTTACTAAAGCAGATACCAGACAGAATACCTGTTTCTACCTAATCTTGTTTCCTTCTTTTCTTGTCATAAAAAGGTAAGTTATACTGACCTGTGTGTCATACGTCAGTCCTGTACACAACTAAGGATACAGCCCCTGTAGACTCTGCACACTCACCCGTGGAGGGTCAGACTGCAAAGCAGCCAGGTAGTTCTCCAGGGCCACACGGCGACGGTCACTCAGCATTGTTTCAACTCGAACCAGGTGGGTTTCTACCAGCTGCTGCTTCTCGCTGGCTGCCTCCTTCTCTAAAGCTTTAACCATAGCCTGGAAGTGCTATACCAAGGAGGAGGAAAGACATGTAACTCACAGCACCTGGAGGAGGTCTAAGCTAACAAGACCCCAATGTTGCATTTCTCCTTGCCTGGTGCAAACCCAGAGGCGGTTCAGAGTAGAGCATCTAGATAAACTTTTTTGCTTCCTTATCTAGAGAACACAGTGAATCCAAGTGTCAGGAGTTCTTGACAACACTTCCCTAACTGAAATAACTAACGTCGCAAGCCCAATATCTGCTTTCTCAATATGTACTGCAAGAAAAGGATCACTGTCCTTTATGCATCATAGCAAGGTGCAGACTACCAAATACTGGAACTGCAGACCAAGAGGAGAGATATATTTTGAAAGATATTCTAGTGATGAGGTGGGTTGTGCTGAGGCATTCAGAGTAAAGCACTATGTTGGAATTCATACTCTAGATTTTTAGGTAATTGATTTAAAAAAAAAAAAAAAAGTGCTCCAAGGAGAGAGATTTCAGCTAAACATGAGCACAAAGTAATTTAAAATGTATATAAAACCCAAATCAGTCTTGTAAAACTTGCTATCACTATTCCCATCAATACTCTTCTATTCCAAGGGAAAAACAGTGACAGCTAGGATTCCAAGGTTACATTCTTACAAGGTTAGAGATGAACTGGCTTCAGAGAGGTTTATTTTCTGTCTTTTGATGTTTATTAAGTCTGCCCAAAAAAAAAAAAAAATTCTACTATTGCTGAAAAAACAAGTCACAGCCTAAGAATGAAGAGGACCAAGGACTTTTGCCAATAGAACAGAATTAACAAATGTGGCTGAGCTAAGGTTACTTCTTGGCATGAATTACAAGCACTCTGGATGGGGGTCTGTTTTTTTTCTTCTACTGCATGTGACCAATTCTATGGGGGTGGGGAATAAAAGCAGTCCAGTTAAAACGTCTTTGTAACAAGCTCTCAACTAAAAAAGAGGTGTCAAACTAATTTCCTGGGAGCTTGGCACTGACCACATTTTGGACAGTCAGGCTCAGAGCTCTGTCCCTGAAGCATGCCATACCTGAATGAGTGTCTGCCTCTCCGCTTTGGGGAGGTTTTTTGCTTGAAGCTCAGCCTCTTCCCATTCCTTCTTTACCTACAACAAAGGTCAAAACCACTCTAGTTGGAATAATCTCTGAAACAACTTCCCCATTTTCTAACAATACTGCCAGGCCCTGAATTGATGTAGGAAACTGCAAAGGATATAGCACCACAACCCCTCAGGAATTCAGGGCAGTTTTGTCTTAGCAAAACTATTGCTGCAGAAGGTTGTAGGCCTCAACCATCCCCAGAGAGGGTCTCCACTCCTCAAGTGTCACAGTCTCCTCACACCCCTCCTTCTCAGAACCGATAAATACAACCATGAGCTTTTCCCCAAAGTGGAAGCCCAATAAAGGTAATGTGTGGAATTAGGTGGCTCTCAGATGAGCAAGAGATTCCCTTTTCCATTTTCTTTTGCTCCTCTGAGTAAGTCTAGGAGGAAGGTGCATCCTGGTGCTCACACTGTTCTAACACTTATGATCCTTTCAAGAAGAAGAAAACATCCCTGGGAATCTGACCCTTCATGATTTCATACAGGTTTTTTTTAATCTACTTTATTTTACCTTGTTCCAATGGCCAATGACACCAGCTTTCTACTCATAACAGTGATATGTAGTTTCCTTCCTTAAATAAAATTAAAAGCTAATGGTAAAAAAAAAAAACCAAACAAACCCAAAAAACATAATGATTACAAGAAGTACTCAGTATCTGGAATTTGATAAGCACTCAGAGGGTATTACAAGATCATGGAGATGGAGGGCAAAGGAGGAAGGCCTAGTTACACCCAGAAGGCCTCTCTTGCCCACACTCTCTCAGCTCACCCATCCTAACGGCCTGGCAGTCTAGGGAGATGATGTTCCTTTTCTTCAACTATGAAGGCAGGCTACCCAGAGCCAAACGTCATGGAGTGAAAGTGAGCCCCGAGGCTTACCCTGTCCATCCGGTTGCGGTGCCGAATCTCCAGCTGCTCCTTAGCCTTCTGAAAGCGAGCATGCTCGTTATCATCTGCAGAGGTCTCGAAGTATACATCCACATCATTGGTTGGCAGAGGAGTCGGGGGAACTGAAAGAAAGTGACAGAGGGCGTTCCTTGTAGGTCAGGCCCAATGCTGAGGCTGCACTGTGCTCTAGGAAGAGACCTGGGCTCAGGACCTGCAGAATGGACCAGATTGCTTATTCCATGCTAACAGTACTGGGTGTCCCTGTCTGCCAACACTGCGCTCCGTAAGCTCCCACTGTCCACACAACATTCACCCACCAGCCCAGTCCAGGCCCTTGGTATCTGCGGCGGAGAAGCATCTACGTAGGACTGAAGGGAAGAAAAGGAAGTCACTTCTGCTAGACCTTCCCTCTCATCTTAAAACCTAAAAAACAAAACAAAAAACAAAAAACAAAACAAAACAAAAAACCACAACCACTGGATGCTGTCACTGATGACATACGAGCAGAGATGAGGGGTTAAGTCAGACCGCAGAGGCAATTGCAGAGTCTCCATTTTGAAAGAAATTTTAGTGTTCAGGTCTCCTTCCCGGCTATTTATAGGTTCTACCAAATGCTCTTTTCACATAGACTGGGCGAGAAAGCCCAAACCACTCCAGCTACATTACTCTAGTTTTCAGTACCATTGATGGACTCTCACCCTCAACAACAATGGTGAGACTAAGTCGCTGTGTGTGACAAGGACAAAGCTGCTGTATTCAACAAGGACTAAGTACTGAGTGTGAAGATACTCTGGGCTTTTCAATCCATGACATTCATTGGCCTCACAGGTCATCACCCAGAGAATCACCCATTGGAATAGACACGCCTCACTGCCAGCTGAGCAGATGTCTTTACTGGCCTGAGGAAAGAGAATTTCATCTGTTCCCTGGAGTGTAACTTTGCACAGCCAAGGATGGAGGTGACAAGTTTACTTAGTCAGCTTCTCAAGGAACACTTATGGAAACTTTAATTCAGCCAATTCCCTTGAGATTTCCTGGGATCAGGTAAAATGATACTGTGACTCACTTGTACAACTTGCTATCTCAAGATGTAACGCTAGCACTGTGTGGACAACAAATGCCGAAATTCACCAAACTTTAATTCATAGGCAAATTCACCCAATTTCCAGAATTGTATAAGTTTAATACAATACTAGAACAACTGTGTAATTGAGAATATAAATTAGTGAGCTACAAAGTTTTTTGGGCAGGGCATCTTTTACTTATTCCCTTTTATTTAATAAACCCCTAAGCTACATCTAAACTCTTGTGAAGAGTATCTGGCTCCGACATAAGTTTAAACAGGACAGCAACAGCAAATTTTCAAACACAAACCACATTCAGAAGTTCAGTTAGGGAGAATTTCAAAGCATTGCCAGCTATGCCAAATAGCATGTCGCCACCAGCAACACACGTCTGCAGCTTAAAGGCTTATGTGCTGGAGACGGTCTTTGGTTCATAGCACTGTGCTGGATAAAGATAACACAAAGCACTAGCTGTCTCCAGGAGTGGCAGGCCTGCAGGATTGGGGCTAAAGACCCTTTGGGCTCAGACCAACTCCTTCTGTCCTATGTGAAAATCACAGGTTCACAAAGGCAACACATTCAGCCACTTCAGTCCCCTTCAAGGAGAGCCACACACTTGGCTGTGAAGCAGTGATACCTCTAGGCTTTCATAGCCCTCCGGCCCGGGATATACAGCACACGACATGGTGCTGCTCCTTGGCCCATCTTCCCTGCCACAAGGAAAGGAAACAACGATCCTGTAGCCTTTACTAATGCTCTGAAGAACCGCTACTCCAGAGTCTCACTGAACTACCTTCTGACCCTAAGGGTGGAGATCACTACCTGAAGAGTCAGAGAGGCTGTCGAGGACCCCTGATTCTTCAGGTCTCACCCTGAAATAGGATTTTGTTGCTCTTTAAGTAGTTTTCCAAGCAGGAAATGCCACAATAATTCCCAGCTCTACCACCTTTCCTGAAGAAGAAAAAAAAAAAAAAGTTTCTACCACCAAAGTTCCCCAAGGGCTCATTTTTCACCCTTTCAATCCTATCAAATAAAAATAGCCTTTCCATAGAGCAGTGGTACAGGGGAAGCACTGAAGGTACACCACATTGTGTTAAGATTTCAAAAATCTGTTGGTCATAGGAGGAAAGAGGGAAGTGGAAGATAGATGAATGAAAAAACATCAGAAACTACAACCAAATATCAGGAACGTGTGCAGCAATTCATTATTCTAACGAATTCCAGAATCAAAACCTAGGAAGATGCCTGGCCTGAGGATTTTCCAAACATGGGTGAGAACTGCCAAGAGAAGAGAAGCAGGGACGGGGTAACCATGGAGAATAGCAAAACCTTTCCTAACTAAGTACAACTGTCCAACTCAACTGAACCACTGATTTCCTTTGTGACCAAAGAACACACAAACTAAAATTCCTTCACTTCCTTAAGTCCTATCCAGTCCAGGGTTGCCAGAATATTGGAGAAACAGAGTGGCTGCCAAGCCCTCTCCCTAGAGTGCGGAGAGCAAGATACTGCAATATTCTAGTGTCCAGGAAGCATCCTTCCTGTCACTTCTCTGGAGAGTGGGTTGTCCCCATTAGTTGGCATGCATCATGGGGGTAGTGGGGGTCCAGGGGATGTCAAGGACAAGGTAGTTCAGAGACAAGAACAAGGACAGACCCTGGAAACAAACACGTGCAGAACGCATGTCTAATCTGATCACCTTTGCACATGAGACATAGCCAAGGGCAGAGCTGCAGTCCTGACCACACAGCAGCACTTGGGCCCAGGAGGGGACACACCACCACCAGACACCCACAGTGAATGCGGGAGAGAAAACTGAGCTCACTACTGCCAACAGGAAAGCACAGCCTGAATCTAGAAAGCACAAAGATGGGGGAGGAGAATGACCAACAGCAAACAGCTGAGGCGGCGGGGAGCACTACACAGACGCGGTCACGAGGACAGCTGGGAAAGACAGGACGCCGGACAGAACGGTGCTCCGCACAGAGCCAGTGTGGCGGGACTTACTCATCGTTTTACACACAGCCATACAATAATCCTCAGACTCAAAATTGTTCCTGTTGCCTCCGCAGCCGCCATATACAAAGCGCATGCACTTTCCCTTGGAGAGGTCGAAGTACCAACGAGGCATCACGGCCCGGCAGGGCCCCGTCATCGCCTCCTGGGAGCAGACAGCTGTGTGAAAATGGTCAGAATGTCAGCAGGACAGAGTCAGCAGCTTCAAACGCTTCCTGATGTGACACACCGGCAGGGGTGGGTGGGGTGAGGAGGAAGGACCAGGTGATGCTGGATGTGAGTGAAGGCCGACACTGGAAGTACCCGACTGCCCTGGCACTAACTCACCCATGTAAGCCAGCCATCTCTCAGGATGTAGCCATTTTCCTGGCTGATGTAATGAAGACATTTAGAAGCTAAAAATGTTTCCTGCACTATCTTGAGTCTGGATTGATGTACGAGTTGGAGAAATTCCATATCCCATAGCTCAGAGAGCCCCACTCACTTTCTATTTGTCAAGTGGAGCTCAATGCCTGATTGGTCCCCCTTAATGGTGTGGCAGGGACCGAGGGCAGTAAGGCAGGTGAAAGGGCTGATTCAGTGGTGATTCTGCAGTAGGTCAGTAAGGAACACCTGTGACCTTACTACACGAAGGTACATATTGATGTTTCCCAAGGTGAGTCATAAATTTCTAGACGCACTAAGTAATTTTCACTGGTTCCTAAATTATTCTTTGGATCTTAATTGGCCTCAAATATATAATCAGCTGGAGGCTGTTTTTAAATGGCTCCAGAACTGTCACAACCTGTTTTAAAAAATGACAAGATGAAAAAACTGCTGTCCCTGATCCCTTACCAGCAAGCCATTAAATTCCACCCTCTCAGCTACAAGCATCTTCCTAATGGACAAACTGGGCAGCCCAGAGATTAGAACACACTCAGGAAAAGAAGGAAGTTATTTCCATTCTAGAAGATCAGCGCTTTCACAATATTGAGCAGGGGGCTTTCCTTGGGGAGAGAACATTTTAGGGCGAATGTGGAATAATCCTGCCCAAGGGCAGAACGTGTTGTTTCTTTCTAATGCTTGTTCATCAATTAAGTCCTTGCTTACAATGCAAAGGGGAGCTTTCTCATTCAATCTGGCATCCCTGCCCTCAGTGACCAGCTGCCTGCCGCTGGGATGCCACCAGGGGTGCCCCGCGGGCCCAACTTCTGCAGCGCACAGCACAGCACCTCTTCCTTTGGTGACTGACCTGTGCTGAATGCAGTCCAACAATCTAAGTAAATAACACCAAATGGAGTTCAACACCATGGCTTTACACCGAGTTACCTTTAACATCGTGAGTGATCTCCTTCTCTGCATCAGTCCCATCACTGCTGGGTTCGGTTGGGTTCTCTTCGTTGTAGTCGTCTCCTTTAAAGCTGTCGTAGTAGTAATCACGATCTTCCACCACTTCCTCCCCGTCTTCCCCATCTTCCTCATCCTCATCTACAGCTGCTTCTGTGAAGTCTTCCAAATCTGCTTCAGTAGGAAACTCACTAAACGTTACAGGGAAAAAGGAAGGTTAGTACCAATGCCTGTGCACGGAGCACAACACTCACTTCCCTAGTCTGAAACACAAAAACACAGATGGGAAAGTGCACTCAGTTAACTCTAAAGCCTCTAAAGCCCTGAGTCCAGCGACATCAGCGAGAGGGAAGAGTTAGGGGTCAGGGAGGATGCTGACCGGCAGAAACCAATGTGGCCCAGAACAAGACAGAGCTGAGCGCCAGGCACTCCTGCGACCAGCTACTGCCAGAACAGAAGCACAGGCTGCCTCAACTCCAGCATGGCCCCCAATTTAGCTGGAAGTCAGAGGCAGGCAGGCCACAGGACTGTCACAAGTTCAGGGCAAGTGCACACCTTTTATAAATATCATAGTCTCCTCCTCCTCCTCCTCCTCCTCCTCTTCCTCCTCTTCATCGTCCTCCTCTTCCTCCTCCTCTTCTTTTGACACAGCAGATTCAATGATCTTTGTCTGAGGGCAGCACACATACTCGGTGCCGTGGAACTGGTCGACCCCGCAGGGCAGCAGCATGCCATAGCTGTACAAGGTCATCCCCTGAGTCAGACAGGCCTAGAAGAGACAGACCAGCATCAGAACACGGCCCGTCAGAAGCATGTTCACATACTCCCTGGCTCCTAAATGAAATCACCATGGAATGCCTTCTCTTGTAGACACATATCTTCTGTCCAAAGTTCTGACGATATTAAATTTTAAGAAAATTTACAGGTTCTGCTGAACTTGCAATGGCAATCATCACCTGAGTCAAAAACAATGAAAGGCAAAAACTGGAAAAAATTAAGGAAAAGGGAATGTCTTCTATTAACTATCAACATGGTTAAAGGTGTTCTGTGATACAATGGAATACTATTCAGCAATAAAAAAGATTAACTCATGCCATTCGCAGCAACATGGATGGAGCTCAAAGGGATCATGCTCAGTGAAATAAGTCAGAGGGAAAAAGAAAAATATGAGATGGTTTCACTTATAGGAGAAATACAGGGGAACCAAATAAGACATCAGGGGAAAATAATAACAACAATACAAAACACAACACAACAAAACAAAGCAAACAGACAATTATAAACCAGAAACATCTGCAGGAAAGGATGAGGGAGAAGGTTCACAGGGAGGGAGGGAGGTGCACAGGGACTGTGAGGTGGTGCACGAGTGCATTGGTGAAGGAAATTCTGTGGGGACTACACCTGAGGGAGGTGAGGGGGAAAGCAAACATTGTTTAAAAATGAACAATGATATAAAATACATATAAATTTAAAAAATAAATAAATAAAAATAATTGTGGAAAAAAATAAAAGGTGTCCTGTGATAATTTACATTCCTCAATGGTGAAGGGACTGCTTCAGACTCTGACCAAAGAAAGACAAGTGACTAAAGAACCAACTTAATTACCTACAGGTAACAAGATTATGAAATAAAGCGTGTTTCTAGTAGAAGAATGAATGACACCTAATTCTGTCAGTATCTGTCCAGACACAGCTTTTTGTGGCTGTTTTGTGGCTGTTTCCACACAGCTTCAGGGGTTAGGATGACCTTCTTGGGAGCCCCGCTGACAGCAGCCTTCAGCAACAGTCTAATGTCCTAAACTTTAGGGGATGGACTGTCAACATTGCATGTCCCACAAAAATATTATTTCTCTCCTAGACATTTTTAATTTAGAAGATACAAGTAACTGCAAACGGAAGAAAAGACAACACTAGACTTTTCCCACCCATTCCCATACCTCTTTGACCACAGTGTGCCAATGCTGGTGATTCTCACACACATCCATCCGCTCTTTGTGGAAAAACTGGCACTTTTCCGGAACTAGCAGAACATCGCTTACAAATTCACCCACTGGAAAAGAAAAGCTTGGTCAGAAGTCTGATCATGGATCAGGTAAGAATGACCCTCAGTGCAGATTATTATGATAGTGACACAGTCAGGTGTAGACAGGGCAGTCTCTAATGTATACAAGCTGAGGCCCATCCTTCATCTTCGAAGGTCACGGGACATACCGCCCAAGGCACGCAGCCACTAGAGCCCATCGTCCCATCAGAGCTGCAATGCTTGGATTTCCCTTCCTCTTCCCTGACTCAATGCCTTAAGGTCCAGCTGCAGGGCTACAGCAACACAGCACAGGGGCAGAGGTATAGGATCCCTTCTCCACCATCAAACACACACCATCAAACACACATCT
The DNA here is from genome assembly GCF_014898055.3 of Talpa occidentalis. Lineage (NCBI taxonomy): Eukaryota > Metazoa > Chordata > Mammalia > Eulipotyphla > Talpidae > Talpa > Talpa occidentalis. The sequence goes on along the minus strand of NW_023601212.1, from coordinate 28,310,522 downwards.
CTGATTTAAAATAATGTTCCTAGGGCCTCCCTGGTGGCGGCAAGGGGTTAAGCACGGCACTATGAAGCAATCTGCAGCCTCTGCAGCACAAGTTCAATCCCCGGCCAGCCAGGGGGAAACCCACATGGCACAGCAGACCTCTCCTATCTTGCCCTCTGCTCCCCTCAGCAGTGTATTTCAGTAGATCTACTTGTTCTGCTCCCCACTGCCTCTAGTGAACCTCTCTCCACCACCACCTCCCACCCCCGCACCTCTGGTCTACATTCCAGTTCTTTTATGCATTAATAAAAATAAATCTTAAAAAAAATAAAATCAAAACTTTTAAAAACAACTCCAGGTTAAACTATAAAATGAAATGTCACCAATATTCAGCTACTCCATGATTGATCCAACTGTCTAAACATCTGCAAACCAGAAAAGACTTAAAACCATGAATCTGAAAGTAAACTAAAAAATAATTTTTTTTTAAAATCCCAAAAGCTTAACTCTTTGATTTGACAATTCTGATTGGAATACACTCTAAGAAAATCATTGAACAAGTAGATAAAGATATTCACTACAGTACTAAAAATAAAAGCAATGAACTGGAGAGTACATGTAGTATGAGCCCAGTTGAGGGGGGGGGGGAAACACATTTAAAAGCATATACATTGCCATGTGTAGTCAAAGAAAAAGGCTTACATCTATCTATACACCAAAATGCTCAAGCACAAAAACCCGAAGTGAATTCTGATCACTTGTCCCAACTAAATTTTTTTTAAAAGTGAACTAAAAGAGGAACACATTTCAATCTCAGTTCTGTCATTTCCTTCACTACATTTTGCTTTTGCTACAATTATTTTCCAGCAACTTCCAGGAAAAAACTGACATGGACAGGCAGATCACCATTACTCTGTTTTATAGAAGAACACTGGAAATGATTTGGTCTCACTTTAGAAATTGATCCCAGCTATAATGGTCCTCAGTTTAATCAGTTGGAGTACAACAGATGATGGTGATGGTTTCCCAACTCAATGGACAAATAGAAACGGATACTTTTTTGCTATTTGATTTAATAAACTGATCAATGAATATGGCAATTTAGCAAAACCTAACCTTCAGGAATTCATTTAGCTGAATTTATGATTTATCTGCATTGTCCACCCATTCTTTATGGCTGTTTTTCTTTCATACTAGCTTTACCCTAAACAAGGCCATGTTCACCATCACATTTTTAGAGATTTTTCATTGAGAGTAACTAAAATTCCTTACAAATAACAAAATCTATTTACCTACTTGGAGAAGTCCCAATACTACATTCATGTATAAAGAGACCTAGTGCAGAAGTACTTCTCTAGGAAGACTGTACCATTTATGGGCTTTTGGAAGCCAAGCTCAGGTTTGTCTAGTTTCTTCTGGCACGAGAAACCATTCCGTAAAAACAGTAAAACGAGAAGCACCCTGACCACCCAATGTAAATTTTTGTAAGGTCTAATAGCCACCCCTAGCAGACGTCTTTATCAACAGGGCTCTGAGAAATTAAAGATGCAGAATAAATATCAGGAGCATAAACAGGCACTGCCCAAGGGTTCATACTGGGATTACGGTGCTCAATAACTGCTGATAGGCTATCAAGAATTGAAAGGTAGAAGGCACATATGCAAATGGACACTTGTATGGATGAATGAGTTGCTCCAAGATACCAGCTGACTTTGGTGTGGTAGCCGAAGACCATGCCTCAGAGCTTCTAAGGACCAACAACTTTCTCTGCTAGTTCCACACCACAGTAACATCTCTGTCCAAATCTTCATCCCAAAATAGCCAAAACCGGCCATGGGCTTACAACGCTCTCTTCTTTTAGTGCAGGAGCTCGTCTATATATAAATGTCAGAGATGACTAATTCTTTCCCTCAAAATACCAACGGTTTTGCTGCTTCACACAGCACCAACTCTGTCCTACTAGGATCATCCTACCGACCTAAAGTTTTATAAACAGGGGGGCAATCAGTGTTAAGTTAAAATATAAGGTTCATTTTGAGGGGGATGAAAGATTGAACTGTACCTTTTCACCAAATTGCGAAATACCAGGTAAGAGTCATATAGCTAGTTAAGCCTGGTCTGAGGACACGGCAGAGCTGAGTGAACACAGACAACAAACAATTCAAGAGCAGGCTTGATGCAAACCCCACTAGCAACCTAAACTCATTCTCAAACTGCTGTCAAGTATGCTCATCGAGCGAGACACACCATGCCCTCAACCTCAACAAAAATAGTGGCTAAAGTTAAAGTCTTAGCACTACCGAGCTATTGGCAGCCACTGTGGTCTGAGTTCGATCCCTGGCCAGGGAGCTAACCCATATGGCACAGCAGACTTTCCTGTCTTGCCTGCTGTTCCCTTTAGCAGTGTTTTTCAGTAGCTCTGCCTGTTCTGCTTCCCACTCTGTCTCTGGTGAATCCTCTCACCCCCCACATCTCTGGCCTACACCCCAGTTTTGGTATGCATAAATAAATAAAAATAAATCTTTAAAAAACAGTGGCCAAAGGACACATCCAAACAAATGAGTAGCAGCACCAACCTGTTCTCCCCAGTTCCGATCTCCTCACCCTTCTGACCATGCTTTGGGCTTGGTGGGCAGTGACAGCTTAAAGGCAGATCAGGGTGGAAGCTAACCATATCACCACCATCTCTTTCCTGCAACATGTGGTGATAAACATAACAATAACAACAAAAAAACACAGCCACCCAGAGTATGGTTAACAACCAAAGAGAGCCAGGAGGCTATTGAGGGTGAGGTCCCAGTCATGGCCAAATGTCTATGCATGCTGGGGCAGGCAGAGCCACCTCTACAGCCAAGAAATTAAACCACACTGGCAAGCTATGGATTAAAATTCAACCAAATCACTATTTGACACAGCTACAGCCAAAAAGAAATGCACTCACTAAAAACCTCTTTTGCTTAGAGTACACCTAGTCCTGCCTGTTTTGCCTGCATAAGCCCACTCTCCACAGGCTCCTTAGGTATTCACAGCCAAGGCATTCCAGTAACACTGGTTGCTGTAACTCGACCAGTTGGTATCACAGATGATAAAGTATATAGGACTCACACTTCTAAACTATCCATTTTTAGTACAATTTGTATATTAAAAGAATTGTATATGGTCACATAACTCCATGAATATATACTATAATCCATAAACTGTATATTTTTAAATGGGTAAATTATGTGAATTAAAAAAAATAAGCCTTTTAAGAATCAGAGAAACTGATCATTTACAGGGAATACTGTGCAAATATACTAAGGATTATGGAATTGGAGAGTGTCAATATGAGTTCACTGTTTTTTATATACAAGAATGTTTATATGTATATCTATATCCATCTGCTGGGTGGGTTTAGAAGGCCTAACACTGTAATAGAAGTAAGTAAAACTTAATGCCCAGGATCTTGGCTTCTAAATACCATTCCCCACTAAAATCTGGGCTTCTTGGAGAAATGCCTGACTCCATAAAGGAGTTTGAGGAGATGAGAAAGCTGGCTGATATCTTTCAGAGTGCAAAGTGATTCTGGAATGTAAACAATTTCTTCCGTGGAAGTTTGTCACTGACCTGTGTGTTCTGGAACTACAAAACATGAGTATTTGGGCTAAAGAAGAGTTTTTCTTGGGAAATAAACAATCAACTCCGTGTGTGTGTGTTTTCATCATATATATATGACATCTTTGTTGTACCAAAAAAGCAGTTTTCAAAAAATTATAGGGTCATGAACCAGCATGAAGGAGTTCCCACTGGACAAGCCTAGTTCATTAATGAGTCCTTAATGAGTCCTTAATGAAATAGGTGGAGGCAGATACCATCTTAGCCAGGAGGTAACAGTTATCATTGGTAATGAAACAAAGTGATATCCTTTAACTTCTAATATGATGCAGCAAGAACACTTTGGTGATGGCCCCCTCAAAAATGCAGAAATCAAAAGGATCATAAGACAAATCCAAACTGCAAGGCACCCTACAAAGTACCCAGTCTATACTCTTCAGAAAGATTAAGGTCATAAAAGATAGGAAAAGGCTATAGAGAGAACCAAATGCAAATAAGATCTTGAATTAGATCCTGATGTAATGGGAACAGGCTAACCTAAAAATAGATCTGTAGCTGAGATAGTAGATTAGTAATAATTTTCTGATTTTGATGATACTACAGTTATACAGGAGAATGTCCTTATTCTTTGAAAATATTCACTGAAAAATTAATAGATAAAAGGACACCATGCCTGCAACTTAAATAACTCTCAAAAGCAGGTAGTGGAGATTAGGACACTTGGGGGGGGGGGGTCACAGATAGATGATGGGTTTATTTTATGATCTTAATAAAATATATTAATGGAAAATCTGAGGAAAGGGTGTATAGAAGTCCTTTGAACTATTTTTTGCAACCATTTATAAACCTCATATTAATTTTAAAAGGCAAGAGTAATTCTAAAAGATTATAACCAAAGAATTTTCTAAGGATCCTATGAAAGTACAGGTGGTGCTGTCCTGCAAAGACATTAAAGTCTTTTGTTTCTTAAAATATGACAAGGAAGAATTGCCAGTTTTTCTTTCCTACAATCTCCCTTAACTTCAATCACCAGGAACGTTATCAGCTTAGACTCAGGCAACTGTATTTATTTTAAAATACCAATGGATTGCTCTACTCACTGTCAAGAAGCTGTTGAAGTGGTTATTAGTGTAAACACAAATAACTGTCTGAATTATGTAACACCGAAGACTGAATAGTGTTTTATTCAGTAACCAAAATGCAAAGAAGATACTGAAGAGCTTATGGTCAAATTGTCTTTTAGCCATTTAATTAATGACAGTAGTATTTTGCTGTTATGTTCCATAACACACTGAAACACTCCAACTACAGTATTTGGGGGAAGGGGAAAGCAGTACAATGAAGTGTTTATTGTGTACCAGCTATGGTAGCAGTCTTGATTTGTAGTTATCATTAAGCATGTACCCTCCACCTAGGCACAGTGCATGTGCTGAGGAGATAAAAGAGTGAAACAGGGTGCCTGCTGTCAAGATGTTTACAACTGGAGAAAAGATACATAAACAGACCATCACTGTGCACTGTGAAAGCTGCAATGGAAACAACATAGCACCCTGAGTGTCTCTTAATTTTTTCACAGCATCCCCATGCCAAAAGAAACTTAAGAAGTTAGTCACATGCAACAACTTAACGAGGACTGTCTCCTAACACCTCACTGCATAACTCCTTCAACTTTCAATCCACTGAACACATCTCCCTTGTTTCCTCTGCTACAGCAATTTTGGTGTGATGCTGGCCTTATATCACAGGAAATGTGAAAGCACAGCTCCACAAAGATATGAGGTCACTAAAAGGAAAGGAATGATCTAATGTTGAAACTGAGTACCTCCAGCTAGTAGTTCACAGGATGTCTGACAGATGTTTCCCTTGAAAATCAAAAATATCCTGCAATGTCCCTATGAGTTTGTTGAAACACCCTCAGTGCAGTTTGGGAATTATGAATATAAACATATTTAAGAAAGAAAAATTAGGCTGGCTTGTAAACTGAGCACGTGTGGGAAGATAAGGGTCTCCAAGATCTCATGCTCCGAGTTTTGGGAGGGTAACAGCAAGTAACATAGAAGATAGGGCAGGAGGACCAGGCTGCAATCTTCAGAGGTAAAGATTCTGCAAAAGGAAACTATTGCCAAGTATTATTTCTCTATTGTCTACAAATATTCAAGAACATTCTTGTCCACACGCACACTACTGCATGATGCTCAGTTTTAAAGTAAATGGTATTAAGCCCAGGCAATGTCCCTCCTTTCACCTTCTGAATACTTGAAAACAAAGTAATTGCTATGTATTTTAAATATTGTCAGGTGCTTACTCTTCCTGTTATTTTGCTACATGTATTCCATTTTAGAAAGATTTTAATGAAGGCAGGGAGGGGAATAAATTACTTCAACAGCAAAAATTAAATACATCTTCAGAACTACCATGCATATCCATGTTAATGCTGTATCCGTGCTAATCCTACATGGATCATCTAAAATCAATTGTTTTAAGCTTCTGTGATCAGATCTGTTTCTGAATCACCCAGAAACATGAGTATGATTCAGATTATCAGTGATGAATGGTTAAGATGAATACATTAAGCAAATAAAATATGCATCTGAAGCGACAACTGTTTCTGGGCAACAAGATGTTACAATTTTACTGAAGGCAGCTCTGACTGCTAACACCAACCACACAGAGATAAAAGCATCCTTACCAGACCTGAGCCCTTCATGATGGCTGGTGGCACGGGACCTGGCCCCAGCATCCCTGACTCTCCCCTTGGCAGCTAGGAGTCAGTCACTTTTCCTGAAAAATACTACAGTGTCTGACTAACAACAGAAAGTCAGGACCCTGCCATGTGTGGGATGAAGTAGGGGGAATAGAAGACTGTGCTGTGGCTGTGTTTTGTTTTTTTTTTTTTTTTGGGGGGGGGGTGGCTGTTTTAATACCACTTACTATTCTGACTGTAAGCCAGTCACTCTGGTGGCCTGCTCTGCTAGCAGCATTCTTATTCAGTGCCGGAGGAAAAGGCTCCTCCTTAAAAGACAGAAGGATGCTCACAATGACAAGGAGAGCTAGTGACCCTCAAGACAAGTCAACTCCTGACACCAGAAAAAGGTAATTATTCAATTCAGAAAGTCCCCTGATAAATTCCTAGAGCTTTCAGATTCTTAACAGATGTAGCTACTTCACATGAGCCAAGGGAAGAGTAAATTTGAAAACGAGGGACACCTGCACTTCCCTAGCAGTAACCAAGAACTCCTAAAGGGCACTCACCAAGACACTTGAAAGGTATCACAATATGGCTCTTGCACTCTTTTTTGTCCCTCCGGCACCAATTGTCAACATTAACTGCCTGGTTTGCTTCCATCACGTTTGTGATCTGTAGCTCTGGATACATCTGCAAGGGAAAAGAACACACCAAATATATTGACTCTGTACCTAATAAATAACAACCACTCACACATAAAGAGGAGTGTCTGTGTTTACTCAGCTTCACCATTACCCTCTAGAAATCCAAGGTTCTGTTCTGCTGCCCTGAAGTCAACTGAACTCACCCTATAAACAGACATGTGGACTGTCTTTCGACAGGTAGATTTCAGACCTCTTCTAATGTGTTCTCTTCTTAAATAGGAGTCTGTATTTAAGGACATGCAAAAGGATGTTTGCAGCCCCAAACAAATGTTATCAAGCCCGGTTGGGGGTGGTGGTAAATAGTTGAGTCTGGAACTATAACATTTCAGAGGCAAGTCTATGGAAATTTTATTAATAAAAGTACAGAATACATCAACCCTGGCCATATATACTAGTTTTGATAAGAAGTTAAAACATCTCATATTCTTTTCAAAGCTAGGTTTTGACACCAAGTTGAATCAGTTCTGAGACGATCATTTACAATATTGGTGGCTTTCCATGAGCAGATAGAAAGCACAAGCATACACATGGCCTGTTTTGCTTCACATCTTCCCATAGTAAACCAGGCAGTACTTCTCTGGTCCTTGCCAATCTTCTGCAGCACTCCTCCCTGAGAGAACAGTGGCGCCTCAGTCACTTCATACACTTAGAAAGAAGGCCGGTGCACCAGTCACTAGCCACTTGGTCTCAGGCCAAAAGAGACAACTGAGAGTATCTATTTCTAAGGTAAGTAGGTTCAAACTTGACACAGAAAAAAACACGGTTTTAACTTTCTGGCAACACTCTTACCTCCTGACAGTACTGAAGAACTTCTTCTTTTGTTCCAAAGCAGCTCTTAGTGCCTGTTGGGTCAGGTTCCCACTTCCCAGTCTGAATGTTCACATGCATATTTAACTTCCCACAAAGCATTGCAATTTGAGGCTCAGCAACAGCAAATCCTGTTCCAGCATTGGCTGCAAGAGCCTACACCAAAGGGGGAAAAGAAGAGCAGGTCAAAGGCACAGTCATTCACTCTTTTGTGACAGTGAGAATCTTTATTACTTACCATAGCTTAATAAACAAATCCTATTCCCAGGAGCTATTAAATCAAAAATGAACAAAAACCAAACAAACAAACAAAATGTCTGAAAGTATGAGATCAAAAGAAAGGTCGATGGAAAATCTAACCCTGGATTCCCAACTGTATACTCTGACTATAAACCTATAAACCGGGTACCGTCCATTTTAATACAAGCCAATCAGTCTACTATCCATTCCTTAATTCACCAAATGACAAAAGTGCAGAACAGTAATTTTACTGGATTCACTCACACAACAAAATTTCACTGAGCAAGTACTACATTGCAAAGCAATGTGCTCAATGCTTAGGACAAAGCGTCAGCCCAACCCGCTCTCATAGGGCTTCCAGTCTAGTGCAAGAGTCACCCCTCACACAGAAAGCATGCTCACCTCCCAGATGTGTGAAGAAGGGAAAACCCACGGTGCTGAAGCAATATATCAAGAGGGACTCCTGGGCCTCCCCAGTGGCGCAGCGGTTGAGCGCCGGGTTGCAAAGCTGCCTGCAGCCTCTGCAGCACCAGTTCGATCCCCGGCTACCGGAGGAGGGTCCCACTTAGCGCGCAGACCTCTCCTGCCGCTCGCTGCTCCCCTCAGCAGTGTGCTTCGGTCCTTCTGCCTGCTCTGCTCCCCGCTCTGGCTCTGGTGAATTCTCTTACCCTCCTGCGCTTCTGACTGTACCCAGTGCTTGCATAAATCAAACAATCAATCAATCTCAAAAGGGACTCCAACTTACGACTGGGCAGGGAGGTGGCTAGGGAAGCTTCCTAAAGAGAGTGACTCTTGCACAGAGCTTTGACATCAGAAGTAGTCTGTGAGGTAGATGTGGTTCGAGAAGGGTGAAGAGGCTGCCAGGGACAGGACTAGACAGTCCAGAAAATCAGAAAGGATTTTGTCCTTGTCCCTGGAAGTGCTGAGAGATTTTATGCACAAAGTTAATGTTTCAAAAGGCAGCACTAATGCGTCCTCTGGCTGCAGGGTGAGAAACAGACCGAAAGGAAACAAGAGTGTAGAGTGTACGAAGTGGGAGGGCTTGGGAAGCTGAAGCTGCAGAGGCCAAGAATGAGGTAATGGCGGCTTGGGCCAAGGCAGTGTGGTTGGGAGACAGTCAAGAGAGCACAGAGCAAAATGGGCAAGACTTGGAGATGGATTACACAGAGGGATGAGGAAGAGGAAGGTGTCAAATCTGGCTGCATTACTCAATGAGCGTCATTCTTGGTAACAATTCTAAAAGGGATTTCATCCTGTTAGGTAAAAAGAATCAACTACCCCATAAAATTCTTTGGTTAGTGTCCTTTTCTTTAGGAAAAGATTAGGTAGCGGTTAACAGTTCACAAATCACAGGTGAAAAACAAGAGAGGTATTATGACAGGAAGGGTCCTGCAAAGCGTTGTGACCTAGAAAACACAGCCATCTCTGCATCTAGAAATACGGCAATGTGGAAAGTTATTGCCACTGTGGAATTCTGTAGTGTAAAAATGCTTCAAGATAAAAATTAAAGTTTTTTTAACTGTAAAAACTTAGGGAGTAGTATTAAATTGCATGTTCTTTATAAGAAGAGCATTAATTGTGAAAGCCTTTTCCTATTAAGAAAGGGCAGGGCCTCCCTGATGGCGCAGGGGTTAAAGTCTCGGCCCTATCAAGCTATTGCCTGCCACTTTGGCATGAGTTAGATCCCCAGCCAGGGAGTTAACCCACATGGTGCAGCAGACCTCTCCTGTCTTGCCCACTGCTCCCTTCAGCAGTATTTCTCAGTGGATCCGCCTGTTCTATTCCCCACTCTGTGAATCACCAGAGGATTCTGGTGAATCCTCTCACACACACACCCACACCTCCAGCTTACACCCCAGTTCTCGTAGGCTTAAATAATTAAATCTTTTAACAGGGGGGAATAGCCAAAGCTCTAATGAAAAAAAAAGAAGGAAATGGAGGCATCACACTCCCAGACTTCAAACTATACTACAAAGCCATAATCATCAAAACTGCATGGTATTGGAACAAGAACAGACATACAGACCAATGGAATCGAATAGAAAATCCAGAAATAAACCCACAGATTTATGGTCAACTAATCTTTGACAAAGGAGCAAAGACTATGCATTGGAGCAAAGAAAGTTTGTTCAATAAATGGTGCTGGGAAAACTGGGTCGCTACATGCAAAAGAATGAAGCTTGACCACTACCTCACACCATACACAAAAATCAACTCAAAATGGATTAAAGAACTAGACATAAGACCTGAAACCATAAAATACATAGAAGGAAATATAGGCGAAACACTACGGGATTTGCACATCAAAGACATCTTTACAGACACATCACCCAAAGCAGTGATAGTGAAGGCAAAGAAAAACAGCTGGGACTACATCAAATTAAAGAGCTTCTGCACAGCAAAAGAGACAGTAACAAAAACAAAGAGAAACCCCACCAACTGGGAGAACATTTTTGCACCCAACACTAATGATAAAGGACTGATCACAAAAATCTGCAAAGAGCTGATGAGACTCAGCAACAACAAAGAAAATAATCCAGTCAAAAAATGGGCAGAAGAGCTAAAAAGAAACTTCTCTGAAGAGGAAATGCAAATGGCCAACAGACATATGAAAAAATGTTCAACATCACTTGTAATCAGGGAAATCAAAACTACCATGAGATACCATCTCACACCAGTGAGAATGGCACATATTAAAAAAACTAGCAACAACAAATGTTGGCGAGGGTGTGGAGAAAAAGGAACTCTTCTGCACTGTTGGTGGGAGTGCAAACTGGTCCAACCACTATGGAGAGCTGTGTGGAGATTTCTGGACCTACTAAACATAGAGCTTCCATATGATCCAGCAATTCCACTCCTAGGTATTTACCCAAAGGACACAGAAACATCAATTCCAAAGAACACCTGCACCCCTATGTTTATAGCAGCACTGTTTACAATAGCTAAGCTTTGGAAACAACCCAAATGCCCAAAAATAGATGACTGGATCAAGAAGATGTGGTACATATATACCATGGAATATTACTCAGCATTCAAAAAAGATAAACACATGCAATTTGCAGCAACATGGATGGCGCTGGAAGGGATCATGCTCAGCGAAATAAGCCAAAAAGAAAAAGAAAAATACCAGATGGTCTCACTCATAGCAGGAATCTAGAAAACTTAAATAAGGGACCAGGAAAATGAATATAAGAAAGTGAAAATCAAAATCAACAAAAAACTATGAACCAGAGACACTTTTTGGGGGGTGGGGGGCGGGAGGGGAAGGATTGGGGTCAGAATGGGGCGTTTGCAATTGTATGGGGGACTATAAAAATAAAATTTATTATTTAAAAAAAATAAAAAAATAATAAAATTGTTAAGGGGGAAAAAAAAAGAAAAATCTTTTAAAAGGGGGGAGGTGATCTGAGTTTTAAAATAATGGGAAAATATGTACTTTCTAGCATCTCTCACTTCTGTATGATGGACTACACAGATGGGAACAGTCCTCTAATCATGAGACTACATTTGATTTTAAATACATTATCTTTTCTCAGCACAAATTTACCATCCTACACATGTTTTGCTTAGGAGCTTATTCCAACTAGTCTGCCTTTTACTAGTGGAAGAGAAGAAAGTTCAAACACTTGTTGGATAACTGGGGGAAAGCTAATTTGGGATTTAAATGTTGCCAAGATCAATCAGGGTTGAAGAGCACAATTAAATCCAGTGAGAACAATTAGCACCTTTATTAACAGGTGTTGATTGTAGACCTACTGTGATAATTATTTATTAACATCGAAGGCAGATCCTATGCCTTCAGTATAACTGCAGATAAGCTACAGACTGATACAAAGTCCTTTCTCCCCCAAAGAAAGAAAAAATATTTAAGGGAATCTGCTGCAAGGAACACACACCTATTACATATACTCTGATGTTGTTTGATTCAAACAAATCATTAAAAGGTAAAGGATGCACAAGACAAATGTGTTTAATTCTTACACTGAGTTCAAGATGTAAAAACAAAATGCCACTCACTGGCCATTCTTCTGTTGTGAGCTGTATCTAAAGAATATGGCTAGAGGGCCTCTCTGGTGGCTCAAGGGGTTAAGCACAGCTCTGTGAAGATAGCCACAGCCTCTGCAGCACAAGTTCCATGGTTCAATCCCCGGCTGGCCAGGGAGCTACCCACATGGCGCAGCAGACCTCTCCTGTGTCACCCGCTGCCCTCTCAGCAGTGTTTTTCAGTCAATCTGCCTGTTCTGTTCCCCACTCTGTCCCTGGTGAATCCTCTCAAACCACCCCCCTCCCAGCTCCTCTGGCCGATACCCTAGTTCTTGTATGCATAAATAAATAAATCTTTAAAAAAAAAAAGTAAAGAATATGGCTAGAAAGGAAAATGGGTACATGTAAATGAGTCCAGACAAAGGCAAGGGCAAAGGAACCTCAGGGACACGTTTGTGAGCTGAAACCAGTGTTCTCTCCTTGCACAATATCATTCCTACTTCCAAAGTCCAGATAGGAATGAAGAAAATCCAGGAAGACATAATATGTGAGAAAGCCAAATCAACAGGTCACAAGGAAAGCATTTCCTAAGCCTGTAATAAAGAACGACCACCGATTACAGCTGAAAATTGTTGAGCACTATTTCCTCAATTCTCTCTAGGGCCGTGTATATATGTATTTTTTTTGTGGGACCCTCGCCAGCGGCCGGGGAACGAACCAGCGCTGCGGAGGCTGCGTGCAGCCTCACAGCCCAGCGCTCAACCGCTGCGCCACCAGGGGAGGCCCTATGGCCGTGTATATTTTAACATGAAAGGCAGCTAATAAGCAAACAGGATTTTGGGCGTGATATCTAGTTTTTCACAGGGGGAGGGGAGGAGAAGAAAACCATTTACCTGCTAAATTCCAAAAGTGAATATAGGTAAGAAACAGTGTCAATTACTTGTATAAGCTTCCCTGAGTCACAGCCATGGAGTGGTCAAAATTGTGCAGGAGGCCATTTATCAGCACCAAAGATTATCTTCCACATGTTACTCATTATGGTTGTTGGCTAAAAGACCACAAGAGTTCCAACTGGATAAATGTTCAGTTTATGGGTCAACCACGGAGGGCAATACATCAGTGGTAAGTGCATTTGATCTTTGTGCTGAGATGGTCAGCGTTACCTTCCCTGAAGAGAATCTGAAATACCAGAGGTTAAAGCAACAGGAAGAGGCAGCTCAGCAGCAACAGCTCCTCACATCAGTTACCACCAAGAGAAAGGAAAGTAACTGGAATCATTCCAGACAGCTAATATGCTGTAGTGATTCACTTTTGAGTTCAGAAAGATTAATCCTTGTGGTCATAAGAGACTCTCAAGAAGGTATCATCTGAAATATAAAAAGCCTCAGTGGGCCATGTCTAGGAATCAACTAATCAAACATACCCCAACCTTACCTAGAATATAACAGGATCATTTCTTCTGTAATGTTTGTACTTCTTTACTTTGAAAACACTCTTATTTAATGTGCTCTCCATTTTCTTAAGCACACACCATGCTTTGATCCATTACATCAACATATAAATCAATCTGTTTCCTAATCTAACATGTTACAAATGGGATTTCACTGCCAAGTCAGCACTTTTGATATCCTGTGAACCTAGAATCCTCTATGAAAGAAAATTAATGCCCCGTGCTTTGGCACTTAAGCCAGTTCTTGTGATCTATGCACATTGCAGCACTTTTAAGGCTTTGAAAACAAATTGCATCAATTGCTTTCCTAGTCTAGTGCTTCCATTTTACTTAATAATTCATTCTTAATAAGAAATTCCATTTTATTAATTTGGCTTGGGGAAAGAGTTTAGCTATCCAAGCACAGAAAATTCAACTTGGTAAAAAAGTGCTTTTAGTAACTTAGTTGAAAACCTGAAATGGCTATAAGCAATAAATAAATAAAATCTGAATGGAACTTAAATCAGGGCCTTTCATTAGCATCTCCAGAGAGGCAACTCCTGTGCCCACCCAAGTGTCACACAGCCACTCAGGACCAGCACAGTGCTCCTAACCCAAGCACAGATGTAGCTTGGATATTTCCTTCCTCCTTAAAGCCCCAGGATATAATGTGGCTCCTAGGTGTGAAAGTGACTGCATTTGGAGGGAGCATCTTCTAAAGAGGGTTTTTAATCTTGTAATTGAGTGAACCATGTTTTCTTGGATAAGAAGTTGCTGCATTTTAGCCACTCAAGTGTTCAAGCATTATCCTGGGAAGACAAGTTAACCCAGTTCCAGGTCTAATAAATACTGAAGGCAGCAAGCTTTGGCAGCATCTAGTTACCTCCTGCATGCTAGTGATAGCAAAATACAGCACTTGTACTCTAAGACCTTCGGTTATTTTAAAGAGTCAGTAAAATGGCCATTTACTAATAGACAAGAAGATCCTATACTCATTCCTCTTTGTTCAAGTGGTATTTCATGATTCATAACTTACAAATACTTAAACCTATGCCCATAAACATTCGCCCGAGACTTATTGAATTGAACAATTATTAAAATCCTGTTCTTCGCTTAAGTTTTAAGATATCTCCCCAATATGTTTATGAACTACAAAGGGGAAAAATACCTTCACAGTAGAGGCCATGAAGTCAATCTCACCAGCAATAGGTGAAATTTAAGAAAACCAATGAAGAAGAGGAAAACAATGACTGACTGTTACAGATTAGGAAAATCTAAGGAGTAAGGACAAGCGCAAAGTGGGAGAGTCTGGTGAGGATCCTGGGCCAGGAGGAGGGCAGTGGCCTGGATGGGAGCAATTATCTGAGTCAGGCTGGTGAGTCAGCTCATAGCTCTGGACCAGTTAATCTTCCAAATTTGATAAAGGGGCTGATTATGGCAGGTGTAACATTAACTGAGGGAAACGAATAAGGGAAATTTCTGTAGCATTTTTGCAACTTTTTTTTTAAACTGAAAAACTACTTCAGAGTCAAGCGGTTTTGGCTTTTTAAAATCCTGTTCATTAGCTGCCTGATTCTAATCACAAGTGCATCGTTTCAATCTGTCTAAAAGAGAAGATACATTCTGGGAGGATACTAGAAAGTATAATCAGGAAATCCAATACTTGAAAATCTTACCATTTATTCAGAACACTTGGGCACATGTCTGTCCTACACACACACATATAACCTCAGCATTCATACATTAATTCTGCCCCTGAACGTACCAAAGTCCACTGTTACTGTCAAATGGCTGACTAGTTCGGAGGTTCTAAAGTATCTTCATCAGCAGTACAAAAATGAAGTCCCCCCCAAAAAAATAAACCACAACCAAACTTCAAAAGTTTCAACTTACTATTCCATAAAATTAGAGGAGTCTTGCTAAGCATTTTCCAGTTTTAGCAGCAATGTGAGAAAACCTGTTCTTAAAAAGTGACAGTTTACATTACACCAACTGAAAATCCTTGGCCTTTTTACATTTGAACTTAATTGTAATTAGAAACTGTTAAATTAGGGTTAGAGGAAAACCTCCCACCATAAAACATCTTTCTTCCAGTTGTTAAGTATTATTTTCATAGGCAGTATAATTTATAGAAATCCCTGCTTTCATTAGACCTCTAAACATTAAAATATAAGTGAGGCATCATTCTCAAGATTGAAAACGGTTTAGATTGTCTCGAAAACTTATTATAGGAACATGATAATTGGTCCATCTGGATTACACAGATAAGGATCCAAGCAGCAAGATTTCAGAGGTCTTTTTATATGTCTCTGAGATGAAAGCTAAGCGTCTAATACAAAGGAAGTGATTGAAAATACAAATGTAAAATGCATTTATGTTTAAAAAATTATAGTAAAATTCTCAAGCGGACAGGTTCTTTATTGGTTCTTGTGTTTCCTTCCAATTGCCCATAGTAAAATAGAAATTTTTTTTTTTTTTTTTTTTTTTTTTTGTGGGACCCTTGCCGGTGGCCGAGGGTCAAACTGGCGCCGCAGAGGTTGACGGGCAGCCTCGCAACCCAGCGCTCAACCGCTGTGCCACCAGGGGAGGCCCAGTAAAATAGAAGTTTTAAGAAATTGGATTCCAGGGCGGTGGAGACACCAGGAACACGCTCATTCTGCTCCTCTACTCAGAGGAAATGCAGGATGATGGCTAAGAGCCTGGGCTTCAAGAGACAAACCCCCACCACTGACTACCTGTGCCACCTCTGGCAGGCCCAAAGCCAGGTCAGGCCTGTCTGGGCCTGTTCCTAATGTAGAAAATGAGAATACAACTATATACCACAGTATTATTCTGAGGTCTAAATAAGTTTATACATGAAACATGCTTCAAATGCTGCTTGTTACATAAGACGTCTTTCAGTGTGGGTGGCCATTATTATCAGGTTTTAGATTTCTTTATCTCTGTAAATGACTGACAAATTAATTTAAAAAAAATTCTTTACCTGTAAAGCATGGCTACTAACATACCTCTTCCTCCCAGGCCTGCTGTGGGAATTCAATTAAGATAAGGCACCTAAGCACTAAGCCCAGTGACTGCTGCAGGGCCCACTCAATATTAGCACAATTATCATGGGCCGGCTCCTGTAGGTCTCATTCTCTGCCTACGATCACACAGACCGGGGCTCAAATTATGGGTGCAGAGGGAGGAGCGCATGGAGTCCCAAAGTAACTAATGACCCTCATCAAATCCAGGATGGAATGAGATAGGCTGAGAAATGGCACAGTCCTTTACCTACTAGATGTGGACATGTCTAAAGTAGGCACACAAACACTCCACATCTTATTTTGTGGGAAATTCAGTTCCAAGAGTTTACATGAACAATTTAATACGGCCCTACTATACAGAAGAAAATCACCGGGATTTTGTGGCTTCCTGGCTCTGGTTCAGTTTCCGGCAGGCACGGAAGTGAGGTCAAGATGAATCTGCAGTTACTTTTGAGACACTGCTACAATCAAAAGAGCGCTATGCAAGTTATTTCTCCGAATTGGTTGTCTTGAGGGATTACTCCCACTCCTTACTATGTAACCTTCTAGAAGTTATTTCATCTCCCTCGGCCTCAGTTTTTACTTTTGTGCAACATATATATGACATTACCCTAACCTGGGTATAACAGTAAGTGACAACTCCAATATTAACTTTGGTTTCTCTAGCATATATAGAATCTCTATTTTCCTAAAACTCCTGATGCATTAAAAAACACAGCTTAGAATCAAAAACAGCTCTAAGTGAGAAGCAGAGGCATGATTCCAAAGCAAAGCATTAATCTGGCATATTTTGAAGCCATGCTAAGTGTAGAGCTCAGAAAACCAAGAGGCTTGTGTAATTAAGATGATCTAAATGGTGTGAACTTGGACTTGCCCTTTGACTCACTGGTCAGTGTTACCAAGGCAACCGTTATTCATCAAGAGCATGAGTATTTGACATTGATGGCATATGCAGGTTTAGGGGAATGTATAAAGATGTGTCTTTTGAGCCTTAAAAGGGTGAAATGAATTCAAGTAACAAACACCCAAAAGCATTACTGATTAGTATTAATAATTAAATATTTTCATTCTAAATCGCTTGATTCACAGACAGATATAAAACAAAGGATGGGGGAGGCAGGGTGGAATTTCTATGACATATCTAAGCACAAATCCACCAATAGTCTCAGAAATTATAAGCATCCTTCTGCGTAATCTGATGATCTGTTATTTTGTTTAAATGCAGTAAGTCAGTCATTAAAAATTAGTTTTCAGCATATTTTAAGTATTTCATATACTTGAAAAATATAATTATATACCTCTTAAAAATACCCCATTTTTCAGGTAGGTTGACCTAGCTCACTAAAATAAAGACCCAACTTAGTACTTTTAATAAAGTTAAGTTGGCAGACTAACCTAGCAATGTCCACTTTGGCTGAACCAAACTACAAACACGAAATTGTCATTGCCAAAGATTTGAAATTGATTTACTGACTCTTTTCCTTTAATATATGTGGGAAAAGTTAAGAAAACAAATCCATGCAGCTGAAAACACTCAGGTTTTTAGTATCCAGGATGGCCTTTTAGAAGCAGTTCCTTAATACTCATTATGTCAACAGGTTTGCAGGGGCATCCTGAAAAAATGAGAAAAAATAAGCAAGATCTGGAGTGCATGTGAGTACATGACTGCACAAAGGCACAGAAGTGCTAACTAGTCTCTCGAGAAAGGATGGTCCTGAACTAAGATTATCTTCTTCCTACCTTTTGTTTTAAAATGTTTTTCATAAAATTATGGCAGCAGGAGAGAGGTAGATTTTTAAAGAAATACTCTTTCTGTAAAACTAAGAACTGACAACCTTACAAATCTAAATTTTTCCCTTAGTTTTACTATTACATGAAAATCAAAGGCTCAACTATTTCCTAACATTCTGATAGACATGAAAATGTAGCCGTTCTTGGGTGAATAACCTGTATCTATATTTATAACTGGAAAATAAAACACTATGCTCCAATCCTTTCATAGGGCAGGAAGAGAAGAAATTCACATTTTTAAATACAAAGAGCAATTTCCATAAGCTAGTGTGCTAAAACATTTTACTATGTTTACTAAGTGCAAGCAATACCCAGATACCAATCCTGATGTAACAAACCACTTTAATGTCTAATGTCCATTAAAACAACTGTGAAAATAAGAAAAATATAAAAGAACCCCACCCTTTCCAAGTTCAAAGCAAGTCAAAAAAAGGCATCTTTCTGATGATTTATGTACCATTTAAATTTCAAAGTAAATACACACTGTATTATCAGCTCACACCAGATTAGCTTGCAGACAATAATTCTTCCTGTCTGGGACCCATGCCCGTGTGCATTATTGTAATTATCAGCAATTTAAAAAAATAAAGTAAAAAGGCTAGAATGAGCCGCTAGTCAGTATGTTTACTGCTGGCTGCCTCAGCCATTAATTCCTGGGTTCAAGCCACCTAACTACAAAATAAATGCATAAAGGGGAGCAGGAAAGGCTATACTCCAGTAAAAAGAATTAATAGGAAGGATGTAAATGTGTGTGTGAACACACATGAACACCCTGCAGTGGAAGGTTCAACAGCACTTCCCTTCTACTTGTCAGCGGGACCTCCAGGGCGCTGGGTCCACTCTTGATCCCCACAATGCATTCTGAACCATGTCAAGTCAGATCACTTCTGTTCCAAAGGCCACCACCCCCATGCAGTCTGTTCACAAGGCGGGATCTTTCCTGCCTCAAATTTCCATCGAAAACTCCTCCCTTTACTCTTCCTTGAGCAGTCACAGCTTCACCTTTCAAGATTCAGCTCAAGGGTGTGTCCTCTGAGGGCTCTTGCAGAAGATGGTATCCGCCCTCATCCCCTCACAGTGGTATTTATTTCTCTCCATTTGAAACTACATCACTCTTTGCTCTGTCCACTTCCCTTCATTAGAATGTAAGATCCTGTTTTTCTAACCACTGGATCTGGAAACAGCACTTAGAATATGGTTGACAATCATTGACACCCAAGTAATTGACAGTGTGACTCCTAAAGCTGGTGCTCTTGCTTTCTTCCCCACCACATTGAAACTAGTACTAATTAGCAGATACTACTCAGCAGAAATTTCTTAATTAATATTGTATTAGTCTTCACATAAGTAGATCCATAACCAATGACAAGTTAAAAAAAAGCATATGGAACATGGTGTATTTCAAATTTTCTCATTTTTACTTTTGTCAAGTGAATTCAGGTATGGTCTGAAAAGCCCCCATCAGATAAGCTCAGACCAGTGAGTTCTCCATGCCAACGCTAGCACGTGACACTAAGCAGTCCACACTAAGCAGGACTTCCATTGATTTACTTCTACATTTCTAGACAACATGCTGTATGGAGATGTCTAGACACTTCCTATCTTTTTCAGTGTAGACATTACCTATCAACTTCCTGTTTATTTATTTATTTGTTTATTTTTAAAGATTTATTTATTTATACAAGCACTGGGTACAGTCAGAAGGGAGGGTGAGAGAATTCACCAGAGCCAAAGCGGGGAGCAGAGCAGGCAGAAGGATGGAAGTACACTGCTGAGGGGAGCAGCAGGCGCCATGTGGGACCCTCCTCCAGTGGCCGGGGAGCAACTGGTGATCGAACCGGCGCTGCAGAGGCTGCAGGCAGCTTTGCAACCCAGTGCTCAACCGCTGCGCCACAGGGGAGGCCCTCAACTTCCTTTTTAAAAGGATAGTTTTTATACCACCCTATGTTCATCTACACACTCCCCCTTGTCGAGTGAGTTGTAACAATCACCACCTATTTCTCCCTTAAGAGAGCAACTTGGGCTTTCACCTGCTTGGTTTCACAGGTGCTGATCTCTAACATGTTGAGGCTGCAAAGCTCCCTTTGGGATCGGCAGAAGCTCTGGGTTATCTAAGGTTTCTAGTCCTTTGTTCGTGAAGACTACCCTCCATTTTCCTGCTTCATCTGCACTAACATTATCCAGGCCAGAGCATGGCCACCACCCTGAGATTTTAATCATCCTCATCCTGAACATCCCTTCCACCTTTCTCCTTTTTCCTGACCCAGTTCTGTCTTCTCTGACTTACTGCCTGTTACAGTGGCTCACATTTTCCCACAGCTCTGAGGGAGCGTTTGAGAAAGGGTGGATGGTAAGTTTCAAACATGACAGGTCTCAAAAACAGTTTTTACTTTATGCATATACTTTATCAGTAATTTGGACAGGCACTTAAGTTGTAAGCTGGACACAATTTTCCCTGTGAATTTAAAGTACAGAGCTAACGTTTCCTAGTGTGCAGCACTGCTGCTTATAAATCTAAGGCCAATCTGATTCCTAACCCTTTGTGCAGGTCTATTTTTCTCCATATAGAAGCAAATTCTGGAATCTTTCCAATAGCCAAATTCTGAAATTTTAACAGAACAAGGCTTGGGTCTGGGTTGTCATTTGCTGGCCTGAGCTTTCACTGGGCCATGTAAACCTGGACACAGTTCTGTTTCCTCTGTGCTTTTTGAACTTCTTTTTAGTTGGATCCTGGACCTCCTATATTGACCCTCTACTTATCTTTTTCTCTCTAGTCTCTTTTAAGTTGCCTCTTTCTGAAAGATTTCTACTAGATTGTCAAATTTCTGTTATCTGGTTTTGAAATTCCAAAAACTCATCCTTGTCCTCTGAATGCTGATTCTTACTGCAAATTATTATTTCATAAGTGTAACATCCTCTCCTCTTTGAGGTATCAAAAACTCACCTAAAATTACTGTCTATTCCCTGCACCGTCTTCAGTCACCCCCGCCCCGTTTGTTTTGGTTCACACAGGAGGAATTCCTGAAAGGTGTGGCCATCCCAAGTCACTAAAAAGCTCCTCAAGAGCTGTGTGTACATCGACAGGGCTAGTCAACAACTGACCTTCCTTCACCTCTCCAGAGAGTAACCCTACAGCTCCCGGCCTGGGGCCCACAAGCCTGGCCATCAAGTGTGTGGGTCTAGGTAGGGAGACTCAATTCTCAGCCCCATCCCAGTCTTCAGCGGGGTCTGCTGCATAAGTCTTGTCTTTTGCCGGAGTGTAGAGTATTCAGGGGCTAATTACCTATATTTAGTTTCAACCCCTAGCTGTTGGCCTCAACCTGAGGCTTCCAGTTCGGCTCTGCAAAGCAGTCTGCTTTTAGTTGGCTTCTGCCCCTGCATTCAGGTTTCAGTTTTCTGCTAGTTCAGTGGGGCCCATCTGTTTTCCATCCATGAGATTTGGTGGCATCTCCCTCCTGCTGTCTTTGTTGCCTATTCCTACATTCAGTGTGTTGAAAACTCGGCAGCATTCTCTCATGAGGACAGAGCTAGACAACTGGACTCCTCCATGTGCATCACTGAATTCAAAAGATATATTTTTGAAGACCAGAGATGGGAAAGTATTGACAAGACCACAGACTTGTATTTTTGATTATTTAAAACATAATACCTGCTAAGAAAATAAAATTCTGACCCTTTACTCAGATTATTTCATTTGATCACTTTGCAATTTGTTATAGTCACCTAACACTAGATGTTAGGGGCTTACTTGTGTCTCCCCACCCTCCCAAATTAATATGGTGATGTCCTAATCCCTACTACCTCCAAATATGACCTTAACTGGAAATAAAGATCACTACAGATGTAATTAATTGAGATGAGGCCATTCTGGAACAGAGTGAGCCCCAAACCAATATGAGAGCTCTCGTATAAAAAGTCTCTCTCTCTCTCTCTCTCTCTCTCTCTCACACACACACACACACACACACACACACACACACGAATGCCATGTGACAACTGAAGTTATGCTGCAAACAGAAGCTAAAAGGGATACCTGGAACAGATCTTTCTTGAGCAATGTCAGAGGAAGGATCTGGAATTTTTGCCTCCAGAAAATTAATTTCTGTTGTTTAAGTCACTTGATTTGTGGTACTTTGTAACAGCAGCCCAAACAAACGAATACACTGAGTGTACTAGAGTAAGACTCAAGATATGTATGTGGGGAGTACACAGCCTCAGAAAGAGAACCAGACAGAGACTCCAGGGCAAAGCCTACATTATGAATGAGAGGTGAGCAGTGGAGACAGCAGAGAGTGGACAGAAGAACAGCTATGGTAGTGAGCAAGACAATGTGTTCGAGGAAACTGCTTTGGCTCCCTGACATTGCTAGGCATGTTTCAGGTGGGAGGATGTGATCTGGAAAGATCAGCTGGAGGAGGCAAGCCATCAGGAAGTCAGCAAATTCATCCAGGGGAAAGGTGATGAACAAAGGCTGCAGCCCCGTCAGCAGGAAAGGAACAGACTGGAGAAACACTAAGAGGACCTGGTCAGGGACATGAAATAAGAGTCAAAAATGATTCCTACTTTCAAATTCTAACTACTAGAGGAACAAAGGGGCCAATAACCGAAGAAGCTGAGCAGGCCTGGGAGGGAGGGGACTGGGGATTGGAAATGGACAGACTCCAGGTGTAGACATTATATACTGTGCTTGAAGTCCTCAAAAGGAACGTGGCAACCCGTGGACATTTCCCAGCCCAAAAACACAGACCAGGAACTCCAGAGAATAATCTGGCCTGAAATTAGGAATTTGTAAACTCAGTTTAACAGGCTGAAATACTCTAAGCCCAGAGAACAGGTGGAATCATCCCGGGCGACTGTGCAGGGGGAGAAGCAGGACAGGACTGTAATACCAACAGAAGGAAAGCTCATGCCTGACATGGTGAACCAGGAAGGCAGGCCAAAGAAACCACACACACAGAAATTAAAGTATGGTACTGGATTTCAGGGGCTATGAAACCACTAGTCTCCTCAATGTGGTGGAAGTGACAAGACACAAACCACAATGAACTCAGGTGACAAACAAGAAGTGGGGAAATAATCTGAGCACAGATTAGTCATCTCCAAAGGGGGAGTATGCTAGGTGACTCCAAACACTACAGCTTGAGTGGCTACGACACAGTCCTCACTTGCCAGCCAGGTCACTCATACTGGCAAACAAGTTCTGCTTATATGATGAAGAATCTTACTGTGATGTGGTTAATTTTATGACAACTCCTCAAGAAGGTAAAATCTACAATGCTTTACAATGAGAGGAGGCCTAACCTTAGTAACTATTACAGCACACATAAGTTTTCTCATGGTGAAGTACTTATGAGTCATCGCACTGAAAAATAAGGTAATAAAATCTACTAAAAAAAAAAGTTCTGAACTTTTTTAGGTGGCAAATCTATGCCAGTATCAGACACTTAGGAGGCATTTTTGAAGAATTATTGTAGTCTTTCTCTTGTCCAAAGTAAAACTGACATTTTAAAACTAGAGATAAAGAACTGCTTTTTAAAAAGAAAATCATGGCCATGGAGAGGGTATTTTGAAAATCAGTATTTGGAAGAAATTCTCTTGCTATTTTATGGTCAAAATAGTAAATATGTCACCTATAGACCTACAGTACACCTGAATTTAAAGCAATTTTATAAAATGATTTAAAACCCTCTAACAAAGAATTTTTTCAAAGATTTATTTTTATTTACTTATGCATACAAGAACTGGGGTACAGGCCAGAGGTGCAGGGGGTGAGAGGATTCACCAGAGACAGAGTGGGGAGCAGAACAGGTGGATCTTCTGTAATATACTGCTGAGGGGAGCAGCAGGTGAGACAGGGGAGGTCTGCTATGGCATGTGGGTTAGCTCCCTGGCTGGGGATCGAACTCATGATGCAGTTGTGACAGCTTGATAGTGCTGTGACTTTAACCCCTGTGCCACCAGGGAGGGCCTAATATAGAGAATTTTACTACATTTGTTAAACTTAGTACCCACTTGTTAAAAATAAAAAAGCGCAACATTTTTGCCTGAACTATCAGGACAACAGATAAACAATGAGCAGGCAGTTAACTAGTTAAAATTCAACAAAATGTTTCCATAATTAATGGTAAAATTGAAATGAATATGGTGACTCATAAGTACAACAAAGTACATCCTTTAATCTCAGATGTGTCTGTGCCTAGGGACTGTTTTTCAACTTGGACAATCACTAACACTAAGCAAAACAAACTTAAAGTGGACTTTAGATAGCTATTTCATACAATTTAAGGTTCAGGTCTTCCAAAAATAATGAATGATGTGTTTCATGACTGCTGGGGACCACATTATCAATATCACCATGACTCCCAATGCCTATGTTGAAGCACCCAAGTGAAGCACCCCACCCCCCCAGTGCAACTGTACTTGAAGACAGGGCCTTCAGAAAGTGATCCAGGTTAAATAAATGAGGTCACAAGGGTGGGGCCCTAAGTCAACAGGACTGGTATCCTTTTAAGGGGAGGGAGAACAAGAGATGAATCTCTCCACAGTGAGCACACACAGGGAGACCACGTGATGGACAAGGAGGAGGCCATCTCCAAGAACTTGCCAGAAACCAACCTACTAGCACCTCAATCTTGGAATTTCCAGGCTCTTGAAATGTAAGGAAATAAATTTCTGATGTTGCAGCCTCCCCATCTGCACTGCTTTTTGATGGTAGCCCTGGCCAACTACTAAAATCATGTGAACAGCAAAATGCAAAATTTCAA
This sequence comes from Talpa occidentalis, assembly GCF_014898055.3. Taxonomy (NCBI): domain Eukaryota; kingdom Metazoa; phylum Chordata; class Mammalia; order Eulipotyphla; family Talpidae; genus Talpa; species Talpa occidentalis. The sequence goes on along the minus strand of NW_023601212.1, from coordinate 28,285,518 downwards.
GGAATGTAGGGTTTGCCTCTAAATTGGCTATCCAGATAGTAATTTTTTTATGTTTTGAAGCTTGTAATGATACAAATGAATAATTTACACATTTTCTAACATGTCAAAATTTTTAATTAAAAGCACAAACCTATAAATTGGCTCTAAAATCCTCAAGAAAATTTAAAAAATGCTTTGTTAATATTGATAAATTTAGGCTTGCTTTTCAATTTATGCAATGTTCCTTTGACTTTAATGTTAATACTGAGTTGATAGTAAGAATGGGCTTACTTAATGAGTTTTGAATATGCTTTTGCTTCAAGATGAAATTGATTCTAAAGAACATGAAGCAATTTTGTCAATGTAGATGCTAATAAAACAGCACTTCAACTCTTCAGTTATTGAAATACTATTGTTTGAAACAATTTGAGAATTTAAGTCTGCTTTTCTAGCTGTAAGCTTTATGAACTCTAAAGATCAACTGAACATTAGCATACAAGTTGAAATGCGTAAATGTAAAATACCTGCAGAACTTCAAAGACTTAGTAGATAAATTTGTAAACGTATGTCAATTATACTTTAATAAAAATGTAAAAATCTCTTATTTTTATTACATGATGGTTTATTACATGATGACCTGGTTATACATGTTAAAGTGATATCTCAGATATACTGATTACATAAAAATAGTGTTCAAACTAATGTGACCTGCTTGGTTTTTTTTTTAAAGTCAACTAGAACAACTTGAATTATGTATGTGGTTTGCATTTACTTTTATTAGTGTTGTATTGAGTATTTACTTAACACTGTACTAAGGACTTGAATAATTTTTATTTATTCACCAGTAAATTTCATTTAAATACATTTTCCTTTCTCCCATTATAACGGGTAGCAAGAGTTTCTAGTGATGGGAAGAATGGGGTACTCAGGTGTTTCCCTGTGAAATCCTTAAGTTGCCAAGAGTAAAATAGGTAAGAACTATAAAGCTTTTCTGAAGAGGCCAAGCTAATACAAGAGGTTACAAGTAAAATAAGGAATAGGACGTGGGCAGGGGAAAAAGCACTGATATATTTCTTCTTAAAGGGATTCATCATGGGCTATTAAAGTGGGGTAAGTACCAAGAACCAAAGTTCTCGTTTTATTCATTTGTTGGAGGGGGAAGATAGAGACATTCATGCCCAACTTTTTAGGTCCACAGATATTGAAGGAACTCTGACTGAGATGGCAAATGAAAAAACCCTCTCCCAGACTTCTGACAATCACAGAACAAAATCCAAAGGTCTTCCAAAGACAATAAAAATAACCAGAAAAGATAGAGCATATATGATATGATATTCTTGTCACACAGAACTGCTGATTCCACTATTTTTGCTTTGTATCAGTAAGCACTCAATAAGGCCCTAAAATAAGAGGTTGCAGAGACAACGTAACGAATGAGTCACAAGTCCTCACCCAAGCTGAGGTTTGCCCTAGTAGGGAAGACATCATATAAACAAATTTAAAAAAAGGACAGATTCTCAAACGCTGTCATACAGAGATCCCCAACTCACTGCCCGACTGGTTCCTACGTGACAGCACACAGGCCACAACAAAAGGTACAGTGATGATACCCCTATTTTCTACAGATATAACAACTTGGGAGTCCATTCCTAAACAAATATGAAAACAGAGAAAAAAAGAACAGACACATAAGTTATCTGGAGTGTTTCCTTCATAGGCTAGAGTGGCTGAAGCTTCTTAAAATATTTAAACCTAGTGAAGTACAAAGACAAGATGGAGGACACCTTTTCCTTCTCCTTGTTGCTCTAAGAAACTTATTATTTCCTTCAAGTTAATACACCTGGATGATTCTCACTGCCAATTCACTGTGAAATGAATGCCTTAATCATGTCAAGGAGAGTCAGGCATTTTTCCAAAGATGCATCTTCATTGATTTCTTATTCCCAATTTCAGACAATTTTTCTCGAAAACTGCAATATCTCCATACCAATGTTTATACCCTTTCCCTGAACACTTTTTCCCCCCTTTTTAAAAGATTTATTTATTTATATAAGAACTGGGGTACAGGTCAGAGGCGCAGGAAGGTGAGAGAATTCACCAGAGACAGAGTGGGGAGCAGAACAGGCAGGCAAACTAAAAACACTGCTGAGGGGAGCAGCAGGCGAGGCAAGAGAGGTCGGAAATCGAACTCGTGCTGCAGAGGCTGAGAACAGCTTCACCGTGCGGCGCTTAACCCACTGTGCCACCAGGGAGTCCCTGAACACTAGTATTCTTAAAACTCCATCTGCTCACTTTTTTCTTTCCTGCAGCAATCAAACCATCCATCCTATTCTTGTGCTAAAACTGCCTCCCTTTGATGACTTATACAGACATTGCCCAGATCAAGTTTATGCAATTACTTTGTGTAATAACAAGTTATTTCAATTTGAATCCAGACATTCCATAAGCAAATCAATAAAAGGCAGAGGAGAGATGGCAAACATCAATAAATTGCAAACTATTACATTTTGGATGAAAAAATGACATCTTATTAAATTGATTTCATATAGTCCAAAAAATTATAGTAACAGTTAAAAAGTCCCAGAGAGTATTTCTTTACTTTAATATAGCCTTATAACCCACAACTACACACACACATATCTACACAGTTGTAGATTTTAATGACATATTAAAATATTTTCTATATATACATATTTTCTGTACATACCTACAGTAATTTTATCATTCTTAAAAATTCACCAATGTGAACCAAATGTAGTTTGAGAACTCCAACAATCAAATCAGGTTATAAAAAACTAAGTGTTTATATCCTTAATATTTAGATCAATCTCTAAATATGTCAATCCAAACATTTCAAGGAAAGAATTATTTCTGCCAACATACACAGTCAGCTCTTCACCTCCAAAAAAGTCACTTTTTTTTTTTTTAAAGATTTACTTATTCATACATACAAGAACCGAGATACAGGTCAGACGTGCAGGAGGGTGAGAGGATTCACCAGAGACATAGCGGGGAACAGAACAGGCAGAATGACGAAATACACTACTGAGGGGAGCAGCAGGTGAGACAGGAAAGGTATGCCACAGCATGTGGGATTCTCGCCAGCTGGCCAGGATCGAACCTGTGCTGCAGAAGCTGCAAACAGCCTCACAGCGCTGCGCTCAACCACCTGCACCACCAAGGGAGACCCAAAAGTCACTATTTAAGCATAAACACTGAGGTAATTTTCAGCAGATATGATAAACTGTGTAGCATACATATTTTGTCTACAAAAGTCCCTCATTTTTCTTCTAAACAGTCTTACAAAGTCATCAAAACTGTTCACCTTGAACCCTTCAGAGACTGGCAGGTCAGTAGCTGTTTAGGTATAATAACATTGGGTAATTTAGTATCCAAGCCAAATGAGGCAATCCAGGTTGACTGGTGTTAGGACGATTCTCTATTACCTTCTTGTACCTCTTGGGAACAACCATGAGGTGACTCATTTCTAATACTTAACGCCAGAATGAAAACAAGAGTTCACATTAGGTTAAAGTGACTTCTTTGGCCCTATGAAAAGACTGGTTTCAAACATTTCCAAATGCATGTTAAGATCAACTTAGCCTCAGTAATATGTAACATGAGAATATTTTACTTAACCAACAATGAATCTACCTATGCTGGTATAGGATTATATCAACTTAAATTTGTATGGGACATTCTTTGTATTTCTGATAACTTGTCTCTTTCTGCCAAATATTTTCTCCCATAAAAATCCAAAATATTCCAAATATTGATGATGCACTGATATGACAGCCAAAAGAAATTAATCTTTGCAAATTACCAAGTAGAGAGAATGCTAAAAGTGGTGAACCTATACTAACTATTATCTTAATTTTTACTGAAGCAACAATTACTTGAAACTCAATTCACAGTTAGTTCTAGTCTGTCTTATTTTTGACAGCTTAATAAGGCAACCACTCATCTACTACAGGCTGGCACTACATCTATAACAAGTTTAGTTTCGCCAGTCACCACATAACGTACACATAAAACCATGTGTAACAGCTCAGCTTGACTGGGAGCATATGAGGTTTGAGTGCATGTTTTGTACTTAATCTTTTAAAAATCAATACTTAAAACATTTTAATCCAATTTTCATCTGTCCTGATTACTATTTCCATTGTTCAAAGACAAGAACCAACATTTAGTCTCAATGATTTGTACCAATTCACAAGATTAATCTTTCAAAAGGATAGCCCAGCAGGATATTTTATTAATGTGGATCCTGAGGAAGCAAATCAAGCCTGAAGTAATCATTTTTCTGAAGAGTTGCTGAGAAAGATGCTATAAGGAGGGAAAACACACACACACACAGAGAGAGAGAGATTCATAAAGCATTAAGCTGAAATTCTCTTCAAAAGAGGATGGGGTTAGGGCAGAATCCAACCAGCCAATCAAAGACTCTGTTATGAAATGTGGCTTTCAGTTCATTTGAAATGTGCCTTGAGTGATAAATATTTATTGCAAGAGATAATTCCTCTTGCAATATTTTCAAGCCAACTTTCTCTTTCTCCTCGTTTCAACAGAGCCTGAAAACTCTGCCTACAGATAACTGAGGTAACAGGAGCAGATGGGGGTATGAGCCAAAAATGGCAACAACCCCCACAGTCAGGGAGACCAAATTCCTTGCTAACTAAAGGGGGCTTGCTTCTACTTTAGCACTGCTTTCTGATCTTCCAGTTTCTTGAAAAGTTGAAAAAGAATTTTAAAATGAAAATTTGGAAATGGTGATATTTAGCTGGAAATGAAAATACAGTGAAGACCAATATGATGAGAGCCAACCAAAACATAATGTCCAAAAGTCGTAATATAAACTGAAATTAATTGCACTGTGTCAATTATGAGAAATTTGATTGGAAGAATTTAATGATCTATGGCATTTTAAGATTGGAAGAATTACCATTGTTAGGACAACAATACCACTCATGGCAATCTAATTCAATGCAATTTCCCCCCCTTAAAATTGCAAAAATATTTTGCAGAAATTAAAAAAAAAAACCAAATTTCATATGGAATCTCACAATCTTAAAAAAGTACAATGTTGAAAGACTCATACTTTCTGATTTCAAAGCTCAACACAAAGCTACAGTAATACAATTGATGGTGCTGGAAAAAGATATATACAGAAATTAGAAACAAACTTTTGTATATATGGCCAAATGCTTCTTGACAAGAATGTCAAGACAATTCAACTGGGAAAGGACAGTCTTTCAATAAATATTGCTGGAAAACTGGACAGGTTACCTGCAAAAGAATGACACTGACTTTAAATCATATAAAAAAATTAACTCAAAATAGATCAAAGATCTAAATATAAGAGTTACAAAGATAAAACTCTTAGAAGAAAACATAAGGGAAAATTCATTACATTTGATTTGGCAATGATTTAGCTATCATAGCAAAAAGAACAGTCAACAAAAGCAAAAATAGCTAAGTTGGACTCCATCCAAATTAAAAATGCCCGCTGCTCCTCTCAGCAGTGTATGTCAGTAGATTTGCCTGTTCTGCGCCCCACTCTGACTCTAGTGAATTGTCTCACCCCACCCCCAAAGCACCTCTGGCCTGCACCCCAGCTCTTGCATGCATAAATGAATAAAATCTTAAAAAAAAAAAATGAAGACAACCCACAGGAGAAAATATTTGCTAATCACTTATCTGATAAGGGACTGAAATATCAACAACAAAACAACAAAAGCCTATCAATAACAAAAAAGCCATTCAAAAAAAGGGTAAAAGAACCGCGTAGACATTACTTCAAAGCAGATATACGAATGATCAACATGATGCTCAATATCACTAGTCATTGGGAAATGCAAATTAAAACCACTTGTGATGCCATTTCACACCCATTAGGATAATTATTACTAAAAAAATGGAAACAAGTGTTAGTAAGGATGTGGAGAAATTGTTACCTTTATGCCCTGATGGTGAGAATGTGAAATAGTGTGACCGCTGTGATAAAGAGTTCGGCAGTTCTCAAAAAGTTAAATGGCACCTCACTGGTGATACAGGAGTGGAAGACTCAAAGCTATCAAGCTGTCACCAGCCACTGAGGCATGGGTTCCATTCCCAGCCTACGAGCTAACCCACAAGGCGTAGACCGCTCCTGTCTTACCAGCTGGTCCCCTTAAGCAGTGCATTTCAGTAAATCTGCCTGTTCTGCTCCCCATTCTGTCTCTAGTGAATCCTCTCACCCCCACAACCTCTGGTCTACACCCTGGTTTATGTATACATAAATAAAAATAAATCTTTAAAAAAAAGGTAAATGTAAAATTACCTTATGATGCAGCAATTCCACTTTTCAATACATACCCAAAAGAACTGAAAGCAAATCAGATACAAGTACATAGCAGCATTATTCACAAAAGTAAAAAGGTGGAAACATCTCAAATATCCATTAACAGATGAATGGGTTAACAAAATGGGGTGTACATATACACACAATAGAACATTATTCAGTTTCAAAAAGGAGTGACATTTTGAAAAGAATATTCAACATGCCACAATGTTCAACATTGCAGGTCACTACAGAAATACCACTGCACACTCAGTAGGATGGTTATCATCAAAAAACAGAAAGGAAGTGCTAGCATGTTATGGAGAAATCAGAATCCTTATTCTTTTCAAGTGGGAATGTAATATGGTGTATCACTGAGAACAATATGGGAGTTCCTCAAGAAAGTAACCTAGAACTGCCACATTCCAGCAATTCCACCTGTGTGGAAAGGAATGGAAAGCAAGAACACAAAGAGATTACCTCTACACCAATATTCATAGCAACATTAATCACAAGAGTCAAAAAGTAGAAACAATGCAAGTGTAGGGTTGAACAGATAAGTGTCTGCTAACCAGAATCTAGACTATACAAACAATGGGCTATTGTAAAGTAAGAAAATTCTTACACAAACTACAACATGAACTTTGCAGACATTATGCTAAGTGAAATAAACCAGATACAAAAGGATAAATATTGTATCATTTCACTTATATGAGGCCACCAACACTGGTAAATTCATAGAGGTTTCTAGGAGCTGGGAAAAGAGTAGGGAGTTACTATTTAATAGTTTCTGTTTGAGATGAGAAGTTCTAGAGATGGACAGTGCTGATGGTTGCATGACACTATCACTGAACTGTACACAAAAAAATGGATAAAACAGCCAATTTTATGATATATATATATATTTTACCACCACCACCACCACCACCCCCCAAAAAAAATTTATGGCATTTGAGTTATACAATTATGGGCAACTTTCATATGTCGTGACTGGTAAAAATGTAAAATAGCTAAATGGAAACTCTATAAATAGGCTTTAAAAGATACACTAGATTAAAATAATATAAAGTCTAGAGAAGTTCTGACTATCATTTTTCCAACAATTCAAAAGACTTTCTTCACATATCATCCCAAGAACTATAGGATGCTTTCGGCTGTGGTGGTATTTGTTCTTTCACAGTACCCCGCACAGGTAATTTCACCAATGTGGGCCAATAATGATGACCCAATTACCAAGGAAAATCAACTTTTAAGCAAGTTATAGTCAAAGATTCTTTTAAATATTAATCTGAGACACAGTTAAAAGAATAAAGAGATCCATGGCACACTGTTTACATTAGAGAAAAATTAGAAATGCAAATATCCAATTACAATGGTAATAAATTATAGACCAGAAAGACTCTTGTTTTTCAAATACTATGATATATTCCTAAAAACATGGGCAAGTTCAAAAACATGCATATTATTTGGGGGTCCTGCTGCTAGAAAGCTAACAATTTACATAAATTTCATTTACTCTAGGTGTTCTAAGAAAAAGATCTCCAAAACTTAATTCTAGCATTTTATAAATTTTCAACATAACTGCATCCACTGAGTGCTCACTGAAGTTCAAAGACTCTTGAACAGGAAAGCACCAAATAGGCACAAACCCCATCGAACAATTTGCTTCTTATCAATAAGAGAAGTACTTTTCTCTTTTTTTCACCCATTCTTTTAAGGGCAAAATGCAACCAAATATTCAGATTAGTTTCAAAACTGCTGCAAATACCCACCCAATGCTTGGTAAACAGCATTCTTGTGCATTGATGTTTGCTTATCACATTAAATACTCTAAATTTAGGACACAGAAAACAACTTAGAGGATTGGATATTGGACATTTGGGGTTAGAGCCCCAAAACCATGGAGGATGATTCAATTTAAAGCAATGTTACAAAGTTTTCAATATTTGAGTTAAAATTTAGTAAATATCTACCTTTGTGGAAATTAACTATTAGTTACTGCCAACTAGGTAATACAGATCAACCTTGCTAATGAAGACAACCAGAAAAGAAATATAAAATATTTCCAAAGTATTTACTTTTTAAAGCTTCAGGGATGTAACTTTTTTTTTTCTTTTTTTTTTTTTTTTTTTTTTGCGTAGATCTGGGGTGAAGGTCAGAGGTGCAGGGGGTGAGAGGATTCACTAGAATGGGGAGCAGAACAGGTAGATTTACTGAAATGCACTAAGGGGAGCAGCAGGCGAGACAGGAAAGGTCTACTGCACCATATGTGGTTAGTTCCCTGGGCTAGGATTGAACTCAGGCCATAGCAGTGATAGTGCTAAGACTTAACCCCTAAGCCACCAGGGAGACCCGCTAAGGGATATAAAAAGAGAAGATTTACTAGGTCACCATTCAAGGGAGGAGAAAGAATTGTAGGACTTTTTTTTCACTGGGGACACTAGAAGATTCTGGAGAGTAGCTGTTGTACCTTTGACAGCATGAAGGCACAAGAATCCAGGGGTTATAGGGAGAAGGGAAAGAATGTATACCTGGAGAACTTAAAGGGTTACAGTCGATACCTTGAAGCAGGCTGAACCCAGAAGAGTAATCCAGAACTTGACAGAATTTCACCAAGTTGGCAATTCAGCATCCAATTATCTTAATCCATGAAATGAGAGAGATCCTTGTGTCTCTGAGCTTCAGGGAAAAGCAAATGAAAAGCTCCCTTGAGGATAACATTATGCTAGGCCTCAAATTAATCCATAAACATTGGTGTAAATAAAATGCCTGGCACATAATAAAAAATAACTTGACAAATGAAACAAAATAACATGAATGAAAACCAGCAAAAACAGACAACAGAAACACATGCACAGGGACTTAAGTTACTGGAATTATCCCTCCCAAATTCCAGGTATACTTATCATGTTCAAAGATACAAAAAAATAAACATGAGAATTTCAGCTACAATCTAGAAACTATTTTAAAAACCATTTAAAATTATAAAACTAAGAACTACAACACTGAAACTAAGAACTCAATAGGTAAGCCTCAGAGCGATTCAATACAAATGAAGAAATTATTAGTTAAGCAGAAACATCAGAAGAAAACTATCAAATAAGGCATAAAGAGACACAGAGGATATAGTGACAATGCCTGAGATATTTCTGGAGTTCACTTAATTATTAAAATACCTACAGACACAACAGCTAAAAATTTTTGAAAATTGATAAAAGATATCAAACAGATTCAAGGTACTTTAAAGCAGAAGACACTTATTTTAAATCCAGTTCTAGTTATGAAATAGTAAAACTGCTGAAAACCATATTCAAAGAGTAAAGGTTTAAAATATGTAGGCAGAGATCTAAAGGACACATTGCCTTCAAAGGAGCAACAATTACAGCAAATTCCAATAAATAATTGACAATATTCAACACCAGGATATTGATAATATTAAATATCAGGAATAGTGTTAGATCTTTAAAATGATGAAAGAAATTCTATTCCTAATGAAACTATCTAATAACAAAGATAATGAAACAGATATTTGGTGAAAGACTATCACAAGCCACCCTATACATAAGAAAATTCAAAAGTGTGTTTTGGAAAACAAAAAATTATCCCAGAAAGATACAAGAGGGCAAAGGTACAAGAGGCATAAATAACAAGTGAATATGCAAATCAGTAAATCTAAATTAGAGGCTATTGGTATCACTGCAAATTTGAACTACCTCAGGAGTTTTTAAGAAATACTAATGCCCGCATCCCATCCCTCAAGAGACTATGAGGTAATTAATCTGTCTGAATTGGAAACCAGGTATCTGATGGTTTGCAGAAGTTCCCAAGGTGATAACACTCCAGAGTTGATAACCACTAATTTGAATTCACTTGACTATATAATACATGGTAAAGCTGTAGAGAGGGGGTTAAATGAAATTAAAGTGTCCTATTGTTCAGGAAGAGGGTAAAGGTAGCAATATAAGACATTGATAAGTGAAAGATATTGAAATTTCTAATCACTAAAGTATAATAAAAGACTATATAAATATGTTCCAAGAGAAATAAAATATTCTGATGTACTTAAGTAAGGTGAAAAGAAACATAAAACTGGCAGAAAAATAAAAAAATACTAAATAAGAAAGTAAATAAAAACCCAACTACATTAACATTACATTACATGTGCATTAAATGTAAATGGACTAAATACTAGCTAAAAGACTACTATGGCTACTAGTTAACAAAAGAAAAACCAATCATAAACACATCCAAACACATCTAAGCATAAAAGATGAAAATATCAAAGTATTGTTAAGGAAAAAGCTTCACTAGAGATAAAGAATGAAACTATAACCATGATAGGTTCAATTACTTCAGAAAGAGATAAGAATTCTAAAGTTCTATGCACCTAGTAAAATAGCCTCAAAATAAGCACAGGAAAATCTGTCAAAACTACAAAGACAGGGCCTCCCCAGTGGCGCAGCAGTTGAGCACTGGGTTGCGAAGCTGCCCGCGGCCTCTGCAGCACCAGTTCTATCCCTGGCTGTTCCCCGGCCACTGGAGGAGGGTACCACATGGCGCGCAGACCTCTCCTGCTGCCTGCTGCTCCCCTCAACAGTGTACTTCAGTCCTTCTGCCTGCTCTGCTCCCCGCTCTGGCTCTGGTGAATTCTCTCACCCTCCCGTGCTTCTGACTATACCCAGTGCTTGTATAAATAAATAAATAAATCTTAAAAAAAAAAAAAAAGGCTATTAAGTCTAACCACAATGCAGTGAAGCTAGAAATAACAAGATGATCTGAAAATCTACACATATTTAGATATTAAACAATGTACTTCTAAATAGCCTATAGAAGGAGAAAAAAATTACAGCAGAGAGCAATTTTTTTAGTGAATGATAATGAAAATATTGGACATCAAAACTTACATGCTATTTAAGGATACGTAACAGGGTGGTGCCCAGGAAAAGGGAAGTTTCAGGTTCCCTGCCTCACCCAAGGGAGGGTGGAGCTGAGCAGAGAGGAGAAGCTGAAGACTGAAGAAGGAAGCAGGATGCTGAGCAAGAAGACCTGAAGGAGGCACTTGGTGCAGAGAGACATGTGAAGAAACTGCACTTGCTTCTTGGTCCTGGCTGGGTGACACAGATGTGGGTGATAGACCCGTGGGGAGGTTAACAATGGCAGCTTTTATCTTGATTTTGATTTCGCTCTTTCCCTCCCAGACTTGTCTGGTTGTTTCTGATCCTTTTCAATGGGACCCCATTGAAAGGTGCTTTAGATTTGAGGCAGGCTTTGGGGGCCTTGTTCTGGGCCAATCCCGCTAGGTGGACTTTTATCCATGAGGGGATGGGTAACTTTGGGAGCTTGATTTATAAACTATATTCTCTGTTATACATTACTAATTGTATTAAGTTCCTTCCCATTGAAGGTCTTACGTGTTTTGTCTTGATGCGGGAATGGCAGAACCTATTTAGAGGAGGCAGGTTTGGGGGTTCTAGGGCGTTCCTCTTCCTGCCCTGTAACAGATACAAACTTGCAACCATTAAATAAGTTCTGGAGAGCTAATGCACAGCATAGTAATTCACAACAGTCACAATACTGTATTAAAAACTTCAAAAGAGATAGAACAAATCTCAATCTTACCAGGCACACACAAAAATAATTATGTGACAAGACAGAGGTATTAGCTAATGCTACTGTGATAATCATATTGTACTATATAAATATCAACTCAACACAAACTTAACACAATGATATATGCTAACTGCACCTCAAATTTTCCAGAAGTTAATTAAGTAGAAAACTGAAAAAAACCTGTAAACTGCAGCTAGAGTCCTATTCAGAGGAAAACTTACAGCTTTATTGAATACATTAGAAGAGAAAGGATATCTTATCTAAATACTGGATAAAGCAGTCATCTCAAATTTTAGAAAAAGAACAAATTAAACCCATGGAAAGCAGGAAGGATAAAATAATAATGAGCAAAAATAATGCAATGGAAAATAAAAACACAAGACAACCAACAAGACCCAAAATTGTTTTTTATTTAAAAAGACTACGAAGACCTGGGAAGACAGACTTTTTTTGTTTTGTTTTGTTTTTTTTTTTATAGAGGCATGTCTTATTTATTTATTTGTTTGTTTGTTTATACATGCACTGGGTACAGTCAAAGCGCGGGAGGGTGAGAGAATTCACCAGCAGAGCTGGGAGCAGAACAGGCAGAAGGACCTAAGTACACTGCTGAGGGGAGCAGTGGGCGGCAGGAGAGGTCTGCGCGCCATGTGGGACCCTCCTCCGGTGGCTGGGGAGCAGCCGGGGATCGAACCGGCGCTGCAGAGGCTGTGGGCAGCTTCGCAACCCAGCGCTCAACCGCTGCGCCACCGGAGGCCCGGAAGACAGACTTTTTTTAAAAAGACAAAAATAATCAAAACCCGGAATGTAAAAGGGAACGTTGCCACAGATTTTACTTCAAACAATGGCAATTTAAACAGTCAGGTGAAATAAATTTAACCAAGTTTAGACAAGAAGATATGAATAATCCTACAACTAGTAAATAAACTAAATCCCTAACTGCAAACATGACCATCAAGAAATACCACATGGGTTCACTGGGAAATTTTTTCCAAACACTTAAATCATCTCAATCTTTTAGAAAATATAACACAGAATAGAAAGAGAAGCAATATTCCTGTCCCCTCTCTCCCCTTATGAGGCCAACAACTTTGAAACTAAAGCCTAGTAAGCATAACATTAAAGAAAAATTGCAGGTCAAACCCAGTCTCAAGTATGGAGGTAAAGATCCTGAACAAAATTTTAGCTAACTAAACCCAGAAAATAAAGTATTTCTTGCTCACTTCAAAAATGCAAAGCTGCTTACATATTTAAAAAATCAATATATTTCACACTATCAAAATTAAAGAGAAAAATCATGATCATCTTCATAGTTGGAAAGAAAAGTGTTTGAAAAAAATACATTCATTCATGACAAGGAATCTCTGGCAAACTTAGACTAAAAGAGCTCAATGTGATAGTGTATGATATCTACTGAAAAAACCTACAAATATCACATAAATGGTAAAATATAGTTTCCCACTGAGACCAGGAGTTCAATGAAGATAGCAGCTATTTTCACTCCTCTAGAACCTTTTATAAGCCCTAGCCACCAGTGCAGCAAAGCAGAAAAATAGACCGAAAGGGGGAGGGGAAGGAGAGGAAGCAGAGAGAAAGGAGGCAAGAATTTTAATAAAATTGTTATGATTCACAGAATATATTCAAATTGTAAATTATTAGGACTTGTAGACAAGCTTATTAGCAAGACTATGGGATACAAGGTCAATGCAAAAATATCAACTGCATTTCTACAATCAAAAAAAAGGCAAAATGATGCTATTTACAATAGCATTTAAAAAAAACCAAATACCTGTGAATAAATCTAACACCAGATGTGACATACAAGACTGCTGCAGAAAACTGTAGAACACTGGGGGTAATTTAGAGAGTACCTGAATAAAGGTATATGCCATGTTTCTGCAGTGGAACACTCCACATTAGAAAAATGTCAATTTTCTCCAATTGAACTACACTCAATGCAATTCCAAGCACAATTCCAACAGCTGGCTGTTTTGGGTTCAATGTGGCAGATGTATATGGAAAGAACAGGGCCACAGCATAGCCAAGACACTACTGCAGAAAACGAAGGTGAAAGGGTTTGCTCTAGTAGATATAAAATCTAATTAAGAAAGTAGTTACAGGCTCCCTGATGGCACAGCAGTTAAAGACACAGTGTTATCGGATCTCCCCTAGTGGCGCAGCGGTTGAGCTCTGGGTTGCGAGGCTGCCCGCAGCCTCTGCAGCGCCAGTTCAATCCCGGCCACCAGCGAGGGTCCCACAAAAAAGACACAGTGTTATCAAACTATCGCCAGACACTTCCAACATGAGTTCGATCCCCAGCCAGGGAGCTAACCCACATGGCACCACAGACCTCTCCTGTCTTGCTCACTGCTCCCCTCAGCAGTGCATATTTCAGTACATCTGCCTGTTCTGCACCCCACTGTCTCTGATGAATCCTCTCACCCCCACACATACCTCTGACCTACACCCCAGTTCTTGTATGCATAAATAAATCTTAAAAAAAAAAGTAGCTACTAAGAGAAATGGATTAGATACAAGGATAGAAATGAAACTAAAAGGATGAAGAAAGTCCAAAATCAGCCTCACCTATACAGAGATATTAATATGGAAGGTGGTATAGTGGCAGAAGGGAAAGGATGACCTTGACGGTAAATCGTGCAAGCTGGATAGCCATATGGTACAAGCTAGATATCCACATGGAAAAGATAAAAATAATAATTAAAAAAAAACAGTATTTCACTTCTACACAAAAATCAGTTTCAGACAAACTGCAACTCCAAATGTGACAGGCAAAACAAAAAGCTCTAATAGAAAATAACTTCAACCCCTAAAGGTAAGAAAAGAAATTGTCGTATAGGACACAAAAAGCACATACCGTAATTTTCTTAATGGATATTAGACATCAAAATTAAGAACTTATTCAAAAAACATTGAGAATGAAAGGACAAGTCAGAGAGAAAACAGCATTTTCTCAATAACCACACGCTGGTTAACATCCCAGGTATTTGTCAACAGCAGAACCAACTGTGATTTCTTCAAGGAATACTATTCAGCAATGGAAATGAAAGAACCACAGCTGCATTCAACAATACAGGACTCAGAAACAGTGCAGTGAAAGAGGCCAGGTAAGAATACATAATGAGAGAGCCATTTCCAGAAAGCTACAAAGCAGAAAAAATTTGGAGTTTAGGAATGCCTGGATGGTAAAAGAAAAGCAAAAGTAATGACCATAAAAGTCAGGGAAATAGTTACTGGGAGGTAGGAATGAGGGAGATGGGAACTTTCTGGTTTTTGACCTTGGCAGCGGTTATACAAGTATCTGTTTTATGAAAATACACTGAGCTACAAGTCTTTTTCTTTTGTGCATTTGGCACGTACCTTTTGTGTATTTTTAAATTTAAAAAAGCACAAAACACTAAGGGTTGTCAGTGCAGGGCGGGGGGGGGGGCTGTAAGCATGCTCAGGATGTTTGGCAGTTTCCTGAGTATGGGGCTATCTTTACTTTCAGCTCAAGTATGTCAGCATTCTTACCTTCTTAAATCATTGTCAGATGCTCAAACAATGAACACTGCCCCGATGAACAAATATTTATTATAACTCTAAGAGCCTGAGCAAGTTTCTTCGGAATCCAAAGAGATAGAGGGTCTCTCTCAGCATGACAACATGAATGGGAATGCTGAAATTCCCAACTCAAAAGATTAAGAGTTACTTCTGCAAAGGAAAGTTAATGGCATGGGGAAAAGTTCAAATGAAGTCCTTAATCGTCAGGTTTTATTTCTGCATCTGTGATTTAGTTCTTTAAAAAAAAAAAAACTAAAGTATAGAAGAGTTAAAATTCAACAAAACTGGATGGTGAATATATGAGTATCTCTATTTACTATATTATGTTAGAAATATAACTAAAGGGAGTAAAGAGAATGCTACTGTTTCAGTCAAGGCACGTCAGTCTAGACAAATTGTAAAATATTCAAATACTTTTGTTTTTCACCACCACCATTAAATCCCACATTTTCTTCTCCACTAGGCTAAATATCTTCCTTAAAGCTCATCCATATTCAAGTCAAATATTTCATATTCTCCACCATGCAGCGATTCTGTTCCGGATGGTAATATCCCTCAACATGAAGTGCCAAGACCCTAATAAATGTGCTGTGTGAGAGGTTCTCTGATGTCTCAATTTCGCCAGCAAGCTTGTAACACAGAGATAGTTTAAGTAAAACTGAATGAGTTCTCTCTCTTTCCAACCAGTCCCCAAAGTGGACCTTGGGTTGTTATCTAAGGTCCACAGTCCTCTTTTAACAATCCACTCTAAAATCTTGGCCAACACCACTCCACTGGTCCCTTCTGGGTGTATGGTCTGGCTAGAAGTATCTGAAACAGTTCTGTCCACTAAGATTTGAGGGTTCTTTTGTGTGTGGACTTTGAGAACGATTTCTCTAGCCTTAAAGGTGATACACAAGAGTTCATTTCTTCTTCCTCTGGACCTTATCATACTATACCATGACCTCTGGGGACAGAGCAGCCATTGCACAATCACAGAGGTGCTCAGCTGAGGGAGAGGAGAAAGGGCTGATGATGCTCAATGAGCCATTCTCACAGGTGTCTGCTCCGAATGCTGAATAACCTTTCTCTGGCCAACAATCTTAACCCAGTCGTATTTATTTCTATGTCAACTTCTCCCTAATGTTTTGCCCACCCATTCCATCAGTGACTGTAATCCAATGCTGGTACGTGTTTCTCTTCCAAATAATCCTATACCCTGATTTTGATAAGACTCCTTGTTCTCCCTCACTCCCCTACATAGGATCTCTATGGAGGCCATTTTCTTAAAGTTGTCAAAATTAAAAGATAAAACACAAGCTCACTATTTCTTTTTTTAAATCTTGCATATTATATTAAAGGGCCTCCCTGGTGGCACAGGGTTTAAGTCTAAGTGCTATCAAGCTATTGCTAGTCACTGCAGCATGAGTTCAATCCCCTCAGCAGTGTATTTCAGTAGATCTACCTGTTCTGCTCCCCAATTTGTCTCTGGTGAATCCTTTCACCCCCCCCCCAACACTTCTGGCCTACACCCCAGTTCTTGTATGCGTAAATAAAAGTAAATCTTAAAAAAATATCTTGCATATTATATTAAAAAGCATTACAAGTTTTTTTTTTTTTTTTTTAAATCCATGGGGAAGGTAAAAGGCCAAGTCCCCTCCCTGTAATCATATCCCGCAAAGATAACCACTGTCCACAATTTGGTATATACTGGTTCATAATCTATTGTAATGTCTACGAAATTTGCTTCTTTCAAAGAAAATATTCACGGCATGTGGTTTCCAGTGGGAAAGAGAGGTAGACAAGAGTAAAAAGAAATATGCAACCAAAAGACAAACATTATGAAACACCTTGGAAAGCAAAATCAACCTAGGACTTGAGGGATAGCTCCATGGCCTGGCACTGCTGCATGATCTGACAACTAAGGCCTCTCCCCCTTTTAGGTGGATGAGAATCCACTAGGCTGTTCGGGACTTACATGATGCACCTAAATGATTTCTGTTTGCTGGAGTTCTGTTTTGTTTTTCTCCACTCACACATAAGAAATCATCTGGGAGCATTTGAAAATGAGAATCCCAGATGTACTCAATGAAAATCTCTGGAGGTGGGACCTAGAAATCACAATCAAGTACATCTTGTAGAATTAAAAAGCATTATGCATATTTGTGTTTACTATCGCACTGTTTAGCATTAACCTCCTCCTAGCAGTGGCTCAGTAAACAACGTAGGATGAGTAACAAATGAACTCATATTTTAAAAATAGATTAGCTATTTAAAAAGATTTCATTAAAAAAATTCATGATTCTTACTTAACAAAAATTTTCTTAGTAAAAATAATTACTAGTTGTACTTGACAAAAGACTGGAACCCACTTCTATCTAATGTACCTACATGGTTCACTTTTCATCTTAGGTCATAAATCAGGCACATACACTGCACTAAATTTAACTGCCAAGGAATCTAGTTTATTTCACTAAAAATCAACTCATGAAAATTAGGTATTAGGCAATCTTGAATTCTCTCTAATAGAGCCCTCCAAAGAAAAAATTACTATACAAAGATTTACTCCGACACTTTATCACACAGAAAATTATTTTCTTTCAGTAGTTCATTTTAAGACAATTCAAAATAATTTTTAGGAGTCAGCTTCAATATGAAATATATGCCACTTTTAGAAAATAGTATGTATCTGATCAATTTGAAGAATATATACCACCAAAATGTTTACAGTGCAAATTTCCTTAGAAAATGACTTCAGGGCCTCCATAATGGCGCAAGGGGTTAAGAAGCCAACTATGAAACTATCCACAGCTACTGCAGCACAAGTTCGATCCCTGGCCAGGGAGCTACCCACATGGCACAGTAGACCTCTCCTGACCTCTCCTTCTCCCCTCAGCAGTGCATTTCAGTAGATCTGCCTGTTCTGCTCCCCACTCTGTCTCTGGTGAATCCTCTCAACCCCCAACACCTCTGGCCTGTACCCCAGTTCTTGTATGTATAAATATATAAATCTTTAAAAAGAAAATGATTTCAGATTTCCCATTTTACCATTTAATCTGTATTTTTTATTTTTACAATGAATATGTAGTACATACATAATTTTTTGTCTGTCTTTTTTTTTTTTGGTTTTATTTTGCATGCTGTAAAATTTTTTTTCTTCCATTTAAAAAAAAAAAAAGCGCAAAAGCCTGAGAATTCAGCAAGGGAGAAAAAAGAATCACAAACGATTTTTAAGTTTTGATTTTCCCAAAGTCAAACAGTATTAAGTTAAAAATATGATTTTTATATTTGGGAAAAATTAATAACCCTTCACATACTACTGTCAAAAATTCTAAAGCTCTTTAGCTCTAAAAATGACTGGTTTTCAGAAGAGCTTAAAAGAAACTTCTCTGAAGAGGAAATGCAAATGGAACAGCATATGAAAAAATGTTCAAACATCACTTGTCATAGGGAAATGCAAATCAAAACTACCATGAGATAACATCTTACACCTGAAATGGCACATATTAAAAAAAGACTTAGAACAACAAATTTGCGAGGTGTGAGAAAAGGAATCTTCTGCACTGTTGTGTGGAGTGCAAACTGGTCCAACCACGTGGAAAGCTGTGTGAGAGATTTCTGGACCTACTAAACATAGAGCTTCATATGACCAGCAATCCACTCCTAATATTACCCAAAGGACACAGAAACATCAATTAAGAACATGCACCCCTATGTTATATAGCACACTGTTACAATAGCTAAGCTTTGGAAACAACCCAAATGCCCAAAATAGATGACTGGATCAAGAAGATGTGGTAATATATACCATGGGAATTTACTTCAGCATTCAAAAAAGATAAAACATGCAATTTGCAACATGGATGGCGCTGGAAGGATCATGCTCAGCGAAATAAGCAAAAAGAAAAGGAAAAATACCGGATGGTCTCACTCATAGCAGAATCTAGAAAAACTTAAATAATGGACCAGGAAAATGAAAAACTATAAGAAAGTGAAAAATCAAAATCAACAAAAAACATGAACCAGAGACACTTTTAGGGGCGGGAGGGAGGATTGATGGGTCAAGAATGGGGAGCAATTGTATGGGGAATATAACAATAAAATTTATTAAAAAAAAAAAAAAAAAAAAAAATAAAAATGACTGTTTTGAATGCTAGAGAGGATAGGTATTGGATCAAATGACAAAATGAATACAGACAGTAGATCTGATCAAAGTATTGCATCAATGTTAAATTTCTTAAGTTGATAACTACAAAGTTATATAAGACAGTGCCGTTGGTGCCTAGCATATATACACTGAAATTTTCAGAAGTTAACGGTATGATGTAGGCAACTTACTCTCAAAGCTTAGCAAAAATATTTATAATTGATGATAAAGTAAGGATTGACTGGGGAAATGTGAACAATTGGCAAATCTGAGTAAAGGGTAAGAGTTGTACAATTTTTGCTTAAACCTGAATTTCTAAATAAAAATTTTAACTGAAAAAACAGGAAAAAATATTCATAAATTTTCCTAAAAAACACTGAAGATCATATTAAACCACCTCCACGCAAGACTATTTTGAGGGGAAAAACAGCAATAAAATGTGCTAATAAAACCATCCATGCAGTCCCGACTTCACACAAGACATTAGCTCTGTGTGTAGTAGAAGTGTAATGTGAATCATAATGTAGTACTTTTTAGCAGCCACATTAAAAATTAAGACAGGTTAAATTAATATAAGATTTTTTGCTTATCCAATGTCTGAGATGTTTTCATTTCAATATATTTCAACATAAAGTTGATGATATATTTTACAATTTTTTCCCTAGAAATCTCCAAAACCTGGTGTGCATTTTACACATCTCAATTCAGATGCTAAATTTTCATAGGAAATACTTGATCTGTATGTACATTTCATAAACTGTACAGCTGAAGTGGTAGATTCACATAATCAAGTTGTTTCATAGTTAAGTTTCCAATCACTGAAGTATCAGTTTTTAATTAATTAAAATTAAATAAAATGGGAAATTTATTCCTCACTCAAACTAGCCACACTGCAAGCTCAGAAGTCACATGTGGTAATTCTATGAGACAGTTCGGCTTTAAGATGAAACAAATTCCCTCTAGGAAAGAAAGACCTGATTGATAAAGCTTATATTTATCAAAAGACCTTTAGTAGTTCCGACAAAATGATGATATTCCCATCCTATAAATACCCTGTAAAATCACAATATTCCTACCAAAAGCCTTAGTAGCTCAACAAGTCAAAACCAGTTGGAAATGCTAACGTAAAGCAGGCTTTAGCCTCAGTCTCGGTTGTCACACTTTTGAGTTTCCTGAAATTGGCTATCAAATGGCCCAGTTACTTTTAAAGTGGCGGAATAAACTGCAATCCTGGCTCTCAGAAGCCTCCATGTCCATTGTACAGCATGCAGAGTTTCCACATAATACTGTCTGAGAATCCCAAATGGGAGCATGCACCCAAAAGAACTTGTCTCATATATAAAAGAGGAAGTGGCTCTAAGAACAGAGGTGTTTTTTTCTTTTTAAACAGGTGTAAGAGATTAACTCAGTCAACACCAAGGAACACTAAAGATTCGCCAATCAATAATTCTGTGCCAAGCAACGTGATCAGGGATTTGGCTAGAATCCCTTTGGCTCATCTCAATGGGGACCTTCCCAAAGACATCCTGATTTAGGCCATTCTCTGAATTAAGGTTTAAGGTGTCATTTTCCTGACAAATAAAACCAAATTATATACACATGAATAAAATTCTGCCTAATTGGCAAAAGGAAAAACCATTTGAAAGATAATTTAGTTGAGCATGGCAAAAATATAGTTCCAAAAATCAGAAGTAACCAGAAAATGCTATTTTAGAGAATTAAAATTCTCTGGTCTAGCCATTCTGATCTAGCTTGCTTTCACCCCACATCCTATCTGGGATCAGAGAGACAAATCTAACCATTGTGTACAGACTACAATTACCATAATCTGAAAGCACGTATATGTAAACATTAACTATCTCTATTTAAGACTTCTCTTCTCTTCCCCTAAAGAATCCTACAGCTTTAAGCAGAATGAATACAAACATTTTAAGCCATTCCACCGGGCTTTCGTCCTAGATTTATTTTACCCGTGGAAGTATCTAAACATTCTGTAGAACACATTCTAACTTGGGGTTTTTCTTAGAAAGTGCTCAGTCAACGCCTATGTAATCAAATCCAGATTCACTTCTCCCTGAAATTAACTAAATACGCAGAAATCAATTGTCGTTTCAAAACAGTGAGGCGGGAAAAGAAAGAAACTACACCGGCAAATACATTCCTGCTCCTACAATTCAAGCACTATGTCCAGAATGCCAGTCAACAGAGAAGTGTCGGTACAGCGGCGGCTTCCAGGGCACACTGCACAACCCACAGGGACCCCAGCACGCCTGCCTGCTCCCCCAACCTGAACTCCAGCCAACCACCCAGGAATCCAGGCCACTTAACCGCCTCGCAGCACAAAGATGTTTACGGGGTGATCAGGTGCAGCACAACTACTTAATCCTGACACCAAAAAAGTACGATCAAACAAGAGTTTTCACTACGCATTCACGCGTACCTTCCCTCGCAGAAATCCCCTACAAAAGGCAGCAAACACAAGCGTGGGACGGGGGCTGGGGTAGTTCCCCCTTGTTTACTAGACTTGGGCAAACAGCTCCATGTAGCAATTCCTCCGCAGGGCTTGGTGCCAGGGCTGTGGATCCACTGGAGAGGGAGGACAGAGGAAGGAGGCTGCAGGCACACCCGCTGCTGGTGCAGGAGCTGCCTCGCCGCGCAGCCCGAGCGTCGCTCGCCCCAGAAGCGCAGCTCTCCGCCAAGGGCCGAGCCGGGAAGCCTGCGCGCCCACAGCCAGAACCTCCTCGCCAACAAAGGCTGCGTCTACCGCTCCAGGTGGGGAGCGCACCCCGTGTGCGGGGAGCGCGCTGCCCCCCTCAGCCCCGGGGTTGGGGTCTGCGTGGGGCCGCCCCAGGGTCCGGAGCCGCGGAGAGCCCGCGGGGCCGCAGGGCGCAGTGGCAGAGTCTCGCTTTGTCCCGGGGGAGGGCGGGGTGGGCGTCGGAGGCGCGCGGGGTCCCCAGGGGGATGTGGCGGCGCCGCGGGTGGGATGGGGGCTGGGGCGCCCCCCGATGCCTTTCATTTGGCCTCTGCGGCGGCGGAGGCAGCCCGACCTCCAGCGCTAAGCACTGCGCCAAGCAGGGCGCGCGGGAGGGCGGGCGCGCGGGCGGGGGAGGGCGCGCCGGACCCGCCGCAGCGCCGGACCCCCAGCCCCTCCACCCCCGCGCCGCGCCCCCAGTCCGGTCCGCCCGGGCCCCGCCGGCCGGCCCGCAGGCCGCGCTCCCACGGCCGGCGACACAGCCCCCGCTCCGGCGCGCTCCCGGTCCCCACCTCGATGTAGCCGGCCAGCGCCGCGGCGGGCGCGGTGAGCCCGAGCAGCAGCAGGATGAGGAGCTTGCCCGTGGCCGCGGCGGCCGCAGTCCCAGTGGCCGCCATGTCTCGCCGGGTCGCGCTGGCGCTCGGCTCTCACGCTCACCCGCACGGTCCGGAGCGTCCACCACCGCGACCCAGAAGCGTCTGAAGCCCGTTCGCCGCCGCCCCGGGGGGTTTTACACCAACCGGAACTGACTTCACAGAACCACGCCCTCCTTCTCCGGCCTCCAATGCCGGCCCGCGGAGCCGCCCCGAGACACCGCCCCCTGTTCCACCAAGAGCCAATCAGGATGCAGAAGAGCCGGCTCCTCGCGCCCGCCCAGTCCCGCGCCCCCTCCAGGCCCCGCCTCCGGCGCTGGCGGCCCCGCCCCCTGTGGGGACCCTGCGGCCGTGAGGCGCGGGGTGTGCGCGGCGGGGCGCCCGAGCCGCGGTTCCGCCCGGTGGCTGGAGCTCGCGGCGGCCCCCGGCTCCCGGCGCCGCTCGGTGTGCGCGCTGCGCTAGTCTGTCCGCCTGCAGCCTCCAGATACAGCCACGCCCCGCTCCCTCCACCCTGCGGCTATTTTTCAGATTCCTTTGGGTGCCGCCCTCTTTTTTGGTTCTGAAAATGGTTTTATTAAAAACAAGATGAATGGTTCCGAGCCCGGGCAGGTTTGCAGAAGGTTTCCCCGAGGCTGGGAAAGTTCTAAGCGAGACAGTCTTCCCTCTCTCCCGACCCCTGTGCACGGCGCGCCCCTTGCCAGGGAGCGCGGCTACTAGCCCTGTCCTCGCCTGTGCCGCGCGGGGTTTGCACACTTGACCCCGACTTTCCAGGCCTCGACCTTCCCCTTCTCTCCTGTGGCCACTCTAACCAGAGAGCGTTGCTTCCCGCTGGAGACCTATAAAGACCACGTTACCTTAAAGCCCAGGTTTCCTTCCTCGTGTGTTTTAGGAAAAGATCATTTTTCTTTCTTCTTCAGTTTCTGATCACTAGCAGGAGACCTGCCTCGCTCTGCCTTCTTGCTCCACCACGGCGTTTGCACTTGCACTGAGGAAATGTTCTCCTGCCCCATTTCACAACTGATCCGGCCTCCCCGGGCAGGGGCTAAACTGGCTTTGTTTCCTTTCAAAAGCTGGCTGATTTATGTACCACCCTTTGCAGAGCACTGGCTAGACCCTTTAGGTTTAACCAAATAAAGAGAGGACAGGAACTCTACCGTGCAAAAAGGAGGAGATGGTGTACATAGAAAATGAAATTTTACTCAGTGGCATGTCCATTTCCCGTCTTTAAACTGACCCAGCCCCATTCCCCAAAGACAACTTGGGCATTCCCATTACAGAGCTCTTCCTATGTCTGCAACGTCCTTTCTCCAAAATCTACCTGTTGGAAACATTTTCTTTCTTCCTCTGCTCAACCAGATGTAAGGTCATCGTGTCTGTAACCCTAGGGTGCTGTTTCCTGTCATGTCACTTGCCCCTTCAGTCATCTCCATACCTCTCTCACGCTGCTGCCCAGCCTGGTATTTCATACTGCAGAGCCCCTCCCAGTGGAGACCCCACACATGGTCCTGCAGTGTTACCTAACCCAGTTATGTTGGGTTCTGGCGTAGTTCTGGAACTGTTGCTGCTGATTGCATTGTGTCCTCCCCAAAGTTCCCGTATGTTGATCCCCATAGTGTGATGGCGTTTGGAGAAGGGGCCTTAGGGAGGTAATTAGGCCTAGATGAGGTCACAAGGCAGGAAGAGACCAAAGAGCTTGCACTCCACCCAGCACCCCACCCAGCACTGTGTGGACACTGTGAGGAGGCCAGGAAGACAGCCCTCTTCCCCTTGACCAAATCAGCCAGTCCTATGATCTTGGACTTCCCAGCCTCCAAAATTGTGGGAAATAAATTCTGTCGCTCCAGCCACCGAGTCTGTGGTAGTTTGTTATGGCAGCCAGAGCTCGCTAAGGCAGCTGGGTGAGTCCCTTTGTCATGTGGACTCTTTCCTTCTGTGTCAAGTGTGAATATTAAAAACCTGTCTCACTTCACCAATTTGTGTGAACCAATAAAAAGTGAATACACAGTAGCGAGAAGCACACGCTGACTCAGATAGAAGGGGTAAAAGAAGGATGCAGGGACATGTCACAGGTACCTGTTCCTCCTAGGAAAGTGTGTATGGAAACTAGCAGTGAGCACAAGTCCCAGTTCTGTTGGGGAGCTTTGTGTGAGTCATGTAGTCCCTCTGCCACAAAATCAGGGCCTTGAACTCAGGTAGTTCTAATTTTCAGTGAATCTAAATGCTGAGAGAAAAGCAAATGAGATTATCTGACTTCAGAGCAGCAGCCCAAGCAGCCAGGGTGAGGTAGTTAGCTTGCTAATTGCTCCCAAGTCAGGGTGTTTTCTAAAGCAAATAAGTTGTATAAAAAGGCAAATTCCTAAACTCTACCTCAGAAATTCTGATTTACTTAAGTAAAGGTAACATAAGAGAGTCAGGTTTCTTTTTTAGGACTTTCCAGAGGGTTCTAATCCTCTAGCACTTTGGAGAGCTTGATTCTTAAATATCATGGACCAGTTTAAAAAGAAAAAACGTATAAAAATTGGAATAGTTCATGAAAAATGACCCATTTTTTCCAAATTAAACATTAAAGGAAGACACAACTGTGTAGTATCACCATCATTTCATTTTTAAAAAGAACATTTAACAAAAACAAAAAGTAAGACTGTTTGTAATTGTAAAATTTTTTAAAATTAGGTACAATGTAAGTTTCTGACAACCCCGTTGCCTTTGTTTTTCTCATTACAGGTCAGAATGATGAACACTTTATAATGGAATAGGCCTGATCTAACACAGATCTTGAAATATTGCAGTATAGGAATAAATGTCTGAGCTTTGGGTTATTTTACCAGTAGCCTTTAAATATGCCAGCCCCAGAGTGTATTCTTCCACTACCACCCTAGCCCCTTTCATGGCTGACTCAATATTTAACACCTGGTTCAAGCAGCACCTACTCAAGGTTTTCCGCTCTTGGGCCTCCCTGGTGGCGCAAGGGGTTAAGATGTAATCTTTGAAGGTGTCCGCAGCCTCTGCAGCAAGAGTTTGATACCCCAGGGGCCAGCTACCCATTTGGCGCAACAGACCTCTCCTGACTCACCTGCTGCTCCCCTCAGCAGTGTACTTCAGTCAATCAGCCTGTTCTGTTCCCCACTCTATCTCTGGTGAGTCCTCTCACCACCACCCCCACCTCTGGCCTATACCCCAGTTCTTATATGTATAAATAAATAAATCTTTTTTTAAAAAGTTTTCTGCTCTTCCCCTTCTCTGTGGCTGAGTTAGTACACATCCTTTGTGCCCCATATATGTTCTGTACACACCTCTCAGTCTATTTGTAAATTAAATACTAATCATTTAGTTTCTTTACTGTCTTCTTAATTACACCAGAGTCCCTTAAGGAGAGGGGAACATGTTTTGTTCATCTCTGTACCTCCAAAATCTAGCATAGTGGTTGTACTTAACAGGCATTCAAAAAACATTTGTTGAGTGAAACCATAACTAAGAGCTTGACAATCTAGCAGAGAGGATGAAACTTGTACATGTGTAAGTATAGCACTAGATAGAAAGTCATAAATAGCCTAAGAGGAGAATTACCTAATTATTTTAGGGAATTAAGAGGAGGAAGTTAGTTACATCTGGTGAGGACATCCGGTAAGGATCAGAGAGATTACATCTGAGATTTCCCGGGAATATACACAGGATGTGCATGTATGGTGTTCAGGAAGATGAGACGTATGGGGGAATACTGTGAGCAAAGGAATAGTGCTGAAAAACCACGAGGCATGTAAAAGAAAAGGGAAGTAGTCAATTGAAGCAGAGGGTTTGTAATTAAAAAGTAAAGGTGTACTGTTTGCTGGGTTTATCTAAAAATATTGAGGTGCTATCGAAATCTTTGGACAAAGAGAATTAGATTGGCTTTTAGGCAAATGAGTGTGATTACCATCTGATGAATGAACTATAACCTAGGAGTCTAGTTGGTCTAGTGTGATATTGGGGGAAAAGTGAAGATGAGCAAAACTGAGATGCAGTGGAATTGGAAAGGAAACAGTGCAAAAGGTACTACCCCAAGAGTAGTGAAGGAGGAGAAGAAGCACGAAAAGAACCTTGTGCCCGAACATGGCACCTGAGAGAATGTGAAATGTTTGATGTCATTGCCAGAAATGCAGAAAAAATGAGAAGACTATGGAGATGGAAGGAGAGTGGGAGATAATGAAATGTCATCAAAATCTCCAGCATGACATGCATAGCAATTACATGGGGGAAAGCTCATAGATTGGAATTAGAATTAGTTTAGGGGTTAGCAACCCAAAAGTTATTTATTAAATCCATAAGCTAGCCAGAGGGGACAGCAATGAAAGAAGTAGAAACTCAGTATATACAATTTTTCTATTTAACCAGTATATCTGTTTTCATAACTTAAGTCAAAAGCTAGAGAAGACCAAATAGGATCAGGTTTAAGGAAGAAAAACTGAACTTGGAGACTTGGGTTTGGTTGTTGGTCATTTCGTAGTAAGGATAAAAGTACTTGCAGGAAATAAAGGCCTTGTGAGGGACAGTTAACATTCTTTTTTTTTTTTTTTTTTAAAGATTTATTTATTTATGGGCCTCCCCTGGTGGCGCAGCGGTTAAGTGCTGGGCTGCGAAGCTGCTCACAGTCTCTGCAGTGCCAATTTGATCCCCGGTCCCCAGGCGAAGGTCCCACATGGCGCACAGACCTCTCCTGCCACCCCCTGCTCCCCTCAGCAGTGTACTTCGTCACTCTGCCTGCTCTGCTCCCTGCTCTGGCTCTGGTGAATTCTCTCACCCTCCCGCACTTCTGACTGTACCCAGTGCTTGTACAAATAAATAAATAAATCTTAAAAAAATTATTTATTTATGCATACAAAAACTGGGGTGTAGGCCAGAGGTGGAGGGGGGAGAGGATTCACCAGAGAGAGAGAGAGTGAGGAGCAGAAAAGGCAGATCTACTGAAATACACTGCTGAGGGCAGCAGTGGGCTACATAGGAGCGGTCTGCTGCACCATGTGAGTAGCTCCCTGGCCAGCGGGGGATAGATCTGGATCATGCTGCAGAGGCTGTGGATAGCTTCAGAGTGCAGTGCTTAACCCCTTGCGCCACCAGGGAGGCCCAGTTAACATTCTTATCCAAGATGTTTCCTATTGAAAACTGAACTAGTAGAGCAGCTGATGTAGGTGGAGGGTTTTATTGTTGCTGCTGCATGTCATTAATAAGGAGGGGTTGGAGAAGGAGAGAAACTGAAAATGTAAGAGACCCTTGAGACCTGTAAGATGAGTATTAGCCTCACTTTACAAATAAGGGAACTAAAGCTCATAGAGGTTAAATAACTTGTCCACAGCCCAAAACCAATAACTAACAGAGAAGAAAGTTGAATCTTGGTTTGTGTGATTCAAAGTTCTCCTGTTTACATCATGTAAACCAACTCCCTACCAGATATTAGAAAATATTAGTTTATGGGCCTCCCTGGTGGTGCAAGGGGTTAAGTCTCAGCATTATGAAGCTATCTGCAGCCACTAAAGCATGAGTTCGATCCTTGGCCAGGGAGCTACCCACATGGTGCAGCAGACCTCTCCTGTCTTGCCCTCTGCTCTCCTCAGCAGTGTATTTCAGTCAATCCACCTGTTCTGCTCCCTACTCTGTCTCTGTTGAATCCTCTCACCCCCATCACACCCCCACCTCTGGGCTTTGCCCCAGCTCTAGTATACATAAATAAATAAATCTTTACAAAATATATTAGTTTAAGAAACCCCTCAACAGATACACAGATAATGAATGTGTTAATGGCTGAGCTTTCTTTTTGCTTGCAATTTAATGTGGCTTTGTGATATTCTGTAATTATTAAGACACAGACAAGTCACTCCTTAAAAAAATGTGTCACCAGAGGAGTTAAAAATTACCTGCTGCCCCATTTTTTTCTTTTCTGCTTAGAAAGCCTTCCTGTTCCCTCTGCCACTGAGGTTGAACAAGTGTGGTCATTTCCTGGAGGGATGTTCTGCTCAAAACAGGTTTAGCTTTCCGTGATTTACACCTTTACCACATGACAGATAATTATGATTTAGATATTTTAATGCGTAAAGTTTTTTTTCTATGTCCTACTGAGCTAGACTAAAATCCACAGGTAATTTTCAACAGTAGAAAAAATATCAAATACTTAAAAATCAATTCAGAATACTCAACTTCAGTAATGCAGAGTTGGGTCTAGACAGCGAGAAGAATCTGGCCCTGGAGTGCAAAGGTAAATATCTTTTGTTTTCAAAAATAATATTGATTTAGCTGATCACAATCTGGTTATGTAGGTGTGTCTGAAATATAAAGCTTGAAAAACAATTTTAAACATACCACACATAGACTAATTTTGTTTTGCTGGTTAACTGGTTTATGGGCTTGAAGCAAACACAGATTGTAAGGCTGAACACTTCACCTATACAATCTTGGCCATTCTGGTAAAGACAATGTCAGATTGTTAGGGCCCCTGCCCTTGAAGGAGACTGGGGCAAAAGACTGGGCCTGAAACATAATCTTCATAAGGTCTACAGAAAAGCTGCCACTGGCTGCAAATCCTTTTTGGAGGAGTTGTTAATAGAAGAGTTAATAGACTTTCCTTCCTTTGCTATTGTCCCCAAGTCTTGATTTGAAAGCACCCATGCCATTCAGTGTATTTAAATTGCCCTGTTCTGTGTCCATGCTGTGGCTATTTTCTCAGCACCCCATAATGGCACATTTTTCAATGCACTTGTTTGGCACTTTTTTGAATGATTTCTTCTGCCTTCAGTGCAGAAAATATAAAACGAAGATAAAAACTTCAGTGTTGGGAACTGCTTGTACTAATACTTCTTATTGTTGGTGATTTCTACATAGGACTTGCTTATCAGAAAAGCTGATATGAAATCACTCAGCTTGAGAAGTCCCAAATCAAAGAGTCTGAAGATATTTGGGTCATCTTTCTACCTGTTTGAAAGTCCTTTCTGCTATATCCATAATGGAAAGAGGGAGTAATACACAGCTCTATGGGCAGAGATTTTCTTTTTTTATTGAACGAGTCATTATCACACATTTGAAGATGGCGGTCATATCCTATTCTTCCCTCCCCAATCTCCAAGTCTTTAATTTATTTTTATTTTTTTAAAGATGTATTTAATTTATGCATACAAGAACGGGGGTGTAAGCCAGTGATTCAGGGGGTGAGAGGATTCACCAGAGACAGAGTGGGGAGCAGAACAGGCAGATCTAGCGAAATACACCACTGAAGGGAGCAGTGGGCAAGTCAGGAGAGGTCTGCTGTGCCACATGGGTTGCTCTCTGGCTGCCTGGCTGGGGATCTAACTAATGCTGCAGTGGCTGGCAATAGCTTGATACATTGTCTTTAATACCTGTGCCTCCAGGGAGGCCCTCAGTCTTTAATTTAACCTCATTTCTACAAGCATTATATTTGCTACTGGAAACATTTAAATTCTTTCCACACCTTCTACCTTTATACCTCTGTATACATTCCAATCAGCCTCTGAAAGTGTGGACTCCAAAACCAAGTGTAATAGCTCACACGCTGTGTGAGGCAAAATGGCCATTATCTGGACAGTGTATATTTTATGAATATAACCCAACATTTCCCAATGAGACATTAACACCAAAGTCACATAATAATTCCTTCAATATAACTTTATTTAGCACCTACAAAGTACATGTACTGTACTTGGAATGTAAAGTGAAATAAGTTATGCTTCTTGTTATCAATTTATTTAGTAAATACTCTATCAATGTTTAAAAAGTGTTATAACAAGGAAAACATCCCAAAGGAGAAGCTACTTTAACTGAGTTTGAAAAGATCAGCATCCACTGGACAAAGGAGACAGCATCTAGCAGGTGTCAGCCAAGTCAAGGCATGGTCTTGGTATGGGCAGAGAAGCATAAAGAAGCATGACAGGAATTAAACAGAAGATAGGGATTGTGGGAAATAAGGTGCTCAGCTGTTAATATCAAGATTTTGAACTTGATATTAACATTAACAGCTATGGGAAACCACTAACTGATGGTCAAATTTGCATTTTAGGAAGATTGCTCTGTCTGTGGGAGAATAGATTGGTGATGGGTCACACCAGGAGACAGTTGACATAATCCAGGGGTCCACAAAGGAGACCCTGAACCAGGCCAGAAGAAGTAGGAATGCAGAGGACAGTGCCATCGGGCTAGAAACTGCCCCATTGGATGACTTGAGGAATACACAAGAAATACACACTGGGGGGCCTCCCAGGTGGTGCAAAGGGTTAAAGCGCAACCTATGAAGCTGTTTGCAGCCTCTGCAGTGCGAGTTCGATCCTCCCGGCCGGCCAGGGAGAATCCACATGGTGCAGCAGACCACTCCTGACTCGCCCGCTGCTCCCCTCAGCCGTGTACTTAGGTCAGTCTGCCTGTTCTGTTCCCCGCTCTGTCTCTGGTGAACTCTCTCACTCCTGACACCTGTAGCCTGTACCCCAGCTCTTGTATACATAAATAAATAAAATCTTTAAAAAAAAAAAAAAAGGAAATACACACTGGGAAGAAGGCAGAGCCCTGTAGCTAACAACTCAGTGACTAAAGCAAGGGCATTAGATGCAGATGAATTTCAGGGTTCTGAGCTCTGCTGTACAACTTCTGATTGTGTGACTCAATGATTTCATTTTATCAAAATTCAGTGTTCTTTTGGCAAAACAGGATAATACCACCTTTTTAGTGGGGATCATGCAGAGACTAATGGGTAAAGTGCTTACATGTTTAACCCAGGGCCCAGAGCACATTCTGAGTGCTCAGTACAAGACAGTAGGTAATTGTGGTTGGTTGTTTGTGGTGGTGATGATCAGCAAACCAGCATTCAGGAGGAACAAGTTCAGGGGAAGAGATAATGATAGCTCATATTTGTATAGTGCTTTTCAATTTTCAAATTTCCTTTGTGTTCATTATCTCATTTCATGTTCAAGAGAACCTTGTAAACCTCACTCATTTCTT
This sequence comes from Talpa occidentalis, assembly GCF_014898055.3. NCBI lineage: Eukaryota > Metazoa > Chordata > Mammalia > Eulipotyphla > Talpidae > Talpa > Talpa occidentalis. The sequence goes on along the minus strand of NW_023601212.1, from coordinate 28,253,611 downwards.
TTCTAAGACTCATTCTAGGAAAATAATCCAAAATGTGAATAAATGATGGAAAATACTTACGAGATATGAGAAAATTTTAAAAAGCAGAATGCAAAATTGCCTAAGTAGAATAATTTCAATCACTCACTCAAAATAGACAAGAAGAAAATAAACAAACTGATATTTTTCTGAATCATAGGATTGTTTTATTCTTAATGTATCTTTGTGCTTTTAAATTTTTCTGTAATGGATATGTGTTTCTTTTATGACAGAGAGAGGAAAGGTGCGCTTCTTTATTTTTCTTTGTCTTATTAAAAATGCCTAGTTAGGGCCTCCCTGGTGGTGCAAGGGGTTAGGTCTCAGTACTTTGAAGCTATCGGCAGCCACCATAGCATGAGTTTGATCCCTGGCCAGGGAGCAACCCACATGGCCCAGCAGACCTCTCCTGTCTCACCGGCTGCTCCCCTCAGCAGTGTATTTCAGTCAATCAGCCTGTTCTGTTCCCCACTCTGTCTCTGGTGAATTCTCTCACTCCCCTGTGCCTCTGGTCTACACCCCAGAGTGTATGCATAAATAAATAATATAAAATAAATCTTTTTTAAAAAATGCCTAGTTAGGTAGATAGGCTCATCATTATTATCTCCATTTTATAATAGTAACACTATTATAATAACTAACACTTTTGCAGCACTTACTATAAGCCAGGAATTGTCCTAAGCATTTTAATAGGTACATGGTTTAGAATTCATTAGGATTATCTCATTTTGATGTGTTTGGTTATAAGTAATAGAAATGTCAACTCAAACTGCCTTAAGCATAAATTATATTTATTGATTTACGTAACTGTAAAGAGCCTAGAGGTGAAACGATAGAAGTCAGGCATGGTTCCAACCAGGACTTCAGTTCACAACTCTATGATTTTCCTGACCTTCCTCAGGTGGCAGCTTCATCCACAGGCTGACTGTGAACAGAGAGGTCGAAGACCTACCTAATCCTGCATCTGCACAGAGGACAACCGAACAACTGTCCAGAAATGATAGCTTCTGCTTCAGTCTTCCAAACAAGAGCCCTGAGATTCTCTGGGCAACTTATGTCTCATACCCATTTCTGCATCAATAATTATGACATGGGGTGGGAGGGAGGGCAAGATTAAACTGCTGAGTGTTTTAAGTGAACCAGGACCTCTCAAGGAACTAGAAACAGGTGCAGCATGGGATAGTGGTGGTAAATGAATGAAAATCAAATAGGAAGGGAGAACTGGGGAAAGGATATTTGTAGGCAAGATGATGCCAAGGACTGTATTTCTCAATATTCAGTTTTGTTTGGATCTTATTGCCAGGTTAGCCACAAATTTCATCTTGCCTCCTTCCCAAATGTCCTTCCTGGAATCCTTAATTTGGTTCTGTGTCGTTGTGTGCATCATTGAATACATGTTGTTTTCTATGAAACCCCTTACTCTAAATCACTTGAAAACCTTTGAGTTGAAGGTAAGATATAGAACAAGTTAATATGCTGTAGTTTTCTTGTTTGACTTACAGTGACAGTGTTTGTTTGTTGTTTCCATTAAGAAAAGTCAAGAGAATGAGCCCAGCTAGCTTCTCAACAGAGTCTCACAGAAAAAGGGGTTAAAGATTTTACAAGAGCAGAACTCATACTAGCTATTTGGGGAACATCTATTGCAATATCAAGGTATCTGAGAAACTGAAAATTACCTTATTTAATTTTTAATTTAATGCTCACAACACCTCTCCAAGACTTAAACTAAATCATTGGTTCAGACTTACATAGAAAAGTGGTGGAAATGAGGCCTGTCTCTTTTCAGAATTGTCTTTGTTAAGTACTAGACTAGATATAGCCTGCTTAAATGCCACTAGATATTTTACTGTCTATTTGTTGGAAATGAGTCTCTCCTACATTTTCACCCACAATACCATCCCTTCTACAGATGACTACTTGGAATAACTATATACTAGTTTTCAGTTTCTTTACTCTAATAGGTGAACTGGTATCCAAATTCTGGAGGTCCCTCAATGTGGTACTCTGTCATGAGCTGTCCCTGATCACATATTCTGGCACATCTCCTTAAAAGCACAGTCAGCAGCATTCAAAGCAGCTCCTGGATCTCGGCCCTACAGGGACTTTTGATGATGTCTGTACTATTTTGAGATAAAAAGGGTTCTGCATCTAGCAGTCCAGAAACATATTCTAAATCAGCTTTTAAATCACTTGCTACATTTTACATGATGATGGTGGCTGAAGACTTGAGTGGCTTCCAAATCTACTTGGGTAAACGGAACTCACTCCCTTTTGGAATGGTTTATAGCATTGTGGTAATTAACCCACTGGCATGCCTTCAGATGTTGCTAGTCTCAGAATTATCAGATTTGCTTTAGATCTTTTCAGAAAACCAGATCCATCTCACCTGCACTTTGCTGGCATTCCCACAGTAAATTTTATAGCCATGATAAAATATAATGGAAAGATAACTTACCTTGAGAGGTTTTGTTCAATTATTTTAGATGTGACAATAGTATTGGCATCATGTGATAAAAGTAAAAGGATTTTTTCCCTTTGAAATACATACTAAAAATAGTATTTAGAAGTGAAAGTGAACAGAAAGAGGTGGCCCCTAAATAAAGAGTCTATGAAAGAAGTAATAGAAGTAATTAAATGCATTAATGGTTACTTGAATCAAAATTTGACTATGCAGCCTCTCAGATCTGATAGCAATTATTTACACTGAATTACACAGAGACAACAAAGATAAACTGTTTAAGGCCAATGTTTCAACTGACATATTTGGTGAAACTATTTGATACTTTAATATCACAAGATTAAGTTAACATCCCTAAATAAAAAGTCATAAAGACTGATACATGGGAAAATAACTCATTCTTGCAAGAGAAGTTATTCTTGGAGTGGTTGCTTTTAATCTTTTGCTCTTGGATGCTGCCCGAGACAGATACAGGTTAAAGCTTCCAGAATCTATAAGGTTGAATTTATAGTGACACAGGGCAAAGCTAGATAGCTCTAAGGATTCTTGCCTTCAGGAATAGGTGAAGAATTGGTTTCTGTATAATTCTTCGGATGCCATTTTGCTTAGTTCTTTATTTAAAAAACTCTAGACATTCAATTCTGAGTGCCATTGCTTCCTGTCATCCAGCTATGTTGAGATGAATATGATTTAAGTTTAGACATATCTAATAAAAATCAAAGCCACATGACACAGCAGACCTCTCCTGTCTTGCCCTCTGTTCCCCTAAGCAGTGTATTTCAGTCAATCTGCTTGTTCTGTTCCCTGCTCTGTCTCTGGTGAATCCTCTCACACCTCCCCTCCTCACCCCCACACCTCTGGCCTGTACCCCAGTTCTTGTACGCATAAATAAATAAATAAATCTTTAAAAAAAAGAACAACCAAAGTCAGCTTTATCTATAACCTCCATTTCAGTTGCTCAAACTACTAACTACATTTTTAATCATTCCCTGGAGAAAATATAAGAATAGATTTCTTGGGCCTCCCTGGTGGCGCAGCGGTTGAGCACTGGGTTGCGAAGATGCCCACAGCCTCTGCAGCGCAGGTTCGATCCCAGGCTGCTCCTCGGCCACTGGAGGAGGGTCCCACATGGCGCGCAGACCTCTCCTGCCTCCCGCTGCTCCCCTCAGCAGTGTGCTTCGGTCCTTCTGCCTGCTCTGCTCCCCGCTCTGGCTCTGGTGATTCTCTCACCCTCCCGCGCTTCTGACTGTACCCAGTGCTTGTATAAATAAATTAAAATACATCTAAAAAATAAAAAAATTAAATTAAATTAAAAGAATAGATTTCTTAAAGTCAGTTTTACTCCTGTGTAAGAAATTCTGGCAAAAGAAGACTTGGTCGTGAGGAAATGGAAGCATGACACAGATAAGACTGAGCTCTCAGAATCATGATGAGACAATTAGTTAAACTGAACTTCTGGGATTAGTTGTGACTTTGCATTATTTAAGCCCCAATTGTTATCAAAAACAAACGCAGTGTCATTTGCTTGTGTATGCTTAGTAAATACCTTGAAATCTCCTTCAGATTAGTAGCTATTTCTGTCTGCCACTTAGTCACTTTGAATCATTGAGCATTAATCAACATCAGGGAAAATGGGAAATTCTCAAGCAATTGCTGACACCTTAAACACTAACAGACTTTAGTTACCAAATTTCTGGGTCAAAGATTCTCTGTATATTTGTGTGCTGATCATGTTTTCTGAAGCTAAAACTGAGACACATGATCCGATAATAAGGTAAAATAGTTTAAATCAGAACATTTAGCCACTCTACATGTTTGACAGTTAAAATAATCTTTTCCCCTTCTACCCCCTGTTCAGATTTCCTATCATTGTTGTGTTCTGGGATCATAATCAAACCCTTCCACTAAGATAGAAACCAAAAAAGGGCCTCCCTGGTGGCGCAGGGTTTAAAGACAGCACTATCAAGTTATTGCCAGCCACTGCAACATGAGACATGAGTTGGATCCCTTGCAAGGGATAAAAATCAAAGCCACATGACACAGCAGACCTCTCCTGTCTCGCCCACTGCTCCCCTCAGCAGTGTATTTCAGTCAATCTGCCTGTTCTGCTCCCTACTCTCTCTGGTGAATCCTCTCACCACCACCCCCGCCCCCCACACCTCTGGCCTGCACCCCAGTTCTTGTATCCATAAATAAATAAATCTTCAAAAAAAAGAAAGAAACCAAAACAAAGAACATATGTTAAAGAGCGGGGAGTGTTTAAAGATGTTCCTGAGATGTATGTCTTATAGTGTTTTACCTATATTTTCTTCTATATATTTTAAGGGTTCAGGTCTTATGTCCAGATCTTTTATCCATTTTGAGTTGCTTTTTGTGCATGGTGAGAGGTAGTGGTCTAGTTTCATTCTTTTGCATGTGGTGGTCCAGTTTTCCCAGCACCATTTATTGAACAAACTGTCCTTCTTCTATTGCAAATTCTTTGCTCCATTGTCAAAGATTAGTTGTCCTTATATGTGTGGCTTTATTTCTGGGCTTTCTATTTGGTTCCATTGGTCTATGTGTCTGTTTTTTTACCAGTAGCACACTGTTTTAATTATTATGGCATTGTAGTGGAAATTCTATTGGGACTACACCTAAGAAAAGAAAGCAAACATTGTAAAAAAATGAAAAATGATGTAAAATATAAATAAATAAATAAATATATATATATAAAAAAGAAAGGGAGGTGTATAAAGATAAATACCAGCAAGATAACTGGAAATTATGATGCTTAAATATTTCATATTCTTTAACAAAGTTAGGTGAATATTTTTAATAGACTTTGTATTATTATTAGTTATTAGGCCATTAAAAAAACTGATTTACAATACTGGCAGATCTGGTTTACAAAAACAAAAGCAATCCTGCTATGTATATTCAGCATTGGGAAGATTATTTTTAGAGAATTGTGTATAACAATTTCGGTTTTGCTAATTGAAGAAAGATGTGCACAACTTGGGAACAGACCCAAAAAATTCAACCAAAACATTCAGAGGCTAGAAAATAAGCCATATGGAATTTATCTTCCAGATATACTCACACAAATGGGAAATAATGAATGTTCAATTTTATTTATTACAATACTTATAAAGACAAAATATTGGAAACTACCTAAAAGTTCATCAATAGGAGACTGGTTAGATGAATTTAGTGTTATGCATAGAATTTTTTGATGCTATAAGAAGAGATTAAGGAAACTTTATATTATGTTAGGGAAATAACTTCAGGATATACTGTTACATGAAACAAGCAAGTAAGTGTGTGGAGTGTGCTGCCATCACGTTCAAAAGTAAAAAAAGAGTTGATATTATTTATATCTGCTTGTGTTTGCACAAAAATAATCTCTGGAAATAGGTACAAGAAGTCAATGATAGTGGTTGCTTAAAACCAGTAGGTAAGAATTTGATGGATGGGAGGTGGGGGTGGGGGAGGCTAAAGAGTATGTTTATATGATAGTTTTAAAAATATTTTTTAATTTTTGATTCTTATAAATGCATTTCTTTTTTTTTTAAATTTTTTTAAAGATACATTTATTCATGCATATAACAACCCAGGTACAGGCCAGATGTGCGGGAGGGTGAGAGGATACACCAGAGACAGAGTGGGGAACAGAACAGGCAGACGGACTGAAAGCACTGCTGAGGGGAGCATTGGGTGAGACAGGAGAGGTCTGCCATGCCATGTGGGACCCTCGCTGGCCCCAGGATTGAACTGGCGCTGCAGAGGCTGCAGACAGTTCCACAGCGCTGCGCTCAACTGCCTGCACCACCAGGGGAGGCCCTAAATGTACTTCTTAAAAAAAATAGGGCCCCCCTGGTAGTGCAAGGGGTTAAGATGAAACCTATGAAGATTTCCACAGCCTCTGCAGCATGAGTTCGATCTCCATCCAGGGAGCTACCCACATGGAGCATGATGCTGACTTGCTCTCCTGACGTGCCCGCTGCTCCCCTCAGCAGTGTATTTCAGTAGATCTGCCCGTTCTGCTCCCCACTCTGTCTCTGGTGAATCCTCTCAGCCCCTACATCTCTGGCCTGTACCCCAGTTCTTGTATGCATAAATAAATAAATCTTTAAAAAACAAACAAACAAACCAACAAAAACCCAATAGATAATATTACAGACAACCAGAAAATAGTGAAAGGGATGAGGATTTAAATTTTGTCCATGGACCTCCCCGGTGGCGCAGCGGTTGAGCGCTGGGTTGCGAAGCTGCCCGCGGCCTCTGCAGCACCGGTTCGATCCCCGGCTGCTCCCCGGCCACCGTAGGAGGGTCCCCCCTGGCGTGCAGACCTCTCCTGCCGCCCACTGCTCCCCTCAGCAGTGTGCTTCGGTCCTTCTGCCTGCTCTGCTCCCTGCTCTGGCTCTGGTGAATTCTTTCACCCTCCAGTGCTTGTGTAAAAAAATAAAAAATAAATAAACACAGACCTTATAAAAAATAAATAAATAAAATAAATTTTGTCCAGCACATCTTCCCAGTATCTACATAATCAGTGTAAATTTGGAGAGAGATGCCAGGCTAACTCAAGGATAAACAATGAATGAATCGTTTGTGCCATAATATAGTTCATTCATGATTCAAAGACATGACACTCATAGAAAAGAAGATTGAATTAGTAAATGGTTTTTCCAAAATAATAAGGAATTAGTCAATAACAGAATAGTATAATTCACTATTCCCTGCCACTGGTAATGTTTGTAAAGCACTTCATAGTCTACAAAATGCTTTCACAATATATTATCTCATTTGATGCACCTCTACAAGTACAATATGGTTTATAGTACAGAATTTTTTATTTCATATTTTATAAATGAGAAGTGGGAATAAAGAGGAGAAAAATATATGCTAATGTTCTCAACCAATAGGATAGGATATTTGAAAACTGCAACTCACTTTTAAAAAGAGGGGCATGTGATTACTAAGGACTTGCCAAGTCACTGGACTTTTTATAAATATTTACAGCTTTTTTTTTTAGATTTTTTTGTTTTGTTTTATTTAATTATTTCTTTTTTAAACATCATTGTTCATCTTTAAACAACATTTGCTTCCCCCTATCCCCTCAGGTGTAGTCCCCATAGAGTTTCCTTCCCCAATGCACCTGTGCACCATCACCTCAGTCCCCTGTGCTCCTCCTTCAGTCCCTCTGATCTCTCTCCCGCCTCCTCCCCTGCAGTATGTCTCTGATTTATAATTGTCTGTTTTTGCTTTGCTGTCTTTTGTACTGTCATCATTTTTTTACACTGATGTCTTATTTGGTTCCCGTATATTCCTGCTATAAGTGAAACCATCCAATATTTTTCTTTTTCCTTCTGGCTTATTTCACTGAGCATAATTCCTTGTAGCTCCATCCACGTTGTTGCAAATGGCATGAGTTTATCTTTTTGATTGCTGAATAATATTCCATTGTGTATATATACCACATCTTCTTGATCCAGTCATCTATTTTTTGGCATTTGGGTTGTTTCTAGGTTTTACCTATTGTAAATAGTGCTGCGATAAACACAGGGGTACAGGTGTTCTTTTGAATCAATGTTTTTGTGTTCTTTGGGTAGACCCCTAGTAGTGGAATTGCCGGGTCATATGGCAGCTCCATTTTTAGTAGACTGAGGAACCTCCAGACAGCTTTCCATAGTGGTTGGACCAGTTCGCACTCCCATCAGCAATGTAGGAGAGTTCCTTTTTCACCACATCCTCACCAACATTTGTTGTTGCTTGGTTTTTTTTGATATGTGCCTTCCTTACTGGTGTAAGGTGGTATCTCAATGTGGTTTTGATTTGCATTTCCCTGATTATAAGGGATGTTGAACATTTTTTCATATGTCTGTTGGCCATTTGCATTTCCTCTTTGGAGAAATGTCTTTTAAGTTCTTCTACCCATTTCTTGACTGGATTGTTTATTTTGTTTTTGATGAGTCATGTGAGTTCTTTGTATATCTTTGTGATCAGTCCCTTATCAGTTGAATGGTAATTATTTACAGCTTTAAAAATTTTCTACTTCTGCTGTTTTTTGCCCAGAGTTATTTCTCAGTCACGAATTTTTCTTTATTCTGACTCGAAATTAAATTTCTGACTGACTTCTTCATAGTGAAAAACTCTATCTTCCATCCATCTGATCATAACTTTTAATGCAATTAAATTACAAGGAAGAGAAATTACTAGAATGCAGATTCCTGGCACCTCTTTCCAAGTGTTGAGTCATTGAGTCTTAGGTGGAGTCTAAGTATATGCTTTTTTTTGTAAGCAGGTAGCTATTTTTCTAAGGTGGTTTGAGCATTGTTCTAAACAACATGTTCAACAAGAAGTGAAATTGTTTGTAACTAGAAACTCTGCATGGCTGATTAAAATCAAAGAGGCTTTTCAGATCCTCTTTCCAAGCTCATTATTGTTATAGCAAAGAGGCAAAGATGAGGAGCTGGGAGTGATGATTAGCCTCCAGTGAATTGAGAAGAAGTCAGTGGTGACAACACACGGTGCTAATATGTGCCTAGCATTCAGGGGTACATGAGCAAAATCAAACTAAAACTTAGCAGATTTAGCCCCTTCATCTTTGAACTTTGAAAGCATGAGAGTGTCTCATCTTGGGGGTCTGAACCAGATGCCCATTTGCTTCTAAGGAGAATTTTCACTGGTGTCCATGCCTATTAAAGACCTAAGTGGTTTGAGATTTGGTTACCTCAGTGACTGTCTCTCCTGGGGCAGCTCTACTGCAATTTGAGATCTGGTAAGACACATCTATTTACAGGTCCCAACCCATCTAGGGAAGAGGGAGCTGAAAACGACAGACCACATCATGGAAGACACTTGTTTACATCATTTGGTCCCCGTTCCAACCCTGGCAATGCCTTTCATTTAACTTCCTAGTGTGTTAACTCATCTGAACTTACATTTATCATTCTTCAGCTAACCTCTCCTTAAGAGAATATTTTGTGAAAGCTTCTTTAAAATGATTAAAAGTGGTTTCATGCCGACAACACATATCTGTCATTCACTGAAGGTTTTTATAGTTTTACATAACTTTCTGAGTGTTTTTGACTTTGTACTCATGCCCCCAGGCAATTATTGCAAAAGACACACTTTTATTAATTGAAATAATAAATACTTTATAGGTGTGCTAATAAAATGTGGTGATTTAAAGTTTAAATGGTGTGTCATTCTAGAACAGCCATAGCGCACACTTTTGTAAAAGCCAAATGGAAAGATACAGAGGGAGAATAAAACCATTGAAAAACTTCGTGGTGCATGAGGTGAGATCACAGAAACTATGGAAAGGATTGTAAGGATTGTAAGAGAAATCGTCTCATGAGATTTGGAAAGACATATTCATCAAAAATTTCATTGATTCTAAGATTAGCAGATGCTAACTTACCTCATTGCCTTGTCTGTCAATAAAGCATATCTCCTACAAAAATGAGAATTATGGGCCTCCCTGGTGGCCTAGGGGTTAAGTCTCAGTACTATCACCACTGCAGCCTGAGTTTGATCCCTGGCCATGGAGCTATCCCACATGGCAGAGCCCGCTGCTATCTTGCCCACTGCTCCCCTCAGCAGTGTATTTCAGTAGATCTGCCTGTTCTTCTCCCCACTGTCTCTGGTGAATCCTCTTACCCCCTGCACCTTTGACCTATATCCCAGTTCTATGCAAAAATAAATAATTTTTTTTAAAAATAAGAATTATTCTGAGCTGTGACCACAAATTGACCTTGTGGAGTCACTGAATATGTGTTAACCAATTCCCTCCTTTCCAATTTCCTTCCTACTCTGCATCTATTGACTATTAATCTGCTTTCTAAGAAGGAAATGATAGATGCAATGACTAATAGTTTGTCAAAGGATGAAACTGGATTACCTACCCTATTTGCTTCAAACCCTTAAACTCTCACAAAGAGGACAGATGGCCTTAAATGGGTGGCTCGACTGTCTCTAGTAAGATCTTTATCTGGAGATCTTATAACAACTTAAAGATGTAGACCAAGAGTGAAGCCTGAGTGACTTGCCAGAAATAGCAAGCTGTAGGGAAGGGTGAAGAGGCTCTAACTCGCTAGCTGTGTCTTCGTCATTCCTGTATTGCCCACAGTTTCCTCATCCTGAGTCATACCTGCTGACGTTTTTTAAAACAGGGACAATGAATGTATGAAATGTGGAAAGTGAAAGAAACGGCCACAGGGGTTGTCATGTAATTCCAGATCATTGCTACCGACTCTGACATATAGACATCTTCTAAACTGAGCTGTTCAGCATGGGAGTCATTGGTAACACATGATTCTTGAGCACTGGGAAATGTGTGTGATTAAACAACTGAAACTGAAATTTTATTTAGTTTTAATAAATTTAAATTTTAATAGCCACATGTGGTTAGTGGCTACTACATCACATGATGTGGCTCTAGACTTTCAGGTGGCTTTGCCAGTTATTTTAGATCAAATTCAGATTTCTTGACTGGCAGTGTATTGAAACCTTAACCACCTCTTCAGTTTGAAACCAAACAAAAAGAAGTAGGTGGTTGAAAATGAAAGGGTGCAGAAAAAAATAACTTTATCTTTTATTGAGGCAGAAGGAGAGACACATTAGTACAATACTAAACCAAGTAAATACAAAAGAAAAATTGATTAAGTGAACATTTGGTGACTGTACAACACCAAAAAACTATTTTTCTTTTTCTCCACTAAACCAAATGGAGTGAATTGGCATATGAATTTGGTGTTATGTAACACAGTGAAATATAAATGAAAAACAAACACCAGGCAAGCCTAGGTGGATGTGGATTAAATTAAATATTTACACTCTACACAGCAGATCTTTTGTTAAGGACAATTTTATGAACCAGAAACTTCAATAATAAAAGGATGTGGAGAGCTTTTACTTGTATAAAACCTGCTGTTTGACACCTAGGGCAAAGGCAATCCAACCCAGCTGCCAGCAGGTGACTTAAGTATCACAAAATAAAACTGCCCGGTTATGTTTAAACTATATCTGAATGTATAAATAAAAAAAGATGGGAGGTGGGAGGTACATATGCCAATAAATGTTGCTAGCAATCATATTAGTTAGGTTTTTGTTGTTGTCTTTATCCTTTTCTGATTTATCCAGATTTTCAGCATTGAGTTAAAACATTTTTTAAGAAAAAGTTTTCAATAAAGAACACAGAGACTTATATAGTAAGTGTTCATGTGACTAATACCCCAATTAAACAGTGGTTCATAGCTTATTATATTTTTCTTTTTTTTTTTTTAAGATTTATTTATTTATACAAGCACTGGGTACAGTTGGAGGCGCAGGAGGGTGAGAGAATTCACCAGAGCCAGAGCAGGGAGCAGAACAGGCAGAAGGACCGAAGTACACTGCTGATGGTAGCAGCAGGTGGCAGGAGTGGTCTGCACGCCATGTGGGACCCTCGCCCAGCTGCCAGGGATTGAACCGGTGCTGCAGAGGCTGCGGGCAGCTTCGCAACCCAGCGCTCAACCGCTGAGCCACTGGGGAGGCCCTATAGTTTTCTTTTTTTAAGGCCATAGCTTCAGTTTAAGTCTCCTGCATATACCTCCAGCTTCAGTGTTCCTCTTTGCCCACCAGCAACAGTTACCAGGAGTTTCATGTTTTTCCCCCACACATTTGAAGTCATTTTCCTGTACATGTCTATATTCATTAAAAATACATATAGGGCCTCCCTGGTGGCACAGGGGTTAAAAACACAACGCTATCAAGCTATTGCCAGTCACTGTAACATGATTTGGATCCCTGGCCAAGGAGGTGACCCACATTGTGCGGCAGACCTCTCCTGACTCGCCCACTGCTCCCCTCAGCAGTGTCTTTCAGTCAGTCTGCCTGTTCTGCTCTCCACTCTGTCTCTGGTGAATCCTCTCACCCCCCACATCTCTGGCCTGTACCCCAGCTCTTGTATGCATAAATAAATAAATCTTTAAAAAAAAAAAGAAATGAGTAGATAGGACCCTCCCTGGTGGTGCAAGGGGTTAAGACGCAGCACTATGAAGCTATCCTCAGCCACTGCAGCATGAGTTTGATCCCCGGCCAGGAAGGTGACCCACATGGCGCAGCAGACCTCTCCTGTCTTGCCCGCTGCTCCCCTCAGCAGTGTATTTCAGTTAGTCTGCCTGTTCTGCTTCCCATTCTGTCTCTGGTGAATCTTCTCCCCCACACCCCGGCCTACACCCCAGTTCTTGTATGCATAAATAAATCTTAAAGAAGAAAGAAATTAATAGATCAATAAGATGTGATACACTCACACACTATTCAGCAATAAAAAAAGCAAACCTTGTGACAATGTGGATGAACATTAAGGATATTATGCTAAGTGAAAGGGCAAACAGAAACAAACAACTACTGTGTGATCTCACTTATATATGGTATGTAAAAAAGCAAAACTGATGGTAACACCAGAATGGGGGTTGCCAGAGGCTGGGGAGTGGGAGAAATGGGAAAATATTGGTCAAAGGATACAAACTTCCAGTTCTAAAATCATAAGTTCTAGAGCTCTAATATATACCATGGTGCCTGTAGGTAACAATACTGTTGTTTTATTTTATTTTATTTGAAGTTTTATTTATTTATGCATACAAGAGCTGGGGTACAGGCCAGAGATGTGGGGGGGAGAGGATTCACCAGAGACAGAGTGGGCAGCAGAACAGGCAGATTGACTGAAATACACTGCTGGGGGAGCAGCGGGCGAGACAGGAGAGGTCTGCTGTGCCATGTGGGTTGCTCCCTGGCTGGCTGGGGATCGAACTCATGCTGCAGAGACTTCGGATTGCTTCATAGTGCGGTGCTTAACCCCTTGCGCCACCAGGGAGGCCCGATACTGTTATTTTACACTTGAAATATACTCTTGCTAAGAGAGGAGATCTTAAGTGTTTTCACCAAAAAAAGAAATGATAATTGTGAAGGGATGGAGGTGTTACCTAACTTCACTGTGGTTCACCAGGCAGAAGTGTATCTAATCATTATGCTACATAATTTAAACTTATACAATGTTATATGTTGATATTCAATGAAGCTGGAAGAATTCACAATGAATTACATTGCACAAACTTCTACACAGTGTGCTTTTCTTTTTTTTTTTTTTAAGATTTATTTATGCACATAAGAATTGGGGTACAGGCCAGAGGTGTGGGGGTGAGAGGAGTCACCAGAGACAGAGTGGGGAACAGAACAGGCAGATTGACTGAAACACACTGCTGAGGGGAGCAGCAGGCGAGTCAGGAGAGGTCTGCTGCGCCATGTGGGTCATCTCCCTGGCTGAGATCAAACTCGTGCTCAGTGGCTGCCGATAGCTTTCTAGGTTGTGTCTTAATCCCTTACGCCACCAGGGAGGCCCTACACAGTGTGCTTTTCATTCAATTTTGTGTAGAGAAATGTTGAAACATACATACATATCTGAATTAGGCTATTTTTTATAGGTGCTCCATTAAAACCCATCACCACAATAATAAAAAGTAACATTTTTATACAATTATGTGGTACGTATATTCATTTTACTTCATGTAAGCTTCTGAACAACATGAGAAGCAGATATAATTATTTTTTTAATCCCCTTTAACAAAGTTCAGGGACTTGCCCAAGCCTCGCCAGTAATAAAAGGCAAAACCTGAATTCAAACCCTGGCCATTGCCGGCAGGAGTTTTTGGACCACATTTTGCCTCCCACTGAGTCCTGGTTTTTATTTAGCTCATCACCAGTGGAGAGTAAAAAATGCTGGCAGAATTCTCCCTGCTGACCAAGGCAAGGCAAGTGCTTCAAAATCAATACGGGGGAATAAAAATAGGGCAAGTGAGAAAAATAAAAAGGGGTGGAGGAAATGGAGAGAAAAATGGTCATTTCGGTTAGGCAGGTATAGAGTATTACTAAGTCTTGCCCTGGATGTTGATCACCTGGTTGATAAAGATTGGGAGGAGAAGCAGCTTGGATATTATCCTGCCACATTTTCAGTGCCTGAGTTGGCATCCCCAGGCCTGCAGGGCTGGAGTAAAGCAGTGTTCCTTGAAATATAGGCGGTAGCTAAGATAATTTTTGATGTTGCAGTATAGACATGGCAGAATGTGAAAGTGAGATCTTTTTATGCTGCTTTTTTTTTTAATTTTTTTTTTAATAGAGGCATGTTTTTTATTTATTTGTTTGTTTGTTTGTTTGTTTTGTTTATACATGCACTGGGTACAGTGAGAAGCACGGGAGGGTGAGAGAATTCACCAGAGCCAGAGCAGGGAGCAGAGCAGGCAGAAGGACCGAAGCACACTGCTGAGGGGAGCAGCGGGCGGCAGGAGAGGTCTGCGCGCCATGTGGGACCCTCCTCCAGTGGCCGGGCAGCAGCCGGGGAGCGAACCAGCGCCGCGGAGGCCGCGGGCAGCTTTGCAACCCAGCGCTCAACCGCTGCGCCACCAGGTAGGCCCTTTTTATGCTGTTTTGATCTTCCTCTGCGAGGTTATTTGAACAGCTGGAATCAAGCGCAGCCAACACATGCAAAGCTGTGCTTGTCCCGTTCCACCAGACTCAATTCAATCTCCTTTCCCCATTATTTTCAGAAGAAAGGAAACCCAAGGCTCCTCCCTACATGATGTTGTCTCATCCTCTCCAGGCTGCGATCCTCTGTAGCCAAAACTTTATGGCTCCAGATGCCCCCTTGTTCCTGGCAGCCAAAATCTAGTTCTCAGGTTAGCATTCCGGCAAGTCCTTTGGCAGGCCCCGTGCAGTTCCCTCATCTCCGAGGGTCACTCTGGCTTGACTGCTTCGACTCCCACTCAGCTCCCATTTCCAGGGCTTGAGACTAGGAACAGGTACACATCCAAACTCAGGAGCAAACATACACAGTTTCCTCCAAGGCCTTTGTCTCTCCGCCTCAGGCTGGGGGTGCAGCTCCAGACTGGGAGACTAACTCCAACCTTCCTTTTTGCAATTCCCTGGTCTCCGGGCACTGCTCTGGGGCCTGGTGCTGACTCACTGGAGGCAGCTGCGTGAGCAGTCAAGTCTACTACTCCACCCCTGGCCAGGCTTGAGGAGTTGGGACTGATAACCATCCCCTCTTCCCAGCCCTTCTCTCCAGGCTTCTGCTTTATGAGATGTAAGGGGAGAGTGATAAAGTAGCAGGACAGGCCCAGCTGCCTGCTGATAAGCCTTAAGAAGGTATCTGACCTCAGTTGTTCTCAGCTCTGCGTACATGGCCACCGGAAAAAACCTGCTTTGTTCTCAGCCTGGGATCCCAGTGGCCAGTTCTTATTACATCAAATCTCCACTAGCGTGAGCACATCAAGTCACCACTCTAACATTTTCAGTCTGTGTTCCAGCAGAGAGAGCAGGCCTTCCATAGGCAACAACCATCGACAAACTAAGATCATTTAGCTTGCCTTGTGTTTATTTTCACAGCATATTTTATTTATGAGAAATGACACAGTTTTCCATTTCTCATAGTGACGTCATAGTCTTTTAAACTAACTTAAATAAGTAACTTGGTCCTCTTTCCCAGGACCAGCCAACATGGGCAGGTTAGCTCCAAAACCAGGTAGAAGGTGGTCCAAATCCATATGGGAAAGCACTACAAAGGGCAACTACTTCCTTGCTAGTGTGTATATATGTGTGCATGGGTGTGTGCATGTACACAAAGAGATCACGCTTATCTCAAGCAAGAAGCTCCATGACAAGATAGAAGGTTATGTCACATGTTTGATGCAGCTGACTCAGAGAGGGGGCCCCCCAGAGGCATCTCCATCAAATGTCATGAGGAGGTGGGAGAGACAGAGGATCAGCAATGATGTGGCCGAGGTCTCATCTGGATCAGGAGATCGCTGCAGTAGATCCTGGCTTTCAGGCACACTGAGGCTCCTGCCCTTGGCTGTCTGTCCAAGCTTCAGGCCACTCAGCCTTCAGGTGGGATGAATTTCCAAACACCACATGGAGCCTTGTGAGTCTTTCTGCTGTGTGGTAATGTTTCCTTTTTAAAAAAAACGTTTATTTATGCATACAAGACCTGGAGTGCAGGTCAGAGATGTGGGGGCATGAGAAGATTCACCAGAGACAGAGTGGAGGGCAGAACAGGCAGATCTACTGAATCAATACACTGCTGAGGAGAGCAGTGGGTGAGACAGGAGAGGTTTGCTGTGCCATGTGGGTCACCTCCCTGGCTGGGGATATAACTGTAGTAGCTGTGGATTGCTTCACCAGAGAGGCCTGTGGTAATATTTCAATAAACCTCAGACAACAACCAAAAACAAACAAATAAAAAGCAGTTTGGTATAAAGAAAAATATTCAGCTGATAATTACATAGCTGGTAAGTGGAAATTGTGAAAGTGGTATTGGAAAGACTGAAGTTGTGAAACTTAGAAGTGTGCCTTAGAATTAAGCATTGAATAGCCCTAGGACGTGAATGTGTTTAGCATGGCTTATCAATAAATTTTTATTAAATGTTAGTGATTTGCCGTAGTATTGAGCATCTACTACATGCCCAGTAGGTTTTCAAAATAGCTTTCTTGAGGTATAATTTATATAACAGAAAATCGTACCATTTTAAGCATATAGTCAATGACTTTTTGTAAGTTTATACAGTTGTGCATCCATCACCACAATTCAATTTTAGGGCATTTCTAACACCCCCCTCAAGATTCCTGGGGCCCATGTATAATCAACCTCCTTTCCCCAGCTCCAGGCAGCTCCAATCAACTTTTTAAGTCTCTGTAGATTTGTTTGTTCTCATGCAAATAGACAGATATGTGATCTTTTTATTTTTTTTAAAGATTTATTTTATTTATTTATACACACAAGAGCTGGGGTATAGGCCAGGGGTGCGGGGGGAGGAGGTGAGAGGATTCACAAGAGGCAGAGTGGGGAGCAAAACAGGTGGATTGACTGAAATACACTGCTGAGAGGAGCAGCGGGTGAGACGGGGGGGGGGTCTGCTGTGCCATGTGGGTAGCTCCTTGGCCGGGGATGGAACTTGTGCTGCAGTAGCTGCCAATAGTTTGATAGTTCTGAGACTCAACCCTTTGGGCCACCAGGGAGGAACTATGCTCTCTTTAGCTGGCTTCTTAGCACACCGATTTTTTTTTTAAAGATTTATTTATTTATTCAAGAACCGGGGTACAGGTCAGATGCGCGGGAAGGTGAGAGGATTCACTAGAGACAGACCAGGGAACAGAACAGTAAGACTGATGAAATACACTGCTGAGGGGAGCAGCGGGCGAGACAGGAGAGATCTGCCACACCATGTGGGATTCTTGCCAGCTGGCCGAGATTGAACCCGTGCTGCAGAGGCTGCAGACAGCTTCACAGTGCGGCACTCAACCACCTGTGCCACCAGGGAGGCCCAGCACACCAATTTTGTGGCTCACTCATGAATAATACTGCAATGAACATTCACAAGTCATTGCGTCGACACTTGCTTCTTTCTCCAGGCGAGGTGCCCAGGAGTAGGCTCACTGGGTTGGACAGTACATGTATGTTTAACTTTGTAAGCAACTGCCAAACTGTTTTTCCAATGTAGTGACACCATGTTATTATATTCCTACCCACACGGGAGGAGCAGGCCAGGTGTACTTAAATTATTTTGCATAGGTTTGTATGATCATCTCATAATCACTTTTTTATGGCGAGAAATCTGAAAGTGGTTAGCTGACTTGCAGGAGGCCAATATTCAACCACAACTGCTTCCAAATCCCATCCTTTTTCTCCTCCTGGGCTGGACTCTGTGCTGGGCATTAGTGTTCCTTAGCAGACATGGGGGTTGATGATGCAGTAGCTTTCCATGTGGTTTAGTCTACACTGTTATAGGAGATATGGGTGAGTAATGAAGCCCCGGGCCAGAGAATCAGGGCCTGTCTGTCTCTTTTGCTACCTGGCCCTGCATACCAAGTCCTGGAAATGCTTTATATGACTCACTTCTTTCTTTATGTTTAGAATGAAACCTCAGTTCTGGTTAACATATGACACAGCAAATGAGCAAGCTGGGCAAGACAAGGAATTCCCCCTTACTGTGGACTTTGAAGTTTTGTAATCACTTGGCTGGCCACAGAACAGGCACAGGAGATTTTTGCTTTCCTCTTGTTTCTGAGTCAGCAAGTCATTAGTCACTGAAATCACAGCCTTTAACATGTCCAGGCAATTGCTGACTGCATTGTTCCCCTTGCCTTGTTTTGTATAGTTGGTCAAAACACAAACAGTGGGGTGTATAAATTGATTACATAAAGACACAGTAAAATTGAAAAGATCAAGCAAGAAATATCGCTTTATTATCTTTACCTTCAGTGGGATTTTAATAAAAGTCTATCTTATCCTATTCACGTTTTTCTACATCACTGTCTCCAGGGGAATCGTGTTAGGGTAAACAAGCATGGAGTTTGGCATTTTCATTTACGCATCCTTCACGGCAGGGGCCACATCTTGTTCCCTGAAGTGCTTAGCGTGATGTCTTGTAACATCAGACCTTCATCCTATCTCACCTGGACTGCGGCAATCAATCTCCTGGGGAGCACCTCCATCCATATCTTCTCTGAGACGTCCGTTTTCCACATGGCTTCCTAATTTATCTTTCTAAAACATGTTTTCATTACCAGAGAAACGATGCTATCATATTATAATATTTAATTAGACTCAGGCTGTTGCAAATGTGGCATACATATCACCGTATGTGTCTTTGTATTTAAAGATGCCCATTGATTTATGGCATGGCTAAAAGAAAAGAAAAAAATATTTTAAGGCTGTCAAACAAAATTTGTCTTCTTTAACAGGTTTTCAAAAACCATTTGTAACCTGGTTCAGCAACCCGCAGCTTGATTTTTCCCTGTTTTCCCTCCTATTTCTGCTGTTTCCAAAAGTGTCATGTAGTCATTCTCCTTATATTTTCTAGGGCTTGTGGTAGGTCTGTAAATAAAATTAAGTTCCTTAAATACTTCTTGGTAGATTAATAGCTATTGTTGACCTTTGTCTTGTTTGTTAAAAACTATATTAATTCTATGGGACTTCAAAGGAAATGTCTACTAATTCTTAAGATTTTCTTCATAATAGAGGAGATGTAAGACTAGTAAATAAATGACACTTTTTTCTTCTCCCCAGAGTGGAAGCACTCATCCATTCATTCATTGTGTCTGGAATTTTTCTTAAAGACCATGTCTTAATTGTTCTACTTCTCAAAGTAAGAGAAATCTGTAACAAAATAGCAAGATTGCTAGTTTTCCTAACAGCTTAGTGATATAATTTGGAATGCTTTAATGGTAATTTAACTGGAACTGCTAGTTATTTTTTTAGGGAAATATAAAAATAAATAAGTAAAGGAATGAAAACATAAGTGAAAGTACTCCAAAGGATACTAAAAATTGTTCTTATTTTACAAACTACTTTGGGGGGGGGGTCAATATTTAACAGCTCTGTCAAATGCTGTTCTGGGACATAGATGATTAAAATCACCAAGAAAATCTTAAAATTTGGTGAAATTCAAATTAGCATATACATTTATAAATTTAGTGATACATTAATGATTTTACCATCAAAATATCCTGTTCTATCATATGTATGACCACCCAAATAAGCAAGCTGACATTATAATAGAATGAATTATCAAACTAATGATACACTAATAAGCATTGTTTAAAATTAAACCATGTGGGGCCTCCCCGGTGGCGCAGCGGTTGAGCGCTGGGTTGCGAAGCTGCCCGCAGCCTCTGCGGCGCCGGTTCGATCCCCGGCTGCTCCCAGGGCACCGGAGGAGGGTCCCACATGGCGCGCAGACCTCTCCTGCCGCCCGCTGCTCCCCTCAGCAGTGTACTTCGCTCCTTCTGCCTGCTCTGCTCCCCGCTCTGGCTCTGGTGAATTCTCTCACCCTCTCGCGCTTCTGACTGTACCCAGTGCATGTAAAAACAAAACAAACAAATAAAAAAAAAATGTCCAGAGGAGACTTTAAAAAAAAAAAAAAATAAAAAAAAAAAATAAAATTAAACCATGTACTAAAATAAAAAAAAAACGTAGGAAAAACATTGTAGGAAATTCAGCAATAGATTAATCTTTGCTATATGAAAAGCTATTTAGATGAAATAAAACATAATCCCCAATAGTGTTGATATGCAAAAGGTATGAACCATAGGTCAATAGGGAGGTCATATGATTAATAGATATTCTGGAAAATTTCAACTTCACCAGAAATCAAAAGACCACCTTTTGTTGAGCAAACAAGGTGGGGTTAAAAAAAATTAATAATGTGCTTGGTGAGTAGATGATAAAATATAAGGAACTAATATATTTCTGGTGGCAATATAAAATTGGTACAATTCTTTTGGAAAACTATTTGTCAATATTTGTCAAGAATCTTAAAAATGTTCTTGCTTTTTAGCAATTTCACTTTTAGAATCTATTGACACATATAGTTCCCATAAACGTAATATTGAGAATAATATAAACCAGTACAGTACCAGACTATGTACTGTGTGAGGGTAATTACATGAAGTTTGAAACATACAAATAATACTACATAATATTTTGGGACACAGATATGTGCGGTGAAAATATAGAGAAATCGGGCCTCCCCGGTGGCGCAGCGGTTGAGCGCTGGGTTGCGAAGCTGCCCGCGGCCTCTGTGGCGCCGGTTCGATCCCCGGCTGCTTCCTGGCCACCGGAGGAGGGTCCCACATGGCGCGCAGACCTCTCCTGCCGCCCGCTGCTCCCCTCAGCAGTGTACTTCGGTCCTTCTGCCTGCTCTGCTCCCCGCTCTGGCTCTGGTGAATTCTCTCACCCTCCCGCGCTTCTGACTGTACCCAGTGCATGTATAAACAAAAAACAAAACAAACAAACAAATAAAATAAATAAATAAAGCATGCCTCTAAAAAAAAAAAAAAAAAAAAAGAAAATATAGAGAAATCCATGTACTGAATTAACAACCAAATATTTTTATTGATGTAGTTGATATATAACATTATATTAGTTTCTAATACACAACATAACAATTAGAATTTTTTTGCATTGAGAAAATGTTGGGCACAATACCTAGCTAACATGGGTTGTCATGGTTACACAATAATTACCAAATTTAAGAAAGTAGTAATCTATGTTACCTACACTAGAGAAAAAGGGAGTTGAAAGTGAGCCAGGTTACATAGATGTATCAATTACACTTGTAATGTATACTTATGAATCTCCATGAGTATACATGGATGCTAATTCTACTATTCATTATGTCTTTTTCTTTTTTAAGATTTATTTATTTATTTATAGAAGATCCGGGGTACAGACCAGATGTGCAGGAGAGTGAGAGGGATTCACCGGAGACAGAGCAGGGAACAGAACAGGCAGACTGATGAAACACACTGCTGAGGGGAGCAGCAGGCAAGACAGGAGAGGTCTGCTGCGCCAGGTGGGACCCTCACCGGCTGGCCGGGATTGAACCCGCGCTGCAGCGGCTGCAGACAGTTTCACAGCATGGCGCTCAACCGTCTGCACCACCAGGGGAGGCCCCATTATGTCTTTTTGTATGTCTTAAGTATCTCATGATAAATTAAAAATATGTACCTATCCAAAAATTACATATAAAGCCAACATAATAACATGGAAGATAAGCTGTAATAGTAAGATTAACAAATTACAAATTCAAAACGATCACAACAATGTAAAAGCCACCCAAAAAAAGTGGCAAAGAAATAACCCTTAATATTAACACTTTTCCTTTTGGATGGGAATATTATTACCATCTTACTCTTTATTGTTACTTACTTTTTCAAAAGCATTCAGGCTCTTTAATGTGGGGCAGGAGGGGTGGAGAGGTCAATGGTGAAACTTCTCTGGGAAACTCTGCAGGCCTTGTATTTCTCTATATCCGCTAGAAATTTGTGGGTTTGAGTCTTTTTTTTAAAAAAAAAAAGATTTATTTATCTGAGTGTAGGGTAAAGAAAATGTCAGGCTTTTCTGCCCTTCCGCCATCAGGATAGATGATGGATCCTTGTCCTGAATGCATGCCTGATGGTGGGCACCTGGAATGGGGTGTGGGCATAGGTAGATGGGATTCAGCTGAGCTAAGACTGTGCTTTTAAGGGCGGCATCACGGGGATGCAGCAGCAGCAGCAGCAGCAGCAGCAGCAGCAGCAGCAGCAGCAGCAGCAGCAGCAGCAGCAGCAGCAGCAGCAGCAGCAGCAGCCGAAAGAGAAGCCGAGAAGCAGCAGAACGAACGCTAGAGAACCCAGATAGAGTGAAGACTTGCTGGGGGCTGGGAGGCCTGCCAGCCTCCCAGCCCCCCAGCCAGCACCCCTGCCTGCCATATGCCTGGTGAACCCCAAATAAAAAAACCTGCAAAACTACTGAGGACTCTGACTCCTCCTTTACCCGGTCTGCATGGGATCAGAAAACCTGCACTGTGGCCAGTCCTGCCTTACACTGAGTCTTGATGTTCTTGGAGTCTTTGGTAAGACCCTCCTGAGCTCTGCAAGGGAACAGCTATTACAGTCAATGAACTTGAGAGCTTCTGCTACAGGGTAAAAAAAAACATATCCCAGGGGCTTGTAGAGTCATCTGGTGTCTGGGACCATTGTCTACAGCCCAGGTTCACCTGCATGTATACCTCCAAGGCTTAGCTTCCTGAAGTTGCTTAATGACATCTCTCAGTTGCAGATACTTAGCCAGCTGCACAAATACCTTGTTGATGGTCTTGCATCTTTCCAGATCCCACTGCACTATGATACTGATGAAGGTTTCCTAAAGCAGCATTTTCTCCCCCATGGCCTTTACTGCCTGAATTCAGCCATGATGGGATCCTTAGAGCCACATCTCCTTACTCCTTTTAAATGATTTGCTCAGTTTCTTGTATGCTTGGCCTTGCTACTATCATTGAAAAAATAATAAATCTACTTTTAAAGACAATCACAATATATCTATTATGTTTTAAACATTTAATGTATTATTTGATGAATCTAGCATCCTGTGAAATATGGGATAGAGAAAGCAGAATGGAGACAGATAGGGTAGACAGGTACCTGAGTTGGTTGACTAAGTGTGAAAGTTGGATGGGCTGAGTGTTGCTGCTATAGGTTTGTGAAGTGTTTGATGGTTATGGATTTTTTTAAAAAGATTTATTTATGCCTACAAGAAGTGGGGTACAGGCCAGTGGTGCCGGGGTAGGGGGTGTCAGAGGATTCACCAGTGACATAGTGGGGAGAATAGGCAGATTGACTGAAATACACTGCGGAAGGGAGTAGCCAGTGAGTCAGGAGAGGTGTGCCATGTGGTTCACCTCCCAGGCTGGAGATTGAACTCATACTGCCATGGATGCGGATCACCAAATAGTGCTGTGAATTAACCCCTCACGCCACCAGGGAGACCCCGGTTATGGATAATTAAGACTGGCTTCTAGTGAGACTTGAGGTAGCATCAAGTTTTCTCAAACAAAGTGTGCAGCATTAATAAGCTTTGTTGAAAGAAAATGAATACAGTAGAGTTAGTATTAAAACTGAGGCTCCTAACTCAAGCTTAAACATTAGAATATTTACATAATTTCCAGCGAGGCATTGTGTTTTGGAATGGCCTTGGGTCTTTTTGAACATCTGTTTTAACTTCCTCATGTTATAATTGAGCAAACTAAGTTCCAGAAAAGCTGAATAGCACCACCAAGTAAGCAAATGAAGCAAATATTCAGACTTCTTTAATTTACTACTTCCTGTGTCATATGAAAAAACAGGTTCTTAAAATTTTCACAGGAAAATGTACTACAAATTCCCTGGCCTAGTCCTTTGCCAGTCCAGAAAGCCTCAGATGATCTGACTCCAAACTGTTTCTACCTTATCTCCCACGAATCCTCCAGAAAATCTTGGAGTTTCTGCTCTTTTCTGCCGTCCTGCCTCCCCACCTGTCTTAGCACCATTTCTCCCTCACTTCTAAGTTCCTCGTCCCTCCTCTCTATCTAAAACAATCCATCTTTCAAGGTACAGCTGAAATATTTTGTGGGTTGATTACAATCTAGGCGTGATATAGTGAGTACCTTGATTTGGCTGATGGGTGTTGCAATGAAATAGAATGGAAAAGCTTGTGTTTGAGATGGGGGAGAATGAAGGAGCCGTGGGAAATAATAACAATGATGACAACGATAACTGCTAGCATTTATTGCATACTTACTATGTGCTACACCCTGTGTAAAACATTTTTATATTCAATATTACACTTGGTAATTTTCTCAATAACTCTTCTAAGTAGTGTATTCATTAGGATGTGTTACATGCAACAGAAAACCCTACTTAAGAGTTTAGGGAAATCAGGTTGCTTTTATTTATTTTTCCATTAATAAGCCCTTTTAGTGTGTGATCCTGTAAGGGCAGGAATGGGCACTGAGCAGGTTTTCTGATCCAACAGACTGGGTAAAGAAGGAGTCCTAGAGAGTCCTCGGTGGCTTTTGTAGGATTTTATTGGGATTTACTGGGTACATGGCAGGTAAGGGTGCTGGGGGGCCGGGAAGCTGGCAGGCCTCCCAGCCCCCAGCAAGTCTTCACTCTTTCTGGGCTCTCTGGCGTTCTCTTGCATTCTCTCTGCTTCTCTGCTTCTGCTGGCGTCCCCGAGACGCCGCCCTTAAAAGCCCAGTCTCAGCCCAGGTGAATCCCATCTACATATGCCCACACCCTATTCCCTGTGCCCGCCATCAGGCATGCATTCAGGACTGCAGGGTTCCATCATCTATCCTAATGGCGGGAGGGCAGAAAAGCCTGATACTTTTTATTACCTTATAGACCCAATAAAGTACCAACAAGCCAGACTCATTCTATCTTTTTTTAAAAAAGATTTATTTATTTATGCATACAAGAACTGGAGTACAGGCCAGAGGTGTGGGGGTGTGAGAAGATTCACCAGAGACAGAGTAGGGAGCAGAACAGGTAGATGTACTGAAATACACTGCTGAGGGGTGCAGTGGGCGAGACAGGAGAGGTCTGCTGTGCCATGTGGGTATCTCCCCAGCCAGGGATTGAACTCATGCTGCAGTGGCTGCGGATAGCTTCATAGTGCTGAGTCTTAACCTCTTGCACCACCAGGGAGGCAATGACAATATTCTTTAGGATCAAAAGCATCATCAATTTGTATCTGTGTATGCATTTGAGGAACAGATTCTATTTGAACCAATTGTATGGTTTGGAGCGAGGTCATAGAAGAAACACAAAATAGGAAATTTAATCAGAGCACTTCCCTAGTGAATGACATCTGCAAAGATCATCTCCAGAACTCTAGATAGTAGCGAATGAATACTCTAGTTATTCCAATGCTAACCCCAAAATTCGGGAGACGATTAAAAGGGAAATAGTGCATTT
The DNA here is from genome assembly GCF_014898055.3 of Talpa occidentalis. Classification (NCBI taxonomy): domain Eukaryota; kingdom Metazoa; phylum Chordata; class Mammalia; order Eulipotyphla; family Talpidae; genus Talpa; species Talpa occidentalis. The sequence continues at coordinate 28,227,849 of NW_023601212.1, read as the reverse complement.
ATTTGAGGTAAAAAAAAAATTACAATTCTGGATACACAGATTCAGATAGAAAACCTAAAATATACCCTTCCCTCTTCCTGGGAAAAGTCAGAGAATTTTGGGGGAAGAAAAGAACATGATGAGATTAGTGGTCAAAGAACCAATTAGTGTAGAGTTGAATTAGCTGATTAGGCTTGAACTAGTTGTGGCCACACATAATTGACTTCCAGTTCTCCAGAAAGGATGAAAAGGAATCTGACTGATTCTATTCTATGGCTAAAAGCCATAATTATCAGTTTCCAAACAATTGTTTGCTGGATGGCTTCTTAAAACAATTGTTTTGGGCACTGTCTATATGTCTTGGGCCCAGTGAAAAGGGCTTTGACTCTGTTCAAGGAGATAGGTTACCTGACTCCACTTTTTAAATGGCTTCATCGATTTCAACTTTTCATACCACGTATGGCAAAAAATCAATGCCAGTCTGTGTTATTCTCCTTTCTTTACTAGACATCAGGGTATTTTAATAAATACGGTATTAATACCTTCTTAACTGGTTGTAGAGGCAGGACTGGGCACGGTGCAGGTTCTCTGATCCCATGCAGACCGGGTAAAGGAGGAATCAGAGTCCTCAGTGGCTTTTTGCAGGTCTTTTATTGGGATTTACCCAGTACACAGCAGGCAGGGGTGCTGGAGGGTTGGGAGGCTGGCAGTCCTCCCAGCCCCCAGCTCTCTGCTTCTCTCTCTGCTTCTCTCTCTGCTTCTCCAGCTTCTTTCTCAGCTTCTACTGGCATCCCCGTGACACCGCCCTTAAAAAGCACAGTTTTAGCGCAGGTGTACCCACTTCAGGTGCCCGCCATCAGGCATGCATTCAGGATCACAGGGTTCCCTCATCTATGCTGATGGCGGGAGGGGCAGAAAAGCCTGATACCTTTTACCTTACCCTACACTGGTGAAATTTTCTAAACTCTGACTGGAACTCTCTTTGGGTTTGCCATATATTTTTTACTATGACTCAGACTATGTTTTGCAGACCAGAAACAATAGCGTGACTTGGAATTGTTAGAAATGCAGAATCTTAGACACCTCTCCTGAACTTCTGCATTATAATTTGCATTTTAAAAAGGATCCCCATGTGACTTGTAGGTGAATTTAAGTTTGGGAAGCACTGATGTAGCCAATTATGAAAGGCTAGCGGCTTACACAAAAAGTCCCCTAGTTTTCAGTAATTATAATGTGTGGTTCTTAGTCTTAGGCTCCTTGAAGAATGTGCTGGAGACCATGAAATCTTCCCTCAGAAGAAATGCACATATGAACATGAACCCCATACAAAAATGTTTTAGAGAGATTCATAATCTCCAGGTTAAAAGTTAGGATCTTACTTTCCTCCTCTAGCCAGCAGGAATTCTCTTCACTAATTCACATATGAACAGAGTGACTGGGATAAGACCATAGCCTGAATAGCTGAGGTGACTTTTGTGTGAAGAAACAAAATCAAAAGTGTTTTTTCTAGAAATAGAAATATAGTTATCACCAATGACGGTATTTGAAGGTATTGGTGATTAATGTTTCTTCCTGGTGAGGAAATTAAAAAGATATAAACTTTAAAAATATTCAATTTTGTCTTGATTAAAATGAAAAGAAATTAGATGCTATGCTGTAATTGTTCCCTCAAGGGACAAGAATTTTGCATAATACTTGAGCTTTCTGTTGGTTAATGTGATAAAGAAAAGAGTTAAGAGACTATTTACATTTACATTCCATGACACAGGAGTAGAGTAAATAAAAAAGGTCTTATTTTAAGTCTATGCAAGACCTGTCTCTTGTTATGTTTGCTAAGAAGGAGGAAAAATCCTGAGCAATTTAAAATCCAAATATGAAGTGTCATGGCATTAAAGCACGAAGGAATTTCTCATATCTTATTGCTGCCTACTTTTAATAATTAGAGAAATGTGGGCTTTACTGACAGAGGATTATTTCTCTAACCAATCCCATTTAGTTTCCTCTCAGTCTTTAAAATATACATCCTTGATTCAGGAAACAATATTATTATGTGTACTCTTCTTTATTGCCATATGTACTGGAAAAATCCATCCAATTTTTTTCATTTGATTTGCACCAGTAATATCTACTCCTGAGCATTTTTCACAGATCACACATAAGTATTCAGAATAATATTTCTGAGGATCTTCATCTTTGCTATATTTGGTTTAGGCTTTTTTTTAATTATTATTTCCATTTCCTTCCCCTCATTTGGGATAAGACTTAATCCTAGTTTACCATTTGGCCAGCCAATATATTTGCAACCATACTTGGTCAAATAGGGCCATCAATATGAAAGGTTTGGCATGCTATAAAGCATTGTCCAGAGCAAGGAGGTTAACTCAAAGACACACCTAGTCCTGCACTGCTCTTTTTAAAATTAAGCTTTTTTTATTTTTAAAGATTTATTTATGCATACAAGAACTGGGGTACAGGCCAGAGGTATAGGGGGTGAGAGGATTCACCAGAGACAGAGTAGGGAACAGAACAGGCAGATTGACTGAAATGCACTGCTGAGGGGAGCAGTGGGCCTGTCAGGAGAGGTCTGTTGTGCCATGAGGGTTGCTCTCTGGCCGGCTAGGGATTGAACACATTCTGCAGTGGCTGCAGATAGCTTCATAGGTTGTGTCTTAACCCCTTATGCCACCAGGGAGGTCCTAAAATTAAGCTTTAAGTAAACCAAAAAAAGTGCTCTGAATGTTTCATCAGTGAAAATTCAGAAAATACTTGATTAATGTTTTCTAGGTGCTAGCCTTTAGAAAACAGCTCATTCATATCTTCTTAGTCTGCTCTACTGAATTTCCCACCCCCATTTTGTTCCCCATTCTTGTCCCGCCATTCTTCTGTCATCTCCCTGCCATCACTGGTGAGCTAGAGGTAAAGCCAAATTACAAACAGGAGGTAACTGGCAGAGACGGTGGCTGGTTTACAATAGTTTACATTTAATAAAACTCTTTGCTTCTGCCTAGTAAGTGATCTCTAATAAATGCCTAGCCATCCAGCTACTCCATTAGTTCAATCACAAATGAAAGTATACAGGTGGCCCATGAGACTTTTGGGACCAATGGTGGAATCTGAGAAAAGAGAATCATAGATCTTCCAGTTGTGTTTCCTGCTATTGTCGAGAAATCAGAGAGGATCGAAAATAACCTTCACAAGTAAACTGACCTCAAGCAACCTGGCAGAGAAGTTGAAGTGTGTCTGGCATGTAAATTTTTTTTTAAGATTTATTTTTATTTATTTATGCATACAAGAACTGGGGTACAGGCTAGAGGTATGGGAGGTGGGAGGATTCACAAGAGACAGAGTGGGGAGCAGAACAGGCTGATCTACTGAAATACACTGCTGAGGGGAGCAGCGGACGGGACTGGAGTGGTCTGCTGCGCCATGTTGTTTAGCTCCCTATCAAACGCACACTGCAGTGGTTAGTAATAAATAGCTTGATAGTGCTGAGACTTAGCCCCAAACACCACCAGGGAGGCCCTGGCCTGTAAATTTTGACTCCTTAGACCCTAGAAAATCCTTTTTATTTGAATCATCTCATTCATATTATTTTTTGAAGGACAAATAAGTGCTTAGTAGGCTCTCCACACCTACATATTTCTCTGTGGTGTTTCTTATGATTATGTATTGTTACTATTTAGGAAAATTATTGGTTTGTATTTAATTATCTTGTGTATGACCATTATTTCAAACTCTCTAATAGACTCATTTGTATATCCAATTTCCTTTGGATTTCTATACCTAACACTGATTTTTAAAAAAGATTTATTTATTTATGCATACAAGAACTGGGGTACAGGCCAGAGATGCTGGGGGTGAGAGAATTCACCAGAGACAGAGTGGGGAAACAGACCAGGCAGACTGACTGAAATACATTGCTGAGGGGAGCAGGAGAGTTCTGTTGTGCCATGTGGGTAGCTCCCTGGTGGGGGATCTAACTCCTGCTGCAGAGGCTGTGTCTAGCTTCACAGTGCTGTGCTCCCTGGTGCTTGTGTCACCAGGGAGGCCCCTGATTTTTTTCTCCTTTCCTATAATTACCTCTTATTTTTGCTTTACGTTTTATTGCATTTGTTTGAACTTCCAGGGCAGGGATAAATATCTGGAATAAATGCAGTATTGTTATCTCCTTTTAACAGAAATACTTCTATTGTCATAAATAGGATATTGTCATGGGTTGAATTGTGTCCCCAAAAAGATATGTTAAAGTCCTAAGCATCAGGACTTGTGGGATGCCCTCATTTTTAAATAAGGTTTTAGAGATTTAATCAAATTAAGTGTGTACTACCTTGTCATTCTATTAATGCTGCAAATAAACATTATTTTTTAAAAGATTTGTTTACATATGCATATAAGAACTGGGGTACAGGCCAGAATTCTCCAGAGACAGAGTGGGGAACAGAACAGGCAGATCAACATAGTTCTGCAACTTAAACCCTTAGGCCACCAGGGAGACCCCAAATACACATTATTGTTTTAAATAGTCAATATTGGTTTAGAATTACCTACATTTCCCTCAATGTCTTGGCTCAAAATTTTTTCATTCTTTGATCACTTAAATTTTTTTATTTCAGGAGACACATGGAGAGGCAGCCATCATTTTGAGCTCCTGGAGGATTATTTCGCTTGGGTGGTGAACTTCAGGTCTGTCCTCTTCTACTACCTGAACCCTGCCCAACCTGTTCCATGAAGTTCCCCACTTGGAGGTGCCCAGGAGTCCTGGCAAGCCTTCAGACCTCCATTACCTGCTTTGGGTAGAGCCTATTTGGCTGGGGTTTGCCCATGAGGTAATAGGGATTTTCAGAATTTGATCAGGAGCATTTCCTCTAATTCCTCTTCTCTCTGGCTATTTAATTTGAATCTCACACAGATTAAAAATCTTTGAACAAAAAAATTGAAAATTGTGATAAACATTGTAAAATTTACTGTTTTAACCATTTTTATGGTATAGTTCATTAGCATTAAATTAATTCACATTATTATGCAATCATCACCACCACCCATCTTTGGAATGTTTTCCATCTTACAAAACTGAAGTCATAATTCCTTCTTGCATTTCTGTCTCATTGAGTGCTCATTCTAGTAGAAATTAGTTGGTGGTAAGTTTTAAAATTTTTTCATTTGTCTGAAAATGTTTTTACTTTACCCTTGGTCAAGAGAGTAGGTTTATGCCTCTCTGGTGGTGCAAGGGATTAAGACTCAACCTATGAAGCTGTCTGCAGCCTCTGCAGCACCACTTCCATGTCCCAGCCGGCCAGGAAGCAACCCACATGGCGCAGCAGACCTCTCCTGTCTCGCCCGCTGCTCCCCTCAGCAGTGAATTTCAGTCATTCTGCCTGTTTTGCTCCCCACTCTATCTCTGGTGAATCCTTTCACGCCCCCATACCTCTGGCCTGTACCCAACTCTTCTATGCATAAATAAATCTTTAAAAAAAAAGAGAGAGAGAGTAGGTGTACCTGATGAATCTTTTGTAAAGTCAGTTCATTGTTATTTACCCTATGCTAATTATCTAGTTCAACTTCATGGAAGTGTCTTTCCTTAAGTCTGTCTATCTTGAGTGGGACGACAGTTTTATCACCTGTCTCCTCCATACACCCTGTCTATAAGGTGTTAGCATTCCATAAAACCCTCAGTGGAAACCAACTGTGGTGCAGATTTATCTCCCAGGGTTTCCACGTTGGCTTTTATTTATTTTTATTTTAAATTTTTTTTAACATTTATTTATTTATGCATACAAGAGCTGGGGTACAGGCCAGAGATGCCGGGGGGCGGGGGGTGAGAGGATTCACCAGAGACAGAGTGGGGAGGAGAACAGGCAGATTGACTGAAATAAACTGCTGAGGGGAGCAGTGGGCCAGACAGAAGAGGTCTGCTGCACCACGGCTTGCTGTCTGGCTGGGGATCGAACTCATGCTACAAAGGCTGTGGATTGCTTCATAGTGTTGTGCTTAACCCCTTACGCCACCAGGGAGGCCCTATTTTTTTTCAAAATGAACAAAGCTTTATAATATATGTAGCAGATATTATCTGTTACATATTACAAAACCAACAACTTTGTTTTTCTTTTCTAATACTTACGCTCCTTTTCTATCTTTTAAAAAAGATTTATTTTTATTTATCCATGTAAGAGCTGGGGTGTACACCAGAGATGGGGGGCAAGAAGATTCACCAGAAACAGAGTGGGGAGCAGAACAGACGGTTCCATTGAAATACACTGCTGAAGGGAGCAGTGGGTGAGACAGGAGAGGTCTGCTGCACCATATGGGTTAGCTCCCTGGCTGGGATTGTACTCAGGGCAAAGGGATGGGTGATAGCACTGAGACTTAACCCCTATGCCACCAGGGAGGCCCTATACTCCTTTTCTTTATATGAGTTGGTTAGTCTCTCTAAGACCCTGTTAATTAGAAGTAGCAGCTTCTCCCACTTTTTCCTGACATTCAGTTGGATTGCGTTTTCTTTTTTAAAGATTTATTTATTTATGCATACAAGAACTGGGGTACAGGCCAGAGGTGGGGGTAGTGGTGAGAGGATTCACCAGAGACAAAGTAGGGATCAGACAGGCAGATTGACTGAAATGCATGGCTGAGGGGAGCAGTGGGAGAGTCAGGAGAGGTCTGCTGTGCCATGTGGGTTAACTCCCTGGCCGGGGATTGAACTCATGCTGTGGTAGCTGCCAATAGCTTCACAGTGCTGAGACCTAGCCCCTTGTGCCACCAGGGAGGCCCCTCAGTTGGAATACTTTTAAAAGTTTAGCATTGATGATATTTGTTGTGATGGGTTTTTCTACAAAATTTTTATTGTACTGATGAAACTTCTTGTTAAAAAAATCTGCACTACAACGAGTTGTTGACGGCTTTCTCATATTAATTTAAAGTTTCTCCAAAATGAATTATCTCATATGTTACTTATAAAATATGCATTCTGGCTAAAGGTTTTCATAAACCCAAGGTATTTATAATGTGTATGAGTTCATGATGTCTATTGTTGTATGACTTCTGTTTGAGAGTTTCTCCATATTTACTATAATAATTTTCATCAGTATTGGTTTTCATATGTGGAACATTATTTGAAAATCAAAGATAGGCTTTTCCACAGATTTTACATTCATGTTTATAACCTGTCTGGGTTGTTGCATGCTCACTAAGCAGTATAATTTGAAATAACTCTCTTCTACCCATAGTGTATTCATAGGGTGTTTCTCTTAGATGATGCTGTAGTATTTAATAAGGTATAGCCTCTGTTTGAATTTTTGCACATTCACTCTATCTATAGGGCATCTCTGAAACATGAATTTTCACTTGCCTTGAATGCTTTTCACCTTCTCAACAGTATGCATAGGGTTTATCTTCACTGTAACTTGTCTAGGTTCTAATGAGACTTGACTTCTGAATACAATCTCTTTCATACCTACTACATTCCTAAGACTCTTCTTTAATATGGATTATCTGATGAATAATGAGGTTTTCCTTTTGGCTGCAGATTTCATACATTCATTATATTCATAGTTTCTTTGCAGCACAAATGCTTTGATTTTAATGAGGTATTACTTCTAGGAAAAGATACTTCCATTGATTATATTCAGGAGTTTGTTTTCAGTATCATTTTTTCTCAAACTCTGTCAGATTTGATTGGCTACTAAAGGCTTTTCCATTTTCCTGTATGCTAATTATTTCTCTTTGCTATGTCTTCTTTGGTGTTTAATGTGTCTTGACATTTGAATAGAAGCTTTCCTACATTCATAAGATTTCTCTCTAGAATGATGAATATAAAGTTTTTCCATTATAGTTGGAGACTTGTCCACATTTATCGCCTTTATTACTTCTTCCCTATAGGGAATCTTTTTTTCATGGTGAGCCATTTATATTTAGAATTAGCCAGTTGGACTCAGTTGAGATGATCTCAATTTTTAGCAATATTCAAAGCATCATTACCAGGAGCCACTCTGCATTCTTTTCTCCATTGGATCTGATCAGAATGTTGACCTTGGCCATGTCAAGTGAAAATGTGTTTTCTCTATGCGTTGCATGCTGAGACAAGTGGTGTATATCTACTTCCTGAGTATAGTAATTTGTATCACTTTCTTAAGATGGTATCTGCCAAATTTCCCCACTGCAAAGTCATTATTTTTTCTTTGTCATTAATAAGAATCTTTTGTGGAGATTTCAAAACCAGATTGATATCAAATCATCAAATTTTTATTCATTAGTTTTAGCATCCATTGATAATTCTCATTTGAAAAAAATTAATAATTGTTGTGTTGTTGCCAAACCATATTTTTAATTTTTCCAATATTCTTTTACTTTCACTAATTTGTTTTCCTCTAATTAACTTTTCCTTTTTACTCATTGATTTTATTTATTTATTTTGGTATTTGGCAGTTTTAATAAACAGGGAACTTAAGATTAAGAGGTTTGTCTTAGGTAGTCCTAACAATTATTCATTGATTTTTTAAAAAAATATTTATTTATTTATGCATACAGGAGCTGGGGTACAGGCCAGAGATGCGGGTGGTGAGAAGATTCACCAGAGACAGAGTGGGGAACAGAACAGGCAGATTGACTGAAGTACACTACTGAGGGGAGCGGCAGGCGAGTCAGGAGAGGTCTGCTGTGCCATGTGGGTTGCCCCCTGGCCGGCCAGGGATTGAACTCATGCTGCAGAGGCTGTGGATTTCTTCATTGTATGGTGCTTAACCCGTTGTGCCACCGGGGAGGCCCATTGATTTTTTTAACCTTTGCAGATTCCTCGCATTTGCCAGTGATGTGATGCATTTGTAAAAAGTCTCTTACAAATGCATATAAAGCAAACAAAAAACAAACAAGCAAGCAAAACTCAAAAAAAAAAAAAACCCAAAACACTAAAAACCTTTTTTTTTTTTTTTAAGATTTATTTAGGGCCTCCCTTCTGGTGCAAAGGGTTAAGCACCGCACTATGAAGCAATCCACACGCATCCTCTGCAGCAGGAGTTTGGTCCCCAACTGGCCAGGGAGCAACCCACATGGTGAGGGAGACCTCTCCTGTCTCCCCACTGCTCCCCTCAGCAGTGTATTTCACTCAGTCTGCCTGTTCTGTTCCCCACTCTGCCTCTGATGAATTCTCTCACCCCCGCATCTCTGGCCTGTACGCTAGCTCTTGTATGCATAAATAAATAAATCTTTAAAAAAATCTATTTGTACAAGAACCAGGGTACAGGCCAGATGTGAGGGAGGGTGAAAGGATTCACCAGAGACAGAGCGGGAAACAGATCAGGCAGACTGACTGAAATACACTGCTGAGGGGAGCAGTGGATGAGACAATAGAGGTCTGCTGCATCTTGTGGGTTGCTCTGCAGCTGGCAGGGATTGAACCGGCACTGCAGAGGTTGCGGACAGCTTCACAGCGCTGCACTCAACCACCTGCGCCACCAACACTAAAAAGCTTTTATTGGCCTTTGCTACCTGCTGTATTATTGGCAACAGATAACAGTCTTTTTTTTTTTTTTTTAAAGATTTTATTTTATTTATGCATACAAGAACTGGAGTATAGGGCAGAGGTGAGGGGCTGAGAGGATTCACCAGAGACAGAGTGGGGAGCAGAACAAGTGGGTCTACTGAAATACACTGCTGAGGGCAGCAGCAGGTGAGTCAGGAGAGGTCTGCTGCGCCATGTGGGTCACCTCCCTGACTGGGGAAGGAACTCGTGCTGCAATGGCTTCGGATAGCTTCATAGTGCTGCGCCATAACCCCTGTGCCACCAGGAAGGCCCCAACAGATAACACACTTCATCTCCCATTCCTTCTTCAGACATCTCAGCTAAGTTTTGTAACTCTCCCCGGAAGCTGCAATTTACAAGCTACGAGCTACTTCCACCTCTGCCTTTCCAGATCCAGATCTTGATATTTCTTTACCTCTCAACATTAGCTGCAGCGATCACTTGCATCCTTCTTGGCTGTCTTCTTTGGGCTTCTCAGATACAATCCTCTTGTCATTCTCCTCCTATTTTCTTGGCCTTCTGGGTCTCATTTGTTGGCTCCCCTTCTATCTCCTAAATTCTGCAGCTCCCAAAAGCTTAATCCTGGACCCTCTCATCTTCTCAATAATACTCTCTCCCTCATCTAATTCTTATTAGATGAATTCATAAAATTGCAATTTATGTAATCTTATGTATTTTTTTTTTTTAAATTTTATTGTTATATTCCCCATACAATTGCAGCCCCCCATTCTGACCCCAATCCCTCCCCTCCCGCCCCCGCCCGCCTAAAAGTGTCTCTGGTTCATAGTTTTTTGTTGATTTTGATTTTCACTTTCTTATAGTTATTCATTTTCCTGGTCCCTTATTTAAGTTTTCTAGATTCCTGCTATGAGTGAGACCATCCGGTATTTTTCTTTTTCTTTTTGGCTTATTTCGCTGAGCATGATCCCTTCCAGCGCCATCCATGTTGCTGCAAATTGCATGTGTTTATCTTTTTTGAATGCTGAGTAATATTCCATGGTATATATGTACCACATCTTCTTGATCCAGTCATCTATTTTTGGGCATTTGGGTTGTTTCCAAAGCTTAGCTATTGTAAACAGTGCTGCTATAAACATAGGGGTGCAGGTGTTCTTTGGAATTGATGTTTCTGTGTCCTTTGGGTAAATACCTAGGAGTGGAATTGCTGGATCATATGGAAGCTCTATGTTTAGTAGGTCCAGAAATCTCCACACAGCTCTCCATAGTGGTTGGACCAGTTTGCACTCCCACCAACAGTGCAGAAGAGTTCCTTTTTCTCCACACCCTCGCCAGCATTTGTTGTTGCTAGTTTTTTTAATATGTGCCATTCTCACTGGTGTAAGATGGTATCTCATGGTAGTTTTGATTTGCATTTCCCTGATGGCAAGTGATGTTGAACATTTTTTCATATGCCTGTTGGCCATTTGCATTTCCTCTTCAGAGAAGTTTCTTTTTAGCTCTTCTGCCCATTTTTTGACTGGATTATTTTCTTTGTTGTTGCTGAGTCTCATCAGCTCTTTGCAGATTTTTGTGATCAGTCCTTTATCATTAGTGTTGGGTGCAAAAATGTTCTCCCAGTCAGTGGGGTTTCTCTTTGTTTTTGTTATTGTCTCTTTTGCTGTGCAGAAGCTCTTTAATTTGATGTAGTCCCAGCTGTTTATCTTTGCCTTCACTATCACTGCTTTGGGTGATGTGTCTGTAAAGATGTCTTTGATGTGCAGATCACGTAGTGTTTCACCTATATTTCCTTCTATATATTTTATGGTTTCAGGTCTTATGTCTAGTTCTTTAATCCATTTTGAGTTGATTTTTGTGTATGGTGTGAGGTAGTGGTCAAGCTTCATTCTTTTGCATGTAGCGACCCAGTTTTCCCAGCACCATTTATTGAACAAACTTTCTTTGCTCCAATGCATAGTCTTTGCTCCTTTGTCAAAGATTAGTTGACCATAAATCTGTGGATTTATTTCTGGATTTTCTATTCGATTCCATTGGTCTGTATGTCTGTTCTTGTTCCAATACCATGCAGTTTTGATGATTATGGCTTTGTAGTATAGTTTGAAGTCTGGGAGTGTAATGCCTCCATTCCCTTCTTTTTTTTTCAGGAGAGCTTTGGCTATTCGGGGTTTTTTGTGATTCCATATGAATTTCATCAATAATTGTTCTATTTCTTTGAAGAATGACATTGAAATTTTGATTGGAATAGCATTGAATCTGTATATTGCTTTTGGAAGGATGGCCATTTTAATAATGTTTATTCTTCCAATCCACGAGCAGGGGATGTCTCTCCATTTCTTTGTGTCTTCTTCTATTTCTTTTAACAGTGTTTTATAGTTTTCTTTGTATAGGTCCTTTATCTCTTTTGTTAGATTTATTCCCAAATATTTGATTTTTTTTGTTTCAATAACAAAAGGGATGGTTTTTTTTATTTCTTCTTCTTCAGATTTATTGTTTGTGTATAGGAAGGCTACTGACTTTTGCATGTTGATTTTGTATCCTGCCACTTTACTGAACTGATTGATGAGTTGAATTAGCTTTTCTGTGGAGTTTTTGGGGTTCTCTATGTATAATATCATATCGTCTGCAAATAGTGATAGTTTGACTTCTTCTTTTCCTATTTGGATTCCTTGGATGTCTTTCTCTTGTCTTATTGCCCTGGCTAGGACTTCCAGTATTATATTGAAAAGCAGTGGTGAGAGTGGACATCCTTGTCTTGTTCCAGATCTTAATGGAATTGCTTTCAGCTTTTCACCATTGAGAATGATGCTGGCTGTTGGCTTGTCATAGATGGCCTTTATGATGTTGAGGTATGTTCCTTGTATCCCAAGAACTTCAAGGGCTTTTATCATGAATGGGTGTTGCACTTTGTCGAAAGCTTTCTCAGCATCTATTGATATTATCATATGGTTTTTATATTTCTTTTTGTTGATGTGTTGGATAACGTTGATTGATTTTCGGATGTTAAACCATCCTTGTGCCCCTGGAATGAATCCTACTTGGTCGTGGTGAATTATCTTATGGATACATTGTTGGATTCTGATGGCTAAAATTTTATTGAGGATTTTTGCATCAGTGTTCATTAGGGAGATTGGCCTATAGTTTTCCTTTTTAGTGTTGTCCTTGTTCGGTTTTGGTATTAGTGTAATATTGGCTTCATAGAACGTGTTTGGTATTGTCCCTTCCTTCTCAATTTTTTGGAAGAGTTTGTGAAGGATAGGCACTAATTCGTCTCTGAATGTTTGGTAGAATTCATTTGTAAATCCATCAGGTCCTGGGCTTTTGTTTTTGGGGAGGTTTTTGATTACCATTTCAATTTCGCTAATTGTAATTGGTCTGTTTAGGTGTTCTATTTCTTCTTTATCTAGCTTTGGGTGATTGTAGAGTTGTAGGAATTTGTCCATCTCCTCTAGATTATTAAACTTATTTCCATATAACTGTTCATAGTAGTTACTGATTATTCTTTTGATTTCTGCTGTGTCCGTTGTGATTTCTCCTCTTTCATTGATGATCCTGTTTATTTGTGCTTTCTCCCTTTTTTCCTTTGTGAGCCTGGCTAGGGGTTTGTCTATTTTATTGATTTTTTCAAAGAACCAGCTCTTGGTTTCATTGATCTTTTGGATTGTTTTTTTAGTTTCAATTTCATTTATTTCTGCTTTGGTTTTTATTATTTCTTTTCTTCTACTGGTTTTGGGGTTTTTTTGTTGTTCTTTTTCTAGATCTTTGAGCTTCGATATTAGGTTGTTTCTTTGAGTTCTTTCTTGTTTCTTGATGTGAGCTTCTATTGCTATATATTTTCCTCTTATTACTGCTTTTGCTGCATCCCATACATTTAGGATATTGGTGTCCTCCTTGTCGTTCAATTCAAAAAATTTTTTAATTTCTTCTTTGATCTCCTCATTAGTCCAGTGGTCTTCCAGTAGTGTGGTTTTTAATCTCCATGAGGTAGGAAAGTTCCTTGCCTTCTTTTTATGGTTTAGTTCTAGTTTGATGCCTTCATGGTCAGAAAAGATGGTTGGTATGATTTCAATCTTGGTGTATCTGTTGATGTTTGTCTTGTGCCCCAGTATGTGATCGATCCTGGAGAATGATCCGTGTGCGCTTGAGAAAAATGTGTACTCCGTTTTTTTGGGGTTTAGTGTTCTATAGATGTCTGTTAAGCTCAATTGCTCTAGGTCCTTATTTAGAGCTTTGGTTTCTTTACTTATTTTTTGTCTTGTTGATCTATCCATTGTTGATAGTGGTGTGTTGAAGTCTCCCACTACGTATGTGTTTTCTCTGATGTCTGTTTTCAGAGAAGACAACAGTTGTCTGATATATTTTGGTGCTCCTTCGTTTGGTGAGTATATGTTAATGAGTGTTATTTCTTCTTGAAGTATTGTCCCCTTGATCATAATGTAGTGACCATTGGGGTCTCTTTTTATCTTTTTGAGTTTGAAATCTGTTTTATCTAAGTATAGCTGTTCCTGCTTTCTTTTTTGGCCCATTTGCTTGTAGGATTGTTTTCCATCCTTTGACTTTGAGCCTATTTTTATCTTTTGTAGCTAAATGTGTTTCCTGGAGACAGCAAAAGGTTGGGTTTTGTTTCTTAATCCAGGCTGCAACTCTGTGTCTTTTTATTGAAGAGTTTAGTCCATTTACATTTAGAGTTAATATTGATATGTTAACATCTGTATTTGCCATTGTGTTTGTCTTTCCTTTGATTTTATTTATTTATTCTTTTAATAACTTTTTTTTTTTTTTGGCCTTCTTTCATTGTTATTCGTCCCTCTGAGGTTCTGGCTTTAGGACTCCTTGTAGTATTTTTTGGAGTGGGGGTTTAGTTGCAATGAAATTCCGGAGTTTCTGTTTGTCTGGGAAGGTCCATATTCTTTCTTCAAAGAGGAAGGAGAGCTTTGCGGGATAGAGTATTCTTGGTTGGCATCTGTTTTCTTGGAGTCTGTTGACTATGTCCCTCCACTCTCTCCTTGCCCGTAGTGTTTCTTCGGAGAAGTCTGATGTCAGCCTGATTGGCTTTCCTTTGAATGTTATCTGTTTCTTCCCTCTTGCCAGCTTCATTATTTTTTCCTTGTCCTGGATTCTTGGGAGCTTTACTATTATGTGTCTTGCTGTATTTTTTCTTTCGTCGTGGAAGTTTGGTGTTCTTCTTGCTTCTTGTATATCAATTTTCAGCTCCTTCTTCACATTTGGGAAGTTCTCTTCAATTATCTCTTTGAATATTTTCTCTGTTCCTACTTCTCTCTCCTCTCCTTCTGGTATTCCTATAACTCTTATATTTCCTTTCCTCATGGAGTCAGATAGTTCCCGAAGTCTTTCTTCATTCTTTTTCCTTCGTACTTCTCTTTCCTTTTCTGTTTTGGTTCTTTTTATTTCTGTGTCTTCAAGAGCACTTATTCGTTCTTCCATTTCATCAATTCTGCTTTCATTGCTTTTCCCAGAATTCTTTAGTTCTTCCACTAATTCTTTGATCTCCTGCATTTCTTTTACTTCCCTCTTTAGGGACTCAATTTCATTCTTCTGATCGTTGATTATTTTTCCCTTATCATTGTTTTCCTTTATGACTTCTGTCAGTTTTTTAATCACGGCAATTTTAAATTCTCTTTCTGGAAGGCTCAGAAGTTCTTCTAAGTTACTGTCGTTGCAATCTGGGGGCTGGTTTTCTTTTTGTGGTGTGCTTTTTCTCTGGAGAGTTGCTAGGTTGCGTGTGGTTCTTCTCCTCCCTACTGTCTGTTTTCTAATTTGCCGTATGCGTTGGGACACTGTGTTGTTGGGACTGGCCGGCATCTTGGGTGGGCTTCTCTTCTCCCCTCTGGTTCCTCCTGGAGTCATCGGCAGCCCGGGCTGTGTGCGCGTCTCCCGGGGTCTTTGTTCTTCTCTAATGGCGCCCGGAGCCGTTCGCTCACCGCCACGGCGAATCCTGCAGGGTTCTCCACAGCTCCCGTTCACGGGGTGTGGTGGCTGGAATAGTTCCTTTCCACTCACAGTCCCGCTTGCTGCGTCCGTTTTTCTTGTTGGCCGTTTTGGTTTGTTGTTTCCTCCCCTCTGCCGGTCGGAGAGTGCAGCCTCTGTGGGCGGGGGAGGGGAGCAGGGTTCTGCGCTTCCCTCCCTTCTGGTCCTCTTTTATGGCCACTTTCTTCTTTGGGCAGTTTGCTGGAGTCACCCGTTTATCTTCCGTGTCCCAGTTCTCACTGGGACCTGCCGCTTTTCCTCCCTATTCACTTTTTTTAATGGGAGATCTTACTCGCAGCGTCTCCTCGCCGCCATGTTGCTCCGCCCCCCTAATCTTATGTATTTAAATGTGATTTATTGTCTTATAAACCTAAAGTTGTATCATAGTCCTAATCTTTTCATGAACCCCAACTGCCTATACAGTATGCCCATTTGGATTTCTAAAAGGTATTTCAACTGCAACACGACTACAATTGTACTCTTAATTTTCTAATCATTTCTCCTCAGTCTCAGGTAAAGCATCAACATTTACTTAGTCACTTCAGACTCAGCTTTACAGGTCATTCTTGATCACCCCCATTCTGTTCCATCATCTTACAATTTACAAGTTTTGTGACTTTAGCTCCAAAATATATCTGGCGTCCATACATTTCTCTACACTTACTCTACACTTATCCTTGTTTTTTTTTTTTTTTAATGCAAAAAGAACTGGGGTGTACACCAGAGGTGAGGGGGGTGAGAGGATTCACTAGAGAGAGAGGGGAGCAGAACAGGCAGATATACTGAAATATGCTGCTGAAGGGAGCAGCAGATGAAACAAGAAAAGTCTGCTGCACCATGTGGGTTGCTCCCTGGCCCTCTACACTTATCCTTGTTAAGATCACCAACATTTCTTTCTTAGAAATACACAGTATAGGGCCTACCCGGTGGCGCAGAGGTTGAGTGCTGGGTTGCGAAGCTGCCCGCGGCCCCTGCAGCGCCGGTTCGATCCCCGGCTGCTCCCTGGCCACCGGAGGAGGGTCCCACATGGCACGCAGACCTCTCCTGCCGCCCACTGCTCCCCTCAGCAGTGTACTTCTGTCCTTCTGCCTGTTCTGCTCCCCGCTCTGGCTCTGGTGAATTCTCTCACCCTCCTGTGCTTCTGATTGTACCCAGTGCATGTATAAACAAAACAAACAAATAAATAAAAATAATAATAATTAAAAAAAAAAAAAGAAATACACAGTGTAGGGCCTCCCTGGTGGTGCAGGCAGTTGAGCACAGCGCTGTGAAGCTGTCTGCAGCTTCTGCAGTGCCGGTTCCATCCCCGCCGGCCTCTGTGCAACCCACATGGCCAGCAGACCACTCCTGTCTTGCCTGCTACTTTCCTTAGCAGTGTATTTTGTCAGTCTGCCTGTTCTGTTCCCTGCTCTGTCTCTGGTGAATCCTCTCACCCTCTGGCGCATCTGGCCTGTACCCTAGTTCTTGTATAAATGAATAAATCTTTAAAAAAAATAAAACACACTGTGGGCCTCCCTGGTAGCTCAAGGGTTAAAAGTCTCAGCTCTATCAAGCAATAGTCAGCCACTGCTAAAAGAGTTAGATCCCAGGCCAGGGAGCTAACCCACATGGCACAGCAGACTCCTCCTGTCTTGCCTGCTGCTCCCCTCAGCAGTGTATATCAGTATATTTGCCTGTTCTGCTCCCCACTCTGTCTCTGGTGAATCCTCTTACCCTCCTCCCGGCACCTCTGGCCTACACCCCAGTTCTTGAATGCATAAATAAATAAAAATAATCTTAAAAAAAAAAGAAATATACAGTGTAACATACCTCTAACTATCCTCTTTGTCTCTCATTTCCTACCCCTCCCCCAACAAGATAAATTCCTTAAAGCAGCCTGAATATTTTTTTAAAGTTGTATCATACTCCAACTTAAAACCTTCAACTACTTTAGATTGCACTAAATATACAGTGACAACTCCAATACCAGAGACTTTGAAGTCTTATGTGATGTGGCCCTTGCTTATTTCCCAAAGTTGTTTTTTTTTTTTTTTGTATCACAATCCTCGTTCCCTGTGTTCCAGTAACTGGCCTTCTTATAGTTTTTTCAATATGTTAGAATGAAAATTCCATAAAGGCATGAATATTTATGAGTTGTGTTTTTGTTTTCATCTGTAGTGTTAACTGATGAATCACCAAGGAGCTAAGACAGTGCCTGGCATATCATTAAGTACTTAATGAATATTTATTCTATGGAAGAATGAATGTACAAAACATATGCAGATGTCTGGAAGACCTAGCATGAGTAGTTTTTTTTCATCCTTCAACTTATCAGTTCAAATGTTACTCTCTTAGAACAGACTTCTTTCACACATTACTTAGTATGTATTTATTTACCTCCACAATGTTCCACTCTGCTTTTGCCCACCACAACTATTTACTACTAAGGACTTGGCTTTGTTAACTCCCATTGTTAGGGCAAGGACATAACAGTTGTGCAGCCTTAGCACATTGAAGAGCTGACCATTGGCATTTGGGAAGTCTCCAGTTAAGTTTAGGTTGTGCTTATAAGTTCAAATGTATGATCTTAAGATTCAGTTATTTATTTTTCTCTCTTTTCATAGGTCAAAGGAGGATACATATGTAAATTAAGTCTTAAGAAGAACCCATTACATCCCATAGTCCCCAAGGTGTTTTGTTTTTTTTAAAAGATTTAATTATTTATGCATACAAGTGCTGGGGTGTAGGACAAAGGTGCAGGGGGTGAGAGGATTCACCAGAAACAGAGTGGGAAGCAAAACAGGCAGATTGACTGAAATACACTGCTGTGGGGAGCAGCAGGTGAGACAGGAGAGGTCTGCTGTGCCATGTGGGTCACCAAACTGGCTAGAGAATGAACTCATGCTGCAGTATCTGTGGATTGCTTCATAGTGCTGAGGCTTAACCCCTTGAACCACCAGGGAGGCCCCCATGGTCCCCAAGGTTAACAAAAGCTAGTTTATAACCTGTTCTGGGTTTTATATATATGTAAAGTTTACGTTTTGTGTACCTTAAATTACATTCCTTGTATATAGTTCTTGAATGAATGTCTGTTTTCAACTATTTATCTGTATCACTGTTTTATCTTGCAGGTAATGAGATTCTCTGCTTTGGATTCAGAAAAGCGTTCTTAAGAAACCTGCCTCAAGTTTCCAATGCATTTAGGAAAAATGAAGATCATTTGTTTTTACATTCTACACAGAACTTGGAATTTGCATCAGCCAAGATGCTCTAAGTGCTTGATGAGATGTTGCTGGATTAAGAGAGAAAAGAGAGATGCTTGTCGTGTGCTTCAAGTTTTTTCATCAAAGTCTCCGCTCAAATGTTAGTATCTTAGAAAGAACTTAATGGATATCTTATTTTATTTACTTTGTACTTTATTTTAAAAACTGCAGTAACCTCACATAACATTTAAACTTCAGGTGTGTATCATTGAAATTCAACATTTAAAAAAGAAATCAACATCTTTATGTACTATATTAAATAAACCACTAAAAGTCTAATTCCATCCTTTGCCATACAGTTGATCTCTTACTGGATTTACCTGCACCTTTCTGTTTGGTAACCACTAATTAGTCTTATAGTTTAAAAGTTTGTTTTTATTTAATTTGTCAGTTTGGTTTCTCTATATACCTCTCATTAGTGAAATCGTATCATATTTCCTTTCCTCTCACTTATTTCACTAAGAATCATACCCTCTAGCTTCATCCATGTTGTTGCAAATGGCAGTTCTTTTTTTAATGGAAGAGTAATGTTCTGTTGTATGTGTGTGTAGATATATATATATCACAATTTCTTACACTATATATACATGTACATATACATATACGTATATAATACTCAAGAGCTGGAAACAACCAAAATGTCCACTGACATGATTGGATAAAGAAAATGTGATATATGTATAAATATATATATGTCTTGAGTATTATAAAAAATGCTGTAATAAACATGGGGTGCATCTATCTTTTTTAAAAAAGATTTATTTATACCTACAAGAACCAGGGGACCTCCCTGGTGGTGCAGGCAGTTGAGCACAGCACTGTGAAGCTGTCCGCAGCCTCTGCAGCGCTGGTTCGAGCCCCGTCCGCCTTGGAGCAACCCACATGGTGAGCAGACCTCTCCTGTCTCACCTGCTGCTCCCCTCAGTAGTGTATTTCATCGGTCTGCCTGTTCTGTTCCTTGCTCTGTCTCTGGTGAATCCTCTCATCCTCCCATGCATCTGGCCTATATCTGGTTCTTGTATAAATAAAATAAATCTTTTTTTAAAAAAAAGAACTGGGGTACAGGCCAGAGGTATGTGGGGTGAGAGGATTCACTAGAAACAGAGTGGGGAACAGAACAGGCAGATTGACTGAAATACACTGCTAAGGGGAGCAGTGGGCAAGACAGGAGAGGTCTGCTGCGCCATGTGGGTAGCTCCCTGCCTGGGGACAGCTTCTCTCTCTCTCTCTCTCTCTCTATATATATATATATATATACACACACACACACACACACACACACACACACACACACATATGTCTTGAGTATTATAAATAATGCTGTAATAAACATGGGGTACAGCTCTCTTTTTAAATGAGTGTTTTTGGTTTTTCTGGCTAAATGTCCAAAAGTGAGAAAATTGGATCATATGGAATTTCAATTTTTAATTCTTGAGGAATCTTCATAATGTTTTCCATAATGGCTGAACTAATTTACATTACCACCAAGAGGGTATAGGTGTTCCCCTTTCTCCACATCTTTACCAATACTTGTTTCTTGTGATAATCATTTTAATTGCCAGAATTTCCCTTCCCTTTATAGTTTGCTGCTTTATTTTCTTCATAGCGTTTATCACCTGCAATTATCTTACTAATTTCTTCCATTGTCTCTACTAGCATGTAAGTTCCATGAAAATTGGAACTATTTTTGGGTTCCCTGTTCTATCCACATTTAGAACAGTGACTGTTTTATGTACACAGTACATATTGTTGTATCCTAAAAAAAGTGGATTTTACTGTGTGTAAATTTAAAAAACAATTTAAAAATTAATATTAACATTTCTATATTTATCATATATTTAATATTAATACATATTATAAATTTGATAGTAATATGAAATTAATATTAAAATTAATGAAAAATTAATATGGACTGAGGTTCGGTTCAGATGTTCTGAATTTAAAAGGCAACCACCTCGGGTGGTTCTTGTAATATTTGTGCACTCTGAAATTTTAGATCCTTTCTCTAAAACCTTGAGGGTAATATGGGCTTTCCTGTCCGTATTGCCCAATTCCTCATGGCAAGTTCCCTTTTGTGTTCATTGGTGTCATTACTGGTCTGTCCAATACAAGTTGGAATCATGCCAACTGTTCAATCTCCAAACAGGGTAAGTTCTTAGAGGCCAAGTGCTACAGGAGTCGACCTGTGCAATCTCTGGCATTATCTACTCACAGCACTAAAAGGGGACTTTGGAGTGACTCTCTAAACCAATATTTTTCCTACAGCAACTGACTTTTAAGTCTTCATAGCCTGTGGTGAGTTAATAGTATCTCTCACTACAGATGTTAAGATCTGGCTCTTCAGTCTCCAAATTACACTTTCCTTTCAATTAAATTCAACAAACGTTCATTGCAAGCCTTTATTGTGAGTCTAGGAGTCTATGGAGGAATATGACTTAGTCCCCTTATTATGGTCTGTAAATTTCTTACAAGGTAGTCAACTGTCTTGGAGTTTTAAAAAAATGTTCTCCAAGTCTCTCCACTTTGTTTCCAGTTTTCAAAATATAACAGTAAAGAGAATATTGTTGACTTTTGTTCCTACTCCCCGCTGCAAACGCCCAGCCCCCCTCCCACTGTGGGTATTTTCCATTCTCAAATCTTTTGACTAGTTGTACTTTTTTTCTTGATTAGTGAATAGTTTAGCAATTTTGTATGTTTTATCATTCTTAATACTTCAATTTAGATTGGAGAAATGGGAGAGTTGTTTAATTTATGGACAATTTAGAAGGGCAGCTGTTTAACTTCAATGCAGGGATGTCCATCCAGAGGACTGGGCCATAAAGATAAAGATGCAACAAATGGGGAAAGAATAAGCCGTTAGATAAGGAATGTGAAGATCCCCCACTCAGTAACAAATTGAGACAGCCGAGAACTAACCAATCACAAAGAAACTGGTCGGGCTTTAGAATAATGAGGGAAAAAAGGTATATATTCCCTGAGACACGACTCCACTTTGGCTTCCCTGCCCCTCCCAGGCCTGGTTCCCTGGCCTGGGAGTCCCACTTTATTTCTGCTCTTTTTCTCTTCAATAAACTTTTTCTTTCTATAAACAAACCTGCCTCTTCTTGCTTGCCTGAGCGTCTGGGAAGTTCCTGCTGCGGCTTCATGAGACACCAACCCATGGGGGTCTAGCGGCTGGGGCTCAGCATTGCCCCTGCAGCCTGGGATCTGTTCCTGGCTGGGAGACTAGGCCTGACAATTCCGGTATCATTTAATACTTCAATTTGTTAAAGTTCCTTTGTGCTAAATCCTTTACACGTAAATTTCATTTAATCTTCAAAATAATGCAGAACGGTAGATGTCATAGATGGGAAAATATTTCCCTGGAGGTCCAGAGGTCCAAGGTGCTCCTACTGACAGCCGGATTGCCAGTGGGTAACTGGAGTTGGGTCTCTCCCTCCAAAGCTTAAGCTCCTTTCGATACACTTGGCTGCCCTTTGAGAAGGGAACTGTAAGGGATGGTAGGATGTGGAAAGCTTAAGCATTGGTTTACCAGGGTTGAGAAATACTTCTTATGTTTCTGAAAATCATCTCCTTTTTTTCAGAATGGTAAAAGGAAAAGGAGATGTGCAGTGGGGGCACTGGGAGTTTGGGAGGGGCTGAACCCAAACGCTGGCCTCCGGGTCAGAGGTGGAGGGAAGCACTGTTGGCAGAACCCGCAGTGCACCCCCTGGACTTGAACCTGACCCAGCATGCGCTGCACATGCTGTAGGTGCAGAACACTGGTTCAGCTGAGCCCTCCGCAGGTAGGCCGCTTCAGGTGCAAAATGGTTTATGGTCCCACCACATCCCTAGGGGCAACTTCTCCAGACACAGGACCCCTCCGATGCGTACGTGACTGGCTCGGAACCCCTACAAGCAGCCCATGCTCTCTACCTGGGGCACCAAGGTTAAGGTGGACGATTCTCCGCCTCGCCCGCAGAGCGGGCTAGACCCCGAACCCGAAGAGTCGGCTTTCCTGATTGGCTTAGAGTACAAACGCAGGCGAACGCCGCCTGAGACCCGCTCTTTGATTGGCTTTTAAATGAACAGCAGAGCACGAAATAAAGAGGCCTTCAGTCATTGGGCCATTGTGGGAGTCTCCTTTTGGCTTCTCGGCCGACTGAATAAGCGTCTCAGGATCTTCGTCATGACTCTTAAATCTGGGCCTGTCAGTTCGCCCCAGCGTTACTCGTCTCTAGGCAGGGCATGGGGTTTACAGGGTTCAGCCAATCATCTATCGTCGAGATCAGGTTGCCAGGCAGATTATGTTAACGAGGCCCCGCCTTTTATGCTGCTCCCACTCTGCGGCGGGAAGAACCACCTGGAGGTGGCGGGGGGGTTTGATTTCCATCACCCCTAGGGAGAGAGGATCGGGGACCCGCTGATCTTCCAGCTCCCCTCACCCAACGTCGTGTAAGTACCTAAAGGATTAAGGGAACCGGATAAGCCAGCGTCCAGAGTATCCCATCGACTGGGAGGGTGTTTCGTCTTTGCTTAGTCCCACCCAAAATGGCGCCGAGCTCTTTCCGCGTTTCAGAGCCCGGCCGGGGCCAACCGACCGCGGACCCGGGTGGGGGGGGAAATTGATGGTGGTGGTGGGGGGGAGAAATCCCGGCGGCACCGCCCGATGGTACAGTCCAGCCGGGGCTGGGACGAGGCACCTCACTCGGGGTGGGGGGTCAAACCATCTGCACCTTCTAAGGGGAAAGGGGCAAAACCCCCTAAAGGAGCCCCTCCTGGCCCCGCGTTCAGCGATGGCTTCGGCGCCTCCTCGCCCCTGCCTTCCCCGCGCGCAGCCTCCCCCGCGACCCCCGAGAGGCTCGCACGCTCCGCCGGCCGCGCGCACCTCTCCTCCCCTGCCCGCGTTGGTTGGGCCGGGACGGCAGTTGGGCGCCCCGCGCGTTCCCGTGGCGGCGGTTGGGCGGGCGCTCGGGGTGCGGCGGGCGCTCGGGGTGCGGCGGGCCGTCTCCGCCGGCCGGGCGCCGGGGGCCGGCGCGGGGGTGGCGCGGTGGCCGGGCGGGCCCGCGCGGTGGAGGCCGCCTGTGGCTGGGGCGCCCGGCTTTGTCTTGGGAGGCCGCGCCACCCACCTGCCACTGGTTGCTGCCCCACCCACCCCCCCCCCCCCCCCCCCCCCCCCCCCCCCCCCATTTGCAAGCTGGCGTCGCCGGGCCGGGGAGCTGCCCCTGGAGGGGTGCGGGGATGGCACGTGGGGGCCAGTCCCGGTGCACAGTAGCCCAGGGTGGGCCGGGCGGAGCACGAGGTCAACCTGCTCTCGGTGTTGGGTGCGGAGGCCCGAGCCCCAGAGGTCTTTTGGGGCGGGTGGATGGTGTGTGGTTTGCAGCTGATGGATCAGCTTTGGTGAAGCATCTTGCAGTCTGGGGCCAGGTATTAGGTGCTCTTGTAAGAGTGGCAGTTGAATTTTGCGTGTGCGGGTGTAGCCGTGCCTGGTGGATTTGTTGGATTTCAGTCCATTTCCAATCAATGTATGTGTCGCCTCTGCACAGGAAGGCTGGTTTTGGTGCCGTGGTCGAGGATTAAAAGTGTTAGGAGACCCAGCCGGCCAGCCTGGTATCTCATTCTTCGCTTTCCCCTCTAAATCCTGCCCAGTGCACCACCCCTCCCCCCCAAAGTTCTCCAAACTCAACAGTACTTTACCATCATTAAAGGCAAAATCACTCTCGACTGTTGTGTGGCCTCTTTTTCTGATCCGTTCCCTTGATTACCACTCCACCTTTTGCTGTAACCTCTTTGAAGGCTGGAAGGTTTTTTTTTTTTGTTTGTTTGTGTTTCCTTTTGATTCTCTGCTACCCACTCCACTCCCAGCTCCCCCAACAGCTTCTACATTGATGAATCTTACTGGTATGTTGTTGCTCTCGAATTGAGAAAACAAGTGTTTTGTTGTTTTTGTTTTGCTTTTAATGAGGATTCGTTGGGGCCAAGGTGTGTTTGAAACAGTATTGGTTCAATTTGCTGTTTCTGAAAGTAACTTTTACAGGTTTTCCTTTAAGATAAATTGAGATGAAATTGACATAAAAGGAACCACTTAAAAGTGAACTATTTAGTGGCGTTTAGTAGATCTACCTTTTTAAATTTTGGGCCAAGACATTCCCCCGCATTTACTTCCACAACTTAGGACACCCCTTAGTCATTTATACCTTGAGCACCCGCTCTTGACAATACGCTCTTACTCTTTACAAGGGTGATTAAACTGTTTTACCAAGGACTTTTTGCTATTTGATCAAATCACAATGAGTCCTTCCTGTTGAAATATAAATCACTTTACAGGGGCCTCCCTGGTGGTGCAAGGGTTAAGACGCAACCTATGAAGCTGTCCCCAGCCTCTGCAGCACCAGTTTGATCCCCCCCACTCCCCCTGCCAGGGAGCAACCCACATGGCGCAGCAGACCTCTCCTGACTCACCTGCTGCTCCCCTCAGCAGTGTACTTTGATCAATCTGCCTGTTCTGTTCCCCACTCTGTCTCTGGTGAATCCTCTCACCACCACCACCATCTCCCCCTCACCCCCGCCTGTATCCCAGCTCTTGTATGCATGAGTAAATCAATCTTAAAAAAAATAGATCACTTTACAATATTCACATTATCATTGCCCCCAACTAGACCATATGGGTGGGACATTTGTTGGTGGGACATTCCAGTAACTTATGAGCCAATCAGCATATTTATTGGTTTGACAATCTTGTCACATGGATTCACTTTAAAAAAAAATTATGCATACAAGAGCTGGGATGTAGGCCAGAGGTGGTGGGGTAAGAGACAGTGGGGAACAGAACAGGCGGATGGACTGAAATACGTTGCTGAGGGGAGCAGTGGGTGAGACAGGAGAGGTCTGCTGTGCCAGTGTGGGTTAGCTCCCTGGCTGGGGATCAAACTTGTGCTGCAGATAGTTTCATAGTGCTGAGACTTAACCCCTTGCGCCACCAGGGAGAACCCCACTTTTTCTTTTAGTCAAGTATAGAAATGTTTTGTTCTTTTGTCTGTCCTAGAAGGGGTGATTGTTGATTTGCATAAAAATACTTTTTTTTAACAAAAAAGTTATTTATTCATGCATACAAGAACTGGGGTACAGGCCAGAGGTGCGGGTGGTGAGAGGATTCACCAGAGACAGAGTGGGGAACAAAGCAGGTAGATTGAAATACACTGCTGAGGGGAACAGCAGGCGAGTCAGTTGAGGTCTGCTTTGCCATGTGGGCAACTCCCTGGCCAGGGATCGAACTTGTGCTGCAGTGGCTGCTCATAGGTTTTGTTTTAACCCCTTGCACCACCAGGTAGGCCTCTGCATAAAAATACTAAGGTAAATTGTAACTAGAGCCCTTAAGAGCATGTTAAAAAGAAACTTTAATAGAAGCAATTTAAAACATGGTAATGGTGGGGCCTCCCTGGTGGCTCAGGCGGTCACGCTGTGAAGCTGTCTGCAGCCCCTGCAGTGCCAGTTGGATCCCCACCGCCCCACAGCCCATATGCGAGCAGGCCTCTCCTGTCTTGCCTGCTGCTCCCCTCAGCAGTGTATTTCAGTAGATCTGCCTGTTCTGTTACCCACTCTGTCTCTGGTGAATCCTCTCACCCTCCCGAGCATCTGGCCTGTATCCCGGTTCTTGTATAAATAAAATAAAAAATCTAAAAGAAAAAAAACATGGTAATGGTGTAAAAGTTAGTGAATTGGTATGAGAATTTGGTTTTCCCTTTCTATTTGCAAACACTAAGTGGTTTTGAAATAACCTTTTCTAATTTATTTTTAATCTTTTAATGTCAACAAAAACTAAATTTAGCATTTTTTGCTGTTTTACTGTATAAATCACAGTCTTATAGAAGCTTAGTCATGTGCCAGAAGTTTCAAATTATGCAGTCTTAAGATGATTTTCACAGTATCTGTGTTATTATTGGGTTTTCACAATATCTTTCTATTATTGGGTTCACATGACTTTATGATATTTTCACTAAACATCACCTCTTTAGAAGGGATTAGTATTGGGCCTCCCTGGTGGCAGAAGGGGTTAAGACTCAACCTATGAGGCTCGCCGCAGCCACTGCAGCACGAGTTTGATCCCCGGCAAGGGAGCAACCCACATGGCGCAGCAGACCTCTCCTGGCTTGCCCACTGCTCCCTTCAGCAGTGTATTTCGGTTGATCTGCCTGTTTTGTTCCCCACTTTGTCTCTGGTGAATCCTCTCACCCCCCACAGCTCTGTCCTGTACCCTGATTCTTGTATGTATAAATAAATAAATCTTAAAAAAAGAGAGAAGGGATTAGTATTAAAAGTGTGATCTACTCTAAGCCAATTTAAGTTTTTAACATTTTAGGTCACGCTCCACCTGTTAGTATGCAAGCTGGACTGTACATGTGAATGGGATTATGTTTTATAGATAGTGCCAAATCCCTGTCTTTGAAGGGTTCTGAAATGCTTTTAGAGTTTAAAACAAAACAAAACAAAAAAGTTAAAAAAAAAAAAAAGATATACTGGCCAGCTACTGCATATTGATATGCAGTAACATATCAATCCAATGTAATCCTAAAGTGATTGACACTGCCCCAATTTCCACATTTAAATTTCTTTTTTATTATAGTTTATCAATAATACATGACTATTGTAGAAAACAAAGAAAATGGAGACTGTATAAAAAGTAAAAATTAGCTAGATACACTTGCCAGTACTAATGATACTTTCGCTATGCAGTGCACTCACTGTTATTTTAATGAGCTTCAAATCTTTTTTTGTGTGTGGATGTAAGACATTCTAACAAAGTTGGCATTTTAATGTGTGGTTTTAGTATTTTTTTGTTAAACAATGTAGATAGGATCTAGTAAGTTCAGTGATGATTTGTTACTTTCAGTAGTTTTCCTCTTTATTTAAAGAAGGCATTATCATGACTTTCTCTGAACTAAAAGAAATGTAATAGTTGATTCATCTTTACTTTTTTAAAGCATAACTGAAGGGAATATGTTTCTCAGTAACAAGCAGAATAGATGAAAAAGTTGAGAAATATTTTGGTTTTCTTAATAATTTTACATTTTAAACACTGGTAACTGTAATTTCATTTGGTAAAAATGATTAACTATTAGCAGTGATTTTTTGGTCAGTTTGTTTTAAAATCGAATCTGATGTACTTTGACCTGTTACTAAAATGCATAGTTACAGAGTAGCTATACCCTGTCCAGCAATTTGTATGTTTTTCACAAACAGAGTTTATTGATTACTACTTAAATTTATCATGAATATTTAATAGGTCAATGAGAATTTGATCTAGTATCTAGAAAAAAGCCAGTGAGTTAAGAACAGGAACTTTTTGCTTACAACCAGATGTTTGCATGTGATCAGATCTTTGCAGAATGATCAGCTCACATTCTTCTAGGGTGGGCTTGGGTAGGGCAGGGTAGGAGTAGATGGTGGGAGGGAAGCTTTTCCTGATTTTATTATTTTGGTCATTCTCTGGTTGGCACTATTGAAACTTTCTTTTCCCTCTTCTGGCATTAAACCATGTACATAATTAATTAAATCACTGCTAACTAAAGGATAGCTGGCCAGCATCTTTTTTTTTTTTTTTAAGTGGTGTCATAACCCTACGGTGGGACAGGGTGAGCTGTCCTTCTAGTTCCTTTTCTGCACCACAGTCTGTGACATTGATACCTCCCTATTAGTGCTGAAACATTATTGCAATTTCCTTTCAAAATCTATCAGTGGCTTCCCATTGCCCATAACTGCGTAGAATTTGAAGTTGGTTAGGTTGTGCAAAGCACCTTGAAGTAGACTGTTTTTGGGTAACTTTGAAATAAGTTAGGGGATGGGGGTTGGTGTGAGGAAACTGGAGAGGGAAGAGGGAGTTCTGGCCAATCCCAAATTATAGTTTCAAAACATGACTAGTTAAAATGTGGTGAAAACAGTCACTGTAAAATCATTTCTTTAAGAAACCCAGACAGAGATTGCTTAAAGATAATGCTAAAATAGCCTATTGTGGTTTGATTTTTATTTCTTACTTGACCTCTTATTTATTTCAACAGTAGACTATTAGAGCGAAAGGCTTCCTTTCTTTCCTTCCTTACCCTTCACTTTCAAGGTCTGACCCTGTGGTTGGAACCCACAGCCTCTTTCCTGCTGTGATCTTCAGAAGTACTGTCCCCAGGCCTATGCTGTTCCGTACAGTCACCAGCAGCCATGGAGCACTTGGAAGATGACTATGCTGTGCCTTGGAAATACGTGCCAAATTTTGAGATTTTGTGAGGAAAAAAACCTCACAAAACATCTCAACTTCTTAATACCAAATAACAGTTGAAAATATGTTGAATATATTAGGTTAAGTAAAGTAGTACTGCAACTAGTTTCACTTGTTTTTACTTCTTAAAAATGTGGCTATTAGAAGATTTAAAATTATGTGTGTGACTTGTATGGTATTTCTTTTTTTTTTTCTTTTTGTATGGTATTTCAATTGAACAATGCAGCCTAGACTTTTAGTCCAGTAGGGGTGGGGTGTTCCCAAGTAGCAACGTATATTATCTTTTAGTTTCTATAGCTACAACTAATAGATCCTGCTAACATGTAGATGTATCTGATATTTTTAGTTCTTATGTAGCTTTTGCAAAAGCACTCATATTCTCCTGAAGAATACCTTAATCTTAAAACCACTTTCAGATAATTGAGTTAACTGTTATGGGATTTGATATATTAAATTAATCATTTGAACTTAAAATAATAAGATAACATCTGTTGAGCACATAATCCATTAATAAAAAAGTTGAGCTAAGCATAATCAACTGAATTTTTCCTAAAGTTGGTTTGCCTCTTACTCATTGATTTTATAATGTACATCTTTTTCAGAGATGTAAGAACTGTTTCTAGAAGACACTTGAGATTGATAAAATCAAGCTCACATATTTCTTTTTTTTCTCCTGAGCATTAAGAATAAGCCACAAGAGTTTGATTTTTTAACATGGAACACTTTGGACCAATTCATGGGACAACTGTTTAAATACAGTTAGAGAATCATAGCCTTTGGGAATAAGATAAAATCATATTCTTTATACCTATATTTGAAAACATTGATAGTTTTGCCCTAACTTAACCTTTGTAGTTGTAGTTCCCTGTATTTCCCTGTGTAGAGGGTTGACATGGTGTACCATCTAACACATGGCTCTGGGGCAAAGGAAACTAGAATCATAGGTTAGCTCAGTTTGCTTGCTGTGATCTTGGTCCATTACTGAGCTTCTGTAAGTCTTAGTTTCTTTATCAAATTACTTAACTGGTTTCTTAATTATTAATGGGGATAATAATAGTGCCGATTTCATAAAGTCTGCCTGAGAATACTTGTCATTACTTCCCATGGTAGCACAAATGGCTCAGTAACAGAGTACTTGGTCACCAGGGACTGAATCACTGTTAACCAGTTTTGGATCCTCTGCTTCAGTCAAGTTGCTCTTCCCACTGTCCTTACAATATTCTAGATTTTTCCTTCATGTTTTTGCTCCTTCATTTGTTCTCCTACCCACCCCATAGGCCTCCCCCACTAAAATCCCATTTATCCTTCTGAGCAGTGTCCAGTCTGGTTCTTTTTATAAAGAACCAGATAGTAAATATTTTGGCCTTGTCTGTCTCAGGTTCTCATCTCTGCCCTGTAGTGTGAAGGTAGGACTGTGTTCCAAGTAAACTTTATTTATGGATCCTGAAAATTGAAGAAATTCAGATTTCATATGTCACAAAATATTTTTTTTAATGAAATCTTTTTCATTTAGTGTTTTTAATCATTAAAAGATGTGAAAACCATTCTTAGCTCATAGGCTATATGGGGGAGGTGCTGTGCTGCTCCCAGACTGCAGCATGCCAGCCCCTACATCCTGCAAGCTGGCAACACACACCTCATTGAGGCCCGGTGACCATCCTCCTCAAAATCTGATCCCTTTTGTCCCCACTGTCCGATGGGTTTTTAAAAATAATTTCTGTTATGCTTTGTAAGAATAGTAATGTTTATTGGATGCTTAATTTGTATTATATTCCAATTGTTTGTGTTTATGTGTTGCTTCCTAAACACACAGTAAGTTCCTGAAAGCTATGGCTGTTTCTTAGGCTCCTTATTTTGTTTTGAATGCAGAACCCAAATACCTTTTACTTACTGGATCCTACAGTGTTTGTAGGAATAAAGACGTGAATGCAACTAAAGATGCTCAAAGTGACTTTTGAAGTTTTCCTTCATTTTCTTCAAAATTCTTATTTTTACATACAATTCCTACCATTTTCTTAGCATTGCTTAAAGATTTTGTGTCCAGTCAATTGGGAGTTATTTTTAGTCTTGCCACAAACCAATTTACAGGCAACCTTAGTGTCACGTGCTTCTTAGAACGGAATAGAAAAAATTGCTTTAACTAGTTATTGCTTTGT
Source organism: Talpa occidentalis (assembly GCF_014898055.3). Taxonomy (NCBI): domain Eukaryota; kingdom Metazoa; phylum Chordata; class Mammalia; order Eulipotyphla; family Talpidae; genus Talpa; species Talpa occidentalis. The sequence goes on along the minus strand of NW_023601212.1, from coordinate 28,196,772 downwards.
GTTTGACTAACTTCTAAAGCACACCCTCTAAAGCATCTGTTTACATTTAATCCTTAATGTGTGGCATTGATAGACCGGTGTTGTAACTCCTTTGTAAGTGAAAAAAAGGAGACCCCAGTTTAGTGGATTATGTGAGAGTGGTAGGAGCTTAGGCCGGGAGCAAGGTGTTTGGATTCTCAACCCCAGGCAATCATGTGCACAGCAGTTCCCAGCTCTCCACTGGGGATACGTGCCAAGACCTCCAGCAGATGCCTGAAATTGGACAGTACCTAACCCTAACACTGTTTTTCTTATACATACATACTTACGATAATGTTTAATTTATAAAATAAGCACAGTAAGAGGTTAGGAATATGTAATAATAGGATAATTAAAATTCTTCAATAAAAGTTATGTGAATGTGGTCTTTCTCAAAATATCTTATTGTATGTATTATTTCGGACCATGGTTGACAGTGGGTAACTGAAACTGTAGAAAGCAAAATTGCTTTCAAGTGGGCGACTGTAGACTGTATATTAATGAGGCTTTAGTCTCCTGATCATCCTTTATTTGTCTTCTCTTTTATTCTTTTTCTCTTGAAGGTGATGAATTGAAATTAATCTGGATTAAATTTTTTATTTTAATTTTGGGGTTACATTTGCTCTTCCATATATGCACATGTTCCACTCTCCCTCCACCAAACTACCCCTGCCAATACCTCCATCTGCCTCCCTCCCCCATTTAAGTGTTTCATAATCTCATATATATAAGGATCTTCAACTGATAGATGTTTAGATACTTGTTTCTGTGACATTGACGTTCTCTCAAGTATGCTACATCTCTTAAAGTGAGATATAACTATAATAAAATTCTAGACTTGAAACTAAATTTATTTGCAGTAATTATGCTTTGATGAACTTTGTTTCATTAAAAAATATTTAGGTGGCCTCGCTGGTGGTGCAAGGGGTTAAGCGTCAGCACTATGAAGAAATCCTCAGCTACTGCAGCACTAGTTCAATCCCTGGCCAGGGAGATGAACCACATGGCGCAGAAGACCTCTCCTGTCTTGCCTGCTGTTCCCCTCAGCAGTGTATTTCAGTCAGTCTGCCTGTTCCGCTCTCCACTCTGTCTCTGGTGAATCCTCTCACCCTCCACACCTCTGGCCTGCACCCTGGCTCTTGTATCTATAAATAAATAAATCTTTAAAAAAATTTTAAGAACTGGGCCTCCCCTGGTGGTGCAGCGGTTGAGCGCCGCGCTGTGGAGCTGTCCGCAGCCTGCAGAGCCGGTTTGATCCTGGCTGGCTCTGGAGGGTCCCACTGGCGTGCAGACCTCTCCTGCCGCCCGCTGCTCCCCTCAGCAGTGTATTTCATCAGTCTGCCTGTTCTGTTCCCCACTCTGTCTCTGGTGACTCCTCTCACCTGCGCATCTGACCTGTACCCCGGTTCTTGTATAAAATAAATAAATCTTTAAAAAAAATTTTTAAGAACGTTTATATTCATATTGATATATTATCTCAGACTCTACATGTCTCAAAAAAATTACCTTTTCAGACATCATTTAAAGAATTGTATCAAATGCTGTATGCTTTAAACTTCTGTGATTTTCAGTTCTCATTAAAACTTAAAAAACCCTTCTTTTTTAGATTCATGTTTTTTTCCAACAGATAAACTATAGCATATATTTTAAGCCTAACAAAAGATGTGTAATGTCTTTACATAAAAAATTCCATCACTTTATGAGTGACTTGAAATAAAAACTAAATTAATGGAGAGACACAGTGGTTCAGGTATTGCAAGATGGATATTGTGACGTGTCATTTCTTTGGAAACAGACTTATACATTTAATATAATCAGCAAATTAAAAAAAAAATTAGAATGTTTGATTCTAAAATTTTTGTCAAAGTCCCCCAAAAGGCAAGACACTCTTGAAAAAGAAGTTGGGAAAGCTCCTCTATTAGGGGTCAAGAAGAGCCTTAATAGTTAAGACAGTATGATATTAGCACCAGGTTCGACTGACTGATCAGTAGGAAAGCATAGGAGTTTTTGAAATAGTCTCTCACAGAGGCAAACACTTGATTTATGATGTAGGAGACATAGCAGATGAAGGGCAAAACAAGAAAGCTTTTAGAAGTTAGCATAAGAATATATTTATGACCTCACTATAGAGAATATTTTTATATTTTTTAAAGATTATTTTTGCATAGAAGAACTGGGGTGTAGGCCAGAAGTAGGGGGGTACACAAGAGGATTCACCAGAGACAGAGTGGGGAGCAGAACAAGCAGATCTATTGAAATGCACTGCTGAGGTTGGCAGCAGGCGAGAAGGGGGAGGTTTGAGAGGTCTGCTATGCCATGTGCTATGCCATGTGGGATCAAACTCAGGGGATGAAACTTAGGGCATCGAGGTGGGCCATGGAGGTGATAGCCCTGAGACCCAACCCCTAGGCCACCAGGGAGGCCCCTGAGAATGTATTTTTTTCAAACAGATGTTACCTGAACAAATAGAGTTATAGGCATAACTCTTGAATAGGCACTTCAGGAAAGCAGAAACCTCAGTATGAAGAGGTGTTCAACCTTGTGAGTGATCAAAGAAATGCAGACTATAGCCTCATCCCCTTCTTACTGTATACCTAGATTAAAGTTAGCGATACCAAAGCCTGAGGCTATTGAGCAATGGGAACATTCACACATAGTTAATAAGAATATAAATTCGTATGACTATTTCAGAAAGCTGTTTGGCATTATCTAGAAAATCAAAGATTATGCATATGCTAATAAGGCCCAGTAATTCCACTGTTAGAGAAATGCAAACATGTGAGAGAACTGGAAAAAATATGTCATTTATTTTTCTGATATGAATTGATTGAATTAATATTTGAGGGATGCTATGTTCTGTTCTGTAAATATAAGCAATTTTGGGGGCACAATAATGAATAAATGATATTTGTATTTTTCCTCTCTGATGAATATTTTAATTTTTTTAAGATTTGTGTTTATTTATGCATACAAGAACTGGGGTGCAGGCCAGAGGTGTGGGGGTAGGTGGGTATGTGTGTGAGAGGATTCACCAGAGACAGAGTGGGGAGCAGAACAGGCAGATCTACTGAAATACACTGCTGAGGGGAGCAGCGGGCAAGACAGGAGAGGTCTGCTGTGCCATGTGGGTTAGCAACCTGGCCTGGCATCGAATTCATGCTGCAGTGTTTGCCAATAGCTTGATAATGCTGAGGAGGCCCACTCTGCTGAATATTTTAATAAAATCTTTCATCCAGTCTGTTCTTCGGGTCCTAAAACATGCTGGGCACCGAATAGGCATTTAATAAATATTTTATGTTTTTTAAAATTATAAGTTTGAAAAATTATGAAAATTTGGGTTTTTATAGTATACGGTAGCTCTGTCATTACCTCCGTTCTCTCAGTCTGTGGACTCACTTGCTCAATTAAGTTTGTTTGCAGGTTTGGTAAATAACAACCTCCCTCTGGTTTCTTTGAGATCATTTCTAACCTAGTGATTGCATCATCTGGTGGGATGTGGGAGAGACAGCCTCAGGTCCAAGCCCTGCTTTGGTTCTGGCAGCTTTGCCTGTGACGAAAGCTGTTACAGTGGAGAAGGGGAAAGAGGTTCAAGGTCTGCAGGAAATGGGTCCTGGGTTCAAGTGCCACTGGCAGTGCTGTGACCTTGAGCAGTAATAATTTAATTCTAGCGACGGTTAGTTGAAAATAGAGTATTCAGAGGACAGCTCAGGATGCCAGGCATGTGATTGGTGCTAAGTGGCAGCGCTGTACTTGTTACTTGTACACTAATTGTTTACTTAAAGAACATTGGGTTTCCACAGAACACATCCATATTCCAAAATGCACTATGATTATGATGATTTTAAAAAAGCTGAATATGTTCAGGATTCTAATTTTGTGGTCCCACTCCTTGACTGGATTTGCAAATGAATGCAGCATGGTACAGGCAACAGCTGATAAAATATTTGCAACAAGGTAGATTGAGATTCTCAAATAGGAACATGGTGCCACTATTTTGTCTTGCTATGTGAAAGAAAATGTGAATTACATAATTTTAAATTCTATCAATTTTAAGTTCATGCATATTTTTTTTAGTGGGTGTAGTGCCAGGATGGGCACAGAGAAGGTTTCTGTGACCGAGCTGACCAGGTAAAGGAGGAGTCCTGGAGCCCCCGGTGGCTTTCTCAGGCTTTTATTGAACCTTTACATGCAGTGCTGCAACCAGGTACACAGCAGGCAGGGGTGGGGGTAGGGGGTAGCCAGGAGGCCCTTAATCCTCCAAGCCCCCAGCAAGTCTTCACTCTGGGCTTCTCTGGTTTCTGTCTCCCCTTTTCTCTCCTGCTTCTGCTTCTCTTCTTGACTATCTCAATACTCCTCCCATGGCCCACAGAAGTAAAGAAGACAGCTTACAACAGTGTTACAATTGCAGGTGCCCCCACCAGGCAGGGCAATCCTAAAGGTGGGAGGTCAGAAAAGCCTGAAAACCATTTACTCAACAGTGGGATGTATCAGTTAAGAGGTAACTCTTGCCTGGAGTTAGGATTTATTTCCAAGCCAATTATTTAATAATGAAAGTATGTTAAGATGTCTTTCAATCAGAAAAAAAAAAAACTTTTCTAGATAAGATACCCTCATGATCTAATACTTAACTGTGGTCAAGGCAATTAAAGTAGCAATTAATGTTTGCATGATTTTAAATTATGAGATACCATTGTACTATACTGTAGCAAACATTATCCCCTTTTGTCTTAATAATGAACCTTCAAGTTAGGTAAATGTATTTTCCAGTTTTTAGGGTAAAGAACTTTTACTTGCCTTCACACTCCAAAATTTTTGTATTATTCCGTACTGAGCAGAGGCTGAGGAAGCTAGGAGCTGACGACTCAGAGTCCCAGACAGTGGGTTCTTATCTTACCTTGTAGCTTCATTAAGATGGAGGAGGCTGAAATTTGATAAATTATAGGTCTAAATTGCATACTAGCAGCATAGATTTTTTTTTTTTAAGATTTATTTATTTATGCAAGCACTGGGTACAGTCAGAAGCGTGGGAGGGTGAGAGAATTCACCAGAGCCAGAGCAGGGAGCAGAACAGGCAGAGTGATGAAATACAATGCTGAGGGGAGCAGCGGGCGGCAGGAGAGGTCTGCGCTCCATGTGGGACCCTTGCCCAGTGGCCGGGTATCGAACCAGTGCTGCAGAGGCTGCCGGCAGCTTCGCAACTCAGTGCTCAACCACTCAACCGCTGCGCCACCAGGGAGGCCCAAGCAGCATAGATTTTTAATGAAGGTAGTAACTGTCTGGGCTCACCATCTTGCTAATCTGTTGCTAGTTTTGTTTTTTTTCCATGCTGTCTTTCACTTTTGACATTGCAAACAAGGGACTGAGGTTGAGCAATGAGAATTTGAAAATGAGTGACAGGTGAGGCCTGCATGAACCTGTTCATAGAGTGAACTAGTTGTAAAGGGAGCACTTCGAACAGTATCAATATGCTTCTTAGAAAAATAAAAGAACATTTATTCCTGATTGTGCCAAAATGTCTTGATTCAGTCTGTTTCCGGGGTTGAACAGGTAGTTACATTGTTTTCTCTTGTATTAAGTACATAGTGTAAAATTATAAAAAAAAAAAAAATTCTTGTAAGCAATTCTTTCCCGCCCACACACACATTTAAAAGTCCTTGAATTTGAGGAAGCAGCTCAGTGCTTAAGGTTCAGCCTCTTTTTATTATCTGGATTTGTGATTGTCCAGTCATAGTTACCACCCAGAACAATCTGTTAAGAGAGGCTTCCAGGACCCAGAAGATCCACCTATAAGTCTCTTACTTAGTCACTACAGCTGCTAATTCAACAAAAGAGTCTGAGATATGTAGGCCAGGTAGCTCTCTGCATACAGGTGTGTCAGGGTGCATGGTGCATGTGCCGCTGCCATTTGTCTTGTGAATGATGCTGTTGTTCAAGATGAGGCCAGAGGGAATCTTCTTGGAGCTTTGTAAATCCATCACTAACAAAGAATGGTTTTCAACATTATTTGATGAGTCATTTGTATCAATCTTGTAGTCTTAGTAAATTCATATTTACATACAAAGTTCATTCAAATACTCCTGATAAGTGTATGGCACAGACTTACTTGTTATCATGTGACGCAGGAATGCTGGAAAATCAAGTGCCCTTGGTTGGCAAGGAAAACTACCTGAATTAAGGACTACTTCCCTTCTCAGAAGTCTTAAGACAGAAAACCCATAAATAATAGAGAAGCTGGTAAGTTGCATATTCTGAAGAAAGGCATAAGGATTCTTGCTGTTTTTGTCTAACAAAAAAAATTTTAGGCAATGAGTTAATCACTGTATATAAACTAATACACAAGTCTTTATAAATTAATACCTATTAATATCACTACATCAGAGTAGGAGAGAATAGAGAGCTAATCTTTGCCCAGTGTTTACTGAATGCAGCGTCCGGCTTCACTATAATTAGTCCCATACTTCTAGAATGATTTTTCCAAAGAGTATTACTGCTGTGTTAAGATTTTTTTTTTAAACTATTTCTTTGCTTTTATTAGCTGACACACTTTCATTTTTACTGTCTTTTTTTTTTTTTAAGATTTATTTATACAAGCACTGGGTACAGTCAGAAGCGCGGAAGGGTGAGAGAATTCACCAGAGCCAGAACGGGGAGCAGAGCAGGCAGATTGATGAAGTACATTGTTGAGGGGAGCAGCGGGCGGCAGGAGGGGTCTGCACGCCATGTGGAACCCTCACCGGTGGCTGGGGATCGAACCGGTGCTGAAGAGGCTTCAGGCAGCTTCGCAGCCCAGCGCTCAACCACTGCGCCACCGGGGAGGCCCTGTGTTAAGATGTTTTCTTTACTTATTTTGTAAGAGTTAGCTAAATCTGTCTGACATCAGAGTCACCTGGAGATGTTTATAAACAGAGATTCCTATTCTTCCCTTCTGTCTCTTGATTGAATCAACATGGTTAGGGGCTGAGACTCTGGAATTTCTTTTCAACTAGTTGAAAAGGCGATTCTGATAAGAACAGTTCATGAACTTTGGGAATTTCTTTAACTTTCACTTGATGTCTTTTGTAGGTCCATCTTAACCACTGTTTGAGGCTTTTCTCTCTCATAATTAGTTCCCTTGTCTGTGTGACTTTTTCAAGATGTTTTAGTCAAAAATGACCTTTACTCTAGTAGCAAATATTATGTGTTTTCCCTCTATGTATATTATATATGTGTGTTGTGTATATATATAGATATGGATATACATAAATATATATATGTGTGTACACATATAGTTAAAAGGTCTTGTGTTTATTGTCAGATTACTTCCCAGGTTTACTTCAATTTAAATGCTCACTTTTTTCTTTTAAAGATGTATTTATTTATGCATACAAGAACTGGGGTACAGGCCAAAGGTGCGGGGGATGGGGGTGAGAGGATTCACCAGAGACAGATTGGGGAATAGAACAGGCAGACTGACTGAAGTACACTGCTGAGGGGAGCAGCGGGCGAGACAGGAGCGGTCTGCTGCACCATGAGGGTAGCATCCAGGCCAGGAATTGAACTCATTCTGCAATGGCTGCGGATAGCTTCATAGGTTGCCTCTTAACCCCTTGCGTCAGGGAGGCCCTTTTTTTCCTTTTTTTAAAATCCAACTTTGTTGAGATATAATTCATATATGATGTACTCACATAATCTGTAAAGTGACTTTAGTATATTCACAGAATTATGCAACTGCCATCACAGTGAATTTTAGAATATTTTCATAACTCTCAAAAGAAATTCCATACCTTTAGCCATCACCTCTTATCCCCCATTTCACTTTAATCCCTAGGCAACTGCTAATCTATTTTCTCTATTAATTTACCTGTTCTGCATATTTAATTAAAATTTTTTTTTACATTTTAAAAGGACAGGTTTATTAGGAAATGGAGAATGAAAAAAGAGACACCTGCATAGACACAGGTGGGCAGAGAGTTGCTGCTGCTGCTTTGTAAAGGGAAAAGTTTTGTGAGAAGAAGCATCTGCATAGTCATAGATGGCAGGAGAGCAGCCTCTTTTGCCTATTTTATATAAATGGAATCATTCAATATGTGAGCAACTTCTTTCACTTAGAATAGCGTTTTCAAGGTTCATTCTTTTTAAAATTGATCAGTGATTTTAATTATCACATGATTTCAGAGTTGTATGACTGATCTCTAATGAGTTGACAAAGCAACATTACAAAGCACAGAAAGTTCTACAGGTGTGTGTATGTAGTTTTGCATGACTGTTTAAAAGATAATCCTGAATTGTATCTTAGTTTGACTTAGCATTCACAAGCAAAGTTTGGTACTATCATATCTTGTCATGCTGAATTTTAAAAGCATCTGACCTATATAAAGCATCATCTGTAAGATATGAGAAGTGTTAAATATTCCATAAATCACATTAAAATGCCTTTCATTATGTAATAGGCAACATTTTAAATACAAGGAATTTTAATTAAATTGACCAAAAGGATAAATGGGCATGACCAGTTTATTTTCAGCCTTGCCTTAACCACACCTTGAACCACAGGTGAGTCTTGCTCTGTTTTATGAGACTGTGAAGAGATTTTTCTTAGCACTGAAATATACTGAATCAGAATTACTATCAAAATTTAAAAAGCAGATCATATCCATTTAACCATAAGCCAAGCTTATTTAAATCAGGACTGTTTAACAAAAAAATGGTTCTATCAACCATTCATGAGCTGAATTCTGGTGTACGAGTTTAATTTAAAAATGGTATACACAAAAACGTTGAGACATTTCTGCTTTGTAAAAAATAAGGCAGGGCCTCCCCCATGGCGCAGCGTGTTGAGCGCCACACTGTGAAGCTGTCTGCAGCCTCTGCAGCGCAAGTTCGATTCCCGGCTGGCCAGGGAGAGACTCACGTGGCGCGGCACACCTCTCCTGTCTTACCTGCTTCTCCCCTCAGCGGTGTCTTTGGTCCATCTGCCTGTTCTGCTCCCGCTCTGTCTCTGGTGAATTCTCTCACCCTCCCGCGCCTCTGACTATATCCCCAGTTCTTGTATAAATAAATCTTAAAAAACATTTTTTTTTTAATAAAGAAAAAAGTAAGGCAGTGCCCACTATTACTCATTAGTAGCTTTTTGAGATAAACTATCAACTCTACCCTTTCTGACCCATCGCCAGTTCTGTACTTAACGCTGGGGATATACTTCTGGATTTTCTAAATACACCATCATTGTCTCCTCTCCCCAAGGGGCGCTCTCTATTCTTGTTGGCATCTGTGTAAGAATATCCAATGGCCTGACTCTTCTTCCAAACACACCATGAAAATTGACCCAGTCTTGTGCTTGCCTCCTTTTTTTTCATGGGATATCACTGGTCATACTGCTGTACAAAAATCTTCTTGCCTTCCCAACATTGCCCATTTTTTATTGCTCTTTTGTTGTGCACCACACAAAGGTTCTTGCTTGGAAACTGGGTGTCCCACTGTTTTCAAGGTTCATTGTTGTAGATGTATAAGTATTTCATTTTTTGTTTTTTCCCCCCAATAATATTCCACTTTGTGGATACATCACGTTTTATTTATCCATTTATCAGTTTGTGGGCATTTGAGCTATTTCTACCTTATAGCTGTTATGAGTAAAGCCACTATGAATATTCAGGAGTAAGTTTTGATGTGGCCTTATGTTTTTATTTCCCTGGGGTTTATATTACCTTGATGATAAACTGCTGGGTCATTTGGTAACTCTATGTTTAGCCTTTTGAGGAATTACCACGCTGCTTTCCATAGTGTCTGTTCCATTTTACATTCTGATCAGCAGCATGTGAAGTGCCAGTCTTCTTCTCACCAACACTTTCTGTTCTCTGTTGCAATACCAGAATTATGAATAAAATTGAAAAGATTAGAATATACTACAAAAATGAGCATCAGAGAAACTAGAATATCATCAACTTTTACTTTTGTCTGTTTGCATGTCATACGTTAAAGCTGTTGTCTAGGTTTATGTTCGGAGTGTTCCAAACAGTAAAAGACACAGTATTGTAATTAGAGGCACAAAAGCTATGTCCAACTTTTATTCTGATGCTATAATATACTGTACATTTTCTTAGCTGGAAAATCTTCACCGTTAGTGGAGAACTTACAATCTGCATGACTTGAAACTCAAGGATTTTCTGCTTACACAACAGCAGATAAAGAACTTGAGGTGCTTATTCCTTTTAACCCTAGGAATTAACATGAATTGTGAGAATGTATTAATCAGTTAATAACCACACTAATGAGAATTATCAAGTGCTTCCTATGTACCAGGGATGGCGTTTTATTTCTTTTATTTTGTAGTTTCACCTTATTATTTCAATTAGACCTTAGTGAATTATTGTTATGGTCTTATAGATGGGTGATTAAGGCACGAGAAATCATTCACCCCTGGTCATGTAGTGAGTAGACAATGGCTGAAGGTCTGAATCCAGGTCACCTGGCTCTGAAGTGCTATTCCTTCTCATCCAAATTTATGCAACTGTACTAGGTGGAGGTGAGGGAAGAGGAAGTTTGGTCAGCAGCAGGCTGTCGGAAGGTGACATCCAGGCACCATTACATAAGGATTTACCCAGGGTGTGATGCATGAGGACATACTGTTTATGTGTGGTTTCCAGCAATTCTCTGTCAGCTGGCCTGAACCTCTGTCCTTCCTACTAGCTGAAAATGTTGGAGTCACTTGAGGACAAGTGGGAATATGCCACCTTGAGCCTGCTTTTTAACTGCTGTGACCTGAACTCCTCTTTCTATAATGAGGAAGGTGATATCTGAACTAATCTTACAGCGTGGGCATAGACACAGGCTGTAGATGTGAAAACATTCAGAGACTATATCATACATCATGATCTGTGCCTTAAGTTTTAAAAATCGTACTTCTCAAAGAATTTCCTTTAGTACCATATTTGGTTTAGTGTATTGTTTACCTTTACAAGGACTGATAGTTCTTTGTGCTTTGTGTAGTTGGTGTGAGTGCAAGTTCGCTCAGATGATTCTGGTTTGCTAGTTTATAGTACCAGATAATGTCACATATATTTTGCTTTTCCTAGTTCATTTAAGTTCATGCAGATTGTAAGTTCTCCACTAATGGTGAAGATTTTCCAGCTAAGAAAACATTATAAACATTGATATATACGCTTTGTTCTTAAAAGTGGAAGAAGTGGTGTAACATCATTTTTAATGGTAATTTTTTATTTATGAGTGCATACAAAGAGAGTTTTTAAATAACAAATTTCCTTCTTAGGCCAATAGGATATGTTCAATACATTCATTCAAAAACAGTTGACCATCTGCCCTGTCAGGTGGCTCTTGGGGTTGAGGGTTCACATCACCTAGTCAGCTGAGGGTGCTCTCACATGGTTGCATGGGGAAGGCAGACACCGCAGAAATATATACATCATTTAATGGATGATAAATGCTCCAGAGTATTAAAGGAGAGAAATATAAGGAAGAGTGAGCAGAAAAGGGCCTCTGAGGCGGTAACATAGATCCTGAGATCTGAATGAGGAGGAGGTAGGCATTGGAACAGCATCCCGGCAGAGCTACTACAAAGTCCTTCTGGCTGGCTGGAGCCTCAGGGTGTGCGAAGCTGGGAAAGAGGAGGAGGGCTGGTGAGAACCATCAAGTGAGGGTGAGACAGAATTGCCAGGGAGATGGGAAGAAATCAGGCAGTGTTAGGAGAGCAAGAGTAGAGTCTTAAGGAGGGTGAGAGTATGCAGAGAAGTCAAGTGAGATGAGAATCCAGTGCACTTGATGATAGACATTTAGCAATGCACTCACAGGACAGTTGTGGGGATGGAAGCCCAGTTTGGGCGGTGGGGACAGGCAAGGATGGGAATGGAAGTAAGGACGTAGCGATAGACTATAGACAACTCCGTTTTGTGTACAGGAGAGTGGGTCCAGGGAAGGTTTTGCTTAATGTAAGCAAAATTGTTGACATACAACATATATTTAGAAGAGTATGCCTTTTTAAAATTTTAATAAAGGTAGGCAATGCTATGTATATTTGCTGATGAGAATATTCCTTCAGGGAGAGAAGAGAAAATGATGCTACAGAGGAGCCAGGGACCAGTGGACAGGCCCTGGGGTAGCTGAGGCGGGGAGATGGTCTTTGGTAGGACTGGGGGCCTTTCCACACTTGTAACCCATATAAAAGGAATAGTTAACACATTCAATTTCCAAGTTAAGGGGGTTGCACTTTAATAGCAGCACACTAATTTTAGATACTGCATTCTATGCTAAAGCTTTCTCGTGGCTTTCGTGCTCCTTGATAAATGACTTAGTCATACTTCTGGTTGTATCTAGATTACACATTATCATATCACATATGCCACACGACAGCCTTTTTCGTACTACTGTCTACCCATTACTGGTGACTACAAACTCTCAAAGTTTTGCACAAAAACACATAAGGTAAAAGGGGACTGTTTCTCTCAGTTTTATGTCCTAGAGATTTCCCTCATTTTCTTACCAAGGCTGCCAGGTCTCAGGGGACAGATCCTGGGGAGAGAGAGAATGCTTGCTGACGTAAGCCCAGCTTACTGCACCTCCATTTTCTGATTCTTGGAGTAGGCGTGGCAGCTGGGGAGCCAGTCAGAAGAGCTCAGAACCATCTTCAGGCTGGGTAGATGAATCGTCAGAGCTGGAAGACTGTGAAGGCCCCAGAATTGCGGCAAGAAGGAAGCCTGAAGTCCAGCACTGGTTTTTCCCTTCAGTGAATTTGCTCAGTTGTGCTGGTCAAGAAGCAAAGAAGTCAAACAAAAAGCAACTGAATAGGAGAGGAGATGTTTTGGTTGTCTCATCTTGCTGGGAAAACTGGAATTTGTCCTCCCCCCACCCCAACAAGAGGCTCCCTAGGGCACACCTCAAAATCTCCATTTTGTCCCTGGAAGGCCAGACCTAGCCACAGACCCTGTCTCAGTCGTTTTGCAGAGACTGCACATCAGCCTGGGGCCGGCTTGGTGGGACTGAGAACCTTGCCCCTCTGCAGCTTGCCTGAGGAGAGCGGGCCGTGGAGGGAGAAGGTGGCTTTCTTGGGAGAGGACACCATGAGGCTTTCAGGCGCCAGTGGTGTTTTTTTCTTGATCCCCATGCCTCTGCTTTATGAGCGTCCTCCAAGTCAGATGCTAACGATTTGTGGGCTTTTCTGCAGACATGTCTTTCAGTCTGCTGCTTTGAGGTTTCCACCAAAAATCTTTTGAGAGTAGAATAGAAGATTCCTGATAGATTTCCTTTTTTTGAAATTGCCTTCACATTTTACCAGCCAACCAGCTTTTTCTTTGTAAAAAGGAAAAGACAAACATCAAGGTTGATCATTCTTTAGAACTATACTGAGTGCTAGTTGCTTTTGAACTCTCAAGGATTTTAATGTAGAATTATCAGGCCAAGACCCCCAGCAAGTTTCTCAGCCTAGGGTTTCCTTTGCTTTGAGTGAGTGGTTAAGAGTTCTTTTTGAATGATTTGATGGGGTCTGATGCATTGCTAACAAACTATTGAATGGTATGGGAGGGTCAATCTCTGTTTTTTGGTTGTACCTGAAAAAAGTTCTTATCTGAACTAGGATGAAAAAGCACACATTTCTTGGGTTGACTTTAAGAAAGAATGTTGCTTGCCTTTCTAAGACAGGAAGAAGGGCTTGCCACAAATGGATAAAAGCACCTTCCCCCAAATAGAAAACCTTTAGTTTGGTAGTCTCAGGAACTCTTTGTGCACAAGAAAAGTAGAAGAAATTATTAATGGTGAAGATTTCTGCATTGGATGTGGAAGGACAAAGGAACAGACATATAGGGAGAGGGAAAAGAAGGCCAAGGTCACCATTTAGACCTCCTTGATGTGCTGTGTTGTTGCTTGCGTCTGGTGTTCCTATTTCTAAACTTTTTTAAAAAAATTAAAAATAAAAAAATTAATCTTAATTCACTTCTCTTCGGTTACATTATATTGTCCTTGATGATGGGCAGAAACAAATTAGGAAAATTTCTTTAGACTATATTCAGTAATAATTTTTAGACCGTAACAGATAACTCAGTCCCAATATATAAAGGGTGGCTTTCTCTGAAATTTCTGCTATCGTCTGCTCACTTATTCAGTGTCTGAGGTTTTTTTCTGGAGTTTGTTTCCCAATGGTATAATTTTTTTTAAATCTCAAACCTATATCTTTTAATTTATTTAAATTTTTTTCATTTAAGAATATTTATTTTATCTTACTTTATATATTTTTACATCATTTTTCTTTTTTTTATCATTTTTCATTTTTGCACAATGTACTAATGGCATAAAATTTTATCTGGAGGAACTTTTCTGCAATCTTGAGTATCTCACGGCTTCATTGTAACGTTCATAACACACAGTTAAATGTGGATGATGCCAATAGAAATATCTGGGGACCCCATTATTATAGTTTCATTCTTCATCTTTACCATCAGGCCTCTCTGTTTATATGGAAGTATTCTGAATCCACAGCAGCCTAGTTAGAAACATTTTTTACCTAGATACTTTTACAGAGCAGGGAGAATGGCACCCCAGTAGCCCCAAAACTGCTCATTCTAAGTAGGTTCTGCCATCCACTGCATCAAAACAAAACATGTAAGACCTTTAGTGGGAAGGAACTTTAAATAGAATTAGTGGGGGCCTCCCCGGTGGCGCAGCGGTTGAGCGCTGGGTTGCGAAGCTGCCCGCAGCCTCTGCAGCGCCAGTTCGATCCCCGGCTGCTCCCCGGCCACCGGAGGAGGGTCCCACATGGCGCGCAGACCTCTCCTGCCGCCCGCTGCTCCCCTCAGTAGTGTACTTCGGTCCTTCTGCCTGCTCTGCTCCCCGCTCTGGCTCTGGTGAATTCTCTCACCCTCCCGCGCTTCTGACTGTACCCAGTGCATGTATAAACAAAAAACAAACAAAGAAAGAAAGAAAGAAAGAAAGAAAACATGCCTCTCTATAAAAAAAAAAAAAAAAAAAATAGAATTAGTGTACAACAAAGAAAAGACAAAGAATATAGATTCCAAATCAAGCACCCTAAAGTTACCCATCCCCTCATGTGTGAATGCCCAATCAAACAGAGTTGGCCCAAAGCAGGGCTTCTGAGGCCTGAAAGCCTGCCAGAGGTCTAAGGCAGTGCCAGGCTCAGAGGGCTGTGGCTGATGGTGTGTTCTCGAGTGGCTAATGGAATAGGGAGTATCCTAAACCTTGCATTAAAAAGTATGGAGTGCTTCTGGGTATTTACTCAAACAATATGAAAACACTAATTCCAAAAGATATATGCACCCCCAGTTTCATTACAGCATTATTCACAATAGCCAAAGAAAAGAGACAACCCAAGTGCCCGATGACAGATAAGAAGATGTGGCACACGTATGCAATGATTCCAGTACTTCTCAGCCATTAAAAAAGGTGAAATCTTGCCGTTTGTGACAACATGGGTGGACCTCGAAGGGATTATGCTTAGTGAAATAAATCACGAGGAAGAAAGACAAATACTGTGTGATTTCACTAACTCATGGAATATAAAGAAGACAACTACAACAACAACAAATGAACAAATAAAATGAAAAACAAACCCAGGGACTCTGACAACAGAATGGTGGTTACCAGAGGGAAGGAGGAGGGAAGAGATAGGGGGTTGATTGGTGGGTGATGGAGGGAGACTGGACACTTGGTAGGGGGAGTGGTATGATAACAAAGTTGCTGAGGTGAAAGATTGTAGACCTGAAGCCTATACAGTAGTATAAACTAATGTTAACTTGATAAAAAGAAAAAAAAAAGGTATGGGCATTTGTTCTGACTGAGCCTTTTCTATTTTTTCAATGTTTTTTTATTTTTGTGTAGAAGAACTGGGGCCAGAGGTGCAGGGTGTGGTGTGGAAAGATTCACCAGAGACAGAGTGGGGAGCAGAACAGGCAGATTTATTGAAATACACTGCTGAGGGGAGCAGCAGGTGAGACAGGAGAGATTTGGTGCGCCATGTGGGTCAGCTCCCTGGCCGGGGATCCAACTCTGCTGATAGCTTCATAGTGCAGAGTCTTAACCCCTTGTACCACCAGGGAGGCTCATACACATATATTTTTTAAATTAAATGTGGCAGTCATTTGTGTTTCTGTATAATTTTGTGGTTACATTTTTTACTTCTCCATATGTGCAGCTGCTTCACTTTTTTTTTTTTTTTCTTTTAATTCTGAGGGCCACCTTTACTTTGCTGGACTATCTATTATGGTGGCTGATAATGTTCTCTCCCTTGATTTGGGCTACAGAGGGTAAGACTGTTTCTCTAACTGGGAATTCAAGGACAGTAAGCTTAAATAATAGCAAAGCTAAGATAAACAGCTTTTGCACTATAAGCACTCTCCTGATAAAAGATTCATCTAGATCTTTCCAACAGCTACTCCAGTGGAGGCAGAGTAGTGTAGGGGTAAGAGAGCTTTGATTTTTTGCTGTCTTTCATTTGCTGTGTGACTTGAAGTGATTCATTTAGTCTCTTTGGCTCTTGAGATTGTTACCTATGAAATAGAAATTGCTCCAGATTATTGGTTCTCAAACACACACACACACACACACACACACACACACACAATTCTAGAGCTGGGTCAAGGTGTCATTTATTTATTTATTTTTAGAGATTTAATTTATTTATGCATACAAGAACTGGGTTGTAGGTTAGCGATGTGGGGAAAGGGGGCAGGTAAGAGGATTCACCAGAGACAGAGTGGGGAGCAGAACAGGCGGATCTACTGAAATACACTGCTGAGGGGAGCAGCATGCCAGACAGAAGAGGTCTGCTGCCCCATGTGGGTTAGGGATCGAAGTCATGTTCCAGTGGTTGGCCATAGCTTGATAGCACTGTGTCTTTAATCCCTGCACCACCAGGGAGGCCCAAGGTGTCATTTATTAAATAAAAATGGATGAATGGAATTTTCTTCACTTTGAGTTTTATTTCATGAAATTTCAGTTAGCCTTTGTTGATATTGCTGCCAATCACCTGAGCCAGCACAGAGGTGACAAATAAGCAAAATTTAGCAGAAAATTTTCAAATACAAAGCCTTGCTTACTTGATGGTTTTTAAAAAAAATTAAGTGAGATTAGATGCCATTTTTATATAGCTGACATAATGGAGTTATTTATGCTCTGTAACACAGGTCAAATGGTCTATAACACAGGGCAAATGGTGTAGACTAGTGAGCAGCTAAGCACATGAACTCAGCCAGCTGGCTCAGGCTTGTTTACACCTCTGTCACTTACTAGCCTGTTACCCTGGGCAAGTCACTTGAACTTTTCTTTCTCAGCCTCTTACCTATAAAGTGGAGATAATAATGTACCTGCTTCCTAGGCTATTATGAGGATTAATATATGTAAAGTATTTTAGAACATGCCTGGCACAGAATAAGTGCTATCCAAATGTTAGCTCTTGTTATGTAAACAAATACATCAATTTTTCGTGGTCCTTAGCAAAGAACACTGACTTCAGAAACCTGTCTTCTGAACATATTTGAGAACCACTGGCTTGAATTTTTCTTCTAGAGCTGAAATTCTGTTGGATTGGATTCCACATAATTGTTTCCTCACCCTTTTATCATTGCCTTAATGAACATGCTTTTTTCTCTATCATTTTCTAGTTAATAAGTGGGATAAATCCTAACAAGGACTTCAGAAGAGTTTCCTTTCTGTTTCTTGACATGAAGGTGTTTTTGCATTATGTGCATTGGTTACAATGATTTTATATGTTAAGTACTTAACATACATTGATTGGTCCTTTGTCCTTATGGATGAAGAAGCTAAAGCTCAGGGAATAAATAAATTGTCAAAAACTCTTAAGTGGCAGATCCAAGATTTTATGCCAAGCTGGCTGCTTCTAAAGCCTGCTCTAGGCAGATCCAAGTTCCTGTTCTGATGGCTGCAGTATTTATGGTAACTAATCTTTAGCAAGAGCTAGCATTATTCCTTTGAATGGAGACTAATTTCTATGCAAGTATTCCTGCAGGATGCTCTTTTTCTATTTGGGTCAGCAAAAGACACAATATAGCTGTACATATTCATTCAAAGAGATGTGAAAGATTAAACAATTACCAAAAAATTAGCATGTCCATCTGACCATGGAGTCTTTGGTCCCATCCATTCACTGTTTGCCCCAGAGGAATCCTCCTGTGCACATGCACCTCTGCCCTGGTCCTGGGGGGAGGCAGCTGGCCCGTCTCCTGGCAGCTGGTGTCTGCTCCCCACTCACCCTTCTTGTACTGTCTGAGTTTCCGCAGCTGACAGTGCAGGGCTGGCTGCAGGTTTTCTTTTGATGGGTGGGAGCAAGGACATTTGGGAGCTCAGCAAAATTTGGGGTAAGAACAACAGAAAATTCTGGCATTCCATGGTATCTGCCTTCTGAATCTCTCGGCTCCCTCCCCAGATTGGATCTCAACCTCCTCCATCTTTTTTTCTAACAGATTTTATGTTCATTGTGCAGATCCAGCAGGTCCTCTGACCTTTTTGTATGGCATATCTAGTGTTGGATTTCAGGGAAGGGTCCAGCAGTTTATGCTAGTTAGTTTGTAATGAACCAGAAAGGTTTATTTGTAAATGCACTATCTAGAATGAGGTACTGCGCTTCTTTCCATGTAAGTAATGATATATCTGGCATAAGTTACCAGGCCATACAGAATTCTGTTGAATTCTTAATGTTTCTGAATTGTAATAATGTACCAATAATCCTATGGAATTTCATCACTACACAGTATTTAAAGTGAAATTGTATTTCTAGTTCAAACCGTAATCCTTGGTATGTATTTGAAGGTGGACCTGTGTTTCTTTTCCCACCTGTACATGCAGGTGATGAAACAGGAGCTTCTTGACTTTAAGTCTTGGGTGTTTCTGGAGTAGCGGCTTCATCCAGCAGAGACAGTCAGCTGGTGGATGGTGAGGGGTGTGGATGAGGAGGGGAGAGAGTGGAGGCTTTTACATCAGGATGCCCCCAGTCCTTGTTACTGCTGGGAAAGTAAGCGTTGATCTTCCTTCTTCCTCCCCTTTCCTCTTCATCGCTGTCAGTCTTATGAAGGTATCACCCCCTGAGTAATCAGGGAAATCCCACCTTTGTTCCCTGTTTGTGGGAACACGGTTTTTGCTCACCTTTTAATGTTTAATATTCACAAATCATGAAAAAAATTGGCTAACATTTCTTAAATGTTTATGACTATGTTATGTGATGGCGAATGTTACCATATTTTATTCACTCTGAACTGTTGGTGGGAAGATGTACAATTATTTTATTTCTCATTGTGAAAGAGAAACTCTGATATAAATGCTTTTTGCCATTTAGAATTTTTATTATATATTTTCTGAAGGAGCTTTTAGATATAGAATTTTATCACCACTCTCGTGCATACCAAAAGGGAAAAATGCAAATGGAATAAATGGAGGTGTTCCTAAAATTCCATCACTTCCAGAGCTCATTGACAATGAATCACTGTTGACTCAGCCATTGATGTGTCTTTGTGCTATCCAGAGTGTTGGTGAGGACCCACTGCTGTTTCCAGGAACCTCCAGCAAGCAGCCAGGTCTTCACGGTCTGGAATGCTGATCCTGGAATTTTCTTACATGGCCTGTGGCAGGTCGTCTTTTACACGTATCTCAGCTATAACAGTGTATATTCAGCTTCATCCACCTCGCTTTCTCTTATACCCAGGCCCTACTGACCTTGCTTTGTTAAGGTCATTTTTCCAGTGATGGATATTTGATTCCCTAATCAAATTCATGCCCAGCTGCTGTTTCTGTGCCTTGTAGTTTTAATGCCAAATTATAATGCGGTCCTTTTGAAGACATTTAAAATGACAGACTCAGGTTGTGTAGTGCCACCAACACACATGGCTCAGTGAAGTGAGGACAGAACTCATGAGTGGCTGTGAGCAAGGTCACAACAGGAAGGCAAGGACACCCACATCCCCACTTGCCACCCGAGTGACAGCAAATACAGGACACCACTGTGCAAAAGAGATCCCTAGTTCAGAGATGTTAAATGTGTGGGAAAAAAAAGTTCATTATAGATGCGATAAACTGCAGACCATTAATTCTTACAACCACCATGCTGAGTAGGTAATTTGGATTTTCAGATGAAACTAAGGCTCAGCTGTGGCTTACCAATGTCCCACTTACTAAGCATATGTTTGATTTGGGGTCATAGAACCTAGATTTGTCTGATTCTGAAGCTCATACTTGCCACTATGCAATACTATTAAATAAGAAGTAACTAGACTTGAGGCTTCAAGTTTTTGATATAGTGATATTTCTTAAGGATCTAAATACTTAAAAAATATTTGCTGAATAAAGTCATCAGAGAGTATGAAAATGCAAGCATGTCTTTCTCCTGGAAATACGTAACATAGTCTCTAATTAATTTTGGAAACTGGGTAAAAGGTGGGACTCTGGTGACTATTTCATAGATAAGGAATAGCTTGTGGTTCTCAGGTTCTTCCCAGTTTGTAGAAGAAGCAAAAGGATGAAGAGTGGAAGGAAGCCTGTTCCTGTCCCTGGTTAACAGAGCATGTCAGCACCTGCCTGTTGGACAGCACTAAAGTAGCTCCTGAAAATCTTCCTCTCTGCCTTCTGTATCTCAGGATCTCCACATTGTGCTATCAAATGGATAATAGGAAAGGAAAATAAACATGACAAACCATACAAAAATGAAGTTCATGTATAGGGGGTTTGTTATTTGATAAACTGCTAAGTTTTTAAAAATGTGAAATGTTTTAGAAAATTCTGAAACTCTTACAGGTCATCTGTAAAATATGAAAGTTTATATATTTGAGTACCTACTGTGTGCTAGATATTTTGCTTAGATTTTTAATGTTATGTAACTTTTGTAACAACTCTAGGAGGTAATTATTATTTTCACTTGTATATGATGATGTTGAGGCACGGAGAATGCAGGTGGTGTGACTAAAGTGATATGGTGAGCGGTGGTTCTAGTCTGGGAGCAGGATGAATATTTAGATTAGAGTTTGGATTCTCTACTATACTCTGCTGCTTCCTATCCAAGCTTAAGGCTGGAACAGATGTTGGAAACCATTTTATGT
The DNA here is from genome assembly GCF_014898055.3 of Talpa occidentalis. Lineage (NCBI taxonomy): Eukaryota > Metazoa > Chordata > Mammalia > Eulipotyphla > Talpidae > Talpa > Talpa occidentalis. The sequence goes on along the minus strand of NW_023601212.1, from coordinate 28,175,716 downwards.
TCTCATTTTGCACATAAGGTCATTGATGCTTGAGGAGTTTAAAAAAAAAAAAAAGTTTAAAGAAGCTTAGTTAGCAGTGGAGTCCATACCTAGAATTCAGTTTTCTTGACCAATTTATTAAACAATAAATAATGGCAGAATGTCACTTTGGTTAAATAGTTCAGTAGTTACAGTAACTCAGCAGTTCTTGTAACTGTATTTTAAGGAACAGAAACAACTAACCAGATCTTCTGTATTACTGTTTTAGATTCCCGGTGCTTTCTGACTTAAAGATTTGTCATTATCTTGGGCTTTTAAATTTGGTAACAGTATTCTGAAATTATTGGGGACTGTCATTGTTAGCAGTATCCATATCCTTATAGCTAAATTTTACTAGCAGGTTTCCCGTGTGTAAATGAACTATTCTGTTATTTTGCCCCACATCTGCTAGGTGATTAGTTATGTCCCCCCCGCCCCCCTGCCTTGATCCTTGTGTTATATGGGTTACTGGTATCTTATGTAATATCTATTTACTTATTATGGTAAGATTTAAAAAAAGGGCTTCAGTCTGGAGTGAATATCCTACCCATTCTTGTTTCTGCTTCCTTGCTCTATTCCTCCTTTGAGTTTCGTCTTTTCTGAGAAGTCAGTTGGCTTCAGAGTCTTCTTCTCTTTTCTTGCTACACACCTTGATTTCTTTAAACCACTTTGTACAAATTATTGAGTTCCTGCCACATGTCAGACCTAGAGTTACCACATCAGCTAACATTCCCCGACATGAAGGAACTTGGCAGCAGGCAATAGAAAGATGCAGTATGATCAAATACCTTTTTTTCCCCCCAAAAGTGAGTATGTGAATATATACTGTATAGCAGGTATTGTGCTCAGAAGAGGCTCCCAGGCACTTTGGACACAAAGTTCCTGCTTTCCAGAGTTAGGTCCAGTCGCTGGGTAATTAAATGTCTTTTTGTTCTTCTTTGGGCTTTCTTCTGGTTCAGAAGTTGGAGCATGTGTGACTTAAGAGTATATTTCTCAGCTCATTTCCGTTAATAATGGGGAAAATTTTGGCTGAATTTTGGCCAGTGGTCCTTTTTACCTTTAGTTTAGTGATGTCCTGATAGTTTACCTTTCCTACCTTTTAATGGGATAGTAGGAGGAGGTGTATCAAGTATGGCCATCCTGCTGCCCTATTAATAGTAAATATCACCTAACTTTTAAAATGTTGATATTTTAAGAAATAAAATGTCAGTGTTTTATCATCATCAAAAGGGAAGGTTGATGACCTTAAAAGACCCATTTTGGAAAGGAATAAGGTTTCAAGATTTAGTGCATATGGATGTTTAGTAAAGCTTTTAGTTTGATTACTAAATCACTCCTGTACTGACCAAATGGGAAGTAAAGTTTACATTTGTGTTCACCAAATTGTACCCCAGAAAATTCAGCCTCTTCCACTTGCCATTTCTCCCCTTGTTTTGTGACGTTAGTATCCTGCACTGTGTATACCTAATGTAATTCAAAAATATGTTTTTCAAATGAAATTATTATGAAATACAAGATGACAATCATAGAAACCTAAAATTTGCTAGTTTGTGATAAACACATCTGCACTGATTAGAAACCAAGCTTATTTCTCCTCCCCCCACTATCCTGTGTGTCCCCTTGTCCCATTTCTAGCCCCTCTCTCTTAACCTTAGAGCCCTTCTGGTGTTTATTAATGTCCACTAGTTTATTGGTTTTTTTAAAAATATTTTAATTTGTCAAATCTGCTATGTAAATGTTCAGCATTTTTATTGTTCTGACTTATTTATGACCCATTATTCTTTCTAATTCCCTCCATTTTACTGAAAATGACTTTCCTTATGGATGAATCGAATTCCATGGTGTGACTGACCACACATTCTTGATCCACTTCTTCACTGATGGCCATTTAGGCTGCTTCCAGGTCCTCACTATTAATTTTAGTTGTTTTTTTTTTTTAATGCATACAAGAACTGGGATGTAGGGCAGAGGTACGGGGGCGCTAAGAGGACTCACCAGAGACAGAGTAGGGAACAGAACAGGCAGACCTACTGAAATATACTGCTGAGGGGAGCAGTGGGCGAGACAGGAGAGGTCTGTTGCACTGTCTGGGTTAGCTCCCTGACCGGGGCTCAAACTCATGCCACAGTGGCTGGTAATAGCTTGATAGTGCTGAGACTTTAACACCTATGCATCAGGGAGGGTCCTAACTTTAGTATTTTTGACCAAGGTTACATCCAGCTAATGAGTGCCTAGCACAGAGCAAGCATGTACTGAGTACACTGTATTATTACTACAAATAATTTTTCCATTTTGACCTTTTTGCCCAGCTGTGTCATTCTTAACAAAACTTTCTCTTTTCCCCTTTGTGGTTGAAACTGTTATTTATTAAAATGCATGGATCTATTTAAAATCTTGGCTCCTTTCTCCTCTTCAGCACATTGCAGAGAGGCCTTTTCATCCTTCGTGGATATGCGCGTGGTGGACAGATGACTGCTCCCCAGCCTGTGCTGCTCTAGGTGCCCCGAGCCTGGGGCTGAGTGTAGGGAAGGATGGATTCCAAAGATGAAAGCTCGCACGTGTGGCCGACGTCTGCAGAGCACGAAGGCAGTGCTGCACAGGTGAACATGGTCTTCCCCGCCCCTTCTTTGTCTGGGTTTGTCTGGGTACACCCGGCTGACAACAAAAAGAGTAGCTTCGAGATGGTGATGAGCAGTTGGGAGGGAGCTGACATGCAGAACTTGCATGTTAGGAAAAGGCAGTTTCAGCTCCTCCATGCTCCATCGAGGTGGCTCAATGTGATTTAGAAGAGGTAAGCCACCACCCAAAGGCTTCCAGAGAACTGCCTTTCCCCCAAGGGATTCTCAAATGGTGTGGTTTTGTGTGTGTGTGTGTGTGTGTGTGTGTGTGTGTGTGTGTGTGTGTGTGTTATCCAGTAAAGGGTTTGATTCTTTGTGTGTAATGAAGTACAATGTGTGTGTATGAAGTGAGTGGCTTTTTCTTTCATTTCAAGTTCATACTGCAAACCTCTAACTGAAAGCTGTTTCACTGATTCAGCAGCTCCAGAGGTTGGGCAATTCTTAAATGCTGCTCTAACTGATTCTGCCTCCTGCAGCATCAAAATCACCTGCATGTTATTTTGACTATTAGCAAAGGCAAACCTCTGCCCTTTTGTTAGGAACTTGAATTTTGAGAGGAGCAGTTATGCTCCTCCTAATATGTGACCAAAGCATAAAACTTAATTTTGAAGCATCCTAATAGAGATATAATTTAAATTTAAGATTTCAAAATGTTCAACATCACTAATTATCAGGGAAATGCAAATCAAAACCACAATGAGATACCACCTCACTCCAATGAGAATAGCCCACATTCAGCCAGAAACAACAAATGCTGGTAAGGATGTGGAGATAAAGGAATCCTCTTACACTGCTGGTGGGAATGCAAACTGGTCCAGCCACTATGGAAACCTGTGCAGAGGACCCTTAAAATACTAAAAATAGATCTACTATATGATCTAGTGACTCTACTCGTAGGAATCTACCCAAAGGACACAGAAACACAAATTCGAAAGGAAACCTGCACTCCTATGTTTATTGCAGCACTATTTATAATAGCCAAGATATAGGAACAACCCAAATACCCCCAAAAAGACAAATGGATCAAAAAGCTGTGGTAATATTTACATAATGGAATATTATTCAGCAATCAAAAAAGATAAACTCATGCCATTTGTAGCAACATGGGTGGAGCTGGAAGGGAATAGGGAATATGCTAGCCAAAACAAGTCAGAAGGAAACAGATAAATATGGGATAGTATCATGTATATATGGAATATAGAGAAACCAAATAAAGGTCAAGAAAAAGTCAAATAGCAAACTGGCCATAAATCTGAAGCATATAGCAAAGGAGAGGAAGAGAAAGGTGTCAAAACGGGAGGGAAGAACAGAAAGGACTGTGGTGATGGATCACAGGTGATATGATGGCAGGAGAACTATTGGGAATACACTGTTTAAGAAAAAAAAATTTAGGGCCTCCCAGGTGGCGCAGCGGTTGAGCGCTGGGTTGCGAAGCTGCCCGCGGCCTCTGTGGCGCCGGTTCGATCCCCGGCTGCTCCCCGGCCACCGGAGGAGGGTCCCACATGGCGCGCAGACCTCTCCTGCCGCCCGCTGCTCCCCTCAGCAGTGTACTTCGGTCCTTCTGCCTGCTCTGCTCCCTGCTCTGGCTCTGGTGAATTCTCTCGCCCTCCCGGCTTCTGACTGTACCCAGTGCATGTATAAACCAAACAAACAAATAGATAAATAAGACATGCCTCTAGAAAATTTAAAAAAAAAAAAATTTAATTAATAAAAAAATAAAATAGGGCCTCCCCGGTGGCGCAGTGGTTGAGCGCTGGGTTGTGAAGCTCCCTGCAGCCTCTGCGGCGGTTCGATCCCCGGCTGCTCCCCGCCCACCGGAGGAGGGTCCCACATGGTGCGCAGACCTCTCCTGCCGCCCGCTGCTCCCCTCAGCAGTGTACTTCGGTCCTTCTGCCTGTTCTGCTCCCCGCTCTGGCTCTGGTGAATTCTCTCACCCTCCCACGCTTCTGACTGTACCCAGTGCATGTATAAACAAACAAACAAACAAACAAATAAATAAAATACGTGCCTCTTTAAAAAAAAAAAATAAATAAAATAAATTAAATTATAAATAAATGGATTTAAGTTTTTATTAAATTACAGAGTAGTATTAGTGAAATCGGAAAGTTAACATTGAAACGTTTAAATGGAAATGTTTTACTTAAGCAGTGTAATGAATGTAATAATAAAATTGATCAACTGGTATGATTTAAAAGTCTGAGTCAGGCTACATGAAAGAAAAAGTTCCATGGGCCTCCCCTGGTGGTGCAGCGGTTGAGCGCTGGGCTGCCAAGCTGCCTGCAGCCTCTGCAGCACTGGTTTGATACCTGGCCGCCGGCGAGGGTCCCACATGGCGTGACAGACCTCTCCTGTCTCGCCCGTTGCTCCCCTCAGCAGTGTGTTTTGTCAGTCTGCCTGTTCTGTTCCCCGCTCTAGCTCTGGTGAATCCTCTCACCCTTCCATGCTTCTGATTGTACCCAGCGCTTGTATAAATAAATAAATCTTATAAAGTACTGATCACAAAAATCTATAGAGAGCTGATGAGACTCAACAAAAACAAAGAAAATAATCCAGTCAAAAAATGGGCAGAAGAGCTAAAAAGAAACTTCTCTGAAGAGGAAATGCAAATGGCCAACAGGCATATGAAAAAATGTTCAACATCACTTGTAATCAGGGAAATGCAAATCAAAACTACAGTGAGATACCATCTCACACTAGTGAGACTAGCACATTAAAAAAAACTAGCAACAACAAATGTTGGCAAGGTTGTAGAAAAAAAGGAGCTCTCCTGCACTGTTGGTGGGAGTGCAAACTGGCCCAACCACTATGTATAGCTGTGTGGAGATTTCTTGACCTGCTAAACATAGAGCTTCCATATGATCTAGCAATTCCACTCCTAGGTATTTACCCAAAGGACACAGAAACATCAATTCCAAAGAGCACCTGCACCCCTATGTTTATAGCAGCACTATTTACAATAGTTAAGCTTTGGAAACAACCCAAATGCCCAAAAATAGATGACTGGATCAAGAAGATGTGGTGCATATACACAATGGAATATTACTCAGCATTCAAAAATGATAAACACATGCAATTTGCAGCAACATGGATGGTGCTGGAAGGGATCATGCTCAGTGAAATAAGCCAGAAAGAAAAAGAAAAATACCGGATGGTCTCACTCAGAGCAGGAATCTAGAAAACTTAAATAAGGAACCAGGAAAAAGAATAACTAATAAGAAAGAAAATATCAAAATCAACAAACAACTATGAACCAGAGACACTCTATGGGTGGTGGGGGGCAGGGAAAGGAGGGTTTTGGGTCAAAATAAGGGGGTTGTAATTGTATGGGGGATATAAAATAAAATTTAAATAATAACTATAAATAAATAAATAAATCTTAAAAAAAAAAAAAAAAGTTCCAGACATGCTTTAGGAAATAATTCAGAATGCTGTTTTGCTTCTAATAGAAACCACTTCCTTTCATGCAGCTATATATTTGGGTGCATTTTGTTTATAAAGAACAATGTAGTCCATTAAAAAAATAGGGACCCCACTTTGGGTTACCAGACTGTATAGCAGAGCTTGGTACCCCTGTGGCACCCCTTCTTCCCAATTTTCCTAATTATCCCTCCTTCTGGCCAGGAATTCTGGTTTAGGAGCGTCCTAATAACTTGTCTTTGAGATGCCTTTTTATTTTTTTTAAAGCACTGCAACCAACCAAGGTTTTGATACAAATGAATGAATCTAAAGTCACAAAATTATCTTGCAGCAATTAAATAGGTTGTATGCCTAATTCTTCCAACAGATAAATTATATCTTCATGGACAAATCAAATGAAATAAAAAGAAAATGTAGAAACCAGACTAACCTCTTAGTGTAGAAGTGGAAGTTTGTTTTGTTTCTTTGGTGATTCATTGCATTTGTTCTCCAGGATTCTTTCTGGTGATTAAATTAGCTTATATCATTTTTTTTGCATTTACTATTTTCATTGGAGAAAACTGAAATAAAATAGCCAGTTCCAAAGCCAAGACAGTATAATAGTGATGATTCCAATCTATGAGTACCTAATGCCAATATCAGCACATAAATTATTTCTCTTCCAAATGTCTATTTTAGTTTTCAGCTACCGTACCTCCAACATCAGACATCAGGCTGTGCCAAGCTCTCGCCGTCAACAATTTAAACCTCCAAAACTGACCATGCAGAAAATATTTGCAGAATTCAGTTTCTACTTTATTTCTTTGTAGATAGAAAATTATTTACTCTAGTCACAACTGAAATGGTAATCCAAAAAACCCCTTAAAAGTCTTTCATTAGAGTTTTCTGTATCTTTACCCAGCTGACAAGAGGGAGTTCTGTTATATCCACTGATTGAGCAGACATTTACTGCTGTTTCTCTAGTACGGCCTTGGAGTATAAAAGAACATGTAGAAAATAAAGTGACCTTGTTTTAATGTGTCTGCTGAAAGGCACTATTAGTTGTAAAGTAGAACCTTTATTATGTGTTGAGAGCAATTGGCTTTTGAGTCAATTGACATTTTTTTCACATAATAGATTAATTTGTATTTGGAATTTTGGTAATGTTGTCAATTACAACCTTCAGTCATGTTTCCACGTCCAGGTAGCCACCCATTAAATACTCTCTCAAATCGACAGCTGCATTGGCTATTTGAGGCAAAAGGGAATTTAAATCATTTGCCTAATATTGACAGTAAATCAGTGACCAGGCCCTGGCATCCATCTCAGCATAGATGAAGGTGTGCCAATCCCCATTCTCTTTCATTGGCGAATTTTAGAAATGTCCCCTGCACTGCTCGGTTAGCCATGGATCTCTGTGAGGTGGGTTTTAATCTACAAGGATCGTTGTTGCTATAAACATGCTGTTTTTTGCCCCAGGTGCACTTTGTTCCAGACGCTGGGACTGTGGCTCAGATCGTCTATACCGATGACCAGGTTCGTCCACCCCAGCAGGTGGTGTACACGGCAGATGGTACCTCCTACACTTCAGTGGATGGTCCGGAGCATACCTTGGTGTACATCCATCCTGTGGAGGCTGCGCAGGCATGTGTGAAAGATCAGTGTTTATAGTTTGTTTATTAACTCACTGGTGATTATGTTAACTTTCTGCCAGTCTCTGTGCTAGGTGTTGGTGACAGAGGAAATATCACAGATATTGTTCTTAGGAACACAGATTTGTGTTCTTAGGAAGCTCACGACCAACTTGGCAGAGGAAGATATAGTTTAGTTATTAAATTAAACTTAGTAAGGAATTATAGCACTAGCTTTATATCAGTTCTTCTTCCCAGACACCATTTATAAGATTGTTTGCTTGTTCCTTTTTCTAAGGCTCAAGAACTAGGCCAGTAATGGCATTCAATTCTGATGATCTTAATCAAAGATGGATAAGGACAGCAGACAGATTATTTCACTTAAATATATAAGGGCTCTACTAGCTTATAAACTGCAGTTTATTGATAGCTCACTGATTTGTAAAACTGTAATAGAAGCAAAGGTAAAAGCTTTATAGTTAAATCTACTGCTATCTTTTTTGCTAGTGACGTGGAGTATGTGTTTCCAAATGTTCTACATTTGTATATTAATGTTAGTTTTTACTGTTAGCAGTTTATATTGTGTATTTTAAAATACTTTAAAAATAATTTCCATACTTTTATAGTAGGATTCTGGTAATAAAAATTTGCCCTCATGCAATATTTGATCAGGAGGCTAAAATCACCCCCAAGAAGAAATGGGGTACCCTAATAAATACCTTTCAAATCTATATAATGATAAAATCACCAGCTCGTCAGATGGCACTTTTGCAATGCCTCAGTTTAGTTTTAGTCCTCTAATTATATTAAAATAGGAACAGATAGTTTATTTAAAGAATGCTGTGCTCAATTTTTAGTTAATTATTATGTTACTAAGTGTCTATATTATGATAATTTTTTAATGTCAAATCTAAGAAATCTAACGCTAACTGAAATACTGTTTTACAGTCCTCTGGAATCAAAACTTAACCATAGCTTTTAGTCCCATTGGTTTTCTAAAGGCTTGGGTAAGTTAAAGTCTTTTAAAGGCTGTAAGTAGAAAGTGTGTTTTCTTGGATTAGAGATTTTCTGTGGTGCTCACCTAAAATAATTTTGAAGATTTTCCTTCTCTAATTAGCTTTGCTGTGTCATGACTCAGATTATTACACCTTTAAGTATGTTTTTATGATAATTAAAAAAAATTAGGCTGTATTAGCTTTATCCAAAAAAGAACTTAAGGAACATTAAATTCAAGTTATTCTTCTCCTGCTATTGACAATGAGCGTAACTTAATATTTGAAAGAATTTTAATTCTTGCTTACATAATACTCTTCTGTATGTCTCCATTTAATCATGAGTTGGTATGTATAATATATAGTGTAATGTATGAACACATGCACCTTCATTCATGACATTTCTTGCGTTTTCTTGACATGCCTTTTTAATTATCTGTGACATTTGACCTCAAGAGAGTCTTTGCTTAAGAGAAAAATCATGAAGATGGTTAACTTATGTAAACTTAAGAGCCATCTGAATGAAAAGCTTTAACCAAATATAGATTATTATCTTTACCTTATTTAGTAATGGAGGATTATTACTAGCAATCTGGGAGTTAACACTCACAGGAATTGTTGCTTAGCAGTAGGATAATTTTTCCTGTGTAACTGAGCTCTGTGTAAAGATCTATTGATAAGGTGTTCTTGTTTGTTTTGTCTAGACTCTGTTTACAGACCCAGGCCAGGTAGCTTATGTCCAACAGGATGCTGCGGCTCAGCAGGTAATGGGTTACCTTTGCCTTTTTGCTGTTTGTGGATAAATCTGTGTAAGTTACCATTGGCGGCAATTCTCTCCACCGCTTCAATCCTCTGCATTCTTTAGTCTCTGGATATTTGTTTCTTAGGTATTAAGAACATTTTCCACTTCTTTAATGAAAACAAAGCAAAACATACTCTGCTTACATATGTTACACATATGTAATATTCTGGTAATGAAATAAATGATTTGTCAGGGACAGTAAAAAATAAGCATATATTGGTTCAAGTACTAAAGAACAACCCTGAGTTTTAGAAGTGTCTCTTTTTTGAAATTTAGAAACACTTTAGTACTTGTTCTGTTTTTTAATATTGGGTTAAAATTCTTGCTTACATTACTATATACTTGGTGGCAACCTTCCTTATTTAGCATCTAAAAAACTGAGGTTTTTTTTTAAACTCCTCATTTCTTTTATCTATTTTCTTTTAAAGATTTATTTATTTATGCATACAAGAACTGGGGTGTAGGCCAGAGGTGAGAGGCTGAGAGGATTCATCAGAGACAGAGTGGGGAGCAGAACAGGTAGATCCACTGAAATACACTGCTGAGGGAAGCAGTGGGCAAGACAGGAGCGGTCTGCTGTGCCATGTGGATTACCTCCCTGGCCAGGGATCAAACTCATGCTGCAGCTTGATAGTGCTGTGTTTTTAACCCCTGTGCCACCAGGGAGGCCCTTATCCTTATTTTTAATATATACTATATGACTTTGAGGGTCTTCTTTCTTATTTTCCTCCAGGTTATAAAAACATTAAAGAAAGTGCAGAAATAGGTATTATCAGTCTTACTCTAAAGGAATATGAACTCAAGACTATTAGTATTTAGGTTTACCGGTGAGTGTCCTGAGTGACTCCCAAGTAAGTTCTCATTAATTAGAGCTAATTAGTTAGTGCAAGGTCAGGATGCCAGCAGATTTGTTGTCTGGTGAAGGCCTATCTGCTGGTTCATAGCTGCCTTCTTCTTGCTGTGTCTTTACATAACAGAGGAGAAGAGGGAGGTCTCTGAGGTCTGTTTCATAAAGGTGCTAATTCTTTCACAAGGGGTCCATTCCATGACCTAATCATCCATCAGAGAGCTCCATCCTCATATCAATACACTGAGAATTAGATTTCAGCATGTGCATTATGGAGAGACACAAACACAGTTTGTAGCAATGTTCTTTTCTAATAATTTTGTAGTCATTAGGTATTTTCTTGACAAAACCATATCCATTTCTGTGAATTTTTATTGGTTTGATCAAGAAAACCATGGACAGATTTTAATTAGCTTTTACAACTTGACAGAAAAGGTAAATGAAATGGCTATTTTGTCTTTCATAGAAATATTCATTAATTTTTGGAGTGATGATTTTTTTTTTTTCATAAAAAGTTGAAGCAATACAAAACAAAAAAGTACATAAAAACCCAAACAAGGGCCTCATGGTGGCAAAGAGATTAAAGTCTCAGTGCTATTAAACTCTCGCCAGCCACTGTGGCCTGAGTTCGATCTCCAGCCAGGGAGCTAACCACATGGCTCAGCAGACCTCTTCTGTCTCGCCTGCTGCTCCCCTCAGCAGTATATTTCAGTCAATCTGTCTTGTTCTGTTCCCCACTGTGTCTCTTGTGAATCCTCTCACCCCTCTGCCCCTGCACCTTTGGCCTATACCCCAGTTCTTTTATGCATAAATAAAATAAATCTTTAAAAAAAACCCCAAAACCCAAACAAATTCTGCCCAGAAACATCCTCATTAATGTAACAGTTGATAAATATTATTCCAGACATACAAAGAAAAATAAACAAGCAGAGAAAAAAATGGCATTGTGCCATTTTTTAATTTTAAAGGAAAACCCAAAGATGGCATTGTAATCAAAATGCGAATTTTCTTGACTTTAACAGAAGAAAAAATAGGTTGGAGTCATCATGTTGCCCTAAACTGCACTTGACCTTCTGGAAAAAATTTTCCTCTCTTAGATCTTTGATTGTCTTTTCAGTTTTGTTCAGGATGTTCACGTTTTAATTTTTTTTTTTACATCATGGTTCATTTTTAAACAATATTTGCTTCCCCCCATCCCCTCAGTTGTAGTCCCCATAGAGTTTCCTTCACCAATGCACCCATGCACCATCACCTCAGTCCCTTGTGCTCCTCCTTCCCTCCCTCTGATCCCTCTCCCTCCTCCCCTGCAGGATGTCTCTGGTTTATAATTGTCTGTTTTTGCTTTGTTGTGTTTTGTACTGTCATCATTTTTATTACACTGATGTCTTATTTGGTTCCCCTATATTCCTGCTATAAGTGAAACCATCCGATATTTTTCTTGTTCCTTCTGGCTTATTTCACTGAGCATAATTCCTTCTAGCTCCATCCACATTGCTGCGAATGGCAAGAGTTTATCTTTTTTGATTGCTGAATAATATTCCATGGTGTATATGTACCACATTTTCTTCATCCAGTCATCTATTTTTGGGTATTTGGGTTGTTTGCAGATTTTACCTATTGTAAATAGTGCTGCAATAAACATAGGGTTACAGGTGTTCTTTTGAATCAATGTTTTGTGTCCTGTGGGTAGATCCCTAGGAGTGGAATTGTCAGGTCACATGGTAGCTCCATTTTTAGTAGACTGAGGAACCTCCAGACAGCTTTCCATAGTGGTTGGACCCGTTTGCACTCCCACCGCAGTGTAGGAGAGTTCCTTTGTCACAACATTCTCACCTGTTCACTTTTTTAGGAATATAAGTCATGACTATTTTGACTCTTCTTTACATCCCATATCTAACTTTTTTCTATAATAATTTTTCTACCTTCTTAAGCACTTTCATTTTTATTAGCTGTCATTTTTAAAATATCAAAATGTTCCCTTATTTCTGTAAATTCTATTTCTCTTACTCTTTATTTAATCTCACCATTAATCAGCAAAGATACATGTTGATTTTAAAAATATATCTTTAAATTGAGGTATAATGGACATATCTATAATCATTTTTATATCTGTTCTTTTCTGTTGTTTACATAGTTTTCTTTATATCTACCATATTTCCCTTATGCTTTTTTTTTTTTAAAGATTTATTTATTTATGCACACAAGAGCTGGGGTACAGGCCAGAGATGTGGGGTGGGGAGGGGGTGAGAGGCTTCAACAGAGACAGACTGGGGAACAGAATAGGCAGACTGACAGAAGTACACTGCTGAGGGGAGCAGCAGGCGAGTCAGGAGAGGTCTGCTGTGCCATGTGGGTTGCCCCCTGGCCGGCTGGGGATCGAACTCATGCTGCAGAGGCTGCAAATTGCTTCATCGTGTGGTGCTTAACCCCTTGCACCACCAGGGAGGCCCCTCCCTTATGCTGTTTTAAAAAAAATTTTTTTAATATTTTATTTTATATAATTCTTACATCATTTTTCATCTTTGTACAATGTATGCATTTTCATTTTGGTTATATTCCCCATACAATTGCACCCTCCCCTTATTTTGACTCTAGTTCTTCCTCTTCCCGCCCCTCCCTAATCCATCTCACCCCCCTAACCCTGTAGTGTGTCTCTGGTTTATAGTTGCTTGTTGATTTTGATTATTACTTTGCATTGATTAGTCTTTTTCCTGGTCTCTTATTTAGGTTTTCTAAATTCCTGCTATGAGTTAAAAAAAAAAATTTTTTTAAATTAAATTATAACATATAGAAAAGTGCAAATATTTTAAGCATGTAATGTAGTGTTATAGCATGAAGTAATCATAACCAAAACTCAGATTAAACAGCAGAACCTCACTGGCTCCTAGAAACCATCCCCATGCTTCCTCCTCATTGCTTCTCTTTCCCTCCTTGCAATGGTGGCTACTCTAAATCATAGATTAGTTTTCCATGGTTTTGAACTTTATATAAAATGGAATTACTCAGTATGGTTTCCTTTTTGTCTGACTTCTTTTGTTCAGCAGTATGCTCAGGAGATTCATTCATGCTGTAGGGCATAGGTGGGAGTGGGCTATGGGGAGGATCTTTTCTTCCTAATTTTATTGCCACATAGTCCTCAGTTTTATGATCTTTCTTCTTATACTTTCTTCTTAAAAATCGTGTTTTCTAGTTCTGGCTACTTAAAGGCTAAAATACAGGCAATCTTGTAGCAAAAGGCTATGTAATCTTTTCATTTTATAGTGACAGGAATCAAAGAAATGGCAGATTCTTGTTCTGGGGCAGGAAATATACAAGATGTGCCTGAGAGGTCTGGTCTTACCTGAATTCAAGGAAGCTAATAAAAACTTATATTCAGGGCCTCCCTGGTGGTGCAAGGGGTTAAGATGCAGCCTATGAGGCTGTCTGCAGCCACTGCAGCATGGATTCAATCCCCTGCCAGGGAGCTGCCCACATGGCGCAGCAGACCTCTCCTGACTCGCCCACTGCATCTCTCAGCAGTGTGTTTCTGTCAGTCTGCCTGTTCTGTTCTCCACTCTGTCTCTGGTGAATCCTCTGACCCCCCCCCACACCTCTGGCCTGTACCCCAGTTCTTGTATGCATAGATAAATAAATCTTTAAAAAAAATTATGTTCAGTGCTATGGAAAGATCTCTGATAGAACTTGCAGGGGTCAACATGGGGTAATTTGACCCATAAAAAAGGGGAAATATTTACAGTTGATTGCAATATATTAACTCTATAGTTCATATTGATATTAAAAGAAATAACTCATTGGACACTTTTTGAAGATGCTAGGGGACCACCACATTATTTGGAAAACTTAAATGACGGGAAAGAATCCATCTAGTCTTTCCCCCAGAATGTTCTGAGGTGAACAATTACTTGATGAGGGAAATTTATTTATAGAAGCATGCCAACTAATAAATAGGAGGGGTGATTGACATTGAATATCACCATTTTTCATCTTCCTGTAAAATATGGGTCTAGGCAATGAAGCCATCAGGAAAAGCTGATGAGGCACTTTATAGAAGATGGATCAGCTTAACCCTCTGAACATTGTTAATATCACTAAAAAGAGAGAACCATTCATTATAGGCATTCTGGTGTGTGTACCTCCTATTGCAATTTACCACATATGAAGTATTCCACCCCCACCTCAACTGAACCTGAATTTGATTGAGCTGCTGGATTCTACTACCAGCTTTATTTTTTTTTTTCTACTACCAGCTTTAGAAAGCAAATGGAACAGGTTAAAAGATACACAAGGATGCAATCAGCAAAACCAAGACTGTGGGAAGCTCTGTAGGAGGAATGCCTAAGGACTTATGACCTGATTTCTTCCACAGATAAATTGCAAAAGAAAAGAAGGGGAAAGAGAATTTATAGACTAGAGGACACTTATTGGTCAATACAATATGTGGACCTCATTTGGGTTGTAATTTGAGCACATTGACTATAAAAAAAATTATGAAATCCTAATTTGAGAAATCCTTACACTAACTTGATATTTGATACTAAGGAATAAATTTTGAGGTATGATAATATATAAAATATAAAGTCCTTCTCTTTTAGACATATCTACTGATCTAGTAGCAGAAGAAAATGTGTAATGCGTGAGATCTGCTTCACAATTATTTAGTGAGAGAGAAAGTATAGTTGAAACAAGGCTAGCTTGATGATGGTTGAAGCAGTGATGGTTATATGAAAT
Organism: Talpa occidentalis; assembly: GCF_014898055.3. Lineage (NCBI taxonomy): Eukaryota > Metazoa > Chordata > Mammalia > Eulipotyphla > Talpidae > Talpa > Talpa occidentalis. The sequence goes on along the minus strand of NW_023601212.1, from coordinate 28,160,684 downwards.
TCTGTCTATTTGATATATGTTTGAAATTTGCCTTTATAGATGGGAACATTATTTTTTTTTAAAGATTTATTTATTTATGTATATAAGAGCTGGGGTACAGGCCAGAGATGGGGGGCAGTGAGAGGATTCACCAGACACAGAGTGGGGAGCAGAACAGGCAGATTGACCAAAGTACACTGCTGAGGGGAGCACAGGTGAGGCAGGAGAGGTCTGCTGCACCATGTGGGTTGCTCCCTTGCAGGCCAGGAATCAAACTCGTGCTGCAGAGTCTGCGGGTTGCTTCATAGTGCAGTGCTTAACTCCTTGCGCCACCAGGGGGGCCAATGGGAACATTATTTTGAGAAGACTTTCTAAATTGACTTTCAGATGCTGAAAAAATTTACATTACTATTTCATAATATAGGAGAATGCCTATTTCCATGCATCCTTTTCCTTAGGTCTTAGCAAAAATTCTGCTAATTTGATAGGCAAAAAGGCATTTGTTGTTGTTTTTAAGGCTTAGTTTTAATTAGTAATTTTGCGGCTGCTTGCACCTCACAGGGCCCTTCATCTTCTCCAATCTCCAGAAATAATTTGCTTGTGCCTTGTTTTGCACCAAAGCAAAGCTGTATTCAGTAGCTCTGTGAACCTGACCTTACAAGGCAGTAAACTATTGGCCGAACATCTTTCTTGATTGCTGTTATCTTTCAACAGGCACGTTTTTCATTTCAGGCTATGACATTTCAGTGACTGTCAGTTTATTCTGTGACTGGGATAAATTCTGGAAAGAAAGTTGGAGTGAGGGCTTAACACAAATGATAGATGTTTCTTTATCCCCTTAGCAAAAAGGGTCCTGTTTTCAATGGTGGCAAAATTCTTTTGCAGCCTTATTCATCTATGCATCCCTTCCAGACCCAGAAACACGGTTCCCTTCTTTGTTTCTGAAAATGAGCATGTGTGACTCCCCACACACTGAGAAGAAAATATGTGCACTGGTAATTGGTCTCAGTAGGAATCCAGGAGCATTCTGTTGTGTTTGCTGCTGTCCAGTGGAGTTTCATCTTTCACTTCTCAGATAAATTGTATCCTGAAATGCATAATACAGCTTCAGATATAATTACAGGCAGTGATATTAAGTGGGAAGGAAAAAGTGTACCATCAGTTTGACAAATTCTTTTCACTCCTACCGTGTTTTATTGTGCATGACAAAATGCACAGGATTAAAGTGTCTGTTTTTTTCTTTTCCTCTAAGTAAAATTGGCATAGTGCCCTACTGCTTGGCTAGTGCCTCAGGAGCCTTTGTGGTTTCCTTGTTGCTTGGGTATTCAAGGTGTGTGTCATGTTTACCTCCTCCATTGCCCTTCCTGAACAGTCCTTACTCCACAGGGGCCATTGTAATGTTGGGGGAAGAGCAGAACTTGGATTTCAATTCTGTGCTTAGGAACTATGTGGCCTCAGTGGATGTTAGCTATATGCCAGACATTCAGTACATGTCAGTTGAGTTTGAATTATTAACTAAACAAATCTATAGAACAAGTCTGTTGTGTTAATATCTATGCTATCTAGAAATATCTAGATATACACAGCTCTTAGCTACAAGTGAACCTCTTCACTGATTCTTATCCCTTTTCAACAATTGCTTCTGGTATGTGTTCCACTGCTTTGGCATGCAATTTTCAAGATACTGCTGAAGTGTTCAAGCCTTTCCTTTGCCCCAGTCTTTCAGAAGAGTTCCAGCATGGGGGAGGACAAGGTGGTTGGTACTATTTTAATGTCAGCTTCCTAAGCAGTGGCGAAAAGCCAGCATCAACCTTGCCTAACCACAGTTTCTAGCAGCATCTGTTGGGAAAATAAATGCATCACAGTTTCACAGGAGTAACTGAATTGCTGAATTCAGTCTCTCAGGCTGGCTCTGCAAAGAGATAAGGAATTTGTGAGGAGTAGAGGTGAATGAGATGCTTTGATTAGTTCAGTGTGTGATAACATTTACTACTGGGGCTGGCATAAATTTTAAGTGACTTAAAATAAAGGGTGATACGAAAACTGCTCTCGGAGACAGTAAATGCGAACTGAGTAGCTCTGTTGCAGTGAGAAGCTGATGAGGTTACACAGGAGAGGTGGCAAAGGCAGTTTCATTGCCAGATGTCCCCAGCTCTTTCCTTGAGGAGTCCTCACCTCAGTGAGCTTTTTATTCTGTTTTTGTTGAACCTGAAGCAGAAGCATCTCCAATAATTTTATCCTTCAATATAAAGCTCCTAAAAGGCCCTGAGCTCCAGGGGTGGAATTTCATGTAAATGTCTGAGCTCCTGGGTTAAATGAATGTGTGTTAAATATACATAAATAAATGTTATAAGCCAGTGGTGCTTCAATTTATAAAAGGAAACTGAAAGTCACTTGCCTAAACAAACAAAAACAACAGCAAAAACATGGATATGCTATTTGGGGCAACTGATTTTATCTGCTTTCTGGAGCCTAAGAGTTTCAAATGTTGGGTGATGGTTGTTAACTGCCATAGCAGTTCAGACTAAAACATCCATGATATTGTTTCTATATAGAACTCAAGAAATTCTTAGACTTGGATGAACACTTGAAAAAGAATGTTTCTTCACTTGAAATCAGGGAAATGCAAATCAAAACTGCAATGAGATACATTTCGCACCAGTGAGAATGGCACATATTAAAAAAACTAGCAACAACAAATGTTGGTGAGGATGTGGAGAAAAGTGGCAAACTGGCCCAACCACTATGGAAAGCTGTGTGGAGATTTCTCAACCTACTAAACATAGGGCTTCCATGTGATCCAGCAATTCCACTCCTAGGTATTTACCCAAAGGACACAGAAACATTAATTCCAAAGAGCACCTGCACTCCTATGTTTATAGCACTATTTATAATAGCTATTAGCACTTAATAGTTTTAGCACTATTTATAATAGCTAAGCTTTGGAAACAACCCAGATGCCCAAAATAGATGACTGGATCAAGAAGATGTGTTACATATACACAATGGAATATTACTCAGCATTCAAAAAAGATAAACATGGGCCTCCCCGGTGGCGCAGCGGTTGAGCGCTGGGTTGCGAAGCTGCCCGCGGCCTCTGCGGCGCCGGTTCGATCCCCGGCTGCTCCCCGGCCACCGGAGGAGGGTCCCACATGGCGCGCAGACCTCTCCTGCCGCCCGCTGCTCCCTCAGCAGTGTGCTTCGGTCCTTCTGCCTGCTCTGCTCTCCGCTCTGGCTCTGGTGAATTCTCTCACCCTCCCGCGCTTCTGACTGTACCCAGTGCATGTATAAACAAAAACAAAGAAAGAAAGAAAGAAAGAAAACATGCCTCTATAAAAAAAAAAAGATAAACACATGCAATTTGCAGCAACATGGATGGTGCTGGAAGGGATCATGCTCAGTGAAATAAGCCAGAAAGAAAAAGAAAAATACCGGATGGTCTCACTCATAGCAGGAATCTAGAAAACCTAAATAAGGGGCCAGGAAAATGAATAACTATAAGAAAGAAAAAATCAAAATCAACAAACAACTATGAACCAGAGACACACTATGGGAGGGCAGGGAAAGGAGGGATTGGGGTCAAAATAAGGGGGTTGCAATTGTATGGGGAATATAAAAATAAAATTTTAAAAAAAAGAAAAAGGATGTTTCTGCAAATAGCAGCAGAATTCCTTTTGATGCCTAAAGGAATTGATGTCTTTTCCCAAAGGGCCAAATATCTTTCCACAAACTAATCTTCATTAAGTACCTACATGTTCATAACTGTTTGCTAAGGTTGTAGAGGAAGTACATGATGTCATCTTGGTCCTCAAAGAACTTATGGTAATAATAACCTGTTATTATGAATACTGAGCACTTACTAAATGCTAGATACTCTACTACTGACCTCATGTACATTGTTTCATTTAATCCTCACAAAACCTAGGAATTCTGTATTACCATGTCCATTTTATAGATTAAAAAAAGACCTGAGGTTCAGAGACATGTATTAACTTGCTAAATAGTTGGGCTAGAATTTTAACCAATTTTGTCTGACTCCAAACCCCATGGTCTTGGAGGTGCAGATGGAGAGGCAAGATTCATTCATGTGAAAATTCATGCTAACTGAACATTAGACAGTGTTTGGCAGTGCGTCCTAAGATCTAAGGGATAGCTAATGTGTAAGATATCAGAATCAAGATTTTAAAAGGTATTGGCAGACTGGAAGAACAGAAAAGTAATAAAATAAATTTACTGGAGAAATAAAATAAAATGCAAAAATTATGCATTTAAGCAAAAACCAGTTATCTAAGTCCTCAGCAGGAGAAAATGGTTTAATAGCGGTCTGTGGAGGGACAGAAAAAAGAACTGAGACATTTTAGTTATTTGCAGATTCAGAACCGACCAGTTGTAGATCAGTGGCTGTCATACAATCTGATGCTGTATTTATAAAAATCTGGACTCCACTGGGGAGATAGTGAAGACAACAAGATGATGCGGGACCTGGAAATGGGGCCATGTGAGAAATAATCAAATGAGTTAAGGTCTTGAAATATATGGTCTTGAAATATTTGAGGAAATTTGTTCCTGTGGCAGAAGAATTCAACTCATTCTAACTCAAGAGGAAAGTGGTAGGTCCTTGTCAATGCTTGGAAGGTAGCCACTGGGAGATCTTGACTCGACAGAAATCATCACTGAACTATCCCAACATGACTTGGCTGCTGTGGGAGGGGATGAAGTGTTGAAGCAGAGGCTGAATGATATTGTGGATGGGATTCTGTGACTCCAGGTGCTACAGGAGGAGAGCAGAGCAGAGAGTTGGGGGAAAGGGAGAGATATATCTGTTAGAGATGGATCATAGAGAAACTGGAACATTTAGAAGATTGGGGAGGGAAGAACATTCAAGCTGAGGAAAACAACATATGGGCAGATGAAAGAAAAAAGGAAAAGACTTTGTTTATTGATAGGAAAGGGACATAGCTTCAGCATGACTTATGGTGCTCATTGGGCCTTGTAGAAGAGAACTGTTAACCATTGAGTTTTACTAGTCGTGTGTTGCATGTGAGAGTGAAGGAGTTGAAGATACATCAAATCTTCAGTGCAAAGGCAGGTGGGGCACCCATCCAAAACCTACCTTGAGTGAGGTTGAGACTAATGATACCATAACTTGCACAAAGAGTATTTGGAAAGTTAAGTACTTACTTATTTGAAGTCCCCAGGGAGACAGGGCTGACCTTTCAAGCAGGTGTGAGATGATTTGCAAGAGCAAGGAAAGCTGTGTCAGGCTTTATTGGGGTTATGGATTGGGGTCAGTATCCAGGCTCCTGACATGCAGTCAGGGGTTTGTAAGGTTCAAAACTCCAGACTTCCTCATCAGCTTGTCCAGATGTGGGGCAGGACCAGCAAAAATGAAGACAGACTCTTTGCTGCAGCCTATCATTGGAAATAACTTCTCCAGAACCTTCAAGGGAACTAGTGCAAAGAATGTCTTCCACTAAAACTTTGTATTGTGTGTGTATGTATCAGCTCGCTGGCCTTCAGCATGTGCTAACTTCGTGATTAAACTTTATCCAGGCCTCATTACCGGTGCATAACCAGGTATTACCTGCAATTGAGAGTGTGGATGGCTCCGACCCTTTGGCAACTCTGCAGAATCCTATGAGTAGACTGGATGCCAAAGAGGAGGAGGAGGAAGAAGAGGAGGAAGAGACTGAGGAAGACGAGGAAGATGAGGGGGAGGACACAGACCTGGATGACTGGGAGCCAGACCCGCCTCGGCCCTTCGACCCGCATGACCTATGTAAGTGAGAGCTGTTCCTTGTGTGGGTGCATGAGCGGGGCCGAAGTTCATGTTGCCCAGGGGCTTCCTGGCTGCAGACGTGGTGTGCACTGTCCCACGCAGTCCTCACAGCCTTTGAGCAGGCACATCCGTGTTCTGGTGTGCTGGTGAGCTGAAGGCGGACTGCTCAGCATCACACAGGGCTGTGCGGCAGGTCAGCCATTGAGTCCAGGCCTCTCTGATACCAGGACTCCAGCTACCAAACCACTGTGCTGAGTGTGTCCAGTCCTGGGATATGCAGCCACTTCAGCTTTAATGATTGTGCTTTGTGACATGACTGCTCTTCACCGTAACTTTTAAAAATGCCGCCTTTATCTCAGGCACTAGCACATCACTTTTTCTAACTCATTTAATGTCTCCACAGTCTTTTTTTTTTTTTTTTTTTTTAAGATTGATTTATTTATACAAGCATTGGGTACAGGCCAGAAGCATGAGAGGGTGAGAGAATTCACCAGAGACAGCGGGGAGCAGAACAGGTAGAAGGTCCGAAATACACTGCTGAGGGGAGCAGCAGGCGAGACAGGAGAGGTCTGCCATGCCGTGTGGGTTTCTCCCTGCCTGGCAGGGAATCGAACCGGCACTGCAGAGGCTGCGGACAGCTTTACAGCGCTGTGCTCAACCCACTATGCCACCGGGGGGGGGCCCACAGTCTTCTGATGTAGGTAGTTTCCACAAGGTCATGCTCACTTGGGGTGAGAGTCAAGTGTCAAACTCAGGTGACCTGACCCTGTGTGTCAGGGTCAACCACAATATCCACAGCCCTTTGTGTTCCCTGCTTGTGGGCTCTGGGGCTCCTGCTTCCACCCCCGCCACGTCAGTGCTTGTTTTCCATGCTTCACAACCAAATTCTTATCTCATTTACTTGAATTACCGAGGCTCTTCAGAGCATATGTGGTTTGGTCATGTTTTTCCTGGCACCTTCTATGAGGTGGTGGTAAAACCTGTTTGCATGGGGCCAGTGTTCAGCTTCACATCCAATCCTGAACCCATAGAGAATTCCTTTGTTTTGCTTTTCTTTGAATGTGTGAGTTTTTTTCCTTTCTTTTTTAAAAAAAGATTTTATTTATTTATTTTTGCATAGAAGAACTGGGGTGCAGGCCAAAGGTGTGGGAGGTGAGAAGATTCACCAGAGACAGAGTGGGGAACAGAACAGGCAGATCTACTGAAATACACTGCTGAGGAAGAAACAGGAGAGGTCTGCTGCACCATGTGGGCTAGCCCCCTGGCCGGTGATAGTGCTGAGATTTAAGTTTTCAAGGTAGCTCCTTAGTCAAATAGGCAGTCACTTCATCTAATAAGTATTAATACAAACAAGCTTTCCATTATTGGAGAATTGTAGAGATCAAAATCCAAGTCATCACACAGCCAGATTGGGATAAAATATGATTGTTTAATAAATTTGTTGAGGCTCGTGAGTGTGATCTGTGGGTCGTCTAATCACTTTTCTCTGTTTTGTGTCTGTCCACATTCAGTTCTAACAGCTACTGTACAGATGGGCACTACTGGGAGGAGGGAGTGATTGTGAATGTGAATGGTTAGTGAAACTGATCACTCCTACAGGGAGCTAGAAATACACGTCCTGTGAGGTCGTGTCATTTAAGTGCATGAAGGCTGGGATGTTGAATTCATCCCTTTGAACTTTATCCTCACACAGTGTCCATCGATACCTCAAACTGTATAGCACTTTGTTTGAGTCAGACAGGCCCAGACAATGAGGCTTCTATGACTCCCTTTGAGGGAGCAGATTAAAGAATATTGTCAGTTTTTTTTTAAATACCTTTTGGGGTAATTTATATACTATAAGATTCACCTATTTTGTCTCAGTAGATTTTGTAGCATTTAATCTAATAAGCTCTTCTTTTTTTTTCTCTTTTTATAATTGACTTGTAAATTTAGCGGCCACTAGTCAAATTACTATCCAGTAGAGAAAGAAGTCACAGCCTGCATATTATTTTTGGCACGTATATGCTAATAATTCTGCCTGATTTTAGAGGAAAATGACAGGGCTTTATTGGTCTATGAAAGCTGATGTATTACAATCAAATGGGTGGTGTGACCTAGGACTTCACTTAATTTTGGCTTTAAAACTTAAATTTGTGGATTTTTCAGGTTAGAACTTATTACCTGAGATAAGTGAAGCTGGAGTTTGACTTCAAAATTTTTGCTCTTTTGCAGGGTGTGAGGAGTGTAATAATGCACATTCTTCAGTGTGCCCAAAGCATGGCCCCTTGCACCCTATCCCCAACCGGCCGGTGCTCACCAGAGCCAGAGCCAGCCTCCCTCTGGTCCTCTACATTGACAGGTTTCTGGGGGGCGTGTTCTCCAAAAGACGCATTCCCAAACGCACCCAGTTTGGTCCTGTGGAGGGACCCCTCGTCAGAGAGTCCGAGCTGAAAGACTGTTATATTCATCTAAAGGTAATTTATGATTTATCATAGTTCATACTTGTTCTTAGTGGTTTTTAAAGGAAAACACATTTTCCTACTGAGTTTCTTGATTCAATTTCGTGCACCTTGTTTGGTAATATTATTCTTTCTCTGCTTAATTTGTTTTAAGTGAAAACTTTTTTCTCCTACCAATGAAATGGAGATCACCTGAAACTGTAGTTTCAGGGCATTGCCCCAGGGCATTAGATGATTAATTCTAGCGTAAAAATGGTGTAGTTGTCAGGGACTGTATTAGTTTGTCAGGGCTGCCAAAACAAATTATCAAAGACTTGGTAGCTTAAACATCAGACATTTATTTTCTCACAATCTGGAGGCCGGAAGGTCAAGATAAGGGTCTGGGCAGGGGATAGTTTCCTCTGAGACCTCTTGCCTTGCCTTGCAGATGGCTGCTTTCTTGCTGCCTTTGCATGTGGTCATCCTTTGCTGCAAAGTTGCCCCTGGTGTCTCTGTTTCCTACCTCCTCTTGTTAGGACGCCAGTCAGATTGGATTAGGACCCACTCTCATGAACTTGTGTTAACTTAATCACCTCTTTTGAAAATCCCTGCCTCCAAATGCAGTCACATTTTCAACTTTGAGGGTGTTAGGGCTTCACCATATGAATGTGAGCTACACAATTCAGCACTTAGGCTGTGACAACTTAAAAAACAAACAAACAAACAGATTTGACTGGAACATAAGGAAACTTATGTAGACTCATGTCATCTGCTAAATGCCAGTGCTGCTTTCAGGAAACACACCTTTTAATTTTGAAACAGCTCTCTCCTGTTGACTCTTGTTAATGAGCAGTTCACTGTATGGTTAATGTTCATACTGATATCTTTTCCTTACTTTTGGTGCTTTTGCTCTTTTCCAACCTGCTTTGCTTTTTTAAAAATTGCCTGCTTCTTGAAGAACCACTCTGGAATACCAGGAAGGGACAGAAGGAAGGGAAACTATTTGGGGTTGTTTTTTTTGAGAAATCAGCTGCTGTTATGGGGGATTTTCTTTGGTGAATGCTCAAGATCTCCAAGAAAGAATATTACTTTGTAAAAAGAAATACCTGTCACCAGCTTATACATTATAAATAAATGCAGTTGAATCCCAAAAGAAGTGAGTTTAATGAAATGGAGAGTATTTTGCTTGCATTTTCTGTTTTATTTGCAGATTAAAAAATATGTTAGGTAATAATGAAACATCAACTGAAACTATAATCAGGTTGCTAGGTTTTGCCAGGTAATTCTCCTACAGGTGAGTCTTTTATAAGTATCCTTTTCCTTGATATTGAACACGATGTAATTTCAGTATCTTTTTAGATACAAAGGGAAGAATCAGGATATATGGGTAATTTAAGGAGCAGTATTTCCTGTGTTATGACATCAGATGTGGGGTGTGTATGGTGTGTGGTGTGTGTGTGTGTGTGTGTGTATGACTTTTTACTTTCTCTTTGGCTGCAGGTTTCTCTTGATAAAGGAGACAGAAAAGACAGGGACTTGCATGAAGACCTGTGGTTTGAGTTGTCTGATGAGACTCTTTGTAACTGGATGATGTGTACGTCCAGCCAGAATCACCTGGAGCAGAACCTGGTGGCTTACCAATATGGCCACCATGTATATTACACAACGATAAAGAATGTGGAACCCAAGCAAGAACTGAAGGTACAGAGCTGGGGTTAGGGTGCCTTTGCTAGGAATAGTGATTGTTAATGCTTTTCTTAGTCTTTTTACCCCTTAGAAGGGATTCTTACAAAAATGGCCTTTTCCTTATATTTTTACTTACTTTTTGAGTGGATGCTATATCTGGGCATCTATAGTAATCCCATAAACAAGCTAGCTGATATTTGGGTCTACCAGAGTTCCACACGAAGACCTATGACTATAAGTAAGGAAATAGTTCTTTTGGGGAGCAGTACTTTTGATGGAGTGATGGAAGATGGGGTGATTTAACATCATTGACACACTCTAACGAAAAATTAGTTGGGAAACAGGTGATCTTGTGAAAGTGGAATTCTAATGTATGGGCAAGATTTTTGTTTTTATCAGAATGTTTCATTTTACCTAAAGAATACTATGCATTGAATTCTGATTTCAGGGATCTATTCTTCAGAGATAACTATCTGTCGAAATGTGTCTAAATATTAAGTCTTGGGCCTCCCGGTGGCGCAGCAGTTGAGCGCTGGGTTGCGAAGCTGCCTGTAGCCTCTGCAGCGCCAGTTCAATTCCCGGCCACCGGTGAGGGTCCCACATGGCGCGCAGACCTCTCCTGCCGCCCGCTGCTCCCCTCAGCAGTGTACTTTGTCCATCTGCCTTCTGCTCTCCCCTCTGGCTCTGGTGAATTCTCTCACCCTTCCGCGCTTCTGACTGTACCCAGTACTTGCATAAATAAATAAATAAATAAATAAATCTTTAAAAAAATAAATGTAGCCCTAAGCCTTAAAAAAAAAAAAAATTTAGTCTTGATGTCATAATAAAAATTCTGCTATGATTCTGCTGTGATAGGAAATGGCCAAAAGAGGGGTCAGAGGACTCTGTATGTTCCTGATAGAAGTGACAAGTAGGTGACGATGGTCCTGTCAGCACGGCAGCACTGCATTGCTTGCTGCCTCAGTAAAAGTGAGAAGAAGAGAGCTCTTCACGAGGAGAAAACACCTAGACTTTGTTCCAAATCTGCACAAAACCCACATCTTTTAATCATCAACTATATAACCCATAAATCCAAGTGAAAATGTGTAAAAATAGATTTTCACACCACCTAGCCCAGTAAATTCTTAATAAGAAAAAACTAGAGTACTTCTTAATGGTGGAAGATTATTGTATCTTTTTCTAATTAAAAAATTTTTTAAATTTATTTTTGCATAGAAGAACTGGGGTGTAGGCCAGAGGTACAGGGGCTGAGAGGATTCAACAGAGACAGAATGGGGAGCAGAACAGGTGAATTTGCTGAAATCCACTGCTAAGGGGAGCAGCAGGCCAGACAGGAGAGGTGTGCTGCACATGTGGGTTAGCTTCCTGGCCAGGGATCAAACTAGGCCATCACAGTGATAACTCTGAGACTTAACCCCAAGCCACCAGGGAGGCCCAGGTCATCTTATCCTTAAAGCAGTAAGTAGACCTGTAGAGGGAAAGACAGACAGGAACAATTAAATAAAAATCTAATATTTCAGCATAATGAACAAGTGAAACAACAGATAAAAAGGAAGCAACAGAATCATTGTAATACACATTTTAAAGTTGAAATATAAAGACAGAATTTGTACACTGCTATCCTCATTAAATCCTAGGGTCAGGTGGACAAATGCCAGGAGTAGACTTTATTTGGAGGAAGATTTAATAATAAAGAAATGTTAAAAAATTTGTTTTAGCATTGATAATTTTAAAAACCCTTAAAATAGCTGTGAATTGCTATTTTTGTTAAATTAGCAAAAATAAATGGATATAGTACAATGAATGTGAGAGTTTAACAAAAAACATTCAGTACAGAATTACAAAATTTTGCAGACTATTTTTGGCAACTTACAGCAAAAATATTCTTGGCTGAGTAAGCCAATCCTTGAAACCCAGTCCTCCTTGAAAGTTAGTCTAAGGAAACAATTATAAACAACGATAGGGCTTAGACATGTTAGAATTTTGTAATACCATATTTTAACTTATCTTTTTTTAGTCTTTTTAAATTTTCCAGTTTTTTATTCTCTTCTTTTTACTGTTGGCAATCTTAATGAGAATTCCTGCTGGGTGATCACATCAGCTTTGAATTACTTTGAAATATATTCTATTTATTCTGAGGAAGATGGCAGTTTCCCTCCCTGCCCCCTCGTTATGTTGCTTGACAAGTGTTAACAACCATGGGGTGTCAATAGGGGGCAGAACTGAATGAAGTGAGAATAGTACAAAAGGCTTGCACAAGTGGGTGCAGGAACAATGAGGAAGCAGTTAGAAGTGCATTATGGGGCCTCCCTGGTGGCGCAATGGGTTAAGACACAACCTATGAAGCTATCCGCAGCCACTGCGATGAGTTCAATCCCCGGCCAGGGAGCCACCCGTATGGGCAGCAGACCTCTCCTGTCTCGCCTGCTGCTCCCCTCAGCTGTGTATTTCAATCACTCTTCCTGTTCTGTTCCCCACTCTGGTGAATTCTCTTACTCCCCCACACCTCTGGCCTGTACCACAGTTTGTATGCATAAATAAATAATCCTTAAAAAGAAAAAGAAGTACATTATGGCAGTGACTAGAATGCTCTGGGTTGTGAGACCCATTCTGATTTCTGAAATGTGAAAATATGAAATAGACACATATTGGAAATATGGAATTGAGTAGAATTTATATTTGCAAGATGATAAAAATCCAACCAACAGGATTGTGATTAAGTAAATTACAGAATGTAGATGCCATAGAAATTATTCCATAGTTAAAAATAAATGTTTTCAATATAAATATTTCCAATGTAAATCTATATTTCCATATCGTTAATGTTCCATAACAGTTATGTATGATTAATTCACTTAGTGATTAATGTGTTGAACTCCTACAGTTACTAGGAAAAGTGAGATTGGTTTCCCTATGTTTAGAGAATTTATATTGTAGAAGGGAGATGGGTGGAAAGATGTAAATGCAAATATTGAATGTCGTAAATGCTACAAAGGAAATGTAAAAGGAAATAACAGGAAAAGGGGCAATTTGGGTGTGATGGATAGGGAAGGCCTTGCAGAAGATACATCTTTAGGCTGAGAACTGTGGAATAAAGGGGTCAGTGATGTAGATGGGTGAGGGGAGGGGTGAAGATGAAGAACCCATCTTTCCCACTGGTGAAACAGCAAGGGCAGAGATTGAGGTGGGAAAGAACTTGGCATACTGCCAGCTGGGCCTTTTGGCTGAAGGGCAGGCAAGGGAGTGTGGTAAGAGCTTAATTGCTTAGGGAGGTAGGGGCAGATCACGGAACCCTTTGGAGACCATCCTGGAGCACTTCAGGTTTATCATAAAATGAGAAACTGTTGCTGCCTTTTAAGCTAGGGAATGACGAAATCTGATTGTGTTTTTTTTTTTTTTTTATAGAGGCATGTTTTTATTTATTTATTTGTTCGTTTGTTTCGTTTATACATGCACTGGGTACAGTCAGAAGCGCAGGAGGGTGAGAGAATTCACCAGAGCCAGAGCGGGGAGCAGAGCAGGCAGAAGGACCGAAGTACACGGCTAAGGGGAGCAGCGGGCGGCAGGAGAGGTCTGCGCACCATGTGGGGCCCTCCTCTGGTGGCCGGGGAGCAGCCGGGAATCAAACCGGCGCTGCAGAGGCTGCGGGCAGCTTCGCAACCCAGCGCTCAACCGCTGCGCCACCAGGGAGGGCCCTGATTGTGTTTAATAAGACCACTCTGGGTTGGCAGAGGCAAGAGTGTAAAAGAAAGGTCTTGTTAGCAGGTCAGGTAGAACTCCAGGCACCTGCTCATCTTGGCACGCATCCAGGTGAGAGAAGTAGAGATGGAGAACATCTGAGCAATCAGTAGTTCTTGCTGAAGGATTATGGAAGAAAACTGGGAATCAAGATACCCTTGAGGTTTCAAGTCTGAGCAATTGGGTGGAAGTAAGGTGTTCATTGAGATGGCTAGGAGAGGCAGGGTGTGATAAGGGAAAGGTCTAGAATTCAGTTCTGGATATTTGAGCAATTTGTAAAACATTCAAAATATCAGGTAAGCGGAAGCAGGTACATAGAGGGAATAGAGAGGAAGGAGGGTCTGGGATGGAGGGTCTTGGGAGCCTTTAGCACAGAGTTGGTTGGAAATGGGTGGAGTTAAAATAAGGAAAATAAGAATGCTCTGGACTAGGACTAACCTTTGAAGACCAAAATTTAGAATCAGGGAGAGGAAAAAGAGCCAGACGAGTCAGTCACTGGGCTAGGAGGAAGACACTCAGCAGGTGGTGGCAGCATTTGACATACTTGGTGATCCTAGTGAAAGTTATTTGGTGGCATGTTGGTGTGGAAGCCACTGGGATTATAGCTGTGTAAAAACCTCTGTTGAAATACAGATTAAAAAAAAAAAAAACAGAAGAGGCTGTTTTATTTAGATGAAGAGACTATAAATGTAATCTCTTGTGGAGTTGTTCTAATAACAAAAACTTTTTTTTAAAGGAAAATCATGCTGTGTTTCTTGGCAAATGAATTTCATGACTGGCCATCAGCAAACTGATGTTAAAGGGGTCAGTTCACACTGTGGGGTGTTTTTTTTGTTGTTTGTTTTTTTGTGGGGAGTGGAAAAGCCTGAATTGTTTTTGTAAGCAGGATAAAGAATTTAAGCATGCTAGGAACAACTGGTGCATCCTGTAGTTCTTGATGATCTGTTTGGTTCTTGCAGGTTTGGTACGCTGCATCCTATGCTGAGTTTGTGAACCAGAAAATTCATGACATTTCTGAGGAAGAAAGGAAAGGTGGTTGACTTTTTAAGATTTTATGTTTTCTATATGAATTCTAAATTGCATGTATTCAATATGTAACCTCTAATTCTTCCATCTCAATGTATTTAAGAGGCTTTTCCAGTAGGTTTTTTAGAGCTGCACATCTCTGTCAAATTCTAGGATCAAATGACAATGACATATATTTACATTTCTTCCCTGAGTACAGGAAATAGCACTTAATTTAATGAAAACCTCCAAATGCTAAATTAGAACCTGGATTAGAGGATGATCCTATCTGGTTGTGATCGCTGAGGACATAGCAAGGCAGGCAGGCGTTGACAGTCTTTGATGGAAATGTTATCTAAGTGTAATCTGCTTACAGAATTATCAGAGCAAGTGTCAATAGCCTGAATATTCAGAGTGGACATACCTGTGGAACCTGCACCCAGATCAAGATACAGAGCATGACTAGTGCCCCAGAGTCTCTTGTGCCCACTTCTGACTCCCTCTTACTCCCAAGTATGACTTGGCTCCTGACTTCTAAGACCACAGATATGAGATGCTTGTTACTGACAATTATATCATAGAATTATATATGTACACTTTAGTGTGTGGGCATATTTTGCTCAACATTATGTATGTGAGATTCATCCCTTGTTCATTCTCACTGCTGTTGGGTGTTCTGTTGTGTGAATGCACCACAGTTCATGTACTGTAGCTGAAAATTTGGGTTGTACAGTGCAATGCTCACCCTAACCCCCTGGAGCTAGGTCGCAGTCTACAGGTTAAGGGCAGTCACCAGCGTCAAGCTCTGGAGTTCCCATACTTCCTGCACTTTGACAAGCTAGTTACAATTTAAGGAGTCCCCTTACCCTTTTGTTTGATAATTCTCGAGGTGACTCACAGACCTCAGAAAAGTGTTGTACTTACCATTACAGTTTTATTTAAAGGATACACATGAGGGCCAGCCAAATGAAGAGACTCACTGAAGGCAAGATTTGGGAGGTCCATAGATGGTGTCACCTCTTTGGCACACTGATGTAAGATTACCAGTCAGGAAAGCTCATCTGAGCTTCAGTGCCCAGAGGCTTTATTGTGGCACCATTACTTGGGCATGACCAATGGACTCATTGGCCCTGTGATGGCACTTACCCTACAGCTTCTGCTCCCCTTCCTGAGTGATATCACCTGGCTCAAAGCCCCAATCCTGCAGTCATTGGTTGGGTTTCTTACGCAGACAACTCCCATCCAGAGTCCTCTCATTAGCCTAAACTCAGGTCTGGTCAGAGACCACCATAAATGGTAAAGACACTCTTATCACTTGGGAAATTCCAAAGATTTAGAGGTTATCTCCAGGAACCAGGGACAAGACCCAGCCCAATCTATTATTTGACAGGTTGTTTCTAGATTTTGGATATTATGAAGAATGCCACTGTGAACATTCTTACACATGCCTTTAGTGAACCTATGTGCATGTTTTGGTGGGACTCAGAGTTGGAGTTGAGTTGTTGGGTCACAGGCTATGCATACAGTCAGCTTTAATAAACCGCTGGACATTTTGTTAAAGTGATTGTATTGGGCATTGATTTTTCAAGTTGTTAGTGATAAAATGCACCTCAGATTATGATTATTATTGGATCTGTATTAGTATTTATCTGAATACAAATTTCCATGGTAGTATTTTTGTCTTTCCAATGTGGAGAGGTTGTATGCTGGGGGTGTGTGTGTGTATGTGTGTGTGTTGGGTGGGAGAGAGTAGTATATAGTACAAGGGTATTTGTTCCTTTGATGTCATACATGAATATGTAAGAAAATAAGATTCTAATTACCACCTTTCTGTCAAACGTTTGCCTTTGCTTTTGTAACAAAGTAAAATGTAGATGGCAGCTGCTATATATTTTAAACATAATGAGATGAGAATGGTGGGAATACTGGGCATTTGAGTCTTATTGGTGTTTATTGATCATCAGCCTTTGTGATTTCTCTCCTGTGACTATAGTTCTTCGAGAGCAAGAGAAGAATTGGCCCTGTTACGA